>NC_138861.1:31301098-32655968 GCF_965194805.1 Balaenoptera borealis | reverse complement strand
GGATACTCTTAAAAACCTATTAGAACATATCAGAACTAAAATTTTTTAAATAGTGATAACAACAAATGCTGGTGAGGATGTAGAGAAACTGAACCACTCATTCGTTGTTAGTGGGAATATAAAATGATACATCCACTCTGGAGAAGAGTTTGGCAGTTTCTTAAAAACTTAAGCATAGGGCTTCCCTGGTGGCGCAGTGGTTGAGAATCCGCCTGCCAATGCAGGGAACACGGGTTCGAGCTCTGGTCTGGGAAGATCCCACATGCCGCGGAGCAACTAGGCCCATGAGCCACAATTACTGAGCCTGCGCATCTGGAGCCTGTGCTCCGCAACAAGAGAGGCCGCGATAGTGAGAGGCCCGTGCACCGTGATGAAGAGTGGCCCCCGCTTGCCACAACTAGAGAAAGCCCTCACACAGAAACGAAGACCCAACACAGCCATAAATTAATTAATTAATTAATTAAAAAAAAAAAAAAACTTAAGCATACATCTGCAACTGCCATACAACCCAGCAATTATACTCCTGAGCATTTATCCCAGAGAAATAAAGACTTATGTTCAAGCAAAAACTTGTACATAAATGTTCATGGAAGCTGTATTCATGATAGCTAAAAACTGGAAACAACTCAGATGTCCTTCAATAGATGAATGGCTAAGGAAACTGTGGTATATCCCTACCATGGAATACTGCTCAGCAATAAAAAGGAATGAACTATTGGTACACACAACCTGGATAAATCTCTAGAAAATTATGCTGAGTTTAAAAAGCCAATCCTAACAGATTACATATTGAATGATTCCATTTATATAATGTTCTTGACATGACAAAATTATAAACATGGATAACAAGTTAGTGGTTTCCAGGGATTAATGAGGGGACAGGAGCAGGAGGAGAAATGGGTGTTGCTATAAAAAGGCAACACGAGTGACCCTCACAGTGATGAAAATGGTTATGTCTTGAATATATCAATGCCAATTTCCTGGTTATAATGTTGTGCTGTAGTTTTGCAAGATGTTACCCTTAGGGAAAACAGGGTATAGGATACACAGGGTCTATCTGTATAATCACCTGTGAATCTACAATTATCTCAAAGTAAAAAGTTTAAATCTAAATAAATAAATAAGCAAATAAACTGGTAAAACTTGCTGCCTGAAAAAAGTGCTAATTTTATAAAAAGTTTTAAATAAAATCTGGAACTAAAATTCCAGGTGATATAAACAATGGTGTGGGAGGGTGTCCTGGTTATCTATTGTTGTGTAATTAACTTCCTCAAAATTTGGAGCTTTAAAAACATTCATTTTGTTTCACTTTAGATTTTGCGGGCCGGAGATTCATGGAGGGCTCAGCTGGGTGCTTTGTCTGATCCACGTGGCATCGTCTGGAGTGGCTAGGACTGCAGCATCCGCTTCCAGATGGCTCCTCCCCTCACTTTTTGGTGCCTTAATGTTCAGTGGCCTCTTGCTCTATGTGTTGTCTCATCCTCGGACCTCTCCACACATCTAGGGCTTCTCACAGAATGATAGTCTTGGGTAGCTGCACTTCTTACATGGTAGTTGACTTTGAGGAGGCATAGGGCAGCTGTCAGAACAGTTAAGGGCTACTTGCAATAGGTACACATGTCACTTCTGCCATATTCTATTGGTCAAAGTTACAGAGCCTTCCCAGATTCAAAGCGGTGGAGAAACAGACTCCAACTCTTGAGGTAATGGGAAATAGCATCGTGGCGATCCTTAAGAAATAAAATTTTCCCCAAGGGGGAGTGGGGGAAGTGGAATAGACACTAAGCTTCTTGTTTGAGAGAGGGTTCTTATTGTTTAAATGTAGAATTATTAGGGGGAAAGAAAGTTGATATATGCATTAATAATTCAAGGATAACACCTAGAAGAATAGAATGAAAATTGTATAACTTTAACACTGATACAGAAAAAAAAATTTCAACAAGAAAACTTGGCTCAATGGAAGGCAGAAAACAGAAGAATTAGAAACAAAGAGAGAACATGGTAAATAGGATAGCAAAAATAAGTCCATATATCAATAATCACAATAAACACAAATAAAAGGTGAAGATCCTCAAATCCAATGCTATGCTATTTACAAGAGATATACAAATTTAATACAGAGAGGTTGATAACCAAGAGAAGAAAAAGATTTATCAGGCAAAGATTACTGAAAGAAAATGATATACTGACTAATACCATAAAAGATAGAAATTTGTATGAAGACTATTAAAAAAAAGTGGAACATTTCATATGAGAAAGAACAAAGCAACAGAAATTATAAGATATGAACTTGTATACCCTCATTTCAGTCAGGATAGGCTAGTCTACAAACAACACTAAAATTTCAATGGCTCAACACAACAGAAGTTTACCTCTCATTCATACAACATGTCCAATGTGAGTTTGTGAGGACCTCTGCTCCATCAGTCACTCCAGCTGATGGAGGCTCGCCATCTTGTAGCTCCTCTTTCTACAACACACCTTCAATCTCCGGCAAAGAATTGCTGGTAGAGAGGGGTCACGTACCAACTCGAAAATGCTTCATCCCAGAAGTGACACACATCACCTGACTCATAGCCCATTGGTTAGAACTTGTAACGAGAACTTACCGAATTGCAAGGGGGCCAGGAAAATGCGGACAAAAGAATATTTGCTTAGTGGAAAGGCTGTGCCACAACTCCTAGTGACAGGGTCTCCAAGAAAAAAGAAATTGCAAAGGATTACAAAGAAAAAAATGAAACTCCACTAACTGAAGATTTCAGCACACTTTTCTCAGTGACCAAGCTAAAAACAATGTTGTGTCTGAAGTTCCTTCACTAGAGATTTAACTCTTTGAGTCTTGAAACCCTAGATTTCCAGTAGTTTCCTATTAAAATCCATTTGGATCACCTAGGGTGGGAGAAGGGAAGGGGGAGACGTGGTTATCAGATCCCTACCTTCTGAAAGTAAGACCCAGTGGGACTAGGTCATAAGATGGGGAGGTGTAGGTGGCAGAGAGGGGACTAGGGAGAGGGGGGAGGGTTGTGCAACAGACAGGGCAGGGCAAAGAAAGAGGGAAAAGCACATTTTGTACTTTTTGCCAAAGTCACCCAGCAGGAGATGGAGGGAACACAAAAAACCAAAAGGAGGGGATTGGCACAGAAGCATCAAGCAGCATGATTAAGACATACGTTTACTTAACTGTTATAAGCAGTTGTAACCTTGGCAACCATGGTCAATAAGAATCATTACCCTGTGACCATCTTAATTTAGGTGGATGGTTGTGAAAGAATGAATTGCCAGCGAAGGGGCGGTTTCCCAAAATGTTTACTTTTTGCTGGAATGGGAGCAGAAGAAAGCTCACATATAATCAAAACCACTAATATTTTTAATTATAAAAAATACATAATTTTACCAAATACTACAGCAAGCTGATACCAGAATAGATTATCTCTTATGAGTGCCCTGACCCCCAGCTTACATAAAACTTCTGTTTTCATTATCTCACCTGATCCTCATAACAGGTTGGAGAGTCATGTTTGTTAGTTTGTTCATTTACTTATGTATAGTACGTGTTGTTTCAGAAAAGACTTACAAGCACTTAAAGAGATTCATAAACTACAGCAAGATATCAGAAAAGAAGTGGAAAAGTGATGGGATATTGCTAAATAAGAGGCACAAATTATAAAACACCATGACACAGTTTATACCGGCACATCCAAATCTTAATGTTATGATTAGTGAAATTATGGGTGGTTTTCATTTTTTCTTTATGCCTTTTCATTTTCAATTTTTAATAAGTAAATGACTTATTTTGTAATGAAAGAAAAAGTTATATTTAATGAAATGACAATATAAGTGAAAAAGAAGAAAAATAAGGATGGAGAAAAAATACTCCTTCATAGTTTTTCCAAGGATTAAAAAAATGGAGTTAGGGATGAAACAAATTTAAAGTATACTGAACACCGTGGGAGGAGGGCATAAATTAGGAATTTGGGATTATTAGATACACACTACTATATAAAAATAGATAAACAACAAGGACCTACTGTAAAGCACAGGGAATTATATTCAATATCTTGTAATAACCTATAATAGAAAAGAATCCTGAGAAGAATGTGTATATATATATATATATATATGTATATAACTGAATGAAGAAAAATATATATATATATAACTGAATCATTTTGCTGTATACCTGAAATATTATAAATCAACTATACTCCAATTTTTTTATAAAAGTGTTCCAAACACATGCATATACGGCTAGCGGAGATCACAAAGGAAGTTTTAACCTATAAAGAAAGGGAAACCTGGTCAGTTATGCAATTCACATTGTCCATACATAAATCCTAATCAATTGCTCAGAAGTACGACTGTTTTCAATGTTAAGGATGGTCAGAAATAGCTCTCAAGAGGGGCAAGATAGGGATAGGGGATTAAGAGATACAAACTATTAGGTATAAGATAAATAAGCTACAAGAATATATTGCACAACACAGGGAATATAGCCAGTATTTTTTAGTAACTATAAATGGAATATAACTTTTAAAAGTTGTGAATCACTATGTTGTACACCTGTAACTTATGTAATACTGTACATCAACTATACTTCAATTTTAAAAAATGAAAAAAATGAAATATTATAAACAGTATTCTCGCAACGGAAAGACTCAGATGAAGTAACACGCCCCAGGTGAAGCAGTCTCCACACGTAGCAGTGTCCTTTCTCTGCCCTTGAAGTCCAGGAACGAGTGGCACTAGCTTCCTCTGCTTTCAAATGATAGTGTTGACCAGCCAGACGAGCGAAAAAGGAAGACAAGGAGGGAGAAATTACCTGGGGTCTCACAAACTGATTACAAGCCCCCAACTAGCTGATTTGATGGTATGTAATGCACAGCAATGCCTTTCTTGAACATTCCGGGCTGAGGAAGCAAGCCTCCATAAAGCTACATCTGAGCCCTCCATTTAAAATCTCCTTGGGCTTCCCTGGTGGCGCAGTGGTTGAGAATTTGCCTGCCAATGCAGGGGACACGGGTTCGAGCCCTGGTCTGGGAGGATCCCACATGTCGCGGAGCAACTAAGCCTGAGTGCCACAACTACTGAGCCTGCGCTCTAGAGCCCACGAGCCACAACTACTGAAGCCGATGCGCCTAGAGCCCGTGCTAAGCAACAAGAGAAGCCACCGCAGTGAGAAGCCCGCGCACCGCAACGAAGAGTAGCCCCCTCTCGCCGCAACTAGAGAGAGCCCACGCGCAGCAACAAAGACCCAACTCAGCCAAAAATAAATAAATAAATAAATTTATATTAAAAAAAACCCCCTCTGCTTGTAGTCTGCCTTCACTGAGCAAGCCCGCTTTCATTATTTTGTTGCAAATTGCATACCCTCCAAGCTTCTCATAGCCTAAACAATAAGATGTTTGCCCAGGTTGTTTTCCAGGATCTTGGAGTCAGTTGTGTCTAGTGAGCTGGAGCTGGTTAACACTGGTTGGGACCACTGACCATAAAACTGGACCTGCTCAGGTGTCCAATGAATGACCTTTTGATGTCAGAGGGTCAAAAACTCCACCCTCAGGTCATGCTAAGCACCCCCATTTATGAACATCCATCCCACAAAGAAGCACGTAATTCAGATACGCCTGCATAGCATACCAATTGCCTCAATTTCCCCCTACCTTTCCCCATGCTTAAGACCACCCTGCTTCTTTATTCCATAAATATCTCAAGCCCCTCGCCTTCGGGGAGGTGGATCTGAGACTTGTTCCACCATCTCCTCTCTTGGCAGCCTTGTGAATAAACCCATTCTCTGCTGCAAATCTCAGCGTCTCAGCATTTTGGTTTGTTGCACGTTGGGCAAACCAATTTGGTTTGATAACAACCGGACACTACTTCCAAGGGAAAACCAGATGAATTGAAAAAAAAAAAAAAAAGAATGGCCACCCAGGCCAGAGAGGAAGAATCAGAAGTGAAACTTTGAGGGTAGACGGAGAGGAGAGAAGATAGGGAAACAAAAGTGAATGATTCTTTACTTCCTTCTGAAGTGGACTCTGTGTAGACTAAAGCTGCCACAGGAGAGAAGCAGAGATCTGTTTTTTTGGTTTGTTTTTTGTTTTTCCATCATCCTCTGGATGTGTTTGTGTGTGAACTTAGTTCAATCATGAAGTAAAGCTTTTGTAACAGGCTCTCCACCCATTAAAATGGTAAGGGCTTAGCTAAAGAATTATGCTTAATTCAAAGCCATTGAGCATTAAGTGAACAAGACAAGTGAGAACAAATTTAAACCAAAAAGGTGAGGTCAGCCAGAGTAACTTCACTTCCCATAACCACTTCCTATTATCTGCAAGGCCTGGAAAAAAATAGCAGCCTTAAACTTTCTGAACTGCTTGGGGAATGCAATTGTTGCTTCCCAGCATCTCCTCATTCTTTGGGGGATAAAGGGTAAGGGCTGCTGATGCTGTTCTAATTAGACACAACTCAAACCAAATCACCAGGCAACCCCAGGCTCTCATTACCCGGCCTGCTCAGCCTGCAAAGACTCGAGAAGACAGAGTGAAAACAAGGCAGCTGTGGGACTGACTACGTGGAAGAAAGAATGAGGAGGAGAAAATGATGGCCACACGTCCATCATTGCCCAATTTTCCATTTACTAATCACATCTTATTTCTTAGCCCTATGAACAAATTTAACCTAATTCCCTTTGGGAGAACCAATAGTCACAGCTAAGAGCTTCGCTGCTTTTCTCTGCATCTCTGTTCCTTCACGAAAATTCTCCCAAACGACAAAGTGGAGCCTAAAAAGGAAGCCTGGACCTGAAGGGGCTCAGTTCATTCATTCAACAAATATTTATTGAGCGCCAACTCTGTGCCAGGCACTAGTCTAGGCTTTGGGGACACAGCAGAGAAGAAAGTTAAGATCCCCACCCTGTGGAATTTAGATTTAAGCAGAGGGGAGATAGACAGGGAAGAGTGAAGAGAATAAGTAAATTATAAGTACAGTCTGCCCTCTGTGTCTGCTGGTTCCACATCTGCAGATTCAGCCAACCATGTTTCTCCATTTGTGGACCCTGGACATAATAATCCTTGCTGTTAACGTGATTCTTATGGAGATCAAACAGGTTTCACAGCTCGAAAGTGCTTTTTAACATATATTTCAGATACGAATGTAAAGACATTATTAATATAAGGCAAGTGTTAAAAGGGTCCTGGGACCCCTGCTTCCTACATCTAAATGTGCCTCTCCATAGCGCTAGCTTCCTGTGAGAGGACGGCGCCTTTTAACAAGTGGGTGACAGCTTCGGGGTGAAGACAAGGCCAGGTCTATGCAGCCAAGGCCACGTGGGGGGCCCTGCAAGGTCAGGGCCTCCCGCTCACTGTGAAGCATGGTCTGCACAAACGGAACCAAATTAGGGGAACTGAGCCAACCACGGTCAGAAAAACAAAAAGTGCTCTAACTGGTAAACAAGTGTGCACTTTCCATACATTGCCCCTGCTTCTGTGTGTTAGAAACTGAAACAGCTGATACTGAAATGAAGTGTGTAGGAAGATGGCGCCTGGCCTTGCTTAGCAAGTGTCTTGAATTATTCTTGGTAACCACCCAACTGGTAGGAAATTCTGCTCTGCTGTGCCTGTGCTTGGCCCTTAAGCAGTTCTCCTGTGTTACTGAACTGACAGTGAGTCTTTGCTCCAAAAATAGCAAAGGGAGAAGTTAGCCTGCCGATGTCCACGTATCATCGGTAACCAGACGCCATGGTTTCAAGCTCTTTTACCCACACCAATCCTACGAGCTTTTCACCTTAAGGTGACATGGAAGTCAAGTGGGTTTTTTTAAGACAATAGATTCCTGGAGGAATATGCAAAATCTGTCATCCAACAAGAGGAAAGGTAGTTGTTAAGTGTCTGAATGGGGCAAATGAAATCATGGGGCTGCCTCTAGTGTTTTCAAAGGAGGACCATCGAGTTCAAGTGAACTCCAAAATGGTGTTGAAGGGGAAAAGAAATCAGAAAAGGCAGACTTTTGAGGGTGACCTAAGGGGAGGGTTGGGCCATGCCCACTCTGCCTTGTGATGTTTTAAGAGTGATGGCTGGTAGGTTTCACAGCTTTAGGAGTGCTGTTGTTTTAGCAACAGGGAAGCTGGACTTCCTTGCACCATGCCTTCAGATGAGGAAGACAGACAGCAAAGAAGACAGCTAGTTCATGGAAAGAGAGAGCCAGCCCTCTGCCCTGTACTCTACATGGGTACTAGGGCACTAAGAAAGAGTAGTACCTCACGTGACCAAGAGTGTATCGGCAAACTTCTATCTGAGAAATATACGCCAACATTAAAACCTAATGTGTTTTTTTCTTCCTGCTGGCTGCATGTGGGTCTGTTTTCTCAATTATGTCAAAGAGAGGCAAGTCTATCCCTTTTTCTAGCTCAACTTGGTTGATAAGTTCCGGATAAAATGACATTTTAGAAATGACTCATGAATAACACTCACTGGTAGTACCATATTCCTCTGCAGAGAAGAGAGAATACAGGTTTAATGCCCGGCAGGAGACCTGGGTTTGGACAGCATCTGTCTCATTAACAACAGCTGGTCCCTGAAGACGATATTCAAGTCTTAGTTCCTTCACTGACAGAAAGCGGCCCATAGCTTCTTGTGAGAAGGGAATCCATTAAGGAGTTAGGTCAATGTGCTCACAAGTTAGGTCAAGATCATCACAAAAATGTACAATTATTAGTAATAGCAGGAAAGGATGCTTAGGAACTGTGGGCAGTGATCCTTGAGAAGTTCACACAATAGGAGATACACAGATAACGTACATCCAGCTGATTCAAGGTGTGAAAACATCTTTCCTAATAAGACCAAGTATATATAGTGGAACCCTAAAAGTATGAAGTTCATCTGTTAATAACTTTATCTTTGGAAGAACATCCAGGAGATAAACAAGACACATCTTCACAGTCAGAGCAAGTTTACAGAGGCATGTGGAAGCTTTGTTGATATCTAACAAGAGTGTCATATGAAATGTCCAAGCCTCCAAATTAAATTGGGAAAAGAACAGTAAACAGTCTCTTTAGTGATGTCATGGCTTGAGATTGGGCATAAGTTAATAGGTATTTGGGACACTTTATTTTGGTGATTTAACACATTTATCTGGTTCACTCCCATCCACCTGAGTGGGGCTTCCTGCTGCCTTCCCTCAAGCCTTCCTGGGGCAGAGGGAGAACGCCCCAAACAAATACTTTATGCCACTCCTGGACTTCTGTGCTTTCTTTTCTTCTGCTCTGGCTCTCTTCCACAATTTGCCTCTCCTCTACCACTGGGGTTGGCCATAAAAGTCACACTGAGCCTGCAAAGATGTGCTTTAAAACAGCACTACTGAAGTGGGGATCATGCCTTCCTCTGCCACCCTCTGTCACCCTGATCCTAGAGGAGATTTGCCCTGGGTTCCCAACGCCCTCTCACCACCTGTGTGTGAAAACCATTCTTCGAATTTCCACTCATCGTCCCTTCCATCTGGCACAAGTCATGTGACTACCAGGAGAAAGAAACTCTCAGAATAGAGCCAATACTCTCCTCCAAATTCTCATCCCCCTGCATTGATCCTGATTACTTTCTCATACCTTCTGACCAGCTACGCCAAGGTCTTGCTTCCACCGTTGCCCCACGATCAGCTCACTCTAATGCAGTTTTGTGTTTCACTATGAAACTTTCATTAAGTGATAGTCGTAAACATTTAGCCTCTCTTTAATCAAGAGCATCCTGTATCTGGTACTTTCAGGAAGCAGCCTGATGGCAGAGGATGAGCTACCAGAGCCAGCGGTGAGCAGTGGGGAAGTGCCAGCTTGAGTTCTAGCAAAAACTGGGACGATCCCAGCACAGATGTAAGATTTCCATTATTTGTACGGTTTTCTTCCAGATTTTCTTCTCCCGGTGCCCATGAGCACCAGAAACCATGCCCGTGAGCCTCAGTTCACTGATGTTCTGAAAACAGTTCTTTGCGTGCACTTAGACAGAGCTGATTCCAATTCCCTCTCTTTCCCCAATCAAAAATACTAAGTTCTGTAAACCAAAATGGCCAGGCTGATGAAATATCCCTGGCAGTAGAATAATGCTCTGAACGATGTAAGCAAATTCTTTCATGACAATTCAAGCACACATTTCATTATGACCAAATTACCAGGTAAGCGTTAACGAGATGAGTGCATGTGCGGAAACATCTCATTGACCCTATAGCCCATTCCATCACGTCCAGATGTCTAAAGGGTACTGCATGTTCAACAGAAGCTGCGTTCAACATTCGCTGGGTATTTGCCAAGCACCCCATCATCGTGTCACATGTGGCTCATCACCAGCAGGGAGTCTCTGTGGGAACCATCCCCGCCCAGGGAAATGCTGACTCTGCCACTTTCCAAAAGTACTAGTTACTGTCAAGAAGATGGGAGATATACCCAGGGGATGAATTAGCATAACTGACTCACTAGGTTCCCCCTTCCTCATCGGCTTGCCCCTTGTAACCGTCAGTGTGCTCAGCACCAGTTCTTCCTGCTTCCAACGCTGATTTGGATAACAAATCTCCTCAGTGGTAGGGACAAGGGTCTTATTCGATTTTGTGCTCTGTTGTTTTCCATTTAGTATCAACCTTCAGAGAGCCTAACACAGTATCTATTCTAGAGGGGTATTATTATTCTTAGCTGAAATGGTGCTCTCTGTTCCCCTGTTTTAGTTGGTGAGACTGAGGTTCTGTGAGATAAAGGAGTTGGCCCAAAGTTAAAAGATCCAAAATAGAATGGTAAAGAATAGATTTGCAAACTCCCCCTGATATGTAGTATCTTCTATATCTCTCCCCACCATGAACATCCAACATTAAATGCCACATTATCCCCCGATGCAGATCCATCTCTTCAAGGAAATGTCCTGCTGATGATACCAGACAATGGTGATCACTCCTGTTTCCTTATTCCTTACGGCACTTACAGGCTTTCTGTATATTACAGGTAGAAGGAGCAACATGAACAAAGACATAGAGATAAGACTATATAAAGAACTTTGGGAAAGTGCCAAATAGGCAAACGGTCAGACTGTGGGTTGCATAATAGGTAATATAGGAGATAAAACTGCAAAGGACTAGCCAGAGTGCAATGACTATTGAATCTCTTGCCAATCTACACAGTCCCCTCATGGCCATGGAAAGCCATTAAAAAAAAAAAAAATGTTAAAGGAAGTAGCAAGTTCAGCTGTGTATTTTAGAAAGCAGTTGGTTTGGACTTCCCGGGTGGTGCAGTGGTTAAGAATCCACCTGCCAATGCAGGGGACACGGGTTCGAGCCCTGGTCCGGGAAGATCCCACATGCCACGGAGCAACTAAGCCCTCACACCACAAGTACTGAGCCCACATGCCACAGCTACTGAAGCCTGCGTTCCTAGAGCTCATGCTCCACAACAAGAGAAGCCTGCGCACCACAACGAAGAGTAGCCCCTGCTCGCTGCAACTAGAAAGCCCATGCAGAAATGAAAAAAGAAAAAGAAAGCAGCTGGTTAAAAACTAGAACCAATAACATGATACTGTCCGAGATGATTTTTTTAAATAGGGAAAAAGTGATAGAAAAGACAGATAGAAAAGGAAGAAAAGAAAACAAGAAGGAAGGAATTCAAAAGACATTGCAAAGTTAGAAATGGTCGACTTTTGTAACAATTAGACTCTAGGGAGGGGCTTAGGAGGAGGGCAAAGGGTAGGGATGAGTAAACATAAGTCCAGACTTTCCAGCTTGAAGTCTAGCATGGATGGTAATATTCTTAACTGAAGTCGATAATACAGTAGAAGGAGCAGATTGACAGGTCAGGTAACAAGCTCAAGTTTAGGCATGTTGTGTCAGGGCCAGCTGTGGGACGTTCAGATGCAGATGTCTGATAGGCACTTGGAAATTTTAAGCTGGAATTCAATTCAAAACGTGAGTCTGGGTGCAGAAAATGTATGAGAATGAATAAGATCACCTGAAAAGAGTAGAGTAAGAAAAGGAAAGAATGAATGGTAAGATTCGGGGGACTACGGAAAAATTTTGGTGGAAGAGTATAGAAAAATAAGAGTTAAAGGAATTGTGGGAACTCCCTGGCGGTCCAGTGGTTAGGTCTCTGTGCTTCCACTGCAGGGGGCACAGGTTTGATCCCTGGTCTGGGAACTAAGATCCCTCAAGTGATGCAACCCCCCTCCAAAAAAAATAAATAAAATCATTGATGGCTATATGGAAAAAAAAAAGCGTTAAAGGAACTGACAAATTGCAGTCAGAGACATAGATGAACACAAGAGGCTCATAAACCAAAGGAAAATACCAGCACTGTGAAAGGAGCAGAGGGGAATACTTGTTAAATTTTATTGTTGAACTATTTTTACATAGTTTTATATAAAATACCAGTCTTTAAATTCTTACCTGCTCTCAACCAAAGAATTTATAGTTGTCACATTGCATTCTTTTCCAAAGAGTTTCACAGGCTTAGTTTTTCTTTACTAATCAGATTGGTTTATTCTCTCAGGAACACCTCTAAGTGTTTCTGATGGAAGTAAACTCGAAAAAATGTTATTTACTTTATAGACAGCATAGTTAGAAGATATTTGTTTTTGAATTTTATTTTAAAAATTTTTTTATACAGCAGGTTCTTATTAGTTATCTATTTTATACATATTAGTGTATATATGTCAATCCCAATCTCCCAGTTCATCCCACTCCCTCACCTCCCCACCACTTTCCCCCCTTAGAAGACATCATTTTCAACAATTAAGAGATAACCTGATTTTGAGCTACAGCTATGTTAGAGCTATGCTGTTTGATGCACACAACCAAGTCCAAGTATTTATTAAAACCACTAGCAGCGATGCGTCAGAGGAGGATCTGCTTGGGCGGAGGAGGTAAGACCAGGACTGCCTCTCAGTGGCAGGGGACAGATAGCTGGGGCTCTGCAGGGCGCGAGGCACTCTCGGCCCAAGCCTGCTTCTCTAAGGGGACTGCCAGGGGGCAGTTGCCGGCTGCAGAAGAGGCCACTAGCTGGGTCTGGGGTCACTGGCGTCTGGAAAGAGTCTCCAGTCAGGCTGAGACTCTGAGGCTCCTACAAAAGCTGTCTCCAGCTCCCCAAAGAGAGGTGCCTTATGTTCTCACCAGGAAGTCTTCCCATCTGTTCATCTCCCTGTAAAAATCAGCAGCCTGGATCTGAATGGCATCTCTTCCTTTTGACCTTCTCCCATTTAGAGAGCTCAGTTTATTTGTTTTCTAGTCTCACAAGAAAATATTTCTAAGAAGCCTGTTCACTAAAGCCTCTATTTGTTACTCAGTCCAGCAGGGAGTGAAACTCCCTGTTTGAAAGGAAACGTCATACCTTCTCCTCTCTTTCTCCCATTGTGATGGTTAATTTTATGTGTCAATTTGGTTGGGCCATAGTGCCCAGATATTTGGTCAAACGTTATTCTGGATATTCCTGTGAGGGTGTTTTTTTGTTTGTTTGGTGAGATTAACATTTAAATCCATGGAGTCTGAATAAAGTAGATTATCTGTGTCGGTGGGCCTCATCCAATCGTCTGAAGGCCTTAATAGAACAAAGACTGATCTCCCCAGAGCAAGAAGGAATTCTGCTAGCAAACTGCCTTTGAACTTAGACTGCAACTCTTCCCTGAAATTCCAACCTGCCAGCCTCCTCTGCAGATTTTGGTCTTTCCAAGCCTCCAGAACTGTGGGAGCCAATTCCTCAGAATCAATCTCTCTCTCTCTCCCTCTCTCATATATAGATATAGATATATAAAAACATATCCTGTTAGTTCTGTTTCTCTGTAAAAGGTTGACTAATCACCCATCTTCCCCTGTTCCAAACGTTCCCCTTCTGGTTATGAGGTTTAGAAAAACATCATTCATGTTCAATTTAGGGCAAAAAAAACCCATTAAAATAGGGGGAAAAAAATGTAGGATGCTTTGTAAGATAAAGGTGAAATTCTTAACAAAATCCAACAATTATGATAATCTACGTGCTAAATAATATAGCATTAAATCTCATAAGAAAAATAGCAGAAGAAAAAATAAAGAAAAATTTTAAAAAGAAAAATAACAGAGGGTAAAATAAGAAAAAGAAAACAAACCAAAAACACCACCAAAAAAACAAAACAAAAGAAAATCGCCATGGGGGGACCTAACTGAAAGCTTAAACAAGGTCTGCTGAGCTAGCCTGGTGTCCTACCTCCGAATGGCTCCTCATAACCGAGGCACGGGGGTGTGACGGGAGAGGAAAGGCACCCTCCCAAGTCAACAAGTCATTTCCAAGAACCAGTTTTGGGCCCAGCACTGGCCTGGACCTGCCCATGGAGAACACAGAGCAAGGAACCTGTTCACTCAAGTCTTCTCAAGGACGAGGCTCACCACCTGAGGTGATGGGTCTAAGACAAGTTACGAGGGTGTGTGATGTGGGAGAGACCCCAAGTCCCACAGGCGTGTAGAGAAAGGAGGGGAGAAGCCCCTGGCCTGGGACAGCAGAGGCCGCTTTCTTAGAAGAGTCGGTACCGAGCTGCGCCTTGAACAATGGGTTGGGTCTGAATGTGAGAAGAAGACCCACTTTCCTGTGCAGCAGAAATTCACACAACGTTGTAAATCAACTCTACTATACTTCAACAAATTAAAAAAATAATAATACTAGCCACCTCACAATGTTATTGTAAGGGTACATAGCACAATGTATATAAAACACCAAGCCCGGCACTCGGGGCAGGGAACTGGTCAACAAGTGTTGATTGTTATTAGCTGTTATCTGCAGAGGAAAAGAACTGAAACCTCTAAGAGGAACTGAACAGAGCCGGGTTGCAATGCTCTTCTGATGAAGTGTTCATGACCTCGCGACTAAGTAGAGGAGTTTGAGAAATAACCTCCTCAGTTATGCAAATGTTCCTTCACAAACATCCGAGTTATTCCAGGAAGCAGGGGAAAACAACTCCCAAACAGCAAGGACTGGACACTTGAGCAGGAAACTAAACAAAGGGAAAAAGCAAATATACCTTAAAATGCAAATAAACAGTATCTGCGATAATGCAAAATGAATTTATAACCATCTCCATGAAATGGGGGAGAAATCCTGAAAAATGTCTAGCAAGCAGGAGGTTCTACAGGCAATTAATTGTCCTGTGCCCTTTAATTTAGGCCACGTTTAAAGTCAGCGGTGGACTATTTAGTAAGTGTGCCCTCCATTGTTTGAGTTTAGAAAACATGACATTTGTAAGTTCCCACAAGGTCAGCTCCTCTGTCCTATTTTTCCCCTAAGGTCTTTAAGTTACCCAACCATAGAATTTCTTTCTATATCATTTTTAGGCTAAGTTTCAGGAAATTAACTTTTAAGTTTTGGGGAGGAAATTCTGTTCTATTATTGGTTACTACCTAAGTGATTGTTTATTTCCAGTGCATTTAGCTGCCACCAGTTACACTTACGTAATAGGGAACCCTGTTTCTATCTACAATCTTCCCTTTGCCAATATCAATGTCTGGCCTTTGGCCTTTGCACTATGCTAATAGCTCTCAGTTTCACCTTTGGTCTTAAATAAGCAGTAGCCCCCATTTTCACTTACCAGCTATACCTGCAGGTAGGTGGATATTCTACTACCACTCAGACACACCATGACCCAAACCGAGCCTCCCAGCCTCTTTGTTCACCAGCCCGCCTCCTAGGTCGCCTAGGTCTCCAGTCTCCAGGTGGGAAATCAGGACTGCCACATATGACTGTTGACTGGACAGGAGCACTTGTCCTATGGGGGCTGCAAGCCAGCCTGGTGCCCAGAGGGGTGGCTTTATCCAGTTCTCATAAAAGCACTGCCCAGGTTGTAATGGGCCTGCAGGACAATTGCAAATATCTTTATCGATGGAGACTCCCTTTTTTGTGTGTCGCATCCAATTGGTTGCCGAGTCCTGGAAATTATACTTTCTTGTTAATTCCCGCATCAGTACTCTCTGAAAAGCCCTGTTCAGGCCCTCAGTACTTCCCACCCTAGACACAAAATTCTTAATCAAAGAGTATCAAAAGCACCTCTGAAACAAATATAATATTGTGACTCAACTATACTTCATTAAAAAAAAAAAAAAGATACCTCTAGAGAGTGTAAGTCAGTAGACCTGGGATGGGACCCTGGGCTCTACAGGTGATTTGGATGCACGGCTCTGTTTGAAAACTACCATGTTCCGCCCTCAGTCACCCCCCAACCCACAGCTGACAGTTCATCTTCACTGTGGAGTTGATGCTGCTCCCTTGACCTTAAGAATGAAGTTTAGAATCAGAAGAATACTAAGCCTTATACTCTTTTCTCCCAAAGATCGCAGAAAGTAAGAATAATGAAGCAGTTGGAGAAAGTCTTGCTCTAATACTTTAATTAGGAGCTTGGTTGACCTTCTCGGTTGCCTAGGCATTTGCTTCTGAAGCTCCCCTCCAACCTTGCCATCACCATGCTCCATCACCTGGACCACCTGGACCTCTGCGATAACTTCTAACTGGTCTCCCTGCCTTCCATTTTGCTTCTTACAAGCCATTCTCTGCACGGCAGCAACTGAAATCATTTTGGATGTAAATCCTATCAAGACGCTAACCTTGTTTAATAACCCCCAGTGCTTTCCTAGTGCCTTGGGATAAAGTCCTACTCTTAACACATGTCCCTCTCAGAGCTGGCCCTTCCCTAATCCCCCAGCCTCTCCATGGCCCTTCCCTAATCCCCCAGCCTCTCCGTGGCCTTTCTCCCTCTTGTGCTGAAGCTGAAGAACTTGATGAAGTTTTATTAGTTTTGTGCTTCTTATGTCTGCACCTTCAACACACTGTCTCCCACCTAGGACACTCTCTCTAACCTCTCCACCGCTCCATCCCTCTTCCCTCTGACTTCACCACCACTCAGCTTTCAGCGTTCAACCATAAACACTTCCCCACAAGTCCCTCTTGACCCTTCTTTAGAATCATCCCCTCTACCGTATGCTTAGATGGCATCTCTACTTTTCTTATCACTGTATCATAGGCTCCTTCAATGTCTGTCTCCCCCACTAGATGCAAACTCGTTGAGGGCAGGCATCGTGTGTAAGTTTACCATCACCATGCCTGAGGGTGACACATGGCTAGAGGGTTGAATACATATTTACTAAAATAAAATGTTGTGATCAGCAGAGAAGTAAAACATAGTGGTCAGCTCTACTATCTGAAACAATTAAAGGAAGAGTGTGACATGTACTGAGCCATTACTCTGTGCGAGACTTTTTGCAAGGGCCTTAGAAAACAAAAAGAACAAGATGAGTTCTCTGATCTCCAGGAGCTGACAATTTAATGGAGGAAATCTATGAGTAAATGAGTCATTATAATCCAATTCTAAAATCGCTTGAGTAGAGGTCAGAAAAAGTGCTTATGGTTTTAATATCAACTCTGGAAGAAGCAGTGGTCTAAATGTCTGAAACAATGATTCTCGAAGATTGTTCCAAATTGTTCCATAGCCTTCCATTTTTATCCTTAAGGGCTGCCTGCGTTCCTTTACCAGTTCCACTATTTTTCAGCTGTGTAACTTGAAGTAAGTTACTTAACTTCTCTGTGCTTCAGATTCATAATTCCTATTAATGCACTGTGGTATTTAGCACAGTGCTTGTCACATAGTAAGGGCTCAAAAATGTGAGTTTTCATCATTATTATTATCAAGACTTCCTAGTTACAGTAAGCCACCAAGTATTAATAAAATCAGTGTTTGTAGTGAAAATTACCATAGTCTACAGTGTACTAAGGACTGTAATTCAGTAGACTGCTTGCTACGTAATACTTGTTAACGTATCAAATATCCTCTTGCCCATGCACCCCTATAAGGGTGGGTTGGAATTCCTGATGCTTTCAGGAAGCGCGTCCTATCATCAGTGTTATTCTGAGATGGCTGTATTTTCTATTATGACACTTTTTTGTTCATGTAGCTACCAACTCCCATTAGTTTAGTTTCATTGCTATCCACATAGTTTATTTTTGGTTATCTAATTAACTGAGGTTTGTTAAACAGTTGCATCAACTTTTTTTTTTTTTTTTTTTTGGCGTATAACTTCCCTGTAAATATACTTTAAGATAGGTAGACAGGGCGTTTCAAATTTACTTACATACAGGGCGTTACAATTCTACTTCTATTGTAAACACAAATGGACAGACAATCCTTCCACCTCTCCTTTCCCTCTCAGTTGCTCTAATAATAATATTTCACTGCTATTACTGGAATAACTAAATTCTTTTACTAGTAGAAAATTGAAGTGGGTGATGTAGGTGGGCCAAAGGGTCTCTTGCACTGCGACGAGCTGGGGCTACTCTGTTGTAGTGTGTGGGCTTCTCATTGCGGTGGCTTCTCTTGTTGCAGAGCGTGGGCCTAGGTACGCGGGCTTCAGTAGTTGTGATTCTCGGGCTCTAGAGCGCAGGCTCAGTAGTTGTGGTGCACGGGCTTTGTTAGTAGCCTCCGCTCACCTCAACTAGAGAAAAGCCTGCATGCAGCAACAAAGACCCAATGCAGCCAAAAAAAAAAAGAACTGAGTCAAAAATATTTAAGGTGAGAAACAAATGGTTACACACACACACACACACACACACACACTTAAAACATGTCCAGCACATAGAATGTACTATATAAGTATTACTATTACTATTATTACTTAGCACAAAATTTTTTGAACTTTTTAAAAAAATTGAAGTATAGTTGATTTACAAAAGTTTTGTAGTTGATTTAAAAGTTCTGGACTTAAAAAAAAAAAAAAAGGCATCCTTTCTGTGGTAGGCTGAATAATGACCCCAAAGATAATCCAGGTCATAATCCCTGTATCCTGTGAATATTATCTTATAGAGGAAGGGGGGTTTGTAGATGTGATTAAATTAAATATCTTATGATGGAGAGATTATCCTGGAACATTTAGGTGGGCTGTAAATGCAATCACAAGTGTCCTGAGAGGGAGGCAGAGGAAGATTTGACAGAGAAGAGAAAGTAGGAGATGCGATGAAGACAAAAGCAAGATTTGAAGATGTTAAATTGCTGGCTTTGAAGAACGAGGAAGAGGCCATGGACCAAGAAATGCCAGCAGCCACCAAAAGCTGCAAAAGGCAAGGAAACATTCTCTCCCCTAGAGACTCCAGAGGGAGTACAGCCCTGTGGTACCTTCACTTTAGCCCAGAGAAACTGATATTGAACTTCTGGCCTCCAGAACTATCAGAACTATCACACTAAATGTGTGACATGTTAAGCCACCAAGTTTGTGATGATTTGTTACGGCAGCCATAGGAAACTAATACATGTTATTTTCTTTCTTTAAATGAAATCTTTTAAAAATATTTTATTATGTCTTACTGGTAACAACCACAAAACTTTTAAAAATTAATGGAAGCAAGATTGAGCGGTGAGAAGAAAATTCAGAACAGGCCTCAAATTGGAAAAAATTCTACTCTTTTCTCTTTCTCTATAAAGATCCTAGAAATATTTGGGGGAAAAGTCTCAGATTACAGTAAATGCTCTTTGGAGGGCTCAAGGTGGAGGAAGCAATGCAACTTTTTACTCCAAGAGGCATATACTTGTGTTTCTTTCTTTTTTTTTAATCTCATAGTTTATTTCTTTCTTTTTTTTAAAATTTTATTTATTTATTTTTGGCTGCATTGTGTCTTTGCTGCACGTGGGCTTTCTCTAGTTGCGGCGAGCAGGGGCTACTCTTCATTGTGGTGCACGGGCTTCTCATTGCAGTGGCTTCTCTTTCTTGCAGAGCACAGGCTCTAGGCGCACGGGCTTCAGTAGTTATGGCACGGGGGCTCAGTAATCATGGCTCACGGGCTCTAGAGCGCAGGCTCAGTAGTTGTGGCTCACGGCCTTACTTTCTCTGCGACATGTGGGATCTTCCCGGACCAGGGCTCGAACCCGTGTCCCCTGCATTGGCAGGCGGATTCTTAACAACTGTGCCACCAGGGAAGCCCCTGTACTTGTGTTTCTGAGGTAAGACTAGTTTACACACTATAGAAGAATTTCATAGACTATAAGGGCTACACTTTCTTATTTTATTACATTTTAAATTTCAGCTTTATTGAGATATAACTGGCATATAAAATTGTAAGATAGTCCAAGTGTACATTGTGGTGATTTGATATATATATACATTATGAAAGAATACCTCCATCTAGTTAACTAACATATCCATCACCTCACATATTTGTCTTTTTTCTTTTCTTTTCTTTTCTTTTTCCCCTTTGGTGAGAGCATTTAAGTTCTGCCCCCTTAGCAAATTTCAATTATACAATACAGTTTTATCAACTATAGTCACCATGCTTTATATGACAGTCTGAGACCTTATTCACCTGATAGCTGAAGGTTTGTACCCTTCTACCAACTTCTCCCTATTTCCCCCACTCCCAACCCCTGGCAACCACTTTTCTGTTTTCTCATATAATACTTTTATTTCAATATAAATAAAAAGTGTATACGCCTAATATCTTTAAAGTACTATTGCATCCTATTATGTAATTTGAACCTCACAACATAGACAGAGCAAATAGTGTACTCATTCTACAGATGAGGAACTGATTTTTACCAAAAGGAATAAAGTGATGTGACTTGCATCACGGAGCTAGCGGGAGGTGGCTGAAGTCTGCTTCTGCTGAAACACTCAAGAACATGCCCAAAAGACGTGTGTGTGCCTCCTGTCCGGGGAGGAAGAGCACCTAATCTTACAGCGAAGAGGAAGGAAGTAGGAGTGCCTAAGCGGGGGCAGGGTGGCCAGAGACAGATTTTTCACTTCCACATTCTGCAGGTTGACGCAAGTGAGGCGAAGCGTACAGGGCAGGCATAAAATAAAATGGAGATGTTCTGCTGGCCGAAGAGCCACCCCACTCCTGGTCCCCCGCCTCCCGCATCTGCACCCCAGCGTAAAGCGGAACCGATGTGCACCTTTTCTGTGTCCCAAGAAAGGAACGGGGACTAACCTCGATTGGCTGCACCTTGTGTGCTGGCACGTGGCAAGAGCTTCTTGACTTTGTTCTCAGGGACCAGGCTTCATCCCAGCAGCTGTTTGAAAATTCAGGTCTGGAACCTGAAATTCTGAGTTTGGTAACCATTAGCATAGAAGGGAAACAACACCGTGAAATCTCTTTTAAGAGAGGAAAGCGGGGGAATATAGTGTCAAATTGCCGGGGAGAAGCGAAAAATGATGATGCGGGAAAGGTTCGGAGTGTATCGTGAAAGCAGAGAGCCCCAAAGTCCGGCTGTTTTACGATGTGGTGTACAGTGGGGTAAGCGGATGGCTTCATAGTCAGACAGTCTGAGTTCGCCTAGATGTTCATTCATCTTATCAATATTTATTGGGTACCTACTACGTGCCAAGTCTCTACATTCATGGTGTTTACTTTCAGGTGGAGAAAGACAGATAACAAACAGATGAATGAGCAGATCTTGCTGTGAATTCATTCATTCTTCCAACAGACATTGCAGTTATTTATTCCAGTTATCTCGGAGGTCGGAAAGGTAAGGAAGCACAGAGAGTGCAGAGATACTGGCCCACTGGGAGGGCTCTGGCTCTTACGGAGTGAGATAGAAGCCTATTGGTGGGTTTTGAGCAGACAAGTGATGTGATCTGACTAATAGTTTAAGAGGATCGCTTTGGCTGCTCTGTGGGGAACAAAGAGACTTGGGCCAGAAGCAGGGCGATCAGTTAGGAGATTCTTGCAATAATTCAGGTGAGAAGCGAAGGTGAGTAGGACAGGAGGCAGGGGTCGAGGCAGTGAGAAGTGGTTGAAGCCAGGATATCTGCTGCAGGTAGAGAATACGATTTGCTGACAGTTTGGGTAGGAAGTGTGAGAAAAGGAAAGACATGAAAAGTGACTCTTAAGGTTTTTCTTCCAGGGATCGGAAGAATAGGGTCGCCATTAACTGAAGTGAGGAAGATTGCAGGAACAGCAGATTGGGGCAAGGCAGGATCTGAGGGATCTGAGCTCCCTTTGGGGTAGAACTTCAGGGAGTTTGAGGAAGCTGACTGACAGCCAAGTGCAGATATTAAGTTGCCAGTCACAGGCTGGAGTTGGGGGCAGAAGTCCTGGCTAAAAAAATTATCGCTAAAAGAAGCCATAAGGCAGGGTATGGGAGATAAAAATTGGCAAGTGTTGGGGATGCCATTACAGATAGGAGAATTAAAGAAGACCTTACCGAAAAGCTGATATTTGAACTGAGACCTGGGTGAAGGGAGGGAGAAATCCACGTGTTATCTGAGGGAAGATGAGTCCAGGCTGAGGGACCAGCATGTGCTCAGGTCTTAGAAGAGAGTGTACTTGGCTAGAAGAGAGTGTACTTGGCCAGAAGAGAGTGTACTTAGCTTTAGGAGCAAGAGCCAGAAGCTCAGTGAGGTGACCAAGAGACCACCTGGGCTCTGAAAAAGAGAGAGAGAGAGAGAGAGGGCCGACCTGGTAAGGGTATAAAATCAGAGAGGTGGGAAGGGATCACACTATGAGTTCAAGTCCTTGCTCTGCCACTTGGGCAAATTACTTACTTTCTCCCAGGTCTGTCTTCTTTATAAATAAGGGTAGTAACAGAACCTACCCACACAGGATCTTGAGAGGATTAAATGAGATAATGTTTATAAAGGGTTTAACACAGTACCTGTAACATAGTTAACACTTACCAAGTGTTTACTATACACTTTTTTAAATGTCCTACAGTATTTCCTGGAGGTACGTAGGGTTTCTGGTTGAAGAATATTGTCCCACATGGAAGTTTGGATTTTGTCATTGGTGTTACACTCCTCAGTCTCTGTTTTGCTGGTCTGGTTGGTGGAGATGCCCATCTTGTAGCTTATCCTTTTTTTTTTTCGTTTATAGCCAGTTTTTTGGGTTTTTAAAAACTTTTACTTATTTATTTGTTTTTGGGCTGCGTTGGGTCTTCACTGATGCGCACGGGCTTTCTCTAGTTGCTGAGAGCGGGGACTACTCTTCGTTGCGGTGCACGGGCTTCTCATTGCGATGGGTTCTCTTGTTGTGGAGCATGGGCTCTAGGCGCGCAGGCTTCAGTAGTTGTGGCATGCAGGCTCAGTAGTTGTGGCTCACGGGCTTAGTTGCTCGGCGGCATGTGGGATCTTCCTGGACCAAGGCTTGAACCCATGTCCCCTGCATTGACAGGTGGATTCTTAACCACTGCACCACCAGGGAAGTCCCTGGTAGCTTATCCTTGACAACCACAATGGTGCATGGGCATGTTGGTATAGACAGGGAAATTTGGGAGATCCACAATCACTGAACTGAATTGCAGATGGGTGACAGGATACTCACCCAACCCCTCCAGCTTCTCGGTGATAACTCTGGGGTTTTCCTTCTGCAAGGGGCCACACTAGGGCAGGCAAGACGTCCAGTCAAGTCATCCCACCCACATTCTGGTTCTCACTAAGTCACTTCTGGCCTCAGTTGACAATATCAGCCGTCACACTGACGCTCAAGTGGAGCAGTGACCTTGGAATATCCTACCTTGGGCCTTCCTTCAATTCTCCTGAACTGGCATGGAAAGGGGATGGTTAGAGCTCAGAAGGTTTACTCTAGTTAAGTAGAGCTGTAAGCAGATAGGGTAGGGGGTCCCTGGAGAAAGAGAACTAGGCATGGCTTTCTTGACAGAAGAGAAGCCATTTTTGGCCTAAGCCATTTTGTGATCTCAGCCTGGGCACAAGGCTTGCCCTTGGAAAGGTCTCAGTAATTAATGATCTTAAGGGAACAAAAGAATGCAGGAACAAAGGACTGTTATCAGGCAAGACAAGTTACAATAGTAAAGATAATATATTAGTTGTAAAGACTCCCAGTTCTGTTTCAATGGTAAATATTAGCCTGAAGCGCTCAACCACCAGGACAGTTGGAACCTAACGCATGATGACATTGACATTTCCTTTTTTTTTTTTAATTTATTTATTTTAATTTATTATTTTTGGCTGTGTTGGGTCTTCGTTGCTGCACGCAGGCTTTCTCTAGTTGCGGCGAGGCGGGGCTACTCTCGCTGCGGTGCACGGGCTTCTCATTGCGGTGGCTTCTCTTGTTGCTGAGCACAGGCTCTAGAGCACGCAGGCTTCAGTAGATGCAGCACGTGGGCTCAGTAGTTGTGGCTCGTGGGCTTTAGAGTGCAGGCTCAGTAGTTGTGGTGCACGGGCTTAGTTGCTCCACGGCATGTGGGATCTTCCCAGAGCAGGGCTCGAACCCGTGTCCCCTGCATTAGCAGGCAGATTCTTAACCACTGCACCACCAGGGAAGCCCGACATTGACCTTTTCTGACCCTCATAACTTCAGTCGACGAATGCCTGGACTCTGTCAACTGACAAGCCCCTTCATTAATATGCACGTACCCTTAGCTTAAAACTTCCCGAATTTTGCTATTCGGAGAGACACTGATTTGGAAAATATCCCTGGGGTTCTTCTTACCTGCTGCAAGTAGTAAATCCTTCCTTCTCCTGATCTTTGGCTTGGTTGTGTCACCAAAACATAAACACAGTTTTTTAGATAACAGAGCTATGTCGGGAAAATGCATTTCATTTCATACATCAAATATAATTTAAGACCTCCAGTGTAATATTTTGGTTACACCCTGTTACAAAAAGGATAAGCAGGAAGAACAGAAAAGGTTGAGGAAAGGGGAAAAGAAACAGCAAAGAGAAAATGAATTTTTATTGTCTTACCCAACATTTGAGTCAATCATTCAGAAAAAAATCAGATAATATGCTAATGATTATAATCTAGCCAAGGTCTATCACACACCCTCTATTATGCTTCAGATTTATCCTCTGAACCAGATTTATCCTCTGCCAGGAGAATCTGACCATTGCTCTTCCAATATTCAGTGAAAAAGAAAGATGAAAACCTGGGAGGAATGATAACAAGTCAAGGGCACATGGAGGTCAGGAGAAGCTGAATGCCAACAACACCCTGACTGTCAAGGATAAACAAAGCTGGAATCTAGTTAGAGCAGTAAGGATAGATTTTATTCAATAGTAACTACTGCAATAGGGAAAAGACTCCAGTGTGAACTGACTTCAACTTGGCTGAAACAAAAGGCTGGAGACCTTTCCAGACTGAGGTGTGCTCAGGAAATGCGCTGGGGGCTGGGAAGGGGGTTGGTCCACGTGACTAGGCCATCTGGGGCTGTCTATTGGTGCTTAAGCAGAGGAGAAACAGACTTCTTCAGGAGGCCGTGATATCAGTTAGGAAAGATACCCAGGAGCCTGGGAGCAGACAGTGACCTTATCTCCTTGAATGTTTGCATCTCAAAGAGACAGCCCTCAGGTCCTTGAAAAGTCAGTTCTGGGTGGTAGAAGATTCATGTCTCAAAGGGGCAGAGAAAGCATTTATAATTGCAAGCTTTCTAAAGTAACTGCTCAGTGGGAGGGTTCAGCAGCCTACCTGCCTATTCCCAGTTTGGGCTGGAACAGACAGTAAATTCTCCTGGCAACACTGAGCTTTTTCAAGCAGCCATTTTAAGGGGGAGCTGGAGTTACCCTTAGGATGTGGCCTTGAGCTGTTGGAAACTAAGCCAGTGTCTGTTCAAGTCTCATAGTGTGTGTGGGCCAGGGGGCAGGGTGGGGTGTGGGTTTGGGGGGGGGAGTCTGCATTTTTATAGACCAAGTTTGAGGTTTAGTCGAGAAGCTGTCTCAGAGGAGCCTGACTAGGGTTTGATCAAGGAGAGTCTTTGTTGTGACCCAGCCACAGAGTTTCCAAAGCTTTGATTTCCTCTCTTTAAGCCTATAATTTTATTCAGTGGTCTTGTGAGGAAAATATAAATAGATATTAAGCGGAAGGAAGGGATTAATCCAAAAAAAAATGGGAATAAGAGGAACTAGGAAAAACACCTCTGAATACATGTCTTGCCCTGTGGTGAATGTGAATTCGGTTCTAAGTCAGGAATCTCTGACTGCTACCTGCAGCCCTTCCAGCTCTGAGACTCCCTGGCAGCTTTCAGTCTTTCATTCTACAAGCGTACAGAGTGTATTTCAGAAGATAGGGTGGCTCCAGTGCCCTCAAGTTGACCCAAACTGTGATCCACAGACCCAGTGGACCTATCTGGATGTTCAGCAATGTTTTTCCGAGATAGCTTTAGTTCCTTCTGTTACCACTTCCTTCCTTCCACAGCTCAGAGAATCTCGGTGAACCTCAAATTCCCTCCATAAACTTAAAGAAGATGGTGGCACTGCCCAAGCTGGGCACCAGAAGCCAGAGCAGAGTGTCACAGTGGATTGGAATTGACCCAAGGCCGAGATAATGAAACAGGAGGGAAGCGGGCAGGGCACAACCTTTAAAAGAAAGACATAGCCTATGACAAAAATTGGTTAGAACCAACTAGGTCCAAGATGGCGGAAGATTCAACTTCCAGTAGACCTTGAACCTCATTATACACTCATTGTAATACATTAGCATATGCGAAATGACACACCTACCAGTGCCATGACAGTTCTGAGGGTGACCATAAAAGGCCAAAAGAAAGTGGGCAGTGGCCCAATTCCTGGAAATCCCCACGCCTTCCCCAATAGAATTGGAATAATCTTCCCACTCGTTAGCTTATGAAATTACCCCGCCTGTAAAAACTAACCACCCCATGTTTTGAGGCCTCTCGTCTTCAGAGATGGCCCACAGTCTGTCTGTGGAATGTGTTTCTCTCTAAATAAATCCACTTCCTACTTTGTCTCTCACTGAATTCTTTCTGCGACAAGACATAAAGAACCTGAGGTTCATTAAGTCCTGAGACCAGGTGTGTGATCACAATTAAAAGACAGTGGGTTCAATAGAGACACAGATGTAGAGAACAAACGTATGGACACCAAGGGGGGAAAGTGGTGGGGGTGGGATGGTGGTGGTGGGATGAATTGGGAGATTGGGATTGACATGTATACACTAATATGTATAAAATGGATAACTAATAAGAACTTGCTGTATAAAAAAAATAAAATAAAATTCAACAACAGGGCTTCCTTGGTGGTGCAGTGGTTGAGAATCTGCCTGCCAATGCAGGGGACACGGGTTCGAGCCCTGGTCTGGGAAGATCCCACATGCCGCGGAGCAACTGGGCCAGTGAACCACAACTACTGAGCCTGCGCGTCTGGAGCCTGTGCTCCGCAACAAGAGAGGCCACGACAGTGAGAGGCCCGCGCACCGCGATGAAGAGTGGCCCCCGCTTGCCACAACTAGAGAAAGCCCTCGCACAGAAACGAAGACCCAACACAGCTAAAAATAAATAAATAAATAAATAATTTTTTAAAAAGATGTCCTAAAATATAAAGTTTAAAAAAAAAAAAATTCAACAACGACAAAAAAGACAGTGGGTTCAAAGTGCCAATCTGGGTTGCATGGTTTCAGTAACACGTAAGAAAGAATGAGCGAGAACCCATTCAGAACAAACTCTGGGTAAAGAAAGCAAGAAAGAAGGAACAGGCAACTTGAAAAATGGGGAAATCCCCCTGGGGCTGCTGAGTTAGAGGAAGAGGCACCTAACCAGCAGGAGAGCCCAGAGGCTGGGAAAGAAGCCTTTCAAGGTACCTAGCAAGTTCTTAAAGTAATCACAATAAAACTCAGATAAAAAAGCAAAGAGCTATTAAAAGGAAAAGCAGAGTATCATCCAGCAAATCTTCTAAGTAACGCAATTTAGTCCTGCAGAGATTTTTTTTTTTTTTCTGACTCTGGTTACAGATTCTGGTTTTCAATTCCCTCAAATATATTCAATGTCAACACAAACCTGTCTAGTCCCTCCTGGATCAGACTGTTTCCCAAAGTGAGTTCAATGGGACTTCTAGTTGAGAAGAATACCTCTGGTTACTGCAGAATTATAAAAGGTTTGTGTGTGGGACTTCCCCGGTGGTCCAGTGGGTAAGACTGTGTGCTCCCAATGCAGGGGGCCCGGGTTCGATCCCTGGTCGGGGAACTAGATCCTGCATGCATGCCGCAACTAAGAGCCAGCATGCCCCAACTAAAGATCTCGCATGCCACAACGAAGATCCAGCGTGCTGCAACTAAGACCCTTCACAGCCAAAATAAATAAATATTATAAAAAAAGAAAAAAGTTCATGTCCGTTGCAAATCTCTGGATAGAAGATGGGCATTGTCTACTGTCTTTCCCAAACTCCATCTGAAGTATACTAAGAACTAAGTGCTAAGTGCATAGAATTACTATTCCAAGCATCACAGCTGAAGAAAGTTGTCATCCATATGCGCCCACGATCCCATGTACCCATCCTGTATTTTATTTCCTCCTTTCATTTAAGGCAATGTCCTAATTCACTGCAGTGTGGAGAAATAGCCTCCTTAGAGAAAGATTGTAAAACATGTGGAATCCAAAAAAATACAAACAACTGTATATGCAGAACAGAAATAGAATCACAGATATAGAAAATAAATAGTGGTTACCAGTGAGGAGAGGGAAGAGGGGAGGGACAACATAGGGACATGGGATTAAGAGACACAAACTACTGTATATAAAATAGGTAAGCAACAAGGATATATTGTACAGCACCGGGAAATATAGCCATTATTTTGTAATAATTTTTAATGGAATATAATCTGTAAATCAGACAGAGAAAGACAAATATCCTCTCATGTTTGACTTACTTCCTCCCAACCCCCTCCTCCTTCCTAGATTTTCCTTCTTGTGCTTTCTCCTAGGGAGAGAGCTCTATCCTCTACCTTGGTTCCTTCAGTGTGGCACCTCCACTCAGTATTCCCAAAGCCTGGTAGCCAAGGAACAAGCAAAGAATCTTCAGGAGGATAGAGGGGAGGTGAGAGGAATGTTGTAAATGCGCTTAGATTTCTTTTTGCACTTTGACACACATAATCTCGTTGTCTTTTCTGAGAGTGGATGGCCAAAGGTACCAGAGCTATTAATGGAGCTTCTGCGAATGCCTGAGGGAGCAACAGAGGTACGCTTTTTCCAGGTCCTACCAACCTGCTGGTTGAGGCCCCTGCAGTGCACAGAGAAGTGTGGGGAAAGGGCCGCGGTCCCCCTCCCCCCTCTCCCTACTCCCTCGTCCCCAGCTGCACGCAGACCACAACCTCGTCCCAGGGAGGGAAAGGCCACTCCCCACCTATCATCTCTCTTGAGTCTCCACCAGCCTGGCGGGAGGAGAAGGGGCACCAGGGATGTCTCCTCTGCAGCTGCTGTTCACACAGAACAGGAAGGTCCCTTTCCCGTCTCACCCTGGGTCTCCAGCTAAGGCGATGCTCCGCAAACCCATCCTGTCTGTTGCAGGAGGAGTAGGGGAGAGAGGGTGGGAAGCAGGAAAACTGAGATGAGATGGGGAAGAGCCAGTTCTAGACCCTCCTTTACGCTCCATCCCTTCCAGGGCACCCATATACTAGAAACGAACTCGTCATTGCCAACAGTGTCCAGAAGCCATTTAGTTTCATCCTTTATTTATATTTTTTCTGACCTTTAGGGAATAATCTCACCCTATTTTACATAATTTTATTTTACTATTTTTATATTTATAGGATCCTTTAAAGTAATCTTTAACATTAGAAAATACAGTGAAGGTAATCTTAAGTATCATTTAACTCTCTGGGGAATAGTCATTCTTTAACTTTTCAATACACTATTTGATTATCCTTATCAGGTCATTTACAATTTGTTCTGCCCCTAGAGACGTTGCACATGTGGCTTCCGTGTCCCATTTGTGTCATTAGGTGGCGGAGAGAAGAGAGGCTTGTCTACGCTCAGTGTTCTGGCCTGTGGACGTCTGGAGGATTAATAGTCTGACATTTGACAGAAAAGGACTTCCCTGGTGGTGCAGTGGTTAAGAATCCGCCTGCCAACGCAGGGGACACGGGTTCGAGCCCTGGTCCGCGAAGATGCCATATGCCACAGAGCAACTAAGCCCGCGAGCCACAACTACTGAAGCCCGCGCGCCCTAGATCCTGTGCTCCACAACAAGAGAAGCCACCACATTGAAAAGGCTGCACCGCAACGAAGAGTAACCCCTGCTCGCCACAACTAGAGAAAGCCCGTGCGCAGCAACAAAGACCCAATGCAGCCAAAAATAAATTAAATAAATAAATTTATAAAATAAATAAATAAAATTTGTTTATCTATTTTCACTTTGGAAACAGAAAGTGTTGTCTTTAGAAAGGACCAGATACCAGTCTATGTGCCAAACCTGGGGACGTGCCTTCTCTTTATTAGCTGGCCTTAAACAGGCCCTTTTCATACTTCAAAACAGATTGCCATGGTGATCTCGATAAAGACCTAACCCTAGTCAGATAGGAAATACTGAACTCTGCGTTTTGAACCATTCAGGTGGCTTAGGAGATGCTCAATCAACTATCTCCAAAGAAGATCCATGGAAACCGCTCAAATGATGTTGCCATTTTGTTTCCAAGATTATTGTCTCCATCTGAAGATTCTTCTCTGTTCTCGGGCCAAACCTAAGTCATAATAGGCTGAGGGTCAGACCCAGAGAAGAGGTGGGCTGAGGAAAAGAAAAAAGTAGCAAAGTCAAACAGAAATGAGGAAGTGCATTCCTGATCGTGGGTCTCTAGCAGCTCATTGGCTTTAGGGGTTGCCAAGCCAAGGACCTCACTCTTCAAATTTGTCAAAGTGGCAGGGGACCTGGGCTGGTCCTGGAAGAAGTCTCTTCATCCACAGCCATCATAGCTGACAGCTCCTTCAAAATTAAAGAGTCTTAGGAAGAGTAGCAATTCATAAGGAGAAGCATGAATGAATTTCTTTATGTTCCACTAAAAAAAAAAAAAAAGAAAGACAACTGCCCTTATACTGACTGTCTTCTCTTATGAGGCTTCATTGGTTTGATAATTAAAGGTAACTTTTTAAAATTTAAGAACTAGTATTGAAAATGAGCTTAAACACAAACCCTATTCATCACTTTATTGTGATCAATAAATACTTCATGAATTTGTCATTACAAGAGTGAGAGTTTCCACCTATTTAAACTAATCTTTTTGCCATGTTCACAAATCTTGAGTTAAAGGATCCTCTAAGTATTATAAGATACAGATGTCTTTATTTATTTTATGGTCCCTACCATTGGGCTTCAAAGTTTTGATCACAAATAAAGAGCACCCTAAACAAAATTCTGAGTTAATGAGGTTTCTTTCCACTGGGTGTGTTACACGTTGCAGACACTCCAGTTGTCACGATGCTGGTGGCCTTGGACTTGGGCACAACCAACCACACACTCAATGACACTCCTTACTGCAGCCCTGGTTTGCTCTTGAGAGACATCACAAAGGCATGGTACCCTCCCCTTTGCACTCATCCCCACCCCAACCCAAAAGAGGAACCAAAAGAGTTCCTGGTGGAATAGAGCCAGATCAGAGAGAGGTTGCACAGCCCTGAATACCCTCATACACATACTTGTGTGTGCTGTACAGTGACTGGCCTCAAATCACAGTCCTAAAGACAAGATGTCTGTTCCATCTCTTGGATACTCAAAACCAAGCAGTAAATATATCTTGCAAACAGGGATACCTGCCATTTCACTGAACTACAATAATAGCTGACATTCACTAAGCTTTTCCTATGTGCCCAGCACTGTTCAAAGTCTGCTCTATGTGTCTCCAGAGAGGTTAAATAATTTGCCTAAACTGACACAACTAATAAGTGGTCTAGCTGGGATGGGAACATGAGCAGTGCTGCTCTAGAACCAGATGATTTTAATCTTTACACCAGTCTCCCTCCCTTAACTTCTCTTTACCTTGAATGTCTTCAAAATAACGATAATACAACCTTATGATAAGGATGTTGTGAGGATCCAAATAAATAAATAAAACACTTGATACAGTGTCTAGTACAGGGGAAAAGCTCAATGAGTGTGAGTTGGTAGGAATAGTGGATAACTTGCCCAAAGTCACAGGAGTAAATGGCTGAACTAGGACTCCAATCAGGGACCCTGCTCCCAGGGTCCACCCTTAACACTACTACTGGTCCTGCCGCTCTGCATCAGTGATGTCACAGGTAAAGTACCCAGAACCAGGGCTGGCACAGAACAAACACTCAGGAAAGGCCAGTAACACTCCTGTCTCACGTCTCCCTCCTTCTTGCTGAGGGATGAACCAAGGCACAGAAATACTCTTGTTTAAGGTAATGACCAACGTTGAAAAGAGAAGCTGATTCAAATTCCACCTCATACTTCCTTTCTCATGCTTACATACGAGACCAAAAGTACAGTCCGTAAAACAGAAGGCACAATTTTTAAAAAATATATTGTGTATTTGGCTTCCTCTTTTACTTCCCTATTATCATCTTGCCCTGTTGTATTAAAACTACCAGAAGGAACGGATCCCTCGTTAGTCATGATTTATCATCTGCCTCATGTCAGAGAGGATGCTGAGATTAATCATATGTTCACAGTCTGCTTACGTGAGGCACACGGCACATTTCATTGTGCAATGAACAACATTCATTCATGCTGTAAGTATGAACACACAAGTTTCAGTTTTGAAGGAAGTTAGCAACCATCCAATATGTCTTTAGCAATATAATAGTGCACTTCTAGATTTTTCTCCTTAAGAAATCTTGTACTCTAGATATTATAGAAGACAATCTTCCAACTTTGTCCTCTGATTTTTTCCCTGTGATGGAGCCATCTTTAAAATCACGAGGCGATCATTCTGGGCTTCTTGGCTTATCTAGACTGCAAATCAAATCTTAAATATAGTAGTTGTGACTACTAAATAGCAAAAGAAGTCAGTTTGGCTAAATGCTTTAAGCAATCAGTCAACTCAATCAAAAACATCAATTAAGCTGTATGTTTATTTGAATCTATTTGTTGTTAGATTAACAAGAAAAAGTTTATCGGGCTTCCCTGGTGGCGCAGTGGTTAAGAATCCACCTGCCAATGCAGGGGACACAGGTTCAAGCCCTGGTCCAGGAAGATTCCACATGCTGCGGAGCAACTAAGCCCGTGCACCACAACTACTGAGCCTGTACTCTAGGGCCCGCGAGCCACAACTACTGAGCCCACGTGTCACAACTACTGAAGCCCGTGCACCTAGAGCCCATGCTCCGCAACAAGAGAAGCCACCTCAATGAGAAGCCTGCGCACCACAACAGAGTAGCCCCCGCTCACCTCAACTAGAGAAAAGCCCGCATGCAGCAACAAAGACGCAACATAGCCAAAAATAAAAAAAAATAATAAATGAAAAAAAAGAATGAGTTTATAGCTGATCCACATGTAAACTCAAAAATTGTTTGAAAAAGATAATTTCATTCACTGCAAATATCCCTTCATTAGTTGTCGACATATTTTCAGGATAAATATGGGTTTTGCTAAGATGTACATTTTAAGCATCATTAAAAGGCATGAAGTTGACTCTGCTCAGTTTTAGGAATAAAATTTTATTTTATAAAGTATTAATTTTCAAAAGAAAACCAGATTTACCATTTGAGTTATTCACAGAACCTGATTATCCAGACTACATTTCATTTAATCAGTCTAACCTTTAGATTCTGTTGAAAGCAATGATAATTGACAGATAATTTTTTAGCCAGGAGACCATATTAGACTGAACTCAGTACTGTTCAAGGTCACAGGCTGTTCTAAAGGGAAAACAGCAATGACTGATTTAATTATTAAGAGTAGAATTAAAATAAGTCAGACAGAGAAAGACAAATACTGTGTGATATCACTTATATATGGAATCTAAAAAAATACAACAAACTAGTGAATAAAACAAAAAAGAAGCAGAAAAAAAAAGAGTAGAACTTACCAAAGTTGGTACTTCCTTTTCTTACTCTTTAACAAAGTATACAGGTCTGTCAGTTCTTAAACACTAAAAATGTTACACATATGGTCATACACAAAATTACATTTGTCAAGAGAAAGAAATCTAACTTCCACAAACTTACAAAAGATTTTCCAAATTTGCGCAACTCAAGGTCAACATTCAACTTGCTATGCACTCACAGATTGCCTAGTTGAAACCATTCAAGACAAAGTATTTTCATTATGCTCCTGCAGTATAGTAGGTCAAGTGGCATTTTTTGTAGGATGCAGAGCAATGCTCTTCTTATCTGTGCTTTATTTAAATATAATATTCTCATAGACGCTTTGCTTAAAGTACAGCATGCCACTGAAGACCACTGGTCAGCCCTTGGCATGAAGAAACATTTAGAGACTTGGTCCAGGTTCCTTTCCCTTAATCTCACCAACCTTAGTCCTGGCTGCCAACTGGCCTATTTTTTTTTTTCTCCAGCTGCACCATGGAGCTTTTCCAGGGACCAGAGCCTGCTAGAAAAGTCGGGTTCAGTTACATTTTTTATTCTCTGCAGTCAAGAACGCGTCCCTTGAAAGAAGGTGTGCCCTAGATTATAGAGCTAGCCCTAAATCACACTCTGGGGGCAAATCCTCCTCTTTAGGAGCCAATCTTTGCATTACTTAGTCTTGTTAGGAGTCTGATCTTTTTGGACAGAACAGAGGAAATGCTTTTCGTGCTGAAAATGGGATCTTTGCTTTATTTGTTATTTTCCTCACAAAACCTCTGCTACCTGTCTCCCCCTTCCCTAGGAGTAGCCTAAGATATTAAATATGTACTTATCATAGTGCACAGTAATTACAGAAAGATGTTCCAAATCTCCTTCACAAATGTCTAAATTCTCAAAAATTTTGACAGAACATATTTTCCTTACAATATGCAGTATAGTGAAGATTGTAATTTACTAACCTCAGGGACATATTAAGAGCTATTGCAACCAACAAAGACCTACTGTATAGCACAGGGAACTATACTCAATATCTTGTAATAACCTATAATGGAAAAGAATCTGAAAAGGAATATATATATCTGAATCACTTTGCTTTACCCCTGAAACTAACACAACATTGTAAACCAACTATACTTCAATAAAAATTTAAATTAAATAAATAAATAAATAAAATTAAGACAACATACAAAAAAGAGCTATTGCAATCTCAATTTTGAGAAAAGAATGATGAAGAAGATTAAAGCCAATATAGGCTGAGATGATGGGTTGTTGGTTACTCACTAGCTAAGAGTTAATTTTCTCTGATACTTGGGCATGGGCAGAAAGATAAATCACTGCTTTTCATGTGCTTTCCATCAAAACAGTAAACTTTATTTTTTTTAAGTGTTTTAAAATATTTATTTATTTATTTTTGGCTGTGTTGGGTCTTCGTTGCTGTGCGTGGGCCTTCTCTAGTTGCAGCGAGCGGGGGCTACTCTTCGTTGCAGTGCACGGGTTTCTCATGGCGGTGGCTTCTCTTGTTGCAGAGCACAGGCTCTAGGCACACGGGCTTCAGTAGTCGTGGCTCGTGGGCTTTGTTGCTACGCGGCATGTGGGATCTTCCCAGACCAGGGCTGGAACCCGTGTCCCTTGCATTGGCAGGAGGATTCTTAACCACTGCGTCACCAGGGAAGTCCCAAAAAAATAAACTTTAAGTGCTTGAGAAGGATCAGCTGTATTTGTTTACACTTCGATCAGCCAAACAAGATGGTGAATTCTGGGAGAGCAGAGTCTTTGTATTATTTTGGGCAGGTAGTACCAGGCCTGTCTTAAGGTGAGGTTGTAATAAATGAATGAATTAGTGAGCATTTACCCAGATCCTAGAGTAAAGAGCTCTTGGCTTTCCAACTGCTCTCTTACTGCTCATGTTTGAAGTGTTTCTCCAGTTTTACTTCCAGGTAAGCAGGCAGGCACCTTTGTGTTCTGAGCTCCTAGTGAGCAACGATGTTGTGTGTTCACCTCTAGTCCCAAGTCTAGTCTCCTCCAATCACCAGTTTAACTAGGAAAAATTTCTGATCCCTGGAAACAAGTATCAGATTTGTCAGATAAATTAAATTTGAACAGTTCAATTCAAAATGTGTTTTTGAAAAATACCTACTGTGTGCAGGCACTATGCCAGCTGGTTAGAACTTACAAAAGTAAGTTATGACACAGAGAGGAGAGAGGAGAGGAAAGAGGGGAGAGGGGAGAGGGGAGAGAGAGTAAGTGATCAGAGCTGAGGAAGCTTGGAAGAGAGGTACTTCGTCTGTGGACCTAAAAGAGGCTTCCCGGAGGTGATGAGGACTCATGTGCTGAATGTTGAAAGATGAGATAGAATTATCAAATCAAAGACATGTAGAAAGGAAATTTCAGGTTGGGGATACAGCTTGAGTAGAGGCAGGGAATCTGGAGTCAGTGTGAAGGGGCTGGATGTCAACAACCGGACAGGTCCGTATTACCAAAGCATAGAGTATGAGGCGGGAATGTCGGGGGTAGGGCTGAGAGGGAGATGCATGCCCTTGTAGACCAGGCTGAGACTTGATTTGGAAAGCTGTGGCAGAACACTTCAGGATTGCAAGCAGGGCCAATTGCACCCATCTGACTTGCCATGGACCTCTGACTCCCCCTTTGACCTCTCTTTACCCTCATCCTTCACCTCTATGTATTTCTTGTGCATGTGGGGTGTCCTTCCCATGCTTTGAAAAGCACTGGAAGCAAAAACATGGCCCACTTAGACAATCAAGTTCTCTCCCCCAGAGACTGTAAATTATCATACGGGACAAGATGACTTCTAATGCATTATGGTTCACAGGCTAGAATGCACTGATAAAACCAAGGACATTCACATGGAAGATGGTGAAGGCCTCAACCATTACTTTCCATTACTTTCAAACTTTATGCTTAGCAACTGACTTCATCCCATTAAGGTCCAAAGTGGAGAAAAGGAAGCTCATTCCAAAATTGAGGCAACGAACTCTTTCAGGAAACTGCTTTATTTCATCAATTACTTTGTTGTAGATAGTCTTGCATATTCTTTTTTTTCCTTTTTAAAAAAATTTTATTGAAGTATAGTTGATTTACAATGTTGTGTTAATTTCTGCTGTACAGCAAAGTGATTCAGTTATACATATATATATTCTTTTTCATATTCTTTTCCATTATGGTTTATCACAGGATATTGAATATAGTTCCCTGTGCTACATAGTAGGACCTTGTTGTTTATCCATCTTATATATAATAGTTTGTATCTGCTAATCCAAATCTTGCATATTCTGGATGCAGTGAAATCAGGGGCAGTTTGTGATCAACAACTGTCCCCAGTTGTTGGTTTTGAGCCCTAGAATGCCAAGAATCAGGGTGTGGTCATGATAGAACATGAAAGCCACGAGCAATATCAGCTCCAGAGTTAAAGACAACTTCTTCCCCAACAATCTCTTGCTCTGGTTCTTACCTCCTTGCCTGCTTCTACTGGTGCTAAAAGGAATGCAAACCGAAGGCTCTTGGATGTAAGAAAGGCCAGGTTGATTTGGAAATATGTCTGCACTCTGAAATTCACTTAGCAGGTGTTATGGACTGAATGGTGCCCCCCCCCCATTCATATATTGAATCCCTAACCACCAAAGTAACTGTATTTGGACATAGGGCCTTAAACGAGTTAATTACGATAAAATGAAGACATAATGGTAGGGCCCTAATTTAATAAGACTGATGTCCTTATAAGAGGACCAGACACCAAAGGTATCTATCTTTCTCTCCTTCCCTCCCCTCTCCTCATGTGTACAGAAGAAAGGCCATGTGAGGACACAGCAAGAAGGCAGCTGGCTGCAAGCCAAGGAGGTTGGCCTCAACAGAAACCAACCCTGCCGGCACCCTGATCTTACATTTCTAGACTCCAGAACTGTGAGAAGATAATGTCTGTTGTTTAAGCCACCCATTCTGTGGCATTTTGTTATGGCGGCCTGAGCAGACTAATACACCAGGGTTATTATACGTATAACGTAACCTCTGCTTTGTGAAACTCAGAGAGCCCTGTGCACGCTAGAGTATACCAGGAGTATACACAGGCCCTTTTTCCTTAACCAAACAAACAAAACCAAAAGACTTTCTTGTTAGTTGTATAAGGAACACACATGGGCATAATAAAATGTTCATATAGTACACATGGGATTTGAGGAAGTTTAAACTCTTCCCCTCGTCCGAGACACTCACCCTGCCATCTTCCTTTCCTAGAGGAAAATACTGCTATAATATATTAGAATATAGACAGATCGATGGATAGATATAGATTAACCTCTCTTTTAATATGAATGAGAACATTCCACATACACTGTTCTTTTTTTTTTAATTAATTAATTAATTTATTTATTTATTTTTGGCTGCGTTGGGTCTTTGTTGCGGTGCGCGGGCTTCTCATTGCGGTGGCTTCTCTTGTTGCAGAGCACGGGCTCTAGACACATGGGCTCAGTAATTGTGGCACGCAGGCTCAGTAGTTGTGGCATGAGGGCTTAGTTGCTCCGTGGCATGTGAGATCTTCCTGGACCAGGGCTCGAACCCATGTCCCCTGCATTGGCAGGAGGATTCTTAATCACTGCGCTGCCAGGGAAGTCCCCACATATACTGTTCTGAATCTTGCTTTTTTTTACTTATTAACTTAAAACTCATTTCACAGTAGATGTGTATGTAGAGGGACCTCATATTTTTAAAACTTTGATTTCCATGATTTATAAGGATATAGTACAAATTATATAACCTGTCTTCAGTTGAAAGGTCATTTAGGTTTTTTCAGTCTTTGTGCGTCAATAGAAATGATACCACAATAAAACGTACATTCATCTTTGTCACATATACAAGTATATGTGTGAGGTAAATTCTTGTAAATAAGATTCTGATTCAAAAGACATTTGCAATTTTAGATACTTTATTTTTATTTTATAAATATAGTAGCCAAAGAATTCAAGTGGGAGTTTATCCCAGAAAATCTTTTGCAGTTAGTGAAATTAGGGTATAACTAAGAACATTCAGGATACAACACACACAGTTTAGGTGATCTTGGTATAGTGGTGGGACAGCAGTGATTGGAAAATGAAAGTAATTAACATGTACATGCTCTGTTGAGGGAGACTGAGGGGAAACAGGTGTTCAGCCTAGAAAAACATTTCTCAGTGGACTTCCTACGAAGTCAATGTGTCTTGGGTTTAACTTTGAAACAAATTTTAAAAATTAAAAATTGAAAAAAAAAAGAAATTGCCAAATGTAGCCATTCTTCCAGCTTTTAGAGGGAGGAGGGGGCATTTAGTTGGCCACATCTCACCATTATGTCATTATCAAAGGTCTTTCCTAGACAACCTCCATGTGTCTAGATGCCATATGACTAACCGATTCCGGAACTTGAGATAGGGAATAATCCTAGAAGGCTGGGTCACCAGAGGTCAACTGATCTGCTGAGCAAGTTGGTCTTATCTCTGTTATTACACATGGCCGTGGGACTCTTCTCCTCTTCCACCTTGCCTCTGGGGAAATTGTGTTGACTCAACTTTTCAGATTCTTCTTAGTTTCCACCTAGTAATAGAAGAGAAAGAGAATCAAAATTAAGAGTTGTGTCTAAGTCAAACCTCCAACTTTAATATCACAGAGCCTTTTCCTTCTTAGCACTTACACAAGTGAATTTTATGTTTATCTTTTGAATAGTATTTGATTCCTACCTGTTGTAAGCTTCTTGTGGTACCAGTGGTGTTTGGTTTTCTTCAATATGCAATGCCAGCATCTTCCACAGCACCAGGCATCTAATAAGCGTTCACCAACAATTAGTGGATTAATGTGTAGGTTATAAGTAGAGTCTAACACACGAATACAGGATTGCAAAAGTAATTTGGGGCCCAGTGTACAACTGAGAGATGAGTTTAGATCATTTCATAAATCAGAGTCTGATGAAAAGGGATAAATTAATCTAGGACTGAAGGCACGATACCTAGATCCCGCAGGTACATTTAAATAAATCCATAAGAGAGATAGCCTCCAGCTGCAGTGCCCTTCTTAGATCTATACCAGTGGTTCCTGGAAGTGTGGTCCCTAGAGCAACGGCACCAATGTCACCTGGGGACTGGTTGGAAATGCAAATTCTCAGGCCTCAATCAGAAATTCTGGGGCCAGTGTCTTTTAACAAGCCCTCCAGGTGGTTTGGACACACTAAAATTTGAGAACCACTGAGATACACAAACCTTATCACTTTAAAATGATAGGGGGAAAAAGACCAGTAAAAAGTCTAAGTTTCTTGATGGAAATATGAATGAAAAATGAAGGGAAGAACTGGAGACCAGAGTCTGCACAAGGTTTTTAGCTATTCAACAGTTCCCTGCTGGCATCTGAAGACTCGATTTTTTAAACTGTTAACCTGTTGCTGACATGACTGTGTTAATTCCCATTTCAACAGCTGTTTCCCTTAATTCAGAATACAACTTCTTGTATTTGACAGTTTTCCTTCACACACCATTTTTGTGGGTATGTATATACCTGACTTGGGGAAAATTGGGGAAAAAAACCACAGCTTTTTAATTTGTTTAAAAGAGACTTTCTGCCTGTTGCGTTTTGTGCTCTTAACCAATTTAAGAAGCCAAAAGCATTTTTAGTTTTATCTTGTCTATGTTTTCCACTGTTGATTTGTTTGTGCCCTGTATTAACTGCCATTTTCTAAAATTTTTTTCAATAAAAGGAAAGAAGATGTGAAAAAAAAATTTTCCCTGCTGAAAACGCCTTGGAGAGAGTAGCCCCACCATGTTTCTGTCTTCACCATCATGTCATTTTTTTTGTACAATCTCATTCAGAGCCTTGCCCATCTGCATGCAAAGCACTTATAAGCCCCTCATACACCAAAGATGATCTGAGAATAATTCCATCACTTAAAAATTTATTGAGATAGTTTTGAGACAACTATAATATAGAATAGTGGTGATAATAGACAATATTTATAGGAAAAAAGTAGGTTATAATGAAGAGTGCAGGCTAGATTTAGGCTGCCTGGTTTTGAATTCTGACTCTATGACTTCCTAGTTGTGTGACTTCAGTCAAGTTACTTTACCTTTTTGTGACTTGGTTTCCTCATCTGTAACATGGAGTTCATTAATAGTACATTCAGTTCCTACCTCACGGGGTCACTGTGAGGATTTAGTGAAATAAAATATATGGCCTTGGTACATAGTACATGCTCAATAAATATGAACCATATAACATGCAGAATGTCTGCATATATACCTACACACACACACACACAAACCCAAAAGTCTTGTTCCCAGAGCCTCCTCGGGCTGAATCCCAGGTGGTGTTGTGACAGCAGATTTTCTGCTATCAGCCTAAGATACAACAGAAGGAGAACGTGGGCCTCTCATGTAAGTGAACCCATGTGCCTCAGGGAGAAGACATCCCTGTCCTGCTTTCCCCCAATCCCCTCATCAACACACACCCCATCATGTTGAGCCAGCTGTAACTGGAAATGGAGTTGTGCTATGTCGGTGGGGACGGGCTAACCCAGGAAGGATCCAAAAATGTCTCTCTTCCGTTTGTCCACTCCACCCCACAACCAGGAAGGAATAAAAGTTGCCGGCAGGCCTGGAAGGGTTGTTGTGACTGGGAGAAGGGGAAGTGGCATCAGAAGGGATGTGGTGTGGCCGACTCCAGGGCTGGGTGTGGATCCAGCTACACAGCTCAGTGGTACACCAGTGCCAAGGAGGCAGGTGGGAGCTAAGCCAGTCCTGGCTGAGAGTGTCTGATTGCCATTGAAGGGGCTTCCCTGACAAGAGGAAGAGTGTTCAGATGATGAGCAAAGAGACAAATATTCACCCTGAGTATTAGGCATAGGAATCCTCGTCATGGAGGGAGATGAATTCCTTTGAAAGTACCACATTGGCAAAACCACACTTGCCAAGAAAAATCTATCATAACAAATAGATTAGGGAAGAAACATTTAAAATGAAATGGCATTACATGTCTATATTTTTAACTGCAAAAGGAAGTTCTAGAAGGCTTCAGTTTTCAAAACATGTTAGACTCATCAAAACACTGTGAGGCAGCTGGCCTATTTGGTGGCCCTCCTGCTGCCTGAACCTGGGCCTCCACTGTTTAGGAAACACTGTGTCTGCATTGGCAGCTGCAGAGGGTAGATTACCACAAGTTTTACATGGGAACCCTGCATCTCTTTTAAAGGGGGGAATTCAGAGTCATCTGCATTATCCCGTTTCCCTTTCAAGTCTGAGCAAGTGCTAGGGTAACCACTGACCTTTTCATACATTCTCATGACTCTTTTCAGGGTCAATTCTACACATAGATAAGAAAGTGGAACAGAAACACATCTTCTTCCACCCAGACCTGCCCTTGCACACTTGGAGAGAAAGAGGCCTTAATTGCGGTCCTGACCTTCAGTTAACTCTGCATACTAAAGAAGCATCAAAGAAATCTTTGGAGTACAGATGCAAAGCCACGTTACCTCAAAATAGCACTTAGCCATGGGAATAAAGGATGTCTCTTTGTCCATATATATTAATAGGCAGAGATTAATATTTGGAAAGATGTTTACCAAAAGACCAATTGTTATCTCTAAGTGGTGATATTTTGGGAGACTTTCTTTCTTACTTATACTTTTCTATCATGTTCATTTTTTATAATAAAGATTTGTTACTTTAATAATCTGAAAATTTAAACTATTTTATTCTTGGGGAAAAAGAAGTACTATTGTGTCTGTTGAAAGCCCTAAAATGTAATAAAAATGCAAAGTCACATTACTATTCCAACCAAAAAAACAGTGAGAGATACTTTCATACAAAATATTAGATAATGTTGTGGAGAATTGGATGCTGTCCCATGCTGCTGGGGCAAGGATTAGATACAATCTTTCTGGGGAGTAATTTGCCAATGTGTGTTAAGAGCATTAAAAAGGTACATTCCCAATGTTCACAGCAGCACTACTTACAGTAGCCAAGACCTGGAAACAACCTAAGTGTCCATCAACAGATGAATGGATAAAGAAGATGTAGTATATATAGAAAATGAAATATTACTCAGCCATAAAAAAGAATGAAATGTTGTCTTTGGCAGCAACCTGGGTGGACTTAGAGAATATCATACTAAGTGAAATAAGTCAGACAAAGAAAGAGAAATATTATATATCACTTATATGTGGAATCTAAAAAATAATACAAATGAATCTATTTACAAAACAGAAACAGACTCACAGACATAGAAAACAAACTTATGGTTACCAAAGGGAAAAAGGGAGGGGGAGAGGGATAAATTAGAAGTACTGTATGGGATTAACAGATACACACTACTATGTATAAAATAGATAAGCAACAAGGATTTACTGTTTAACACTGGCAACAATATTCAATATCTTGTAATAAACTATAATGGAAAATAATGTGAAAAATATATATATATGTAACTGAATCATTTTGCTGTATACTTGAAACTAACACAATATTGTAACTCAACTATACTTCAATAAAAAATAAAATAAAATATAATTTTACATCTAAAAAATGATGCATTCTAGGGGGAGGAGCTTCAAGATGGCGGAAGCGTAAGATGTGGAGATCACCTTCCTCTCCACAAATTCATCAGAAATACGTCTACATGTGAAACAACTCCTACAGAACACCCACTGAACGCTGGCAGAAGACCTCCCAAAAGGTAAGAAACTCCCCACGTACCTGGGTAGGGCAAAAGAAAAAAGAAAAAACAGAGACAAAAGAATAGGGACGGGACCTGCACCAGTGGGAGGGAGCTGTGAAGGAGGAAAGGTGTCCACACACTAGGAGCCCCTTTGCGGGCGGAGACTGCGGGTGGCGGAGGGGGGAGGCTTCGGAGCCACGGAGGAGAGCGCAGCCACAGGGGTGCGGAGGGCAAAGCGGAGAGATTCCCGCACAGAGGAGCGGCGCCGAGCAGCCCTCACCAGCCCGAGAGGCTTGTCTGCTCCCCCGCCGGGGCGGGCGGGGCTGGGAGCTGAGGCTCGGGCTTCGGTCGGATCGCAGGGATAGGACTGGGGTTGGCGGCGTGAGCACAGCCTGAAGGGGTTAGTGTGCCACGGCTAGCCGGGAGGGAGTCCGGGAAAAAGTCTGCAGCTGCCGAAGAGGCAAGAGACTTTTTCTTGCCTCTTTGTTTCCTGGTGCGTGAGGGGAGGGGATTCAGAGCGCCGCCTAAACGAACTCCAGAGACGGGCGCGAGCCGCGGCTTTCAGCGCGGACCCCAGAGACGGGCAGGAGACGCTAAGGCTGCTGCTGCCGCCACCAAAAAGCCTGTGTGCGAGCACAGGTCACTCTCCACACCGCCCCTCCCGGGAGCCTGTGCGGCCCGCCACTGCCAGGCTCCCGTGATCCGGGCACAACTTCCCTGGGAGAACGCACGGCGCGCCTCGGGCTGCTGCAACGTCACGCCGGCCTCTGCCGCCGCAGGCTCGCCCCGCCTCCTCCGTACCGCTCCCTCCCCCCGGCCTGAGTGAGCCAGAGCCCCCGAAGCAGCTGCTCCTTTAACCCCGTCCTGTCTGAGCGAAGAACAGACGCCCTCAGGCGACCTACACGCAGAGGCGGGTCCAAATCCAAAGCTGAACCCCGGGAGCTGTACGAACAAAGAAGAGAAAGGGAAATCTCTCCCAGCAGCCTCAGAAGCAGCGGATTAAAGCTCCACAAACAACTTGATGTGCCTGCATCTGTTGAATACCTGAATAGACAACGAATCATCCCAAATTGAGGAGGCAGACTTTGGGAGCAATGACATATATATATTTTTCCCTTTCTCTCTTTTTGTGAGTGTGTATATGTATGCTTCTTTGTGTGATTTTGTCTGTATAGCTTTGCTTTTACCATTTGTCCTAGGGTTCTGTCTGTCCTTTTTTTTTTTTTTTTTACTTTAAAAAATTTTTTCTTAATAATTATTTTTTATTTTAATAACTTTATTTTATTTTATTTTATTTATTTATTTCTATTTTTTCTCCCTTTTATTCTGAGCCGTGTGGATGAAAGGCTCTTGGTGCTCCAACCAAGCGTCAGGGCTGTGCCACTGAGGTGGGAGAGCCAAGTTCAGGACACTGGTCCACAAGAGACCTCCCAGCTCTACATAATAACAAATGGTGAAAATCTCCCAGAGATCTCCATCTCAACGCCAAGACCCAGCTTCACTCAACGACCAGCAAGCTACAGTGCAAGACACCCAATGCCAAACAACTAGCAAGACAGGAACACAACCCTATCCATTAGCAGAGAGGCTGCCTAAAATCATAATAAGGCCACAGACACCTCAAAACACACCACCAGACATGGACCTGCCCACCAGAAAGACAAGATACAGCCTCATCCACTAGAACACAGGCACTAGTCCCCTCCACCAGGAAGCCTACACAACCCACTGAACCAACCTTAGCCACTGGGGACAGACACCAAAAACAACGGGAACTATGAAGCTGCAGCCTGCGAAAAGGAGACCCCAAAAACAGTAAGTTAAGCAAAATGAGAAGACAGAGAAACACACAGCAGATGAAGGAGCAAGGCAAACACCCACCAGACCTAAGAAATGAAGAGGAAATAGGCAGTCTACCTGAAAAAGAATTCAGAATAATGATAGTAAAGATGATCCAAAATCTTGGAAATAGAATAGAGAAAATATAAGAAACATTTAACAAGGACCTAGAAGAACTAAAGAGCAAACAAACAATCATGAACAACACAGTAAATGAAATTAAAAATTCTCTAGAAGGGATCAATAGCAGAATAACTGAGGCAGAAGAACGGATAAGTGACCTGGAACATAAAATAGTGGAAATAACTACTGCAGAGCAGAATAAAGAAAAAAGAATGAAAAGAATTGAGGACAGTCTCAGAGACCTCTGGGACAACATTAAATGCACCAACATTCGAATTATAGGGGTCCCAGAAGGAGAAGAGAAAAAGAAAGGGACTGAGAAAATATTTGAAGAGATTATAGTTGAAAACTTCCCTAACATGGGAAAGAAAATAGCCACGCAAGTCCAGGAAGCACAGAGAGTCCCATACAGGATAAATCCAAGGAGAAACATGCCAAGACACATATTAATCAAACTATCAAAAATTAAATACAAAGAAAAAATATTAAAAGCAGCAAGGGAAAAACAATAAATAACACACAAGGGAATCCCCATAAGGTTAACAGCTGATCTTTCAGCAGAAACTCTGCAAGCCAGAAGGGAGTGGAAGGACATATTTAAAGTGATGAAAGGGAAAAACCTACAAGCAAGATTACTCTACCCAGCAAGGATCTCATTCAGATTTGAGATCAGAATACACATTCTTCTCAAGTGCTCATGGAACATTCTCCAGGATAGATCATATCTTGGGTCACAAATCAAACCTTGGTAAATTTAAGAAAATTGAAATCGTATCAAGTATCTTTTCTGACCACAACACTATGAGACTGGACATCAATTACAGGAAAAAATCTGTAAAAAATACAAACACATGGAGGCTAAACAATACACTACTTAATAACCAAGAGATCACTGAAGAAATCAAAGAGGAAATCAACAAATACCTAGAAACAAGTGACAATGAAAACACGACAACCCAAAAACTATGGGATGCAGCAAATGCAGTTCTAAGAGGGAAGTTTATAGCAATACAATCCTACCTTAAGAAACAAGAAACATCTCAAATAAATAACCGAACCTTACACCTAAAGCAATTAGAGAAAGGAGAACAAAAAACCCCCAAAGTTAGCAGAAGGAAAGAAATCATGAAGATCAGATCAGAAATAAATGAAAAAGAAATGAAGGAAACGATAGCAAAGATCAATAAAACTAAAAGCTGGTTGTTTGAGAAGACAAACTAAATTGATAAACCATCAGCCAGACTCATCAAGAAAAAAAGGGAGAAGACTCAAATCAATAGAATTAGAAATGAAAAAGGAGAGGTAACAACTGACACTGCAGAAATACAAAGAATCATGAGAGATTACTACAAGCAAGTCTATGCCAATAAAATGGACAACTTGGAAGAAATGGACAAATTCTTAGAAATGCACAACCTTCCGAGACTGAACCAGGAAGAAATAGAAAATATGAACAGACCAATCACAAGCACTGAAATTGAAACTGTGATTAAAAATCTTCCAACAAACAAAAGCCCAGGACCAGATGGCTTCACTGGCGAATTCTATCAAACATTTAGAGAAGAGCTAACACCTATCCTTCTCAAACTCTTCCAAAATATAGCAGAGGGAGGAACACTCCCAAACTCATTCTAAGAGGCCACCATCACCCTGATACCAAAACCAGACAAAGATGTCACAGAGAAAGAAAACTACAGGCCAATATCACTCATGAACATAGATGCAAAAATCCTCAACAAAATACCAGCAAACAGAATCCAACAGCACATTAAAAGGATCATACACCATGATCAAGTGGGGTTTATCCCAGGAATGCAAAGATTCTGCAATATATGCAAATCAATCAATGTGATACACCACATTAACAAATTGAAGGAGAAAAACCATATGATCATCTCAATAGATGCAAAGAAAGCTTTCGACAAAATTCAACACCCATTTATGATAAAAACCCTCCAGAAAGTAGGCATAGAGGGAACTTACCTCAACATAATAAAGGCCACATATGACAAACCCACAGCCAACATTGTCCTCAATGATGAAAAACTGAAACCATTTCCACTAAGATCAGGAACAAGACAAGGTTGCCCACTCTCACCACTATTATTCAACATAGTTTTGGAAGTTTTAGCCACAGCAATCAGAGAAGAAAAAGAAATAAAAGGAATCCAAATCGGAAAAGAAGAAGTAAAACTGTTACTGTTTGCAGATGACATGATACTATACATAGAGAATCCTAAAGATGCTCCCAGAAAACTACTAGAGCTAGTCAATGAATTTGGTAAAGTAGCAGGATACAAAATTAATGCACTGAAATCTCTTGCATTCCTATACACTAATGATGAAAAATCTGAAAGTGAAATTAAGAAAACACTCCCATTTACAACTGCAACAAAAAGAATAAAATATCTAGGAATAAACCTACCTAAGGAGACAAAAGACCTGTATGCAGAAAATTATAAGACACTGATGAAAGAAATTAAAGATGATACAAACAGATGGAGAGATATACCATGTTCTTGGATTGGAAGAATCAACACTGTGAAAATGACTCTACTCCCCAAAGCAATCTACAGATTCAATGCAATCCCTTTCAAACTACCACTGGTATTTTTCACAGAACTAGAACAAAAAATTTCACAATTTGTATGCAAACACAAAAGACCCCGAATAGCCAAAGCAATCCTGAGAAAGAAAAACTGAGCTGGAGGAATCAGGCTCCCGGACCTCAGACTGTACTACAAAGCTACAGTAATCAAGACAGTATGGTACTGGCACAAAAACAGAAATATAGATCAATGGAACAGGATAGAAAGCCCAGAGATAAACCCATGCACATATGGTCACCTTATCTTTGATAAAGGAGGCAAGAATATACAGTGGAGAAAAGACAGCCTCTTCAATAAGTGGTGCTGGGAAAACTGGACAGTTACATGTAAAAGTATGAAATTAGAACACTTCCTAACACCATACACAAAAATAAACTCAAAATGGATTAAAGACCTAAATGTAAGGCCAGACACTATCAAACTCTTAGAAGAAAACATAGGCAGAACACTCTATGATATAAATCACAGGAAGATCCCTTTTGACCCACCTCCTAGAGAAATGGAAATAAAAACAAAAATAAACAAATGGGACCTAATGAAACTTAAAAGCTTTTGCACAGCAAAGGAAACCATAAACAAGACCAAAAGACAACCGTCCGAATGGGAGAAAATATTTGCAAATGAAGCAACTGACAAAGGATTAATCTCCAAAATTTACAAGCAGCTCATGCAGCTCAATATTAAAAAAACAAACAACCCAATCCAAAAATGGGCAGAAGACCTAAATAGACATTTCTCCAAAGAAGATATACAGACTGCCAACAAACACAAGAAAGAATGCTCAACATCATTAATCATTAGAGAAATGCAAATCAAAACTACAATGAGATATCATCTCACACCAGTCAGAATGGCCATCATCAAAAAATCTAGAAACAATAAATGCGAGAGAGGGTGTGGAGAATAGGAAACCTCTTGCACTGTTGGTGGGAATGTAAATTGATACAGCCTCTATGGAGAACAGTATGGAGGTTCCTTAAAAAACTAAAAATAGAACTACCATACATACTACTGGGCATATACCCTGAGAAAAATGTAATTCAAAAAGATACATGTACCAAAATGTTCATTGCAGCTTTATTTACAATAGCCAGGACATGGAAGGAACCTAAGTGTCCATCAACAGATGAATGGATAAAGAAGATGTGGCACATATATACAATGGAATATTACTCAGCCATAAAAAGAAACGAAATTGAGTTATTTGTAGTGAGGTGGATGGAACTAGAGTCTGTCATACAGAGTGAAGTAAGTCAGAAAGAGAAAAACAAATACAGTATGCTAATACATATATATGGAATCTAAGAAAAAACCAGTGGCCTTGAAGAACCTAGGGGCAAGATGGGAATAAAGACACAGACCTACTAGAGAATGGACTTGAGGCTATGGGGAGGGGGAAGGTTAAGCTGTGAGAAAGTGAGAGAGTGGCATGGACATATATACACTACCAAACGTAAAGTAGATAGCTAGTGGGAAGCAGCCGCATAGCGCAGGAAGATCAGCTCAGTGCTTTGTGACCACCTAGAGTGGTGGGATAGGGAGGGCTGGAGGGAGGGAGATGCAAGAGGGAAGAGATATGGGAACATATGTATATGTATAAATGATTCACTTTGTTATAAAGCAGAAACTAACACACCACTGTAAAGCAATTATACTCCAATAAAGATGTTAAAAAAAAATGATGCATTCTAGATGGCCCAGAAATTCCACTTTTAAGAGTCTATATTAAGAAAATAATTGGACAAATATGCATAGATACATAGCCAAACATGTTGATCAGACATTCACTTATAATATTTTAAAGAAGCAAATAATTAAGGCAAACAAGTTAAATAAATGAAAGTCCATCAAATAAATAATATGCAGTCAATAAAATTAATGATATAAATGTCCATTTAAAATAATCTTGGGGAGCTTCCCTGGTGGTGCAGTGGTTAAGAGTCCACCTGCCAATGCAGGAGACACGGGTTCGAGCCCTGGTTCGGGAAGATCCCACATGCTGCGGACCAACTAAGCCCGTGTACCACAACTACTGAGCCTGCACTCTAGAGCCCACAAGCCACAACTACTGAGCCTGCATGCCACAACTGCTGAAGCCCACGCACCTAGAGCCCGTGCTCTGCAACAAAAGAAGCCACAGTAGTGAGAAGCCCATGCACCACAATGAAGAGTAGCCCCCGCTCACCCCAACTAGAGAAAGCCCGCGTGTGGCAACAAAGACCCAACTCAGCCAAAAATAAATAAATAAATAAATTTATAAAATAAAAATTAAAAAAATTAAAAAAAATAAAATAATCTGGGGATGAGTCTTCCCTGGTGGTCCAGTGGTTAAGACTCTGCGCTCCCAATGCAGGGGACTTGGGTTTGATCCCTGGTCAGGGAACTAGATCCCGCATGCCACAACTAAAGATCCCGCACAGCTCAGCCAAGATGCTGAGTGCTGCAACTAAGACCCAGCGCAGCCAGATAAATAAAAAAATATTTTAAAAATAAAATAAAATAATCTGAGGATGCGCTCACAATATTGTTATGCACCAAAAGCAAGTTACAAAAGTCTATGTGTAGTGTCAACTCATGTCTGTTTGGAAAGAAAATTACACTATACACTGTAGATTTCAACTTTAAAAATGTTTGCTTATCTGTGTTTTCTAACTTTTCTATAATCAACATGATTTACTTGTGTGATTAAAAATTAAATATCAGAAGGAATATTAACTGGAGATATTTAAATTTGTAAAATAGTTCATGTGACCCCCTCTTAAACACACATACACACACATCTTATAATATAGATGGTTACTTGTTCCACGTTTTGGTAAAGCCTATATATGATGTGACACCAGCTTCGGGGGTCCCAATGTAGCCGTGAAGATAGTTACATAGAGATGATTTGATCAGATCTAATCTCTAATGCAGCACTGTTTCATCTAACCACCAACCAGCTAACTTTATTTAGAATTCTGTGATTTTCTATTGGCACATCTGAGATAGATTTTAATTTTAGATTTTGTGTTAAAACCCGAGGCCCCAGCTTGTAGAGAAAGATGCATTTGATAGGTATTCATTTTTTTTTTTCAATATGTGCCTTCTACCTCAGTGTTCTTTAGGTGAGTGAGGGGTGGTTCTGTGTAAGGGAAGAAAGAAGAAATTATGTTTTTAAAACTTCCGTTCAGGGACAGAATGTCTCAGCTTTCAATTTGATTGACTGAGTCATCCCCATTAAAAGCAAACTGTAATTTTCATTGGAATAGAAATCAGTGTGATTTAACACATTTCTTTTTATGGAAGATTGCATTTCACAGCCTATAAGAGGATTGCAAGTGACAAAAAAAAAAAAAAATTCTCACCAGTACAATTTTATGATGGAAATGCCTATTTAGGTCTGTATTTTACAGAAGAAATAAAAGACATCATAGAAGGGCAGTACATCCTGTAAAAGAAACCTCAGTGATAAATGCTTAAGGAGAGTGCTGAGAACCTTGGGACAAATAAATAGCGAGTCATTTTTCGCCTTTTCCTCATTTCTGATAAAGGTAGCTCGACAGCCAGCTCTCATGCTTATCCTTGGGGAATTAAGTGATCGGAACTCTGTTATTTCTACTTTAGTGCAGTGAATAAGTTCCTTTTCTCATTTCATGTTTTATATCTAAAGTTTTTCAAAGACTTTCGAGTATTCAGATCATATAAATTTTATGATCCGTAATCTTGTTTGAAAGTTCTGAGAAGCTGGAAATTAAAAGGTAAAGGGTTTAAATATAATTCATCAGTTAGAGGGCTTTGGTAGTAAGTTGTTCTTTTGTGTTAGTACTGGTGCCTAGGTATTCTTTCTTATAAATCATTTAGTCAAACACATATAAAAATGTTTGACGATTTGAGATTCAAGATAGACTATAGTATTTCTCAAATGAGAATGTTGTCAGTATAATAGAAAGAGAGCTGAGTTGTATTATTCTGAAAAGGAAACTGCAATTTTCCCCTCGGGTTGTTTTTTAAATTTTTTAAATTCAATTTATTTAAACTGAAAAAAACCCCTCACAGTTCACCCATTTCTCCCACCTGCTAACCCTCACCTCTTGCTGCCACCAATCTGTTCTCTGTATCTATGAGCTTGGGTTTTGTTTGTTTGCTTTCTAAATTCCACATATAAGAGAGATCATATGGTATTTCTCTGTCTCACTTATTTCACTTAGCATAATGCCCTTGAGGTGTAAAGTTAGGTTGTTTATTTGAGACTTTTCTTATTTCTTGAGGTGGGCATTTATTACCATTAACTTCCCTCTTGGGACTGCTTTTGCTGTATCCCATAAATTTTGATATGTTACATTACCATTTTCTTTTTTCTTAAGGTATTTTAAAAATTTATCTCTTTGATTTCTTCTTTGACACATTGGTTGCTCAGTAGCATATTATTTAATCTCCACATATTTGCAAATTTTCCAGTTTTCTAGTTTCATACCACTGTGGTTGGAAAAGATGCTTGATATGATTTCAATCTTCTTAAATTTAAGTAAGACTTGTTTTGTAGGCGAATATATAATCTTTCCTGGAGAATGTTCCTTGTACACTTGAAAAGAATGTATATTCTGCTGCTGTGAGATAGAATGTCCCATAAATATGGTCTAACATGTAGTTTGTATCCAAAGTTTCCTTACTGGTTTTCTGTCTGGATGATCTATCCATTGATGGAAGTGGGGTATTAAAAGTCCTGAACTATTATTGTATTGCTATGTATTTCTTCTTTTAGGTCTGTAAATATTTGCTGTATATATTTTGTTTTGTTTTTCTTTTTCTTTTTTAATTTATTTATTTTGGTTGCACTGGGTCTTAGTTGCAGCACGCGGATCTTCATTGCAGCGGGCGGGATCGTTAGTTGCAGCATGTGGACTCAGTTGCAGCATGCAGGTGTCTTAGTTGTGGCATGCAGACTCTTAGTTGCAGCATGCACGTGGGATGTAGCTCCCTGACCAGGGATCCAATGCGGGCCCCCTGCGTTGGGAGCTTGGAGTCTTACCCACTGGCCCACAAGGGAAGTCCCTGCTCCATATATTTTGGTACCCCTAAATTTAGTGCCTAACTATTTACAAATGTTATATCTTCTTGTTGGATTGACCCCTTTATCAATATGTAACACACTTCTTTTTCTCTTATTATAGTCTTTGTTTTAAAGTCTATTTTGTCTGATATTAGTATAGCTACTCCAGCTTTCTTTTGATTTCCATTTAAATGGATTTCCATACCTTCTCTTTCAGTCTCTTATCTAAAGTGTGTCTCTTTTAGGCAGCATATATGTGGGTTTTGGATTTTTGGGTTTTTTTTAAATCCATTCAGCCACTCCATGTCTTAGATTAGAGCATTTAGTCCATTTACATTTAAAGTAATTATTGATAGGTCATGTGCTTATTGCTATTTTGGGAATTGCTTTCTAGCTGCTTTTGTTTCGTTCCTCACCGTTCCTTTCTTCTCTTTCTCTCTTCCTTTGTAATTTGATGACTTTCTTTAGTGGTATGCTTATACTCCTTTCTCTTTATCTTTTGTGTATTTACTACAGGTTTTGCTTTGTGGTTACCATGAGGCTTACATATAACAACTTATATCTATAAAAGTCTATTTTAAGTTGATAACAACTTAATTTTGATCCCATTCTAAAGCTCAGCATTTTTACCCCCCAACATTTTAGGAAGTCTTGAAATAGAAAATCTGAATAAAAATTTTCTTTCATAAAAACATATGGATGCAAATAAAATTTTATTTCAAAAAGGTCAATAAAAATATTGATTCTTACCCTAAAAGGAAAAAAGTTTGTATTCTTCTATTTTAAAAATAGAAAAAACCTATTTATTAGGTTTATAGACATGTGTGCAATTTAAAAAAAAAAAACAAACTACTGTTACCTTGATATCAATGTCCCAATCTGCTTTTTACCTATATTTACATGTTTGGTACTAGTACCTGTGGCGATTTAAGAAATACTATTCATAGTGGGGTGTGTGTGTGTGTGTGTATGTGTGTGTGTGTGTGTGTTTCATGAGAGATAAAATGGACAAATGGGTCACTGGCAAAAGAACAGCATGACTGTGTGGGGGCAAAAGGAACTTCATCCCTAAAAAGAATGAGGAGGCTATTTGAGGCTACTTTACAATCATCAGAGTCCACAACTATATACCACATTAAAGAGTGTTTGCCTTCATTGATATGGCTGCTTGGCTTATGTAAAAGAGGGGAGACCTCATACATTTCCCGGCTAGTAGAGTATTTGAATGCCAAGTCAACTCTCAAAATGACTCATTTTATACTAAAAATGATCTTTAAGTGAAAATTTGTGAAGTATCAGTTGCACAAAATATGCATACATACATAGCTGCCATGTTTTGGTCATCTGACCAAATGGCAGCCAGTCATAAGCTGGGCAACAACCTGGTCATTGGATGAAAAGGTAAGGTGAGCCCATCAATTTCTCTCTCATGAGTTATAGGTATGAAATACCTAGATAAACTATTTAGTTAATGGTGGGAGCTATAGCTTGAAAGCAATAACAGAAAGCTAAATCCAGAGAGGATCTCATGAGTCATGAGTTGTGAGGGAACAGAAACTATGGGTAAGGAGAAGAGGTTGGTTGGTGGAGAAAAGATGCTAGAACAAATATATACAGAGAAGCAGAGATTCAGAGAGAGTGAGAGAGACAGAGGCAGAGACACAAACTGGTCCCAGAACTTCCTGAAGGGCTCTGGTCCTAATTTAGTCTATTTAAGCCTTACAATAACCTCTCTCTTTTTTTTTTTTTTTTTAAGGTAAATTAAATGACTTCTGACCTTCATTATCAAAAGTATCAAACCACTAGGTTTCTTAGCATTAAACAAAACAAAATATGTTATATCTATGTAATATAAAATTACAACCAAGAAGATATAGTCATTAAAAAACAAATTGTAAAAAGAAAAAAAAAAAGAAAAGAAAAAGAAGAAAGAGATTGTCAAAAGTAGGTTTTCCATTAGATCTCTTGTGCAGGCTTGCCCACAGCCCATTCACCTTATTCTGATAACAGTTCTCTGGTATTCTTTTAGGGACTACCCCACACCTTCTGACCCCTCCCCTCTGTCACCACCTTCCCAGGGTAAGCATGTGACTCAGTTCTAGCCAATCAGTGGATCCCAACACCCAGACCACAGTGATAGATAATGGCCATGAAAACATTATATAAATAGAAATTATTTTAATTCTTGAGAAAAAAATGTGACAAATAATGTGTGCAGAAAGAAGGAAAAATTGCAATTAAGTTTGGGGTCATAATAGTTTCCTGAACAATAAGACCAACTTCCAAGTCAAGTCCCTTCCCTTTTCTGAGCTTCAGTTTCCTTGTATACAAAATGAGGAGCTCAGCATTACTGTACTCAGGGTCTCCTAAAAGTCCTTTCCTTTCTAAATCTCTAAACTTTTCTGAAGTTTAGAAACTCAGGAGTCTTGTAAGTGTTTCCTTTTTGAGCATTTACAGAGGCCCCAGTGCTAGGCCTGGGGATATAAGAATGATCTCACAGTCTTGGCCTCAGGGAACTTGTAGTGGATGAGAGTGAAGTAGGCAAAGGGTCTACTCACCCTTCCGTGTGGTCTAAGTTCTTTACCTGTCACTCTTTCCCAATCATTACAAGGTTCCATTTTCAACGACAGTTAATCAGAAAACAAACCTCTGCTAATACCTTGCTTCATTTTTCTCCCCTGGAGAAGTTGTTGTCTTTGTTTCTTCTTTGATTCCAGGAACACAGATGCATTTGACAGAGGTCATCTGGCCACAGTTTCTCTAACATGAAGAGAAATAATGTTTTACTCAGTTTTGATTTCCAGGGCATCTCAGAATTCAAAGGTGGAGTGATCCACTGAATGGAGGCAAGGTAGAACTATTACATATAGTTTGCAGAATCTTTTCCCTCAAATCCCACTCTATTTAAGGATGGTCCTGGCTGCAGATCTGTTCAGCCACTTACAGCTGATAGAACAAAACTGTGGCTTCTGTACCATCAATTAACTCCATTACTTGCAGACTAGATGGTTGTGGTGACTGGTTGATCTAGTTTTTCCAGTTGGAGTCGCAACTCAGATCCATTGTGAAGGTCTCTATATCAGATATCAAAGCTACTGCAAAGGCTTGGATCTTTGAAACAATGTTAATGTTACTCTTCCCTATCCCAACTGGTTACCCTTCTCCTTCTACCTCACTGGATACTAGAAATCCCAAATACTCTCCTAGAAATATTGCCCTTCCAGGTTGGACAGGGAAGGTCTGGGCATTAAAAAAAAAAAGTCCTCGTTGACATGTTACCTTCAGCATCTAGAAGGCAAGAGAAGGAGTTGGCTTCTTCAGCATTTTATTAATCTGCTGGGTGAGTTCTCTCTGCTGAAACGAGAACTGAATTTTCTACTGGCCTGACCACTCCTGGTGCTGCTGGGCAATGGGCGGGTTAGTAGGACTAGTGTTCTGCAGCCTTCATGCCCTTACTTCTGGGAGAACTGGGCCATGAAGTTGTGGGCACTGCAGTTGGGAGGTGGGTGTGGGCAGAAATAAAATCCCTAAGACTCCATGGTATTTCCAAGGGTAAGCAAGTCCCTAGAAGACAAAGTAGAGGACTTACTGGGAAAGGAGTGAGGATACGGCGGAAAATACACCACTGTGAAGGTGATAGAGCAGGAAAGATGGAAACATGTAGGAATGGGGATGAGAGTTGCCAAAGACAAACTTACTACCCTCGCAATTTTGCTTCAATCAGATCTGCCCACTAAGTAGTAAACCCACTGATTGCTCCAAAGTGGCCCATCAGAACCCTATTGGAGTAGAACTTTTCCATGGGGGTGGGGGGCGGTAGGAGATCTCAGCTGACATAAAGACTGTGAAGTCACTTACTGCTATCTTATCTAGACATCTGTCGAATGCCTCTTTAAGTGGTCTGAGACAATCCTTAGGCTTAAAACCAATGAGAATGAATTGAAAGCTAAAAACACTCACCTATTTTACTGAGGAACTGGTTGGATTAATTAGGTTCTTTATCTGTTATTTCTAGTTCGGGCATATTTGATTGTCTTTTTTTTTTTTTTTAAACAAAGCCACATTTTAATAAGTGAGCTGTTAACAGTATGGGACTGGCAAACTGCCATAAACTGCTTGTAATTTCTTTGGTTCTTTGCAGTGTTCTTTTACCATAGGTTATCACAATTCATTATCATAATGGAAGTCCTGATTTCCTGGACAGAATGTGCTCTAAATCATCCCCAAAAAACCCCAAAAAACCCCCCCAGAAAAAAAAAAAAAACACCCCAGAAAATAGCTAAGGACTTAAAAATTTTTTTCTTCTTTCCTCTTGGTGTCCAATCTTGTTCTCAAAGCAAATTTTTGTAAGTTCTTTTTATTATTAATTTTACTTTTTTAAAAAAAATTTATTTATTTATTTATTTTTGGCTGTGTTGGGTCTTCGTTTCTGTGCGACGGCTTTGTCTAGTTGTGGCGAGCGGGGGCCACTCTTCATCGTGGTGCGCGGGCCTCTCACTGTCGCGGCCTCTCTCGTTGCGGAGCACAGGCTCCAGACGCGCAGGCTCAGTAGTTGTGGCTCACGGGCCTAGTTGTTCCACGGCATGTGAGATCTTCCCAGACCAGGGATCAAACCCGTGTCCCCTGCATTGGCAGGCAGATTCTCAACCACTGTGCCACCAGGGAAGCCCCCTTAATTTTACATTTTAATCTTCATGAAGGCAGAGATTTTGGTATGTTATGTTCACTTGTTGTCCTCAGGGCCTAGAGTTGAATAGACATACAATAATTACACTTTGAATGAATGAGTGAATGAACGCACGAATTATATAAGTAAGTACCATTTTAGCACCAACAGATAAAAAGTGCTAAGACCACATTTTAGGGCTAAGGTAGAGATGTCTAGCCACAGCTTTGAGCAGCATGATAAGGACACTTCAAAAGCCAGTATGAAGGCGCTTAGTGAAGTTTTAAAAAATGCTAATCATATAAAATAAAAGGATGTCTATGGAAGCACTTCAAAATATTAATATTATATAAATATAAAATTAATAATTATACATATGTATGATTTGCAATCTTGTTTATTTTTTTAAATTTGCAATAGATTTTCATGACTGAAGGCACTGTACCATGACCAAAGGTGCCAAATGACATTTCTGAGTCTGTGTTAAAAATATGACATTTCCACAAATGCCTAGAGATGTAAAATGTTTCCTAAAGAGGCAGAAGACCAGTCAGTGTGATAATGTGAAGGGAGACTTCCATTTCTCCAGAGCCCACCCGGTAGGACACCAACGGGTACAGAGGCAGCCTCATTAAAATGGCTGGGATGTGCTCCCTCGGCCATTTGAAGGAATTCAGCAATCCAAGTGCGAGCTACATAAGTAAAAAATTTGAAGTCCCCACAAGAAAGTCTCATTTGAATGCTTTGTTCATTGGGAAAGGGAGAAGTCCTTAGGATTGTCCAGCTTCCGCGACAAAGCAGAGCTTAGTAAACTCCCATCATCTGGGAAGAGGAGACTCTTTTTGCTCAGCTATCTGAAGATCTCCTGGCTGTAAAAAAGAAGTGAGAAAAAGGTCATCAGATACGTAGGTGGATGGGCTGTGATCACCACTAAGAGACTCGAAATACCGGGGGAAAGCAAAACTGTCTAGGGATAAGGATGGCCTGGGTTGTGTGTCTCTAATTTCAATAATTCTTTGAAAAAATTTAAATCCATCTATTAAGTGTGGATAAATCCTTGAATTCTGCCATGTCCTGTCCTCGAAGAGCCAAACGCCTCATATAGGGACAGCTGTGGTGTGAATTAGTTGCTCTAAGCTTTTGGGCTGCTTCCAACTTCGCTGTTGCTCATGCCCTACAGGTCAAGGAAAGAAGTGATGTAATGCACTTAGCTGGGCCATTTTAATTACCATGGAATGCAGAGGGGGCGGGGTTACAGGCGGTGACACGTTTGGCGCATGACTTGCCCTAGGGATGCAGGAAACAAAAACATCGACAACCATTGGCTGCGTCCACTTCCGACCCGGGTCTCTTGCTCCAAGTCTGGAACCTTGAAACACATTTCTTGGGAAGAGGGGTGGCGCTAGCCTACCGAGCGTCAACCATAAACACACATAGAGAGTGCGCGCGCGCGCGCGCGCGCACACACACACACACACACACACACACACACACACCCACCCACCGAGGTCCTCGCTGCTGGGATGGGCGTGGGGCCCAGTGCTCGCCACCCGGTCCCCAGAAGGTTCCCCCAAAGCCAGCCGCTGCGGCCCGGCTCGGCGTGCAGGGCCCGGGGAGGATTCGCGTCCGCGGAAGCTGGTGTCACTCGGGCTCGCTCCTGGTGAGCCGCGCTGTCGTCATTCATTCGCAGTGTCCGGATCGTCCTTCCAGCTGGGAGCTGCGCTTCGCCGAGGGTGCGAGCGGCCCCGACGCGAAGTGTTAACGCGCGGTGACCTCGAGGGCTCTGAGCTGCTAGAGACGGAGGCGGCCCGGACCCTGGGTGGGCGCTGTGGGAGCAGCCGCGTCCCAGCCCACCTCTGCCCGACCCGCGGGGCCGAATCAGCTGGCGGCGCCCGCAACCCTGCCCGGCGCCGAGCCGGATCCCGGGGCTGAGCCACACCACTTCCTCCTCCTCCCGCTCCCCTTCCTTCTCCGCCTCCCGCTCCTCCCGCCACCGTGGGCCCCGGCCGGGCTGCGGAGCGAAGAGCCTGGGCGTCTGCGGCCGCGGGCTCGCGGAAGGCGGCGGCGCCGGGGCGAGGATGCTGCTCGCGGTGCCCGCGTCCTCGCCATCCTCCCCGGCCGCCCGCGGGGGCTTTGTTGTGACCCGGGCGCCGCGGGCCGCCCCCTGGTGAAGTCGCTCTCCGCCGCCGCACCTAGCTGGCGGGCTGGCGAGCGGACGGGCGGGCGCGCGTGTGCCCGGGAGTGCGCGCCGGTGCGCGCGGGACCCGACCTGCCGCCCCATTGTGCGTGCGCCCGCGGCGCCCGGGAACATGTGGGTGAACCCCGAAGAGGTGCTGCTGGCCAACGCGCTGTGGATCACGGAGAGGGCCAACCCCTACTTCATCCTGCAGCGGAGGAAGGGGCACGCGGGCGATGGAGGCGGCGGCGGCGGACTGGCGGGTAAGGACCCGCGGCCGGTCCCTGCGGGATGGGGGCCGGGAGCTGCGGCGCCGCCCGCCGCCCTGGGCTGCGGGCACCCGAGAGACGCCGCCCTGTCCCTTGGGGCTGGACGACCCGCCCCGCTCTGCTGCGTGGAAAGCATCAGGAGTCGTAATTTTCAGACTGAAAGAGATGCTTCTTTTCTCACCCTGTCAGGCGATGGGGCCCTTCGTGTCCCAGGCGCCCCATTAGTGGGTGATGTTTATGATAATGGAGATGAGTGAGTCTGGGGAGGGGGCGTAGTATCAATCCTTAGGGGTTGAATGCGGTACTTCCCCTCTCCCCCTTTTAAAAAATATTGCTTTCTATATGGACAAGAGAGGGGAAGGGCGGTTAATTTTTACTTCATTCTCTTTTGGTAATGGCAGGATCAGGTATTAAATGCTCTTTTGTTTCCAGGGAAGCAATCAGTAAGGAGCTGGTGTGGTCATTTCCTATGTTAGTTACGCCTGAAGAGAAAAGGAAAAAGGAAGGAAAAGGAGTTTTGTTGTTGTTGTTGCATCTAATTAAGCATAACAAAGCAAGTTGTCTGGTTATAAAAAGAATCAGAAGTATAACTGCATTTTAATCATTTTAACTCAGTCTCTTCCCCAAACCCCCTCACAAGGTATTGTTAATATTGTAACTATTACTAAAACCATGCCATATCATTCCACATGGTAAAATCAGATGCCTATCCCAAGTACTGCCATATTAGAAAGGTCTTTTATTAAGTAACTAGTTTGCATGGTGGGAGATGACAGATAATCTTGAACTCATACCATACTAGAGAAATTGGACCTTCCCCTCTCCCTCTTGGTTAGAATGAACAGAACTGGGATACTTTTTAGAACGAAAAAGTTAGCAGAAGAAACAGGAGAGGTTTAACCAGGAAAGATATTGTAGAAAAGAGATGAACCTTGACCTCTGCAGAGTTCAGAATATATCCCTCACCAGGAGCTTGCATGCTAGGTAAATTGTTGCTTTCAGAATGCCCTGCTATGAACTCAAAATTCTTGATATAGTGTGTATTTAGTTGTGATTCTAATTTATGAACTAGTTTTCTCAAGAGTAAAATTCAAGTGTCACACGGTACAGCATCTACTAGTTTGCTTGCACATCAAGTCGCCTCTAGATAATCTGATTTTTCTACACTTTTTCTACCATAAAAGAAGGGAATCTGCAGAGCTCCAGGTTGTGTGCCAGAAATTCTGATTAGTGGCCTAGAATCAGTATTTTCCAGTTCATTTTGTAGAAGTTGTCTAACTATGTACATTAATATGAAACTTGCATATCTAATATTGGTATCAGCCCAGATTGTCCTTTAAGTCTAAAGCAACAATGTAGAGTAGATAGTTTATTGTATTAACAAAGAACATTTCCTGCCTGGAGATAACCCTTCCCACACCATCAACTACTAAGTATTTATTTTCTAGAGTCACTTGCAATAGGTTATAAAAAATAAGAGATGCAGAGCCTTCTTTTTCTAGTTAACTTTTTTATTGTGTTCCTACTGACTCTTAGAGCTGTAATTAACTGCAGTCCACTTGGAATCTCATCATCGATGACTTATTTCAGATAAACTTAGCTTCTTAACTGAGAAATCATAGCTATTGCACTTATCGCTAGAATAATTGAAATCATTGAAATGAGTAAAAATATTCCTGCCAACAAGGGCTATTTTCAACCAACATAGGAAAAATGTTTGCTCGGATTGGTTGGTGCCACATCAAATGTATGAGGTGCATTTTAGAAATCCTTGTCCAATGTATAGTATATTCTAATGCTAATGTGGGCTCATTCATGCATTCATTAACTCACTCTACCATTTAAAATATTGGTTGGTAACTTCTAAGGTGCCAGTGTCATGAAGCTCACAGCCTAGCACGAGCAGACAGATGCTGATAAAATTATCCTATAAATTAATATAAAATCTCCATTCTGCAGGGTCCCGGCAGAAAACAGAATCCAACCTAGTTCAAGTGAAGAGAATTTAGTGAAAAGACAACTTAGATGAAGGCAGGGTTCCCAGGACCAGTGAAAGGCACAGCAGTGGGGAGTTGTTAGAGGTGGCAGGAATGATGCTGCTGGAAGAGTTTGGGCCTCCAGAGAAGCAGCCATCCCTAGGAACACAGACCACAGCAAAAGAGGGTGGGAAGGACACGTCCGACTTCTCTCTTCTCCTCACCTCCCAGCTTCTGCCGTTGCCTCTCCCAGTAGAACCCAGTAGAAGCTGGCTGGATGGACTGTCCTGGTGATCTAGTGCCTAGGGATCAGCCTCCCAGGGATGGATCTGGGAGGTGGGGACAAACTGAGAATGACCAGCACTAACGTCAAAAGGAGATGTTACCCCATTCCGGGTAGGGGTAGGAGCAAGGAAGGATTCCCTGTAGAAGTGACCCTGGAACTGAGAACTGAAGAAAGAAAAAGATTGGCCTGTGAGGAGAGGAGGGAAGAGCAAGTGTTGGGTATCCATTATTGGAGATCTTCTGGAAGATCTCAGGACCTTTATATAATGTGCATTATCTGGACCAGTGCACCATCGTCCACTCATCAAATGGATTACGGATGAGTGGGAAACCCACTCATTGTGAACTGGTCAGGAGTGCTCCATGGTTCACAGTGCTTGGTAAGATGTTAGCACAAAAGCTGTAAAGAATAATGGGCCACAATGAGGATACTTGCCCCCCGCCACTTTTCAAGTTCTCTTTTTGATTCCAGGCAATATACATGGGTATTGACACAATGAAGTTCTTTTTTAAATTGTAGATGCATTTGATTTATTTATTAACCCCCTTTAACTGAGATTTCATACACATACAAAAAAGTGCACAAAATAGAGATGCAGAGTGCAGTGACTTATCACAAGTAACACCTTGTAACCAACATGAGGATAAAAATTGGAACACTGCCAGTGCCCTAGAATCCCGTCTTGTGACCCTCTCCCAATCACTACTCACCCTCGCCCAAAGGTAAAAAACAGAAAACCTGTCCTGATGTTTTTCGGTAAACATTTCCTCACTTTTCTTTACAGTTTTTCCCACAAAGCGCCTATCTCTAAACACAATATTTTGGTTTCGCCTGTCTTTTTGAGCAAGGAATGAATGGAATAATGGAGTATGTATTCACATGTGTCTGGATTCTTTGCTTTGTGATATTTATGAATGTTGTTGCTTGTGGCTGTAGTTTTTTCATTTCCCTATGCTGGGCGGAAAACTATTATATGAGTATAACACAATCATTTATCCGCATTTATCCACTGTTTTGTTGGAGGACCTTGGATGGTCCATTTGGGGTCTATGGATAAGGTGGCTGTCATCCTTGTTTGTGTTTCTTGGTACCTGTGGACATGCATTTCTGTTTTGTCTGTACCCAGGAGAGGAATTGCTAGCTCATAGGTTATGTGTATCATCAACTTTAGTAGATAATACCAAACTGGTTTCCAAAGTAGTTGTACCAACATACTCCCACCCACAGCATATGGGAATTTCCCTTGCTCCTTATCCTTGCCAACATTGTCAGTCTTTGTAATTTTAGCATTTCTGGTGGTTTTGCAGCAATATCACGTTGTGGAGTTAATTTGCTTTTTTCCTTACGGATGAGGTTGAGCACTTTTTCATGTTTATTGGCCGTTTGCAATATTTTGTGACATGGTTGTTCAAGTCTCTTGTCCCCTTTGTCATTGGGTTGTTGTCTTTTTCTTACTGATTTGTAGGTATTTTAAAATACTTTCCGGATATGAGCTCACTGTTGGTCGTACGTGTGGCACAATCTTCATTCTGTTGCTTGCCTATTCACTCTCTTAAGGATGAAAAGAGTTATTTTAATAACCAAGTCCTTTACAGATTCCGTTTTCCTTTATGGTTAGTGTTTTATTGTGTTCTGTTCAATAAGTCTTTTCCTACTCTGAGGATATAAACATAGTCTTCTATATTATTTTCTAGAAACTTTTCAGTTTTCACCCCCAAATTTATATTTACAATTCACTGGGAATTAATTTTTGCATATTGTGTGAGATGGGGTTAAAGTTTTAAATTAAAATAATTTATGGACATCCAGTTATCCCAGCATAATTTACTGGTAAGTCCATTCTGTTCTCACTGCCCTATGGGGCTACCTTGTTCATAATTCAAGTGTCCCAATATGTGTTTGGGCTCTCTAGTCTATTCCTTTTGTCTATGAGAATATTTTTGCACCAATACCACACTGTAGTTTTATAATAGGAGTTTATATTCATTAGATCAAGTCCTCTTATTTTGTTCTTTAAGAGTTTCTTGACTAGTCTCTGTCTTTTACATTTATGCAACATTTTAGAATCAGCTTATTAAGTTCCACCAAAACAAAACAACAGCAACAACAAAGACTTACACTGTTGGGATTTTGATTGAGATCACATTGCGTTTATCAATAGATTTGGGCAAAATTAATATCTTTATAATATTGAATCTTCTGGTCCATGAACATGGTATATGCCTCTATTTATTTAGAGCTTTCAAAATTTCTTTCAATGATGTTTCATAGTTTTGTCTGTAAACATCTTTCACATCTTGTATTAGATTTATTCCTAGGTATTTTTTTTACTCTGCTGTATATTGTTTCTTTTTAAAAATTTTATTTTCTAATTCTTTTTTTGCTAACCTATAGAAATATAGTTGTTTAAAAATTGACTTTGTATCCAGAGCCTAGCTAACTTATGAAATGAATTCTAGTAATTTATCTGTAGATTCTTATGTATTTTTTACATACACAATCATATCATCTGAGAAATTTGTTTTTTTCTAATCTTTATGCTTAAAATTATTTTTCTTTGTCATTTTCCACAGGCAGATTGTACAGTGTTGAATAGAAGTGCTGATTGTACATATCGTTTTCCCTTTTGAGGTCTCGAAAGACTTTCAACATTTATCATTCATTCATCAACTATGGTGATTTTGTAGATTTTTTTTTTTAATTGAAGTGTAGTTGGTTTACAATGTTGTGTTAGTTTCAGGTGTACAGCAAAGTGATTCAGTTATATATATGTCTATTCTTTTTCAGATTCTTTTCCCTTATAGATTATTACAGGATATTGAGTATAGTTCCCTGTATTATACAGTAGGTGCTTGTTAGTTATCTATTTTATATTTAGTAGTGTTTATATGTTAATTCCAAACTCCTAAGTTATCCCTCCCCTCCTTTCCCCTTTGGTAGCCATAAGTTTGTTTTCTATTGTGAGTCTATTTCTGTGAGTCTTTCAGTTTTGTAAGTAAGTTCATTTGTGTCATTTTTTTGGATTCCACATGTAAGTGATATCATATGATGTTTGTCTTTGTCTGACTTATTTAACTTAGTATGATAATCTCTAGGTCCATCCATGTTGCTGCAATTGGTATTATTTCATTCTTTTTGTAGCTGAGCAATACTCCATTGTATATATGTACCACATCTTCTTCATCTGTTCATCTGTTGATGGACATTTAGGTTGCTCCCATGTCTTGGCTATTGTAAATAGTGCTGCAATGAACATTGAGGTGCATGTATCTTTTCAAACTATAGTTTTCTCCAGATATATGCCCAGGAGTGGACCATATGGTCCACGGGATCATATGGTAACTCTATTTTTAGTTTTTTAAGGAATCTCCATACTGTTCTCCACAATGGCTGCACCATGTAGATAATTTTTTTTTTTTTTCATTTAAAGGGAATTCTTATCCCTAGTTTGCTAAAAGTTTTTAATTATATATGGATCCTGAATTTTTTCAAATGCTTTTCTATATCTATTAAGGTAATCATATGATTTTTCTCTTTTATTCTGTTAGTGTGATGACATATTAACTGATTTTCAGGTGTTAAATCAAACTTGTATATATAAAATAATCCAACTTGGCTGTGACATGTTATTGGGTTTTTTACTATGTTTATTTAATATCACTAGCTAATCTTTTATTTAGGATTTTTGCACCCTGATAAATTAGTAGGATTTTCCTATAATTTTTGTTTTTCACATTATCCTTGTCAAATTTTGGTATCAAGATTATACTGGCCTTAAAAATAAGTTGTGGAGTGCTCACTCTTCGTTCTGTTTTCTGGAAGAGTTTGTGTGATAGCAGTATTGTTTCACCTTGGCACATTGGCAAAACTCACAGGTGAAGTTATCTGGCCTTGAAGTGTTCTTTGTGGGTTTGTTGAATGGTATGACAGCTATTCAAATGTTTAAAATTTTTCTTTTACTGTCAGTTTTATAAGTTGTTTATTTCTAGGTTTTATCTTTTTCATCCTAGATCTTCAAATATATTGGCAAAAATTTGTTAATGATATTCTCATATTTTTAATGTCTGTAGGATGTACAGTGATAGCCCCCGTTTTTATTCCTGACATTGGTTATTTGTGCCTTCTCTTTCTTAATCGGTCTTTCTAGGAATTTATCAGTTTTGTAAAGAATCAGCTTCTAGACCTGTTGAACTTTGCTGTTTACATTTATTTTCTACTTCATTAATATCTACCATTTATTATTTCCTTCTTTCTGTTTTCTTTGAGTATACATTGTTATTTTTCTAGCTTTTGAAAATGATATTAGTTCATTGATATTCAGCCTTATTTTCTAGTATATTTATTCTAGATAATTTTTCCCTCTAAGCATGGCTTTACCTGCACTTCACAGCTAAGTTTTGATATATCGTGTTTTGGTGGTTATTTCACTCAAAATAGTTTTTTTCCATTCTGATCTTTTTTTGCATGTTATCTTGAGTTATTTAGATATATAGTTCTTAATTTTCAAACATTTTGGTAATTATTTTACTGCAGTTAGAAACCATAACCATATTTATATGATTTCAGTGCTTTGAAATTTAGTAAGATTTGTTTTATTTCCTGTTGATGGTCAATTTTTGTAAATGTTACATGTTGTGCTTGAGAGGAATAATGTGCCTTGCAGTTGCTGCATAAAAGCTTTATTTATGTTCAGTGGTTAACTTTGCTGCTTGTGTTCAATTCTTCCACCATAATTGTTGTTTTGACTATTTGTCCTTGTAGTACTTCCAATTTTTGTTTTATATGTTTTAAGGCTGTATCATTAGGAATATATACATTTATAATTGTAATATATTTCTGGTGAATTGAACATTTTATCATGAAATGTTTGTATCTCCAGAATTGCTCTTTGCTTCATCATTATAGTTGCAGCAGATTTATTTGGCTAATTTTTGTATGGTTATCTTTTTCATACTTTTACTCTCAACCTTTCTGTATCCATCTATCTATCTATATATATGTGTGTGTGTGTGTGTGTGTGTGTGTGTGTGTGTGTGTGTGTATATATATATATATATACACATATATTTTTTTTAATCCATTTTTGGCCATGCCTCAGGGCATGTGGGATCTTAGTTCCCCGACCAGGGATTGAACCCAGGCCCCCTGCATTGGAAGCATGGAGTATTAACCACTGGACCACCAGGGAAGCCCCTGTATCCTTATATTAGATGTCTTTTATAAGTAGTAGATGGTTGATTTTTTTTTCTTAATCCAGTTTGAAAATCTTCACCTTCTAATTGGATTATTTAGTCAACGTACATGTGACTTGGGTTTAAATTTACTATCTTATTAAGTGCTTTCTATTTTTTTCTATTGGCTCTATGTTCTTTTTTATTTGCCTTCCTTCCTTGCCTTTTGATAGCATATGGGTTTTGTGGGTTTTGTGGGGTTTTTTTGCTTTTTTTTGAAGTAGAGGGAAGGATTTTTTTTTTAATTTATTTTTGGCTGTGTTGGGTCTTCGTTTCGCACGGGGGCTTTCTCTAGTTGCGGCAAGCGGGGGCCACTCTTCATCGCGGTGCGCGGGCCTCTCACTATCGCGGCCTCTTGTTGCTGGGCAGAGGCTCCAGACGCGCAGGCTCAGTAGTTGTGGCTCACGGGTCTAGTTGTTCCGTGGCATGTGGGATCTTCCCAGACCAGGGCTCGAACCCGTGTCCCCTGCATTGGCAGGCAGATTCTCAACCACTGCGCCACCAGGGAAGCCCCGTTTTTTGTGTTTTTTTAATGCTTACATTTTTAAGCCTCTATTAGCTAGAAGTTTTTTTTTTTAATTAATTAATTTATTTTTGGCTGCATTGGGTCTTCGTTGCTGAGCACGAGCTTTGTCTGGTTGTGGCGAACGGGGGCTACTCTTTGTTGCCGTGCGCGGGCTTCTCATTGAGGTGGCTTGTCTTATTGCAGAGCATGGGCTCTAGGCATGCAGGCTTCAGTAGTTGTGGCACATGGGCTCAGTAGTTGTGACTCGTGGGCTCTAGAGTGCAGGCTCAGTAGTTGTGGCACACGGGCTTAGTTGCTCCACGGCATATGGGATCTTCCCGGACCAGGGCTGGAACCTGTGTTCCCTGCTTTGGCAGGCAGATTCTTAACCACTGCGCCACCAGGGAAGTCCAGCTAGAAGTTTTATATTCATTTTTCTATTCTTTTAGCGGTTACTATGGAGATCATAATGCATTCTTGACTTAAAATATATTGTTAATTGGTATTTTCATTTTATTAAACATTTTTTTAATTGGTACTTTTAATCTCTTTCCAGATAATGCAAGGACCTTGGCTACTTTAACTCCATTTACCCCTCACCCCCACCCCACGCCCTCAATTCATATGCCATTGTTGTAATGTATTTTAATTTTTTATATATTTTCCACACAAGAGCATATATATAATTACTACTATTTTTTAAAGTCTGTATTCAGTTAGACTTCCACATATGTTTACCATTTTTATTGTTCTTTCCTCTTCTCTGCTCTTTTTTCTAGAATCATTTTTCTACTGCCTGTAAAACATCCTTTACTCTTTCCCTTAGTGAGAGCCTACTGGTGACAGATTTTCTCAGCTTTTTTATGTCTGAAAATGTCTTCATTATGCTTTCATTTTGGAAGTACATTTTTGTTTTGAATGGTTGGCAGTTAATTTTTCAAAGCATGGTTAAGATATTGTTCCATTGTCTTCTGATTTGCATTTTCTCTCTGTCTTTTTTTTCTGGAGAAGTAAACTGTCACTCTGAATTATTGCTTCTGTGTAATAATATGTCTTTTTCTCCAGGTGCTTTTAAGGTTTTCTCTTTGACCTTGGTTTCCTGCAGTTTTACTATGATCCAGCTATTTGTGGATTTTAAAAAACTCTGCATGGGTTGGTAGGACTTTTTTGATCTATTGTTCATTGGCTTTGTAAACTTCATCCAATGGCTCTTCAAATATTGCCCTTACCCCATTCTCTTAGTCTTCCTTTCTGGAACTCCAATTACATGTATGTTAGACATCATTGTATGTTCTATGTCTGTTACCTTCTGATTTTTACTTGCTTCATTTTGGTTATTTTCTTCTGATCTGTGTTCCAATTCACTATCTATTTAACTGTATTTAGTCTGTATAAGCCTACCCATTCTTAATTACTTTTCAATTCTAAGATTACCATTTGGTTCATTTTTATAATTTCCAGTTATCTATCAGAACTCTCCATTTTTAAAATCAATCTTGAGTATGGCAAGCATAGTTATTTTAAAGTCCCTTTGAACTGCAATTTCTTCAGCCCATGTCGGTCTATTCTATTGTCTGTCATTTCTCCTAGTTTTCATTAATGCTATTATATCATCCTGTATGCCTGGTTACTTTTCATTATGTAGGGACATTGTACTTCTACTTTGCAAAAGTAATCTGAAATAGAAGACAGTGTAACAGAGAATTTTTTTCTGTCAGTTGCAAACCAAAATCACTTTATTTTTAGGTATTGATATATTTCAAAACTGAGCTCTAACCTGGGTGGTTTTGCCTACTTAAGATTCGCACTTACGATTAGGTTGTGGATCTCTAAGGTCTCAACCCAATGAGAGAGGAGCATCATTACTTCCCTGCCTCTTTGCTGACACTGATTGCTACCCTTGTCTTTCCAGTTTCTGATTCTGTTAAAAGCACATCCAGACTCTCAGCCACGCAGCAGCCCCTTTGGGAAGAAGCACATGCCTCCCCAAATAATAGTTTCCTCCCATGTAGGGCTCTTGTCTCTGAGCCACTTTCCCAGGTAAAGTAATTTATCTCTTTTTAATTCTTTGATATCTTAAAGTACATTTTTGTCCCATTTGTATAGTTGTCCTCAGTAGCAGATAGTTGTGCAAATTACCTTGTATGCCATTATAAAGTGGTGCTACTATTATCTCCATTTCATAGAAGAGGAAAGTAAGGCGTTAAAGAGATGAAGTGATTTGCCACAGATCACACAGCTAATAAGTGGGGGCCTATTTGACTTTGTATTTATTTTTCTTTACAAGACTAATTATAGTGACATAGGTTAACTTTATTTTCCTCACTATCCCCCTTGAGAATCTAATAAAAGCAATTGACTCTACCTCCCTAAGAATGAAAACACTGAAAAAATTTACATGCAACTCTAGGAGCTTCATGGATCCTGGCAAATTAGAATATGGGTGCTTCAAGTTAGAGCACATCACCAAGAGATTGAGACAGTTTCTCATTACCCAAAACCAAAAGTGTGATATCCTCAATTTCTCATTACCCAAAATCAAAAGCTGTTCTGTTAGAAATGTTTGAGTACCAGCTGTGTTTGGAAGGCTGCACTTTATAAAGATATAAAAGAAAGAAAAGGCAAGTTTCTGTTGCTGAGCTATTACTAACCTAGCGATCAAACCTAGATGAATAGGGACTTCCCTGGTGGTCCAGTGGTTAAGATTCCATGCTCCCAATGCAGGGGGCCTGAGTTCAATCCCTGGTCAGGGAACTAGATCCCACATGCTGCAGCTAAGACCCAGAGCAGCCAAATAAATAAATAAATATTTTTTTTAAAAACCTGGATGAATAAATTTGGGAGAGCTAAAAACATAGGCATGGGAATGATACAAGTGCAGACTAAGACTGTATCAGAATATTTTGATCTGAGATTTAGCACTGGACTGTCCAAGAAATGGACTTTTTGCACCACATGGAGACGATCACAACTAGCGAAACATGACATTTGATAAAGGAAGGCAGTTAAGAAGCAGTAAACATAGGGAAAGCTCCCCCTTTCCTGCCTAAAGGCAGGAAATAAATTCTCCTTTGGCTAGAGACAGACTCTTATCAGCCCAGAGACAGCACCAGAGGACTCTGCAAACAAACCTTGTTAAACTATCCCTTATCTTCCTAGTTAAGGAAGATGAGGACTACCTAGCCCTAGTTGGATTATACCCCTAGCCCAAACCCCTTTGTTTTGACAATTCTTCACAAATATATTGTTTCTTTGTCTAAAAGGTTTAAGAGTTTCCTCCTTTGGCCACTTCTTTGGGTCTTCATTCTCTTGTGAAGGCTCTTGTGTACATGTACAGATTCACTACAGTTTGTATGCTTTTCTCCTGTTAGTCTGTCTTTGTCAGTTTAATTTTCAGACCCAGCCGGGGACTCAAAAGAGGGTGGGTGAAAACTTCCTCCCTACACCAGAGAACTCCCAGGAGTGAGAGAGATAACAAAGCTATGTTCTAGAAGACCTCCTGTTTTTAGGGTAAATGCATTCATCTTGCCAATTTGCAAGTTTTTTTAAAAAATTTATTTATTTTATTTATTTTATTTTTGGCTGTGTTGTGTCTTCGTGGCTGTGCGCGGGCTTTCTCTAGTTGCGGCGAGTGGGGTCTACTCATTGCGGTGTGCGGACTTCTCACTGCGGTGGCTTCTCTTGTTGCGGAGCACGGGCTCTAGGCGCGTGGGCTCAGCAGTTGTGGCTTGCGGGCTCTAGAGCGCAGGCTCAGTAGTTGTGGCGCACGGGCTTAGTTGCTCCGCGGCATGTGGGATCTTCCCGGACCAGGGCTCGAACCCGTGTCCCCTGCATTGGCAGGCGGATTCTTAACCACTGTGCCACCAGGGAAGCCCCCAATTTCCAAGTATTAATGAAGTTGCTCTTAGTTGCACTTAGCAGTTAACATTTTTCTTTGTAGATTAATTATGTATAAAAGCCAGTAAAATGTGTGATAGTTCCTAATGGAACCTAATGTTATAACTGTGTGTTGTCGTGGGCAGTGATCTATAGTTGTGTATGGGGTTGGCTCATATACTTACTTAATATGCAAGTGCTGCTAGCGAGAAGCACGGTTAGACACAAGCAGATGTTGCTTGCTTGTTCCATGAATTCCTCCCCCTCTGCTTGTTATTATCAACCTCAAGAGGATTTTGTCCACAGAATAATTTAGTCACCCATTCCAATTTGTCTTGAGACCTTACATTATTCTACAAAAAAAGCTGTAAGAATGAATACATGTAGTTTGTGTAGGGTTTGAGATGGCTTTTGACATCTTCCAGGTGTTTGTAAACTGATCTCCAAAAGTAGGGAAGAGAAAATTTACTCCAAGCCTCCTTTTCAGAAAGTTGAGGAGTTGAGGCTGACTTCCTGTTCTAGGGACATGGCATTTGTTTTCTGCTTTACCATCATCACACGCAGAGGGGACACACTTTATTTTTTATTTATTTTTTTATTGGAGTATAGTTGATTTACAATGTTGTATTACTTTCTGCTACACAGCACAGTGAATCAGTTATATGTATACATATTTCCACTCTTTTTTAGATTCTTTTCCCATACAGGCCATTACAAGATATTGAAGTAGAGTTCCCTGTGCTATACAGTAGGTCCTTATTAGTTATCTATTTTATATATAGTAGTGTGTATATGTCAATCCCAATCTCCCAATTTATCCCTCCCTCCCTTTCTACTCTGGTAACCGTAAGATTGTTTTCTGCATCTGTAAGTCTATTTCTGTTTTGTACATAAGTTCATTTGTACCATTTTTTTAAGATTCCCCATGTAAGTGATATCATATATTTGTCCTTCCCTGTCTGACTTGCTTCACTCAGTATGACAATCTGTAAGTGAGGGGAACCACTTTATGAAGAGATCGGGTTTTAAATTGTGGGATGGTTCCCAGGCCTGCACACAAAAACCTGTTTTGTAGTTGTGTCCAAATCCGGAGTTTGCCACTTGGAACTGAGCAGATTGTAATGCTGACGGCTGTGGTGGGTACCACCTCCGGTCTGGGTCTGGGTCTCAGAGGCTAAGCACAGGCATGCTTCCTGGCGCCCTGAGTGCACCAAATGCCACAGGCAAATTGGGAAACCACCAAGGTTGCTCTTCTCACTACTTCTTTTGTGTTCTCTACCAGCTCGCAGGGCTCTAGTCTTTTTCAGCCCTTCCCTTAGTAAACATACAACCGGAGTCAGAACCTGATTCAAATCCCAGCCCCATCTGTTACCAAGAGATGTGATTTAGGAAGTGTCTCTTCCTTTCTGAGCTTGATTTCCTTATATAATATGGCTTAATCACCTTTCAGCGCCAGGAGTGAGGATTCTGAGAGATAAGTTATGTAAAATACAGGAAACACAAGGAGCCCTTCATAGGTGATGGCCCATCATTGTTCTCCGATTGCTGATGATCTCTATTAGGTGTTAGGAGGCCATTGGCTCTGAGTAATAAACACCGGTGTGTGAGCAACTCAAGTCTTACAGTTTACAGAGACATTGCATTTTTAAAAGGTGCTGATATAGCAAATGGTTATCTGTCTGAGGTTTAGGCGGCTTAAAAAAAGTTAAGTGAATATTCAGGCTTTTTGGTGAAGGGAATTTTTGATCAGCAACTTTATTTTTTATTTATTTATTTTTAAACATCTTTATTGGAGTATAATTGCTTTACAATGGTGTGTTAGTTCCTGCTGTAAAACAAAGTAAATCAGCTCTATGCATACATATATCCCCATAACCCCTCCCTCTTGCGTCTCCCTCCCAACCTCCCTATCCCACCCCTCTAGGTGGTCACAAAGTGCCCAGCTGATCTCCCTGTGCTATGCGACTGCTTCCCGAAGCTATTTTACATTTGGTAGTGTATATATGTCAATGCCACTCTCTCACTTCGTCCCAGCTTACCCTTCCCCCTCCCCATGTCCTCAGGTCCATTCTCTATGTCAGTGTCTTTATTCCTGTCCTGCCCCTAGGTTCTTCAGAACCTTTTCTTTTTTTTTAGATTCCATATATATGTGTTAGCATACGGTATTTGTTTTTCTCTTTCTGACTTACTTCACTCTGTATGACAGACTCTAGGTCCATCCACCTCACTACAAATAACTCAATTTCGTTTCTTTTTATGGCTGAGTAATATTCCATTGTATATATGTACCACATCTTCTTTATCCATTCATCGGTCACTGGACACTTAGGTTGCTTCCATGTCCTGACTATTGTAAATAGAGCTGCAATGAACATTGTGGTATATGACTCTTTTTGAGTTATGGTTTTCTCAGGGTATATGCCCAGTAGTGGGATTGCTGGGTCGTATGGTAGTTCTATTTTTAGTTTTTTAAGGAACCTCCATACTGTTCTCCATAGTAGCTGTATCAATTTACATTCCTACCAATAGTGCCAGAGGGTTCCCTTTTCTCCACACCCTCTCCAGCATTTATTGTTTGTAGATTTTTTGACGATGACCTTTCTGATGGGTGTGAGGTGATACCTCATTGTGGTTTTGATTTGCATTTCTCTAATGATTAGTGATGTTGCGCATCCTTTCATGTGTTTGTTGGCAATCTGTATGTCTTCTTTGGAGAAATGTCTATTTAGGTCTTCTGTCCACTTTTGGATTGGGTTGTTTGTTTTTTTGATATTGAGCTGCGTGAACTGCTTGTATATTTTGGAGATTGATCAGCAACTTTAAATCATTCTACCTGCATACCTTCCTCCCTCCTTCCCTTCCTTCCTGGGGATGCACATTTTGAAAGCTCTGCCAGGAAACACAGACCTCTCTCTCCCTCTCTCCTGGCCTCAGTGACTCTGTGGCAAACTGGGGCCACTAGGGAGAGGACCGGGGTGGGAGGAAGGGGAGGGACCACCTTTTCCTTATATTTCTATATATTTTTGTATGTAAAGATGCATGGTTAGTCATTCAGGAATTTGTAATTTAGAAATGTCGTCACTTAGTAGCTAGGTAAACCAGAGAACTTATAAAGAAATCATTGACCCACTTTCCCCTTTGCTTTGTTTCCCTTTCCTGTCAGGGGATGTGTTCAGAGGACAGCCAGTCATTTTTCAAGTCATTCTGCAATTGCCTCTGGCTTCTGGTTTGCTCCAAATGGCATTTCACAGGGTGCTGTTGGTTATTTACACTTGCTTTCAGGAAGCCAGGGTTCCTTGGCTGTGGGATCCAATCAAGAGATCCATTAAGGTCCTCCTAACTCTCCACGGGAGAATCTGGATTGGAAACTCTCATTGGGATGAATCAAGTCTTCTACTTTCTGTTTGAGCCCAAGGAGCAAAAGGCAAGGTGAATAACTATCCAACCCCTGAGGTGAGGTCTGTGAAATGCATGCCCACCTTCCAGCTCCATTATTCTAGGCTTGCTGGGCAAGTATTTGCTAGAGGGAAGGTCAAGTAGAACATTAAGGATTTGATCTGTGTTTACCCTCTAAACAGGAAAGGTGAACTCTTGTTTTTCTCATTTCGTTTTTTCTAGATTCCTTGCCTTTAATATTTCTTAATAAGGAAACTCTTTACATTTCAGTAGTACAAATGAATTTTTTAAATCTTTGTGTTAACCTAGGAACCAAAGCAATCTCTAATAAAAGTAAGCAGGCCTTAACAGATTTACATTTGGACTCTTTAATTAAAGCTTTTAAAGGAGAAATCTTTAATCTTTTGTTTACTCCATTGGCATTTTATAATATTTGCATATCTATTACTATAATGAATAATGTAAAGTACATTATTTCTAAAAGCATCTTTGTAATAATTTTCAAATCTATGTGGTCTAAAGGCTAATTTTCAAAGTTGTTGTTGCGGTCATATTATTTTATTAATGCTTGATTGTATATATTTTCTATTATTTATACAATTAACAGAGTATAAAGGCAGAGGAGCTAACATTTGTTGAAATTCTTCTGTGGTTCAGGCATTCTGCTGAGAACTTTTCACACATCACCAATTTGATTTTCATAACAACCCTGTAGGTTAGTTATTCTTTCCTCTGTTATAGATGAGGAAACTGCCTGCTGGAAAAGTTAAGTTTCTTACTTGAGGAGACCCTGCTAGTAACAGACAGAGCTTGGATTTATACTTAGGTTTGCCTGCATTTGGAAAGAAAAAAGGATAAAAAGGGAGATAAAGAAAAAGGAGAGAGGAAGATGAAATTGGAATGCACCCTTTGGAAAGCCAAAGGAAACCGAGGCAAAGTCAGTCCCAGTCTTAGAAATGCAACCTTGAGCGTGGAAATGAAAGGAAGAGGCAGAGCCAGGTGTGGTGTCACTGGCTCGTGGCTGTCATGGTTACAGCTAGCTAGCTGACTGTATGCCAGGGAGGAAGCCTGAAAACTCTCTGGATTTTCCTAAATAAGGTCTTCAAACTTTCCCCACATCCAGCCTTCTAGTTAAGCTGTCTTTGGGACCATGATATAGAGCCATTCCAAGTTATACAACTGAGAGAGCATTGAACCTTTGGATGGAGGACCAGGGAAGGAAAAGGCCTGTTTGTGTGGATATTGCACAAAGAAAACCAATATCCGTGTTTATTGTGTGGGAGGTCAATCTCAAAAAGATTACGGCTACCAAAGGAGGAAAAATGTATATTTGACATACACTATTGATTTTTATTAATGTAATCTTGTCAAATGTCATAAAGATTTTTTTGAATTTAGTGTCTGCTTCTTTTTTCTTTGTGGATATAAAAATATTGACTTTTATATAGGATTGTTGTAATAGTTTGGCTCCCCAAACTATTTTTTTTCTTTTAAAGATACGGTAGAAGAAAAGGGGATTTCAGGTCTTTGAACGACCTGAAATTATATACAAGATTTATGGGAATTCATTAGGAAGGTGTATTTTTCTGGAGCTGAGGCTCCACCACTTTCATTGGCTCCTTAAAGTGGATTATGAATCAAAACAATGAAGAGCCAATACTCTAAAGTTTTACCTTTCTCAACTCTGAATTTTCTACCAAAGTGATTTTTCAGGAATTCATTGCTATTGCTTGCAGCAGGATTATTATAACTTGTAAAAAGTCTTATACCATTTCCAGGTAATTTTGTTAGCCTTCTGACCAGTTAAAGATGTTCAGTTTGCTATATAGTGTTTAAGCAATAGAAATGTATCACTGCCTGAATACAATGATAACAATGTTAGTGCTTCTTTCTTTTTTTTTTTTTTAATTTTTATTGGAGTATAGTTGATTTACAATGTTGTGGTAGTGGTTCTTTCTTACTCTTATCCTGATACCCATATATGTGGCCCTTCAACTGTAGTTCTCAGTTTCTCGTTGTGGGGAAGACCCTAGAAGTGTGTGTGTGTGTGTGTGTGTGTGTGTGTGTGTGTGTGTGTGTGTGTGTGTGTGTGTGTAGAGGGGGGAAGAAGAGGAAGAGCAGGGTCTAGATAAGCCAGGGGAGGGTCTTGCCTTAGTCTAAGGACGGATATTGCCCCAGCTGCTCCCTTCCTTGCAGATGCTTCCATCAGGGAGCCCTTCCTGGGATGCTCTGTCATGTAGAGCACACAACTCTGACAGCTAAATCCCCTGGTTCTCCCTTGTTAATTCTCCTTCCCTACAGGTGAATGGAGAGAATAATTGGGTCCAAATACAGAACAGTGAGTAGGCATTTCCCTTTTGCGCTATAAAATTCAGCTATCATATAATTTACAAGATGTGGACACGACCTAAGTGTCCATCAACAGATGAATGGATAAAGAAGATGTGATTTATATATACAATGGAATACTACTCAGCCATAAAAAAGAATGAAATGTTGCCACTTGTAACAACCTGGATAGATTTGGAAGGTATTATGCTGAGTGAAATAAGTCAGACAGAGAAAGACAAACACTGTCTGATATCACTTAAATGTAGAATCTAAAAAATAAAACAAACTAGTGAATATAACAAAAAAGAAACATACAGATAAAGAGAACAACCTAGTGGTTAGCAGTGGGGAGGGGGAAGGACGAGATAGGGGTAAGGAATTAAGAGGTACAAACTACTATGTATAAAGTAAATAAGCTACAAGGATATATTGTACAACACAGGGAATATAGCCAATATTTTATAATAACTATAAATGAAATATAACCTTTAAAATTCATGAATCATTATGTTGTACACCTAAAACTTATATAATACTGTACCTCAGCTACACCTCAATAAAAATAAATAAATCAAATCAAATCAATTTCAGCAGTTCTGATAGGATGGTGTGGCTAATCATTAGAGATCATGCACTCCACCCCACTTATTAAACGATCGATCGTCAGGATATTGGCCCTCAGGCTAGGAACTGTAAACTCCTCTTCCTTCCTATTCTCTATTTTGCAAAAGAACCACCTCTGGTCTCTCAAATAGGGCCCTGCTTGGGTGTAACCTGTGAGCTTTAGGAAGAGGGTGCCATATGCCCTCTGACTTTCACCTATTAATCTGCTCTCACCTGTTTACATGCCCACTGTCCCCTCCCCCCTCATTGTTTCCTTGATAAAAGTCAGTATTCCTCTCTTCTGACAACCCGCATCCTCGTGGCAAATTCCATGGAGTCGTCATAAAGGCATCACGTGGTTTTGCTTTTGAAAAATTCATACATTTATGGGCTGTTCTTTTCAGAGCCCTGCTGTTCTCATCCATATGATTCCAATTTCGGGGTGTACCCCGTGACTTTTTCATAACTTCAATAGCTTGGGTTGTACCCTTGATAGAAATATCTATGATGAATTATGATCTGTCTCTCTTTTCTTAGTGCCAGTAAAAACTTTGGCTAGCAGAGGGCATCTCTTTGTTTTATATTTTTTTGGACGTTTCAGTTTGTCACAGGACTGAATGCAATTGGATGTTACAGCTGTACTAAACTTTAGCATGTGTGCTTTTAACGGCCACTTGCAGATTTCTATTTCTGTGTGCTTGTAACCCATGTTTTTTAAAGATGAACACAGGGATTTTATAAAGTCCTTAGATGAATTCATTTTTTCCTTGCTCTTACTCACCATCTAGATCTTTGTCTTACAGGATCCATAATTCCTACACAGAATGGGAGAGAGTATTTTCAAAAAGCTTTGTAAATGGGGACAATCATCTATGAAAGGGCCTTGGAAATGTCCTTCAAATAGAACGTAAATGTCAAAGAGGGTATCTGGTCGTATTTAAGATCATGTACGGCAGATAGAGTTTGATAAAAAGAAATTCTATATTGTCTTTTATTATAAATTATATTTGGGGTGAAGGAGTTTAAACATTTCTGGTGGTTGTTATCTTAAAGGACTTTCTGGAATAGAAGGAGACCCAGCAATGCCATGGTTTTTAACTTCTTTGAGACTGGTTTTCAACTGAAAATGGACATAGTTCCCCCTACCCACCTCACTCGTTTATCATAAGGGCCAAATGAGATGCTGAAAGTCCTTTGAAAGCCAGAAGTGTCAGGTTTAATATGGTATTAGGATTCCGTGTTTCCAAATGAAGTCCTCTCGTCAGAGTATCATCCATCTACCCAGCAAAACCGGGAACAACTCAATGACAGTATCAAAAGTCTACTGGGCAGCTATCGGCTTAGTGGTAGCATGTACCAAGTAAAAATGGTGTGTAAGTAAAACGGCCTCACCCACAAGGAGCACATGTTCACTGAAAGAAGGAAGGAAAGAATGAGAAGAAAAAAAGGAAGGAGAGAGGGAGGGAGGGATGGAGGAAGAAAGAGAAAAGGAAAATGAAGAGAAGAGAAAGGAAAAGAAAAATGTTTTGTACAGTAACTGTCTGGGATGGTAAATTGTCAGGTCCTTAGTTTTTTAAATCTAGGTGAAACTGACTATTTCTTATTTCTTTGGAAGTAGTTTAATACCTTATTTTACATCAATCACAGAGTTAAAAATAAGCGTAGGTAGTTCCAAGTACTTTGAGATTTCATGTACCTTTGGATTCCATGTACCTTGTTACGATTTCATTGCAGGATAATCCAAGTAGGAAACGAGAAAGCCTGCCTAACTGTTCTTGGGGGGCCTTTTGCCCAGGTACAATCAGAGGAATCTGGCTTTATGGAAATGAGTGCAAATTGAGGTAAAAAGAATTTGATGTTGCTTAGTTTAAGGTAGTAGGGTTTTGTGCTGAAATTAAGAGGGAAAACAAAGATCCAGGCGTTAAGAAGTATCAGATCTACAATCCCTAACACCTGCTGAAGGATCTGGAAAACCTCTCTCTGAAAGACATTTCTTTGGAAACTTTTTCTTATTTTCCTGGGCAAGTCTGGTCCTGACACCAGCTAAATAAAGGAGGGATTAGTACCTGGATATTTAAGAACTCCTGGCATTTAAAACTCAAATAATTATTTTTGAAGGGATTGAGGAAGGAGGGAAGAGGGCTATTGTCTATATTGTAAAGGGCAATTTTTTAAAACATTAAACATTTAGGAATATTCTTCATTGCACAAAGAACTATCTTTTCCCAAATATTATGAAACTCCTAGCCCTTTCAGTCTATCTTTTTTTCTTTCCAGCTTTGATGCAGATGTAGTTTATGTTTATAGAGATACATTTCATTCCTATGAACAATGATTGTAGTTTTTTTTAAAGTACAATGTGATAAATGGAAACTGGCACTTGGCCCCAATCTCGGGACAATAGGGAGTGGTGGGGACCAGGGCAAATTGGGGAGTCCATGCCCTATCGAAATACCTAGCCACAGGCCAATATTTACATTGCAATTGTATTGTATGGTGTCACCATGATGCATATTGTTATAATTTATAAATATATACTGTCAGTTGAATTGTATCAGTAGGGATGTTCATTCCCTGATATTCATTCAGCATGTTTGAAATTAGCTCCAAGGTGCTACGGATTTAAATAATCACACTTTCCACAGAGAAGTGGTTTTCTGGTAACAGGAATGGGATTCTGGGGCTTGATGGAGTGTTGTGTCCTGTGTCCTGTGGTATAAACAACTCTGGAAAGACTTGAGTTCTATGTTGAAACCAGTTTTAACTGGTAATGGTGTGTGTGGCTGATTTTACATGACCAAGACCAGATTTCATTTCAGCTAATTAAATAAGCACTCAGTGAGATGAGAACTGAGCAATGTTTGTTTAGGACTAGGAGAACATGGGTGAATAAATGATAACAATGTCCTGATTGGGAAAGGTGTTCTGGTTTCCTCAAAGTCTTCTTGTGTTTGAGACATCTTACGTTAATGTCTTACATTAAGGCAGAATGTGGTTGCACATTTAAATATATTTGCAACTGAACAAAGGTACTGTTAATGTTTGGTTTTCTTTACAAACAAGACCTATGACAGGTGTCTGACAGGGAAGTCAGCCAGAGAAGATTAAGGTATAATTTACCCCATCCCTCTAAATCCCATTCCCCTTTAACCCATTCCGTATTATATATTATTCATACATTTATCAATACTCTTGAGTTTATATTTTCAGCTGGTACTACCTCTCGGGACAGCAGTCAAGTGTTTAAGAGTGTAGACTTGTGGTTAAGAGCGTAGCTTTGGAGCCAATACCTGAGCAGGTCCTACACAGGGCACTGTGCACTTAGAAAAATGCATCCCTTCTGAGCTGTGCCACTGTGAAGACAGCCCCCAGGGCAGAGCTGGGGCTACATTTCAGCCCCACCCATCTCTCTTATCCAGGTACCTTTATGCAAGGCACGAACAGCTCAGAGATCTAGAATAGCCTCGTATTTGAGTTTGAAACCCACTTGTCACTTCCAAACTGGTGTGGTTTGGGGCAAATGGTGTTTCCCTACCTCACACTTCTCATCTGTAAGGTGAGGATGAAAGTAGTGCCTATATATTGGAGTTGTCTATATTTATAGTTGGAAAGTGTTGAGAACAGCCATCGGAACCTAGCAAGAGCTCAATATGTCATGGTGATCGTTATAAGGAGTGAGAGTGGGGAGTTTCAACCTATGGCATTTGGCTCCATTCGTATTGGGTGATGGTTTCTATTAGCTGGAAGAGGTGGAAACTGAAAGTACTCTTGCTTCTTACTGGATTCAGCCTTGAGGTCCAATGCACCAGTTAAGGAACAGTTTCACTTCACAGTGTAGTGGGAAGAGAAGAGGATTTGGAATAAGTTGGCCTGTCTTCAAGTCCCGACTCTACTAACTTCATGTTTACATGTAGGTATAAGGCGAGAAAAATAATACCTACTCAGGATTTTCTCTAAGATCAGCGAGTAATCTTGAGAGCACTGAAGCGCTCTGCAGATGTTCAGTTTAGTTTTACTATGGGATCGCATAGGGTTTTAGACCAGGTGTTACTTCCGCAAGACAGGCACCAGCTTGCAAACCATTTACTCTTTTGTGAATCAGTCGTTTCAGTGGTTTCAAAGAAGAAAACTTCTGGATTTTGGCAGTGAGATTCCTCATAATAGTTAGCGACCTTCCTTAATAATAACAATACGTAACACCAGCCGAGCGCTTACTGAGAGTCTGGCACTCTTACTTGACCATCACAATGACCCCAATAAGTAGCACTTAACATTATCCTCATTTTGCGGAGGAGGGTTCTGAGCCTAAGGTCACACACGCCGCCGGTAAGTGCTTGAGCTGGTGGGGTGTGAGCCCAGGGCACCCTGCCTTGAGTGCACCTGCGTCAGCACTCTGCAGCCAACTTCCCTTTCCCCCTTGCGTTTCCCCCTCAAAAGCTAGTTTAAGTGGCCCCATGGTCTGAGTAAGAATGTGGCTGACCCCCTTTGGATAAAGGGCAGGTGTTGGTATCATTTAACTTGAGTTCATTGAGGATGGACAAGTAACGCCTGATTGATTGCTTAGAATAGCAGCTCAGAACGTATGCAGGGCGGACAGTGGCTGTTCCAGCAGTGGGAAGGGTGGTCTGCAGTGTTCTCCATGTTGAGGTGGGGCGCACCCACCGTTCACACACGCTCCTTGTGGTGTTCAGCTGCTTAGCATTGTTTCGGGGGTCTTGGGGTGCAAGCAGATGCGTGTCCTGTTTCTTGTTGCTATCTCGGTGCCATCAGATCCATTCTTTGTCAGGGTATCTGACATCTGATTTCCTCTGGTTCCAGCAGTTAGAGGGAAGGGCTTTCTCCTGACTAGGTGATCTTGGTCTCAGAGTGGCCAGCTTGCACACACCAGGCTGTAGGAGAGACGTTAATCACTGGAGTGGTCTGATGATGACCCTTGCAGGCTTACTAGTCATATCCTGGACTGAAAGTGAACCTCAAGGGTAAAGCTCTGTGAAGTTATGGGAAGAGACCAAGTGAGTGGAGGTTTCTGCTACCTAACTAGGAGTCCATGTGGGGGAAGACATAATCCCTGCCACTCACTAATACCAAAATTTTTAGCCCCAGAGAGGCCACAACAAAATGTCTGGGTGAGTCGGTCTTGATATCCCTCCAAAACAGAGTGCTTGCTCAGATCCAAATGAAATAATTGCTCAAGGGGGATTTTCACTAAGGAACACAGCAAGGGAGAAAACCCTGTTGCATCATTATTTCTATTTTGAAAACCAAAAGGAAGGAGAGAACAGCCTGTTAAATGGAACTGAAATTATCATCTCCCTGGTGCCATATTGGGCTCTTGGCTGTTGTGATGGACAAGCTGAACTTTGGGGGTGAATCTGAATGCAATCTTATCTTCACACCATCAGAATCCTCTCATTAAAGCTGTAGGGATTTGTTCAGACCATGCATATCTCTAACATATTAGGAAAAACACATTAGCCAATATCCATCTTTACCATCCTTACTCTTACGAGAGCTTCACATTCTGAAGTCCAGTGACGTGGTGTTGCTGTGTAGTCATGTGAAAACTGAACTTTCACCTGAGAGAGAGGGTAACCAGTTAATGGCAATTCCATAGCTATGGTGAATAAGGACTGTGTGACATAGGGACCACCCAAAAAAGGAGGAAGAGTAAGAATTAAGGATATAGAGGGACTTCCCTGGTGGTCCAGTGGTTAAGACTCCGAGCGCTTCCGCAGCAGGGGGCACGGGTTCGATTCCCTGGTCGTGGTCGGGGAACAAAGATCCCACATGCCACGTGGTGCAGCCAAAAAAAAAAAAAGAAAGAAAGAAAGAATTAAGGATACAGAGGGGAACAGAGCAGTGATGCCAGGACCCCAGAATGGCACTAAATGCTGCTGTTTATTTGCCTTACATATGCCTACATTCTCATCAAAGGAAGTAGATTTCCATCTTTTCTACCACAGCTGACTTAAATTGAAAGCTTTAGGAGCATTGTTACTTCTTACTATTTAAAGTAAAAACAAATAAAAAAATTCTTCACGTAACTCAGAAACTGCTTGAACATGAGAGAATTGTTTCCTTTCCCCCTTATATTGGGTTGTAGCCAACGTTCCTGGCTGACCTTGAACGTGGTATCAAAAGAATGTGCCTGAGGTATGTAGCCAGTGACCTTTATTATCACTATACACGTTGAGTGGAAGGTGTTTACCATATTACAGTCTATCTTAACTTCAGGCATATAGAGTCTACTTGTTTTAGCTTTAGCCTTGGCAACAGGCCAACTGTTAGAATGACTCCCGACACTGAACTTGCAAATGCTTTAAAAATAAATGGCCAAGACATCTCTACTACGTTTTTCCAGTAGACTCTGGTTTTTAAAGAACATCATATATGGAGAAAGATTTTAGTTAGAAAAGGGTACTACTGCTTCTGTGTAATCAAAGAAGGGCGTTAGAGATGTAAAAAAGAGGGCAGCTGATGTTTCAGGGGCATGCAGTAGTTGGATGAGCTTTTTTCTTTTTTTCCTTTCCCTATTTTTACTTTCTGGCTAATTCATCACTCACTTTATTCATTTATTCATCCATTCACTCCCTCCCTCATTTATCTGTTGAACAGGTATTAGGCACTTACCATGAGTTAGGCACTGAAGATGCAAAAATGTATGACATCATCCCTTTGCCTGGGAAACTGGATTCAGCAAGAATCTGCACAGATGTTTAATACTGGAATTAGTTTCTTGGGTTTTGTTAAGACCTAATGAGAGAAGCTTTGAAATGCAGATTGAAGTGTGTGTGCCCTCCATGGGGAATTGTTATTTGTGCTAAATGGAGAATATACCATCATGGATGGTCTACGCTCTCATCCCAGTATATGAGTGGTTTGAGACTGCCCCAGGCTCAGGTTTGAGAGTCTGCAAGTGGGCACAGGAATGGGGCCGGGCTGCTTCACAACTGTGGGCAGCAACGCAAAGAAGGAATCGTTGGTGAAGGCAGACTCAGGGGCCAAAGAATCTGACTCGTCAGAGGCTTGAACAGCAAGTCCAAGGCAAAGAGTCTTCAACTGGAGCGGAGACTAGAGGCACTGCCCCTCAAATGTATTAACTAATTACAGCGGTGTTTGGCAGCTAGTTTTGTAGCTAATTTTGCAGCTGTGAACTGCTGGAGGTCTGTGTACACTCTCAGTCTGAGTTCTCTCCAGAATTTTGAAATTTGATGTTTTCATTTTTATTATGTTAATAATTAATAGTGTGAATAAAAGTCAATGCAAGTTATTCTGGGTTATCGGAATGACCACCTTTTGACTGACACGTGTTAGTGATCAAGTTAGCACTTGGATTTACAACTGTGATGGCCCCATATCAGTTGTTTTTGAGCCATGGAGAAAGTGGCGGAGGCGGCTTGAACAGCACAAGATGCATTGGGCCAGAATAAGGTCAGATGATTTCACAGCACTCTACACAAAGGTGTCCTGAATCTGAATAGAGGAAAATGGCTGTAGAGTCACTGCATTGCGCAACAAAAGGTAACTAAGTATGCCGACTTCCACTCAGCCTGTGCAATATTCCTGCTCCAAGCTACAAGTTAGTGTCAACAAAACAACCCAGTCTTTCACAATAAGTTAATGTGGTTATTTCAGACTTCTATTGGTTTCATAATTTTGCTGTATTTGATTTGTAAACATATTTGGGTTTTATAATTGTGAATGAGTTTCGAGCATGAGAAGTTTATACTTGGTTTAATGTGTGTCGGTGTTTGTCACACCATTTTAAGGAAAGGTAGTACTGAGGGGGTTTGTGAGAATGTTTCTACCTTTAAGGTCCATAATTAACATTTGGGAAACTTTTGAGAAGAGGCTGTAATTGCTGACCATTACCAGCTCTCCCTCACACCTCCCCTAATTCTTGAGGTTATCGATTATTAATGTGCTGAGCAAAACCTGCCTTTGACACAGTCACAAAGACACTCTCTAAAATTTAAATAAATTTTGAGTAATAATATATTCATATGGTTCAAAAATCCAGAGATATTTTTTTAAATGTTTATTTATTTATTTATTTGGCTGTGCCAGGTCTTAGTTGCAGCACACAAGATCTTCCTTGTGGCATACGAGATCTTTAGTTGTGGCATGCAGGACCTTTTAGTTGTGGCATGTGGGAACTTCTTTTTAATAGCAACTCATAGTTGCGGCATGTGGGATCTAGTTCCCCATCCAGGGATCGAACCTGGGCCCCCTGCATTGAGAGCACGGAGCCTTAGCCACTAGACCACCGGGGAACTCCCCCGAAGATATTATTATAAATCTACTATACTTCAATTTTTAAAAAATGAAAAAATAATTATTGAAAAATCCAAAGATATTAAAAGGCCTGCAGCGGAAAATGTCTCGGTCCCATTACTCTTAGTAACCACTGTATTCATTTTTTGTGTATCTTCCCCAGATCCTTTTTGCACATTCAGGCAAATACCAAATCTAGCTTTATCCCACCCTTCCCCCAACCCTTTCCCCAACCCTTCGTACAGAAAGGTTTCCTGCACCACCAGATTCTTTCAGCGAACATGTATCTTCGTGTAGCAGGACAGAGGATGTCGCCATTCTTTTTATTTTCTTTTGTACGGCTGCCTATTATTCCATCAATGTCATCATTTGTTTAACCACTTCCCTATTAATATACATTTATACTGTTTTCAAACATTTACTATAAAACTAATGCTGCAATAAATAATCTTGTCCATGTCATTTAGCCAAGTGAAACATCTGTAGGACAAGCACCAAGAAGTGAAATTACAGGGCCATTGGGTCCATGCATTTGGAATTTTGATAAATCTTGCCAAATCACCCTCCCTTGAGGTTTCACCAAGTTTCGCTCTCCCAAGCAATGTGTGAGGAATGCCTGTTTTCCCAGTCTTGTTCAAGAGAAAGTGTTATCAAACTTTGGATTCTTGCCATTCTGATAAGTGAAAATGGTGTCTCAGTGTATTTTTAATTTGCATGTCTCTTGTAAGTGATGTTGAACAGTTTTTCATCTATTTACAAGCTATTTCTATTTTCTCTTCTGTAAACTGTCTTTTATTGTTCTTTGCCCATTTTTTATTGAGTGGCTGCTCTTTTTCTTACCAACATTTAGGAACTACTTTTAGGGACGCGAGCCCTTTGTCCGTGACCTGAGTTGCATCTTTTTATACCCCTAGTTTGTCTTTTGACTTAACGTATAGGGCTTTTGCCATGTAGAGGTTCGGGGGTTTTATGCAGAAGAATATATATATATATATATATATATATATATATATATATATATATATATATATAAAATGTGGTTTCTGAATTGTGAGGCATAGTAGAAAGGCTTCCCACTCCCAGATTCAAAGGGAATTTTGAAAGAACCTTTCAAAGATGTTGGCTCACTGGTGCTGATTAGGTTGCTGCCCTGGGCTACATCATAGCCCCTTGACCTCCATGCTCACTATGGCTCATCCTGTGTCATTCTTGTCTGTGGCATAGTTTTGGGGGACCTAAAGCTGGACAAGGGTATTTTCAGTTGCCTATCGAACTACTAGCAGACCAACTCTGTCAGCTTATATCCTGTTTCTTTTTCTTGGGCATTTTTTGAGAGGGTAGTAAGAGGGAAAGGTAGAGCAGAAATGGCCAGCTGACCCTGGAAACTGTGCAATGACCTTCTTAGTCATGCCTGTTTGCATCAATCAGGCCATTTCACAAATATTCCGTCACTTGTTACTTTTGTGATTTTTTTTAATTAACTTTTTTCTCCAGAAAGTAATGCTACTTGTATAGTTAAAAAAGTAGCACTTTGATCATTAAACTTGACATTTTTATGGAGTTCATGCATTAATATTTTCTGATTTCAGTCATTCTAAGAGCCTGTCTAGATTGGAAGGAAGCTGTCAAAGACTGGGAAGTAATGATGTGAATCAGTTAGTTTGAGCCTGGCTCTGTTGGTGATGCCTTCTTATAGTAAACCCTTTAAAGAAGGTTGTAATGATCAAGTTGTAGTATATGGACATCTTTTTCTTTATGCCAGCCACCCAGGGTCTTGAGAAGGGAAGCTGCGAGTGCATGGCATAGAAGGGGTAATTACTAGGAGTTATTAGAGTTTGTAATTCAGGACGCCATAACCACTGAGACACAGTAAGGCCTTTGTCATTTGAAAGAACTCTAATGCATAGGTACCATGATTTCCATCATACAATGTAATCTGATAGTCTAAGAAAAATAAAAAGCTCACCCCCCTCCCAAAGGAGGTCAAAAGAAATAAAGAAGAGAGAGGCAAGGTGGGGGGGTCGAAGGGGAAAGAGAGGGAATGAGAGGTGATGAGAGAGAACCCCAAAGAGTCATTAGCCATAATTCAGTGACCAGGGAGGAGAAATCACTGGCAGAATCTAATCATCTGAGAAGGAAGGAAGTGGGGGGGATCACAGGCACACGTCGGGGAGGGGGTGGGCCGGGGAAGGTGCTGACAGTTCAGACAAAACGGTGATCGGAGCCTTTTCAAAGTAAAATGAAAACAAACAAACAATTCCAGCATTTAGCAGAAAATAAGGGTTTAATTGTTTTAATAACAGTAGAAAAGTGAAAAGAAAGTATAGAATGGTATCACTTTAAAGAATTATAATTAGGCCAGAATCATAGCGTTATCTATCATATATTAGTTGCCAGACTGGTTATTCTCCAGTAAACCAAAGGTTTATTAAGATCAACATAACATTGCCATGACCCAGCCCAATACCAGTCATGTGTTAAGTCACTATGTAAATGTTTCTGGATGAATGAATGATTGAATGGTAAATGAATCGTCTGTTTGGGACATATTTAGGTCTCTGACCTCAGTTCAGACTGAATAAAGATATTTATGGTCTTGGCTTTATTGTGACCGTGATTTACCTGTTTGTAGAACCAGATGGAAAGGTTTTTGGAAAGGATTTCAAGACCACACTTGGGTGCCGTTTACATTGCCCCGGCTCCTTCTCTATCTCTGAGGTTTGGGGGCGGGGAGTTGTTTTCTTTTTCCATTTATGGGAAATGAATGAGTGGAGTTGTAAAATGATCAGTGATCAATGGAACGTCTCAAATGACCAAATACCTTTTTTAGCCCTGGCATCTGTAGTGGTTGCTTTGACAAACAATAATTGATTCATACACCCATGTGATATTATGTTCTCGTCCTTGATTTTTATGTCATTGGGAGCTGTTGTTTTTTTTTTAAATAAGTTTATTTATTTATTTTTGGCTGCATTGTGTCTTCTTTGCTGCGTGAGGGCTTTCTCTAGTTGCAGTGAGTGAGGGCTATTCCTTGTTACGGTGCGTGGGCTTCTCGTTGAGGTGGCTTCTCTCATTGAAGTGGTTTCTCTTGTTGCGGAGCACAGGCCCTAGGTGCGCGGGCTTCAGTAGTTGTGGCTCGCGGGCTCTAAGGCGCAGGCTCAGTAGTTGTGGCACACGGGCTTAGTTGCTCCGCGGCATGGGGGATCTTCCCGGACCAGGGCTCAAACCCATCTCCCCTGCATTGGCAGGCGGATTCTTAACCGCTGCGCCACCAGGGAACGTCCCTGGGAGCTATTCTGATTGTTGAAGGTTGGCCTGAGTAAATCTTTTCTCATCCCCCAAAGGTCCCCTGCTTCTATGAATTGGGCATCAGTTATTACTTCCATTGTTTGAAAAAATAGGCTCTAGGTCTTGTGGGGATCCAGGACAGGGGAGGAATAAATCCTGGGTTGGAGATGGGACAGTCCAGCCCTGGGAGACTGGAGGAGGAATTTAGACCCACTGAGGCTAGGCGCGTTGTCTGAGAAAGTCTCGGTAAAAGGCAGCCAGCTAAGACCAGGGCAGAGGTGAGCAGATGTTAGCAAGTAGGGAGATTGTGTGCTCAGGGAATTGGAATGTTGGGGGCAGGATACCAAGCCTGGTATTCAGCCACAGGGGAATAATTCTAGACACTGGGTCAGAATGATCTTGTTATTTAATAGGACCAGCAGGAAGATGGCGGTTCCTCAAATACTCTTTGCCACAAAACAGAGCCTATAGCCAAGTGCCAGGGTTTTATGTTCCTCCACTCTGGGGTTTAGGTAGCTGGAGAAAGAGAGGAGATGAAGGAGTTCGTTTGGACCACTGCAGGCTCACAGGCTTGGGGGCCAAGTCAGGGTCAAAAACAGGCTAATCAGCACCCCAGCTGTCTCTCGCTTTCCAAGGTGATGCCTGTTGTCAGTGTTTCATCCTAACTGTGAAGCATCTTTATTTATGAAAATTGCTAACAACTACACAAGTGGGGGTTAAGGAGAATACTGTAATTTTTATGGATTGTCAGTTAAAAAAAACCAGAAAGGATGCTGTGGGATCTAAAGTACATAAGGACATTGGGTCTTCGTTTCTGTGTGAGGGCTTTCTCTAGTTGTGGCAAGTGGGGGCCACTCTTCATCACGGTGCGCGGGCCTCTCACTACCGTGGCCTCTCTTGTTGCGGAGCACAGGCTCCAGACGTGCAGGCTCAGTAATTGTAGCTCATGGGCCCAGTTGCTCCGCGGCATGTGGGATCTTCCCAGACCAGGGCTCGAACCCATGTCCCCTGCAGTGGCAGGCAGATTCTCAACCGCTGCGCCACCAGGGAAGCCCCAGGACATTGAAATAAAGTTGAAGTTTCTGGAAGCTAGAAGTCCTTATTTTTACTCTTTTTATTTATACTACTTCCCTCTAAGCATCCTCAACCCCCTTAAAGAAATTATTCTAGAAGCTGATGCAGTAAAATGAGCACAGGCTTTGGAGTCTTACCGCCCTAGACCCACTGACTGGGGCTGCCACCCAAGTGGCTGTGTGCCCGTGTTCTCATCCATCAAATAGGGCTAAGAGTTGCATACATGTCATAGGATGTTGTGAGGATTAATTAGAAAGTGCTCTATGTAAAGTGATTAGGATAGCAGCTGACATATGGTCAACGCCATTATTGGCTTTGTTTGGTTGTTGTTTTAAGGTCAATTGGAAAAATACACATATGCTTGGCATATATAGTACATTTCATTCCATTTCTTCAACCAGAGTATAAACAAGGCTTCTAGTGGAAACATAAATTCTGTTCCCCAGACCCTTAGGATCTCTAGGGTCTTCTCCACCCTTTGGGCCTAGTTGTCTGTTGCCAGTTAGATGCTAGGGTAATTCTGCAAACTTCCTTCGAAGGCTGGCTGAGCCCTAGCGAGGGCACTTATCTCAGAGAGAAATCACCTTCTAGGAACTAGGAAAGGAGTTGTGTGTGTTGTCTGGGCCACAGTGGCTCCCCTCTGGGTGTCCACACAGGAGCTGGTCTCAGGTCTCAGTCACAAGGGTCCATCATTCCATTCTGGAGAATAAACAGAAAATACCAAACTGTGAGGCCTGAACTTGCCAGTATTGGTAGAAGCTTTGGGGCCACCTTGGAAACCAGTTCTTGAAAGGTTAGTCCCCTCCAGGAGAAGGTGGATGAAGGAGGCTTCTCCCTAATAGAAATAAAAACAGCAGAGATTTTGCCACCTTCCCTGGGGCGGACCATCTTACCTCCCAAGGAGCACAGTGGCACTCGGTTTCCCTTGCTGCACCTGCCAGCCCAAGGCCCTTGTCACCCTGTGAGTGGGAAGCAGCTTAGTGGACTCTCTTGGCCAGTGAAACGGATCCTGACTTCACTCACTTAATGTCTCTGAGCCTCCATTTCCTCATCTGTGAAATGGGGATTTCATCTGGGTTTTTTGCAAGGATTAAAGAGGTGATTCTGTGTAAGGACAGTTCCTAGTATAAAAGAAGGGGCTCAATTAATCTCCTCCTCCTCATAAAGTTTCCTAACTGGTTTTCCCGCTTCCGTTCCCACTTCCCTAACGACTGCATGCTGCCATCAGAGGGATTTCTATGCAACGCGTGTGACTCCCCAGCCCCCAAAACCTTCCCCAGTAGGGTAAAGTCCAAACAGTGCAGCATGGGGCTGCCCAGCTACAATCTGATCTCTATTCCAAACCCGCAGTCATGCCCCAAACATGCCATGTGCGTTCCCACTATGCTGGGTCACCTTGCCACACGTGGGCAGCTGCAGCCAGGAATATGACTGAACAATTCCCGAGTGCCAGGCACTGTAAATGTTCCATGCGCCTTATCTGCTTAAATCCCCACCACAGCCCTGTCAGGAAGATACCATCATCTTCATTGCATGGGTGAAGAAATTATGATTTTTTTTTTTTTTTCAAATTATACACCTTGCTGCAAGGTCATGACCCTAGGATGCAGTCAAACTGGGATTCCATCCAGGTTCCTGGTGCTTTTAAGTGCTATCTTCTACCAAGCCCAACACCAGGACACTGTTCGAAACACTCTCTCACATGAGCATCCCAGCCCTGGTTAATCGCCCTGGAGCATCTATTCTACGTACCCTTGAACTGACCAAGCAAATGAGCATTTTATTTCTGTGAGTTTTTTTTTTATTTTTAATAAATTTATTTATTTTTGGCTGCGTTGGGTCTTCGTTGCTGTGCGCGGGCTTTCTCTAGTTGCAGTGAGAGGGGGCTACTCTTACGTTGCGGTGCACAGGCTTCTCATTGCGGTGGCTTCTCTTGTTGCGGAGCACGGGCTCTAGACACTCGGGCTTCAGTAGTTGTGGCTCACAGGCTGTAGAGCGCAGGCTCAGTAGTTGTGGCGCGCGGGCTTAGTTGCTCTGTGGCATGTGGGATATTCCTGGACCAGGGCTCGAACCCGTGTCCCCTGCATTGGCAGGTGGATTCTTAACCACTGCGCCACCAGGGAAGTCCCGAATGAGCATTTTAATGGTTGCTGTTTGTATGTGCTGCTTCTGTCTTCCCAGTTGGATCCTTGTCTCCCCAAAGACAGCAGAGATAGATTGTGTTTCCAGTGCCCAGCAAAGAGAGCTACGGGAGCTCAGTGTACATTTCATAATGACAAAGATGAAAACCCGGCCTCCAGGAATGAGACCGTATTTATTCCTTCACCTCTTCTAGAGACTAATAACCATGGTGACCACTTAACTAAGATTCAAAACGTAACCATGAGAAGCACTTTTTCACCTACCACTCAGTCTCCTTTGTAATGTAAGATGGAAGTGTTATGACCTAAAGCTCTTTTCATGCTGTCAAATTAAGCATTATTTTAAAAAAATCCTGCATACATTACATGGACAAGATACTCCACGGTTTATGTAGCACTTCGTTGAACAGTATGTCATCTGATCTACTCAACAACCCTGGGAGATGGGCAGAGAAGATAAATGATTCTTGACTTAGTGGCAGGAAACTGTGGCTCAGAGAGGCCAAGTGACCTGTCTGAAGTCACACAGCTCGTGAGTTAGGGAAGCCAGAACTTGAATTCGCCACCTCTGATTACTTTACACAGCCCTGGGTGGGCACTGCCATGTTAGAAACGTGCCCATTCCCATCAAGGAGATAGACCACTGCCATCCAAATGTTTCCCTTGTATTGCTGGCACTGTCCCAAATTTAAAGGAACTTAGTTTTTTTAGGGGTTTCCCTGATGATCTTTTTGGAAATTATTTGAAATAGGCATGTTGGTAATTTCCTAATCATTTGGCTTGCTAATTGTTAAAGTGTTCAGTCATTGTGGTGGTTTATTCATTGGGCCTTCTGTGGAGGGCCAGGAGGCCTGAGAGCCTGGGCATTGGTTACATGGGGGCCCTGACTCACTTTTCCTCGGAGTCCATTCAGAGGAGTGAGGGCTAATGATCAGAGAGCCTAAAACTTTTACAAGGAGGGGATTTTTCCGTCCTAATAAAAATTTTCCAAGAATGAGCCCAAAGAGAATCAAAGATCAGGCAAAATGTCACATGAGTCACCTCCCCATGTACATGGCTAGATGTATTCTTTTCCTATTAAAAAAAAAAGAAAAATATGTACATTGCACTTAAATAAAGTAAAGCACGTTTAGCGTAACTTTATAGACAAACTCTTGGAAAACTACATATTATCAACTCGAATGATGTCAGTATGTAACAAAATTAAACATATAGAAATTTTGTAATGCGCTGAAAGGTTTTTGTGCTTTGTTTAGTCTATCCAGAGCTTTCCACCTATTTTCACATCATAACACACTTAGGAATTGGTAGTATTTACAGGGCACATGGGGTAAGTGCCCACCCAGCTGCCCTAAAGGGTTGAAGAGTCTGTGTGCTGCCCCATGTGTGTCACCATCTCCCGGGGCACCACTGGGAAGCCCTGTCCTGATAGACAGAGAATTAAGGGCTGGGCACTGGGGGACCCAGAGCCCTGCTTTGCTGTCTCTGTCTCAGAGAATACACTAGTTGCACTGGTGGAAACCCTGAGTGCATGAAGCACACGCCTCTCCCAATCTTATAATCTTCACGCTTTGACAGAGCCATGGAAAGAATCTGTTTTCCTGATCTGTGTTCTAGATTTCAGAGGCCCTGGCCCTCGACCAGCAAAGAAGAAGTTCTGAAGCTGGAAGTGCTGTGCTGGGGTGCCCAACACTGCCCAGTTCTCAGCTGGGCCTTTGCCTCACTCAGGGCCTTGTAGCCAGTATCTTCCTTGACGTCCCTGTGTCCCTAGTTGTAGCTGACATGCTGCCGGGAAATTAGTCTGAGAGCCGTAAATGAGATGATGTCACAACAGGAAAAGGGGAGGCATGTCTAAAAGGATAAGGGCTGGCGAATTAGCCATCAAGGGAGAATCACTGACATTCTGGAATTGTCTATGTAATAGCTGTCAAACAGGAAGCCTGTGCAGTTTGAAGAAGCATCTTAAATATTGTTCATTTACAACTGGAAAATATTTAAAACTTAGGCTTTTTCTCCCTCTGTTTCTCCCTCTTCTCTCTCCCTTCCACCCTGAACCAATACGGGTGACAGAAAGAAAAGTTGGGGCAAAAATCTTCTGTCTGTATCTTCTGGATTCAGGGAACATATGGTGACTCTCTACAGAGTCAGGATGTTTAGGGTTGCATAAAAGAATCTGAGGGAGATAGTGTGGAACTGTTACGTGTTTTCAAAAACTGTACTGGTTGAGAAACATTGGCATAAATGGAGTTCTTGCCTGTGATTATATTTTTTTAAAGTTTTAAAATACTGATTTTGATGTAATCCTGTTCTTTTGTTGCATATTGTGTTCATTAAATCCGAAGACAGAAATCAAAATTTGAGGGTTTTTTTTTTAAGAGCCTCCCCTACTCTAAGCTCATTTTAAATGAGCAAGCTTTAAATGAGCATAGTATAATATGTGTGTATGCATATATATATATATGTGCATACTATATGTCTGTATATGTATGTATGCATATACATTTATGTGTGCATGTGTCATTTTTGCTTAGAGATTAAGAAGCTAGGTACAGAAGATGTAATTCAGGGTGAAAGAAACAAAGTACGACCTTCACTACTTTCAGTTTCCCCATTCCTTGATAAAACAATAATATGAAAAATAATTCCCCCTACCTTTCATCTTTCTTCATCAGTCTCTGCTTGAAGATATATGAGTCAAGTGACTTTGCTGGTATTGTATAGTTGGTTGTCATACTGCTCTCTATGTCTATTGTGTCTGGTTTATAGTATGAAAAAAGAACAATTTCTTGGTAATGACTTAGAAGTCACTTTGCAAAAAAATGCCCCCCCCTGCAGTATACTGCTTTTATTATTGCCAGTGAGCCTTTTTTTTTTTGCCATCCATTATTGATATTTTTCAGAGTAGTTTACAAGGACTTTCCAGGCCATCCCTGAACTATTTCTTAAGAAATCTTAATTGGGTTTAATATATTCCATAAGGGACTCACCTACATTTGCAGGTCATTAACGTATATTGAAAAACACGTCAGGTCATAATACACAACTTGACGAAATAAGGGCATTACTTGCTACCGCACACCTGGCTTTGCAAAGTCAAACCATCTTTGGCAGATTTCCTGGTTTGGTTTCTCCCACTTGTTGGTGCCATGGTGTTCTTTTTATTTTCAGATCCTCCCAGCTTCGTTTTCTCTTTAAAGCTTTATCTGGACCTTAGGTGAAGATTGCTTTCACTCGATTCATCACAAACTGAAATGTCTCTGTGAAGTAGCCCTTAGTCTTGTCCAGGTGACTTAAGGCTAAGCTAGAACCAGGATTCTTCTGAAGAGTGCATGCCAGTGGAGTTGGATGCCCTCAAAGGGGTAAAGTCAAGACAAAACACCCAGTGATCAAGCCAGGCTGCTACTGTACCTCTCCCCTGTAAATAGCCTGATTGTTTTAATTACAGTTCTGTAGCCGCTATTTTTATCTGTTCTGGAGTATTTGGATGCAAGTCTGGAAAGCGTATTATTAAATTGCTGTTAATGCCTTGGCACTCTGTTCTGTAGCACTTGCCTTGCCAGCGTACAGAAGGGAACATTTATTCAGAGCCCATCTTAGATGGAGCCGGGGGGTAGTTAGGGTTTTAGTTGGACACTTTTGGTTACAAGGACCAGAGACTCAAGTTACCTCGGGTACCTAGGTTTCCTTGCCAGGATACATGCGACCCGGAACCGGGCCTGGAGAGCTGACAGAGAGCCTGTGACAGCTGTAAGAAGTGGCTCCCCGCCTTTCCCTTGGCTCCCTATCATACCCACTCCTCTGTGCTCTGCATTTCTGCTCTCTTCTCCTGAAGACGCCAGGCTTCCTCAGCCTCTGCTGTGTATCTGTTCTTTTTTTTTTTTTTTAAACATCTTTATTGAAGTATAATTGCCTTACAATGGTGTGTTAGCTTCTGCTTTATAACAAAGTGAATCAGTTATACACATACAATATGTTCCCATTTCTCTTCCCTCTTGCATCTCCCTCCCTCCCACCCTCCCCATCCCACCCCTCTAGGTGGTCACAAAGCACAGAGCTGATCTCCCTGTGCTATGCAGCTGCTTCCCACTAGCTATCTATTTTACATTTGGTAGTGTATATATGTCCATGACACTCTCTTACCCTGTCACATCTCACCCCACCCCCTCCCCATATCCTCAAGTCCATTCTCTAGTAGGTCTGTGTCTTTATTCCCGTCTTGCCACTAGGTTCTTCATGGCTTTTTTTTTTTTCCTTAGATTCCGTATATATGTGTTAGCATACTGTATTTGTTTTTCTCTTTCTGACTTACTTCACAAAAATATGGAACGCTTCACGAATTTGCGTGTCAGCCTTGCGCAGGGGCCATGCTAATCTTCTCTGTATCGTTCCAATTTTAGTATATGTGCTGCCGAAGCGAGCACTGTGTATCTGTTCTTTAGCTCAGTGTTTCTGCCTCTGTGTCATCTGGCTTGTTTGCTGCCTTCCCTTCTCATGGAATCCTTTCAGCTTCCGCTTCTGTAGCTACTTGGCTTTCCTCTTCCTCTGTCTCAGCTCAGATTCCCTTGAGAGTGTGTGATGGGCCGGCCTCATCTTCCACTTAGGCCCCTGTGTGTTTGCCCTGATCGTAGTCACGGGTGAAAGGCAGCCTTATTTTATACAGTGTGACCCCATGCATGCATGCTAAGGGTGACCAGTTCTTAGGGTGGCTGGTACCCATGACGGAAAGTAGCAGGAGCTGACTGGTTACAGAGTCTCATCTTTTATGAAATCTTACTGGCAGGATCTTCCTTATGATATTTTGTATTCCTTTAGTAGTTCTTTTATTATTGCTTTATTATAATATATGCACCTTGTAAATAATTATGAATACAAAGTTTTATAAAGTATAGTTCTAACAGCATAACAATTACTTTTGAAAATATAGTTCTAACAGTTAAAAGAGTTCCTAATTTCTTCCCTATGGGGCATCTCCCCATACGGATGTCATTCTCCAAAGGGAACCATTATTAACAGTTTGATGTACAACCATCCAGGCATTTCCAGTGTAGGTATAAACACATATTGCCTCTTTATTTGCCTTGCTTATGTGTAACTAAATGCAACACTGTGGGTACTTAAAATATAATGAATACACAGTTTTAAAATATAATGAGTACTCAGTGATGAAAGTTGAGAAACTAATTTCATTCATTTCACTTTTATGGTTTTTATTTTGGGACTGTAAACTTCCTGACTTAAAGATAAGCTAGTTATTAAAAACACCCAATCACTACAACTGAGTTAAGCCCTGTGTGTATTTGATACACACAAATATGTATCAATTTGTTGTATTGCTGTGCTTTATATGCTAAAGGGAAAAAAATGAACTTTAAAAAAAATTACTAAAAGACAAAGCCCAGACCCCTCTCCATCGGAGAGTGTTTTAAGGATGCCATTCATTTAAATATTGACCCGAAACTGGCATGTTGCATCCTAGCAACAAGATTACTAACCTGTGGTTGCGAAGAGCAGCCTTAATGTAAACACAGTAACCATCTATTTACTTGATGGCTTACTTGATCTCTCTTTGAGTAAATAAAGCCCAAAGTAGAAGGTTGGAAGTAATTGAGAAAACAACAAAAATTTTTTTTATATCATAAAAGTATTGAATGTACCTTCGAGAAACTTTTGGAAACAGAACAACACAAAAGAGAGTAAAATTGTTTCACCCACCAAATATGTTAATTTTTGTAATCTTTAATAATAATGTTATAATTCATAGCATAGACAATATTATACTTGTAATTTGACAGAGTGGGATCATATAGAACAAAAATTAGAGTTTTGTGGGGTTTTTTTCCACATAACATACTAGATATGTTTTGCCATCTCATTAAATAATTATTCGAGGACATGAGTTTAAATGTCTAAATATCATTGTATAGATGTACTATAATATATATAGACATTCTAGATCATTTCCTAGATGTAATTTTATTTTTTTTAATTTTTAATTTTTAATTTTTAAAAAAATTTTATTTACTTTTGGCTGCGTTGGGTCTTCGTTGCTGTGTGCGGGCTTTCTCTAGTTGTGGCGAATGGGGACTACTCTTTGTTTGATTGCCAGGCTTCTCATTGTGGTGGCTTCTCTTGTTGCGGAGCACGGGCTCTAGGGTGCGCGGGCTTCCGTAGTTGCGGCGCACAGGCTCAGTAGTTGTGTGCACGGCTTAGTTGCTCCATGGCATATGGGATCTTCCCAGACCAGGGATGGAACCTGTGTCCCCTGCATTGGCAGGCAGATTCTTAACCACTGAGCCACCAGGGAGGTCCTACCTAGATGTAATTTTAAATTCATAACTGTTTCTATTTCGTGATATTATTTCATTGTGGAGAAGGGGTTAGGTGAATTAGGAGAAGGGTGGGCAGTCATCTTGGGACAGTAAGTGGCTCCTGCAAATTCGGCCCACCTGACAAAAGGAGTCTGAGGAACATCTCGCTTAGGTTTCCTTGAAGTGGTGGGTGTGGCTTATCTGTTAGAAATAGTGGGCTTCTCACCAATGAATTGCTCCCACCATCACCAAAAGAACTCCTGCGTCCTTGCTCTCATGGCTGACCTTGGCCGGCCTTGAGCCATCAGTTTCAGGTGTTCAGACTTGCCTCCACAGACAAGATGAGAATCAATATACTTTCCCATCGTATACACGGAAGCGGCTGTAAATATAATGAATATGCATCTACCTTCCTCTTCCTGGGTTGAGGGCTTATTTGAGGATTTGGATCACAGAGGTGCCTGGAGTGCTTTTGAATAAATTCAGCCCATTGTCCTCATTGGTCTGTATCAGAGCAGACTTGAATCCCTGAAAAAAGTCTGAGAACAACAGCTTGCCTGTGGAGATGAAATCACCGGGGCACTGCCGGGGTCAGGGCTGGCCCCTGGGTATGTGACCCATGCTGGTGCACAGGGAGCTGCATTTAGAAGGGCCCCAGCCTTGGTTTAATGTTCTACTGTGGCTGCCTAGGAATTCCTAAGAATTTTTAAGCAAGGGAACATGCATTTTCATTTTGCACAGGACCCCAAAAATTATGTAGCCGGTCTTAACTGGGGTGTAAAGTAAGGTATGAAAAAGATATTTTAATGGTTCCTTCTCAGACACGGAAGAGAAGGAAAAATCAATTCCACCTGCCCTCCCTTTTTGCAGGAGAAGAAGGTGCATGTGACTTTAAGAGACTGGCCTGCAGGGTGAAATGGAGCAGCTCCTGGAAGACTTGGCCTTCAGGGGTGCTTGGAAGATTTGAGCAGCACAGAACTAACTGGCTGCTTGACAGAGGCTCTGCAGGAGAAATGCTCTTCCCATTTCAGTTTTCTGCGCAGTCTGTTTAGTTATAAACTAGCCTGTGCTTTATCTTTTGTGATGGAAAATATGAACGTATATTTTGAGCCCTAACTTTCTGGGTACTTATATAAGCATGAAATTCAAAGACCCTGTGATCCAGAATGAGTTTGAAATACTACAGAGGGGGGTGCCCCGCCACTGGGACCTTGTCATTCTACCCCCTCGAGCCTGCTCCCCTATCGGTAAGAAATGAGTCAAGGGTCTCTTCAAGAATCACCTAATAGACTAGTTCAGATTCTCCACACTTATTTATTTTTATTATTTTTTAAAATTGAAATATAACTGATGTGCAATATCATGTTAGTTTCAGGCTGATTCTTCACCGCGCTTTTAAACCTAGGCCCCTTGAAATAAATATACAGCGAAAACCTCATGCCTTTCCCTATTCATGTATTCTTGCTTTCAATTGAGAAATGATTTTGTGGGATTTTATTTTAGTTTGCAGTGGCAGAGCTATAATTTTTTTCATTTCCCAAATAAAAAGTTATATCATAGAATTGAATGTACTCTTTAAAACTATACGTGATTCTAGTAAACGCGGTCCCAAGAATATTGCTGCGCTCCAGCCTCCCCTTCCCTAATTCGGTGCTGTTTAAAGTGCTGGTTTGCAACCTATTTGTTTCAACTGCCTTGAGCTAAAGAATAGAAATTGAGATTAAGCATTTAGAAAGCTAGAGCCATTTGTCTGTTGAATTAAATGATGAAAAATTGGAGGCTTGTATTTTCTTTGTCTCTTTTCATATTCTCTAGCTCTATTTTTGTATTTCCTAGGCACTGTATTTTACAGACGTCTCAGTGAGCAACATACTGGAAACTAAAACCAAACTGATTCTTAACCACAGTTTAAGAACTATCCTAATTGACAGAATCAGCAATGTTTTTCCTACACTAGCAGAATTCTCATTAATCCATCTTTCCACAAACAGAAACAAGTTGTGTGTGTGTATGTGTGTGTGTGTGTGTAGACGCGCCCCTGCCCTCTAGTAACTTGTCCTATTTCACGGCAACCGTGATGTGAGATATATCTGGCTGGACTAGGGTCCTGAGAGGCAGCTGTGAAGGTGAGAGGGGAAGAGCTGTGTGTGGCCTTTTTCAACCAATAATCATGGTTTGAACTGTGTTGAGAAACCATTTTTACCTAAATATGAGAGAGGGGTTGGAAAAGAAGCAATACTTATGAAAACAAAAACACTCCCAGACTGTTCTAAGCTGAAAGTAGAATTCCAGTGTTGGGATTGGTCTCTCCCTTTTAGCCAGTTATATACCCCTGCTTGAGAAAGGCTGTTAGGCTCTTTGAGGTTATGACATTGAGAAAACACATTGCTCAACACATTCTCAAATATTGGTCTCCTTTCGTTGTCCGATTCTTAGACAAGTTTAATTATTTATGGCCAGTTTGCTAGAACTTGTTATATTGGGTTCTGCGGGGCAGAGATGAATAAGCTCTGAAAATAATTCTTGGTTTCTCCCAATGTCCATCAGGTTGAAAACTTTGTGGCCCATTTTATAAATATTCAGCATGATGTGCAGGACATTATTCCAGGCTTTGGGAATTCCAAGGTAGATAAGGCTGTGCCTGCTTCAAGGAGCTCACAGCCTGGTGGAAAGAAACTAGTTTTTTTTCCAGTAGGAAACAATGTGATAATCGCCTTAGTAATATGAAGTGCAAGGTGGTTGACAGATCACAGACAAGAGGACAGTTAATTGCCAGGAGATTTGGGGGTGGGGGCTTGAGAGGATGGGGAGAGTGTGGGAAGAAAGCAAAACATGCCTGCGGCTTCCCTGGTGGTGCAGTGGTTAAGAATCCGCCTGCCAATGCAGGAGACACAGGTTCGAGCCCTGGTCCGGGAAGATCCCACATGCCACGGAGCAGCTAGAGCCCATGCGCCACAACTACTGAACCTGTGCTCTAGAGCCCACGAGCCACAACTACTGAGCCCACGTGCCACAACTACTGAAGCCCGCATGCCTAGAGCCCGTGCTCTGCAACAAGAGAAGCCACCGCAATGAGAAGCCCGTGCACCGCCAGGAAGAGTAGCTCCCGCTCGCCTCAACTAGAGAAAGCCCTCGCCCAGCAACGAAGACCCAACGCAGCCAAAAATAATAAATAAATTAATAAATAAATAAAATAAAATTTTTAAAAAGCACAGACTCTTTTTAAAAAAACAAACAAAAAAAATGCCTTGTGACCCTTGACCTGGATATTGAGGGAAATGGACATTTTCCAGAAAGAAAAAAAAAAGAGAGGACATTCCAGATCAAGTAAAATAACTTGGGTGAAGGCTTGAAGGCTTTAAAAACAGACAAACAAACAAAAAAGATTTATTCAGAGAAGTGTAAAAATTATGATGTGGCTGGATTTTGTATATATATCCATTAGCAACTGCTTCTGGATGTTATTGTTTAAGTGCTTTCTGCCTATTATCATGTAGCTCACATAAGTGCTAAGACATACAGGCAGGGCTCCAATGACAAAGAGGCAGCAGCAGGTAGAAGGACAAGGTGGGAGCCTGTGACCTACAGAAACCTTACATGGGAGAGAGGCAGAGAGGCTTGCAAATACTGATCTCAAGGTCTTGCCTTTATATAGAACATATAAAGAAGTAAATCCAAGTGTACTGCCCCTCTGGCTTTAGAAATATCAGTGTGTATTTGCTGAAGTGAATCGAAATCCAGTGTCTATCTGAGTGAAAGCCTCTAAATAGTAAACTGAATTTCTGATCTGGAAGTTTCAGCAAATGTCAGCATATTAGGAAAGGCAAATAACTCAGAATACGGAACTGGAATGGCCAATAAACAGGAAGAGATACCCAAACTCATTAATCGTCAGAAAAATGCAAATTTCAACAACAAATAGGTATTGCTTCTCATCCTTGAGATTGGTGGGAAAAAACAAACAAACTGATAATACTAAGTGTTGGGGATATTATGGAGAAACGGATATTCTCTCACTTTCCTGGTACGGGTGTAAATTGGCACAATCACTTTGGAAAGCAGTTTTGTAATGACTAATAAAGTCTCAACACACACCCTATGACCCAACGATTCCATTCTAAAGAAAGTGCTCACATGTTTAAGGATCATGTACAGAGAATGACTGCAGTGCCTATTATAGCAAAAAAAAAATAAATAAAAGAAGAAGATAAACCCAAATACCCTTCTTTAGGAAAATGGATAAGTTACAGTATATTTAAACAGCGGACTATTACACAATATTTAAAATGAATGAATCAGATTTGCAAGTATAACCTGGGTAAATTTTACAAACATTGGGTAAAAAAGATTGCAGAACAATATCTACTCTTTATCATTAATGTAAATTTTAAAATATACATCAGTGTTAAATCTATATTCATGTACATACATGGGGGGGTCAGAGTATAAGGACCTGGATGGGAAGAATAAAAAACTGGAGGGTGGTGAATGGAGAGGGAAATAGAATTGAGGGTAGCACAGGGGAGACCTTTACCGTGTATGTTGTATTTTCTTCTAAAAAAACAGAACAGATCTGAAGCAGATAAGGCCAAGTGTTAAAGTCAGAGTGGTGGGATATGTGTTTTGTAATTTTCAATACTTTTCTGTGGTTTTGAAATATTTCATTAAACAGTGGTGCTCAGTACATATTAGCTGTGCCGCGTGGCTTGTGGGATCTTAGTTCCCCGACCGGGCATTGAACCCAGGCCACCACAGTGAAAGCACCAAGTCCTAACCACTGGACTGCCAGGGAATTCCCTAGTGGGTACTACTGTAGCTTCCATATCAGGAGACAGCCCACTCCCCAGACCACTCCCGCATGGTCTTTGTAGGACTCTATCTCTGACTGGCTACAAAGCTGAGGGAGTAGAGGGAGACCAAGTAAGCTTTAGGATCTTGTCCACTTTAACATTAAATTATCCCAAGATCATCAGTAGATGGATTGATCATTGCCATGGGCACATCCCTATGTGTCCCACACTCTTCTGATACATCCCTGCCCCCAGAGGGGTGAGGGGCCGCCCAGGAGTGGAAATGACTCTGTCTGCATCACTTACCCTTTAGCGCCCACAGCTGGTGGGAGGCCTAAATGTGCCAATTCTGCAGAGTGTTTTCTGAATCTCCTTGAAAACAGCAGTTTAATGTTACAAGACGCCCCTGAGCTAATGTAATAGGTAGGTGCAGAGAAGAGTTATTGTGAGGACCATAATTTGACTTAGTTATCTCAGGCTATCAAAGATTGTTTAACACCAGAAATAGCTGACTGGAACAGCTGCTAAAACAGTGCTTTGTGTGGGAAATGATGAAAAGTTCAGTATTTTGACAGCCACTTCAGAGGGATGAGTAAGTAATAAGACTTCTAAGAAAATCCTGATTGCTGCTTTTTTGGGGGGTGGTGGTGGCGGGGATTCTCTAGGCTAGATATCAGGTTTCCCATCTTCTAGTATTCAGTGTAGACAGAGGGTATAGGAGGAGTATTTTCTCTTTTCCAGTCTCGACTCCTTGTCTCAATAGAGATTAGACAGCACAGTAATAACTTATTATTTAGGTTTTCTAAAAATACCTAACTTGTCCTTTCATCAGACGTGTGTTCAGGGCTCGCTGTGCTCCAAGCAAAGGGCGGGGTCCGGGGTTCCAAAGCAATCAGTCAGACCTTGCCATCATGGAGCTCCCAGTCTGGAAAGAGGGGAAGAAACGGAACGAGGCAAAATGTACATGTAATTTTAAATAAATGCAGTAGGTATAACAGAAGCAGAACTCAGAGGGAGATCAGAGTTAGAAAGAGGTGGCGTGAGATAATTAGGAGTTTGTCGTTTGAGGTGGTGGGAAGTGGTCGTTGACGGGCAAGCACAACATTCCAGGTGGAGGGAAAATCCTGGTCAGTGCTACAAAGTGAATGGCAGAATGTATTTATTGATTTGACCAACTATGAGTCTCAATTCACGACATTACTTTCTGTTGGGATATCCAGTGCCTTAAGTTTTCAAAGAACTTTTGCAAAATGTTTTTAATTGTATATGCACCTAATGTGAGTATCCCAGTATTATATTGTCTATAATTTACTTTCAAATATTTCAGCACAGACCCTGTGGTAAATATGGGCGAACCTGTTAGTATCCATCTAAATCTTCGTGGACGCACGCTCAGGGTCAGTGAGCTGGCATCTCATCAGAAGCCCTCACTCCGGGGGAATCTCCTTGAAGCCACTCCGTTTTCTTTACCTCTGAGTAAAGAAAGTACTTCTTTACTGGAGGTTTTGTTCATTAGGATGATGGATGGTGGAGATGGATTGTAGTTGGGGACATTTGTGGTGGTCAAGATGTGCAGATAGGGTTGGACCGTTTCAGAGGTCTTCCCTCCCTGGTGTTACAGAGTACAGAAGTCTAGTGAGACATGAAAGATGGGGAAACTGAGGCTCGGAGAGGTTGGGTCTGGGAGTTGGCAGAGCCAGGACTGAAGAACTCCAGAACCCGGACTGCCTCTTGTCGGTTGCCCTGCCCAGTGAGCTGCGTTCACCCTTGGAAGAATCTATATCTACCCTGACGCTCCTTTAGAGGCTCATTAAACCACAGAGGCTAATCCTTGACTGTGACTGCCTAAACCCAGGCTGAAGTTTGTGTGCCCTAGAAACAACGTATGTGATACTTCCAGTATTTTGATTCAAGAAGAGGGAAGTATTACCAACATTCGGTTGTTATGAGGGATGAATTTGTATTTCACATGTCTTTGTATTTCTAGTTAACACAGAAGGCAATCCAGTTTAGCTAGCACTCTTCTGCTTTCCCTATTAATGCACTCTACCATCTGCAGATAACTGAAGAGTAATTAGAGGTCTTTGCGGTAAATCCGAGTCACCGTAGAGAAAACAAAAATGCACACGTGTGTGGTATTATATGGAAGACGACTCCTTGGAAAACTCTGCAGACTCTAAATATTTGATTTTTGATGTATTTCATACAGGCCAGAGCAAACAAATGAATTCATTTACCCTGTAGCGAAAGTTTGTTTTTCCTGGTGTATGCAGGTCAGCTAATGGTCGCTGTGGTCTGCCGTGAACCTAAGTGGATTCCTGGCCTTGGATAAAGACCAAAAGGACACCTGTAGGGCTGCCCCATGTTAACCTGCCCTAGGCTTCTTGCTTAACCCCAGGTTCGGGAAGGCAGGTGCTATCACAACCACTTTACAAATGAGGAAATGAAAGCCACGAGAAGTTAAATGGCCTGTCCATGTGGCCCAGACCTGGTCATAACAGAGTCAGAACCAGGACGGAGCTGTGGCAGAGCAAGGGAGGCTGGGGGCCTTTACCTCCCCCTCCCGGCCTCAGCTACCATCAGTTCCATACCAAAGCCATCCTTAATAACCATGCAATCTAAGTAAAAGTAAAATTAAAGAAAGGAGGGTCTTGGCAGGTTCTAGAGAGGTTGCCTAACCCCTCCTTCCAACCAGCCTCTTGCCCCCAAACCTTATTGTATTCAGTCTTTAAGAACAATCTTGTGGGACTTCCCTAGTGGTCCAGTAGTTGCCCCCATGCTTCCACTTCAGGGGCGGGCATGGGTTGGATCCCTGGTCAGGGAACTAAGATCCCACATGGCGCACGGTGCGGCCAAAACAAAACGAAACAAAACAGCAACAACAAAAAATCTTGTAATCATCATATCATTTCCATTTTACATCATATCATTTTCCATTTTGTGAACACCAAGACATTGGGAAAAAATGTCCTAAGCTTATTCAACTAGCCACAGTTCCTAACTGGTCCTTCTGAGTCCAAACCCTGCTCTATGCTGGGTTGCATCTGACTTTAGAGTAATTACGGGCATTGACTTTATGGAAATCTTTTAGATTCATCCTGCCAAGCAAGGAATCCCGTTTATTTGACTTTGTAGAATTTGTGTGTGTGTATCCGTGTAATTTTAGAATAGTATAGAAAATGTTTGGTGTCTAATCCCAGCTTGGTGCAGATAAAGGAGGCACCCCTTCCTGGAGGGGGGATGTTGGCTGAAAGGTGGTTATAAGAGAATTTGCACTCCTGGCAAGAGAAGGCACTGCCTCTTCTTAAGTGAGCATCAGTACGCTGGACATTTGTATTTCTCACACATAAATTGCTAAGTTCGTTTGTTGAATGTTCCAGCTTGCCTCGACTTGGATGATGTGAGTGAGTTTCCCCCAGGACCTGGCAAGATCACTGAGGTTGCCGACTGGAAGAACTCAGCTTCGTGCTACCACAGTACCTTTCCCGATCCTCAGCCTAATTACTACATCTTTGCAGAGCTGAGTGTAGACCAGGCTTCCAGCATCTCTGCTTATAACTATTGATGTGACAAATGGCAAAGGACTCTGCCGTTGAGATGGAGAAATGCTTGTTTCACGGCCCTGTTCACTTCTAAATGCAGCCCTAAAATACTGCTTGGCCCTCTCCCCTACTGGATTATAAATGCCTTAGGGACTCTGTCTTATTCAACTTCGTGCCCACAGGGTTTGCCTTGAACACAGTAGGCACTTATTGTTTGCTGAGCTGAACTGTACCTTCTCAATACAAAAGAAAAATGAGGCGCACGAAAATAATACATGGGGCAGCCTGGTACACGGACTCAGATGTATGTCACTGGTACCTGTGGCTTTGTCAAGTTACTCAAATTAAGGATTTGTTTCTAGGATGCTAAAGGGGAGAAAATAATACACATTGGGTGTAGTGTAGGTAAAGCAGAGACCCCAGGATATTAGTGCTTAATACCTTATTTTTTTTGTTTGAAACAGTCATTTATTAATACTACCGTGTGCCAGGGACTGAGCTAGGAGCTTTGCTGGTTTTCTTTCTGAAACCAGCGCTCTTTTAGCTTGTGCAGTGTCTCTTGGAGGTGGGTGGAACAAGTAACGTAGAGTCACCCTCATCACGTCTGAGAGGAAAGTTTTGTCCAGGTGGGATGCGGTGGGAGAGGGCTTGTTGGCAGGTCCCCTGGAAGGGGAGTGTCCACACTGCTGCCTCTGGGGATTTAGAGGAAACCCTTACTCATTTCTCCCCCTTTTCTGCCCTCAGGGCTCCTGGTGGGCACCCTTGATGTCGTGTTGGACTCCAGTGCCCGGGTTGCTCCTTACCGCATCCTGTACCAGACTCCAGATTCTTTGGTCTATTGGACCATCGCCTGTGGTAAGTGCAGCGTTTGGAAATATGGAAAAAAGTTATGATTAACAACTTTCTGTCAGAAGGGAAGGAACATTTAATTGTGAGATGCAATCACTTCGTATTTTAGGGTAAGTAACCCTAGCCATTTCGACAGATGAACCCTAAACCTCAGTGCTTAACACAATAAAGGTTTCTTTCTAACTCTGGTGAAGTCTTGTTTGGATCCTGTGGCCGTCTCCATCTGTAGTAACACCCTCTAGAACACAAAGGCTCCAAGGTCAACTTACAAGGAAAGTGCGGGAGGTGGAGGCACACCTGTGTTTCACTTGCTTGACCCAGAAGTGCCACCACTTCCACTCACACCCCATTGGCTAGAACTAGTCACATGGCCCCAGCCTGTCTTCAGGGAAGCTGGGAAATGATGGAGTCCTGGGTGGACTAAGTAATACTCACTTATCCCAGTGCAGTCCTTCCTACTGAGTAGGGATTGTTTGTTTCTCCTGATGATAACCTGTAATAATGTGCTGGGATGGTGGTAAACTGTCATGCTGTTATCGGATCTCTCACAAGAACCGCCAGTCCAAAGTGGCTAAGATTTTTTTAGTTATTTGTTTGCATGTGGCTTTTCAAATAACCATAGGAAGAGCAAGGGCACTGAACACTTACCTTTTTTCTTTTCATTTTTTCGCCTCCACTTGATTTTTTTTTTTTAATTAATAGATTTTATTCTTTAGAACAGTTTTAGATTTACAGGAAAGTTGAACAGATAGTTTGGAAAGCAGCCAAATACCCTCCACATACATAGTTTCCCCTATGATGAACACCTTAGGACAGAACATTTGTTCCAATGGATAAACCAATATGGATACATGGTTACTAAATAGAGTCCTTAATTTATTTAGATTTCCTTAGTTTTTACCTGAAGTCCTTTTTCTGTTCCAGGATCCCAGTCAGTGCACCATTTTATATTTAGTTGCTGTATCTCTTTAATCTCCTCTTGGCTGTAGAAGTTACTCAGACTTTCCTTGTTTTTGATGACCCTGCCACTTCTGAAGGATAATGGTCAGGTATATTGTAGAATGTCCCTCTGTTGGAATGTGTCTGATGTTTTTCTCATGATTTGGCTGCGGTGATGTATTTTTATGAGGACTATCACAGAGATAAAGTGCTGTTTTCATCAGGTTATGTCAAGCAAGGGCACCTACTGTCCAGATGATTGATGACTAATGATGTTTTTTATCGCCTGACTGAAGTAGTGTTTTTCAGGTTTCTCCACTGTCAAGTTACTCTTTCCTTCCCCTTCCCATACCATCCTCCTTGGAAGGAAGTCACCGTGCACAGCCCACACTTACAGAGTGGGGAGTTTTAACTTATTCAATTATTTTTATCACTGTGGACTCATGAATATTTTACTTTGTACTTTGGGTTACAATCCAATACAACTTTATTTTGTTGCTCAAATTATTCCAGCTTTGGCCATTGGGAGCTCTTTCAGTTGACTCTATTCAGTTTTTAAATTGATCTCTGCTTGGTAGGAAGTGTCGTGCTGGGATCTAAAGATATAAAGATAATTAGATCCGGCCCCTGCTTTGGAGAATACAAGGAAATACTCAGTTCTAGCCCAGTGTGAACAAGTACCATACAATGCCATTGGATGGTGGGGCTTCCAACTAAGGACAGGAATCTTGGCCGGCCTTCTACAAGGGTAGGGGGAGTTATGTGGCTGTGATTTTAGGCTGCTGGAAGGCTCTGGTGCCCTAGCAATGCACCCTCAAGGATTTAGTAGCACCGATTCGAACATTGTAGTTGTATCCCTTTAAAGTTATTCTGGTTCAGATGCAAATAGTCCCATGAGAAACAATGAAATGAATCAGCATTTATGCATTCCACTGAATGAAGGAATGGCATCTGGAGTGGGCAGGGAGAAAACCACCCAGCAGTGAAGGGGATAAAGGATAAAGGAAGAGAGAGGCTGGGACCCTGAGGAAGACAGACTTATCAGGGTAACCCCATGTAAGATAGAGTTCCAGCCTTCTGTGCGGTTCATTCAACACAAAGGGAAACACCCAATAGCTACTGTAGAAGGGGAGGTGCCCTGTGGAAGTTGGTTGGGAAAATGTCACCTTTAGTTGACGAACAATGTAGAATGGTGTTAAAATAGACAGGAGAGCCAGCAAGTGAAGAAAGAGAAAGGAGATTAGAAATCAGGCAGAACCACCAACGCCCCTGGACTTAATGAGGGTTTGACACTCTCACTCACCTTCCAGCACTTTCATCACTTGTGCCTGGAGGCTTTTGAGAACGTGTGCAGCGTGGAGGTCCTCAGAGCCCTCTGGTCTCCTGGCCTTCCCAGGTCAATGCACATGTATGGGGCTGTGACGAGCTAGTTTCTATCTGTGACTCTTTTTTTTCCACCCCCTCAGCCCATCCTATTTTTCTCCCCTGTTACCTGACATCACTACTCCTCACTTTGTTTCTGGGGCTTTGCCATTCTACTGTCGACTTTAAAAAAGTACGCAACGTGAGTGTTGCAAGTTAAGTTTTATTGGGGGCAAAATGAGGACTATAGCCCGGGAGACAGCATTTCAGATAGCTCTGAGAAACTGCTCCAAAGAGGCAGGGGGGAAGGTCAGTAAAGATGTGATTTTTGTGACGGGGGAGTACATGCAATCAGCACATATTTTTTTGCAGAAGGTTTCTGCCAGTCTTGTGAAGGTTATTGCTAGTCACAAGGAGCAGACATCGCCATGAAGGATTTTAGTGCTTTTCTAGTTATGAGGAGATGCAAGAATTGGGCTCATAAAATCAGCTCCTGAAAATATCTATCTGAAGACCTGTTCTGCCAGTTTTTCCCAGAGCACAGAGTGCCTATTTTCTGATCTCCACCCTGAACTCCTTTCATGGGGTGTTGAAAGTCAGCAGCTGCAGTATAGCACAGGATTTAATACTTGTAGAGGTAGATGGCAAGTGCCGGTGGCAAGTGCCAATTTGTAGTTGGCAGAGGCTCTACAAGAGCCTAGCAGAGGCTCCTAGGAAAGCTCCTGTGGGGAAGAGCCCAGAGTTACAAAGCCGAGTTATTCCTGAGTTATTTGCCAAGCCAAGGCTGAGGAACACTGGGCAGTAATTGCTGATGTCATAATTTATACCTCAAAGAGATGTGCTTTTGTTTTCCCAGTAAGTGATGCCTATCACAAGTGCACGATCTCATTATAATAAACCCAGAGTGGTTTTAGCTTTTGTATATATATTGATTACACGTAGAGACAGCTCCAGAATTTCCTTGTAGAAGACACCACGGAAGCGACAACCACTGTGACAGTCCCGTTCACCCACTAATTGTTCCTTCTTATCAATTTCTCTCTGAAACCCAGGTACCTGGCTCCCTTTCCTGAGGAGATTTTAAGAGCGGAAGTTGCTACCTTAAAAAGGATTCTTTGATAGGCTGACCTTTCAGTTTGTAATTTTAAATGTTGTTTTTTCGTAAACTACAAAGTTGGTATTTGGTGGGACAGTAGGGCAAGGGCTTTTTAATTTGCTCTAGTTTCATGAATCGTTGCTGTAAGAGAAGCTTCAGCAGAAAATTGGATGTCCAACTCACTCTCCTGTAGAATCCATAGCTTTGCAAAACCTTTGTTTTATGCCACGTACCTTGTGAATCTTTGCTTTGTGTAAGTTGAGCTAAGGGCACATCTACCGTCAATGTCTTCACCTAGGTCACTTTCTGTAGGAGAACAGTAGTCTTAGTGGTAAATCCCAGTCGTATGTGTGCCTTAGACTTGAGCCACATGAAGCCAGGCAGGACCTAGTTTTGGACCTAGTCTAACTTACTCCCAGTATAGTAATCACCCAGCCCTTCACAGTATGAACCATACAGAAAGAAGAGGGGAACAAAACACAAGAGTTCTTTGGTGAAACATTATTTTCAGATGCTTCTTTTTATTATCTTCTATCATCTGTATCCAGATTGGTTTGAAGAAGTTGATTTTTATGTTTCTTTGGCACTGAGACCTTTAATTGGGAAGGGGAGCCAAATCCCTGCCTAAGTAATGACTCTTTCTTTGCACTGCTACCCAAAATGAAGCCATTGGTCTCTTTGGTGGATATTCCATTGTGCCATCAATTCCAGCCTACGGACTTGCGTTTTCTTCAGTGGTTTGTGCGGTAAAGTATCAGTTTTGCCATTTCTTTTATTTTCTTTTTAATTTTTAATTTAATTTATTTATTTTTGGCCATGCCACACAGCCTGCGGGATCTTAGTTCCCCGACCAGGGATCGAACCCAGGGCCCACGGCAATGAAGACACTGAGTCCTAACCACTGGACTGCCAGGAAATTCCCTGCCATTTCTAAGAACATAAAGGAAGTAGTACCATAGGAATTGGTCCAGTCTGCTTTGTTGAGCTGGTTATACTCCGACAATTCTGCCTCTCTCCCACCAGTAATTGACTGAGTATTTCACAGCTGTGCTCTCACGAGGGCACTAGACAGCTGCAGGCGTTCCCCCAACAGCTGGTGTTTTGGCATTGGTACCCCAGAGGCAGGAGAGAGCCCAATCCTTTGCACCCCTCGAGCTTCAAGGTACTTAAGTAGACAGCAACCCATTTGGCTCTCCCCATTAGAAGAACTGGAAGGGTTAAACGGCCTCATGAGAATATGGGCACATAGAAATGCAGGTAGTTCCAAGGACGTTACTTAAAGGGCTCTGGGACAGAAGAGTTACAGTTGGAAAGATAGAAGGAAATGTTGACAGTTCCCTCTGGATACATCTGACCTTCCAACAGGACTAATAAAGGAAATGGGGTGGAGGGAGTGTGCTTGATGGACACCTCACTGATAACACAGCCCTGAATGGTACCTTGATTCCCCTGCCCATTGATTAATTTCCCTTTTCTTCACCATCTTAGAATCTCATCTGGACAGGCATTCATTTTCAGAACGGAAAGATAGATTAGCCACCACCTTTTCCAACACTCAGATTGTGATAGGGTACAGGGCCAAAGTGAAGTGCCCAAGTTCACATTGCTAGTTACAGCCAGTTAGCGCAGGGCTGAGATCAAGTTCTCAGGCCTCCCCACTCCCAGCCCAGTCCTTTTGAAGCGGCACCATGCTGGCTTTTATGATTAAACATTCTTTTAGTTGGCAGCTGGTAAGACCATGAGTTTAATGAAAGGTTGCTAATTGGTTCTGCTTCTGCTGTTTCTCTACACTAGATAGCGAAACGGTGGGTGATTTACTTGCCTTCCACATGAGATATACCTAATGTAGAGGTTGGTCAATGTTTTTTCATCCTTTCTTGGTCTGTGTACCTCAAGAACTATGCTTGTATCCTTGGGAACACAGCAGCATAAAAAAAAAAGAACGTGCTTTTTTTCTTTAAGCAATCATGTTTATTGCAGGAAATTAGAAAATGTAGATAAGCAAAGAAGATAAAATATTATAAAACAATAATACCACATTATAAATCTTCACCTTCCAGACTTTATATATATGTGTGTGTGTGTCTATACAGATATATGTCTATACACATATATATGTGTCTGTATATATACACATATGTATAGATTTTCTATGTCAAGAAATACATGTCTATAATGTCAATTTTAACAGGTAGATAATATTTTACTGTGTTTATAATGTAATTTTTCTAACTTATGTGTTATTTTTTGGAAATCTAAGGTTTTATTCCCCTAATGTTAACTGCATTTTGAAAAACCTTAGTGAATATCCTCTGAACAAAATATTTCCACATTACTTTCATTATCACCTTAGGATAAATTTATAGAAGTAGATATGCTGAGTCAAAGAATATGCATGTGTGTGAGACTTTTAGTGTCGTTAGCCTGACTGTCCTCCAGAAAGATAGCCATTTACATTCTGTCTATCAGGGTAGGAGAGGACCTTGGCATTTAAGTAAAGTAAACACAATAATGACATCAACCACTAATTCTTACTGCCAAGGTTGGATGAGTCACCTGGGCCTCTCTTTTCTCAAAGTGATTATAAAGCTATGAACATACTGTTATGACCTGTAAGAGATTATAAGCAGAGTTATGTAAGAAGCTTACAATAGTTACACAAGGATTGTTCAAGTAAAGGCCTGCTTTACTTCAATCATACCTACGCTTTTCAATCAAAACATAATAGTGTCAGGACCAGAGAGATGTGTGCTGAACATATGGTAGTCTGGCAACAGTTCAGCAACTGGTTTCTTAGTGCTCTGACATCAGAAGTTAGAAATGTCTTCTGCATCACATTTCAAGAGGAGATCTTTGTGTCCTGCTGCTTATGATGATAATAGCAAAGTAACTGTTTATTTAGTGCTTTGTATGTTCCAGACCTGTGCTAAGGACTTTACGTGTATTATCTTCCTTAATCTCTAGCACAAACTGCTGTGGTAAGTGTTGTTACCTACGTGTTACAGATGAGGAATCTGGAGTACAGAGAGGTTAAGGAACTTCTCTGTGCTCACAAAGATAGTATGTGGCACGGTAGGATTTGAACCCAGGTGTACTTTTTTGACATCAAAGTCTGTGGTCTGAGCCATTAGGTAATAATTGTCTCCCTGATAATCAGACCCCTTATTACTGCAGAGGATCTAACCTCTATGCATACTTACCACACGTCTAAAATATGTCAGGAGGGGCTACTGTGTAGCAATTAAGAGTGTAGGTTATGGAGGCAGAAAACTCTGCATTTGATTTCATAGAAACGTGGAAACCTCCGTTTCCTCATCTATAAAAGGAGTGTAATTGGACCTACTTGTAAGATTGCTGTGAGCTTGAGTGTCTATAGTGAAAGCATGGCGCCGGGCCTTGGTTAAGCACGAATAAGTAATAGAAAACACTTCATTATCACTATTTAACCTGTTTAAAATTTTAGCTTTAGTTGGATGTGGATTTTTAAAACATGAATCTCCCTTTTGTTTCTAAAACTGTTCAAATCACCATATTTGGGGGCGTTGGATCTCTTGCCCTCTCCAAATACAAGTTTGTCCTTTTTTCTGGGTGTAGAGAGTACAGTGGTGGCTTTGTAAATCCTACAGGGACAGCAGGTGTCACTCCAGTGTATTGGGTATTGCCCTTGACTTTATTTGGTATTTAAATTTCAAAATTATCATCTTTGGGGCTAAGGTTGTATGTGGCTAAGGCCATAAAATAGATGGTTCCCTTTATTTAAGTAGCTTCAAGTGCTATTCATTTGAGGACTGGATAGCTCTGGGATCCAAGCAGCCTGTTCCAGTATCTGAAAATACTGGATTGGTTGCATTTTAATCTCTGGGAGGTTTAGTGGGTTTGTTTTGCTTTGTTTTGTTTTGTTTTCTGCTGTGTCACAAGAGGTTATTATTTTTGCTTGTACACACAAATATATACCTACCTGTGTGCATACACATACTCTTGATCGGTAGGAATTTACCATCTTAGATATTCTGGAATTCAGGTTTTTAAGTCAGTGCTGCAGTCCCAGGGCCAAATTGTATTATTATTAATCATGCATCACAAAAAAAATATCCACTGAATAGCTATCAGTGGGGCTGTAAGCCTTTGTTCTTAATCCTCAGAGGCCAGATACAATAGAATCAATTTTGTGGGTCCGTCTTAATGCTTCTTTCTTTTTATTTCAAGTGGACTTCATGTACTTTAAGGTACATCTCAAACCAGATGAGAAATTAGACTAGGCTGACTTAGTATTTTCTTTCCATCATCTTAGATAGTCTTTAAGTTTTGCCCAGGTATACGCACAGGGCCTGTGGCTGGTATTCTGAAAACAAAACAAAATGCAACACTGCAAATGATAAAGATTCTCATTTTTCCAAAATTAATTTCTAAATACCCTTAAGCCCGTCAAGTGTTGATCTGGTTTTTCCCACAGCAGAAAGCTTTACCTTGGATTTCCTGAAGGCTTCTCATACCCAACACAGCTTTCTTTGTTGTTTCAGCTGATTGCACAGTTGGGTCAGCTTGTTTTTCCTGCTGTATCTCTGTAAATGCAGCCTTTCCAGAAAGTTGACTGCCAAATCCTTCCTTTCTCTTCTGAGCGCCTACCACATTTTGCTCAAACTGTTGGGTAAATAGACCAGCCCCCTTTTCAGAGTCGTGGCAAAAGAACTTCCTGTTACCTCACTTTACACAATAACAAAAGGAAAATTCCAGGCTCTTAAATATGGCAGCACTTGTACTTATTTTCTTGAGAAATGAAAGAGCCATTTATAAGGAACATTGAGGATCCCAACATGTTTCTTTTGGAGTTTCGCTGGTTCCTAAAGGGTGGTCCGGCCAAAGCGTCACTTGCTCTTGAACTGTTAGCAGGACGTTTGCTCTGTGATCTCTGAGAGGTACCGTGGACTTTTTGTTTGTTCTGGGATGAGAAGTGGACACCTGCTTTCAGAGAGAATTTTTACTCGATTGGCATCTTCAGAATGTGTCTTGTCTGCTGGGGGAGGGGATCCAGCCCTGCCTTTTAGGTATCCTCATGCTTCCCGTCTCCAGAGTCTGGAGCTTTGAACACCTGTCCTCATTTTTTGTGCATTTAGGAAAGTGTTCAGAGAATATGGTGCATTTGCACAGTAAATATAAATGTAAAACGTACATTGACATTTCTCTCCCTGGAAAGTATCTGTTGGGTATAGATCAGAATCCATAGTTAATTCTTGAAACTACCATTGGCTGATGGCATTTGTGTCTTCTTCTTTCCTCAGTTATGATGCTAATGGTTTCTTATAATGGTATGCAAAGTTCTTCCTTATCTACACCCCAGTCTTCTGTAACTTTGGAATCTTAGATCTGGATATAACCAGAAGAAACCACTGAAACCTCTTTGGTAGCATAGGAGTGGTCCCAAAGCACCCAGCAATCTGAAACAGTTGAAAACTTAAAGATTCTGAGCTTTGACATCCCAGCGCCTCTCCTATACATGGGAGCTGCGAGCGGCCGGTGATGACTCCGAAAGGCCAGCCTTTTCATGTGACAGTGACAAGTGTGGGAGAAGCAACAGGAGATGGAGGGTAGCAGAGAAGCAGCAGCAGTGGGGGGAGGGGGCAGTGGTGGTAATTACGGACAGAAATGTGGGGATTTACATCCCAGGCAACGAGAAGTAGAGAAAAGAGCTGGTCGTCGTGTTAGGTGGTGGCAGGCGGAGATTGTGGAAATGACGGACAGTGGGGCAGGTGAAGAGGAGGAGGTCTTGGGGCAACACAGAAGGCAATTGGGGGTGGGGGAAGCAATGTGAGTAGTAAACCTGAACTTCGATACAAGTGTGCTGAGATGGCTACTTGAAGACGGGGATCAGCCATATAGACCTTCCTGTAATAACCATGAAGATCGGAGGTATGAGTGAATGTTTGTTGAATGAGTGCATGGACGCATACACCATTTCCACCATGGCTCTGTGTGTGTGTGTGTGTGTGTGTGTGAGTGTGTGTGTGTGTTCGGGGTGATGGGGGGTGGACCTATATGAATAAGCACAAAAAAACCTGAAGGCAGTGTGTGCCAAGGTGAAGGCACACCTGGTCTGCGCTGGGTCTTGTAGCCGATGGGCTTTTCTGTCCAGGATAACCAAGGAACAGCGAGGGTGACTTGTGGTTAGATCCCACCACCAGTATAGCAGGGACTCCAAGGTCAGGTACCTGGTGTGATCACCTGGTAAAGGGCAGCACATGGTGGGATACCGGTCAACAGCCAGACCGCCCCGGCTGAGCCAAGGGGTGAGTGCAAACCAGCCTCTGGAAGGCACATCTGCGATCAACATAGGCAGGGGCAGAGGAGAAGCAAAATCAGAGGCTGGGAATTGTGCCCAGTGGGTCTGCAGAAGTCCTGCAGTCCCGTCGGTGGCCGGAAGTGCCTCTGTCCTGAGGTGTGAACATATGACTGTTGCCAGTAGGTACAGATGGGATGGCGGATGGAGGGCACGTGGCTGGCATTCACTCTGGACTGGGCCCTGTATGACAGCCAGTCACAGCTGGTGATGGGAGTGACCTGTTTACAGACAAGGAAGGGTGCAATATGCTTTAGAAAATTCTCCGATCCCTATTTAAAATTTTAAAGTCCAAAATGTTTAAAGCGCTCTGGCTGACTCATTCCCTAGCTATTCCAAATGGGCATTGTACTTTGCGTCTGAGCAGTGTTTTCTACTTTCCAAAGTGTATCTATAGACATTATTCCGCGTGATTTTTTACAACGTTGCTCTGATATGAGTAAGGGGTTGGGTATTTTTATCTGTCTCCATGTTACATGTAAAGAGTTTGAGACAGAGCGAGTTGAAGCAAACTGTCTAAAGGCACCCAACTGGCTGGTGGCAGAGGAGGAGGGGGACCCAGGTACCCTGACTTCTACCTCTTGCCATGACAACGTAGTACTGAGTCATCGATTGCTTTTCCATGTGGTTGACTACGGCCCCGAAAGTGTGAGCCATGGGAAGTGCCTGTGAAGGGCTCCAGACAATCTCTTCTTTCGTGTTTCCGTAGGGCTGCCTCTCCCCTCAGAAATTTCCTCTTCACCCTCTACAGAAGCATTCCATGTAGGCAATTTTTGGTGTTTAGGCTTAAAGTAAAAGAAAACGAACGTGGGCTTGGTTTGGTTCGGTTTGGTTTTTCCTTTCCTCGATCAGCGGATCTGACACCCCTCAAGCCTGCCTCTTATTCTCCAAGAGATTTTCCTTCTCCTCCTCGCAATTCTGAGTATCATTGTGGACACATTTGTACCTTCGACCTTTCCCAGTCAGGAACGACAGTGAGATTCTGAGATATATTGAATTGCTGGTGACGAAGAACAGAGAGAAGCCATTTTTAAGAAATCAATTAAAAGATAACTTGGAAATCTAAGGAGACATCTGAAGGGGTGAATCATTCTTTAATTCTGAATTTATGTATATGATATGGATGATTTCTAACACACTGTTCTTCTGCAGGATCATTAATGATCCCAGAGCAAGAAAAAAAAATTTTTAAAAAGGAAGGCAATTTATTACAGTGTCTTGACAAACACGTTGTGTTGGCATCCCTTTAATGCCCTGCATTTGTGAGCAGAGAGCAGGGGGCCAGGTTATCTATGCTTACGAGGCTGAGGTTCTTCCAGTTTAGAAGTTGCCAGGCGAGGTGACTTATGCTTCTGCTTTCTGATTTGGATGGAGGCTATGAGGATGACCTCATCCCATTACAACTCAGGGCAACTGTGCTGCTGGGAGCCGGGCTGCTATTCCCTAGCGATAGTCCATTTTCACATCTCATTCATAATTGAAGGGAGTGAGGATCATTTTTTGCCCATTATAGGAGGTGGTTACGTCAGCTCTCCAGTGACATACCAGAGCCCTCATACTGTTGCAACTTAACAGCTGTAACCTAGTATCCTACAAGATCTGCATTACCCTGAAAAGTACAGGTCCTCGGGGGAGAAAAGGGGATAGGGCTAAACCCAGAAAGTGAACAGGAGAAACGTTGCTGCTTCTACTCTGAAAGACTGTCCAAAAAGTTTCCGGACTCACGTGATCAGACGTGACCATAACACAGTACTTACTCTTTGGGCTTCTACATCCTTCAACATCTTCTGTGTGTCCCTTCTGAAGGAGAGAAAGCGTTTGAAGGAAGAGCTGGTGGGAGCAGTATTCTCCTTTCATGGCACTGCATGTGGAAGAAGTGAGCCTGGTTTTTAAAGTATCTTTTACTGGCTGACATTTATTATTATCATTTTACATTCGTACAGGTGGTTCCAGAAAAGAAATCACCGAACACTGGGAATGGCTTGAGCAGAATCTGCTGCAGACACTTTCCATCTTTGAAAATGAGAACGATATCACCACATTTGTGAGAGGAAAAATACAGGTAGTGGTTTATTAACATGGAATCTTTTTTTTTTTAAAAACCTTTTCACTGGAAAGAATTTCAAACTTACAGAAAAGTTGCAAAAATAAAAATTGTATAAAACACACCTGTAGACCCTTTACCCATATTTCCCTGTTGTTAACAATTTATCCCATTTACTTTATTATTTGTAGGCTCCATTACTCTATTTTAGAGGAATTTCCCCCAGATGCTTCAGTGTATATTTCTAAGAACAGAGCTCTTCTATTAAATAACAACACGGTGTTAACAACAGTTATCGCCTGCAGTAAATTTAATATGAATACTATAATTGTTGGCACATATTCCAATTTTGTTAAATGACCCACTAATGTCATGTATAGCATTTTTTTCCATTCCAGTGCAAGATCCAGTCTAGGAAGCTATTGGATTAGTTTTTTGTCTCCTTCAGTCTGGATCATTCAATTGCCTTTCTTTGTCTTTTATGACATTACTGTTTCTAAGTGTATGGTTCTGTTTTTTTAAGAGGACATTTTTCATTTGGGGTTTTGTCAGATGTCCCTTATGATTTGCTTCAGATTATGCATTCCTGGATGGGACACTTCATAAGTGATCCTGTGTCCCTTCCAGTCTTTTCTGGAGGCACGTGACACCCGTCCACCACCCATTGGTGATATAAACCCAGCAAAGTGCTAGCCAGTTTCTCCCCTGTAGAGTTACTAATTTTACCCTTGCAATTTTCTGTAGGAAGATACTTTAAGGCTCCACAAATATCCTGCTGTTTATCAACATTTCTCCCTTGCTTTAGCATCCATCAGTGATTTTTTTTGTTGAACCAATCTTTGTTGTGATGGTTTACAATATGACAATTGTCCAACTCCAGTGTTCCCTCACATTTACTAGTTGGCACTTCCACTCTAAGCAAGAGCCCTCCCTCTATTTACCTTTTTATCCGTTTATTATTGATATGGACTTGTGGTTTCCTGTGTTTTTCAGTAGCTTCTGTTTCATTGCTGGGCTTATTTTGGTACTCACCCTCTCCCAGATTTGGCTAGAGCCCCTATCAATTGCCTCCTTTTCTAAGTAAGATAAAATACTGAAACATTCATTATATTTTTAAAATTTTTTTATTTTTTATTTATTTATGATTTTTGGCTGCATTGGGTCTTCGTTGCTGTGCGCAGGCTTTCTCTAGTTGCGGCGAGCAGGGGCTGCTTTTTCTTGCGGTGCCTGGGCTTCTCATTGCGGTGGCTTCTCTTGTTGCGGAGCATGGGCTCTAGGCATGTGGGCTTCAGTAGTTGTGGCACGTGGGTAGTTGTGGCTCGCGGGCTCTAGAGCGCAGGCTCAGTAGTTGTGGCACATGGGCTTAGTTGCTCCGTGGCATGTGGGATCTTCCCAGACTAGGGCTCGAACCCGTGTCCCCTGCATTGGCAGGTGGATTCTTAACTACTGCACCACCAGGGAAGCCCTACCCTTTTAATAATCTTTTATTAAATGTCTTTTAGTTGCTAGATACTGGTGGTAAAAACTGTTCGAGGCATTATATTTGTTTTTGAAATGTATATTTAGTGGTCGAGGGACATATAAACAAAATACTTTCAGCCAACATATAAAGAGAACACAGAGATGAGAATGCTAGTCCTCATTTGGGATTGGGTTAGTTTCACAGAGGATGTTTACACTGAGCCTGGATAGGTTGATTTGGGCAGATCGAGAAAGGGGTTTTATGGCATGAGATGCAGATTGGACTTTTTCCCTCTTACATTGATAGCCTGTGGACATTTTAAAGGTGGGAATGCGTGTAGCCATACAAAATATATCACAGTGTGGAAAGATGCCTGATGGCATGCCAGTTGCAAAGCCATTGTGATAATTCCTGGACTATGTAAAGGGGCTAAAGTTGGCTTCTTATTAGAAGAATAGGCTGGAGACTTGTCTTGGGTTGTGTTTGCTGTTATGGTTGTTGTTTACATAGTCTGTTTTTTACTAGAATTGAATGGTGATGGAGATAATGGAAGACTAAAGCCCTCCTTCCCCTCCCTCCCGCCATCACTCCTTAGTACCACAACTGCTGGCAACTAGGGTGGAAGGTCTGGCAGTGAAAATAAAATTCAGGACATTATATGTATTGAAAAATAAATTTCAATACATCAGGCAGAGAGAATCAAAAGTACTTAATGTGAGGAAGGACAGTCATAGCTGGGAGAAGCATTCATAAGGAGGTGGGAATTAGACCAGACTTTGAGACTAGGTAGGATTAGTGAAACAGACAACAGTCTGATTCTAGATTTTAGGCACTCAGAATGGAAGGACCGCAGGCAAGAAGGTGGAAAAGGACAAAAATGACACGTTCAGGCCCTGAGTGTGCCTTAGGCTGACTGAGGCAGAAGAAAACAATTGGGAATCTTGTCAGATGTAGTACAGTGAGAGCAAAGGTTGCAGTGTTGGTTGGATCAACAACGTGCATGGTATAGAATTTTAGATTTTATATGGTGATTATAGGGAAACAGTCAGAATTTTGATAATAAGAATTTTGTAGTTTTTTAATAAGTTTTATGAAGATAAATTTATGAGGAGCATCCAGCATATACTGGGAGCCTAAGAGCCCAAAGGCAGGAATTCTAGGTATGAGGCAATTGCAGTTTTCTATCCTTGGAATACAGAGGGCTCAGTCATGTCAAGGAGAACCTGAGAAGTTGCCCAAATTCACACAGACATGCAGTGACACCTTTGGGATCGAAACCCAAGACTTTCATGCTCAAAAGCTCATGCTTTTCTAGCTACCTTGTGATCAGAGAAAATGGAGATGAGGTGAGAGGTATTTGGTGATTACAAAGTCAAGGTGGAGTTCCAAGGAGCGTTTTCTGTCAAGGGATATAGGTAGAAGCCATTTTTCAGGGAATTATGAAGGAACTGAGTAACAATGAAACAGCCTCTCAAGCTACTATAATGATTAAATAGTAGATTAAGCCAGTCACATGCCGTGCATATATTTTATTTCCTGTGCAACTGACTAAAAGTTGTGTGTCTACTATAATTTTTGCTCCAATATTCACCCCATTTCTGCTCAGATGGTGGCTTGTTCCTTTTATCTATGTTGCCTGATGTTATTCATGGCCCTGAGACAGTGGGTCTGTGGCCAGTGTCAGTTAGTGGCATGTGTTTTGGTCTTTCTTCCTCTCTTTCCATTCATGATGAAATTTCATTGAGTTTTTGTTTTTGTTTTTTTATTTATTTGGCTGTGCTGGGTCTTAGTTGCCGCATGCAGGATCTAGTTCCCTGACCAGGGATCGAACTCGGGCCCCCTGCATTGGGAGCTTGAAGTCTTAACCACTGGGGCACCAGGGAAGTGCCAATGTCATTCTTTTATTTATTTATTTATTTTTAAAATATTTATTTATTTATTGGCTGCATCAGGTCTTAGTTGCTTAGTTGTAGCACACAGGATCTTTCGTTGCAGTGCGAGGGCTCCAGAACGCATGGGCTCAGTAGTTGCAGCACGCGGGCTTAGTTGCCCTGCAGCACGTGAGATCTTAGTTCCCTGACCAGGGATCGAACCTGAGTCCCCTGCATTGGAAGACGGATCCTTTTTTTTTTTTTTTTTTTAATTTATTTTATTTTTGGCTGCATTGGGTCTTCGTTGTTGTGTGTGGGCTTTCTCTAGTTGCAGCAAGCGGGGGCTACTCTTCGTTGCAGTGCAAGGGCTTCTCATTGCGGTGGCTTCTCTTGTTGTGGAGCACGGGCTCTAGGTGCGCGGGCTTCAGCAGTTGTGGCTCGCAGGCTCTAGATCACAGGCTCAGTAGTTGTAGCACACAGGCTTAGTTGCTCTGCGACATGTGGGATCTTCCCAGACCAGAGCTCAAACCCATGTCCCCTGCATTGGCAGGTGGATTCTTAACCACTGTGCCAGCAGGGAAGCCCTGGAAGGCGGATTCTTAACCCCTGGACCACCAGGGAAGTCCCTCATTGAGTTTTTGAGAAAGGCAGACTTTGGTTGACCTTTGGGATAAGTCTATCATGATAAGCTAGGAAAAGTAGTAGAACTAGCAAAATCTTTTCATCTCCTCATTTGTAAAAGAAAACTATGGGCTTCATTCTAAGTGAACTTTTAAAAAAATGATTAGTACCAATAAACAGATATTAAAATCTATATTGCTCTTTAGAAATCTTTTAGTACATAAATGCTGCTTGTTAATTGGCTTAGAATTGGGGAGTTGGCTTTGAAAATAATTCGTTTTTTTTAAACTCTAGCCTTAGAAATTTTTCGTTCCTTTCCAATTATGTACAAGATATGAGAAAAAGCAGCTCTAGTCATAGTGATACCAGTTGTGTGTTTTGTGCTTTATCGCTTCTTAGGGCATCATTGCAGAGTATAACAAAATCAATGATGTGAAGGAAGATGATGACACAGAGAAGTTCAAGGAAGCCATTGTGAAATTCCATCGGCTGTTTGGAATGCCTGAGGAAGAGAAACTCGTCAACTATTACTCTTGCAGCTACTGGAAGGGGAAGGTTCCCCGACAGGGTTGGATGTACCTCAGTATTAACCACCTTTGCTTTTATTCTTTTCTGATGGGAAGGGAAGGTGAGTTCTCTAGAATTTCAGAGGGAAGCTTTTGAAAGTCTCCTGAGGTTTGCCTGCCCTGAACGCATAAACCACATCCAAACATCAACAATAATAAATCTGTAGTTGTAACTGAGCCAGCACTATTTTGTGATGACTTAACAATTGAATCCAATCATTTTTGGCTCAATGGTTGTAACGAAATTAGTTATGAAGTAGTAAAGATTCACCAAAGGTATAATTCATTTAGTAGACATGGGCTTAAATCCGTAATAATTGTTAACTCAGAAATTTCGTGGTCCAGATTTGTCTGTTGAAACTAACAAACAGAACAATGATAAATATGGGCACATAAACTCAAGGGAGGTCAGTGAAATTGGGGGGCGGGGTTCTTAGTTTCCAGTATCTTGAAAGGATTTTGAGCAGCTGTGTGTTAACCCAGCCTTGTTGCCTGTGCTCAGCCAAGCTGGTCATCCGGTGGGCGGACATCACTCAGCTCGAGAAGAACGCCACGCTGCTGCTGCCTGACGTGATCAAAGTGAACACGAGGTCCAGCGAGCATTTCTTCTCCGTTTTCCTCAACATCAATGAGACCTTCAAGTTAATGGAGCAGCTCGCCAACATCGCCATGAGGCAACTCTTAGACAATGAGGGGTTTGAACAAGATCGATCCCTGCCTAAACTGAAAAAGAAATCTCCTAAAAAAGTGTCTGCTCTAAAACGGTAGGTGTCAGAGACTTAGAGTCTTTTACAGGCTTTAGAAGCAAGAAACACATCTGTTCCTTTATGAAAGTTAACCTTTTCTGGACAACTTCAAGGGTTCAGAAGTTTTCCAGGTATAGAAACAAAACTAAAAAAGACTACCTAAGGCATTCCCAGTTCATGAAGCGAGGCAGGCACGACCAGCTCCAGTACAATGGGATGGGACCTCTTCTGTTCCTATGAGCAGAGCGCCATGAGCACACACATGGGGAGACAGGAAGAGTGTGTAGGAAAGACCTCTCAGCGGAGCTGCTTGGAGCTGGGCTCTCAAGACATGGTAGACATTACTCATTCAGAGTCAGTAGGATGGATATTTCAGGCAGAGGGAATAACATGATGGGAGAAGCACAAAGGAAAAGCACAGAGGGAAGTTAGTCCATCACATGTGTGAAAGGTGACTGGGCATGAGATGAAGCGAGGCTGCAGAGAGGCCTGGAAGTCTGGATCTGGGCTAGAGAGAAGGCGAGGGAAAAGCTGATGCTCTAAAGTGTGACGGTATGCATGGAATTACCCCTAACTGAGGTGGGGATGAGGGAAGGAAGAGCGTGTCCAAGGGATATGGGGCTCAGTTTTGATCGTGTTGAGTTGAGTTGCCTGGAGGACATCGAACTGGAATTGGCAATCATTGCCATACAGCTGGTACCTGACAAGAAGTCACTGCAATTAAAACGCCTTTGGTGATTTGAGACATGTTTTGATAGAGTGACAAGAGGATGGGTTACTGCAGTGGGTTGAATAGCACGGGAAAGGCCAGGCAAGGGCGTTAGGACAGTACGGACTGCTTTTTCAAGAAATTCAATGGTAAAGGAGGGGGCTTGCTCATTTTAGAATGAAAAAGATTTGACCAGAGGATGGTATGAAGTAGGCAGATGGGAAGAGTTTGTTGGTGAGGGGTAAGTGCAGGGACAGAAGGGAGCATGGAGATAAAGCTAGAAGAAAATGAATAATTTTAAAAGTGACATCTCATAGGACATGGAAAAGGATGCTTATGTGTGCTGATACATCTCCCTTTGAAACAGGGAAATGAAGTAGGATGAGATGAGGATGGAGTTGGTTTTGCAGACAGGAGGGAGGGAATTGGAGGGCCTGTCTTTGCCCTGTGAAGCCAGAAACTGGATCGTCAGGGGACTGAAGTAGCATAAAAGCTTGAGCAAAGAGGTTTAAATCACTGCCATGATGAACAGGAAAAAGGAACTCATTAGGGAAAAGATCATAATTACCTGAGGACCCAGATGAGGTTAGATACTCTGGTTGTCCTGGAGGTGGGTCGTTCCTGTGTTTTGGGCAGTTTTATTGTCTACTCAGTGTGAACAGTGCCAGTCAGCAGATTCATGTGACTTGCGTGTATTTGCATTAGGTCGTTCTTAAAAGATAAGGCCCCGAGAGTGGCTCTGGATGAGTCTTGGATAAATGTACTCATCTCTTAAGAAATTACTGTATTCTTTTAGAAAGAGAATTATTTCCTGTCCAGGTCTTGTTTTCCTAAGATCCTTTGACATTCACAGACACTGATTGCAAAATGGCTACACAAGGGACCTAAATATATTAAAATAATTTCATAATGCTTTTGGGTCATAGTTTGGAGTTAACGCCAGTAGAAAGCCAAGAAGGTAGGAATAAGTCTCACAAGATGGAGGAGGGGAAAGATGGGCTCGGGAACCTCCATTGCCGCATCATTTAGAGGTACTGAAACTTTTATTTTGTGTGGGGTGAGTTATTTTTGTTGCTTTCCAGCGACCTGGATGCCAGGGCAAAGAGTGAGAGATACCGTGCACTTTTCCGGCTGCCCAAAGATGAAAAATTAGATGGCCACACAGACTGCACCCTCTGGACTCCATTCAACAAAATGCACATTTTGGGGCAGATGTTTGTGTCCACAAACTACATCTGCTTTACCAGCAAGGAAGAAAACCTGTGCAGCCTCATTATCCCACTCCGAGAGGTAAGTGGCAGGTGAAAATGGAACTTTTAGGGTATTTTAAGAGTTTTACTGGTAATACTTTTCTGTGTATCTTTTACTGGCAGTGAGTTGGCTTTTAACCATAGGTGAGTGTTCATAATTCTTTGGTGGAATCTGCCACTCTTTTATTTGTTGTCATGGCTCTAAGTGACCATGGGACCTGCGAGATATTTTCTTCCAGAGACAGCCTGGTATTTTAAAATGTAGATTTCATTCTTGTTCAGGTAAGGTGAGGCCAACAGAGCAGGAGATGACTGTCATTGAAAAGATTGGTTGTTATACTCACGGATTCCACTAGGGGGGGCACGCCATGCCGTGGGGACCACGCAAGGAAGCACCAGGGTGAGTCAGCCGGCAGAGGAGCAGGGGAAAACATGGGCAAGAGCCTTTATTGTGGTTTCCATGGGAAGAAACAGGCGAGGCAGGGTAAGCAGGCTTAGGAATGGCAAGTTGAATAATTTTGGCAGGCTCCAGGGCAGAGGGCCCATCCCTAGTTGTCTGGTACCTGGCACTGGGGTGATGAGGGCAGGTCAATGTGGCCCTGAGTGTGAGAGCAGATATAGGAGGTCACTGGGGTATGGGCTTGGATTGGTTGGTTTGCCTATAAAAGGCCTGCTCACAAGTGAGTCCTTTACTATCTCCAGGAGTTGGCTAACTCTGGGTCAAAAAGAGCCCAAGATGTGAAAACATCAAATACAGAAGCTAGAAAATGTAGTTACTACACCTGACTCACAGCCTGAGCAGCTTGGTCTTTAGAGGAGACAGTCTAGGTTGTGAATCAGAAAGCCAAGTGTTCAGATCTGTCCGGTTTGTCGATTCCTTCCTTGCCTTAGAACCACTGGGACCGCTGGCCACAGTGGCAGATTCCTGAGCCCACCCCAGATCTTCTGGATCTCTGCAAGTTTTGGAGTCTGTATTTTAATAGAGTGCCAGGCTGATGCCCATAGACAGTGAAGACTAAGAAACATTATTATTGTATCTGGGGTGGAGGTGGCTTCTGTTGTGTCCTCACAGTGATAGATTATTCTAGTACTTGTATGGAAGCCTTGCTGTTTGGGGTTGAGAAGCAACTCAAAGTTAGGATGTCAAGGGCTGGCAGACCCGCAGTTTCTGACCTGGTAACTTTCAACCTACTCTGGTCCTTTTCTAGAAATTAAGACGGTTAGAAGCTTTGGCTATTTAATCAAGATTGACCCTTTATTAAGATTCTCTATAGTAAAGGATTCAAGTTTCCTTCTGCCTTCTTTTCTTTTTTTAAAAAAAATCGTTTATGTAAGCAAATTTTCTTGTTTTTCTTGTTTCAAAAATATTGCATCATTATCACAGAAAATTAGTAAAAATACAAATAAAAAGAAAACAAAATTCAGTCCTAGTCCCACCCTTCAAAGACGACCATGTTAACATTCTGCTGTACAGCTTTTCAGGCTTTCTATACATTGCTGTGTATATGTCATTTATATTATTTAGATATAAAACATAAAGAATTTTTATTTTTTTCTTAATTCCCTTAACAGTGAGTGTACACTAAACTTTTCCCCATATCATAAAATATTCTTTTACAATGTAACTTTTAGTGACTGCATATTATTCCATTAATGGGTATGTATAATTTATTTCTTCTTTTTAGGTTACCTGTGCTTGGACCTTTGCATTGTTCTTAGTTTTCTCCCAATCATATGTATAATTTTCCTTAATTGATAAATTCCTAGAAGTTTAATTGGTGGATCAAAAAGAATGCAAAATGTTAAGCAATTGAAAAATCTAGTTCTCCTTCTTATAGGGTGTGCTAACTGGTATTATAACACATTTGGAGGCCAGGAATTGTTGGGAGTGAATTCTGAGACGGATAATTCATCAGGACTTACAATTGGCTCTGAAAGGCATTTCATGACTTTTTCCAGCAAACTTTGTCTTAGGGAGTTACTAAACTCTGTGTGTGTGTGTGTGTGTGTGTATGTGTGGTGTAATTGACATAACATATTAGTTTCAGGTAAACAAAATAGTGATTTGATATTTGTATATATTACAGAATGATCACCACAATAAGTCCAGTTAACATCTATCACCATATGTAGTAACAAGGCTGCCACTAAAAATGTTCTTCATCAAGTACTACCTGAACATAGTAAAGCAGAGTGACCTGGACTGGCTAGGGAAACCCATCCTGGGATTAAGAATGTACCGTGAATGTGTCATTTATGAATCTGAGTGAGTCATCACTCTAGAGAACTCAGGAGCAAAGAGGGGCTGGGAGCTGCTGTCCAGACGTCTTATCTCCTGTTCCCCACCTCCCGGTTTGGTCCAGGCGCTCTGTGTACATTTTAGTGTGATTGATAATAGGATGGTGAGAGTTCGGGGGAAGTGAGAGAATAGAGGTTAATGTCCTCAGCCCATCTTCTGCTTGCCAGTTTTCCCCAACAGGCGGTAGGGCAAAGATCATTCAGTCACATTTCAGGGTAAGTCAGAAGAGGGACAATGGTAGAGGTAGCATTTAAAAATAAAGTGTGTTGTGGTTGGAGGATGCAGCTTTAAAGAAATGCTCAATGAGCCAGCAGTGCCCTGTCCTTTAACCTGATGAATCACTGAGGTATATTCATGGTCAATCCCGAACCTCCACTAATGGAAGAAGCAAAGGACTTAATGTAATTTTTATTACCTCTAGGTATGATAATGACAGAAAAACACTAGAACGAGGCTCCCACCCTCCGTCCGGGTCTGTCTGAGTAGAGGTGGTGTCTCTGTGAACTGAGTTAAGCTGATTGGTCAGCAGAAGCCAACATGGGAACACTGCATCCTCCTTGGAACGGCTACTTTTAGGATGGTGTAGACTAGGAATTGTTGTTCTATTTAATTTTTTCTAAATAAGTAGAAATACTGACTGGAGATTGTTAATATATATTCTACATACAGACTTAAGGTAGACCAAATCGATACATGTTAAATGTTTACACAGAATCTTATTGCTGTAGATTTTATAGAAATTACTGAGGCAGCAAAGCAGGAGGATAAAGTGAAGTGATCAAGGTCCCCATTAGAGATTCCAGATGAAGTCTCTCTTTTCTTTCAATTATAAATTACCTTGTAAGTGTTCTGTATGACACACCAAGATTTGATTAAATTTGATCTATTTTAAACGCTACTGAAACTACGCTACAGCAGAACTTTTTTTTTTTTTTTTTTTTTTTTATGGCTGTGTTGGGTCTTCGTTTCTGTGCGAGGGCTTTCTCTAGTTGCGGCAAGTGGGGGCCGCTCTTCATCGCGGTGCGCAGGCCTCTCACCATCGCGGCCTCTCTTGTTGCGGAGCACAGGCTCCAGACGCGCGGGCTCAGTAGTTGTGGCTCACGGGCTTAGTTGCTCCGCGGCATGTGGGATCTTCCCAGACCAGGGCTTGAACCCGTGTCCCCTGCATTGGCAGGCAGATTCTCAACCACTGCGCCACCAAGGAAGCCCCAATTTGATCTATTTTATAACCCAAGTTGGTAACTAAAACGTGTCTCATTATTCTGTAGAATATTCGGATATAGCTGTTGCCTGTTCCTGGTGGCACAAAGCTTATGGGGTAGAATTCTACTAGAACTCATTTGCCAGTGAAAAATAGGTTGTAACCCGTGGGAACCTTCCTAGGTTTTCTGAGGGCGCTTTCTTGCTGTCTCTGTATTCATGATCCTGCCAGATACAGGGCTTTGCACTTTGACTTCATCACGATGCACGTGATGTCTGTGTTTTAGGCATAGAACTTGAACCTTTCATTCTCTTGACATCTGTCATTTAATCGCAGACGCCTGGTGACTAAAAGAATCAGAAAAAATCTACTGAGAGAAAAGGAAGTTTTCATCAGTCTTTTAAAATAAGCATTGTTTAACACATGTCTGAAGTGTCATGGGAAAATCCTTTTTATGGTAAAGAAGTTGGGTTTTTTCCCCCAATTTCTCTAGCTTCTTTTGCATTGGGAGAAAAAAACACTTTTATGTTCAACTCCAGGTATCTTGGAGATTCCTTTTAAAAAGTGTAAATATATATCTAACTTGTACATATTTATGAAGTCTGAGAACAGAAGACAGGTCCTGCAATTTTTCCCTTTATGGACCCCAGTAATACCTGTTTGCACTTGGGACCATGCAACTTTTTAGGCAATTCCAAGAAGTTCCTTAGCCTTGAAGGGGAGAAAAGTTTTTAAAGTTCTGCTTGGGAGGAAATGTATTTCACATGAAAATGCTGATGAAGAGGTTGAAGTTGAACCTGTCTAGACTGCTTACATGTGGAAATGAAGAAGGGAAAGAAACTTAGCTCTACAGAGTCAGAGCTGCTGCAAATAAACCATTTATCTAGGGCTGGCCTTGAGATTTTCTTCCTAATGTGCTAAAGAAAAAAGTTGTAATGCATTTATCCTAGTTTCCAGTTGATGAAAATCCTATTATAAGCCACCAAATATATGTCGTCATTTCAAAACTAAAACACATGCCCCTCTTTCCTACTTTTCTCCTGACGTGGTAGACTTACTTCACCACACATGCTGTGCATGCGTGTGCGCGCGCGCACACACACACACACACACACACACACAGAGTCAGCCAATGCAGATAGGGTTGCAGTTAAGCTGTTTAAGTCATGTCTGTTCAGAATCGAGCCTTTAAAACTTTGAAGTGGTAAGAGGTGAGGGATGCAAAGCCCTGGAGTCTAAATGAGACGTTTGAAGGATTGGTAGTGTTTTGAAAGCCATCCCCACATTAAAGCTGGTAAAAGGACCCAGTGTCATCGGTTGTTTCTGTCTCTTACAGATGAAGCAACAGCTAGGAGTCCTCCCTCTTATGGTTCCATGAAATTTTAATGAAAATCAAAGAATTCCTTTACGACAAGGTTTCTCAACCTTGGCACTATTGGCATCTTGGGCCGGACTTTGTTGGGGGCGGGCCGTCCTGGGTCCTGTGCACTGCAGGATGTTTAGCAGTATCCCTTCCTCTACCTATGAGATGCCAGTGGTGCCCTCCACTTGTGACTACTAGAAGTGCCTCTAGATGTTGCCAAATGTCTCCTGGGGGGCAAAACTCCCTCTCGATTTATAACTAACTAATTTAGAAAGACCAGCAAGATGATTCCAGCTCCAGTCTGATTTGTTATGAGCTGTTTTATTTTATTGGAACAGGGCTAAAGAATCTCAACTTGCCTCAATAAAATAGAGGAGGTTTCTACAGAGATTTAAAAGTGTTGTGTTCTTTCCAGTGCTGCTAAGAGGTTGCTGTCGGATAATCCCTGGAAAGTAATAGTCTTGGTGTCCTGTTTCTTTTCAGGTGACGATTGTAGAAAAGGCAGACAGCTCCAGCGTGCTCCCCAGTCCTTTATCCATCAGCACCAAGAACAGGATGACCTTCCTGTTTGCCAATTTGAGAGACAGAGACTTTCTAGTGCAGAGGATCTCTGATTTCCTTCAACAGACGACCTCCAAAATATACTCGGACAAAGAGTTTGCAGGAAGCTACAACAGTTCAGATGATGAGGTCTGTGGAAGGCACCTGCAGGTGTTTTGGCTCATCTTATTACTCTTCCCCGGGGGTGTTCACCTCCCTGTCTGTTAGTTTGATCTTGAAGCTTTGCAGCTGTGCTAAGATGAACCACCTACTCTGATGTCCAGAGCAGTATCTCATTTAAATCTCATGGAGTTTATGTTTGGGATCATAGAGCCGGACAGAACCTTAGAGATCACCTGGTCTAACCCTCTTCTTTCACTGTTGAAAGCATTATTAAGTAATTTGTCCTGGTTACGTAGCAAGTGACTCTGGTCTGTATAAGTGACCTTGTTGGGAATGGTACAGAGGTCACTCAAAACAAATACAACATCATTATGATGGTTTTATGATGATAAAATACAAATTATATCCCTATTGAATTAGGCCCTAGACATCCAGGGAAACTGGGGCCCTGAAAGATATGTAATTAGCTCAAGTGATAGAGCAACTTGCTAGCAGCTAAAATACATTGCAAAAATGGTGAGCCCATGAGTAACATCCCTGCCCCTGTCTCCCTGCTCCAAGCTTCTGTAAGCATTTCTGAGGCACCAGAAACTAGAGAGGAGGTGAGGGAGGTGGTCCCATGAGCAGCTGATTCAACCACATCATGCTTTGCATGCATACTAATCAGAGAGACACGTGGCCAACCAGTTTCTTGTAAAAATGCATCTAAAATACAGAGGAAACCTATTTTGGGCATTGAAGCTCTGTGGCCCATGACCCCATCTAATCCCCATCAAAGTGCTGGCTTGCTGCCTTTCTCCTGTTTTGTCACGTCACAAGAAACCTCTTGGGAACCATGACGTAGCTATTGGTGTCTGTCCAGAGGGCGCTGAAGAAGTAGATTCTGTAGCCAAAATGGTTCCAGCATCTTGTTGCTCTCTGCATCGGCAGGTGTATTCTCGGCCCAGCAGCCTCGTTTCCTCCAGTCCCCAGAGAAGCACGAGCTCCGATGCTGACGGTGAGCGCCAGTTTAACCTCAATGGCAACAGCGTCCCCACGGCCACACAGACCCTGATGACCATGTATCGGCGGCGGTCTCCCGAGGAGTTCAACCCCAAATTGGTGGGTGCCGCCTCCTCTTGCCCAGAACTTTCTATATTAGAACGATAACGTTTAAAAAATCTTTTCGAATAAAAGTAAACTCATCAATATGTCAATAGATATTTTCCTACAAGTAAAGAATATTTTGTTGAAGAAGCACAAATGACATATAAATATAACATATAATGACATGGTTATATGTCATTGGGTTTCAGAGTGGCTTCATCGTGGAAGGAGATGAGTTATAGAGGGTACGGCTGACCTTTTTTTGGTCTTGTTTTTAACTATGGTATAAGTCAGCCAACAAATAAGTACATAATGTCTCAGGCCACGTTTAAAAAACATCCACTGTTTCGATCTTTTTAAATAAAAGTAAACTCATCAATATGTCAATAGATATTTTCCTACAAGTAAAGGATATTTTGTTGAAGAAACACAAATGACATACAAATATAACATATAATGACATGGTTATATGTCATTGGGTTTCAGAGTGGCTTCATCGTGGAAGGAGACGAGTTATAGAGGGTACAGCTGACAATTTTTGGTCTTGTTTTTAACTATTGTATAAGTCAGTCAACAAATAAGTACATAATGTCTCAGGCCACGTTTAAAAAACATCCACTGTTTCACTTGGAGGTATAGACATAAAGCCATAAATATCATTTGCATTCTGCTGACTCATCCCAGGTAAGTACAATTCTGACTCTAGGCCAGAAAATTTCATGGCAGATCCACGGGCATACATGTGTCCTATCTGGGAAGGACTCCAGAAAATCTGAGTTCTTTGTTCTCATGAATCCTGTCCAGAACTTAACTGCTCCATTCACCAGGGAAAGTGTTCTGACCTTCCATCGAACTTGCCCTAACCATTGTCGAAGTACTTTGGGATGTAGTGATGCTTCATTATCTCTTTCAGGCCAAAGAGTTTTTGAAAGAGCAAGCCTGGAAGATTCACTTTGCTGAGTACGGGCAAGGGATTTGCATGTACCGCACGGAAAAGACACGGGACCTGGTGCTGAAGGGCGTACCCGAGAGCATGCGTGGGGAGCTCTGGCTGCTGCTGTCAGGTATGGCCGGGCTCGGGGTGGGAGCACTGGGGACCCCGGGGCTGCCCTTCTGCCTTCCTTCGTGCCTCAGGGCTCTTTCAAATATGTAACCCCCTGATTCAGTGCTAGATCGCAGTTCCTTGCCAGAGTGTTGAATTCCCTCAGTAAAAATACAGGACACATATTCAACAGACCAGATGTTGAAGACACCATCCCTCGAGTCCTCATAACCTCTTCTATTCTTTCACTAACTCTGTTTAGGATAAAACGGAGACTGAAGAAAAAGTATAGTTCTTTGTGATTTTTGGAGTCCTTTTTCTCCTTTCCCAGCTGTGTCAACTTCACTGAGGATGTTTAAGTGTGGCACTCCGTCAGAGTCTTCGTTGGGATGGGGAAGAGGGTAGAAATGAAGGAATAGAAGAAGCTTCTCCTTGATTTTTGCCACCTCTTGAATTTGCTGGTTATCACTGGAGACCGGGAAGAGAGGCCAGAATCAGCCCTGGGAACGAAAGCCTTCCTGGATCATACACTCCAAGCTGGAGATGCCGGGAAGGACAGAAGGGGACGTGTCCTGGACCCATGGGAAAGCTGTGTCCATCCTCATTGGCCCCACTGCCAGGCTCATGCCCAAATACAACACCGTCAGGTTAAACCTTTGAGCCCTGCTACAGAAGCCAGAGGTCCTTCGGGCTAAGCCCATCATTCCTTCCTCCCAGCCTAAACATCCAGTGTATGTCAGGGATCTATTCTGTCACAAACATCAGAGCATTCCTTTGGGTGTCACCAGTCTTTAATATATAAATCAGTTACTTTACCTGGTTAGAAGCTTGAAATGTAACCGTCTTAAATAGGCCCATGTGAAAAATTTTATTTGAATGTGAGGTGGTCTGACACAAGTACTATTATCAAAACCTTTTATTTTAAAAATGACATTAAAATTAAAAGCATAGTTACCAGACTTACAAGAAAACCTTTGGAAAAAAAAAAAACCTGTAGCTCTTTCTAAAAGTGGATATAAATGACAATTGCCTATAATGAGATATATTATATCCCAGAAGTAGGGGGATAGAATCCTGAAAAATAATTGGTTTTATCTGTTTCATGTAAAACTAGTTTGTTCTATCCTCATTTACACGTCTTGTTTTTCATTTGCTTTACGTAGAGCAGCCATAGCTCCTCATTTAGAAACCCAAATTTGAGTCAAATCATTTCTAGCTACCAATCCAGCCCAAGAAGATCCTTACCATCCAGGCTGCTGTCTTCCTTGTGTGTGGCCAACAGGTCACCTTGACAACCTGATTCAGATCGCTGACAGAGTAAACAAAAAATTCCATTTTCATTTTATTCAAATTGGAAGTTATTTACAGCCACATTTTAGATGAAAATGAAACACATTAGCCGCCGGGGAAACAGCCTACGACAGTCTACAGCCTTGTTATAGAGACACATTCAGAGTTAGACCCAGCGTTTTCTTTAACTGTGGTGGGCTATGTGAGGCCAAAGGGTATTGTGGTCTACACACCGTCTCTGTTGGGTAGAGAACTGAGCCCATATGTCCACCCAGTGCACAGCGCATGGGGCCCATTTGGAGGCCAGCCCACCCACGGGGAGAGCCCAGCCCCCAGCAGGGGAGCCCCGCCTGAGTCCTGCCCTGCTTCCCATAACTCTTAGGACCCCTGTACCAGGGCCTGGCTCGCTGTACCCACTGAAGTGAGGTGCAGGCCAGACGGCAAGAAGTCCTTGCAAATCTCCCTTGAGAAGAGAGCCAAAGCCAGTGTCAAGTTGCCGTCAACCAGACTGCCTTTCCAGGGCAAGTGTGAGTGATGAGGCTGGCTCTCTGGGTGACCACCTGTGGCAAGGACTGGGTCAGCCCAGGGGTCTAATTTCTAATCAGTGAAACACAGATCAGTTTACCCTGTCATTAAATACGTGTGTGTGTGTGTATAGTGTGTATATATATACATATATATATTTAACATATATGTACCTATTCATTATATAATATGTACATATATGTATGTGTATTTTTATCTGTATATATTTATATATGTGTATGTATATATAATTTATACTTACGTAAATTATATTTAACTAGATTTAGATTCAATTGTTTGCATCCAGAGTTTTTCTGCCTTTTTTTTTTTTTTTAAACTTTGTTCTCATAGAATTTTTTTTTTTTAATTTTTTTCTATTTTTGGCTGTGTTGGGTCTTCGTTTCTGTGCGAGGGCTTTCTCCAGTTGCGGCAAGCGGGGGCCACTCTTCATCGCGGTGCGCGGGCCTCTCACTGTCGCGGCCTCTCTTGTTGCGGAGCACAGGCTCCAGACGCGCAGGCTCAGTAGTTGTGGCTCACGGGCCCAGTTGCTCTGCGGCATGTGGGATCCTCCCAGACCAGGGCTCGAACCCGTGTCCCCGGCATTGGCAGGCAGACTCTCAACCACTGCGCCACCAGGGAAGCCCCTTTTCTGCCTTTAAGAATCATAAAATGCAAATCTGTCACCGCAGTGCTTCTCACCCACCTCTCCGTCCTCGCCCCCAGCACTGAGGAGCTCCCCTCCGCAGCGGAAGCTCGTCACTGCCGGGGACGCCCTCCCCGCCCCCGCAATGCTAGAACTCCTCCGTGTATCCTAATATCTCCTCTTACTCTTCAGTATGGCTGTTCGTGAGCCCTTCGAGGCTTATGCTTTAGCAAACAGTTTTCAAACTTATTTTGAGAAGCAGACCCTCCTTTTTCAAGTGAAATCCTAAGGAAAACCCCAATAGAATACAAGCAAAGCTGCTAGGTTGAGGGAGGGCTGAGGCCGGTGAGGCGGCTTTCTCTGCCCACCTCCCTTTTTTTCTCTGAGCAGCCCCTCAGGATTGTCTGTGGAAGTTCCTTGGGGTACACAGTTTTTAGGTTGGAAACCTCTACCTTAGGGAGGTTTTTTTTTTTTAATTCATCATTATTAGTTTTTTTACTGAAGTATAGTTGATTGTATTAGTTTCAGGTATACAGCATAGAGATTCAGTTATCTTTTTTCTGATTTTTTTTCATTAAGGTTATTACAAGGTATTGCATATAGTTCCCTGTACTGTACAGTAAATCCCTGTTGCTTATTTATTTTATGTATAGTAGTTTGTATCTGTTAATCCCATCCTCTTAATTTGTCCCTCCCCCATCCCCTCTCCCCTTTGGAAACCATAAGTTTGTTTTCTCTGTCTGTGAGTCTGTTTCTGTATTGCATATACATTCATTTGTATTATTTTTTAGATTCCACGTATAAATGACATCATATAATATAGGGAGGTTTTTTTTTTTTTTTTAATTTATTTTTGGCTGTGTTGGGTCTTCATTGCTGCATGCGGGCTTTTCTCTAGTTGTGGCGAGTGGGGGCTACTCTTCGTTGCAGTGCGCGGGCTTCTCATTGTGGTGGCTTCTTTTGTTGTGGAGCACGGGATCTAAGCAGGCAGGCTTCAGTAGTTGTGGCTCATGGGCTCAGTAGTTGTGGCACACGGGCTTAGTTGCTCTGCGGCATGTGTGATCTTCCTGGACCAGGGCTCGAACCCCTGTCCCCTCCATTGGCAGGCAGATTCTGAACCACTGTGCCACCAGGGAAGCCCCTGTAGGGAGGTTTTTAAACAGCCTCTTACTATGGAACGAGAAGAGGGAAGGAGGACAGAAGTGAATTTACAATCTGGCCGTGATTGCAACAGACACGTCATCACGGGATTTCGTAATTATCTCGCAAGTGTCCTTTGAGGGGAAGGAAGGTGAAGAGTCTGGGTCAGTCAGCTGTGGTTACAGACCAAGGGCGGGGCTTCCACTTTCTGATGTTGCGTCTGTTGGGTATTTCCCAGGTGCTATCAATGAGAAGGCCACGCATCCCGGGTACTATGAAGACCTCGTGGAGAAGTCCATGGGGAAGTACAACCTCGCCACGGAGGAGATTGAGAGGGACCTGCACCGCTCCCTCCCAGAACACCCGGCTTTCCAGAACGAAATGGGCATCGCCGCTCTGAGGAGAGTCTTAACGGCTTATGCTTTTCGAAATCCTAACATAGGGTATTGCCAGGTGAATGTCACAGAGGGGTGAGACTTTAAAAAAATGTTTTATTAGCCAGTAAGTAATGAGAAAGGCGTTATGGCTAAGAGAACTATTACTGCACCAGGATCTCTCGACCTTGGTACCGTTGACATTGTGGACTGAATAATTCTTTGTGTGGGACGGTCCTGTGCTTTGTAGGATGTTTAATAACAATCCTGTTGAGTAACATGTTTAGTAGCATCTACCCACTAAACACCAGTAGAACTCCCCAACTGTGACAACTAAAATGTCTGTAGACGTTGACAACTGTCTGTCAGAGAGCGAAATCTCCCTGAGCTGAGAACCACTGTGCCGAGGTTCTCAGCCAGGAGACAAGAGTGCCCTTTCTGGGTCCACCACCGTCTGGTGACCTAGCTGGTCACTAGCTGTTCCTGAGCATGTGTGGGCACCAGGCCTGGATTCTAGGTCCCACAGTGCCCCTACTCTGCATCTCCTAAGCAACTAATGTCCTTGAGAATGTAACTTTTATATGCTAAGGTTATATTTTAAGGCTTTAAAATAAATGCTTAATTCAGTATAAAAAAATGTTGCCCATATCCCCGCTACAATTATCTCTTATACTAGGTACAGATACCACAATTGGGGAAGCTCCGAGATAATGTCCTTAGATTTAAAGACCACGTACATGCTCAGAGAGACCTTCCCTGACCATCTAGCTAAAAGATAAAGCAGGCTTAATTCCTTTACATCTCTACACAAACATACACACACACATACACACACACACACACAGAGCACGGGTCTCCCTGTACCACATTTTATCTCTTTGATAGCACTTAATTTAAATATACATCCAAATTGATTAATCAACCTTTACGTCTTTAGTCTCTCTCTCTGACCCCAGCATTTATGCCCTGTGAGACTTGTCACCACTGTATCCCCCCCTTCCCCAATATTTAATCCAGAGCCTGTTACCAAGTAGACCCTCAAAAGAACTTACCTTGACTGAATGACTAAGGAACTAACCATGACCGTGATCGTGGGCTAGGCAGGTTAATTCTCAAGTAGAATTTTACTAATGATTTCACTTGGGAAGCTATTGAGTAAGGCTTACAAGAAAGAGCCTATTAGACCCAAATTCCTTTTATTTATTTATTTATAATTAATTAATTTATTTTTGGCTGAGTTGGGTCTTCATTGCTGCGCACGGGCTCAGTAGTTGTTGCTCACCGACTCTAGAGCGCAGGCTCAGTAGTTGTGGCGCACGGGCTTAGTTGCCCCACAGCATGTGGGATCTTCCCGGACCAGGGCTGAAACCCATGTCCCCCGCATTGGCAGGTGGATTCTTAACCACTGCGCCACCAGGGAAGTCCCCAAAATTCCTTTTCTGACATTTATATTGTTGAAGCCTGATGAACACTTACTGGTTTCTAGAAGATCAAAAGAAGTACAGGAGTGACTTCCCTTCTAATATAATAGAGTTCATATGTATCTTTTGATCTTCCTCTTTTTAATTAAGAGGACATTAAAGTAGTTGAGCCTTGAGTGGTTGTGAGCTATCTGATAATAGCTTTTAATAAAGTAGGTTACTTTAGAATAAAATCCCTGTTACTTATCACTACCATCCTTATCCAGATGGAAATAATGGGCGAGGACTCCAACTTTGAAAGGTTTCATTGTTCCCCGAGGAGAGCCTCAAGCCATGTGTACTTGGTTTAGACGCAATTATGGAAGATTAAAAAGGAAATAGTTACCTCACTGAATTAAGGATTAAAAACACCGAGATTTTTAACAGGTTAAAAGCTTTGTCAAACAGCCTTTGGACAAAGTTTTTTTGAATGAGTGTTTGCGTGCATGGGGGGCTCAGCCCTTGGTGAATGTTGGTGTTCACGGAGGCTCTTAACAGTTAACAAGCTCAAGGACTAAGGGCTTTAACATTTTTAAAGGGTTGGAAAGAAGACAAAACTTGGAAGAATATGTGTGTGTACTTGCAAAGGCTTTAAAAATTTATTATCTGTGTTTTTACGGAAAAAGTATGCTGGACCCTGTGGGACTAACTCAGTCATTTTTCAGGTTAACAAAATTGTTTGTATGTTAAAATGTAAAATGTGTTTGATGACAGCTTCTTTCATCCCTTTAGGCCATGAACATTGTCACATCAGTGCTGCTGCTTTATGCCAAAGAGGAGGAAGCTTTCTGGTTGCTGGTGGCTTTGTGTGAACGCATGCTTCCTGATTACTACAACACCAGGGTGGTTGGTATGTGAGGATGCAGTTAACATTTTAACCCTTATCTCATCAGGAAAATGTTTCTAGAGCCGGGATACCAGCTGGAACCCCATTTCCAGTCACCATTGGTCAAAAGAATTTCAGACTACTGCAGCTTTCTAAGATGCAAACGAGAGGGCTTGAATCAATATAGATTATACACAAAGGAGCCCCATGGAGCTTCTCCCCATGGAGAGAATACACGTGTCTCACTCTTTTAGAAAACACTCAATGTGGGTGTCAGTCTGTGCCATGTGAGAGCTACACCAAGCACACAGATCATCAACCCAAAAAGGTTTAACAATTCTTTCATGAAGAGCATGGAATCTATGGAAAGCAGAAGTATTCAAAAAAGGAGTGGGCAGAATAGCATATAAAAATGTATCCAGAGCTCAATTTCTAAGGTATTTTTCAGAACTGGTTTCATTGCAAAGCAAACAACGGTGGTGAGCATTTAAACAAATTATTGGCATTTCTCCTTATAATCCCCTCCAGTGTTAGACATTCATTTTAGCAGGATAAGCTTTTCATTGCTAGTGTAGCAAAAGGTATGCTTTATGCTCCCCTCTTGTGTTCTGTTTTCATTTCTAAACTTTTGCACGCTAATTTGACTCATTGGAAATACTCTCCAGAAATGTCTACAGCTGGAATGTTTTTAAATTGAAAAAACAATTGTTCAGAGAAATGATTCCTATGTGGGGACCATGCATCCAGAAGAGCAATTTTTTTTTTTTAAAGAGTTTGCCAAGAAATGAGGCTACTTAGATATACATTTCATGCCTAACCGAACATCATGTTGCCAACAAAAAAAGTAATTGTGTGCCAGGAGAGTTTTGTAAATTGACCTTTTCAACAGCCTTTAGAGTTCTCATGTTATTGCTCTTTTATGGTAAAGAAGCAGGAGAGAAAGACCCCAGAAAGAGAGGATGTAGCCAGAACTCATCTGGTGACTTGACTGTGCTGACGCCTTGGTCTAGTAACACGGTAATTAGAGTTCTGTCTCAGCAGCAGTTGTGAACTGGATTATTTTCGTCAAGCCATTGGGTTGGGTTCATTAGTGAGAAGGTACAGTTGGTTGACCCATGGCCTTTTGCGTCCACCTCCACTGCAGGTGCCCTGGTGGACCAGGGTGTCTTCGAGGAACTTGCCCGGGACTATGTCCCACAACTGTATGACTGCATGCAGGACCTGGGTGTGATTTCTACCATCTCCCTGTCCTGGTTCCTCACACTGTTTCTCAGCGTGATGCCCTTTGAGAGTGCAGTTGTGGTTGTCGACTGTTTCTTCTATGAAGGAATCAAAGTGATATTCCAGTTGGCCCTGGCTGTGCTGGACGCAAATGTGGACAAACTTTTGAACTGCAAGGACGATGGGGAGGCCATGACCGTTTTGGGAAGGTATTTCTCACTTTGAAAACTACCTTTGGGTTTTCTTCCCTGTCCTTTTTTTGTTGTTGTTGTTGTTTTTTGGCCGCGCCATGCAGCATGCGGGATCTTAGTTCCCCCACCAGGGATCGAACCCAGGCCCCCTGCATTGGAAGCACGGAGTCTTAACCACTGGACCGCCAGGGAAGTCCTCTTCCCTGTACTTTCCATGTATCTTTTTCCTTGGTTTCACGAGTCTTAATTGGCCTGATGGTAATGATAATGCCCACTTTTCTCTGTGGCTGAGGATTTCTTTTCATATGCTTTGTCTTTAGAAGTGAAGGCAATCAACTCTACTTCAATTTAAAAAATAATACAATTTTAAAAAAAAGAAGTGAAGGAAATTTTATTCTGCTCTTAAGGAAATTTTAGTCTTTTGTTTTGATATGCAGAGTTTGCAGCAAATGGGTGGACAGGTGTAAAGGGTTTCGCCTCCCAGTGATGCCAGATTCATTTCTTCTTCCAGGTATTTGGACAGTGTGACCAATAAGGACAGCACGCTGCCCCCCATCCCTCATCTCCACTCCCTGCTCAGTGAGGATGTGGAGCCCTATCCTGAGGTCGACATCTTCAGACTCATCAGAACTTCCTATGAGGTAGGTCACGTTCCCTGCCCGAGCATCACAGCACTCTTGAGTGCTGAGCCCGAGGGGCTCGGCTGGACGTGTGCCACAGCTTCCATTGCTAACCCAGGGGCGTCCCTGCTTCCCTCCGCCTTCTGAGAACTAGTTGCCGAAGCAAGCAGCTCCCTGCCAGCTGACAGCTTCGAGCTCCAGAGATGGACACTGAATGGATCTAATACCACAGAGCAATTGGCATGACCAGCTCAGGCCCTCCGGTTCTTGGCTTTGCCCACCCTGAAGCCTGATTGAGTAGCAGCTCCTATTCAACTCTGGGTGGGTTGAGGAGGGACTGTTGAAAGCAAGCGTGGGGAGGTTGGCCTGCACAAATCAGCTCACTTCCCATGCTCATGCCAAGTCCTTAGGTCTTCTGGGAAGTACACAAGCCAATTCTCTTATGTCCAAGACACATAGAATACTCTATACCATCCTAGAGAAGAACCAGAGTCCTAGGATTCCTCTAAAATCGCTTGGCCTGGGTGTGGGAGGGTGCCTCCTGGTCCGTGATGACCCCAGATGTGGTCCTGAATCCCATAAAAGAACTAACGAGCGTCTAGAGGTGAAGGAACCACGGTCCTGTGTACCCCATAGCACTTGGGGTTTGTGGCGCCCCCCAGGACTCAGTGCCCATGACATCTCATGGTTTGTTCATTTCCTGATCATTAAGAAAGAGCATGAATGTTCCGCTCAACACACTAGGCCCTCTCCTGATGTTTTGGGATCGTATGACTGGCGATTGTCAGCATTTCAATTAGCAACAGCCTGGATACGGGAGAAATGGTGAGGAAAATCTCTCCTAAAGAGAACCGAAAATTTGGTGCTTTTAAAAAAATCGGCATGGATCCAGACATCTTTTCAGAAATGTGTGTCCTTAACTCAAAATGGGAGAAAGACTGGTAATTTATTATTTCAGAAAATTTTCATTGACACTCCATGTATATTGAAAACAAAACATTTTTGGTATGTTTTAGAATCATAAAAGTAATGCAGGTTTATTGTAAAAAAATGTAGAAACTGTAGAAAAATATGAAAGAAAAAACTATATCCTGTGAGCATCTCACCATATTTCCCCTCAAGTATGGTTTTTTTTTTCGGTTTTTTTTTTTAATTTATTTTAATTAATTAATTTATTTATTTTTGGCTGTGTTTGGTCTTCGTTGCTGCACGCAGCCTTTCTCTAGTTGTGGCGAGCAGGGGCTACTCTTCTTTGCGGTGCGCGGGCTTCTCATTGCGGTGTCTTCTCTTGTTGCGGAGCATGGGCTCTAGGCATGCGGGCTTCAGTAGTTGCGGCACACACAGGCTCAGTAGTTGTGGTGCACGGGCTTAGTTGCTCCGTGGCATGTGGGATCTTCCCAGACCAGGGCTCGAACCCACGTCCTCTGCATTGGCAGGCAGATTCTAAACCACTGCGCCACCAGGGAAGTCCTCAAATATGTTTTTATTTTTTGCAACTTACACTTAAAAAATAAGTTTATACTAAAAAGTGTTTTGTACCATTCCATTTTTTACTTAAAATATATCACGAGCATTCTCTGATATTTAATATATTGTTTGCAGGTTTTCGTAGATTCTTAATAGTCTGCTTTAATGAGGTGCCAAAAGTTATTTAGCTGATCCCTTTTTGTTAGACATTTATTTTGGTTGCTTCCAAAGTTTCAGTACCATATGGCAAATTTGTATGGTATTATTATGTATTTACATAGTATATAATATGTATGATATTATATATTATATGATAAACTAGTGCATAAATAATACATCTCTGAATTTTTTCTTAGAGTCCATTCTTAGGAATAGATTTACAGTAGTAGATCAAAAAGTATGAATTATTTCCAAGCTCCTGGCACACACTGTCCAATTTCTTTAAAAATTGTCCCAATTTATATTTCCACTAGTAGAGATTAAGGATGGCTGTCACTTCACTCTTTCCAAAACTGGTTATTATAATGCATTTTTTAAAAAATCATTGCCCCAGGACTTTTGGATAGTCCTCCGTCAGAAATTTTGGATGATTATTTTTCCAGAAAAAGAGCCCATGTGACTGAAGGCAATAGTTATTATTATAGCTGTGGGTTGTTTTTCTAAAGGCATCCCCTGAAACCTTTATTTTAAAGAGAATTCTAGACCAAAGTAATAAAGCTTGATGTGTGGAAACTCAGCTTTGTTCTTGACAGAAGATAAGCTAAGGTCTTGCTGAGGTCAGCACTTGGCCCATTTTTAATAGGAAAGAGAGGAGAATGGAGACAAGACCAGGGCTGGTCTCCATTTCCATCCTGTCTGCCTGGTCCCTAATGGTGACTCTTAGGCTGCCAAATATCCTATCACAGGACACAGCAGCAGTTTCCTTCCTCTGCCTGGGAAGACAACCCCGTTTATTTATAGCAATGCCTACATTACCTGGCCTTTCAATACATGATGATTGGTTTTTTGTTTTCTCTTCTCTGCTTAGTGTCACTGCCCTGCTCATAAGTTTCCATTGCCTTCCCAATGCCTTCTAGGCCATCCTAAAGAAAACACCACAAACACTTGCCTTTCTTTTTTTTTTCCCACCTATTAGATTGATGGTCCTCAATTCTGCCTGTGCATTAAAACCACTTAAAAAAACTTTTTTTAAGCCAAGCTTTTAAAAATATACATTCCTAGGCTCCATTCTAGACCAGTCAACTTTGTACCTCTGGTATGAGGCCTAAGAATAAATATTTTTTTAAAGTTCCCAGGTGATTCTAGAGCCCGGTGAGGGTTAAGAATCACTGCCCTAGATGCAGAATGGGGCCACTAGACACAGAGGCCCATTATAACCTGGTTATACAGCACAACACTGGTGTTCTGAAGCAGGCGACTCATTGCTTTCTGTGCTTCAGGATAATTAGTCAGGAAAATAGAAAAGTAGGAAAAATACCGAAAGCACATTCAGCCTTGAGATCCCTAGGTTGATGCCAGTTGATCAGCTTTCTCCTGATGAGTAGAGATGGTAACTTGATTCATAAATGCCATGCTCATTGTGAAGTTCTACCGAGCCCCTCCTGGAAGGAAAGGTATGGACAGTCTGAGAGACAGTTTTCTTCTGTGTGCACCCCGTGTGCAGTTTTGTTAGATACACAGACGTAGAAGACAAAGTCCCGGCCTTCAGGTTCACCCATAGACTGAGATGAGCTTCCTGGAAGGCACGGGGCACTTTAATAAAAGACCTTTCAGCAGACGCACGACCACCACAGTTTCTTCACATTCAAGACGACTTGCCCAGGGCATCTGTGAAATGTTAAGCGGGGAAAGGAGGTGGCTGATAAAACACAAGGAGGAGTTTGTGCAGAAGGACAGACAGTTTTAAAAGTTCAGAATAAAGTGTCAGCTCCTTAAAGGTGATGATAACAGCTGCCACTCAAGGAGAACCCACCTCGTGTGGGACAGGTGCCGGCTGCTTCACAGCCCCACCAGGTACATGTTAACACATTTTAAGGTGAAAATTTAACTTGAGAGAGGTTGAGCTAGTTTTCCCAAGGCACACAGTTAGGAAGTGGCAGAGTCAGGAGCCAAATAAGAGCTCCCCAGCATTAGAGCCAGAGCCAAGGGGGTTTGTCTGGATAGAACGGAGATGGACTTGTAGATGTACATATGGACAGGAGTTCAATTGGTCCAGGAGAGGCTGGTTAGTGGAGAGTCTGAAAACCACCAATTGATTTGCAAGGCACCCAAGAACCACTGGAAACTGAGGGGAGTTTTTCTTCAAGTACATTATTTCTCAAGCTCCCTGTGCAATAAATTGGGGTGGGGAGAGCTGAAGGAATAGACTAGCAAGGGCGATACTACAGTTTGCCATAGTTACCTTATGTGACAATGGCTTTTCTAGCCCTTTCTGCTTGGCAAAGACCTCCAATGACATAGTCCCCCTGAGACACATAAATTTAGTTACAAAATACGGGCCTGCTTTCTGACAAAGTTATGAAGGTGTCCCATGGGTATGAATATTGCGGTGAGTTGAGACTTCTTTAAGATCAGAGGGCCTTAGAGGGCAGCCCAGTCAGCAAACAAAATGAAGGGCTACAAACCTATCTGTTAGTTGGTATCAGCAAGCAGGGGGGCAAAGCAGCACAAAAAGGACGTACCGCCTGCACTGAAAATGGTCTCTCAGCTCATAAAAACGTTAGGCATCAGATTGGAAAATGAAACACAGGCCACAGGAACATTCAGAGAAAGATTGAGTTGGAGAAGAGTTGGAGATGAGGATGGATAATTTTACTGTTTAAGGAAGGGGAGATTTTAGAAAATTAAAATAATCTTAGGCTCCCTCACACCCATCACTAAATTCTATTTGTTAGAAAGAGTATTGTTAAATTAGTGAATTCATTCTTTTGCTAGAACTGAAATTCCTCCGGAATTTCCCTTGTTTTGGGTGATGGAAATGCAGCCTCCAGGATCTACTGAGCCAACGTTTGTTTGCCCTATTTTTAGCATTTCATTCTGTCAGAGCCCCTCCAAAAAGGTGGGTGGTGGAGGAGAGGAGACCACAACCCAGTCCTCCTCATTACCCATTTTCCTTTAGAAATCCTCCGGAAATAACTAGGCAGGAACTTGGAGTTTAGGGTTTCCTTTCAGGTTGGGACCACTTGCTCCAGATGGAAGGGCCATTGTATGTATTCCATTGTGTTCTGTGTTCTACTGTGGCCAGTCCCTGGTCCTGCCTAGCAAACTGCAGGGTCCATTTCTAGTCAAGGAACAGACGTTAATTAAATATAAAACATACCGGGCTTTTTGAAGGTCAGGCTTGGGGGGAAATAACTCTTTCTTTAGCAATCTGTGAGGATCACCAAGCCAATGTTTACTATGAGTTGCTATTACCAGTACTTTATATTAATATATCTTTATCTCTAATGGCAATTCTGCAAGGACAGCTTTGGGGTCTCATTTTACAGAGGAAGAAACTGGGAGTCCGAAGACTTGACTGAATTGCCCAGAGTCACACAGCTAATTAGTGAAGGAACAAGAATTTGAATCAAATTTTGTCTTGCTCCAAAATTTATGTTCTTTTCTACCCAGAGACAAGGAAAAACCTATTAGCCACTAGAACAGTAGGTGGTGGAGTTATAAAGCCAATGACTGGGCCTCAAATTGCAGCGCAGCCCCTGTGGGATGCTGGGTAGCTTATAGAACCTCTCTGAACCTCGGTTTTCCCATCTGTTAAATGGGAGTAACAGTAGCAACTCATAAGGTTATTGTAAGGAGCCAATTACATGGCCTTTTAATGTCCCTGCCAGTTGTAGTGCAAGAAAATTTAGTTTCCTTCTGTCTCACAGCTAATGTTTTTTTGTTGATCAAAGGCATACTATAGCCTGGTTTGAAGTAAATCCAGTCTTCCATCTTCAGCATGCACTTTGCAGTGGATACTTTCCACTCTTCTGTTAGGATCAAGAGTTACCTTTCCTGGGAGTTTAAATCCCATCCAAGGATTTAACCCAGAGTGAATTAAATATGGTATTTTTCATCACTAGTGGCAACTCCTACTAACAACTTTTGAATTCTGGCTTCTAAGTGGCAGTAAATACTGCGTCTTTCTATATAATGGAGAGGATTCTGGTCTTTAGAAGATGCTTCTCTGGAGATGAGAAAATTCTTGCATAAACCCTGCGTTTGTTAGGTCAAGACCCTCCCACCACATAAGTGGTGAAAGTTCCACTGGCTAGGCTCCAAAATGTCAGTGTACACTCTTGTCTTAATTATCGGAAAAGAACGCCTGAGTCAAAACTCAGTTCTCTTTCAAAACAGAGGGAAAGTATTGAATAGATAGAAATAGAAAGCACTAGAAAGGTGGGGTTTTTCGCTGTTAACCCCAATTTGGGGAAATTATAAATTATATAGTTCAGAGTCCACCATGTGGAATAACCTATAGAGAGATGCTGTTTCTGGGGTTGTCAGATAAGATACAGGACTGACATGGCCTGGGACGTACTTACAGTGAACAATTGCTCTTGTTTATCTGAATCAACAATTTAACTGGGCATCCTGTATCTCCTGTATTTTATTTTCTGAATCTGGCAACCCAAGGCCTTTATTGAGTACCAGCTGTGCTCTGTAGCAAGTCAGGGAGGTGACCCCTGGGGAGTCTCCCAGGGGTGGGGCACTGAGTGCGAATGCTAGAATCAGACAGCCTGTATTCAAACTGGGCTTCACCACCACGGCTCCGGGCACCCGGGCAAGTTAATGCCCAGGTAATGATTTTTGTTAAACTTCCGTTCCCTCATCTCTGAAATGGAGATAAGAAGAGCACTTACTTCCTGGAATTATCCTGAGGATTCAGTGTGTCCGGCAAATAAGTGTTGAGCACTTGCTGTGAATCAGCACCTGTCCTCCGCTCTGGAGGACACAGTCTCTGCCCTCACAGTAAGGGGTGAGAGGTATGGTGAATTCAAGTAAGAAAGAACACAGCCAGGGCTTCCCTGGTGGCGCAGTGGTTGAGAATCTGCCTGCCAATGCAGGGGATATGGGTTCGAGCCCTGGTCTGGGAAGATCCCACATGCTGCGGAGCAACTGGTCCCGTGAGCCACAACTACTGAGCCTGCGCGTCTGGAGCCTGTGCTCCGCAACTAAAGAGGCCGCGACAGTGAGAGGCCTGCACACCGCGATGAAGAGTGGCCCCCGCTCGCCGCAACTAGAGAAAGCCCTCGCATAGAAACGAAGACCCAACACAGCCAAAAATTTTTTAAATAATTAATTAATTAATTAAAAAAAATATTAGAAAGAACACAGCCAGGTAAAAAAGGTGGGGATATGCTGTTTCTCTGAGGTTTGTGTGTCTGGTGAAGGGACATTTAGCAGAGACACAAATGACATGGGGGAGCCAATGCATTGTATCTGAGGGAAGCAGTTTCCAGGCAGAGGAGGGGCCGGTGCAGAAGCCCCCACTGGCGATGGAGCCACCGTGACGTGCTTGAGGAGCAGCAAGGTGACTGAGGGGGTGAGAAAAGGGTGGTGGCAGGTGATCAGAGAAGTAGTTGGGGGAGGGAGGGAGAGGGTGTAGGGCTTGGAGGCCTTGGTAAGACTTGGAATTTGACCCCAAGTGAGCTGTGAAACCACTGGAGTTGTGAGCAAGGGAGTAGTACCATGTCTCAGGATTTAGAAGGACCACTCTTGCTTGTAGGGGGGAAATAAAGGGAGGCAGTGCCTCAAAGATCAGTTTAGAGGCTATTGTAGGGCAGCAGTGGCTTGGATCAAGGTGGTAACAGTGAAGGCGGCGAACAGTGACAGGGAATCTCTAGGCAGTAGGTGTGTAGAGGTCTGAAGGCTGAGCCCCGGGGCTCCCCAGGGTTTCGAGATGGAGAGGGTGTGCAAAGGAGACAGAAAAGGAGTAGCCAGTGAGGCATAAACAGAACCAGGAGAAAGGGATTAAATGATGGAGAAATGTCTATTTAGGTCTTCCACTCATTTTTGGATTGGGTTGTTTGTTTTTTTAAACAGTGAGCTGCATGAGCTGTTTGTATATTTTGGAGATTAAGCCTTTGTTAGTTGCTTCATTTGCAAATATTTTCTCCCATTCTGAGGATTGTCTTTTCGTCTTGTTTATGGTTTCCTTGGCTGTGCAAAAGCTTTTAAGTTCAATTAGGTCCCATTTGCTTATTTTTGTTTTTATCTTCATTACTCTAGGTGGTAGGTCAAAAAAAGATCTTACTGTGATTTATGTCAAAGAGTGTTTTTCCTATGTTTTCCTCTGAGGGTTTTATAGTGTCTGGCCTTACATTTAGGTCTTTCATCCATTTTGAGTTTATTTTTGTGTTTGGTATTAGGGAGTGTTCTAATTTCATTCTTTTAAATGTAGCTGTCCAGTTTTCCCAGCACCACTTATTGAAGAGACTGTCCTTTCTCCATTGTATACTCTTGCTTCCTTTGTCATAGATTAGGTGACCATAGGTGCATGGGTTTATCTCTGGGCTTTCTCTCCTGTTCCGTTGATCTGTATGTCTGTTTTTGTGCCAGTACCATACTGTCTTGATTACTGTAGCTTTGTAATATAGCAATCTACAGATTCAATGCAATCCCTATCAAATTACCAATGGCATTTTTCACAGAATTAGAATAAAAAATGTTACAATTTGTATGGAAATACAAAAGACCCCAAATAGCCAAAACAATCTTGAGAAAGAAAAACAGAGCTGGAGGAATCAGGCCCCCTGACTTCAGAGATTTGTCTTTTTTCATTTGGCATAATTTCTTTGAGGGTCATCCAACTTATTGTCTACGTCAGTAGTTGTTTTCTTTTTTTTCATTTCTGTGTAGTATTCCGTGGTGCAGAACGTACAAAGGCACTCTTTAAACCTTCTGTTTAACACACCCATGTGACCGTTTTCTAGATCAATGCAACACCCCAAAAGTGCCCTTTGTGTCCCCTTCCTGTCACTATCCATCTAACCAAGGTTAATAATTCTCCTGACTTTTAGCCCCGTAGATTTTGTTTTTGAACTTCACATACATGGAATTATACAGAATGTGCTCTTTTGGCTCTGGTTTATTTTGCTCAGCATTATGATTGTGAGATTTGTCCAAATTGTTCCTTTTCATTGCTGCATTGTAACCCATGGTGTGATAATACCACAATGCTACTGTTAATGAGCATTTGAGTGGTTCTTGCTTTTGGCTAATAGTGGCACTATGAATACTCTACTCTATGTCCTTTGTTAAAAATATACACACCTGGGCTTCCCTGGTGGTGCAGTGGTTGGGAATCTTCCTGTCAATGCAGGGGACACGGGTTCATGCCCTGGTCTGGGAAGATCCCACATGCCGCGGAGCAACTAGGCCCGTGAGCCACAATTACTGAGCCTGCGCGTCTGGAGCCTGTGCTCCACAACAAGAGAGGCCACGATAGTGAGAGGCCCGCGCACCACGATGAAGAGTGGCCCCCACTCGCTGCAACTAGAGAAAGCCCTCACACAGAAACGAAGACCCAACACAGCCAAAAATAAATAAATAAATTTTAAAAAATAATACACACCTTTCTTTTGGGTATATACTTAGGGAGGAATTTCTGGGTCATAGGTATGTATCTGTTCAGATTTAGTAGATGCTGCCAGATAGATTTCCAAAATTGTTGTACCAGTTGATACTCTGAGCAACAGCATGTGAGAGTTTTGGTTGCACTGTGCACTTGCCAACACTTGATATTGTCTGTCAGCTTTTCCTTTTTCCTTTAAATGTCTTTAACCATTGCAGCATTGCTTCTATGAGTTAAGCTTCATGCTTTATGCAGAATTTCTTTGTTTTTCTTTTGCACCAGTAAGAGAGATAAAACCTTATATATTCTTTCTCTGCCTTCAGTTTGGAAGACTTGTTTTGCTTTTGAAATTTAGTTCAACAAACACTCAGGCAATGCTAGGCATCTGGAGTTTAAAAAGGTTGCTAGCCCTCAGTGTCTGCCAATGAGAGACAAATGCTACTGAACTAGAGATCAGGACAGGAAGCCTCACTCCAACATTTCCTACAACCTCCCAGTTTAATAGTTAGCCTTATATACTTCCTGTCTTCCTGCCAACAAAGTTCTTCCTTTAAAGCATTATTTCATCCACAAAGGGCCCTTGTAGCCTTATTTAACCCTCTCCTTCCCCATGAACTGTTGATTTGAGGAAGACTCATGTGGCTTTGAAATCTGGTTCAACTGTTAAGAAGCATGAGAATTTTCTGTTAGTTATTTATGGTTGTTTAATGGCTTCAAAATAAACAAAGGCCATATAGTAAATAAAGGTATAGTCTAGGAGGCCTGTCATTTGGCAAGAAGTTTCCCATGGGTATCAGGATTTATCTCCATCAGTCCTGCAGACATGATATCGAGTGCTTTAGCAGATTTCTCGAAATACCAATGTTGTTTTTTTCCAGAAATTTGGAACTATCCGGGCGGATTTGATTGAGCAGATGAGATTCAAACAGAGACTGAAGGTGATCCAGACACTGGAGGATACTACAAAACGGAACGTGGTGAGTCTTTTGAGAAATGGAATGTGACCTTCTTTCTCCATCCTTCCTTACACTCCTACCAACTCAAATTCCTGCTTGACAGACTGAAGATGATTTAAAACAAGAAAATCAGGAAGTTTCCCATTATGACATTTTTGAGTTTGTGAAATTCATTATGTTTATTCTTCTTATAGGTACGAACCATTGTGACAGAAACTTCCTTTACCATTGATGAACTAGAAGAACTTTATGCTCTTTTCAAAGTGAGTTTCAAAGAAAATTCATGTACATTCAGGGGAAAAAGGAGTTCACTTTAATAATTCAGTTAGTTCTAGATTTTTCTGTTGAATTGTGAAGGGATAGCATGAGTGTCAACATGCATAAATAGGAAGATAGAGCTGAGAGTGTAAAAATAGAGTACTTAATATGAAAAATAAAGGTATAACTCATTTAAATTGATGTTTTAGCTTTCTTCGACTCCATATAATATTTTAGCTGTTTCCTTGGTCTTAAGAAAATAGGGCATTACTTTATAATTCTCATTGGAATGATGGCAATGAAGTTTAAATTCTTCCTGAAACTCTTGTAAATTGCAATTTCCTATATTAATCTATATTAAAGCACTCTTAAAAAGAGATATGCAACTAGAATAAGAATAAAGCTACTCAAATGTCTAAGGAAAAGCTTAGTTGTTAAATTTCTGCAATTTTCCTTTTTAAGTCAGCCCATACCAATCTTGATCCTCAATAAGAAAATATTATGTCAGTAAATAAAGCAGTATAGAATGGCTTTTCTTCCAGAAAAAATACTTTTGTCATAGCTGTCATTACCAACATTGTAAAAATGCAGCAATTGCCAAGAAAAAAGTTTTAAAAGATGCCTTTTATGCAGGTACCAATTTTATCACAATCTTTAATTGGCTAGCTTCTTGTGTACAGAGCCTTTTACTTCCAGAACTCAGGAAGACGGTCGAGGACTGCAAAGATATTACAGGAAGGAACATAAAGGGACAAACTTAAAGATCTGAGTTGAACACTAATAGATCTTAGGACCAGAGAATGTGAGAGCTGGGAATATTTTTGCAAATGTTTCCGCTTGCCTGTTAGCTACTGGAGGCACCACCGTTTTATTTCCTTTTGTCTCACTGGTGCCTAGTTTAGTGTCTCTCCCCACTAGGTGTTCCAAACATGTGTGTTGAATACATAGGTGAATTAGTGATCAGTTTTCCATCTAGTATCATCTCTGCGTGCTTCTGGGGCGGGCAGAGAGAGGTTGATGGCTTTGTGCAGCTCAGCAGCATGACCAACAGAGTAGACAACTGCGTCCCCACCAGGCTGCGTTCAGCACTTGACGGCGAGGTGTCTAGCCTGTGCCATCTCATTCGTGTTTTATTCAGACACGTAAAGCGCGGTAGCTAATTGCTCCGCGTACGTTGGTTTTCCGTAAGGAGGGAGTCCCTCTTCGTTTCGTTAAGCAAAAACGATCAGTGATCCAACTTGGATCAAAACAAGAAGATACAATGATCCAGTTGAGATCAGATTTTCAAAGGATACTGAGGACTGGAAGAAATCTGCTTCACAGGGTGGTGCCGGTAGGGCCAGGATTGGGGGTAACTAAACGGAAGCGGGAGTAGGCGGCAAGACCACGCACAGATAATGGGAAGCGCTATGACCTTAGAAAGAGGAGGGTGGCTCTGGGGACACCCGGAAAAGGAAGACCAGGGCTGGTGGTGCCGAAGTCCAAGATCCGGAGATCACTGAAGACACAGAGGCAGGGGTGCCCTTGTCTTCTTACCCAGGCACCCCTGCACTCTCTGGTCTACGCACCTCCAGGTACCAGGTGTGTCATTTGTATGCCGAGGATATTGCCTGAAGAAAGCTTTCTTTACACTCCAAAACCCTGCCCTAAGGGTGTGTTGACAAACACGAGTTCCCCAAGTCTGCTGAGCGCCCCAAGAGAGAACCTGAGATCCTTGGCTGGTGTCAGGGATGGGAAGGACTCTCGGGTACTGTGGAACCCAAGACAAAGACTTCAGTTACCGACTCTTCCTTGAGTCTTTTGAAGACCTTCATTGGCTTTAATTCATCTGAACGAACGTTTATGGAGGCATTACTGTGTCAGACACGCTGCCAGACTCTTAGTCCTTTATAAAGCCAATTTCTGGGGGGTTTCCTTCGGATACAAAGGAAAGAGACATTTGTCTCCCACGGAGCTTTCTGCCTTGGGCTTTGGGCTAAAACTTGGTAGAAAAAGGTGAAAGGCCGCCACCCTGAGGCAGATTTGATGGAAAATGTGGTTCAGGGCCCCTATGCCTTAGTTTCTCTGGAACTCCTTCTAAATTAGTCCTTTTTCAATCTCGGGTCCCTAGTGCCCAAATGATGGAGTAGGGGGTCTCATCAAAGAAGAGGGTCATGGTCTGCATGGCTTGTCGTTTCCTGAAGGTTGTGAGCACGGTGAAAGTGCCTGCACCACATTCAGGCCTGGTTCCAGAGGAACGTGAGCGCTTTAGTTAGGAGGAAGTGCTTTGGGTAACCTTCATCCACCGACGAAGCTCCGGTAAAGAGGACCCTTCCTGGGGATGTATCACCAACACCGTCCCACCCAGAGGGCTGCTGGGCATCACTTCAGAGCACAGCTCAACCCGTGCAGTCCCTCGGACCCTCCTCTCCCTGACGTCACCACCATCACCACTCCTCCCAAGCCCACCCCCATCTCCACCCGAAGCCTGGTGGACCTGACACACTTCCTTTATTCTCCCGAGGCTGCCCTGCAGGAACCTCTCTCTTGTCTACTCTCGCTCCGCTCTTTTTGGGGTTATTAGCTACAATTCCCAGTAAACAGTGAGGACAAAGACATTGGTCCTCTTTGCTCCGTTCTAAGTGAGAACAACACTGAAGTACTACGCACTCACCACTGACTTTCCCTTCTCAGAACCCCTAGGCAGGGGGAGGGGGAGATCTGTTTTGTAAGTGCCTTTTTGCTCTTGCAATATTTATACATGCTTATAATGAAATAGTACAACAGAGAATAAAGTAAAAAGTTAAGTCTCCCTCTGGATGCCCCTCCCGTCTCCCCAGGCTACCATTCAGTGTTAACTGTAAATGTCTCCATACAGGGGAGCTGGGGTGTTCTTCCTGGCCTTTCTGTTAGCTGTTTTTTCTTTGCGGTCTTCCTAGAATGGGCGTATATTTCTCCCAGAATCAGTATGACCTCATGAATAAAGAGGCAGCCTTCTTTCCAAGGACAGAAACAAGAAGCCTTTTGTTGGATCTCTGTACTCCTCACCCTAGTGGTTCCTACTCATAATTTTCCTGGAGCTATTTTCAGATGCGTGAAACAGGAGGACCGCACACTTGTAGCCTGACTACTGGATGACTAGGATAATATTAATGTGATTTTGATGACCAGGAAGCAGGGGGTTTACAGGACACTAAACTAGGAGTTTGGAGACCCAAAATCGCATGATGATTCTGCTTTGACTAACTGGTTAGATGACCCTGCGGGAGCTACTTACCCTGTGGGCTGTACCATCCTCACTGAGGACACAAGGTGATCAGATTGCCTGAATTACAGATCCTTTTTTCAGGTTAACATTCTATGTATTTCTTTTAAATTAAAAAAAAAAAAAGTTTGTCTTTATGGGAGTTACTTCTTAAAATGCTTGTGAGTGTGGGGGTGGGTGTGGGGAGAAGAAAATGGGGAGGGGGAGGGTTTTCTTTCTTTTTTCACCTATGCCAGTAATTGAACTGGGTTTTTCATGCCAGATGTAAACGCAGAGACGGTTGCCATGGAGTTTGTGGGGAGCGGGGTCAAGTGGAGATATATGTAGAAGAGAAACCGAGGGGCCCTGGGACCAGACCGCTGCCCCCCCCCCCCCCAGGAGATGCACACGGGTGACCTAAAGCCTTTTTCCAAATTTGAGGGAGGGCCTTTCTTCTTGGTATTTGCTGTGAGATGCAGTCCCCAGTAGTCCTCCTGTTCTTTGATTTTTCAGGCGGAACACCTAACCAGCTGCTACTGGGGTGGGAGCAGCAATGCCCTGGACCGGCACGACCCCAGCCTGCCCTATCTCGAGCAGTACCGCATCGACTTTGAGCAGTTCAAGGGCATGTTTGCTCTGCTCTTTCCCTGGGCCTGTGGAACTCACTCTGACGTGCTTGCCTCGCGCTTATTCCAGTTATTAGATGAAAATGGAGATTCTCTGATCAACTTCCGAGAGTTTGTCTCTGGACTGAGTAAGGACGTGATGTTATTGCATGAGTTGGGGCAGGGGGAGGGGGGAATAGGTCAGTAAGCACCGTGGTCCTTGTGGTTCTCTGTGCCGCCCTCAGGACCACAGCCCCTCTCGCTTCAGAAGACAAGGTTTACAGGGCAGAGAAGCACATTTTAAGGTTTGCAAGCTGACTGTAAAATTCGTTTTTAGTTAATGGATATATTATATGATTAAATCGTTACCTTCTACATTCGATAGTCCTCAGCACTAGTTAAAATACATTATCAGAGAGTTTGCAAGAATGCCAACTTAAACACGAACCACAAATCACGATAACTTTACAAGGGAAGGAATGTTTGGGTGGATTTCTTTTCTTTGTCAAAAAATATATTTACAGTACATATGTTTCATAAAATTTTATAAAACATTTCATAATGTTTTTAATAAAGAGCTGGAAAAAAAAATGCAACAGCCCTGCAGTCTAAATGGAAGTCTTTTCTCTCCATTTTGCGGGGAGGAAGGGCGTCCATCCTGAGAACACACACCCTCACCTCACAAGCAGCACGAGTTTCTGCCTGTCCACCTCACTGTCTGACCTGTTTCCTGTCCTGTATTCCACTGGACTCTTGTTCCATTAATATTTGAGCAGAAAAGCTACATGGTGGTCAGGCTTGGCCCGCCCAGTACGAGGTTGTGGATATAGCAGGCATTGTGTCAGGCTGCCTGAATGAGATAAGAAGGAAGACTTTCTAAAATTCCAATTGTGCCACTCTGTGACCTTGGTCCATGCACTTGAACATGACCTGTGCCCACAAAAGATGAAGGCGTCAGACATAGAGCCAACGATGATTCCAAAAGGTACCCTAAATCATTAAGAATGATGACTGCAGGCTTAAAGGCCAGAGAAAGCTGATGGTTGTTAAAAAAGCAAAGGGGTGGGCTTCCCTGGTGGCGCAGTGGTTGAGAATCTGCCTGCCAATGCAGGGGACACGGGTTCGAGCCCTGGTCTGGGAAGATCCCACATGCCGCGGAGCAGCTGGGCCCGTGAGCCACAACTACTGAGTTCTGCGCGTCTGGAGCCTGTGCTCCGCACAAGAGAGGCCGCGATAGTGAGAGGCCCGCGCACCGCGATGAAGAGTGGCCCCCGCTCACCGCAACTAGAGAAAGCCCTCGCACAGAAACGAAGACCCAACACAGCTAAAAATAAATAAATAATAAAAATAAAGGAATTCCTTTAAAAAAAAAAGCAAAGGGGTGTAGATAAGGTCCTCTTGATAAGTAAAAACTATTTGTATAAAGCACTCAGATATATCATTCAAAGGGGGTACATGGAGGAAACTAGCCTTTTTTAAGTGCAGGCTCTGTTGTGATGCTTTAGAACTTGTACTTTATCACTTAATCCAAACAACAGACCTTTGAGGGTAATAATAGTGTTGATGACTAACATTTATACAGCATTTACTCAGCCAGGCACTGCCCTCATGCTTCATGTGCATTTAATTTACCTAAAGCACACAACTACAAAGTTGGAGTTTGAACTCAGGCACCCTGGAAGCAGCGTTTGTGCAGTTACTATCAATATTATGCTTTATTACCTGTCTGCTTACTATTAATACCCCCATTGTCAGTTAAAGAGATGGAGGCTTAGAAAAGTTAAGCAACTTGCTGGAACATTCATTTTTAGCAAGTCAGTATACGTCTGTTATTGAACTGAAAAGCACAGTTAGTACGTACTGGGCCCAGGATTCAGATGAGGGCTGTTCTCATTACTCTGTGCTAAGGACAGCAAATAGGATTTTTTTTGTTTTTTTAGGGAAGAGGGAGGCATTAATTTTTAATTACAAAAGTAACATAAATACATTCTGCTTTTCAAAAAAGTGAACAAAATAAAATAAAGTAAAACAATCCAGACAAGGCTAAAGACCCTTTTGACCCTCTCCTAATCTTTTCTGCTCCAAAGTATCTATTATTATCACCTTGGTGTCTATCCAAAGGGAGCTTTTTTTAAATTACCCTTGGACAAAAATAAGGAGGAGAAAAAAGAGACAGGTTCTGCACGTAGAAAGGGTTCTAGGAATTTTTGCCGTAAACATCTTTGCTGCAGCCAGTTTTGCTGCAAAGCTAATTGGCCATAAGGCCATTTTGCCATAAGAGATAAAAATAATTGGTTGACAGTTACGACACTAGAAAAAGATAACAAATCAGTTTTTATAAATCCTTCGACGAGCGCAGTCATGCCTCCCATTCGTCAAAACCAAAAGTTTACCAAGCTATGGCAAATATAAAAGAAGCAGCTACTAATTCACAACAGCCTTCGAGAACATTAATGATTGATTCTTTAGCTAATTTGGATACAATAGATTGTTCTCCCAGGCCGTCTTTACCAAATTTATCATGCAGTATTAGACGTTGGAGGCAAACAAAGAATCAAGCTCCTCCTATCCCCCCCAAAAGGAAATGGTAATGTGATTCCTGATGGGTATAAGTTTCTTGAAAATGGTGAAAATTTTAACACAGTCTGGCTTAGATTAGCTCGCTGAAGGATTTGCAAAAATCGATATCTTATTTTCTAGTGTAATGTAACCATCAACCAGTTATTTTTATCTCTTATGGCAAAATGGCCTTACGGCCAATTAGTTGCTTCTAGCAAAGATGTTCATAACGAAAATACCAGACACGTGTAGAAAGTGATAGGAATAAATATAAATATTTAATTTACTTAAGCCTAGTCAAACCCCAACAAGGTAAATACTCTTCAAAATCTTCCAAAAAGGAAAGAGAGGTTTGCAGTCCAAGACAGTGAAAACATTGGAGAAGAGTACTTAGGCTTCTTAAAAATGCAGTTGAGTTCTCTGAGCAAAGTAAACTCCACCCAGATTGCCGGGAGGGGTCTCAGAGGTGTAGTCAGTCATGCGGGTTGATGACAGCTATGGAGACAGACAAGTAGACTAGAAAAGAGAAATTCTGTTCAAGTCTTAAGAAACTAAAGAATGAATTCTGGAGGAGATGGATCAGTAATTTCAATGTTCACCTCCAGAAAGATCCCTCTAGAGATTAGGGAACAGACCATCTCTGTGGAATTAGAGATGAGGGATTACAATCTCAAGCCACAAATTAGCTGGACCTCCTTTTCCAGTGGTATTGCTGGAAGGCAGCATTTCTAAACATGCCATAGATGTCATGAGGCAGCTGGTCACTGGAGAGATAACTCATTATAAACGGAAAGTTGGAGGGATATGGATGTTGGTGATTCAATGACTGGCTGAACCCTGCACCCAAAGCATGACGGTCAATGGAGAGTTCTCCAGTATGCTGGGCTTGGTATTTAACCTCTGTGATTGTTCCCTCATTTGCAAAATAGTTATTGTCAGGACTAAAAGAAATAATTCAAGTAAAGTTCCTACAACAGTGCCTGGCTCGAGAAGTGTTCATTATTGTTGTCACTACAATTACTGCTTATCCCCCTCTACCTGACTCAGTCAGGGATTTAAACTATAAAGGGAGAGAAGCTACCACAACCAAATGTGTTGACTACACAAAGTGAAGAGAGACAGCCATTGTGTTGGAGGACAAAAACAAGATTTAAAGAAATCAGAGGAGGAAATGATTGGCAAAAACAAACTGTTAGGGATAAATCCGAAATCTTAAATTTTAAGAAGTGATTGTAAAAGAACTGTATGTCTGCATATATAGTATAGTGGTTTCAACCATGCGATCTAGGGTCAGACAAATCTGAGTTCAAATCCTGGGCCTGCCACTTGCTAGCTTATGACCTTGAACATTACTTAATATCAATAAGCCCGACTTTTCTCATCTGTAAAGTTAGGATAATAATTGTGACCATCTCGTAGAATTATTGTGAGAAGAAAGTGAAATGCGCATGGAAAGTAGTTAACATAGGGTTTAACACAAAGTGAATGGTTCATAAATGTCTGTCACTATTTTCATGGTTAGTATTAGTCAGTGTGTAAGCATTTGGGGGTTTAGTTAACTATGTGGTCAATAAGAAACTCCAGAGTGAAGAGTATAAAGAGTTGAATGCAGACTTAGGCTAAGAGTTAAGAACAGTTCCACTATTCTCTGCAGTGGATGAGAGGCTTCTGGAACTCTCTGTCCAGAGGGTTATTGATGGACACATTAACACATAAGGTGGATGTGGGTAAGTATAGGGAAGAGTGTACAAACCACGTCGTATAAGAAAGTTGAAAAAACGTAGAGAGGTATAGCCTGGGGAACATAAAGTTGCCTTGAAAAGATAAGCTGGAGAGGAACAGGACAGCTGTCCTTAAAATCTGAAGGATTGTTGTAATGAAGACGTAATAGACCTATTCTGTTTGACTTTAAAAAGGAAGGAAAAGGAATAGTTCTAAACCTTTTTTTGAGTTGTGATCTCTTTGAGATCTGATAAGGACTGTGGAGATCTTCCCAAAAAGTGACATCGGCACGTGGCCACATTTTACATTGTTTGTGGTTCATGGAATTCATGCACTTGAGCCTGCAGGTTAAGGGTCCTGACTAAAGTAAAAATGACAGGAGCCCTTTCAGCGTTTCTAGAACTCCCCAGTGAGATGAGATGCCTCTGGTTGTGATGAGTTTCCCGTCCCTGAGGAGGCTCAGACATCTCTCTTACGTGGACGTGGATGTGTGAGGAGACCCCTACCTTAAGTGGGAGGCTGAACGAGACAACCCCTGGTGTCCCTGCCAACCAATCCAGATCCTGTGATTCCCCTTTTCCCAAATCTGATTAACCCTCAACTAGGCGCTCTGAGAACACGTATTTACAAAGGATTTTCTGATTCCTGAAATACGTATGGACTGTAAGGGAAAAAGTAACAGGATTCTTTGGGTTGAAGCAATGGTGATATAATGGCGGCTAGGTTAGGCTAAATTGAACTGAAGAAATATTTAAGAGACCCCAAAAGCAACTAAAAAAGATTTCTAAAATGAGTAATTTGAAGCACTCTTAAACATGTATTGAGATTATTTCTGAACTCTAGCAAGTATTTAGGGTGTTGAGGCCCAATCACCTGACTTTTCTTATTAATAACACTAGTTTAATTTGTGCCAGCCGCTATTCTATTCTAAGTGTTAACACCTTTAGTTCTCACATTTCATGGGCCCTGATATCAAGACCACTGGTAGTATCTTCTAATTTATCATCTTGCCTCATAGGGGGGAAACTGAGGTACAGAGAGGTTCACTCTCCCAAGGGCACATAGTAAGTACAAAGCATTTGAAACCAGGTATCCTGGTTCCAGAGCTTTCAACCCAAATACGTCCTGGCCAAACTTTCTGCCACACGATACCTGGGTTTCAATTTGTAAAAGTAGGTGCTTCAGGGGGACGCTGAGCCTGTGGGGAGGGGGTGGGGATTGTAGCACACATGGTGCATTTCACATTGGTACTTATGTGACTTCTAGGTGCTGCGTGCCATGGGGACCTCACAGAGAAGCTCAAACTCCTGTACAAAATGCACGTCTTGCCTGGTAAGCGAGACACACAGAGTAGCACATATACCTGTGACTCTGGCCTGGCTTGAAGTCTTTTTTGGTGAGACCTGTTTGCCTTTTTTTTTGATGTACAAAATCACTCATTGGTCACTAAGAGCAAACTGAACGATACTTTTTACATGAGTTCCTGAATCAGCAGGTGCTTGATTCAATGATCATTCACCTGTCTGAAGTGTGAGTTGCAGTAATAGAAAAGAGCAGGCTTCTGCAAGAGAACGAATAGCATTTGGTAACTCATGGGATTCTGAGTCGAGGGGGAGCAGTGTTACCACTGACAGAAACAGTGGGAAAGATGGTGAAGTTGTGAGTTCAGTTTTAAACAAGGATGGCCTCCAGCTGGAAATATCTAGCAAATACTAAAAAAGAAAGGGAGGGAGGGATGGAGGGAAAGAGAAAGAGAGAGAGAGAGGAAGGAAGGAAGGGAGGGAAAAAGGGAAGAAGGAAAAAGGGAGGGAAGAAGAAGGGAGGAAGGAAGGGGGATTAGCTCCGAGGATACAGATAGGGTAAAACTATAGATTTGGGAATTATCATTATAGTGTACAATTTCCCAAAATTTGGTTCCTTAAAGCATCATTCCTTAGGATTTAGGAAAAGTCTCCAAAAAAGGCAAATGTGAAGGGACACTTCAGTGTGGGGTTGTTATAAAGGAAGGTGGAGTTAGAACTGGAGGGAGACCCTTCCCCATAAGGGTTTTGAGGAGGTGGGCATTCAAGGCCCGCACCAGTGATGGGACCCCCCCACCCCAGCCCACCTTCGTAACTTCAGCTTCTCATGAGCCCCATGTCATTTCTTCAACAATGAAAGCACACTTTCATTGAGTCATGGCCCTGCCAATATGAGAATCATCTCTCCTCCCTCTCCAGAGCCATCCTCTGATCAAGACGAGCCAGATTCTGCTTTTGAAGCAACTCAGTACTTCTTTGAAGATATCACCCCAGAATGCACACATGGTAAGTGACTTTCCTCGTCAGGGCCTCTCTGTTTCTTTTCTACAGAGCCCCCTGTTATTGGGAAAAGTTGCCTCCAAAGCTAGGCAATCAAAGAAGTATAGTGAATACAGGTGCCTAATATGCTACTTTCTTTTTAAATTTTTGAACTTGAGTAACTACTGGGGAGTGGGTACTTCAGCCCACCGAAAGGACCATGTACGTTGTGTCCTGCTGGCTTAGAAAAAGCGTTACCTGTAGGGCATATACTTTGCTCCCCTCTCCTTGATAGGGAGAAACGTTCATTAAGAACGTCATTCTGGTGTACGCTGCTCTCCAGAATCTGGACTAGCATTGATAAAAGATACGCTGCTCTGCAACAGACGTCAGCAAACTTTGGAGCAAATCCAGCCCACCACCTATTTGTACGGCCTGTGATAATATAAAATTTATATCAAAGAATTAAAATAATATAAAATTTAAACATTACTGCCTATAAATAAAGTTTTATTGGAACACAGCCAGGAACACACCCAAGCTCATTCAGTTATATATTGCCTATGGCTGCTCTCACGCTACAGTGGTAGAATTGTCTCAGATGTTTGCCATCTGGCCCTTTACAGAGAAAGTTTGCTGACCCCTGCTCTGTGGAGTTGTTAGATCTACACAGACATGATCTGGCTCATTAGAAATATCTCCAGATTTACATCTGAACCCGTTCTGTTGTGCCATGTGTGGATCTAAGCAGCGTCTGGGCTTGCTGCTGCTGTGCGTTATCATCTCCATTCTATTGATACTTCATCCGTAGGGCAGGCAGCCTCCTGACTTCACCCAAGGTTGAAAGTCAGCATGGGTTGCTCCTGGGTCCTTTTGCCTCTTAAATCTTACGGTCCCCAAATAAGCACAGCTTAGACCTGCTTTTAAACCGTGAGCACCTAAGTGATTGAGTGGAGAGGAGCGAGAGCCAGACAGTCTTCTTATTGGTGATACGTGTTAAGGGCAGGAGCTTTGGACAGGATGCTGGCTCTGTTTGTCTAGATGACCTCAGGCAGCTTCGGGCATCCGGGAGCACCAGGGTCCTTGTGTGGAAAGTGGAGGTGAGAGCTGTCACATTGGGTATAGTAAGGACTTAGTGAGATAATGTAGTAAGCCTCTTAGCATAGTGCCTTAGCACATCCGACAATATTCTTCAAATCCTTAGCAATCATATTTTGACTGCAAAATGTTAGCTGCATCTTTCTTAGTGGGCACTCATCTCAGAATAGGAGTCACTTGTTTCAGAGATGCTTCAGGAATGGTTACATGCCAGTAGCATTTAAGAGCCTCAAAAGATGCTTTTTAAAAAATGTTTTTTCTAACTCCAAAAGTACTACTGCTTTGTATCAAAATTTTAAAAATATGGGTCAAAATATATAAAATAAGCCAACGATGTCTTATTAATAATAATTAATATCTTGAAGTATTTATTTTCCTTTTTTATCCATATAATTATAATAATATCCATAATATATATATAAAACTGGGATCAAACTGCCGATACAGTTTTGTTTGTTTGTTTGTTTTGGCTGAAGGATTGTTTTGTGAACAATTTAAAAATAGAACAAATGTGTTCTGGCACATGCCATCTCCACCTCTTCTGCCTATACAGTTTTGTATCCTTTTTTCACTTAAAATCTAGTGAACCTATTACGATGTCATTTACTTTCTCTGAAAACATGGTTTTTAATTGGCTGTATAATATCCATTGCATGGGGCTTACCATAACATTTTGGACTATCTACTTGTTCCCTAAAGCTAGCTCAACATTAAGAGGAGAGGACTTTCTCCACGGCATATATAGTGCATTGTCCTCAGTCTGTCTTAAAAGCTGCTGAGATTTTAATTTGACACTAAATATGTAAAGGTTACATATGTGGCAAACCAGCCACATTTTGTATGGCTGAGGAAGTGCTTGGGATGCATTCTTACAGCTGGACAAACTGAATGGGAAACTGGGGGGATTGTACACCTCTCCCTTTTGAAGCCCTGGGATGTCCTGTTTTAAGAAGAAAGAAGAAAACAATTATAAGTTGTTTTCTTGAAAGTCAAAAAATGCCAGATTATGAATCTGAAGGAATTTAGTAGCACATGACATTTGTTTTCTTTTATCAACATAGATGTCAGTTTCTTTTTAAAAAGTGAGTTCTTGATCTTTTGCAGAGCCTGGCAGAAGATCAATCTCATGTATACAAAGTTAAGATGATAAGGTAACAGAGGAGGGAAATCAACATTCACTGGGGCCAGCACCACCATTTTTTAAGTACTGAACACCATAGGAAATCACTCCTTTAATTCCTATTTATACACCGAGCCCTGCTTGTAAAAAAGAATTCTTGGGGAATCTCTCACCTAGTGATAGAGTTTTTCGATTGTAAAAAAAAAAAAAGTGCACTACCTAAAACTTGAGAATTACGTTTTATTTGGCAGACATACTGAGGACTTAAGCCCAGGAGGCAGCCTCTCAGACAGCTCAGAGGGACTGCTCTGAAGAGATAAGGGAGGAGAGCCAGGATATATAAGATTTTTTTTCGCAAAAAAAAAAAAAAAAAAAAAACACGTAGTGGGAACATCAAAAGATTAGTGTTAATTAAAGAAACCAGATATCTCAAGTTAATGAATTTAGTGCTTTTCTGTGTATGGGAAGATGCAAGAGTCTGGGCTTACTGAAATCATTCCTTTGATATGCACCTTAGCTATCTAGGGCCAGTATCCTATTTTTCTCCATCCTGAATCCCCTCAGGATGGAGATGGCACAGTTGGCGGCAGCTGCAGTGCTGCTGGCTTGATGGCTGCAACATCCTTTGTTTACTGATCTGGCAGGCAACACTCAGTTGTCAGATCAAATATGAGACACCCAGTAAAATTTGAATTTGAGGTGGACAAAAAATAATTTGCTTGGCGTGAGTATGTCCCATGTGATATGTGGGAGCTCACACTTTAAAAAATTATTTGTTGTTTGCCTAATTATTTATGTGCTGGGGTTTTGTTTTTGTTTTGTTTTGCTATGTTAGGCAGCTCTACCTAGAGGTTTTTCTGTTTTCTACTACACCTGCTAAACCTATGGGTTCATCATGTAACATTCTCCTTTTTTTCTTCTGAATCTTTCTTGGTAGTGGTTGGATTGGACAGCAGAAGCAAACACGGTGCAGACGATGGCTTTGTTACAGTGAGTCTAAAGCCGGACAGAGGTACAGACTTTCTTTCTCTTCTCTGTGTTTCCCTTACTGCTGGTTCAACAGTTGCTTCTTGACCTTTGAATACTTATTTCTTGGCATTTGGGTTTTAGGGAAGAGGGCAAATTCTCAAGAAAATCGTAATTATCTGAGACTCTGGACTCCAGAAAATAAATCCAAGTCAAAGAATGCAAAGGATTTACCCAAATTGAATCAGGTGAGTACTGAACAGTGTAGTTCATGCATTTCACACCTTGAAGCTCTGTTTTCTAGTCATAGATAAATGTCGAATAAGTACTCCTCAAGGTGCTTAATTAGTACCTGTTTGGATCTATTTTGTGCATGCTTTTGTGCATTAAAAGTATGCTCTGTTGTGAGAAAATGACCTCCTCAGAGAATATGTGAACCACGAAATATTCAAATTTGGGAATACATGCATTCTCATCCCAATCTTTAACAATACCCTCAGATACTCAGAAGACAAGCTCATGCTGTTTTCAAAGCACTGTGCTCAGCTATAAAGATGTCTGACATATTTTTTTCCTTAAACAGCTGAAATGTAATGAGAGCGATAAAACAATATAAATAATTAAAATACAGGATGCAAATGCTGTTTTCTAACAGAAGAACAGATAAATCATCCTGGTGGGGATGGGAGGCATGACTTCCGTCCGTGGATACCAGCAGATGTGTCGTGGGAGAGGGGATTGGAGCTGACCTGACCTTGGAAAAATTGGGCTGCCTGCTGTATAGTGTGTAGATATGAGATGAGGTGAGGTCTGCGATTTACATAAGATACTGCAAGAAAGGATAAAACAGTTAGTGAAACATTTGTATAACATGGTCCTTCTTTTTTTTTCCTTTTTAATATTTATTTATTTATTTTGGCTGCACCGGGTCTTAGTTGCGGCACGTGGGATCTTCATTGCGGCGCGCAGGCTCTTAGTTGCCGTGCATGTGGGATCTAGTTCCCCGACCAGGGATGGAACGCAGGCCCCCTGCATTGGGAGTGCAGAGTCTTACTCACTGGGCCACGAGGGAAGTCCCCGTGGTCCTTCTTGACTCTAGAGTGATAGAGATAGAGAGAGATAGAGAGAGATAAAGGTGTATTATTTCATTCTTTCTACTTTCATGGATGTCAGAAGTTTTCCCAGTTTAAAAAAAGGAAGCATTTAAAGAGACTTTAAACTACACATCCATCCACCCTAGGGTAGGACTCTTCCGGGATCTTGTAGGAGTCCTGATGTTAAATGGCTCTGCAGTCCGCTTGGGTCCTGCCTCCGTGCTCCTCATGAGGCGGCCACATACGTGTGTTTTCCCTCCATCCCTTTTCAGGGGCAGTTTATCGAGCTGTGTAAGACGATGTATAACATGTTCAGCGAGGACCCCAACGAGCAGGAGCTGTACCACGCCACGGCGGCGGTGACCAGCCTCCTGCTGGAGATCGGGGAAGTGGGCAAGCTCTTCACTCCCCAGCCTGCCAGGGAGGGCGGGAGCGGAGGCGGCGGGCCCTCCGGCAACCAGGGCGTCCCCGGCGGCGTGCTCTTCCCCACCAAAGGGCCGGGCCAGCCTTACGCGCCGGAAGCCGCGGCGCCCCTCCCGGCCAGCTTGGCGGGGGACGGCGAGGAACGCTCCCTGGGGGGCCAGATGGAGGACATCAAGCTAGAGGACTCCTCGCCCCGGGACCACGCGGCCTGCTCCTCCATGCTCATCTCCGACGACGACACCAAGGACGACAGCTCCATGTCCTCGTACTCGGTGCTGAGTGCCGGCTCCCACGAGGAGGACAAGCTGCACTGCGAAGACATCGGCGAGGACACGGTCCTGGTGCGCAGCGGCCAGGGCCCCGCGGCGCTGCCCCGGAGCAGCAGCCTGGACCGGGACTGGGCCATCACCTTCGAGCAGTTCCTGGCCTCCCTCCTGACAGAGCCCGCCCTGGTGAAGTACTTTGACAAGCCCGTGTGCATGATGGCCAGGATCACCAGTGCGAAAAACATCCGGATGATGGGCAAGCCCCTCACCTCGGCCAGTGACTACGAGATCTCGGCCATGTCCGGGTGAATCCCACGCCTTCTGTAGGGACACGCGGGACGGGGGCGGGGGGGAGGGTCTTTTTTATGTTCTGTGTTGGGGTTTCTTTCTTCCTTTTAAATTAAATATTTATTAGTACCCGGCTTAAAGCCTAGTGTTTTCATAATATAATATAATGAAAGCTGTTGGAGAAATACTTAAACACCTCGATGTAGGCACAGTACACGCTCTTGTCGGGGGGGAGGGGGATTTACCAGAATACGGTTTGATTCAATGAATTCCAAAAGAAAGGTGACTCTGTCCGTGATATGTGTGTATTTATAACTTCTTAATCTTGCTGTTGAGCTGTATACGTAGTGCTGTTTAACACTAAATAAGGCAGCAGACGTGTATTTGGGCTTTTTAAGTAAAATTAGAGCTGTAAGGAAAGTAGAATGCCACAAACACAGAATGTTCTTAAATGGAAGAGGCACTGTCAGCTGGGGTAAGTCCTATACCGCTTTTAGGGAGCATTAAAACGATTTTTTAAGATTTGAAATATATTTCATAAAAGTCCTCTATTCAAAAATCATGTTTAACAGATGTTCCCTTTTGAGGTTCTAAGCAATTATGAAAGTGTAAGTGATTTTTATGTGATGCCAGAATAACACCTCTATCTGATCAATTTGGACAAATACCAGACCAATTTTGCATTTTAAAAAACTGATGATTTAAGTCAGCGGGCCAGAATTCAGGGGAAATGAACAGTCTTTTGTTACAGAGAATCTGAAAGTGTCAACAAGAATAATAAGAGGGCTCAGGTTTTTTTTGGGGGGGTGGGGAGTAAAAATACTGATGCTTCTCATACTAGATTTTCAGCTTCTTGTTACTATTTGCAAATGAAGCAAAAAGTAAAAGAATAAACTTTACCATTTCCATACTCTCCATAGGTTCAAGAAATTATACCATGTATCACATAGGACCATCTTTCCAGTTAAATCCATGTAAAGTAGAGATAATGTAAATTGAAAAAACAACCTGCAAGATAACGTAACTGAATGTTTAAAGCGGAACTTGTCACTTTATATAAAAGAATAGTATGCTCTATTTCCTGAATGGACTTGGAAATGAAAACTATCGCACCTGCACTTTGTATTGTTGCTTCTTTTTTATTCCTATTATAGTTTTGTCTTTTACAGATGTTGGAGTTTTTTTCTCTTATTGTTGAATTCATAATCATGGTCACATTTTCTTTGCTTATGCAGAATATTCCTTCCAATGCATTCCTTTATTTTAGTATCCATTGTGTCTTTATTATAGCTGTTGCTGCTCTTTTTTATTTTGTTTACAGAATGATTTTTTAAACTGTCCAATGAAGTAGTGTTAACCTCAAGTAGGATAAATGTGAACAAATAAAATACATCCGATACTCAGATGTGGCTTTTATCTCAGTGCTTGAGTTCCTGTCTAAGGTGATGATAACATTATTCTTTTGACAATTTTGCAGGGGAAATTATGTTAGGCAACCATTTTGACTTAGGTAACAAATTTTTGTAGGCAAATATTTTGAGATAAGAAATACAGTATGGGGAATTCCCCGGGCGGTCCAGTGGTTAGGATTCGGCGCTCTCACTGCTGGGGGCCCAGGTTCAATCCCTGGTCAGGGAACTAAGATCCCGAAAGCCTGCAGCATAGCCAAAAAAGAAAAAAGAAAAGAAAAGAAAAGAAATACAGAAATACACTACATAGTGATGTGCATATGAATGTAAAATAAGGAAGAGAATCATTGTCAGTCATCTAATTATTTAACTTATCCTACATAAGTGATAAAAGGGTGAAAATCCCTTTGTTTAACCCTGATTAGTACACTGTAACACCATTTGGTATGTATTTAATTGAGTAGTCATTCATTTGATTTGACTCTTAAATGGTTATACATTATTCCATTATTCTGTCTATCACTTAAAGATGCCTCAAGAAATAACTCTATAGAGTCTGATACTCTCTCTCACCTCCAGAATTAAAGATGGGTTTGGGAGGGGAATGAGCATGTATTTAAATGTGTAGCCCTAGATAAATGAGAGGAGCCAGAATTTTCCATTATCACTGAGAACGGGATTATAACTGAACAGTGCATCACCCTGAAAGTATATGTTCATATTGACACCCTGTCGTAATACTGTCCTTATTTGTTCAAGCACCCCATAGTGTTTCTATCACAGTGTCAATATACTATATAACAGCAGGTTCTAGTCCGTTTACTTCTAAAGGCTACCTATGGAGGAGCCGTGAGCCTTTGAGTTGATTCTTTCCAGCTCAGTCTCTGAGACCGTCTTGTCAGTGCCTTCCTCCTCAGCATCCAGAGGCAGACAGGGCATTTCAAAGAGCATTAAACTTCCTGTCTAGTTTTTAATGGTTGTGTGTATGTCTTTTTAGTATCTTCATGGATTATTCTCTTTGATTTCAGTGTATTGTGATTGACCATCTTCTCTGAATGGCCACTTCCCGTCTAGTTCTGTGATGCTAATAATCATTACACCAGCACAGATGATGGGCTCAATGTCTATATCCTAATAGACTTGATCTGGCATCCCAGGGAGCTTCTAGCTCCAGAGCCCTGGGCACTGGCCTCAGTGGAGCTTTCATATATGAAAACTCAAAAGAGAAAGCTACTGCTGGGGGAAAAGGGAGAAACCATTTGGAGCCTGGTTGCTTGGGAAGTGAGTACTCCAGAGAAAACACGGATCTAGCCACATCATCCATCCTGCGTTACTTCAAGTCTGATTCTGGGTAGGAGGGGGATAAGCTTTGTGCAAGTGTCACCAAGGGAGCCACGGACAATGAGAAGGTTCACTGCCAACAGCGTCTTCATCCCCCACCAAGGATGCAGGCTGGGAACCTTGGTGGCCAGGCAGAGGGGAGCCCTTTCCTGTCCCCAGAGATAGAGTAGCTTTCCAGTCCTGGTAGAGTGACCTTGACCTGGTCTCCGATGGAAGCTTTGTAGAGGGGACCTCAACTCAGCTACTTAGTTCATGAATCTAACAGTGAAACTCATGGGGTGTCCTGGGCGATGCCTCATTCTCCTGTACATCCGGTTACGGGCTCCTCTGTGTATTCTTCACGACTCGTCCTGTAAGGCGGCTCTTTTGTTACAGCATCAGCTTCTAACCTGAAAAGAACAGCAACTGATGTGGTGAGTACAACATTTCATGCTGTTTTCTGTTTTAAAATAACTCTTTTACTTAATGTTTAGGGCCCTGTGCCTTTTGTTTAACATATTCGTGACAGTCTAATTCTTTAAAAAGAAATCTTAGGCAGCCAGACAAAGGAATTTATAGAGAGACACAGAGTGAGGAGAAAAGGCAGGGCCTGGGATGCCCTCCCTGTGGGCTTTGGTAATAGGACTGTCTGCCGGGAGACGGGTCTGCACATTGGCTCGGAGTAGACGGCTGAGGGCCAAGCTGTGGATTATTTGGGCTTCCTGGATTCACAACTACTTCCCCTCACCCTCACGGAGAGGCCAGGACTCTGCAGACGTAAATCCTGTAGCTGTTCTTAGAATACCTCAAGGGCAAAATATCAGCTAGACGGATGCCACATCCTAAGGACTAGGTTGGAGATAATCTATTGTCTAGTGAATTCCCTTATTTCATGACTATCCACCACCTACCGTGTTTCAGATACTCTCATGCACTTCAAAAACTGAATGATTTTGTCCCCATAACCTGTTTCAGTTTGTTATTCCTTAACTTGATTAACAATACCAATATCCATCCAGTACCTGACGCCAGAAATGTGAGAGTCACCCTTGATTCCTCCTGCTTGCCTATGTCCCACCTCCAGTTACTGAGACCAATCCATTATTTCTTGAGTGCCTCTTAATCTCCGTTCCTCTGTCTATTCTCAATTATACTGTCTTACTCCAGCCTTGTATTTGTCTGTATGTCCAAGAGGGTTTTATTAGACTCATATATTAATATTTGTTCTATCCTCTTCACTGCAGACTGTACTTAAAAAACAAAAATAGGTTATCCTTAAACAAAAGTAGTAATCTCAACTACCTGCCACATAACAGGAGATCAATTGCCTTTTACTTAAAAGAACAAAACATGCCTCAACCTTGGGTGGATCAAGCAGGTTCTCAGCAGTTCGTCTCTTCTTGACACCTCTGTGTAATATCTGATGGTCCAAGCCTTATGCCCCAAAGTGTGACCCAAAATGAGACTCATAAATTTATGCTCTGATGGAAGATTATATATAGATTTATAGTCCCTGACTCTGGCAACTCCAAGGCAACTTTCCTTAATTGGGTCTGTTTTTTAACAATAGGAAGGCAGTCATTCAGAATAGCCCTTTGGCTATCGGTTAGTCTGAGTGGGATATAGTTACTCTTCCATCCACCGGCAAGCAAGAAAGAAATGGTCAATTTTGCCTCTGCATGATGCCACGCTTTCCTATGTGTGTATAAATGTTTGCGGCAAGTGTTTGAAAAGAACAAAGATTTGATTACAACAAAGATTGCTGGATTGTAGCGACTTTGTCTGCCCCTAGGCGACCCCCTCACACCCTCCAGTTACTCTTTTAAGCTGCTGCTTACACGATCTTTCTAAAACTTCAGTGTAATCATGTCTTCCTCTGCTTCAAACCTCTTCAGTTTCCTACAGAATAATAAACAAGCATATAAGAATGTTTATAATCAGTTACTGCTTGTTTCTCCATAGAAACTTATCTTCACTTATTGGTATTCTAAGGGACAAGGAACCTAAAATGTATGAGGTTCTACAATTTATTTATTTTTCCCACTTGCTGGTTTTGGTACATAATTTACAGCATCCTTTGTCATACTGTCAAAATCTATGAACCACGTGCAATATTTCAATCCCTCCAACAACTCCTGTCCCAAATTTAGACCTAAGAGTGAGAAATAGAGGACAGTGTTGGCATTTGAAGTTTTGGAAGTGAACGAAATCTTGGTATGAAATGATATATGATCCATATGACATTTCATCAAAAGCCAAAAAGGAGGGTTTAGCATCACATATTTGGACAATATTCCTCTGTAATTTGTACTGAAATATCAGCTATTTCCAATGTAATGCAACACAATATCTCTTCTCACTGTGAGAAGGAACTGTATGTCAGAACAAGGAAAAAAATAAGGGAGTAACATTTGAATTCACTGGGTCCTTCTTGGAGAAATCAATCAAAGAGATGCTCATATAAGCTGAGAAGACCTTTGAGAGAGTCCATGAAAAAAATAAAAGCACAAAATATTTTGGGGTGAGACCCTGGGTTATTTCTTCAAGAGCTGCTCTCATAAAGAAGAAGATGCAGCATGCAATAAGGGAATTTGTGAATGCCTGCTGAGGTGAAGTTAACCCGGGCATACTGACTTCCTAAAAGACTTTAGCAACATATGAAACGCCTTTGAAAATGAAATGTAAGATGGAGTAGCTTTAATAATACACACAAGTTGACATGGAGTTTTCAGAATCTCCTTCGGAATTCCATTTTCTTTCTAAATGGGAGGGGGAAAGGACAATTTTAGAGCAAATTGTCTCCTCGGTGGCTTGACCAGGTTCAGGGGTGTTTGCTGGGAAGAGACGTGATGGTTGGAGTCTCCAAGGTGGCCCTCATCACTCCCCCAGCTCTGCTGCCACCTCGTCCATCCTAGCCCACTCCAGAGCCCCGAGTAAACAGCGCTGACTCGGGCAGTGATGAAGCCAGGAAAAGATTTGGACTATCTGGAAGATTACAGATCCACTCATTTCTCCAGCAAAATGTTTACCCAATGTGCTGGGATTTCTTGAAAAATGACACTTGGTAGAAAGACGTCACTGGGTTTAATCTTGCTACTATGCTAAATTTATACTTTCTACACCCCACAGTAGTGAAGTCTCCAATCAACATCAGTATATCCACAAGAACACCACATAATTATATCTAATTATTTTTGTTTACTTTTTACGCACAAGAAATACACAGATGCAACAATCAGAAAAGAATACCCATATCGAACACTAGAAAATTATCTAGAAAGTCTTCCTTTATTAACGAACTCCTATTTCCCTCATGGTAATATTATTGAGAGATTGAAGCTCATTGGTTCCACAAATTTATATACACATCTATGTACATACACACATAGGTGTTTTTTTCTCTTTCAAATTCTTTTCCCACTTAAGTTATTACAGACTATTGAGCAGAGTTCCTTGTGCTGTACGGTAGGTCTTGGTTGATTATCTATTACATACACACATTTTAAAAAATAGATCAAACTAAAAGTATTCTCTGATTTCATTTTTTCACCTAAGTGTCAGAGAGATCGTTCCATGTCAGTATAAATAGATCCACCTCATTTGTTTTAATGGCAGCACAGTTTGCCGTAGAAAGGGAATGTTCCATGTTTTATTTAACCACACACCAATCCCCCCTCCCAGGTGATGGACTTTCACTATGGTAGACTCTTCTAATTATAAACCTTGTGGCACTGAATATCACTGTAAAGAGATTTGGATCATATGTAAGAATATTTCTCTGGGACAGAATTAAAGGAGTAAAATTATGGGATCAACGCATACACCCGTTAACACGGTAGTGCACCCCGCCTAATGGGCTTTCAAAATAATTCACTTCGTTCACACTCCCAACAACAGCCATATGCGTTCACCGACATTTGAAGTTAACCATCTTTCGATGTATACTAATCTGATAGATGAAAGATGATATTTCATCTCAGTTTGAATTTCTCTCATAGTAGGGAGGTTGAATATTCTTTGAAATGTTTACTGGTCCTTCCAGCTTCTTTTGGATTTGTCTTCTACCATTGGATGTCACGTGTTCTACAGTAGTGTGTAAATTTTCATAAGAGCCAATCTGTTACCCGTTTTAAATCTGGCTTCTGGTTTTTGTTTCTCTAGTTCTAAATGCCATTCACTGTGGCAACAAAGAGAGAATAAAATGAAAGAAAATGAGGAGGTTATGAAGCATGATGAATTGCTCCACCCTCACCAAAGGCTAGTGACTTTCCAAACGTGATGTATTTTTAAATTTTCTTCTTTCTCTTCTGCTTCTTTCTTTAGTCTTAATAGCCACTTGTATTTGTCACAGAGCCGACCTGACACAAAATCTCCAGTTATACCTGTTCAGCTGCATCTTACAACCTAATTAATATCCATTCTATTGTATCCCACTAGAGGGTAATGTTGGGCTAAAGACCATTCTCTGTGACTAAATTTGAGGCCCACATTCAATATATTCCGGTTACAGTTTTACATCTCTGGTAAAAAATAAAAGGACATGTTGCCCCTTAATGCTCAATACAAATCGGGCAGAAAAGGAGGGCAGAGCTGTGAATTCAAGTGTAACTCAAAGGATATCAGGAAGAACTTGACAGATGCATCTGCTTCAGGTCACACAGAGCAGAGACGGTGCACTTTATTCTATTTTGAACACAGGAAGCCAAAGGATCAAAGGACAAAAAGATTACAAGGAGGAGAGATGATGTCCTCCATGACGCAAACATTACCTAATGTGCAATATTTCCACAGGATCTTCTTTCTGTTTAAAATGTAATTTCCTCTTGGGTTCATGGCCTTAAACTGGCAACATTTCCTTATAGGCCATGCCAGGGCCCGGCGGTCCCCAGAGGCACAGAGCCCTCAGCTGGCACCTCCCATCAGGTGCCTGGATCACAGATGACTTCTGGTGGCCTCCCCTGACAGTCATAAGTTCAAGAAAAGCATGTACAAAAATCACGTCCAAAAGCACGGGTCTAGGTCAGACCCCTTCATCCTCCGAAAGGTCCTCCTCCTCTCCAAAGGCGCTTCAGTCTACTGCACTTAGTATTTTCTCCGCAAAAGAGGCAACCTCAGTTGCTCTTTCAAAAGCTCCTTTAAAAACATGAGAGGTCTGAATGAAGAAACAAAGGTCACAATGATCCACATTCAATGAGACAACCATCTAAAAATTCAAGGGTGCTACTTTTAAAATAATAAAGCCTTAACTTTGACAGAGGGCTCAATGCTGAGTGGGCCTTCCACCAGGAAAGCTCCCAGACAGCAACACCAGCAGACAAAGCTGGGTAATGTTCTTTCTCAGTTTGGCAAAGGGGAAACAGGGTGGGAGGTGAGGGGGCCCGGGGGAGAGAAAGAACACAGGAGAGAAGGACATATGTGCTCACTGTGTGAAACAGCTAGGCCAAGATTCAAAATCGTTCGGTCTAGTCCCCTTGAAATGTCCACGTTCTATTTCTGATTGGCACCTCTGGCTGTGATGGGCAGGGATGGGGCAGCGCTGAGTCAGGACCAGCAGGTGAGACAGCCACGTGCTTACCCTCCCTCATATGTTTTCTACGGCTTTCCCTCCCCCATCTACAGATCGAGCCTTTGAAACGGGAAGGGATACCCTACACCAGTTTAAAGTCTTTAACCTGAGAACTTGGAGGAAAAAAGAAAGAGTCAACAAAGCAGAGGGCAGATCACTGGAGCCACCTCTTATGGGAAGAAGCATCCTTCCTGCGCACAAACTTCTGCCCTTTCCAACTGACTCCATTTTCTATCTTCTCTTCCTCCTCCCCTCTGACTGCAGCTGCCATGGAAACTCCTGTGGGAAGAAAACAAACCTGGAGAGTTTAGTGACCCCACTCCTCCTAAGACGAAGAAAGGAGGAAATTCAGTAAAACTGCTCCATGAAGCTAAGCTTGTGGGCAGACTTGACCCCAGATATCTGTCCTTCCCTTTGCCTGTATTTAAAAATATGTATTACATATTTAATATAATACAACCCGAAATGCCATGAATCAGCAAGCCACTTGGGTTCAGTCCTGTCCTCAGACATGAGCGCTTGGTGTCCTGTCTTGGGCCCCATCCTTTAGTGGGCCCTGCCTTGTCCACCCAGTTGGGTCATACAGCTCGCTACACACCACACCGGAAGGACCACGGAGACTGTGGTGTGGGGAGCTGCATCATCCTTACCATCTAGACCACACTCCAGACCCCGGACCCCATTATTCCCCACCGAGTCCTCTTCCCATCCTGCTGAGATGTGGGCACCCTAGGGCACAAAGGTGCCTGCAAGCTGCCTGTTGGGAAGACTGTTTACAGAGCTACGATGCAGGAGCTGGGGTGTCGCACCATAGACACAAGGCCCCTCCCAGGGAGATATGGAGGGGGTGATAAGAGAAGGGGGCAGGCCTAAGGTCACCATGTGTGCTCTTCCCCCACTCAAAAATGCTTTGGAGTGGGCCTGCTTGGGTTAACGATCTTTCTTCAAAAAAAGACCACAGTTACTCATTAGTATGAAATCAGTTTATATTGGATAAAGAAGATGTGGCACATATATACAATGGAATATTACTCAGCCATAAAAAGAAACGAAATTGCGTTATTTGTAGTGAGGTGGATGGACCTAGAGTCTGTCATACAGAGTGAAGTAAGTCAGAAAGAGAAAAACGAATACCGTATGCTAACACATATATATGGAATCTAAAAAAAAAATGTTTCTGAAGAGCCTAGGGGCAGGACAGGAATCAAGATGCAGACACAGAGAATGGACTTGAGGACACGGGGAGGGGGAAGGGTAAGCTGGGACGAAGTGAGAGAGTGGCATGGACATATATACACTACCAAATGTAAAATAGATAGTTAGTGTGAAGCAGCTGCATAGCACAGGGAGATCAGCTCAGTGCTTTGTGACCACCTAGAGGGGTGGGATAGGGAGGGTGGGAGGGAGACTCAAGAGGGAGGAGATATGGGGATATATGTATACGTGCAGCTGATTCACTTTGTTATACAGCAGCAACTAACACAATATTGTAAAGCAATTATACTCCAATAAAGATGTTAAAAAAAATCAGTTTATAAAGGATTCGTTAGACCATAACACGATGCATAAGTAGGGTCAGGGCAAGGATGGAGGGCAATCCAGCTGTAAGACTGGATCCTGCACTAATGCTGTTCACCATCCAATGTCTAATGATTCTAACCTCTGGGCTGACACCCTTCTGGGTATTATTCACCTTGTGGAAAGTGGTGACCGGATTTCAAGCCTAATGCCTAAGACGGGCATGGTTGACAGGTTTTATCCTGTAAGCCAGGTCCTGGCTTGTGTATTACATTTGTAAGGATTCTGAGACATTCTCTAGACTCACGAAAAAGAGTGCCATGATCAGTTCACCAGCTCCACCATCGGTGCAGGATGGAGAAATAGCAGCGCGTGTGCCAAGTATTTGCTACCACTAGTCAAAGAGGAAACATTTTAAAACTTGCTGAGGATGTGCTCTTTAGACTTAATCTTATTTTAGACTGGAAACAGCCTAAGGAGCCTAGAATAGTTGAAGACTGGACTCCCATCCAGAGCATTTGGGTTTTATTTTCTGGAAACCAGAGACACTTCCCTTCTACTAACCCAAAGTTGAGCAGATTTTGGTCATGCATTCATTGTCTTATCCTGAACCCCTCCTTATACTAGTAGAAGCCTGCCTCTCTGTCCTCATCGTGTGCCATTCACATGGCACTTCTTGCTGCCACAATCATGCCATTTTTCCTGTATGAGTGGCCTCAGGCTCTTGAGAAATACAGCAGATGACAAAGCGTTCTCCAAATTCCAGACTATCCTACTTCAGCCCAAATGGCTGGAATAAGATCAAAATGGCCAGGGTGCCAAGCTCTCAATGGTTTATGTAGTAACAGCGGCAAAAACTTCTTCTACCCACTTTCTTCTACCCACAGTCCAGCAAAATCCATAGGGATGGAATAATATTTTAATATTTAAAAGGATTGCAAAGATTAACCAGTTCAAACTCCCCAATTCCCTTTACTCAGTTTGATGTTATAAAAATGGATCTGGCCATCTTCAGTTTCAAGCTTGTCTGATTTCCAGACAAGAAACTCTGAGAGTTTTGGACCTTTTGTGATATGTCAAAACATGTGTTTGGCATAAATATTAATAGTCAAGTTTTCCCTTTGAGAATTGCTAGTATTTCACAGTGCTTTTCTCTACATCCCCCAGGCAGCATTCCCCCCGAGCTGCTTATGTCCTGAGTATTTTTCCTTAGTACACACTCGACAGATGGGAGGGGAGTATCCTCCTATTATCTTCTCTGTGACCACAGGCCACTTCACCCCCAAGAAACATCAGAGTTCATTTAAAAATGGAAATGTATTTTTTTAAATTTATTTTATTGAAGTATAGTTGATTTACAATGTTGTGTTAGCTTCTGGTGTACAGCAAAGTGATTCAGTTATACATATATATATACATATTCTTTTTCATATTCTTTTCCATTATGGTTTATTGCAGGCTATTGAATATAGTTCCCTGTGCTATACAGTAGGACTTTGTTGCATCAGCTAATCCCAAACTCCCAATCCATCCCTGCCCCACCCCCCAATCTAGAGATTATCATACTAAAGCTATGAAAATTTTTAAAACATAAAATTAATAAGTAGCAAAAAACTAATGGAAAAGTGGATGTTAAGTAGAACAAGAATGTGAAACCATTAAAAACCATAAACTTGAATATAATATTTTAAAACAATGCTAATACCCAGAAAGTTAAACATTTAAAAGTAAAATAAATATGCCCTTACTAACAAAATCAAAAAACAAAATACAAATAAAAATGAAATTTTATAAAGCAAGCAATTAATCCTTAAAGATGAGGGGGAAAATATCAATACCATAATCAAAAACACTAAAGTTTCTCAATGATCAAATTGTAAAATATTAATCGCAATATACACCTTTACCCTCTTACACTCATTAAAGCTGCTCAAAATAGAGACAAATTTTAAAAATGGAAGTTTAAACTTCTCTGCTGCTTCTCACTATTTACAGTAAGAAGAATCCCTTTTGTTTTTAACTGGCAGTAAAAATGGCTCAATTTGTACCAATGGCATTGAAATGTAAGCTTATGGCTGCAGAGTACAGTACAGACTAATTGGTTTCATATAGATTTTGATTTAGAATGTCTCATATATGCAAACCAAAAACTCAGAGAATGTATGTAAAGGAGATGCTTTACTTCTTTCAGATCATTTGGTATTCTTAAGGATTTCTAGTACAAATCAATTTTTATAATCCAGATAAACTAATTTATGTTTAAAGGTATGAGTCTATTTTAATTTTTCTAGTTAAATAATAACTTCTAATACCATAAAGATCAAGCATCTGCTCACCTTTATTAATCTCCTTAAAAAATATGTTGCTGAGGGGCTTCCCTGGTGGTGCAGTGGTTGAGAATCTGCCTGCTAATGCAGGGGACACGGGTTCGAGCCCTGGTCTGGGAGGATCCCACATGCCACGGAGCAACTGGACCCGTGAGCCACGACTACTGAGCCTGCGCGTCTGGAGCCTGTGCTCCGCAACAAGAGAGGCCGCGATAGTGAGAGGCCCGCGCACCGCGATGAAGAGTGGCCCCCGCTTGCCACAACTAGAGAAAGCCCTCGCACAGAAACGAAGACCCAATGCAGCCAAAAATTAAAAAAATATAAAAATAAATAAATAAATAAAAGATTACTATTAAAAAAATATATATGTTGCTGAGTACTTTGGCTTCTAGGTACAATAGACTACCTGTGTCAGACTGACTCTACTACAAGAACAACTAGAAAAGCTGCATAAAATACCAAAAACAAAAATAAAAACAAAACAAAACAAAGAACCTATTTGAAATAAGACATGAGGAAGCTATCGAGGCAGCTAAGACTTCAGGGACTAAGGTCCTGGAAAGAAGAAATATGCGTGGAGGTGATCCCTATATGCATGGAGCTGCTTAGCTTTTCTCCTTAGAATTTGTCAATTATTTATCAGTGCAGGGTCAAGAGGGTGAGAAACTGAGCAAAAACTGGTGGTAAAGAGGCAAAGTGCTGAGCAGAGCTTTTAGTAACCTCTCAGGCTGGAGAGGCAAAAATTGGAGTGCAGGAATGACAAGGCAGCAAGGCCTTGAGGAGCCCAAATCCTGGAGAGGGTATCAGCAAAGAGAAGTAAACTCAACCCTGGGTGCTCCTTTCCCTTCAAGGTTTCTTCTGATTCCCAAGCAGCAAGTGGGTAAGGTAATTCAGACAGAGAAAGATAAATATCATATGATATCACTTATATGTTGAATCTAAAAAAAAATGATAAAAATGAACTTATTTACAAAACAGAAATAGACTCACAGACATAGAAAACTAACCTATGGTTACCAAAGGCGAAAGGTAGAGGGGGGAGGGAAGGATAAATTAGGAGTTTGGGATGAACAGATACACGCTACTACATATAAAATGGTTAAACAAAGACCTACTATATAGTGCAGGGAACTATATTCAATATCTTGTAATAACCTATAATGGAAAGGAATCTGAAAAAGATTTTGTATATATATAACTGAGTCACTTTGCTGTACACCTGAAACATTGTAAATCAACTATACTTCAGTTAAAAAAGAAAAAAAGAAATGCTGAACAAGAGAGTTTAGCAAAGGATTTAAACAAAGAGGGCACATCTCAAAAGGGCAAAGAACCAGAAACATGGAGTAGAGCATGCTTCTGAGTAAACTAACCTCCACGTGAGCTATTTCATTATGAAATCAAGCAGGGCAAAGAAAGCTCCCCTGGAAAGCCATCAAAAGGTCATTCTAGAAACCACTGGAAAACAATGGAAAGGAAGATTTAGTCTCTTGTCTGTGAGATTTGGGCATCTTAAAATTAGTCACATATGTGTTTCTAAATAATCATTTTAACCACACAGATAAAATGTAAAAGAGAGTGCTTTTATGGAATTTTGAGCGCACAAATATTTTGAGCGTGCACATTATAAACAGTGCATGTACCCTGTCTTTTCCCTTCAGACACAGCACCTTCAGAGGAAAGAGATACTGAATTCCCCTGGGGAGGTTCCTCATTACCTGCCCCCTTAGCATTTTATGTTCCACACTTACACAACAAGGTGAGAATACTTAGAGGCAGTACTTTATTTTGCCCTTCTGCATCGTGCTGTGGATGAAATAAAATCCACCTTTTTCTTAGTGCCTTTCCCAGAGACTCGGGATCAGCAACTCGTCACAGCTCGTCACACAGGCCTGCAGTGGCTCTGTTCACAGGCAGCGCAAGGCTGAGGGGCTTCCTGGCCCGTGTCTGATTCCCGAGCCACCGCCATGCTGGAAACTGGCAAACTGTGTTTGAAGCAACGGCCTCAGACATCACAAAGAATGCTTCCAGCATGTGTGCAGCTAGCGATGATCATATATACTACGTAAAGCAAGTCAGAAAGAGAGACACAAATACCATATGATCTCACTTATATGTGGAATCTAAAATAGGACACAAATGAACCTATCTACGAAACAGAAACAAACTCACAGACATAGAGAACAGACTTGTGATTGCCAAGGCGGAGGGGGATGGGAGAGGGATGGAGTGGGAGTTTGGGATTAGCAGCTGCAAACTATTATACATAGGATGGATAAACAACAAGGTCCTACTGTATAGCACAGGGAACTATATTCAGTGTCCTGTGATAAACCATAATGGAAAAGAATATGAAAAAGAATGTGTATGTATATATGTATAACTGAATCACTTTGCTGTAGAGCAGTAATTGACACAACATTGTAATTCAACTTTATTTCAATAGAAAATAAACTAAAAAAAAAAAGAATGCTTCCAACATAACCTCAGTTGGTCTTTGCTCCTTTCCCCTGTGTCTGTGTCACATTCACACAAGGGCTGTACTCCCTGACCTTTGGTCAAGTCCTCTCTGCCAGGCAGGACGCACCACTCTGAAATTTCCAGTTGTTCAGGAGATTAGGAAGAGGAGGGATGTGGGAAGGAGCGGGTCCTAGAACTTGGCTTTGACCTCTGACCCGGCAACCTCGTCCTCATCAGAACAGTGACCGAACACCCCAAACCCGTGCACCAGGAGCGCATCAAGGCTCTTTCTCAGCTGGAATATTCCCATGTCACCCTCATGCCGTTCCTGGCCGCTCTCAACAAAGAGATCTGGGATCCAGCCCTGCTTCTCCTACATAATAACTGCATCCCAGGGTAGGTCACAGAGTCATAGCCTTGGGAGCTCAGAGCGAGAAGGGACCTTTCACATCTGTTAGTAAAACCTTTAGTACAGGGCTTTGGTTCCCAACGAGCTGCAAAGCGGTCATCCAGACTGTATTAATAAAAAATGTATGTGTAACAATCACTTATTATTTCCTTTCTAGGTACCACTCTGTAGTTACTGTGCTAAGATCTTTACCAGTGTTATTTACTGTGTGCTCACAATAGCACTATAATTAAGATTACTGTCCCCATTTCATAGACAGGAAAACAGTAGTGTAAAGAGATTAAATAAGGTGCCTGAGGTCACCTAGATGGCAAATGGCAGATTCAAAACCAGGTCCTTCTGACAATAAATCTGACTCTCTGAGTTAATCTTACACCAGATCACCTGAAATTTAATACCTGTAGTGACAGAGAACTCATTACACAAAACAGTATCCATCTCTAATCACATTGACAAAGTAGAACATTTTTTACACTTACCTAAAATCTGTTCACCTGTACTTTCCACTCCTCAGTGCTAAGTCTTTTCCTTAATTGTGTACAGAACTACTCTAACTGTTGGATGGATATGCCTTCGAGTATCTGAGGACAGGAATGTCCTCTTCTCTAAGTCACCTCTTCGTTCTCTGCTCCCTCCAATGGGCCTCAATCCCTATAAATCTCATTTTTCTAAATCTCGTTTATTCCCTTCCCCAACTCTTCCACCAGGTTCAACTGAAGGTGGAATGAAATCAAGTGAGTTTTAAAGCAAAAGTGTTGTAATGTTTATTCATGTCTTTGTAAGTCCCCTCGTAATGTATACAAACAGAGTAAAGGATATGTGTTTCATGCGATTTGGGGGTAACTTTTGATATGACTCATAGAAAAAATATGTTGAGTATATCTAGCCATTACACATCTTCAAAGCATAGTAAAGTATCCTGTCACAAATATATTGGAAAGTTATATATTAGGCATAAAATAGATAACCAACAAGGACCTACTGTATAGCACAGGGAACTATACTCAATACCTTGTAATAGCCTACAGTGCAAAAGAATCTATAAAAGAATCTATATATTCTTTATATATACTTTAGAATATATATTCTATATATTCTGGGGGCTTCCCTGGTGGCGCAGTGGTTGAGAGTCCGCCTGCCGATGCAGGGGACACGGGTTCGCGCCCTGGTCTGGGAGGATCCCACATGCCGCAGAGAGGCTGGGCCCGTGAGCCACAACTGCTGAGCCTGCGCGTCTGGAGCCTGTGCTCCGCAACAAGAGAGGCCGCGACAGTGACAGGCCCGCGCACCGCGATGAAGAGTGGCCCCCGCTTGCCACAGCTGGAGAAAGCCCTCGCACAGAAACGAAGACCCAACACAGCCAAAAAAAAAAAAAAAAAAAAAAAAGAATATATATTCTATATATTCTGAATCACTTTCCTGTACACCTGAAATTAACACAACATTGTAAATCAACTATATTTCAATGAAAATTTTTAAACAATAAATAACTATATTGAGAAGGCAGTTTGGGCATCATTTAGTGATTGAGAGCCTGGGGGTCAGATAGATCCCAAGCGTACCATGAAGTGGTTACGTGACCTAGGAGTTACTTAACTACTCCGAGCTTCTGAGTTTCCTCATCTGTGAAGTGCATAACAGTCGTACATACCTCAGAGGGCGGCAACGAGGACTAGATGTGTTAAATTCAGTAAAGTGCTTAGAACAGTGTCTAGCACTTGTCAAATGCTGTATACCTATTCATTAAGTACACGAACTGGATAATCTTTCATTGCATTATGAGGATTATATATATCCAGTGCTAAGCACAAGGAGTGATCTGTTAATAACTTAATGACTCATATCCATCATTAAAGTGAAGCATTTGAGGTTCAGAGAAGTTAAGTGATCTGTCCACGCTCAACCAGTTAGTAAGCATCTTAGAATTTGAACGTGGGTCTGTTGTTCTCTTAATCACTAGGCTATGCCACGTTAATCAGAATGGAAATGGAATATTTTCTCCTTAATGTGGATCTCGATAGGCTCCCTCTCTTTGGGCTGGGCTGGACCAAGAAAACCCTTTCCTATCCTCTCCCTACTGTCTCCCTGTTCCTAAGGGCAGTTTCTTTCCCCACTCACACATCAGTGCACACCAGTAGACACTTACAGACACTAACATGCACGGCCCTTCAGACAAAGCCAGACATGCAGACCTGGATCCCAACTGAGGCTGGTACTGCCACTAATTTGCTGTGATAAATATTAGACGAAATAATCATCCTACATATGACTTTTTCATATTTTGTCTAATGATTTTAGGGTAGACACCCAGAAGTAGAATTATTGGAGCAAAGGATATGGACATTTTCTTGGCTCAGTGCATACTGTCAAGTTGTTTTCCAAAAGAATCATGCAAATTTATAATGCCATCATTCATATCATGGTGATACTATAACTAACATATTTTTAATATTCATAATTTATATTTATAAAAGTAAATTTAAAATGTACATGTAAATGTTAAAATAATAATAATTTTGGTAGAGACGAGGTATTAATTTACTAGGTGAAAGAAGTACATTTTTTATTAGTGATAGTAAATATATCGCCCATTTTAAAGGTTGTATTTCTTCTTTTATAAATTGTCTCTTCTGTCATTTGCACATTTATCTATATAACTACAACACGATATTTCCTACTGGTAGTTAATGAGAAAATTACAGAAACTGTAGAACATTTTTCAAATGCACAGCATTGTTATCCTTATTTATTTTTAACACAAAGACGTTTTGTTCAGAGATTCCTGGTTGACCACAGTTTGTTGTTCTAAATTTTAAAAGAGGGAAATAGGAATTTAGTACAATAGGAACCTGCTGCCACCCCTTAGCTACATCATAAAAGGTCTGCTGTCCTTACTCACACTGACCTATTCTTTACCTCTTTACTTCTTTGTTCTGGAAGAGCAGACGTCTGACCCTTTGGGGACACCACCCTCTCCCCTACTGTTCTCTCCAACCCGAGGCAAACTTTCTCCTACTTCCCAGAGCCTCCCAGAAGGGGTGAGGTAGCTGGTCCTTGGAATCCAGAACCGTTTTCTGAATCTTGAACTCTCGTGACCTGTTCAAGGGTCCCCTGCTTCTTCTGGACCCTTAGTACTGGCATCGTGCCTAGCCCACCTCAGATGCTCAGCCGCGATTGAATAAACCATACTACCTCCTGGAGAAGACTCTTAACTGACCACACCTACCCAGCCAGATGTTAATATCCCAGAGCTCATGCTGTCATTCAGCTCACAGTCTCAGATCAATCAGCCTCTTTATCCTGTCACAAGCCCCCTCTCGCTACCTGTCCTTACCTGATTGGGACTACAACATTTCCTGTTTTCTAACAGATCCTTTTCTCGCATTCCCTTCCCTTCTAATAGCTTTCATTTCACCCTGTCCTCTAGCTGTCATACTCTGCCCTTTTAAAACATGTGCCTTGGACTTCCCTGGTGGTCCAATGGTTAAGACTCCGTGCTTCCACTGCAGGGGGCACAGGTTCGATCCCTGGTCAGGGAAGTTCTGCATGCCTCGAGGTGCGGCCAAAAAAAAAAAAAAAAAGAACATCATCAGTTATGGGACAAAAAAATAAAATAAAACATGTGCCTAAAGGAAACAAAACATCTTTTAGTTTACCCTGCTTCTCCTTCAAAAAGTCACTGTGACTTCTTTTTATAGTCCAAATCCAAAAATTCTACACCCACCCACTGCGTCCAGCTCCTCATCATGAAGGTAGTGTTGGAGGAAAGGGCAAAGAGTCTATGTCACTCCCAATTTCTCAAAAAAGAAAAGGCGGTTCCAGCTTAAAATCACAACCACTGCATTGTATCTCACAATTTCATGGGTCGGGAATTTGGGCAGGGCTCAGCTGGATGATTCTTCTGTCCTACTCCATTGATGGAGATCACTTGGTGTATTTAGCTGACAGGTGGGTTTATCTGAAGAGTCCAAGACGGCTGCATTCTCATGTCTGGTGCCTGGTGGGGAGGGTGAGAAGCGCCTGCCTGGGGCCTCTCCAGCATTAACAGCCTCAGAGAAGTTGAATTTCTTACATAATCACCCAGGACTCCAAATGTGCCAGTGAATAAGACGGGAGCTGAAAAGACTTTACGATCCAGCCTCAGAAACCACAGAGCACCAGTTATGTCTTATTCTATTGGTAAAGCATGCACAAGCCTGCCCAGATGCAAGGGGAAGGGACATGGACTATCTATCGCCTTTTGATGGGAGGAATTTGTAATTATGCTTTAAGACCACTACCAACGGAACCACTGCGAAGGACAGTGGGTAGGGTTGGTAGAGTTGGGTTGTGGGTTGGGGATTGACCAGTTGATAGCAGTTCACTAGAGTTAGTAAGGAGTAATGCCCCCTCTTATACATTTAGTCACATTATACCGAACATTCTCCATCTGCTTAGCCATCAGTCTCTCAACCTAATAACTCCACTGCAGTTGCACCCCCTAAGATGACCATTTATGTTAGAGCCAATTCCAATAATCTTTTCTTTGTTTTTATTCTCTTTTGACATTTTTTTCTAAACATTACACTAGTCGAGACCCAACACTTTGTTAATTATATTCTCAAATGCCATAGTTCTGTGACTGGGTTCACTATTTCTTTCCTAACTTTGCCTTTGACAAGGCCATTCTTCCTCGGCCGTAACTCTGGGGACCCCTATGACTTGGCCCTTGACCCCTTTCCCTAGTCCCATTATATTTACTCCCATGTAAAGTGTGGACCTTCCTTTATCACACTCATATTGCTGACTCTCAAATACCTCCCAGCTCTGATTTCTCACTCTCTTTGTATGTTGTATACAGTTTCCTGCCGTAGCTCTCAACTGTGAGAAATACCCTTCTCTTCAAATAATTCCACGACTTTTAAAAGCTGATCTTGTTTCCTTTCCCCTAAATTCACCTCCCCTTACCAACTGCCTCATGACAATCAGCTGGCACCATCACTGAGCCTACTACCCATGTTCTTAATCATCTCCAAAAAACCTTTGACTTCATACCCAGTCATTCATGAAGCTGTATTGTCTACCAGATGACATGTGACATTTACGTGAGGACACGTTACAATCTGTAAAACAGTACACAGGCATGAGGTGATAACATGCGTTCACGTTCAGATGACTTGACCAGGGTCACAGAGAAGGTAAGAGCTGCACCTCGAGCCAAGCGACCTGCCATTGCCCTTTCCACTGCAGTCCACTAAGCATGAAAGTAAAAGGAGCCAGTGATATCTCACTTTTATATAGTGCTTTAGCAATTTACTACCGATTTGCTTTCTAGTATGTCTATTATCTCATTTGACATCCTCCTACAAAAAGTGTTCAAATGAAACACTTTAAAAGTTCAGAGTCTTCTTGGTTTCTGCCTGGGATTTTTTCGAGGCTGCATTTGGTGGTTGGAAAGGAGTCGAGAGGATGAGAAGTTAAAAAGAGAGGAAAGGGACGCCAAGCAAAGAAGGTACCTGCAAGGCTCCTGGGGAGTCAGAGGAATAAGGGGAGTCTCACTCTTGCCTTGGAGAGCTCCGGCTGGGCGGGACTTTCTACCAGGATCACTGAGATGGCACTTGTTTCGGGACCCGCCCCCCCTCACCCCCCGCAAGCCCGCCCTAGGCGCGCACCTGAAGACGCCAGAGGCCTGGGGAGATGCGCGCCAGCTGACCGCGGGTGGGGCGCGGTTGTGCGCCCTTCCCTACGCGTCGAGGGCAGGGCTCAGACGGCCAGGTGCGCGGCCAGGACTTTTGGGGCGGAGGGCGGCTCCCCAGGGGCCGAGCCAGGATGGGGCGGTGGGAGGGACCTGGTTCCCCAGGGCGCACCCCTGCCAGTGCCAGGAGACCTGGAGCGGCTCAGCCCCCGATCGCCGGCGACGTCAAGTCACCCGCGGAGGGCAGAGGGCACCGCGTGGCCGGCCCAGGCGCGGGGGGAGGGCAGGCAGACGCCGCCGATTGGATTCCGCCCCCCCGCCCGCGGCAGCCCACTGCCCCCATCGCCCGGACGTCGGAGAGGGCGGGTTTGCTGCCCGGGCGGCGCAGGAGCGAGGAGCCAGGGAGAGCTTCCACCTTCGGGGCCGGGGCCCTGCTCCCCTTGCACCGGCGCCTGGCTCCGCGCTGAGTCAAGATGCTGGGACTCACAGCCTCAGACGCGCCCCCGACCATGGCGGTCACGATCTTCTCGGCTGGAGTGGCGGCCGGCGTGGCGGATGTGATCACCTTCCCGCTGGACACGGCCAAAGTCCGGCTACAGGTAGGGAGCGCGATGGGGAAGGGGAGGTGTCTGGGGCAGAGAAGGGACCCCTATTGGGTGCGCCCCTTTGATTCCGGCTTTGGTTTAACCATTCTTTCTCACTTTAGGTAGAGCAGGTGGCCACGTTAGAAAAGTTTGACCTGTCACAGGACGGATGCTTTAGGGTAGGAAACTGGAACTTCTCCGGGATTAACTAAAGAAGCAGGGGGGTCATGGAGGCTGGATTGACCAGGACTATTGCCAAACCCTGCCGTAGTTAGGGAGCACTCGGTGTTCTAAGAGCTACGAATATCAGCTTCTCCCGAGTTTCCAAGCCGGGCTCTTTCTCCTTGCTCCTCTGCTTAGACAGGCGCCTCTTCCCGTCCTACTGCCTTAGGGGTTCTGAAGAGTTCATGAGGGTGGGACAGTGGGGTGGGGGTGCAGGGGAATGTTCAAAGTAGGCATAGCAGCCAGATTCTCTCCCCTCCCCCTTTCTGTACATAGATAGATAGATAAGGAGGGATGTTGCTGAGAAGGGAAAAGGAATTGAAAATAGAACACGATGCAAAAAAAATCTTGGCTTAAGATTTCTCCATAGCCTGATGCCAATCTTTGTTTTTTCCTCACTAGGTAGGACTCCCCTACTCAATTTTTACTTCCCTCTGACCTGTACCTTTCTCATTTCCAGATCCAATGCAAATGCCAGACCTCCAGTGCTGTTAGGTATAAAAGTGTCCTGGGAACAATCACCACTCTGGCAAAAACAAGAGGGCCAATGAAACTCTACAGTGGGCTGCCAGCTGGCCTCCAGAGACAAATAAGCTTTTCCTCTCTTAGGATCAGCCTCTATGAAAGCATCCAGGAGTTCTTCACCACAGGGAAAGAAAGTAAGTAGGGAGCATTCCCGGGAGGGGAAGAAGCCAGAGAGAAATGTCCTGGGCCCAGCTCTGGCCAAAAAAAGGTTACACACAGGGTGGTGGTCTTCATAACACATTGGCAAGCAAACATCAAGGTGTGAACACACGGGGCAGAGAGGGAAGACATGTTGGTGAGGAGGAAGAGGTGAAGCCAGAAAGGCAGGAAAGGGCCAGATCACAAGAGACCTTGCAGGCCATGCTAAGGAGCTTGCATTTTATCTTTAAAGTGATGGGAAGTCATTGAAAAATGATAAGCAAGGGAGTAACACAAACAATTTATATTTTCAAAAGATCACTTTGGCAGCAGTATAAAAGATATATAGAAAAAGGGGAAGAAAGGGGTAAATTAGAAAGTAAGAAATAATAGGGGTATGATAAAGCAACAGTCAATCAGAAGAGAGGTCAATCAGAAAGATTTTGGAAGTGTAATTGACAACTTGGTGGAAAACTGGAAGTAAGGTGCAAAGGAAAGGAGGGAATGTAAGATGACTTCCAAGTTTCCAGCTAAAGATACCATTCATTGAAGGAGGGAATATAGAAACCGCCTTAAGGGGGAAGGTAAGAAATTCAGGTTAGGATGTGTCGACAGGTAATGGCCAGTCTGCACAAGAGCTTAGGAGAAACACCTGGGTTACATTTCACAGAGTCACGGGAGAAAGTATCAGTAGGGCCAAACAGAGCAGAGAGATCTAGTGTGGGAAGGAGTGATCAATGTACCTAACAATAGAAGCTCATGGGTTTCCTTGGCAAAACCATCATGAGCAGAGTAGTGGAGGTGGCAGCTAGATTGCAGAGGACTGAGAAGATGGGCCGTAAGCGAAGACAAAGAATATGGCCTTGCTCCCAAGGAGCTTGATGGGGAAATGAAAAAGGGTTAGGAGCATAGGATGAGTGCATTAAAATAAGATTATAAATGTGGGCCAAAAGTGAAGGGAATTGTAATCATATGATCTTGCCACTTAAAAGATGGTTATTAGTAAATGCTCAGCTCCTAGCCAAGCATAATGAAAAAGGAGTACAACCATACAGTAATGAAAAGAATTGCTATATTTTCCATATGCAAGACACTGGGTTAAGTGCTGTATTGATATTATTTTAACTCACACAATGACTCTTTGAGGTAGATACTATTACCTCTATACAGATTAGGAAACAGAATTAGAGACTGAGAAAGTCCTTGATGAATAAATGTGATTGATGCATACTTTATATTTAATTATAGGAATAGGCATGAGGCTCTAAGACTATTTGTAGTTTTATTAAATGATATCTGTCTTGAGTAACCTAATTTTTCAAAATGTCCAATTAAAAATCACTTTATCAGCTTCTTTCTTCTTATCTTTGTCCCTTTTGTAGTCTGTTGTAGTCTGACACCACTTGATGTCCCAAACTGGGGCAGTTTGTCCACTGGGCTTTTCCTAAGATCCCTAAGTCCAATAATTAACATTCTCATTGATGGAAGGAAGACTAAGCATCACTGGTGACTGGTCCCCCCATCCAGTTGGGAAATACTGAAAAATAGAACTAAATATAGGAAAGAACTAAGCAAGATATAGGAAGGAACTAAGCTACTGTTTAAATAGGCATTGTGTTCTTTTTCCTTGAAATTTTTAAAAAATTTCAGTCAACTTTGAAGTCTTCTAGCCCTACTATGCTTTAGTACATACTAGTACATGATCAACACATGCACAAGCATTAGGGAAGTACAAAAGATATAATGACACAATAGTATTAACCACTAAAAATTAAAAAGACATATAGATGCATTCTGGATCTTGATTTTTTTTCTTTCTTTCTTGACACATCTTTTTTTTCTCTGGATGACAACGGCTAGTTTAGGAAGCAGGGTCTCAGCGGGCCTAACGACTGGCGGCGTGGCCGTGTTCATTGGGCAACCCACAGAGGTAGTGAAGGTCAGACTTCAAGTGCCAAGCCATCTACATGGTCCCAAACCTCGCTACACTGGGACTTACAATGCTTACAGAATTATAGCAACAACAGAAAGCTTGACGGGGCTTTGGAAAGGTAACTCACTTCAAGATGGATTTAGTCATCATTAAAACATATATATCCAATTAGCACCTTATCATATAATGGAGCTATTCAATACTTTCTTTTCCTCCAGGTTGTACTCCGAATCTGACAAGAATTGTCATCATCAGCTGTACAGAGCTAGTAACGTATGACCTAATGAAGGAGGCCCTTGTGAAAAACAATTAACAGGTAACTTTCTTTTTTACATGGCAGGTCTGCACATTTATAATTTCATCTTGGAGTTTCTCCAGCCATAGTATACTGAATCCCTTAATTGTAATAATTTTCTCTCTAAAAAAAATAAGCACTTTTGAACAATAGATATACTATAACCAAAACCCTAAGTTTTAGAAGTTTTGTTGCAACGTTTTTTTTTTTTTTTGCAACAAAACTAAGATGCAACTGTATTCTTACATCGGCATTATTCTTATTTAATACTAATATATGGACTTCTGTTAGCATCTTATTCTTATAAAGCAGAATTCAGGAAGTGAGGCATCCTCCACTATATCCAGATGAGCTAGTGAAATAAGGAGCTTCTTGGTGGTTTCATCCAAAAAGTAGAACCATTGGATAGGTTCCTAAAAATTTTATTCTAACAGGTTCTGGAGACATTGAAATCCTCCTTGGACAATGACTTTAATTCAATAAAAAAGTACTAGATGCCTATATAGCAGGCATTATGCCATACCTTAAGGACACAGAGAAAGGTGGCAGGTTATTTTCCTAAAGCACTTACAATCCACTATGCCATGTACTATTTGCCAACTTTTTCTAATGTAAGTATAACCTTCCTTACTGTATTTTATTTATTTATTTATTTATTTATTTATTTTTAATGCTCTCTCTTTTTTAAAAATTAATTAATTAATTAATTTATTTATTTATTTTTGGCTGTGTTGGGTCTTCGTTGCTGTGCGTGGGCTTTCTCTAGTTGCAGCGATCGGGGGCTATTCTTCATTGCGATGTGCGGGCTTCTCACTGCGGTGGCTTCTCTTGTTGCGGAGCACGGGCTCTAGGCACGCAGGCTTCAGTAGTCGTGGCATGTGGGCTCAGTTGTTGTGGCTCGTGGGCTTAGTTGCTCCGTGGCATGTGGGATCTTCCTGGACCAGGGCTTGAACCTGTGTCCCCTGCCTTGGCAGGCGGATCTTAATCACTGCACCACCAGGGAAGTCCACTGTTTTTTATTTATTTATAAGAAATCCACATTGACCTCCTGCTATCAACAGGTTTACAAGGATCTGATAGATAACTAAAAGTCTGGGGTTGACCTGTCTCACTGACCCATTTCAGATGATGTGCCCTGTCACTTTGTGTCCGCTGTTATCACTGGATTTTGCACAACGGTTCTGTCCTCTCTAGTGGATGTGGTGAAAACCAGATTTGTTAACTGTCTACCAGGACAGTACACAAGTGTGTCCGACTGCGCAATGTTGATGCTAAGGAAGGACCATCGGCTTTTTTCAAAGGGTAGGATGTGGTCTTCTGTACCTGTAATGTTGTGTTCAGGGTATCTGTGTGCTGTGGAACGCTATCTCATCTAAACGACTGACAGCTGACCAGCCTTAGAATGTGCAGTATACTTCGTGTCTACTTTTCTTTGCCATAAATGTCTCCAATCCACCAATTCCACTGTGCCAGAAAATTTAAATCTGTGATAGTACAATTTTCTCAAGCTTGATCAGAGGCTCATTCAAAACCAGCAACCTCTCCCTTGGTCTCGATCTATTGGAAATGTAGACAGTATTTTGCCTTCTCTGGGCAGAAGAACTATAAAATGGAGGGAAAGCATAATAGAGGGCTATGAGAAAGTAAGATTTGATTTTTACTATTTTAATTTAGTGGACTCCGTTTTTTAGATTGTATTAAAGCAAAACTAGAGAAAAATCATTCTCATTGATCGAGAAAAGTGATATAGAAAATGATGTAGTTTAATGATTACACTCACCTAGAAACTAGTATTGTTTCTAGTGAATCATATTTTCCCATAAAGCTATCTTTTATATTATATTATATTGTATTATAAATTACCTTCTTAAGAAAATATAGTATGAACTAATTTATGGATATACTCAATAAGGATTATACTAGTGGTAAAATAACAAGATTCCACAACCTTTAAAAGTTGTAAAGCAATGCCTCAAACCTTATGAAATAAGCATAAATGCACCATACACGTTATACAAAAGGTTCTAATTCACCATAATCTGTATTTATGACATATTAATACAAATGGAATATATTGTAAAATTAATTTAACATAGATATATCAGTTATCAACCAGTAAATATTTAACAATTTTACTTTTTTCAAATTTAAAACCTTTTGGGGGGATACATGCTACAACAAGGATGAACCCTGAAAACATTATGCTAAATAAAATGAGCCAGCTACAGAAGGACAAATATTGTATGACTCTACTTATATGAGGTATCTATAGTAGTCAGAATCATAGAAACAGAAAGTGTAATGGTGGTTACCAAGGGCTGAGGGGAGGGGGGAGTGGGGAGTTATTTTTTAATAGGTACAGAGATTCAGTTTGGGATGACCAAAGCTTCTGGAGATGGAGGGTGGTGATGATTGCTCACAATGAGAACATATTTAATGCTACTGAATTATACTATTTAAACAAATATATAAACATATACATATATATGGCTAAAATGATAAATTGATGTATATTTTACCACAATAAAAACACACAACACACACATATCCAGGAGTCAGGAGAAATATGTTAAGAGACCCCACAAAATATCTGAGGGTGACTTTTATAGGCCAGATCTCTAAAATATCTATCCAAGGCAGATTTAACTATGACATCTTTTTCTCTGGGAACATTTCATTGCTGCAGATAGGCATTCAAAAATCAATTATTTGGGGGCTTCCCTGGTGGCTCAGTGGTTGAGAGTCTGCCTGCCAATGCAGGGGACACGGGTTCAAGCCCTGGTCTGAGAAGATCCCACATGCCGCGGAGCAACTAGGCCCGTGAGCCACAACTACTGAGCCTGCGCGTCTGGAGCCCATGCTCCGCAACAAGAGAGGCCGCGATAGTGAGAGGCCCGCCCACCGCCATGAAGAGTGGCCCCCGCATGCCGCAACTAGAGAAAGCCCTCACACAGAAACATAGACCCAACACAGCTATAAATAAATTAATTAATTTAAAAAAAATCAGTTATTTGGTCTGCACAGTTTGGCAGAATTCTTAAAAAATAACAAGAGCAACAGCAACAGCAAAATGCAATTAGATCCTTGACAATCCCTCTTAGGACAAGAATTGCCAAGATCTAGACAGCACTCATTTCTTGACCCTGGAAAATGGTCTAATTACTCATCACTTTGCTTTCTCCACTTACTTCCTCTTTTAAACTATTAGTTTTAACTATTAGTTTCCTACTTCCCATTCAGAAAGCAAAGCAAAACAAAAGTTCCTCTCCCTTCAAAAAAAGAAAAGATGATAAGGAGGAGACAAGCTTCGGTTTGGTTTGGTGGGATCATATTTGTATAGGTGTGATCATTTGGGTTTTGTTGTTTTGAAGGATAGCGCAGCTGGATGAAACTTTAGGCAGAGGAGGGAAAGATGAAGACTAGGTACTTTCAAGCATCTGCATTTGAGGAGAGTGGCACCATGAGAAGCATAAACTTGCCTGTGCTATAATAGCTTTAAGAATTTCGAGCAAACTAACAGAATGGTGACATGCATTCTTCTAGATTTGTACCTTCCTTCTTGTGACTGGGATCCTGGAACATCATCGTGTGTGTGCTTTGAACAGCTGAAGCGAGAATTGATGAAGTCGAGGCAGACCATGGACCGTGCTACCTAATCATCTTCAGGGAAAGGATGGAACAGACCAGTGGGAATCTTTGCTAACTGAATAATTTTAAAAAAGCAAACAAACCTATTCACTTTATTTCACACTAAAAAGATAAGAAACTCCGGACTATTTTTTTCAAAGGAAAACTAATACCTATTTCTTGTGACTTTTATTCTCAGTGTTTTAAGGAAGGGAAAGCAAAACATTCAGTATACACCCTGGCAAATGTAATGTCCAGATAAGTTACTACATTTGATTGACCATTTAATGGGAGAGGGAGTTGTTTATGATTGAGTATGAAGATCTTTAACAGGTTTTAATTATTAATTCAAACTGATGGAAAAGGAAAACTGAGTGAAATGCACTTTATAAATACTTAAAAATGAAGTTATCAAAGAAAATACTACTGTTTCCTTTTTATTTATTAACCCAGTTGTCAGTTAATACATTCAGTAAAGAATTGCTAATAGCTTTTAAAGTTTGCCTTTTTGGATCTATATCTAATGTAAGAGTTGAAGTTCGCCTAGATTACAACATTGCCCAAATAGCAAGGGGAGGTCTTTAGAATCAATAAACTCACTTTAAATAGTATTAGTAGAGATTTTTCATTTTTAGAGTCCATATTTTATGGCATCTATAACAACTTCTAAGATACAATATTCATTTGGGCATTGTTAGAATCGTAGTATCTATTCTAGAATCACAGAATTTTAGAGCTAGAAGGTACCTCTGATAAGACAGAGGAACAAACTGAGATGAAAATTAATCTTCACAGCATCTTTCTAGCAAAGCCAGATTCATCATTCACATCCGTAGTAACTTTTGTCATGTCTACAAACTGAGTGCAGAAGAGATAGGGAAAGAATAAACAAGGACTTAAAAGAAGTGTCAAGACAAGGCTCAGCCTTGTCTTAAGCCAAAAACAAGGAGTGGCCGCAAAAGGGCCAACAAGCCCACAGGCATCAAAATCAGCTCCACATTACATTTACTGTTGTGTTTCTCCCCCCGTTGACTTCTGAGGTTTCCCTCCTGCTTATTTCCCCCCAGTTGTTAACTGTAAAGTGTCTTGTAGCAGATGCCCTAATATCCAGCACGGCTCACTCGGCTCTGACCACTTTAGTGATGCTGGCCTGACTTCCTATCGTCATGTCAGCACCTGTACTTCTTAGGGTCTTCTTCTGGCCACCAGAGACATATCTGCCCACCTGTGCATGGCACACTAGAAGAACAGGGAAAATAACACACCCCTGAGAGCAGCCCTGGACCAATAACTGATGGGAGTTGGCAGTGAATATCTCAGGCCCCTCATCATCAGGTGGAATACCTCTGAGCGGTCAAAATCCAGTTACACACAGAGCTATTTTGCTTACCTCTAAAACCATTTATGGGATGACTTCAAGTCCCTCTCTCTGTTCCCCACTCTCTTACCCATATTTCCTGGGATCACTTCCTGAATGAATTACAAATCTTTGTCTCAAGGCCTGACTCTGGGAGAATCCAAACTAAGTCAAAGCACGACCTTAGAGTAGCATGTTTCTTTCAAGAAGAAGGAAGAAAACATAAAACTTCACTTGCTGGGATCTGGTCAGGCGATGGGCAGTAGTGACAAGTCACTACCAAACTTTAGTCAGGCTCCTCTGAGTTTTTTTTTTACTAGGTCCTGTCCTTGGGCATTTCCTCAAGAGCCCAGTTTTAGCCAGAATCCTGCTAAATTGGTTTAGCCAGAATCCCTCACCCTCAACATGTGACCACTATTGACACCAAATTCCTCATACCTGCCCTTAATACCCAACCACCAAATCTTTTAGATGTTCTATGTACACTCATATCATTTATAAGCAATAACTTTTCTTTCCATCCACTTGTTTTCCTGCAGTAGGTGGGACCTCTAGCAGAGTTTTGAATTTATTTGCTGTAACAACTTGAATGATTTGCTCCTTATCCCTTCTTAATAGAGTACATTTCCCCGCTCTATTGATGTTGGACTTGACCATGTGACCTGCCACAACTAAGGGAATGCTAGTATACATGATGTGAGCAAAGGCTTGAATGTGTTTGAGCAATTGGGTTTATTCTTGTGTTTCTGCCACACCATGAAAAGAGCATGCCTCAGGTAGCCCACTGACCTCAGGTGAATTAGTCACATGGAGCTGACCGGAACTGAAACCATGGCCCCAATTTAAGGCCAGCTGAATCCAGCTGAGATTAGCAAAACTGCCTGGCTAGCCTACCCATGTGTGAGGAGGAAATGTTTTTTTGTGGTTAGTTGTTGTACATTGTTATTGTGGCAATAACTAACCGATACAAGTGGTGACAGAGGACATCCCTTCTTAATTCTGATCCCAATGTTTTACAATTAAGTATACTTGCTATAGTTTATTTTATAAAGATGCATTTTATAAAATTAAGGTAATCCCTTTCTATTTCTCATTTGGTAAAAGTTTTTAACATGAATGGATGTTGAATTTTTATCAAATGCTTTTTCTACATCTATTAAGATCATCACATGATAGTCTGATGAATTGCAGAGTGTACACTTTAAATTATCTGGATGAGTTTGTGAAAACTAACATTATTTTATTTTTAATGTGTTAACTCACTGGTGAAAGCCATATAAAACTGCAGGTTTTTTAGTGGAAAGGTTTTTAGCTGCTGAATCCATTTAATAGCTCTAGGATTTTTGCTTCCCTATTTCTTCTTGGATAGTTTTGTTTTGGTAAGTTGTATATTTCTAGAAATTGCTATATTTCATCTAATTTTCATAATTTTGACAAGGTTACTCAATATATTTTCTTTTCAGTATCTGTAGGATCTGTAGTGATGTTTCATATTTCATTCTTGACAGCATTTATTATTTGCTTTCTTTTTTATTGTTTATTTGCCTCACCAAGGTTTATCAATATTGTTCTTTTCAAACATTTTATTTTTGTTGATCCTATCGTATGCATGTTTTCTTTTCTATGCATCTAAGCTCTTGTCTTTAATATTTCCTTCTCTATTTTCTTTAGGTTTGTTTTGTACTTCTTCATCAAACTCCTTGAGATGATTGTCTTGTCTTTAATTTTTAAGCACTTCTTTTCTAATATATACATTTAAAGCTATAATTAGTACTAACTTTAATGAGCACGCACACACACACACACACACAAACACACACAGAGGAATGATTTGCAGCTGTAAAAAAAATACGGAAGCTATGTATTAATATAAAAATAGATCTATGATACATTGTGAAGTTAAGAAAAACATATTACAGTACAGTATGAATTATTCCTATCCTTTCTAAGAACGGAGGTGGGGTGGGGATGGTAGCTTCTTTTCTGGCCTCATAATCAATTGTTCTTAGCCAATAACATCTTAAATAGGTAATTAGTCGATGAGTTAAAGTCACAAAAACAAAAAAAATTTCTGTATATTCTGATTTACTCTATAGGAACATGATTAAATAAGAAAAGTATTATTTCATGAACATAAATGACTTAAATAAGGGATAAGGAAGATGGGAAGCGAGCAGAAGTATTAACAGAAAAGCTTATAACAATTTCAACACGTTTTTATTTGCTCACAACATTCCAAACAAAATGACATCACATTTCAACTATTGCTTTTACGTAAGAAGTTAATTGCTTTATCCAAAGTAGACAAAAATCTATTTCTTTAAGTTGCCAACCAGCACTCTTTCCCCCAGGGAAAGCTACTGCTTAAATATTTTTTGAATACTTTGTTTAACAAAAACATAGACTCGCCCTATAACAGTAATGCAGTAGTTGGGTCTTACCTGCACTACATTTAACATTTTTCTTAACGAAAGCTGAAGCCAGGAAAAAAAAACAAAAACAACTCTCATGATTTTTCTCAGATTTTTACCAATTCCCTTAATCTTCATCAAAAAAAAATTACTCTGTGGAGAGGTTCATAAATATGAAATGGAAATTAAGCCTCCCCAGAAGTTGGGTGGACCATTTATCCTGAGAAAATAGCTGCTGGTCCCCAATCATTAATTCAAGAAGGATAATAAACATTATTGCCCTCCAAGCCAAATTTCTTCTCTTCTGTGCCAAGATAACATGTAATCTCTTCTGCTCTGGCAATGAGCACTCCACTTTCACACTCATCTAATGCTTCTCTCCTTAGCAAATCTTTGACCAAGTTCTATTTCACTGAATGCAAAGGGGAGAAACAGCACATAAACAATTATGAACACTGGAATAAAAATGAAGAGTACATGTATTTCGCATAGAAAAATACATACAAATCCAAGTTGCTCTTAAAATAGAAAAAAATCAGGACGGGCATTTTTAAGAAAAAGATTCTACTTTCTAAATTGTAAATGGTGCCAGTAAGACACTGATTTTTATATCTAACTATATCACCATATTTATATATAAAAAGGGGTTGGTCTAGGTTCACTGATATCCCCTGATTTCTTTCTCTCAATTCTTTAAAGATTGTCTTTCAGAACATATTTAAACTGCAACCATTGTAATTATATTTTTAGACTATTCTTATCACTGGTTCACTCTTCAATCTGGCACATACAAAAATTCATTTCAGCACTGATTCACTTTTTTGATGCTAAAACAAATAATTTTCCTGCTACTTCAATTCTATCACTACTTTGGTATTTTATTATTATAGAAACAGGTAAGATTCTAAATATGGATTTTCAGACTACCAAAATTCTAATATACATATGTTGAAAGCAAGGAAAAGTAGGAAGGCAGAAACAATTATCATATTTTTCTTTTCATGTATGTCATTATCACATGAAAGTCAGAAGGCTCATGTTACATTCTAATTTACAACTGGTGACACTTAGCTTGGCTTTCAAACTATCAAACCTCAGAATCTGTTGGTGGCTTTTAGACCAATTTGCTATAGAATTATCTGAAATGGTTACAGATTATTTTAAGCAAAAACAGAACAACACATTATACAAACAGAGGCGGACTTAAATAATATATTATTGAAGAAAATTTCTAATAACATTTTAAAAACATTATTAAAAAGTTTTTTTTTACTCCCTAGAAGGGGAAAAACTTAATTACTTGAAAAGTTTCCTCTTCCATACTTGAATCATTCTTTTATTAAGCATACAGACAAAGGTTTCAATCAGTTCAAGACCTCATCTGTTAAAAGATTAAAATAGAAAGGTAAACATTTTCTAAAACTAAAAGACTAACAATTGCTTTCCATGTAATGGTAAACACCTTGATAAAATGAACTTTAATGGTTAATACCTGATCCTTATCTCATAGAACTCTGGCTGGATGATAAAGCATAGAAAACATTTAAAGAAGTTAAGATGGTCCCAAGGTTGAGATGTCTCCTGTTAAGAAACCAGTTTTAAAATTCCTATAATACTGAAAAGCGTTTCGCCACTATTATAATAAAATGAGCCCAATTTTTAAGTTTCATCTTGTTGAGAAAAAAATTTTAATGCATGCACTTTTAATGTATGTGCTAGACAACACTGCATCTGTTATTTTCCAATTGGATATTTTTTTTAACCACTCTTCTCTTTGGCAAGTTTAAAGAGAGAGGTTTGTCAACAGACATAAACAAATACTCGAAAGTTTCAGGTCTTGCTATATCACATAAAAGCCAGTCCTTAAACACTTGATATATACCATTTTCAAGGTGTGCTAACTATCCTCATGTTTTAGATTAAATTATGTGTTTAATAGGCTGCTTTCTGTAGGATTTAGGGAGAATTTGGTAATCAGATGAACCTATCTTTAAACTTTTAGTTTTGCCATGAGTACAAATGTCTAAAACAGACAAAGAAGAAATCGTTCCTGTTAGAATCTCATCACTATATAATCCTTGACAGCACTTGCTGCTCTCCTGAGATTTTCGGAGAATAAAGCTATACAAAAAGCACAGTCATCATGCTTAGGCTACTTTAGAAGCCCACAGACTGTTAACTCAAAGAACACACACGAAGTCCATACATCGTTATCTAGAAACACAGTGGAGTCAAAGCAAAGACAAGCAAGACTTAACAGCAAGTAAAATAAACCAACGATGTTTAACTGAGATGTTTAAAAGCTTTGTTTTCCTCTTGTTAAAACTCAAAGACAGCTTTATTGAAATAGCACCTGCTCTTTGAGTATAATCAAGATTTTCTTAGCAAATGCATCTCTTTTCATAAACACACATCCATAGAGAAGCTTCATGAAAGGCCCTCATACCAAGCACTAACTAAAAGTTCTTCTCTCTGATAAAAAGCAAATACTGAAGATGAGAAAATGTCTTTAAGATTTAAAATTCCACTGTGATATTTCAGTGTGGTATTTAAAAACCAAAAAGCTCATCACTAATACTGTCATTCCCTCATTACCTATTACATGACATAATCAGAGAAACCGAAAAGAAGGCCATAATTCTTTGTCTTCTCTGACTTATCTATATGCTCCTTTTGCTCCTATGAGGCAACGGTATGACGTGTGATTGAAATGCAAACAAAGAAAACCATGAAGAACTAACCTCTCTGTTAATTAACCTACAAACAAAATAAGGCAAAGAAAATTAAAAAACAATCATTTCCAGACTAAAACACAAAAAATCTTAGGAGCTCTGAAAAGATACCAACTTGATAGCTACAATACATAAACATGAAAGCTGATTTTTACACATTTTAATCAATCAATTTAATAAAAATACCTGATTTGTACTTTTACACTAAATGGGTTAAGTCCCAAGTTCCAAACTGTAGTTCACGTGACTCTACAGAGGGGATCTTTGGAAGGATAAGGTACCTTTGGAGGACAGTGTATAAACAAGTGTAAACATACACTGATTGTCTACTAGCTTTCTTAAATAGAATTTCTGAAACATTTTTGTAGGAAATTATATATAAGGAGTGTAACTGATCAGATAATTTCTATTACAACTTATACATTCTGTTGTGTGGGCAAAATGTGGTAGAAATAGAAGATACTACAGGTGATTCATATTTGTAAAGTAAGTGATACATTACAATCCAGTAAGAGCCCTTTAATCTTTTCATGAAACTTCTCTCTGTACACGTTGAAATACATAATACTTTCTGGCTTTTCTTCAAACCAAAACTTGTCAAATTCATACACAAGATAACCTGCAGTTAAAAAGAAACCATAAATACAGTGCTCAATAGTGAAATCACATCCAACCGTCTCATTTTAAAAGTATATCCTAATCCATATTAGGATTCAATGATCAGAAACCATCTTAAACTACTAGAAACCTGAGGAACTTTATAAGAAATATTTTTGTAAGTTCAAAATAAATATCAATTTCAATAAGATATTTAGAGTACATATACTCTTTGTCTCAAAAAAAATCAACAAAATGCCTCAAATTTAAGAGAGACTGTCAAAAGATACCTTGAGAATAGGAAAAAAAGGTTATCCCCAGAGACCCCTGAAACAGAAAAATGAAAGTACAAGAAAATGGATAAAGTATAGAAAAGCTGTTTTCTACTTGATTTATAAATCTAAGTTATTTCTGCTTTTTTCAATGAACTATCATATCAGCACCTTCCCTTTTAGAAAAGAATACATGAACTCGAAATAGGCTTAATATTTTTGTTTTTCAATATCCTTATTACAGTAGCCAAATTAACTCTCAAAATGTTAAAAGTATTTCAGATAAATATGTAAACAGACATATTTACAACAACAAAAAAATGCGAATTTAAAACCGCTCCTAAACCCTATTTGGATTCAACCAAATGTATCTATTTAATTATTTAACAAATGCTTCTATAGCCCTCGCCATGTGCTCATTCACTCTCATAGCAATCCTATGATGCAGTACTGTTATTCCCATTTTTCTGTAGAGGAAATAGAAGTGCAGAGAAGTTAAATGACTTGCCCAAATCACATAGTTTGCAGGTGGTCTCTATTATGTTGTAAATTAGACTTCGTTTCCACCAGAATCTCATTTCCCCTTCTGAAAAGCTATTCAAGAAGGGACAGAAGTGACTTATATCAGATAAATGGGGGGGATAAAGCCAGTGACTTTACATAAAAGGGTGGCTAGGCTATCATAATTGCCTAGTGTGAAATAAACGTAAATTCAACTTTAAAACATTAGTCATAAAGCAAACATTAACAGGTAAGAACCATGACATTTCAACATTGAAACAGCACTTCGTAAGAAGGTCCACTGAAGAAAGATTTCAGATTAATCCCTTCATATATGATAAAACAGATTTTTGTCAACCAGGATATGTGACAAAATCAAAGAATAAGGCCTCTTTGAGCAGACAGACACCATCTGCTTCCTGTTCCCAAAAGACAAGCTGAGAATGGTAATCTTGTAACTATTTTTAACTAATATTTTAAGTCTTTCTTTCATTCAAAATTTATTTTGTGTATACATTAGCACAATAGTACATCTACAGAAATTACTCATCCATACATAAACTGAGTCTGTGTTCTCCAGCACCCTACCCCCAGTATCCTGATAGGGGTGTGCAATCAAAAACTTTGGAGATTAATGTTCTAGGTAGTACGAAAAGTCAGACATCCATCTAAATTTTATAGACTACAACTTGTTTTAGTATTTCTGGCTATCAGGTTTTAGCTGTTTACCATTCCTTTAAATTGCTTTCATTACCTATTCAAATGACTATATAGTCTAGAACAAACTGCTCAAGAGTAAAATACTAGAAATTTCTTGCTTCAGAGTGAGGTTGTTATAATGTAAACTGGTGTCAGAAAAAGACTGACTCAAAAAACTGGGACTGTAATGGCTAAGTTGATTTAATGAGACATGAGGAAACTGCAAGATACCAAAATTCTAGGATGCTGGCAGGGCCATACATGGCATAAGACTCCTAAAGCTTGCCATGAAGTGATGGAAAAGAGTTGTTTCCATAAAGCACCCCTATTGCCCTTTTGACTCTAGGAGTTTAAAACACCAGACTCAAGAGAAACACCATAAAAAATTTCTAAACTTACAATTCCCTGTATGCTTCTACCGCCCCTAACCAAAGCTGCAGGGACGCTTGAGGTTTTCCCACAGGTATTAAAAACAGGAGAACCACAGGAACAGGAATTGACTGTAAACTGGTATGAGGGATCTTACTGGGGTGACAAAAATGTTCTACAACTGGATTATGGTGATGGTTGTACAACTCAGTAAATTTACTAAAACTCATTGCATTGTACACTTAAAATAGGTGAATTTTATGGTATATAAATTATGCCTCAATGAAGCTGTTACTAGTCATAACTTTTTGGTTGTAAATTTGAGGAGTTATTTTTTGGAACCACCAAGCCAATGGTCAGTGACTTCCCAGGATGACAGTGACTATGTGCTTACACGTTAGACGTACAAAAGGTGACAACAGAGCTAAGGAGCTAAACTACCACTCACTGCTTCCAGCCTTGCCCAGGGAGAACAACAACAAAACAGCAGGAGAGACAAGGGGGAAAGGGGAGATGGACACAGATCACAGGGAAATAAAAAATGTGAAACCTAATCTCTTTATATAGTTCTTTTTTTAAAAAATTTTTTATTATTTGTTTATTTATTTATGGCTGTGTTGGGTCTTCGTTTCTGTGCGAGGGCTTTCTCTAGTTGCGGCAAGCGGGGACCACTCTTCATCGCGGTGCGCGGGCCTCTCACTATCGCGGCCTTTCTTGTTGCGGAGCACAGGCTCCAGACGCGCAGGCTCAGTAGTTGTGGCTCATGGGCCTAGTTGCTCCGCGGCATGTGGGATCTTCCCAGACCAGGGCTCGAACCCGTGTCCCCTGCATTGGCAGGCAGACTCTCAACCACTGCGCCACCAGGGAAGCCCTAGTTCTTTCTTTTAGATAGAAACTACTATCTTGGAACTGATTTGTACGAATGAATTGGGCTCAGTCCCCCAACCAAAAAAGGTAGGTATGTTTAAAAGATAAGGTTTCACATTATTTTCTAGTCAGAATACACCCCTTCCTAGAAAAGCAGAACCTTAATTAAGACGTGAAACTTTATTGGTAAAGGGTATGAAAATCAATTTTGAGAGGGAAACTTCTGCGTAAAAGATGGATGTACGTACGTGTGTGTGTGTTTGCTTTAAATGTTTCAAGAAATTTGAAAAACATAAGCTTCATTGTTTTCCTGATAATCCACAGCTCTTATGGATATGACTGATAGAAACAAGGCAACTAAGAAGGTCCTATAATGACTTTTCCACCTCACATATTACTGTGATGCTCTTCCTGGTCAGGAGCCAATCAAGATGCTGGTGTTGAGGGCACTGGAAGCAACAGTATCCACAGATGCTCCAGTTACCCCTCTGCAGGGGAAAACAGTACTGCACAGAGGTCATTTCGTACTGCTTTCCTACCTGTCACTCTCCTGTTTTTATTTAAATATGGTAAAATGCTTGATTGGGGGGGAGGGAGTTTTTTGGTTGTTTCTTTTTATATTTGTTTTATGTTCAACAGGCAGCACTATACAAGCATCTATTTCATACAGAAAACAAATATCTGGAGGCAGTTAGCACAGTCCCAGGAGTTTAGGCACTGTGCTCAAAGTCAATGAGAGATTTAGGAGAGGAAATCAAATAAGATTGGTGGGGGGAAAAAACAGTTCCCCAGCAACAAAATGAAAGAAAATGACCAGATTTTCATTTTAAATAATTATACCTTCAATGTGGAGATTTGGAAGAGGGTCACCACTGAAAAACTAGGGAAAAGGCTATTACAGTAACGTAGTAACAAAGGACTGATGTCATGCAGTTACAATGGGATAGGAAAAAGTAGACAAGTGCAAGAGAAATTTAAGAAGTAGACAAACCTGGGATTAGGGATTAAGTAAACACAGGGGAGGTGTGGGAAAGAGAGACCTGGATGACTCCTTCAAGAATGGAGTTGAAGAAGTTATGATTTGGACACTTATTATCTAAGTAGTTTCCTATATGCTAGTTTCCTATGTCCTATCTAAAGACACAAAAAGATCAAGAAAAAATAGAGTATGAAGCCAAGCTAGAGTTGAATTCTTTGCTTCTGAGCAATATCTTCAGAAGATGGGTTCATTCAATTAAACCTTCAGGGTTCAACTACCATCACAATAAAAGTTAATGGAACAGCGGTGATATGACTGCTTTAGGAACAGTTATTAAATACCCCCAACCTAACACAAGAAAACCTGGCCTTGAAATAAAAGGGGTGTGTGTGAAAGGTTCCTTTAAATTTCCTTACAAGAGCAACCAAATGATCTGTCCTTGACTCAACAGCATTCATTAACCAGCATACAAGAAGAAAAATTCATTTTATAGTTGACTGGAAAACAAATGTCTACAGAGAAACTGTATAAATCCTACATTTGCATACATGTCAAAAATTGCCTCACTGAATTTTTTAAATCAGCAAATAAATAAACTGAAGTACAAGATACTCTCGGATACCCATCTTCCATTATCTTCCTGTTTTTGAAAGATTCTAAATAGTAAAATGACAAGTATAAGTTATATATTTGATAAAGGTATTATATATAATACTTTCCTAAGGATTAAAAAATTCTCTTAGAAATTTCTACTTTTAACTCATTTCAGTACTCACAATAAAACTGGTGAAAGTGTTCCATTGTTGGTATACCAGGAACAAAGTTGTAGAGGTGAAACTTCAAAGCTTCACTCTTCAGCAAGCTATAAGCCATCTCTGTAAGATTGATTCCAACTATTGCATAAGAATACCTATGTCAGAAACATTACCAGTTATCCCAGCTAGCCAAAATAGCTCATAAAGTAAATTTTAAATTATGCAAGGAATTAGTAAAAAGTAACTTTGATCCATTTCTAACATTGTATTGATTTTACAAAAATTTCTACATACTAATTTTTGTTCTTTAGAGGCTGTTGATTTTCTGGATATTATCTAAGATATGAAAACAAAGCTCTGGCCACATGAATATCTAAAACCAAAATCATTTAAAAAAAAATTAGAAAGAGTACTACATACACCCTCATTGATTTCTAAAATATACTGAGTAATCTGATATTTTCTCCTCCATTATCAGGGTATTTATTTTTATGATGTAATAGTGTTATAATGCTTTTTCAAAGATAGGTATCATTGGAATATAAAAATAATGATAAAGCTAATAATATGATGTCAATTTGCATTTCACTTCACAAGTTTCAAAGCTATTTCTCATTTTCTTATTCCCATTTCAAAGCCATTTCCTATTCCTATTTTCAAATCTATCTCTCAGAAAATTTTTATAAGGTCCTTATCTCCATTTTATAGATAAACTATACCTTGTGATAAAAATATATTGAATTACATACAAAATTGGTTTATGATCTCATTTAGCCATAAAATAATATATCATGCAATATTCTTTATGAAGTTCTTATTAACTAGAATAATCTAATTTTTAAAAATACCCGGAAATACTTTCAATTCAAGAGCTTATGGTTTCTTTAACATATCCAGCTTACCCTAACTTTGGATGATTTGAACGGGAAAGAATCTGATGAGCTTCACTGGTATAATGTTCACTGAAATACCTGAAAAAGTTTAAGAAAAATAATGAAATTAACATGTCATTCAAATTGAAGATATCCAGAAGCAATTTTAAAAGCTACTGTCAAAGTGACAGTCTTACTGCCAAAAGCATCCCAATCTCCATCTCAAGTCACTTCAGTGACTCCGAGATGCTTCTGAATCAAAACTTAATTCTGAGCTATCAGGCCTATCTAGTACAGGACATGGGCCCTTCGCTAGACTTTGAAGTATTTTGACAAATAAATGATTTAACAAGAGACTTTTATCTATTTTAAAAGAAAATCTAGAGTTCTGTTTATTTGTTTGTTCTAAATTTTCTATAAAGTAGTCGTTGTGTACCTGTTAGGACACTTCCTTTCACCTGAGCTCATTCCTTCTGTTGCAACTTGAGTCTATATTGCTTAATGCCACTGTCAATGCAATCAGAAGAAAGTCAATAGCCTTCCTTTTGCACTAAAAAAAACCACTCCTTGATCAGTGGTGTAACTAAAATACTGGCCACAAAACAGAAGTATTAGCAGGTACAACAGAGAAATATATAAAGGTTCATACATACTGTTGGCTTATACTAATGCAACCTCTTCGAGTTCTTAAAGATAGGGACCAAATCTATTCAAACTTTGGATCACCCCATAATGCACTGATACTCATACACATATGATGACTGGCTGGATATTTATGTAAGGATAAGAAGTAGAAGAAAAAATGGATTTCCATGGTTTATTTAAATTTTAGAAGGCACAGTCATTGACATTTTCATAAAGCATAGAAATTTCTAACTAAATGTCCGTCTATTTTTCCTTCTGTAAATTAATACTACAGACTTCCATTTTTCTTCATTGGCTCTAATTTTCAACCCATTTAAACAGGGATTGTTAACTTAGAAGTTCATGAATGAATGATCATTCATGAATGAAGGGGGATCCATGAATCACTTTAAATTATTCATACATTTTCTGTGTGTACATTTTCTGGGGAGAGAATATACAAAACTTTCATTTGATTCTCAAAGGGATCTGTAAATCCCCAAACAGAAAAAAGTCCTGTTTTAGTGCAATGCTTTCTTTACATGTTCTAATTTTCTACTTTATCTGGAGGCTGGCTCTAAAATGCCCTTAGTAGACTATTTATATTTCTTTTTTTTTTTGCATGATACTCAATACAGTTCAGTATTATATTAGTATTTCAATAATCAAGCTACTTTTAAAATATTCAATCTGTAACACAGAGAAACTTTAAATTTCCTTGCTGAACTTACCTAGGAAACCCCTATGTAAATAGTATCTAAGGGAAATAAGCATCTGTGTAATAAGGAGACCTATTCCTTACAATAATCTGCACTAACTTCCCTTCTTTCCTTCCTTCCTTCTCCTTTCTTCCCTCCTGCCTCCTCTCCCTTCCTACATACATTTTTGGCCTTAGCTTGTATATTTTACCTTTCTGCTTCTATTTCCTCATTTATTCAGATTTTTTCAGTCTCTCTTCAATTCATTTTCTGTAAAATATCCTTTTTATTTTATACCTGCCTGAGCATTCATTTACCTAAAACATCGTTATCTATTAAACTACCAGCTGTCCTTCAAAGCAACAAAATATTTCAAGAGATTTGATGACAAAGGCCAAGAAATTTTTAAAATTCATTACATAAAGGTATTTGAACAGCTTGCCTACTTCTTGACTGTATCTTTATTTTGATCCTGAAGAGTTATAGCTCCATACACAGGACAACAAATATAATTATAGAGAAATTAGAGCTAATTTTATGTTTTCAAGCATCTCTAGTACATCAATGGCAATCAAATAATTAATATATCTGAATCTTGGTCATTTTTCAAATTAGTAGATACTAGCTCTAAATAGAGTAAAAATATCTGCAAATCATTTAAAGGTCTATCAGAACTCCTTACCACAGTCTTGAATCAAATTCTATTAAATTATTTAAATTTTAAGCTAAATTAAATTATCTTCTGGCAAATGCTGAAAAATCTTGATTTCTGAGGAAATGAACCAAAAGAAAGGTTACTCGGCAAAAGTTAAGAAAGGAAACATCAGAAGAACGTGTGTGTGTCTAACTGAGTTTCAATTATCTGTGTAGTTTACAAGTACCAAGAAAAAAGATGGTCTTTAAACGCTAAAAACAAAAGATCCATGCGTTCTGAACAATAATGAATTTTAAAATATTTCATAATTTTTCCAAGTGAAAACAAACTCCATTTATTCTAATTAAATTCCCCAAATGGAAGTTTCTGTTTATCAAAGTGGAAAACTGACAATCTCATTTTCTGTAATTATTATTATTATTCAGACAACTGTGTTTTATCTTTGAAAAGTAGATGCATGGAAAACTTTCATGCTCATAGAATTTAGGTATTACAGAAAATGAAATACTTTTGTAACTGGAAAAAATTGTAGATATTGAAGCCCTACTGTTATCTTCTATTTTCCCCCCAAACGGCCTTATCCATATTGACCTAGATATCTTTTCTGAATATTAACATAAATTAGCTCAGTTTCAGGACTAATTTTTCACAGTAACAATTATCCAAACTTTGTTAATGGTTAGCGTTCCCATTCTAGGCATTTTATAGTCTATAAATCACAATTCAAGGACAGACCCAAACACTAGACTATCTTCATTTGCATATTCATATCCATATTAATCTTCCAGTTTACTTTCTAAAATAGTTTTGGCTATCAATTCTGATTTTAGTTACATATTTTGAGATTTCATACATGTGCCCAAGCATAAATATTAAAGAAGAAAAACAAGAGACAGTTCATATAGGCTCTGAAAAGCCAGGCATTTAAATTACTTGTCACAGATGGCAAAGAAGTGTGAAGAGGCTTTATTATTATCTTATCTGGTTATACCTCCTAAAATGAAGTCAGAGAGCCAAGAGAGAAGAGGCAAGAGGATAAAGAGAGTAAGAAAAGAGTACACACAATTCCTTAAAAGGTAGCAGAAAGGCAGTCAGGAAGAGAAAGAAAGAGGCAAGTATTGGTAAGTAAAGAAATCACACACACGCACGCGTGCGCACACACACACATAGTATATGGCTTATGTATTCATATTGTTGCCAGCACATTAGTAAATACCTTTAGCACAGCAGTTATTAAAATTCAGAGATAGTATAAAACTAGATTGATTCTTACTAAAATTTAACAAGATTAGAGATTACATGTAATTTCATTTAGAGAATTAAAGAAAGTTTATTTTCACTTACACAAGATTGATTAATCCAAGTATTCCCATGCCTCTGAAGTCTGTTTTGGGATCATCACCCTGGAAACCAATGTCAGCCCACTGCTTGGAGATTCTAGCCTTCAGTTTTTTCGTGGGCATTAGAAGATTCCAAAGCTGTACAAACATGCTTCCATATTACAAATAATAGTGATGCTCTTAATTTACCAAGACATTTTCCTTCTCATAGCTGATATACTGGTAAGTCGAATGCTTTTAATTAAACAACTTTTGTAGACAAATCATAGGCTCAACAAAGACTATATTTAGAGAACTTTTCAATTAGCCTAAAAAATGTAGCATACTTATTCCAATTTAAAAGACTGATACAAAGAACAGTAGACTTTGAAAAGGTAACAAATACACAGAAATCGAAAACAATGAGATGTCTTTACTTACTAAGTAATACATATATACCAGAATTAGTAAACTGCTTCCTTGAGAAGAACACAGTGCCAGGCACTTGGCCGTTGCCTCAAACACTATATACTTAAGTAGGCTCTATTCTAATGGCGGGTGATTATCCTTAATCAGAAGGAAAATAAGTCTGAGATAGGGAGGGGATCATGGAGAAATAACACTGATAGTATTAAAACCTGTATGATCATTATTTTACAAATTTTCATAGTTTTAAAAGAAAAAGAATATGACTTGGTTGTAAGTAAATATATTCCTTAAGACTGAGGATTTAAGAACAGCTATCAAATATTGGATAGCAACAAACCAATTAGTGCAAAATAAAGTTTAAAAAATGTAATCAGTCATTTTCTAAATTCACCACCACAAGTCATCAGACAAAAGAGACTTACAAAAGTTGATAAGAAAGTTTGTGAAAATTTGCAAAACAGAAATACTTGCATTTTTTTTTTTCCCATTTCACTACCATTTCAGGCACTGCTGAGTAAAGGACTCCTAATGAAAGGAGTATCCTGTCACCTCAAATGAAATGTGAAGACTTTGCGACCTTACTGTAAGACAGGGTCAGCACTCTGGCCCTGAAGCTAATCCAATCATCACACTGGGTTTTATCTGGTCCCTTCTCTCATTACTCACACATGCACCTGCTCACCTTAGCGTCTCTCCATGAGCTCAGCAAGGGTTTGATTATGCCAAGGACGAGGCCTCAGTGATGTGGTGAGAGACAAGGTAAGACCACTAAAACTCAAAATTCAGCGTGCATAAATGTCAAATTTCGGGGTTCCACCCCTGAAGATTCTGATTTCGTAGGCAAAGGTGGAAGCTTGGATTCTGAATGTTAAACACCGGTTAACTTTAGTGAAGGTGGCTCTTGGACTGTACTTAAAGAAACACAGATCTCCTTAGCCCCTTACCCTGCTGAGCATGCGTGAGGCTGGGCGATTCACTGCCAGCAACTGGCTCTCCACCTCTGAATGAGTTTCATGATGAATCACCAAGATGAAAATTCCCTTGACTCAAATGCTAGGACTTGGGTCTCACCCCTTCTCTAAAGGGAAGGTATTGTGTAGAGAGGGTCTGAAGTTAAGGGAATAATGAGGAGGAGGAGGCTATAAAGAGCTCAAGCCTTAGTGAGTGCCAGGCACTACGCTAGCACTTGAAACATAAAAACTCATAAAAACCGCGGCAACAGTCCTTTGAGTAGTTTTATTATCCTCACTGACAAAATCAAGTTTTATTTTTAATTTTAAAATTAGGTGAAGTGTATATTTATCTCCTCCTGAAAACAAGTTCTGTTGTTTTTAAACTTGTCTCTTACTGTTACTTGAATCCTCTCAATGTTTGTTTCTTTCCACAGCACTTTTAGTTTATAACAAACTCCTACCACCAGGTGCCATGTGCTATTTTCCCTAACTATAAACCATTTAAAAATATAATTAGAATAGGTGAGGTGGATGGGCAAGCTGATTCAGCTCTATTTCAGAACTGACCTTTCTAAAGCAAATGACTTCATCTCCTCTAGGCCTTAGAACTAACCTCATCCCTACAATAAAGGTACTAGATCGGATGATCTGGAAAGCTTACTCCAGGCCTGATATTCTCAAATTTCAGCATCTCACTGGCCTCATGCATTTTTACTTCAGAAATAAGAAATAGGAAGGTTCTAAGTAAATTTCTTTACTCTCTTAATTTTTAAATCTATTGTGGCAATATTTGGCACATTTCATAAATCCCAAAAGATCTGACATAATAATCTGAAAAGGGACATCTATGTTCATAATTCAAGAGTGAGCTGAAAAAATGCCTAATTTATGTGAGGATTTATATAAAAAGTAGGGGGAAAAAATCTGAAGCTTGTGGACTCATACTTCTCCATTGAAAAGATCTCCCTTTATAAGTTTATAATTTATTTCAGAATTAAAAGCATTAAAATAAAATTTGACTCTATCTCATTGATGCTTATCAGGAAATTATAAAAATAGTTAACTAAAAATCTTTCACCAATATAATAAAATTCTCTGAGAGGCAAAGAAATCAGATGGCTGTGTAAGCCTCCAGATTCTCCACACAGGCCTTACTAGCTCAAGCCTGATTTATTTTCCAGTGTAACTCCAAATACAGAACACCAAAACTTACCTTGAGAAGCAGCTTTTCATGTTGCAGGTTATCAGAATCATATGGTTTTTTTCTCACACTTTCTACATCCAAATAGAGCTGTTTATAACCAGATATCTGTAGTAAGCATGCCTTCATACAGATTTTAAAACTGAAAATGATAAAAGTTATTATTTTAAAAAAATCATACCTTCTTATTACAATAAAGTAATGCCTTCCATAGCTTGTGGTTCATATGTCTATTTAGAAAGCATTCCCTAGCTTTTGGTTTAATACAATAAGCATCAAGAGCCTCTGTAAACACAAAACATTATACAAAGTATCATGCAAGATGTGATAGAACAGGGCCTACACAGAGGGCAAGACACCTAGGAAAGGCAAACTTCCAAAACTGCAAACTTTGTTAAATCCTTGATTCGTTCACTACTTTTCATGTTTTCTCTGGGCAATCTCATGTGTTCCCAAATCTTTATTATGAGACACTACCAGCAGACCTAATTTTCCAAGGATATAGCAACACACAATGCCATGACAGGTTCTCCCAGTTCTTCCAAACACAACAGCTTATCTTCCCTGAAGAAGCATGCTCTTTCTCAACTCTAAATCCATTAATGGAATCACTAAGCACTAGTTCCCCAAGCTAGAACACTCCGAGTTCTGACCTTCCTCTCCATCAACAATACATCAAAAGGTCCCTGAGCCCTTATCCGTTCTAGCTCTGAAATGTCCCTCAAAGCCCTCATCATATATATCCATTTACCCTGGTGTATTTATGGCTTCATCATCTCTTGCCTGAATGACTCAGTTTCCTGACTGTTCTGTCTTTATTCCTTCTACCAGCCTCCCACTTCTTCAAATTTACCCTTCATCTTCCTAAAATACATACCTGATAATGTAGCTTGTTTGCTTAAAATAAAAAAGAATCAGAGGACAACATCTAAATCTCTCAGTGTGGCATGCGAGCCTCCTTGCAATATATCTCTGATCTTGCACTCCACTCACTTCTCCAACCTCTGCTCTGTGCCTATTCAACGCTCCGGCTACAAAGGACTCCCTGTCATTCCCAGATACTCAAGGACTCTGTGTCTTGTTGGCACCTTCCTCTGCACGGAATGTCCTCCCCTACCCATTCAACAAGGTCCAGCTCAAACGTCACCTCTTTTGTGGAATTATCGTCACACTTCTCTCCTGTACCCTCCCCTGTTTCAGCCCAAATAAATTACTCCTTCCTCAATATTTACAAAGAAAATACCAAACGCAGAAAAGATTGCTAAATATTTACTATCTCAATATACTTGTGCTGGGAACACAGAAATGTAATAAGTCAAGTCCTCTTATGGAACTCAGAATTTATTTGGGGAAGAACAAGAGCGAATCAATGACTACAGTACAATGGGTTAAATGTATGATAGAGGACCTTCCTGGAGGAGGACAGAGGAACTGAATTTTGAAGGACAAGAAGGACACAGGAGTCATTATTTAAGCTTGGGAAAGTAATGGTAAGTTACCTTCGAGAAGGCAGATGATAAACTGGCAATAGTACTGGACTGGGAACCCAGAGATATAGGTTTTAGTCCTGCTTCCATCACTCACCTCTCTGGACCTCACTTCCTCATCTAGTGAAGTGAAAGGGCTGAATTAGATGATCTCCACAAACCCTTCAGCTCTAACGTTTCACAACTGTGTGAGGTCTCCAGCCTCACAGGATGTAAGCATACGATAAATGAGAACACCGTAAGAACACGTACCTGGCATCCTTCTCAGGGTTAATATTCTTTTCCTTCATTATATCTACTACACATCTGTCCACTTCACTCTGAACAACAAGTGTCGCTTTCTGTAAGACCTATTTGTGTGAAACAAAGCTGAATGACTATTGCTGAAAAAGAACAGTATGTTTTGAGGTATTTAGTCAACTTCATAACGCGTGTATTAAAATGCAAAACCAAATGAAACCGAATTTGTTTCAAATTTTCAGTAGGGCTAAAATCATACATACATAAAATAGAAGAGAAGCAGCATGACGTATTAGATGAAGTCTTCCTTAACTGAGAATCAAGAGGTTCTAAGCCAATGAGTTCTTAGCAAATAAGCTCCCACCATAGTATGCTTATGAAGCAAATACTTTTTATAAAATTCTAAAATTACATAATAAAAATACATGTACAAAAATTTTAATACAGAAGGAAAAAAATTTAAATTTTAAATGCAGAAGAGCAAAAAGAAGAAAAGTCAAATAATCTTGTCAATCCTACCACCAGAGATAGCCACTGGTAACAGATGAGCAGATATCTTTCCAGTCTTTTTTTCTACGCATATAAAACAGATTTCTTAAATAATATGTTTTATAAATGTCCACTGGATCCTTCCTCTCAAGAAATAAGCAAGTTCAGGCCTTCTTTACCCTTAAAAGGTTTCTTTAACTCTTATCCCTCTTTAAGCTACTATCAAAATTCCATCTGATATTCCCTATACTCCAGACAAAATAATCTAATCATACTTGGACTTATGCTTCTGCATATCCTGGGCCTTTCTTCTGGAATGACCCTTTTCCCAATCTCTAGACATATCAATTCTTCCCATTGCTAAGCTAGCTCACATACCAGATCCAGGAAGCTTTCCCTGATTCTATTCAAGTGGAAGTAACCTCTCCTCTCTTGGAATCTGCATAATAATGTACCTGTAACCTTTCTGTGACTCTTATCATTTTCTATAGTATAGTTATTTTTATATATTAAGTGGAAAATTCTCTGAGGACAGAGACTGTATCTAACTCATTTTTTCATATCCTGTATAGAAGAGATAACAGACATATAATTATCGAACGGAGATATCTGACAGATGAAAACCTTAAGAAAGGCAACTGTTTCAGTAAAAGTCATGTACAGCTATTCCATTACTTTTCTTTAAATTGAGGTTAATTTAAATACAATGAAAGGAATGGATGTTACATATTCAGTTTGACCAGTTTTGACAAATGCACATACCCAAATAATCCACATCCTTATCAAAATATAGAACATTTCCATTACTGCAGAAAGTTCCCTCATGCCCCTTCCCAATCAATCCCTCCCCCAACAAGCACCCACTGTTCTGCTTTCTATCACCATAACTTTGTGGTGTGCATATAAATGGAATCATAAAGTATGTACTCTTCTGTGTCTGCCTTCTTTTGCTCAACATAACGTTTCTAGAATTCATCCACATTCTTGCTTTCATCAGTAATTTGTTCCTTCCAATTGTTGAGTAGTATTCCATTGTATGAATACACCTCAATTTGCTTACTCATTCTCCCGGTGATGGGTATTTGCATTGCTTCCAATTTTAGACTACTATGAATATTTTTTGTCTTTGTGAAGTGACTATCCGAGGCTCTTGTCCTTTTAAAAATTGTGTTGTCTTTTTATTACTGAGTTATAAAAGTTCTTTGCAAGATATAAGTCCCTAATCAGATATATGTGCTGCAAATATTTTGTCTTGCCAATTCATTTCTTAAAGGTGTCTCTGATAAGTAGTTTTTATTTTGATGCAGCCTAATTTTTTTATTTTTTATTTAAATGGTAACGCTGTGTCTTCTCTAAAAGACATTTTTGCTTAACCCATGGTAGATGTATATTCTCCTATGCTATCTTTGAGAAGCCTTAAAGTTTTGGTTTAAACATAGGTCTAAAGTCCATATCAAATTAATTTTCACGTGTAGAGGGAGATAGGAGCCTCCCCTCCCCCAATTTGGATATCCAGTTGTTCCAGCACTATTTATTGGTTTTCCAATACTTGCCTGTCCTCACTGAATTGCTTTAGCATCCTTGTTAAAAATTATATATGGTCTATTTCTGTTCTCTCATCTGTTATATTTATCTGTTTGCCTAGAAAGTCTTGAAGTCAGTATAATCTTCTAACTTTGTCCTTTTAGAAGATTATTTGGGCTATACTAGTTTCCTTAAAATTCTGTATAAACTTTAAATGAGCTTGCCACTCCCTTCAAAAACAGCTTGCTGGGATTTTGACTGGAATTGCACTGAATTCACAGGTCGCTGTGGGGATCAGCATCTTAAGAAGACTGACTCTCCCAAGTGATGAACACAGTGTATCTTTCCATTTTAAGTTTTCTCAGGAAAAGGAGTTGTAATGCAGACGTCTCGCATAGCTTTCGTTACATTTATCCCTGAGTATTTTACTTTTCTGGATGCTACTGTAAGTGGCACTGTTCTTTTTTTGTTTTCCAAAAGTTTGCTCTTAACATACGGGGACATACTGTGTCCTACGACATTGCTAAATTCATTTATCAATAATGCCGGTAATTTTTATAGATTTCTTAGGATTTTCTATACTCACAAACTATGTCATCTGTTAACAAAGACCGTTTATTTCTTTCTTTTCAATCATTATGTCTTAGATTTCTTTTCCTTCCCTTACTACACTGCCTAGGACCTCTAGCACAATGCCGAATAAAAGGAGAGTAAACATCCTCGCCTTGTTCCCAACTGAGTGTGGAGAGCGTTCAATATTTCAGTGTTGTATACCTATCATGCTAGCTACAGGGTTTTCATAGATGGCCTTTAATAGGAGGAGGAAGTTCCTTTTACTCCTAGTTAGTTGAGTGTTTTTGACCATGGGTATTGAGTTCTGCCAAAACAGTTTTTCAGTATCTACTCAAATGATCTTATTTTTCTAATTTACTTTGTTAATGCGGTAAGTTACACTCATTGATTTTGAAAATGTAGTCATGGCATATTTTTTTTTTATATATTACTGGGATCAATTTGCTAATGAAGAATTTTTGTATCTATATTCAGGAAGGATATTGATTTGTAATTTTCATTTATTACAGTGTCCTTGTCTGGTTTTAATATCAGGATTATACTGGCCTCATAAAATATGTTTCTTTCTACTCAATTTTCTAGGAGCTTATGTAATAGCAGTATTATTTTTTCTTCTTAAATGTTTGATAAGAGTTTGCTAGTGAAGCTAATATTGGAAGATTTTTTTGTGCAAAATGTTTAAATTACAGATTCCATTTATTAGGTATATGGCTATTTCAATTGTTTTATTTCTTTGTGTTAGTTTTGCTAAACTGTGTTTTTCAAGCACTTTGTCTCTTTCATCTAAGCTATAGACTTCATTGGCATCAAGTTGTCCATAGCACCTCCTTATACTTTAGTGACTACAGGCTGTGGTGATGCCCCCTCTATCATTCCTGATATGGGCAATTTGGATTTTCTCTCTTTCTTGATCAGCGTTCTTAGAGGGCTATTAATATTACTAATTTTTTCAAAGAATCAACTTTTGAGCTTGGTGATATTTCCTATTTTTATCTGTTTGCTATTTTGCTAATTTTTTCTTATTTTCATTATATCCTTTCTTTTATTTACTTTGGGTTTAATTTTCTCTCTTCTAGTTTCTTAAGGTATAAGCATAGCTCACTGATTTCAGGCCTTTAAAAACTGCTTTGGGTGTACTCCACAAATTCTGATATGTTGTGTTTTCATTACCATTCACTTCAATTCTCTTTTTAAATTTCCCTTGCGAGTACTTCTGTGATCCATGGGTTACTCAGATTCTTAATTTCCAGATATTTGGGGATTTTCTAGATGTTATATTTTTCTTATTTCTTTTTTTAAAAATTAATTTATTTTATTTATTTATTTTTTTGGCTGCATTGGGTCTTCGTTGCTGTGTGCAGGCTTTCTCTAGTTGCGGAAAGTGGGGGCTACTCTTCGTTGTGGTGCATGGGCTTCTCATTGCAGTGGCTTCTCTTGTTGCAGAGCACAGACTCTAGGCGCGTGGGATTCAGTAGTTGTGGCACGTGGGCTCCAGTAGCTGTGGCACGTGGGCTCAGTAGTTGTGGCTCGCGGGCTCTAGAGCGCAGGCTCAGTAGTTGTGGCACACGGGCTTAGCTGCTCCGTGGCATGTGAGATCTTCCCGGACCAGAGACCGAACCTGTGTCTCCTGCATTGGCGGGCGGATTCTTAACCACTGCACCACCAGGGAAGTCCTCTTATTTCTAACTTAATGCTGTTGGAGACAGAAAACATACTCTGTATGCATTCAGTCCTCCGAAACTTACTGAGACTTAAAAGAAACCAGTATATGATATATCTATATGACTGTTCCATGTGTACTTGGGAATATGTATTTTGCATTTGTTGGGTGTAGCACTCTATAAATGTCAATTAGGTCAAGATTGTTAATCGTATTGTTCAAATTGTATAGAGCCTTCTGATTTTTTTTTTTTCTTGTTGTACTATCATTTATTGAGAGAATGCAGTAAAGTTTCCAGCTACAATTGTGGGTTCATATATTTCTCTGTCTAGCTGTGTCTATTTTGGCTTCAAGTATTTGGCAGCTTTGTTAATAAGTGTATACACATTTAATACTGTTATGTTTTCTTGATAAATTAGCCATTTTATCATTACCAAAAAAAAAAAAAAGATTTAGTCTCCAGTAACACTCCAGGTTTATATTTTCTACAAGAAAGCCACAAAAGCTTTGTTATGCTTATTGTTTGCACGGTATATGCTTTTACTTTCTATTTGTTTGTGACTTTATGTTTAGAGTATGCTTCTTGAAATAACATTTAGTTAGTTGGGTCTTGCTTTTTTATCCATCTGTCAATCTCTGGCTTATTCTCTAACCTTTTGGTAGATCTTTGGTTCCTAATCAAAAACAAAATAACAGCTGGATGGAGGAGAAATATAACCCATTACATTTTCTAAGTTCTCATGTATCCCAACATTGTCTAAGTTCTCATGGAGCTCATGAAGGTATATTCAATACTGGAATATACAGGACTTAAAGAATTTCTTAGGTCAGCAATTCTAAAACTTTCTCTTTTAACCTAAAACTATGTAAGTATCCAAAGACCCTTCTCCCAATGATGTTTACTTTAGAGCTAAAGAAAAAGTAGGTGATAATAAACAAGAAAGCAACATATACAAATCACTTATCATATATTTTGTAAGAAAATAATATATGCTTATGCATATTTTATTACAGAATAACATTCAATAAACATAAAAGTAATCTAGTCTTTTTTATTACACCTACCTTGATGGTAAGTTACAAATTATATGACTAGCCAAATTATATTTATAGCCAACAAACATCAACAGTGAGTTTCACCATGCAAGCAAATCTGGGGAAATTATATATACATTTGTGTTAGTGTAACCACAGAGTGTGAATGTTTCATTTTTGAACCACAATGCCTATGTGGTTATATACTTAAAGGTTAGGTAGTTAAAGTCTAATTTTGGAAAATTAGAGACCAAAAAATATGCAAATGTGCATTACTATACCATCAATGCACAGACAAGTAAACTGATGCTATAAAACTAATTTATCATTCAATAGCTATAATGTTATCATTACTATTTAAGAGCTAAGACAGCAGCTCTAACCAAACAACAGCCAATCAAAAACACGATTGGACTGACAAAGTGTTCTTTCCCTAAATTTCAAATTTTTCAAATACTCATACATGCATAAGTACAGTGGAGCTCTGCAACATTACCATACATTGAATAGCAGCCAGACCTCTTAGCAGAATACTGAACTAGACTCCTCAAATTCTAAAAAGGTTTTCATTTTCATTTATAAATCCCAAAGTTTTAGTAATCCTTAATATATAATTGATAAGTGGTTGGTCCTAATGTAAAATACAAGCAAATGAGACTCAATTTTTAACAATCAAGGAAAGAATTTCCACTACAGAACAATTCACAACCCAATAGGACCACACTATCACTGCTTTAGGGAACTGGCCTTAATAGATTAAAATCACTTTTATTCACAGCAATCATTGGTAATGTTAAGTATTTAAATAACTAAGAGGTTTTCATGCATATTTTAAACTTCTAAAAATTTTGTAGTGTATGTTGGTTTAATCCCATCATCACTAACATAATATTAGTGATACCTATCAGGTACTGGGTATTCTCTTAGGCTGCTTTCATTATAATAATATTTCTAATCCTGAAACAACCATGTGGATATTAATACCTCCTTTGACAATGAGAAAATGAGTAACTTGCACAAACAACTAGAAAGTGATACAATCAGAATCTGAACTCAGATTTTTTCATAGGAATATAAAAGTAGAGCGGGTTAATAGAAATATCACAAAATCAGAATTCAATTTCACTCTACAAAGTAAATGAAATATACAAATGAGACACAATACACACCATAAATTGTATATTTAAACTGATGAGACTTCCTCCATTAGCTTCTTGACAAGTTTACCTTAGATTTAAAACCGCAAGAAAGCAAAGCTCCTGTGATTTAATTCAGTAAGTATTTAACTACCCATTTGTTGACTATTCCTTTTTAGTATGCCCTCCAAAACACAATTAGCAACTTATATTTTTAAATAATAAAATCATAAGAATACAATTTTAATGTTTACTTTTCAAGTGAACTTTGCCAGTAAATGAGATAAAAGAATGAACATTTTATTTTCTTTAACTTGTAACCACTACCTTAAAGCCTCCAAACACTTCAGCCCACATTTACCTCTTCCATCTCTAAATGCCTGTTTTTAATTACATTAGATTTCAGTCTTTTTTTTTTTTTTTTTAATGTCCCAAAGACCCTGGTGGAATGTTGAACATATGGCAACCATTCAAATCTTCGGTCAAGGATTTGACCAAGGCACTAGAGTTCTTAAAAAGTATCATCTTGTGTGCAGTCCCACTTAAGTTTGGGGTAATTTTACCACATATAAAATCCCATTAGTAAATTTTACGACCAAAAATGTCATTACAATCCATTTTGGTAATGATGGTTACACAGATAGATGTGAAAGTGAGTTCCCAGTTCCAGAACCCCTCCAGAGGTTCATCTACAATTTATGATATTGTTACTCTGTGAAATTGCATCCTAAGTTTCAATTAATGGAACGATACGGGTGGATAGGTATAAACAAATTTTTAGAACAAGCAACTTGTTAACTTTCTAGATCCCTACAGTCTCATTTAAAAAAAAGAATATTAATCACTTTATAGGATTCTAAATAAAGGGGTAGGACTCTAGACTCTTCTCCCCTCCCCGGTATTCATTCACGTATATGAGTTATTCCCATATTGACCACTCATAAATAGAAGACTAACTAAATCAGTAAAGCACCTATTTTATAGGTCACTCTCCAAAACTTAACAGATATGCTTGCAGTATTCAGCAGTGCCCATTTTCTTTCCAGCATGAATCAGTAACTCATATCAATATCACTAGACAGTAGCAAATCAACAATTTTTGACCCTATATTCTCGATCCACATTGTACATCATGACCAACTACAAACATATATACGGATATCTAAAACAGATATAGATGCACACACAGATAACTAAAAGTAAATTTTCATGAAACCATATTTAACCTTAATACGACCACTGTTTTCTAATTATTTTCTTTTCCATTCCTTTTGTTGTTGTTGTTGTTGTTTAATGCTGGCTGTGATCTACCACGGGATTTCAAACAATGGTCTACATGTTCCATACTCTAACTTTGCCACACCAAATAATCTATATATAGAGAAAAAAAATTGCGAAACACTATAGGGAAGCATGTGGTAGACTATATTATTGGTCCCTGTTTTTCACTCCTGTGTAATTGAATTATATACCCACATGCCTAACATGGCCTCATGGTGGGCATAATGTATTTTTCCACCCCTTGACTTGGGCTTGGCCATGTAACTTACTTTAAGGATATTAATGGACATGACACAAGAAAACTTAAAATACGCCTCTGTGACTGGACGTTCAACGATCAACTGTGAGAAGAATATTTCCCAGGTACCTTTTCAACCTAGGTCCCACAATGAGACAATTGCAACAGACCTGAACTTGGCACCAGCTTGAAGAAGAGCCTTTCCAGTTGGTCCACAGACACATGAGCAAGAAATAAATAATGCATTTACTTATAATGCATTTATATAATAAACCTATGCCCAGAGATTTTATAAGTTTGTTACACAGCAGCAGCTGACTAATAAACAGTATGAGGTATGACTTATTTTGGATCAAAATGTACATGACCCAGATTTTCTATAACTATCCAAACCTATCCTAAGGGCACAGTCTATGAGAAAGTTTTCCCCCTAAGACCCTGCTTTCCCAAAAGCTCTCAAGTTTTGTGGTAAAATAAACAAGCAAAACCTCAGAACAGAAAAAATTATTCAAATACCTTCTTTGTACCCGAGTAGTGCACACAAACATACACACACACAGAGAAAAAAGGTTTTAAAAAATAGAATATTTCTTCTAAGGTGGGAAAATTTCACTCAATACTCTTTACAGCAAAGACTCTTCTAGTAGGACATTAAAAATAATTCACTCTAAAATTGAGGCATTCTTTTAAAGAAAAAGTATCTCCAAGTTAAGTTGTCTAGAATTATCACCTTGATATGATCCTACCTTATTCTTGGAGTATGTCAAGGAATTTTCTAAAATGAAAAAAAAAAAAAGAATATTATTACTTAAATGCTGTTTGTGAATTACTCCGCACACAAATAGTATAAATATCAAGCCAGTAATAAATTACTTTAATAGTTCCAGAAGATATAATTTCTACATGAATAACATAGCAAACATTTAAAAATTTTATCCTTACAGTATGATTCCAAAATTCTCAACCCAATACACATACCAGAGCCAAAGAGGTTAAGACCAACCTAATTTCCCCAGAATCATCTGTTTCTGTGCGGACCCCCAAGTGTCTACTAACTGCTGCAAATTCATCCACGGCTGCCTCAGAATAGCTTGGGTTCCAGAAACTCATCTTAAGAATACAGTGAGACTCATCTTAAGAATACAGTGCGAGTGCTCTAAACTACCTTTTCATGTGTTAGCCTTATGAAGTAAGCGTTTAGATTTGAAGAGCTAGCAAACAAAACATACAATAAAGGGGCAAAAAGGAAGACTTTAGATTATCTGGACAACCATTCTCTAACCAGGCGAAAAGCAAAACAGCTTTTTCGTTCTTGCTTTCTGCTTCAAGAATCACAAGAACGTTTTTTACTGGTCTATTTACAAATTTTTCTGGCAAATAGTAAACAGTCTCCTTTTCTCAGCAATTTGAAAACTTCAAGAAAAATGTCCTTGCTGCAAAATAAAGTCTTGAAATGTTCTTCCCCCATAATATAAAAAACCAATCAATACTACTAAGAGTTCTTATCAAGAGGTACTTTGCTCTTCTCAGAGCAGTCAAAAGGGCAAATCAAAAGAGCAGGCAATAATTTAAGTCAGCTACAAAGTTGTGAAAAATCTAGGGAAGTAATTAAACTTCCATCATCTAGCTGCCCTGAGGCTCACTCTCTCCTTACTCTGCCATTCTTCCCCTGTTGTCTTGGCTAACAACACCCACTCCTCAAATCTTACAGGGGTGGATTTCTTGGTTGAAGCACACTTGTTCAACACAAAAGACGTTGTGGTTAAGTCATGATTTTCCATCTGACACAGTGAACATGAACTGCAGCCCATCCCTGGTCTGCCTCACTCTGGCCAAAGAGAAATGACCTCGATCCTATTTCTCACTCATCTGCGTTCTAATTTAAAGCCATATTTTCAAGTAAGTATTGAAAGCTGATCAATTTTAGAAGGTACTAGAGCAGCACTGTTCAATAGAAATATAATGCAAGCCCAAATGCGAACCACATATGTACCTTAACATTTTCTAGTAGCCATATTAGAGTAAAAGAAACAGATAAAAGTAATGTTAATATATTTTAACCCAACAGATCCAAAATATTATCATTTCAACATACAATGAATATAAACAATTATTAATGAGACACCTTTACATTCATATAAAGCCTTTGAAATCCAGAGTATATTTTCTAGTTCTGCACATTCAATTCAGACTAATCATATTTCAAGTGTTCAATAGCCACATGTGGCTATTGGCTACAGTATGGGACAGTGCAGATTTTTAATCTAATAATCTTTCCTAGGGATCACTAGATACCTGTTATTATTCTTTCATGAACTGCATAAGAGATTAAAAGATTGAAGGATGCGGGGCTTCCCTCGTGGCGCAGTGGTTGAGAATCTGCCTGCCAATGCAGGGCACACGGGTTCGAGCCCTGGTCTGGGAGGATCCCACATGCCGCGGAGCAACTAAGCCCGTGAGCCACAACTACTGAGCCTGCGCGTCTGGAGCCTGTGCTCCGCAACAAGAGAGGCCGCGATGGTGAGAGGCCCGCGCACCGCGATGAAGAATGACCCCCACTTGCCGCAACTGGAGAAAGCCCTCACACAGAAACGAAGACCCAACACAGCCATAAATAAATAAATAAATAAATAAAATATTAAAAAAAAAAATACTTTAAAAAGATTGAAGGATGCTGAATATAAAAATGGATCTCCTTCACTGAAGTGAAAATTTCAAAGGGCTTATAGAAGTATAGAGATTTTTCTCTAGAAAGTAGGCTGCAACCATAATCTAAGATAAAACTGATGAATTTCAGGAGCCAGAGAAGGTAATTCTTTGCACAGATGCAGAATTAAATAATAGTTTCTTTTTCTATAGAATCAGTTTTAGCGCTGGAAGGATTCAAAGTGAGATTTCAAAGATCATGAAACTGAGATTAAGTGACTTGATCGTGATACGCAAGCGCTATTGTCACTATCGGTACTGAGAAAAATATTCATGCAGAGTTAAATTTTTATTCGTTTTTAATTACCCTTTTTCGAAAAACATTACCTATCCTGTGTGTCCTTTGTGCACCTACATAGGTATCAAAAATTCGCTGCAATTCACATTTTCCAGTCATCTGTCGTAAGAGCCATTTCATCCAAAATCGAAAGAAGTGCCCATAGAAGAACTCCCACAAAGAAATAAACATTTTTTCCTGGAGAAGGAAATATATGACAGGTTTAACGGCCTTAAATTGGATTTAGAAAAAGAGAAAAAATTAGTTTATCCAACTCATCAAATCCCAAATTATATTAATAGATATAATGTTGTTCCATTGTGTCTATTTTGTAGTAGTGTTTAGGCATCTAAGAAAACAATGCCAGGTGTAATATATACCACTTAGATTAACTAAATGATGCTGGCCAAATGGTTAATTTATCATTTTAAACAATTAACTGTAAAAATCAAACTACTTACTTAGATTCAAGCTCTCAGTTCACTATTTAATTTCTTATTCTTTGAGAACAGGGCTCAACAGTTCAAGAACAAAAGGACCCCACCTAAAGCAACAATTAAATCAAATATACCATATATCAGAATTGTTTGTATAAGGAATGTCTTCTTAACCCCTGTGGATAATCTCAGTTACAGCTGTCCCCCAGTTAGGTGATGGCAGCAAATAAAAACACTACATATGGCTTACAAATGAAGTACACAAACTGAACACGGAGTAGATCACACCCTGGCTAATTGTTGATTTTCCATTCAACAGGTGAAGGGCAGAAATACTAAGAAGAGTAATAGACTACACCCTCGATAAAACTGAATCTTTATGCCATAAGAAAAATCTTCGGCTCCTAAATGAAGCGGGGTCGGGGAAATGAAAGTCAGGAGGAGTTACTTAAAAACAAAAATGCTCATCTCTTTCCTGCCTTAAACATTCCCACAGATAGATCATCTCCCGAGGGACTGTCAAATTCGAGATCCCCGCAGGTCAGTGCAGAATCAGTGCACAGAGACGGGCTGAACTGTGATTTTAAAATGAATCCATCTGGTCCGCGCTCATCAGGACAAAAGAAGCCGAACTGCCAAGCGGAGGGACCGCCAGCCTCACGGCTCCTGAGCTCCCCAGCCCTCGGGGAGCCGCTGCGCCGCCGAGCCCCCCTCCCGGAGCCTGGCTGAGCCCAGATCGCGCCCTGCCCGCGAGTGGGAGGGAACCGCTCGCACAAAGCCCCGCCGGCCCGGCAGCCCCGCGGGACTTTCCGTAGGACACCGCGGGGCTCGCGCGCCTTCAGCGCAGCCGCACCCAAGCTGCACCAGGCGAGAGGAAAAGAAACAGCAGCCACCTCACGGGAACGGGAAGAACTAGGAGGAGCAGGAGCTGCCTCGGTTTCCCCGACTGCAAACTGCCGGCAACGGAAACGACGCTACTCGCGGTACGCTCCCTGCACACACCGCGACCCGGAAGCCAGGGAGCGAAGCGGCGGGAACGCCTTCCCCGGCACACTGCCCGGCCCCGCCCCGCCGCCTTCTCCGATTGGCCCGAGCTCCACCAATCGCTATCTCTGAAAGGATGTCAAGCTGGGCTGCCCCGCCGCGCGTGCTCGGATTCTAGGGACGCCCGACGGTTTCCCTGGCAACCACTACCTTGAGGCACGCCCCGCGCCAAAGATCGGTCTTTGGCGGAGCGGCTCCGTAGATTTTTCTCGCCTTAAATTTCAGGTCTTTTGCGCAAGCTGAAACGGTGTACTACTCCTAGATTCTAAGCACGGGAGAAGCGATGTGCTTTGTGTAACTATCATACCGCCAAGGTTACAAAAGCGCTTTCACCTGCATTTAATCTTAATTCTGTGAAGTAATTAGTAACAGTCCCTCTTTATGGATGAGGAAACAGAATTTACGTTGAATGACTTGCCCATGGCTACTACGTGGCAGATACGGAGAGCCCTGTACGTTGAGTAGAGAAGTTTAGACTTTGTCCTGTAATGATAAACATCTAATAGTACATGGAACATTTATTCCTTAGCTGGTTTTTTCTTGAAAAAGTAACTTATGCACATGATTTTTTAAAAAAATCCAACCTCAAACAGTACATTCATTAATTCAAGTATCTGTTGATTGGCCGTTGATGCACCAGGCAGTGTTCTAAGAGGGAGTCATACATTAAATAAATGCAAATATTTAGTATGTCAAGTGGTACTAAAGGGGTATTAGGGAAGGGAGGGAGAGTTTCTACATACAGTGTAGACAGGGGAGTCTCCGTGTTAAGGTGACATTTGACCAGTGTTCGAAATGAAGTAAGGGAGTGAGAGTATCTGGAGGAAGAGTATTCCAGACACTAGAAAGGCAAGTGCAAAGACATACTTCATAAGGTGGAGGAATAGCAAGAAGGGCAGTATGCCTGGAGGAGAAAGAACAAGGGGAGAGTAAAATACAAGTACAAAGGACAATTTACACTAAAAAATAACTTCCACTCACTCATGCACAACTCCTGATCCCTCAGCCCCGTTTCTCGAAAGCAACTAGTGTTAGTTGCTTGTTTGTACCTTCAGGGACATTCTATGCAAATATATATATATACCCCCTCCATCCCCTTGTTAGCACAAACTGAAGAAGCAGTACACACCTTTCCACACCTCAACCAACATTTTTTTAAAAGGTGCTAATTGTAAAACGCTAGACATGTGAAGGGTGCATAAGCCATCATCCCTGCCCCATAGAAGCAACTAACTTGGTAATGAAATCTGGACATATACTATAATAATAAAACAGACTCGTATCTTGAAAGGAACTTAAAGATCATCTCAATGAATATTTTTTGTTGTACATAAAAAGATTCAGAAAGGCAAATTACACAGCCAAATTGGCAAATTAAGAACTAGAAACAAACCTATATTTCAGGTGTCTATTATTACACAAAACCTTCATAGAATAGAAAGTGAGATAATTCTGTAGTACAATTATAAAATCCTTTTACCTTTTCAATGTGCTACACTGAGAGCTGGGGGTGGTGGTGCAGAGAGGAACCCTTCTGCTGGTCTCCATGCTGCCTGTTGGCCCACTTCTATCCATGTTTTTCTCCAAGAGAGGAGAATGCTCACCTGTTTGGTCAGAACCTGAGAAGTTGGTTGAACTGCATTTTCTGGAAGCAGGATCACTGTCTATTAAAATGCCATGTGCATATGATTTCCTCTCCTCTCTTCCACGAATTCATTTGCATATAACTAGCAGATACAATAAACCAGTCCTGTGCCTCAGGGAAGACTGGCCTTCTATCTTTCTCATTTTATTGGCTTTCTTCTTTGTGGCTGGCTGAATGGTGGTTAGATCCTAAGATTAGAATTCTGGCTTCAAGGAGAAAGTGGGACCTACTTAGGTCTCTGAACTAAATTGTGTGCTTCTACCAGGCCTTATCAGTTACACCTACATGGAAGAAAGAGGCTATGGTGTAATGGAGTTTGGTTATATTTTTATGTAGTACTGAGGAATCTCTGCTTTTCTTGGATTCTCAGACTAAACAACAAAGGCTCTGTTGATTTTAGAAACTGCTTAATGGAAAGAGTTGTTTGGTATGACTATTAATCAACAATTTGTTACAGTGTTTGGGGTTTGATCTATGGAGGACCCAAGTAAAATATCAAGCCCTCTTTTGGAGTGTGTGAAGTCTGGAATGCAGCGAGTTTATACTGAGAAGGAAAACTGTATACTCCTTTCACTAACAGTGAAATGGATTACTTCTGCGGAAGCATTAAAAATGTTATGGGCAGTGGCAACCCTGACTGGTTTTATGATGATTTGTGTTGCACTTTCCTGAAACTAAGTTAGACACTGTGCTTAGGGGGAACCCCTCGTGTATGGATTCCCCATATAATTTTTTTTAATGGAAGGACAAGGAAATACACAGAATGCCAAGGCAAATTTGTTCTCACAGCTACTAGTAACGGGGTTTACCAATGAAAAGAAAATTTAAGCTATGCAAAATTAAGCTAATGGGCTGGTGGGAAGATATTAACCAGAACAAAGGAAATAACCATTGAATCAGGTAGAACTATTTATATGATTGTTTTTAAAAAACAAAGGGTGAGGGGGAGTAAAGAAGCAAGAATTTTGACAGATTCCCTACAGAGGGTTTGGTGGCACATAAACAATAGTTGGGAGCAGGGAAAACTATTCAGGCTCCTGTGTCGGCCTCACCTAAGTTAATCTATCAGATCTGTTCCAATTATCCCAGCCTGGATGAGTTTAGGGCTAAGGATGCTGAAATAGGGAAATAAAGTGGATTTAGCACAGGGGAGTTATTTAAATTCATCATTAGGGTTGTGGTAGAAAAGGACAACTAACTTGAGGGTCAAGAAATCGTCAATTGACCCGTTAGGAGGTCCAAGATTGTATGATATAGTTTATGTTGAGCGACAGAGGACAGTGGAAAACCTCTGGGGGATTATCTAACGATGATGCAAAATGTACCATAATATCATCAGGGGAATGGAAGGGCAATATTAAGGTATGAAAATTGAAGTTTGGAGCAAATGAAAATGTTATGGTAGGCAGCACCAGAATCATGAAGAAGCTGAAGCTGGAGAAATAAGAAAGTAGGAATTACCCAGTGCCTTCTTTTATCTGAATCTGTAATTACAGTGGAAGTGATGAAGTTCCTTGTCACTACCAGCTTAAAGCCAAATGTCTTTTAAGAGACAGAGAAGTCTGCCCTTTATGGATTTTTAATTAGACACGCAAAATGGGAGCCCTGAAAATTGCTCAGACCTTCCTTTGGAGTAAATATCAGGCAGTGTCAGATTGGGGAAGGACACAGGAAATCTCACCTCGCATTAGGAAACAATGGGAGCAGAATCTCCACTAATGCTTTCTATTAATCCTCTGTGGCCCAGGAGAAAAGACCCATGGGAATAACTGTTAGCCATCATGATTTGAACAAGGTAGTTACCATGACTTAAATTAGTGTCTGTTCTGCCAAGCACTGTAGAAACTGCCTAAGACGTTCAACAAGCTAACGTTCAACAAGCTAAACAAGCTGCTTTTGTGATAGATTCACCTATGCTACCTTCTTCTTTTTTTTAAATTTACTTAACTATAGTTGATTTACAATATGGTGTTAGTTTCAGGTGTACAGCTTCAGAGTCTTTTCCATTATAGGTTATTATTCAATATGGTTCCATGGGCTATACAGTAAATCCGTCTTGTTTATCTATTTTATATATAGTGGTATGTATCTATTAATCCCAGACTCCTAATTTATTCCCCCTCCCCTTTTCCCTTTGGTAAACATTAATTTGTCTTCTATGTCTGTGAGTCTGTTTCTGTTTTGCAACTAAGTTGATTTGTATTTTTTTTTTAGGTTCCACATATAAGTGATATCATATGATATTTGTCTTTGTCTGATTTACTTCACTTAGTGTGATCATCTCTAGGTCCATCCATGTTGCTGCAGATGGCATTAGTTCTTTCTTTTTTATGGCTGAGTCATATTCCATTGTCTATATGTGCTACATCTTCTTTATCCATTCATCTGTCGTTGGAAATTAGGTTACTTCCATGTGTTGGCTATTGTAAATAGTACTGCTATGAACATTGGGGTGCATGTAACTTTTTTTTCCCGACTTTTCTGGATATATGTCCAGGAGTGGAATTGCTGGATCATATGGTAGTTCTATTTTTAGTTTTTTAAGGAACTTCCAGACTGTTTTGCATAGTGGCTGCACCAATTAACATTTCCACCAACAGTGTGGGAGGGTTCCCTTTTCAGCTATGCTATCTTCTTGATCTCACTCTCAGAGTGAGATTGGTTTGCTTGTGCATGAGAAGGAATGTGTAATATATTTATGGTCCTTCTCCAAGGACGTCTGACCTCTCCAGCTCACTGCTACAATTTGGTGAGAGTGGACTTAGACATGATCACCATCAAAATTAATTCATTATACTGATTACATTATGATCATTCCCCACCTTGGAAGGAGAAACTCAGGAGATTTGAGAGCTGTCATGGCACATATGACTAGCTGAATCAATCTAGTTAAGATTTAAAGCTTATTTTTTAGCTTTCCTTCCCATTTAGGTCACCACAGAGCACTGAGTAGAGTTCCCTGTGCTATACAGTAGGTTTCCATTAGTTACCTATTTTATACATAGTAGTGTATATATGAAGGGATATCTGTATACGTATAACTGATTCACTATGCTGTACAGCACGAACTAACACAACATTGTAAAGCAATTATACTCCAATAAAAATTAATAAAAAAATAGGACACACACACATTGGTAAGCAAAACAATGCTTGGAAAATAAAGAAGATGGTAGATTAAATAAAAAAGATTTAGAGCTTAGTGAAATCAGTGAAATTTCTAAAAATAACTTTGGGCCACCAGAGGTGTTTTATAAATGGTAAACAATAAATTACTCTCCCTCCAGGACTCTGTCAATAAAAAGGAGACACAACACCTTACAGGAATATTTGTCAAGCTATGAAAAATATGTAATGGGTAGTGGCCCAAGGACGCTGCTGAGACCCTACGATTTTCACACATTCATACATAATTTTACAAGTTTCTGACACCACAATACATGCAAATTGGAGGCTTTGAATGAAATATAACACTGCCACCTCGTGGCGACCACTGGGATTTTGGGACTCAAAAAGTTCCTGATGAGAGGCGGAGTCAAGATGGCTGTGTGGAAACACACGGAGTTAGCATCTCCCCACAACTAGGGCGCCTGATGGCCGCTGGTGGGAGACTCTGAAGCACAAGGAGAGGGGAGGAACCCCAAAGTGAACCGGCGGCTTGCGGGACCTTGGTTCATGAACCCCGGGTCGGGCCGAAGATCCTGTGGTGAGAGCTCTGAGTCCAAACCACTGGATTAACAGAGAACCTCAGACCCCAGGGAATATTCATTGGAGTGAGGTCTCACAGAGTTCCTCATCTCAGCACCAAAATCCAGCTCTACCCAATAGCCTACAAACCCCAGTGTTGGAAGCCTCAGGCCAAACAACTGGTAAGACAGGAACACAATCCCACTCATTAAAAGAAAAAAAAAAATGAGACGGCAAAAAAATATGTCACAGATGAAGGAGAAAGGTAAAAACCTACAAGACCAAATAAATGAAGAGGAAATAGGCAATCTACCTGAAAAAGAATTCAGAGTAACAATAGTAAAGATGATCCAGAATCTCAGAAATAAAGTGGAGGCATGGATTGAGAAAATACAAGAAATGTTTAACAAAGATCTAGAAGAACAAAAGAAGAAACAGATGAACAACACAATAAATGAAATAAAAAATACACTAGAAGGAATCAATAGCAGAATAACTGAGGCAGAAGAACAAATAAGTGAGCTGGAAGACAAAATGGTGGAAATAACTGCGGAGGAGCAGAATAAAGTGAAAAGAATTGAAGACAATCTCAGAGACCACTGGGACAACACTAAATGCACCAACATTCGAATTATAGGGGTCCCAGAAGAAGAAGACAAAAAGAAAGGGTCTGAGAAAATATTTGAAGAGATTATAGTTGAAAACTTCCCTAAAATGGGAATGGAAATAGTCACCCAAGTCCAGGAAGCACAGAGAGTCCCATACAGGATAAACCCTAGGAAAAATACAGCAAGACACATATTAATCAAACTAACAAAAATTAAATTCAAAGAAAAAATATTAAAATCAGGAAGGGAAAAACAAAAAATAACATACAAAGGATTACCCATAAGGTTATCAGCTGATTTTGTAGCGGAAACTCTGCAGGCCAGAAGGGAGTGGCAGGATATACTTAAAGTGATGAAAGAGATAAACCTACAACCAAGATTACTCTACCCAGCAAGGATCTCATTCAATGGAGAAGTCAAAAGCTTTTCAGACAAGCAAAAGCTAAGAGAATTCAGCACCGCCAAACCAGCTTTACAACAAATGCTAAAGAAACTTCTCTAAGTGGGAAACACAAGAGAAGAAAAAGACCCACAAAACAAACCCAAAACAATTAAGAAAATGGTAATAGGAACATACATATCAATAATAACCTTGAACGTAAATGGATTAAATGCCCCAACCAAAACACACAGACTGGCTGAATAGACAAAGAAACAAGACCCATATATATGCTGTCTACAAGAGACCCACTTCAGGCCTAGGGACACATACAGACTGAAAGTGAGGGGATGGAAAAAGATATTCCATGCAAATGGAAATCAAAAGAAAGCTGGAGTAGCAATACTCATATCAGATAAAATAGACTTTAAAATAAAGAATGTTACAAGAGACAAGGAAGGACACTACATAATAATCAACGGATCAATCCAAGAAGAAGATGTAACAATTATAAACATATGCATCCAACATAGGAGCACCTCAGTACACAAGGCAACTGCTAACAGCTATAAAAGAGGAAATCGACAGTAACACAATCATAGTGGGGGACTTTAACACCTCAATTACACCAATGGACAGATCATCCAAACAGAAAATTAATAAGGAAACACAAGCTTTAAATGACACAATAGACCAGATAGATTTAATTGATATTTATAGGACATTCCATCCAAAACCAGCAGATTACACTTTCTTCTCAAGTGCACACAGAACATTCTCCAGGATAGATCACATCTTGTGTCACAAATCAAGCCTCAGTAAATTTAAGAAAATTGAAATCATATCAAGCATCTTTTCTGACCACAGTGCTATGAGATTAGAAATCAATTACAGGGAAAAAAACATAAAAAACACAAACACATGGAGGCTAGACAATACGTTACTAAATAACCAAAAGATCACTAAGGAAATCAAAGAGGAAATAAAAAAATACCTAGAGACAAATGACAATGAAAATACGACTATCCAAAACCTATGGGATGCAGCAAAAGCAGTTCTAAGAGGGAAGTTTATAGCTATACAAGCCTACCTCAAGAAACAACAAACATGTCAAATAAACAATCTAACCTTACACCTAAAGGAACTAGAGAAAGAAGAATAAACAAAACCTAAAGTTAGTAGAAGGAAAGACATCATAAAGATCAGAGCAGAAATAAACAGAAACAAAGAAAACAATAGCAAAGATCAATAAAACTAAAAGCTGGTTCTTTGAGAAGATAAACAAAATTGATAAACCATTAGCCAGACTCATCAAGAGGGAGAGGACTCAAATCAATAAAATTAGAAATGAAAAAGGAGAAGTTACAACAGACACTGCAGAAATACAAAGCATCCTAAGAGACTACTACAAGCAACTCTATGCCAATAAAATGGACAACCTGGAAGAAATGGACAAATTCTTAGAAAGGTATAACTGAGACCGAACCAGGAAGAAATAGAAAGTATGAACAGACCAATCACAAGTAATGAAATTGAAACTGTGATTAAAAATCTTCCAACAAACAAAAGTCCAGGATCAGATGGCTTCACAGGTGAATTCTATCAAACATTTAGAGAAGAGCTAACACCCATCCTTCTCAAACTCTTCCAAAAAATTGCAGAGGAAGGAACACTCCCAAACTCATTCTATGAGGCCACCATCACCCTGATACCAAAACCAGACAAAGATACTACAAAAAAAGAAAATTACAGACCAATATCACTCATGAATATAGGGGGAAAAATCCTCAACAAAATACTAGCAAACAGAATCCAACAACACATTAAATGGATCATACACTATGATCAAGTTGGATTTACTCCAGGGATGCAAGGATTCTTCAATATATGCAAATCAATCAATGTGATACACCATATTAACAAACTGAAGAATAAAAACCATATGATCATCTCAATAGATGCAGAAAAAGCTTTTGACAAAATTCAACACCCATTTATGATAAAAACTCTCCAGAAACTGGGCCATATATGACATAATAATAAAGTCCATATACGACAAACCCACAGCAAACATCATTCTCAATGGTGAAAAACTGAAAGCATTTCCTCTAAGATCAAGAACAAGACAAGGATGTCCACTCTCACCACTATTATTCAACATAGTTTTGGAAGTCCTAGCCATGGCAATCAGAGAAGAAAAAGAAATAAAAGGAATCCAAATTGGAAAAGAAGAAGTAAAACTGTCACTGTTTGCAGATGACATGATACTATACATAGAGAATCCTAAAGATGCCACCAGAAAACTACTAGAGCTAATCAATGAATTTGGTAAAGTTGCTGGATACAAAATTAATGCATAGAAATCTCTTGCATTCCTATATACTAATGACGAAAAATCTGAAAGTGAAATTAAGAAAACACTCCCATTTACCATTGCAACAAAAAGAATAAAATATCTAGGAATAAACCTACCTAAGGAGACAAAAGACCTGTATGCAGAAAGCTATAAGACACTGAGGAAAGAAATTAAAGATGATACAAACAGATGGAGAGATATACCATGTTCTTGGATTGGAAGAATCAATACTGTGAAAATGACTATACTACCCAAAGCAATCTACAGATTCAATGCAATCCCTATCAAATTAACAATGGCATTTTTTACAGAACTAGAACAAAAAAATCTTAAAATTTGTATGGAGACACAAAAGACCCCAAATAGACAAAGCAGTCTTGAAGGAAAAAAATGGAGCTAGAGGAATCAGACTCCCTGACTTCAGACTATACTACAAAGCTACAGTAATCAAGACAATATGGTACTGGCACAAAAACAGAAATATAGATCAATGGAACAGGATAGAAAGTCCAGAGATAAACCCAGGCACCTATGGTCAGCTAATCTATGACAAAGGAGGCAAGGATATACAAAGGAGAAAAGACAGTCTCTTCAATAAGTGGTGCTGGGAAAACTGGACAGCTACATGTAAAAGAATGAAATTAGAACACTCCTTAACACCATACACAAAAATAAACTCAAAATGGATTCGAGACCTAAATGTAAGACTGGACACTATAAAACTGTTAGAGGAAAACATAGGAAGAACACTCTTTGACATAAATCACAGCAAGATCTTTTTTGATCCACCTCCTAGAGTAATGGAAATAAAAACAAAAATAAACAAATGGGACCTAATGAAACTTCAAAGCTTTTGCACAGCAAAGGAAACTACAAACAAGACGAAAAGACCAACCCTCCGAATGGGAGAAAATATTTGCAGACGAATCAACGGACAAAGGATTAATATCCAAAATATATAAACAGCTCATGCAGCTCAATATTAAAAAAACAAACAAGCCAATCCAAAAATGGGCAGAAGACCTAAATAGACATTTCTACAAAGAAGACATACAGATGGCCAAGAAGCACATGAAAAGCTGTTCAACATCACTAATTATTAGAGAAATGCAAATGAAAACTACAATGAGGTATCACTTCACACCAGTTAGAATGGGCATCATCAGAAAATCTACAAACAACAAATGCTGGAGAGGGTGTGGAGAAAAGGGAACCCTCTTGCACTGTTGGTGGGAACGTAAATTGATACAGCCACTATGGAGAACAGTATGGAGGTTCCTTAAAAAAGTAAAAATAGAACTACCATATGACTCAGCAATCCCACTACTGGGCATATACCCAGAGAAAGCCATAATTCAAAAAGACACACGCACCCCAATGTTCATTGCAGCACTATTTACAATAGCCAGGACATGGAAGCAACCTAAATGCCCATCGACAGACGAATGGATAAAGAAGATGTGGTACATATATATACAATGGAATATTACTCAGCCATAAAAAGGAAAGAAATTGGGTCATTTGTAGAGACGTGGATGGACCTAGAGACTGTCATGCAGAGTGAAGTAAGTCAGAAAGAGAGAAACAAACATCATATATTAACGCATATATGTGGAACCTAGAAAAATGGTACAGATGAATAGGTTTGCAGAGCAGAAATAGAGACACAGATGTAGAGAACAAATGTATGGACACCAAGGGGGGAAAGTGGTGGGGGGGGTGGGGGTGTGCTGAATTGGGAGATTGGGATTGACATGTATACAATGATGTGTATAAAATAGATAACTAATAAGAACCTGCTGTATAAAAAAATAAATAAAATAAAATTTAAAAAAAAGATGGCATTCGGGAAAATCTCCTGGGAACAGGGATCCAAGCATATAAGCCAGTGAACTGTGTAGGATTACTATTCACAGCCCCTAGAGGATTGAGTTTGACATTTATTCTCTCTTGGGCTAAAGCCCAAACACTGTCAAAGGCTATTTGGTTCCCTATCATATATCTTTTTGGACCAAAGAATACACTCTACATTCCAGTGTGCAAAAATGGCCCCTCACATCCTAACATAATATGGATATATCATATTCCTCACCATCTATAAAGTAGTTGTTAAATTGACACCAGAACTGGTAATTGAAACATTACTGAAAATACAGTGTAAAGATGTGGAGCGCTGGCTGGATCAGTTAGGTGAATGGTTGCTTTGTCCAAATAGGAGGAAGCGTAAAGGGGAAACAGTTAAAAAGGGTTTTGGGTGCTGGAGATGTGTACGGTTCTGGCCATCAATTCCACCAAGCAATTCTCAGACACAGCTGGATGACCTCTAATTCAACTCAGTTCTGACACTGTCCACCTGGAGGTAGCATCAGATCCTGAAAGACTGACACCCTCCCACCACACACACACACTTCACAAGTCCCAATCACAAGTCCAGGTTGTCGCCTGTGCTTCTTACCCACCAGCATAGATTGGAGGTTCTAACGACCCCCTCCCTGGGTTTGATTAATTTGCTAGAGCGGCTCACAGAATTCAGAGAAAAATTTTACTTTCTAGATTACCAGTTTGTAATAAAAGGATATGACTCAGGAACAGCCAGATGGGAGAGATGCATAGGTCAAGGCATGGGGAAAGGGCTGAGAGCTTCCACGTCCCTCCCTGGGCACACCACTCTCCTAGAATCTCTACCTGTTCACCAGCCTAGAAGCTCTGCCTACCCTGTCGTTTTTGGGTTTTATGGAGGTTTCATTGCATAGGCACAGTTGATTAAGTAATTGTCCATTGGTGACTGAACTCAATCTTCAGCCCCTCTCCCGTCCCTGGAGGCTGAGGGGTGGGACTGAAAGTTCCAACCCTCTAATCACATGGTTGGGTCCTCTGACAACCTGCTAATAATTGGAACATTACCCAATTCCTTTGCTTCCAAAGCGGATTCCTTTCCCACCCCATCTTGCTGATTTTACTACTCCCCTGAATTATGTGCTTATTGTTCCTTTGCTTTTTAGAATACAGTTTTTTATCAATTTATATATGTCCCTTACAATATGCTGTTTAGTTTGCCTTGTTCCTGGACTTTCTAAAATTCCTATCTGCTGACACTCAGTCTTTATATGCCCTTCTGAACTCTCTTTGGTGTGATCAAAGCCAGAAGTCTGTTACTTGTCCCAGACACCCTGGCCAGCTGTGTTCTCATTACATTTTGCCAGTGGGAGGCAGCTGTGCCAGATTAGAGGGTGCGGAAAGGATCCGATGCTAACTCCAGGTACCTAGGTTAATTTTTCTGCTTCTTTTCTAGGTACCCTCTGTGGTCACCTACGTTGCTTCCTAGTTTTCAATGGCACTTGTCCTGGTCCCACTGCTTCCAGGGCTGGTGAGGCTCAGCCAGCCAACATGATGCTTTTGTCTGATTTAGTATAGGATGGCTTCCTTGCTCTGAACAGACACAGTCCTGCACCAGAGTGCACCTGGGGCAAGTGCTGATTTCAGCCCTCACCTCGGCAGGGCCTCTCTTATAGGACACAGCCAGCATGCCCATACTCAGCGATCCTGGGGCCTGGAATCTGATTTCAGAATACCAGCCTTGTTGGTAGTTATTTTCTGGAGCTGACTGCACCTGTCTGAACCTTCAGGTTGTCTATTTCTAGACCCCCTATTACCATTCTCTACTCGTCTGCTAGCATCCCTGTATTAGTCAAAACTCTTTCAGTTACAAGTGACAGGAACCCCAGCGCAAACTAACTTAATGAAAGAAATGAATTGGCTCATGCAACTAAAATGACCAGAGATAAACATAGATCTAGGCATGACTGGATCAGACAGAAAATCAGATGAAATCCTCTTAGCTCTGCTCTCATTTGCATTGGCTTTATTCTCAGGCAGTTGCCTTCCTAATGGCAAGATGGCCCTAGAAGCTCTAGACCTATATTAGAAAGTCTCATAATTGAGTCTCATTGACCATCTTGAGCCAAGTGCTGAACTAAACTCTGTGTGCAGAGTCACAAAATATGATGATTGGGGCACATGTTGTCAATGGCTGGAACACAAGCCATTCCTAATTTTGTGGCTTAAAACAATAATTTTTTATATCTTATGATTCTGGGTGTCGGCTCCCTTCAGCTGGTAAGTTCTGCTGGTTTCCTGTGGGGTCCCCCAACCAGATGCATTCTGTTGGAGCGTGGCCAGCCCTCTCATCCTCAAGCTCCTCTCCACAGAGCCTCTAAGCATTCAGTAATCTGGCTTGGGCTTCCTTACAGCATGGCAGTTGGGCTCCAAGAGGGAGAAGACAAAAGTCACCAGTCCTCATAAAGCCTGGCTCATGTGCCCCAGAACATCCCTTGTGCTAATTTCTATTGATGAGAAGGAGTTATAAGGTGGGCCCAGAAGCTCCACTCTGCGTGAGAGGAGCTGCAAGCATAGATAAATGTTCCCCTAAGGAAAATCAAAGCACTGTTACCATGGGAGGGGCAGTTTTTAAAAAAAAGACCACCTCAGTCCTTGTTGGCCCATGTTGGGCCATCTGATGCTTACTACTTCTCTGTACCATATACCTGATTGTGTTCATCTTGTTGGATCACGAGCTTTGCTTGCTGGAAGTGACAAACCCCATTTGCCTGCAGCTGGGCCTCTCAATTTAGGGAACAATCCTAGAAGCTTGATAGCTTTTTTTCCCCTAATCAGGCTAGTCTTGGTATATTCAGGGATGTAAGAGACAAACTTTTGTAAATACTGTTAACTTCTAGAATATAATGGCCAAGGGACATAATGGAATCCCCCTCACTGGTGGCAGAGGATGTGGTGTCTTTATTAAATAGGTGTCTTGGGATGGTTTAGGCACAGAGGATAAACTAGGTCATCTATATGTTTTTCTAAGTCTAACCCATGATTCTGTGGAATGCTATCACATAGTGATTCCCAAAGTATAGGTCCTTGCAGCAGCAGCGGGAGTATCACCTGGGACTTGTTAGAAACGCAAATTTTGGGATCCTACCCTTAACCTACTGAATCAGAAACTCTGAAAGTGGGCCCAGCAATCTGTATTTACAGGGTTTCCAGGTGATTCTTGTGCATGCTACTGTTTCAGAAGAACGTCTGTCATAGATGATGCATTAACGTCCCTTACTGCAGCAGTCCCCAACCTTTTGGGCACCAGGGACCTGTTTCGTGGAAGACAGTTTTTCCACAGACTGGGTCGGGGTCGGGGCGGGGATGGTTCAGGTGGTAATGTGAGCGGTGGGGAGCGATGGGGAGCGGTGGGGGGCGGCAGATGAAGCTTCGCTCGCTTGCCCGCCGCTCACCTCCTGCCGTGCGGCCTGGTTCCTAACAGGCCACAGACCGGTAGTGGTCCGCGGCCCAGGGGTTGGGGACCCCTGCCTTACAGTAATGTCATTTTCCCGAATTGTGCTGAACAGATGACACTCACCCTGGGTTCATATGACTTATTCCTAAGTAACCTGAAACAGAAAATAGGGGCCAGGACAACCGGCATTTTACTGACAGCCATTATCTGTCAGATTGTTTCCACCTTCAGGATCTTACACAGATATGAGACTAGAAACATCTGTCCCTACTAAGTTTACTTTACTGTGCTAATAGCAGTCGTGAGACCACCATTTAGACTGAGGTTAACTAAAGAGGCCTTGATGGCTGTAATGCTGGTAGTACCCCTAGAGGATACTCTTCCCACTCCTATTATTGTAGCACATATTCCTCTTTAGCCTGGCAATCTTCTACTTCCCATGGCCTGAGTGTGACACTAATTTTAGAAAACAAACCATAAAAGGGAAGTCTGAATGCTCCTGCATTCTTTATCTACTGGATTTCCTGGAGTGGTGTGTATTGTTGGCTTAAATGGTAGCAGGTAGTGGTTAGTTGTGATTATAGCTCAGTTGTACCACATGTTGTGTTTCAATCAATACCTTTGATCTGTAAACCACCCTGAAATGCACAGTGGGGAAAATGATATGAAAATGTGTAAGACATAATCATTAAAGTCCACAAACAAGAAATGCTAGAGAGGGTGTGGAGAAAAGGGAACCCTCCTACACTTTTGGTGGGAATGTAAATTGGTGCAGCTGCTATGGAAAACAGCATGGAGGTTCCTCAAAAAACTAAAAATTGAGCTACCGTATGATCCAGCGATCCCACTCCTGGGCATATATCCAGAGAAAACTCTAATTTGAAAACGTACATGCACCCCAATGTTCACAGCAGCACTATTTTCAACAGCCAAGACATGGAAGCAACCTGAATGTCCATCAACAAATGAATAGATAAAGAAGATGTGGTGTATATATACATATATATATGTATATATACATATATATGTATATATATATGTGTATATATATGTATATATATATATGAAATGGAATATTACTCAGCCATAAAAAAGAATGAAGTAATGCCATTTGCAGCAACATGGATGGACATAGAGATTATCATACTAAGTGAAGTAAGTCAAAGAGAGAAAGACAAATATCATATGATATCACTTATAATGTGGAATCTAAAACATGATACAAATGAACTTATTTACAAAAAAGAAACGGACTCACAGACATAGAAAACAAACTTATGGTTACCAAAGAGGATGGGGGAGGGGGGAGGGATAAATTAGGAATTTGGGATTAGCAGATACAAACTACTATATATAAAATAGATAAACAACAAGGACTTATACTCTATAGCATAGGGAACTATATTCAATATCTTATGATAACCTACAGTGAAAAAGAATATGAAAAATATATATATACATATAACTGAATCACTTTGCTGTACACCAGAAACTAACACAACTTTGTAAATCAACTGTACTTCAAGAAAAAGTTTTTAATAAAAAGTAAGTAGCAGTCACATTTAAAATAAAATACAGCTGACCCTCAAACAACATGGGTTTGAACTGCATAGATCCACTTACATGTGGATTTTTTTTTTTTTTTTAATTCTTTTTGGCTGCACTGGGTCTTCATTGTGGCGCACAGGCTTCTCTAGTTGTTGCACGTGGGCTTAGTTGCCCTGTAGCAGCATGTGGGTTCTTAGTTCCCTGACCAGGGATCAAACCCACGTCCCCTGCATTGGAAGGCAGATTCGTAACCACTGGACCACCAGGGAAGTCCCACATGTGGATTTTTTTCAATAAATATGTACTACAGTAGTACATCATCCAAGATTTGTTGAATCCACAGATGTGGGACTGAGGCTACAGAGGAATGGAGGCTACACAGGGCCACTGTGAAGTTATCTTCAACTGCCCAAACGGTTGATGCCCCTAACCCCCATGTTGTTCAGGGATCAACTGTATGTGCATAACAATTAAACAGGAGGCAGATTGGGTCCTGAGAGAGGACCCAAGTGCTGCAAGAGTTCAAAGACGATAGAGATTCCTTTATACAGGTGATCAATGAAGGCTTCATGGAGGAAGTGGCATTTCAGCTGAGTCTTGAATACTTTTGATGGGTAGGAGTATGAATGTGTGTGTGGGGTGTAGCCCATGTTTGCTCATGAAGAAGGTGGAGCCAAGAACCTTCTGGTGACTACTTGTATCTCCAGCACCTGGATCAGTGACTGGCACAGAGTAGGTGCCCAACAAATATCCCATGTTCTGACTCACTGACAAGCCATCGAGTGACTAGTAGGTTTTCGTTTTTTCTTTTCTTTGGAAAAGGACAAAAGAAGAAATAACTATACAAGATGTAAAGATCGACTGGAAAGCACATGCTGATTTCAAAAACATTAAGATGGGAGAGCAAAGTGCTTTTCTGAATCTTGAAAACATGGTATTTGGTGAATTTGAGTGGAGTGACCTTTTGAGTACGATATCAGAGGCATACACGTAGCTGGAATAGGTAGATGGACCCAGACTGCATAAGGCCCTGGATTCCAGGCTAACACTTTTGACTTTTAACAGGGAGTCGCTGAAGGATTCTTGAGCATAGTCTGCTGTGGAAAAAGTAATAATTGGAGTCAGTGAGAAAATTAGCACTGCTTCTGGTGAATGCCAATAGAGAACTAAAATGCAGTAAGCACTTAATTATGACAGGAAATACGCAAACTGCTTTTGAATGCTATTCTATTTAACTCAGCAACCTTGTACAGATACTATTCATCCCATCTTCCTATAGAGGAACCCAAGCTTAGAGAGGATTAAAAAACAATCCCAACATGATATTGCTGGTGAATGGGCATTGTTTACTTGCCAACACTGAAAAAGTTCCATATTTAACATGGATAGTCTATTTTCCTTTCTAATAATACCATACTCCTTCTTAGTTATACTGATTTCTTGAACCCAGAAACTAGTACTTGACTTATTTGGGGGGTTTCAATGTTATGAGAAACATTTAATTTTGATTTTGGGGAAACTGATGTGGCAGAGATGGATAGCGGGCCACTGAAGACTTGTAATCTCTTTGCAGGCAAAAGTGTTGATGGGAAGCAGCTGCCCAGCCAGCGACTACCTTACCCAGTTCTTTTGTATCTAGTTCTCACCAATAAAATTTGAGCAAAATTTAAAAAATACAACAAACTAGTGAATATAACAAAAAAGAAGCAGACTCAGAGATATAGAGACCAAACAAGTGGTTACCAGTGGGGAGAGGGGCAAAATAGGCGTAGGAGATTAAGAGGTACAAACTATTAGGTATAAAATAAGCTAGAAAGATAATATTGTACAACATGGGGAATATAGTCAATATTTTATAATAACTATAAATAGAGTATAACCTTTAAAAATTGTGACTCACTATATTGTACAACTGTAAGTTATATAATACTGTACATCAACTGTACTTCAATTAAAAAAAAAAAGGGGGGGTGAATTATGGTCTGAGTTTCTTCTCCATATACTTTCCCTCAACCCCCCAGTGGAATGGAAAGGGTTCCAAAACCCGAGAGGAGAGGGGAGCCACACAATGGAAGGGCCTGGGACTCTGAGGGATCACGTGGAAAGTTGTTGGTCAATCGGACGTTACTTGAGCAAGAACAAAATCTCTATTGTATTAAGCCCTGGGGGTTAGGAGTTCATTTGTTCCTGGAGCTGGTCGTATTTTAATTAATCAGTTGTTAATATGTTTAAATCATCAGTATGAAGTAAATAAATAGTGAATATGAAGAAAATGTGTTTATTTGGATTTGTGACTTGGATTATATAAAGATTTGACTTATAATGGCATACAGTTTATAGTAAAATGTACAGAAATAAGAAAAGCAGTAAGCTTGCCTTTTCACCATTTGGATCTAAGACTCTTGATGCAATTACAAAGTGTTTCTACGACCAAGGAGTTTGTCACACAAAGCCTGGGTGTTTTGAATAAATTAATCATTCTTCTGTGCTTAGCATCATGGCCTCCTTGGGTTTTCCAACAGAGATCAACTATGTGGATAAACTAAAGCACTAGCTGTTCTTCCATTAGACCTCCTGGTTTCCTCCCTCTGATACCAATGAAAATCTAGTGATATTCAGAAGCAGGTAGAGACAAATTTAGAAAGATTTAACAATTGGAAACTCTTGGTCATTAAATTACTTTCCTTCACTTTAGCAGTATGGAAAATCATCCCAGGACTTTCTTCTGGGCAAATATATTTGTTCAATTAGACCTGTTTACACTGAGGTTTTTCTTTATATATACAGAGTTGGCCTTGTAAATTATCAACGTAACAAAGCCTACCAAAATTTTGTTTGGCTCTCATTGCACTGACCCTTATGCACAAGGTTTATGTATACAGACTTGTTTCAATGAATTTATTGTTTATTTGGGGGGGGGGTAGTTAGGCTCTTAAGCAGTTTTTCCTCCTCTGTTTCCCATGATCCCTGTGGAAACAGGCCTCCAGCTTCTGCCCACAGCCAGCTGTTTTTTCCCCAGAGCTTGTCTACATGGCATGGCAAAGTAGGGAGACTTTTTTTCCCCAGGCACCCATGCACAAATCTCTTCTCTAGACCGTTTACCTCCTTAACCATTGACACAAATTCTGGAATTAACATTTCTTAGGACAATCACCAATTACTCAATCTGCTTTGAACATATTTCTCTCTCAACTGTGGATGTAACTTAGGCTCATCTTGGGGACCTCTACCCCTAAGCACATAAGGATATAGAGCCAAATGAAAGGTAGATGCCTGACATACTAAAGGGATTCAGAGAAGTGGTCTGCTGTGGTCAGGTTTTGATTCATGAAACAGATAAAACGTGAGTGAGACCTTGAGAGGCAGAAAAGAATTGAATGGTCAGGGAGGAGGCTGGGCACCCTGGGCAGAGGGTAAACATCAAGAGAAAAGGCACAGAAAGAGAAGAGTGAACGTGACATGTTCAGGGTAGAAAAAAGAAGAGCCTGGCAGGTCCTTGAGCCATGTAAGGGAATATTGGGAAATAATCTTGAGAAACCAGAGGGCAGCCTGAGGGACTGAACTTTACCACCAAGGAAGAGTGGAGCTACTTAAACAAGAGCAACAGCTGACACTAGTGAACTGGGAAGATTAGCCGGTCATCTACTGGAGTAAAGAGTGGACTGCAGAGCGCAGATACTATAGACAGTGCGGCCAGTTTGAGTATCATTGTAAGACTATGGGTATTGGGGTGGTAGATAGCAATAGAAACGCAAGTCTGGAAAATGAGACATTTCAGGGGAGGGCTCTAAAGATTTATCAATGATGGGATATAATGAAAAAAAGTAAATTGCTCAGAAGAACTATGGCACCATTGATAAAAGCCGAAGGACTCTGGGAAGATAGCTAGCTTGGTGAGGAAGTCTGAACATCTTCTTGTGGGACATCCAAGAAGTGCTGAGAAGGCAGCTGAAAATGAGAAACTGGAGTTCAAGTAAGAGAACAATGAAATACTGATTTGGAGATACCTTTGTGCTGGATATCTTCCTTCTCTCACTTCAATCTACTCTACATCTTTCTCCACCCTGCTTCAAATGGCCAGGAGGAAGGTTCGTATAATTTAGCATTTAGTACATCAAGCTGAAATTCCTTTTCTTCTGGCTTCCGGTAGAGCTTAGCCAATGGGAAGCACTGGCAAGAGGCTGAAGGGATGGAGGAGAATAAAGTGTCTTCCTCCTTTGGGATCTGGCTGAATCACTGCTTAACTGAAGGCCACAACTCTTAGCCATTCACTCATGAGAAAACACAGCTTATTATAACTGCATCCTCAGGCTGGCATGTGTCAAATCTTTCTGCTCTCATGGGGCCAGAACCTAGCCCAGCCAGTGGCGCAGTGCTGCTGTGAAGTAGAATGCTTGCTACCAGACACTGCCAGGGAATCCCAAATAAGAAGAGTGATCATTTCTTTTTATGGCTGAGTAATATTCCATTGTATATATGTGCCACATCTTCTTTATCCATTCATCCAATGATGGACACTTTGGTTGCTTCCATGTCCTGGCTATTGTAAATAGAGCTGCAATGAACACTGTGGTACATGACTCTTTTTGAATTATGGTTTTCTCAGGGTATATGCCCAGTAGTGGGATGGACTTGAGGATATGGGGAGGGGGAGGGGTGAGATGTGACAGGGTGAGAGAGTGGTATGGACATATATACACTACCAAATGTAAAGTAGATAGCTAGTGGGAAGCAGCCGAATAGCACAGGGAGATCAGCTCTGTGTTATGTGACCACCTAGAGGGGTGGGATAGGGAGGGTGGGAGGGAGGGAGACGCAAGAGGGAAGAGATATGGGAACATATGTATATGTATAACTGATTCACTTTGTTATAAAGCAGAAACTAACACACCGTTGTAAAGCAATTATACTCCAATAAAGATGTTTAAAAAAAAAAAAAAAAGAAGAGTGATCAGAGCGGAGAACCCAAATAGCAAACCATGTTCAAGCTGCCCAGAGAGTATCGCCCTACTGACGTTCTCCTAGTGTTTCCCAGTCGCGGGTAAAGGTCTGAGAAATTGACACCTTGAACTTGGCAGAGCCCAGCCAATCTCCCTTGAGCTGCTGCTCTCTATATTTACAAGTTTTTTCTTTCACAAAAGTTCACTCCTTGCTTCTTTCTTGAGGGAGGGGGTACAAAAATTAGAAAATAAAGGTAAGGAGATTAAGCTGAAGGTCTGGGCTTGGTCACTCCCCACACAAGCATCTAAGCCTCCTAAGTCATTTGGGCACTTGATAGCTACTATTTAAGGCTAGTAAACTCTAAGTAAAGACACATATTTTCGGTCGGAACTTCTTATCCATGTACAAGGTTTGTACAGGAAACACGTCCAGCTGTGCAACCTGCAGCAAGTTGCTCAATGTTACTGTGGCTCCATTTTTTTTAAAGTATAAAATGAAGATAATCGTGGCATATTAGGTAGATGTTATTGGTATCTTCATTTTATACCTTTAAAAAAAGACTGAGGACTTCCCTGGTGGTGCAGTGGTTGAGAATCCGCCTGCCAATGCAGGGGCCACGGGTTCGAGCCCTGGTCTGGGAAGATCCCACATGCCGCGGAGCAACGGGGCCCGTGAGCCACAGTTGCTGAGCCTGCGCGTCTGAAGCCTGTGCTCCGCAACAAGAGAGGCCGCGACACTGAGAGGCCCGCGCACCGCGATGAAGAGTGGCCCCCGCTTGCCGCAGCTAGAGAAAGCCCTCGCACAGAAACGAAGACCCAACACAGCCATAAATAAATAATAATAATAAATAAATTTTTAAAAAAAAGACTGAGATGTTGTGAGGACTTAACGAGATCATATATGCAAACTGTTTAGACCAGAGTCTGGCACAAATGTCACTTCCTACTACAGGACAATAAAGTTATTGAGCACTCACCTCGAGCCCGGCAGTGGGGAGCTTTCCCATAGTTTCTCTCTTTTAATAACCAGCAGCCCTGGCAAGCGGTTCAGGACTCGGAAGGGCCGAGCCGTAGGGTAGGAGGCAGAGGGTGCAGTTCGGTGAAGCGAGCTCCCAGAGGGCGTGTGTGCAGGGCGGCGGGGAGGGAGGGGGGAGGGAGGGGGTCCTCCCCCGCGACGCCGGGGAGCGGGGCGCAGGCGCCGTGCGTGTCCATCCTCGGCGGGCAGCGTGGGCGCAGCCGCTCTGCTCTTCGCGTCGCGCTGTCGGTTGCCCCCCGTCGAGTCAGCTCCATGAGGACCAGGCATGTGAACTTGCTGGTCGAGCTCGTCGCCGTCTTGCTCTTCAGTTTCTCCTGCTTCTGCATCTCGAGGATGACTCACACCGGTAAGCGGCGGCGGGCTTCTCTCGCTTCCTTCTCGCCTCCCGGGCTTCGGGGCTCCGGGATGACTGGGGAGGCCGGGTCGGAAAGAAGGGGAGAGACGTACTAGGAGCTTTCAGATGTAGGGCGCCCCCCCCACACACACCACGCCCTTGTCCGCCGGCGGTTAAACTGTACCGGGCGTCCCTGGTCCACCGGGTGGCCGTGACCCGCGCCGGGCGCGCGCGCTAACGGTTGGTGTGCGCGGCTGCCCGGTCCTCTCTTGCCTCTGCGGGGTTCAGGGGCCCCTTCTGTGCCCAGCTTTCCCCACACTTCGTCGTTTTCTTCCCCATCGTTTTCAGGGAAATGTGAATGTCTGACTTCAGGAACTCCTCTTACACAGCCAGCAAATCTCTCCTCTTTCGCGTCCTGCGTTATAGTTTTGAGCCACACCTGGAAGGCTACCTAAAGTATTTGTTTTGCGAAGCTGAAAAGGGATGAGATGACGGAGACGTGATCAACAATTTAGAGCGCTGGTTTAGCCCCTGAACTTTCTCCAATGGACCGTGCGCGTTACCACTTTGAAACGCACCGAGGTTTTTAGTTTATCGCTGTCCGTAGGGTTGCCAATTCAGCAAATAAAAAGAGAGGTTGACCAGTTAAGTTTGAATTTCAGATGAACAGTGCATAAGTTTGAAGTATAAAAACTGCATGGGATATATTTATACTGAAAACATTATTGTTTCTCTGAAATTCAAAGTTAACTGGGTTTCTTGTATTTTCCCTTTCAACTCTAGTCCGTAGTGAACATTTTAGCGTTCATATGGTTGAATTTTGAATTTAAGACGTAGGAACCCTGCAAATATATTAACTCAGCCTTCCAAGATTATTCTTAGGTTGCTTTCGGTTAAATTTTCATTCTTCTTATTAAACACATTTATGTATGACTCAGGGTGCACACAGAGTAATCTTGGTAGTAGCGTGGACGGTCAAGTTTAGAAGTGGCTTTAATCCTCTAATGTTTATGTCGTCCCTCTTATTAATGTTAAAATTGTTTTAGTCCCCTACTACTAAATTTTGTCATGTACACACAATATCAACATTTTACCCCATTTGTTTGAAAGATCAGAAATGTATATTAATTTATCTGATTCATACTACTAATCTTCAATCATTTATACACTTTTATTCTTCTTCATTTTCTATAAAGAATATTATCCAAATGTGTTTTTATTTATTTTAGAACAATTAACAACGTGCACTCTTATAACAAAAAATAAACCGTTACTCGTATTTAGAAAGCAAAAATGGAAACTTCTTCTTACAGTAATTTTGGAAGGCAATTTAGATTGGTAACCTCAGAAGGCATTTTAACAGTTTGTATTCTTATAATGAAAGGGTAGACTTTGTGATACATACAGTCATTTTGATGTGTTTTTCAGTTATGACCAAGATAAAGAAGTTTGGTTCTTCCCAGTGTTTATATTCCCATTATTTGTATGTTCAAGTTCAGAAAATGAGATATTGTTCCTTAAAATACACTACTCTTAAAAGAGCAGATAAAACAGGTTTTTCATTTTCTATGTATGTGTTTCTGTGGAAACTAGCTCTAAAATAATTAGGAAATCAATTTTAGTACTGTAATGAGATGTTCTTAAATCAACAAAACACAGATTTCATTGAGTTTCTGAAGTAGCGATTTTTTTTTATTCTTTAACATCTTTATTGGAGTATAATTGCTTTACAATGGTGTGTTAGTTTCTGCTGTATAACAAAGTGAATCAGCTATACATATACATATATCCCCATATCTCCTCCCTCCTGCATTTCCCTCCCACCCTCCCTATCCCACCCCTCTAGGTGGTCACAAAGCACGGAGCTGATCTCCCTGTGCTATGCGGCTGCTTCCCACTAGCTATCTATTTTACATTGGGTAGTGTATATATGTCCATGCCACTCTCTCACTTCATCCCAGCTTACCCTTCCCCCTTCCCGTGTCCTCAAGTCCATTCTCTACGTCTGCGTCTTTATTCCTGTCCTGCCCCTACGTTCTTCAGAACCTTTTTTTTTTTTTTTAGATATATATGTATTAGCCTACGATATTTGTTTTTCTCTTTCTGACTTATGAAGTAGTGATTTTTATAAAACACCAAAATAATCCCAATGTTTTAAAAATTTGATCTCTAGTTATAATTCTTATCAATGAAAATTTGGGAATGTTTATTAGAAAGATAGCCACCACCTAGTGCTTTATTCTTTTCCTACTTTAAAATTAATTTTTACGTGTAGATAAATAATTTTTAATCTTTTAATTTCTTTTTGCAAGCTCAATAGTATTAATAATTTGTTCAACAAATATGTAAGCTTCATGAGGTGAGGAATTTTTTTTCCTGTTTTTTCCTGTTTGATTCACTACTGTGTCCTCAGAATCTTGAAAAATGTCTGACATATAATACGTATGCTAAATATTTGTTGAGTGAATGAATTTAAAAAGTACCTATTCATGTTGTAGGAACTATGCAAATAAAATTTTTTTTAAACCCTTGCTTTCATGGGGCTTACATTCTGGTTAGGGGAAATAAACAACAAACATGAGTGATGTAATTGCTGTATGATGTCAGGTGTTGACAGGGGCAGGAGAGAGAAAGTGCTGTTTTTGATAGGGTTGTCAGAGAAGGATTCTCTGAGAAAGGCATGTTCGAGTAGATTCCTGAATGAAGTGAGGAAGCATTTTATGTGGATAGCTGTGGGAAGAGTTTTCCAGGCAACAAGAAAAGCAAGTGCAAAGGCCCTGTGGTGGGATCATCTTGATATATTTGAGAAAAAGCCAGGAGGACAACACGAACAGGAAGGGAGTTGTAGGAGGATGAGATCATGGAGACCATAGTAAGAGTTATGACTTTTATTCTGAGTAAGATAGGAAGCCATCTAAACAAGTGCTGGTGAGGATGTGGAGAAAAGGCAACCCTTGTGCACTATTGGTGGGAATGTAAGTTGGTGCAGCCGCTATGGAAAACAGTATGGAAGGTCTTCAAAATATTGAAAATAGAACTACCATGTGATGCAGTAATTCCACTTCTGGGTACTTATCTGAAGGAAAGAAAAACTAGAACGTTACTCAATGCCTTTGCTTCCAACAGTGGATTCCTTTCCTACCCTATCTCATTGATGTTACTGCTCTCCTGAATTATGTGCTTATTAGAATACAGTTTTTATCAATTTATATATGTCCCTTATAATACGCTGCTTAGTTTGCCTTGTTCCTGGACTTTCTAAAACGCTGCTGACAGTCTTCATGTGCCCTTCTAAATTCTCTTTGTCGTGATCAAAACCAGAAGTCTGTTACTTGTCCCAGATGCCCTGGCCGGTTGTGCTCTCATTACATTTTGCCAGTGGGAGGCAATTGTGCCAGATTAGAGGGTGCAAAAAGGTAGTAGTTATTCTGCTTTCGGTGGTTCTTCCACCAAACTACTAGCCCTCACTGGAGTGTCAGGTGTTCAGGCAGCAGCAGCAGGTCCGGTATTGTCAGTGGTGGCAGGTGTGGGAGGCAGCTAGCAGATGGCTAGGAGCCCCTGGGCTGGCTGCATCACCCAGGAAACATTCTCGGGGAAGAGAATCTGGAATTGCTTATTTGCCCTACTTGCGGTTAAACACAGTGATAACCTACCACACTGCCGGTGGGATACCTTCTCGGTGGGGGGGGGGGGCATACTGGAAGTCTCCAGCTGATAGGCATTGGCAGAAGTTCTCTCAGTTATCACCTGTTGTTGACTGGGATGAAGTACCTACTGGAATCAAGGCCCTGGAGATCAAGCGGCTGCTGCTTTCACCAATACTGTGTGATGACTTTAAGGATTATGGGTGCGATGGCTTTTTATTACTACGCTGAAGAGCTTTATCTATCTGCCTTTTCTGTCACTGTCACACTCTCCTTCTTGAAATATGTTCTTAGCTTAGCTCTCTCGGTTTCCTAGTTTCTCCTTGAGTTTGAAATATTGGAATTCCCCAGGGCTCACTCCTTGGAACTTTTCACTGTCTACACCCACTCCCAACGTGATCCCATCCAATCACATGGCTTTAAATACTAAGTTCTGACAGCTCTCAAATTTATATATCTAGTCCTGACCGAGAATGATATATTCAACCGCCTAGTCAACACTTTCACTGGGATGTCAGTATTACTCTTTAACAGAAACATTGATTCCCCACCCCCTAATCTGCTCCTCTCCTCTTCACCATTCCAGGACGTGGCAACTCTATTTCTCCATTGTATGCATTTCACATTATGCTGCAGAGCTTACCTATGTACTACATGTTTTTCTTTTGTATGTATAACATTTTTTAAAATTGAAAGAATTTGTACCGTGGGAATACAAAAGTAAGAAAACTGAAATGGTAGGAAGCATACAATACTCAATTCAGTTGAGAATATAGAAACGATCAATTCCTTTTTCAAAAAAGTTTTAAAGACGAATACTTTTTTATACACACGTGTAACTGATTTACTGAAGCAGTTCAACTTGCTGGGATGTAAATATGAACAACTTTTTATTTTTCCAATTATTGCCTATACGTGTTCTATCGGAACCCTTTTCTGATAACCACAGAGGTTCATAGTAATATTGAAGACTTTAAGTATCTTTTGGTCACTTTTGGTTATTCAACAAGTCTTATTCCTGTTTTTAAATACCTATTCTGTTCTTCTAAAAAAATTTAATCTCATAGTGAATTAAAAGCTTTCTCATCATTTCCCTACTGGACAGGGACAGACTAGACTTGTGGTTCTAGGAAATGCAAAGGCAGGAGAAGAAAATGGTCTGTTTTCAGACATTTTTCCCCTTGTTTGGTGTAAAACTTCCTCAACCTTAGTGGCTTAAAAAATCACTTTGTTTAACTGTCAGTTTAGTAATCAAATTCAGGAAGGGCTCTGCCGGGCAGTTTGTGATCTGCGTGGTGTCAGCGGGGGTGCTCGGGGCTGGAGGAGCTCCCGAGAGGTCCTCCTTACCCTGGCGTCTCTCTCATCTCCCACGTGGTGGCTCATCCTCCGAGGCCTCCCCAGGTGGTTTGGGCTTCTCACAGCATCGTGAACTTAGCAAAGGTGTGCTTTTTTACAAGGCAACTACCTTTCAAAAGGCAGAAAGTGGAAGCTGCCAGGCCACTTAAGACTCCAGCCCAAACTGCTACTGCATTACTTCTGCTGTAGCCTACTGGTCACAGCAGTCACAGGGCTCACCCAGACGCCGGGGAGTGGAGAAATTGACTTTCCCGCTTGACGAGTGACTGGCAGGGTCGTGTTGTAGAAGAGCATTTGCTATGGGAGATGCTGTTGAAGTCATCTTTGGAAAATCTGCTGCACCCCTCCTCGGTCCTTGGTCTATACCCCTATGGTACTGGGATGAGAAGGAGTTGGAGAGGCAGAGGTTCCCTTGTGTGATGGTAGCATGATGGTTTCAGTTTCTCTGGAAGATGCTTCTGTGTGGCAGACATCCAAGGCTGGGTCTTTCACGGCTGCTTCTGAGGGTCTATTGGGATCTCCCTACTTCCCATTCCCTGCTACCTGAGCCTCTCCCCGACCCCGCCTCTGCCCTCGACACAGCCTCTAGTTGCTAGGATTCTCTTGCCTTGCAGGTGACCCTCTTCAGGTGACCTTCAGTATTCACTCCAGCCACAGCAAACTCAGGTATCTTTGCCACTTCTAGCTGTGTGCCTTCAGGCTACTTCACAGATGTTCCCTCTTCGCTTAGCAATTTCTCTCTCTCTCTCCTGCCCCTTTTCATCTGGCAGGATATTTTTTTTTAGCTGCATAAGTTATTTTAATTGTAAGTTCATAAAAGTCTACATTAAATGTATCATCTTACAAAATAATAACCTATGATATAAAAAATGACTGAGCCAACATTATTTGGTACTTTTGATACTTCCATTAACTTCAACTTAACTATTCCCTTTCCAAATATGAAATTTAAAATTGGCAAGCTATTTACAAAAAGATGTGTAATTTATTTCCAAAAAAGATGTGTAATCTTTTGCAGACATTTTGTTGGTCCAGCACTTCAGCAATTTTCAGGTAGAGATGCTCCCCAGCCATTGACTTAGTGGAGAGAGGGATCATTGTGGAGCACCCAGATTTTATGAGTGAATTTCTTGGGGTCTCTCTTTCTCATCTTGTTGGAAGGAAAGCACCCTTATCCCCAACCAAGTGAGAGAGTGTATGTGTGCATATACGCATAGAAAGCCTTGTGGGAGTATGCCTGCAAAAGAGCATGGCGCCTCTAAGTCAGCAGAGTCCAGGATCCAAGTGCGGGCTGTTCAAGACAATAATTGAAATGTCTTGTGGAATTTAAAATATGTAGAGCAAAATGCATGACAACAATTACAAGATAAGGTAGGAGAGGGGGTAAATGGAGTTAAGTGGTACTCAACTTGTAGCACTATTGAGAAGTGAGGATGTAAGAATTTGTATTAAGCTGTAATAAGTCAAGGATTCATGTTGAAATCTCTAGTCTAACTACTAAAATAATAGTCAAATAATGCATAATGATATCACTAATTATAGTAAATGCTCCAAAAAAGAAATTAAAATATTTCCTGACTGGATATAAAGACAAAACCCTGTTTGATGATGTTTACAAGAGACACACTTAAAATTTTTTAAAGACATAGAAACATTGGAAGGAAAAGGATGGAAAAATATATACCAGCAACCCAAACCAAAAGAAAGTTGGTGTAGCTATATAAATATCAGCCAAGTAGACTCTAAGGCCAAGCACAGCATAAGTGTTGAACAAGCATAGAAGAACTTCATGAGCAATCAAGGAAATGCAAATTAAAAACACAAGATACCGTTTCATACCATTCAGATATTTTAAATTAGGAAATCAGACATTTGGTGAGGATGTGGAGCTGTAGGAATTAACACACACTTCCCTTTGGGGGGACATGAAGTATACATTCAGTCACTTTCATGATGAAACCTATGCCTTTCCTAGGTCCTAGCAACTCTCCTACTAGTCAGGGCTGAAACTGGTGTGCAGCCTTATCAACGGCTTATGGCCAGCTTCTCTTCTCACTGATGAATACCCATGCCTTAGAGCTTGTTAAATATTTAAAATAACATTCCTACCACCATCTATATCCTAGGGAAACTTTTGAACATGTTTACTAGGAAACATGTACCAGAATATATTCTTGATAGCATTTAAAAATAATTTTTCAACAGTAGAAGAGGTAAAAATGTTGTTGTATATTCAAAAGAGTGGGACATTTTACAGTAATAATAATGAATGAACTAGAGCTTGACTTACTGATATGGATGAATTTCAAAACATAAATTGAGCAAAAGAAGCAAGTACAGGAAAAGACATATTTTATTTATTAATGTCTAATAACCAAATGTGCATCAGCTTGCAAAAGTGGTAAAACCTTAAAGAAAAGCAACAATTAATACAAAATTCAAAACGGGAGGAAGGGGAATTTGATCTTGGAAGGAAACAGCATATCTAAGCCTAAGGTAGTAGCGGGTTCATGGATGTTCGTTTTTATTATTGTCTTTCAAACTTTTACATACTTTAAAAAAAAATTAGTAAACAGAAACCTCAATCAAACAGAAGTGACCAGAAGGGGGAGCTCTCATGCCCTGAGATGCTGGCAGAGCCCAACAGGAAAAAGAAAAACTCCTCTTCTTTAATGTCAAGGACTCAGCCAATGAAAAGCCATGGACTCTTTGTTTACTGTAGCCCTCCCAACTTCCTATTCCCCTCTGTAAAAGAGAGCTCCTTCCTTTGCTGTGTAGTGACTTGCCATGGTTATGGACTCCGAATTGCAGTTCTCTGCTGATACCGAATAAACTCTTTTTTTTTTTTTTTTTTTTTTTTGTGGAGAAATAACTGACAGTCTATTTGTTTTAGGTCATCAATACTCTTTGTAATGTTGAAATATTTCACCATAAAACTAAGGAGTAGAGGAACCACTCATAGGGAGTTTAAAGTGCATGGTACATAGTGTAATTTGATTATTGCAAAGCATACATGGAGGGGTGTAATCTGAAATGTACTTACCTTTTTAGCTTCATCTCCTACCAACTGCTTCAAATATTCTTTCTTTGGAACCACACTGGGTATACAAATAAGTGAATAATACGTTTAAAGTGGGCCAGTACTTAAACGCAATGCTTTTTCCCCTTCTTTCTACCCCCTGAGTGAATCACTTGCTTTCCCCTCACTACGCCATACCAGTTTATACTTATGCATTTATGCTGTAGTTTTCTTAGTCTGGAATACCCTTCCCTGCCCTCTGCTGTATGCAAAATTCTATACCTTCTTCAAGTTTTCAAATATTCCCTCTTCTCTGAAACCTTTCCTACTTCCCTCTCCCACACTTCAATCTTCCGTAAGAATTAATAATTCAAAAAAAAAGAATCATTCCTGCCTCCCTTTGCCTGTGGCACTTAAGGATAATTCCAGTTTAACAATTATTTTATAATTAGTTGTTTTTTTAACTGATTTTTTTACATAAATTTATTTATTTTATTTATTTATTTTTGGCTGCGTTGGGTCTTCGTTGCTGCGCGCGGACTTTCTCTAGTTGCGGCGAGTGGGGGCTACTCTTCGTTGTGGTGTGCAGGCTTCCCATTGCGGTGGCTTCTCCTGTTGTGGAGCACGGGCTCTAGGCGTGTGGGCTCAGTAGTTGTGGCATGCGGGCTTCAGTAGTTGTGACTCACGGGCTCTAGAGCACAGGCTCAATAGTTGTGGTGCACGGGCTTAGTTGCTCCGCAGCATGTGGGATCTTCCCAGACCAGGGCTGGAACCCATGTCCCCTGCATTGGCAGGCGGATTCTTAACCACTGCGCCACCAGGGAAGCCCCTAGTTGTTTAAATATATGCTCCTTTCCCCTATACCTTGCATCCTGATTGTCAGTTATTTAGAGCAGGGATCTGGCTTTATCTGTGTTTGTTTACCTATCACACAGCACAGTGAGTGACACATGGTAAGTATTAAATGTAAGAAAGTATGACTATCTCAGCTTGCTTCTCATTACCAGAGGTGTTTAGTGAATGAAATAAGGTGGAAAAGTCAGGTCGCGGCCATATTGTATCGGATCTCCTATATTAAGGCAAGTGTTTAGACTTTATTCACTGAGCATCCCGGGAATCATTTAAAGTCTTTGAGCAGTGTTTCCAGACGATTAAACATAGATTGGAGGTGAGGGACTATTTAAGAGACAGTTATAACAGTGCATCTAGAGGCAATAAAGACTTGAACTATAGTAAAGTCAATGCTGAGAAAGATAAAACAATTAAAAGGGTCTATGATGGTGCTTCTCAAATTTTAACATGCATACCAGTCACCTGTGAATCTTATTAAAGTACAGATTCTGACTCAGTAGGTCTGGGGTGAGTCCTGGGATCCTGCGTTTCTAATAAGCTCATAGCTGGTGCTGTAGACTCATGCTGTCCAACATGGTAGCCCTCAGCCAGGTGGCTGTCAAGCACTTGAAATGTAGTTAGTGCAACTGAGGAACTGAATATTTTATTTTAAGTAATTTAAATTTAAATTTAAAAACGGAAACAGTGCAAAATATTTCTCCATTAAGCAAAATTTTGTTGTTTTGGTGAGACTGCATTTTACTGTAACTTATCAAAAGTTAGCATCTGAGTTACGATGTACTGTAAAAGTATAAAATATACACAGGGTTTAGAATACTTAGCACAAAAAAATGCGAACTATTCCATTAATTATTTTCATGTTGATTACATGCTGAGAAATATTTTAGATATATTGGATTACATCATCTATACTGTTTACAATTACTTTTACTTGTTTCTTTTTATTTGTTTTTAATGTGGCTGTTAGAAAATTTTAAATTACAATTGTGACTTGCATTTTACTTATACTGGGGAGCAGTGAGTTGGACCTCTGCTGTGAGAAAGCAAAGTCAGTTTTACTTAGGATCTTACCTGGACCCTTTTTTATGGGTGGAAGTCACATTGTACACAGGGACTGGTGTTTGTTTTCACAATTTCACCTCAGTTGACTCAAAACATCAAATTATTCAAACTTTTGCAAAATAATTTTGTAACATTTCATCCTCTAAAATACCTGAGTGAAAAGGCAAGTAATATAAATATTTTAAATAGAACATTGATGAATTATCAGGTAAAAATATACAAGAAGCAGATCCAAGAGTAGAGATTATGTCCTTTAATATTTCTGTATGATTGTTTCTGAAAATATTACTTCCTCTAGAGAAAATTCTTTTCATGTTTACCAAATTGATCCCTCAAGGACTGACTGACATTGTGGAAGTCCAGAAATGTTGCATCATCCATGATATATGGACTCCAAACACATGATCCATTTTGCAAAGAGAATATTACCCTGGAAACCCCATTAACAGGGTTATACTGGTTAAACCACACCCACTGTGAAAATTTTAAACATCCTCAAATAGTACCCGCTGTATGAATACTCAAGATTTATCTGGATAGTTGCAGTTCTTTTGATTAAAGCATGATTCAGTTTTAGAATCACTCAAATCAGTTCCTACGCTGACGAAGCCATTTATCCATTAATTTGTTTATTCATTCATTCAGCATATATTTGTGTAGGAGCTATATGGCAGTCACTGTTTCAGGCATAGGGAATTTAATACTAAAAAAACCAAAGTTCTTGCTACTCTCAAGCTTACATTCTAGAGAGCTCTGGAGAGAGACATAAAAACAGTGAATAACAACAGTAATAGGAATAATAAACAGTAATAGGAAGTTGGGTAGTGATAAGGGATTTGAAAAAAAAGGATCGGGGAGAGAGGGGGTGTGCTATTTCATAAAGGATGGTAAGGTAAGCTTCTCTGAGGAGGTAACGTTTTAGCAGAAAACCAAATGAAACTAGGGAGCTCTGGCCACATCAGTATCTGGGGGACAAGCTGAGAAATTTTCAAGAGCCAAAGTGCTAAGGTGGGAGAGTGGTTGGCGTGAGGAATAGCACAGAGGCAAGTGTGTCTGGAGCTGCTCCCCAGAATGAGGGAAGAGGGGTGGGAATGAGGCCAGAGAGGGAGCCGAGGCCTGGTCATGTAGGGCTCTGTCCTGGTGAGGGCTTTGGCCCCTTTTCTGAGTGGGATGAGGAATCTCTGAAGGGTTAGAGCAGGGGAATGGCATTATCCAGTCTTTGCCACAGGCTACACATACGTGTGCTCGTGTTCATAAAAGGCAGAGGAGTGAAAAGATATTAGATGTTTCAACCCAGAAGGATCACCATTATTTTTACATTTTTGTATTTTACCTTAATTAAAAAAAATCCATCTGGAATGTATTGTCTTAAAGGTGGTGAATTTATCTTTTATTCCATCCCAAATTGACAGCAAATCTCTATGCTTTCCTTGCTAATTGAAATATATTTTTCTATATTCTCATGGCGCTAATAGTTTTCTCTGTATATTTTGATATTTAGCTATATAATATATAAAGAATTAATTTGTTTTCATCGATAGAGTATGCCTTTTTCAGTGTAAAATGAACCACTTTATCTAACTTAATGCATTTTTCCCCCGCATGATTGTATTTGACATTTATATACTGAAGCGAGGGGGAAAAAAGTAAGCACAGGTCTAGAACTATGTAAAGCTAAACAATAATAGTGGTTTTCTTTAAGCAGTGGGATTACAATGGATTTTGTTCTTTTCTGTGCCTTTTTCTAAAATTTTAGCTTGTGTATTGCTTCTCTAATCAGATGTTTCCATATTTTAACAAAGCACCCAAGGTCAGAAGCTGCTTTGCGCCCTCATTTTCTCTGGGCCGTGTGTTTTGCCACGCATTTGGATGCCTCATAAGCATTATGACTACCTCTGGCCCTGCTCCTTTTCCTGTTTCCCAGTCCAGAATGAATACCAGGTTAGAAATCTAGAGTCATGTTGGAAACCTAAGAGGGATTCTTTTCTCTCTCTCAATCAGTTAAGTCTTGCCAATAAAAGGTCTCAAATATTTCTCATATTCATCTCCGACTTCCTAATCCTTTCTGCCCTGGTTTGTTCTTTATCATCTCTCACTTGAAACTAATACCACTGTAGATTCCTAACTGGTGTTTTTTCCAGCTTTAGTTTTGTCTTCCTGAAAAAATCTTCTATGTGGTCACCAGAATGATCTTTCTAGAACATATGTTCTACCTAATAGTCTTCAGCTATGCTTCTCAGTTGAGATAGTTGTTCCCATGATAGTCTGTAGTGGTGTCCCAAGATGTATAAAGTCACCTGCAAAAAATAAGAGTGACTCCATTATCTTTATACTAAAACAAATATGTACTGTGGAAAAGGCTACAAAATTTGTCCACATTTTATAGAAACTTTACAGAAATTCCATGAATGTGGTGGGCTACTTCAAGTTATGCCTCTGCCTGTGTCCCTTTTGTTCAGATTCACTGCCATTAGAGGTTTTTATAAGAAAGGTTTGAGAAACACTAGTTTATACGAAAAAGTTCAAGCTCCTTATCGTAGCTTATCAAAAAGATCAGCATAACCAGATGCCTCTTTTAACCTCACACTGAATTTTTCCCACGTTGCCCTGAAATAATGAACAGCTTCTGGGTCTTTAGAGACCATGTTTTTGAATGCCTCTTTGCCTTTCCACACTGCATTCCAAGAGAATGCCTTTCCTCATTTCCCTCGACAAATAACTCGAGCTCCTTCAAGAGTCCGTGCAGGCCTCACATCCTCTAGAATCCTTCTCCAGCTTTCTCTCCCCTCCCCTCCCCTCCCAAACCGTCTCAATTCTGCCCTCTGTGAGTACTGTTACCACTACTCGCCAGGGGTTGAAACCTTGTTCTGCGGTGCCCATATTTCCTTCAAGGGGATATCTTTCATTTCACCCTCCTAGAGAGGACATTTCAAAGTGAACACTTGGAACTTCTCCCAGTAGCTCATTACCTTTCTCACAAGACCGAGGGATTCATCTGAATGGTGAGATTGGTCAGACCTGACTTCTATGGTCCAAATTAACAAGGCGGCAGAATTGCTTCCTTAAAAAGGCAACTTAGGCCATCTCTGGCTCTTCCTCGTATAATAACTGTCTTATGTACTCTCTGAAAGAAGGGCTGGGCTCCCTCTCTACTTTTTCCTCCTAAGTAGTAAGCATAGGCGGCAAGTCACCTCCTTTGTGGGTGGCCCTGCTGTTGTCCAGCTCCTCTTTCAATAATGGGGTGGGAGTAGGGGTAAATTAACTTGGGTAGAGAAGTAGGACATCCCAGTACACTCTGCAATATGCCCACTGTCAGAGAGCCCCAAATAAGGTCGATAGTCCCTATTTGGGGCTGGTGTTATCAATGTGTGTGCTTAATTAGTTAAAACCCGAGGAGAAGGGAATCTATAACATCAGAAATACCACACTGATTTCAGTCATCCATTTAGTTCTACCAGTTAGCCAGTAAACTTCCTGAAGGCAAGAACTGAGCATATCTTTTTTATTTTTGTATTTCCATTGACACAGAGTACTTGGCAAATAAAAGATGTTTAATTTCTTATTTATTAATTTTTTTCTGATTACAGAAGCAATGCAACATGATTTTAGGAACAAAAGAATTTTGTGAAAATAGGAAATAAAAAGTGATTCAACAAACCAAAGATTATATATTAACAAAATATAAACTTGTACACTTACTCTTTTTTCCTATATTAATGTACTTTCTTTGCAAAAAAGGAAATTATATGGTTTTGTTTTTAAAAAACAAGTGTTTTTACAATATTAAATATTCTTCTAAAAGGTGATTTTCATAGCTACATAGTATTTAATTGATAAATGAAGAAAGTAGCCCATTGATAAATAATATTTATTAGACATTTGTCAAAGCATTTTTTTTGTGTATGCTTTGCTACATGGTTTACGTGCATAATAGCATTACGACTTCTCAACAGCTCTGCAGCAGGGATTTTTATATATCCATTTACACCTAAAGGAACAGAGGCTAACAGAAATTAAGTAGCTTGCCCAAGGTCACACAAATATTAAGCGGCAAAACTGGGAGTCAGTTCTATGTGATTTGACATGAGAGCCACCAGAACTCTTAAAAGGATATACTGTAATTTATTTAGGATAGTTCCATCCCTGGGCATTATGGTTGTTTTCAACTTCCTTACAATGATAAATAATGCTGCCTGTGTTGAACATCCTTAGAGCCAAATCTGTGTACATATTTCTAGTCATTTTCTTCAGAAAAATTCTTAGAAGTGAATTTTTTGGCTCAACTGGTTTTTCCCTCTAATTACAAATCTAATACATGCACAAAATGGAGAATTTGGAAAACATAGAAAAGCACAAAATAATAAAGCAAAAACCATTGATCATCTCACCTTCCAAATATTACTATTTTTAACATTTCGTTCTTTTTTTCAGTCCTTTATGTATATACATATTATATGTATATAGCACTATATATACATATATACATATAAGTGTAGTTTTTATGTAGCTATATTGAAGCATATACTTTATATCTTGTTATATATTATAGAAAATTGTATGATACCATTGCTACATGTATATATATATATACACATATACACATATGTTTTCTTTGTAGGTAATCAATTAACTAATTGTAGAAACCAAATTTCGGAGTTTAAGGAAACTATACTACGTTTAAAAAATAAAACGGAAATAAATCGCCAAGAGCTGATTAAAGCCTTCAATCAAATGAAGTATAAACTTGCAGAGAGAGAAGATGCATCGCTAAACTCAGGTTTGGGTGGTTTTTGTTTTTGTTTATGGTGGTTTGTTTTTTAATGTTTTGTGTTTAGAAATTTAGATTTTATGCTTTCTGACTTTAGGGCATTTCTTCCCAATAACTATAACTAAATCAGTATTCATTCTTTTATTGTGAGACATGCAAAAATCAGGTAAGAGACATCACTGATAGACTTCCTCTCATCTCTACCTCGAAAATGGTCTTCCTCTGTTTTCTGTCTCTGTGAATTGCACCACCATCCGTGATCCACCTGAGAGAAGCAGCCAGTAACCTGAACATCCTCTCTGAATCCTTTCTCTCCCTCTAGCATACTTCTTCCATGGCAGTTAGTAAGCAGTCCTGTTGATTCATAATCCTATATAGCTCACAAATATGTCCACATTTTTCTATCACCATCTCTACTACCCTAGTCAGGCCACCTTCATGCTTCATCTGAAGGACTGCTAACATACTTCTTTTTTTTTCTCTCTCTCTCCAGTCTTGCCCCACCTATTTATTCTCACTTTAGCCAAAGTGAAGGCTACACTGTCCTGTATATCAACCTTCAGTGGCTCCCCACTTCTCCAGGGTAAAAAGTCCTGCCTCCTGCTTCCCCCTCTGTATTCAAATACCCACTCAGAACTCTTAACCCCTGGCAACCACTAATCAGTTCTCTGTTCCTATAGTTTTCCATTTTCCAGTATGCCATACAAATGGAAGCACACAGTGTGTGTAACCCTTTGAGGCTGGCTTCTCTCACTTAGTATAGATTCATCCAGGTTGTCATGTGACCAATTGTTTGTTGCCGAATAGCGTTCCATTGTATGGATGTGCAATGGAGAGTTTGTTTCACTAATTGAGAGACATTTGGATTGTTTTCAGGTTTGTGTGTTTTTTGGTGATTACAAATACCTGTTGCCATAAGCATTCATGTACAGATTTTTTTACATGAAGGGAATTTTAATTTCTTTAGGATAAATATCTAGGATTGATGAGCATATGGTAGGTGTATGTTTAACATTATAAGAAACTGCCAAGATGTTTTCCAGAGTGGCTGTACCTCTTGCAGCAATGTATGAGAGTTACAGTCACGCCGTTTAATTATAGCCATTCTAATGCCATGGTCTCTCCTAGTTTTAAGTTGTATTTCTCTGGTGACTAATGATGTTGAACATTTTTTAATGTGCTTATTTGCCCTCCATATATCTTCTTTGGTGAGATGCCTGTTCAAATATTTTACACATTTTTTAATTGGGTGGGTTTTTTCTTGTTGTTAAGTTTTGAGAGTTCTGTATATATCCTGGATACATATCAGATGGATGTGTGATTTGGAAATATGTTCTCCAAGTCTTTGGCTTTTCTTCTCATTCTCCTATGGTGTCCTTCAAAAAGCAGACATTTTAAATTTTGATGAGGTTCAGTTTACCAGTTTTCCTTTTTATGTATTATGCTTTTGACATTGTACCTAAGAACACTTTACCTAGCTCAGGGTCATAAAGATTTTCTTTTAATTTTATAGTTTTAGGTTTTACATTTAAGTCTATGAAACTTTTGAGTTTATTTTTATAAATGGCATGAAGTATAGGTCAAGTTTCAGTCTTTTTCATGTGGATGTCCAAGTGTTTTAGCACCATTTGTCAAAAAGGTCGTCCTTTCTGCACTGAATGACCTTTGCACCTTTTTCAAAAATCAATTGACCATATTTGTATGGATCTATGTCTGGATTTCTGTTCTGTTCCACTGGCTTCTGTATCTGTTTGTTCTGTAATACCCCACTGTCTTGATTACTATATTATGTATTATGAGTTAAATTGGGTAGTGGGAGTCCTCCAACTTTGTTCTTCTTTTTCAAAATTATAGGGGCAAATTCAGATGAATGGTACGGATGGAGTCATTAAATGCTGAGAGCCTAGAAAACAAAGTTATAAAGATACAAGCTTTAATGATGTGATATTAATCAAAGTAGTAGAGCAGGCCAATTAGAGCATGTTTTAGTTCTGCTTCCTGCATTTGGAACTGTCAGTTCTGTTAGCCTCTAGTTGTGTCACTCATAGTGTTAGACTTAAATTAAATACTACCTTTAAAAGAAACATGAATCAGTAATCTTTGAGCTATATTTTATAGCCTTATGATTTGATAATTCACATTTAATAGTATGTATCATATATACTGAATACTAAATTAATCTGTGAATTAACTTATTACCGCTCATTTTAAAAAATTGTACTGGAAGGAGAAGAATCCCTACAAGCCATGAACTCAGAAACCCTATCTTTTCTCTCTTTCAGTTAAGAAGAAAGTGAATGCATTGAGTAAGAATGAAACAGTATCTAATGCATTTGAAGTCTTAAGGTTCTTTTTCCCCCATCTAAGGAAAGTAGACAGAATTTATCCTGATGTAATCATTGGCAAAGAGAAAACAGGCGGTAAGAAAACTTAGAATTGGAAAATCAAATACAGACATTTTGCTCGTTGGGGACATCCTTTTAAGTTTTAAAATGTAATCCATTAATATGATACTCAGATTGATATATAGACCACCAGCCTATCTGGCATTCATTTGGATTACCAGAAATCAATGTACTGTCTGACAGAAAAAATTGTTCAACAAATATTTGGAGACTTGAATTCAAATTCAATTTTAGTACAGATGCTTTGAAAATAAGTCAATATGAGCCAAACATCGTTAAGTATCTGCTAAGTTCTTGGCAACTCTTTTCTCCCTTGGTTTTGATAAATCTATTTCTTGTCTGGTTATTTTCCTATTTTCCCATATTTTGGGGGACCAAAGTCAACAAAAGCTTTACAGGAGAGATAATGTTTGAGCTAAGCCTTGAAGAATGAGTTCAAGTTCACCAGGTATAGGAGAAAAGGAAAAGCATTTGCATTAGAAGCAGGGATACTAGGCTAAGTCTCAAAACATCTGCCATTGCCACCAACCTCGTTCATTCCAATGGGTGAGTCACCCTAGGCCAGAGGTCAGCAAACCAGAGCCTGCAGGCCAAATCTGCCTGTTTTTAAATAGTTTTATTGGACCATAGCCATACTCGTTGTTGTCTGTGGCTGCTTTCATGCTACATCAGGAGAGATGAGTCGTTGCAACAGAGATGATATGGCCCAAGCACTGAAAATGTTTACTATCTGGCCCTTCATCGAAAAAGTGTGCTGACCTCTGCTCTAGGCAGTTCCTTGGGAATAAGTAGTGTTGGTCTATGTCACATGCCTCTGACAAGCCTATTGTGTTGAGATGGGGGTGCCAGATGACATTGTTTACCATCTACTGAATTCTCACTGTGTTTCATATACTAAGTTAGATGTTTTCTTTCATTATCTCATTTAATAATTCTCACAACCCAATGCAGTAGGCCTGTGATTACCTCTATTTTAAACCTGAGAAAATGAGGCTTGGAGAGGTGATGGAACTCTTTGAGATCACGCTTGTAAAAGTTTTTACCTGCATCAGATTCCTTCTTAGGAGTATTTTGATTGTGTCATGTAAATATGTACATATACATGCATACACACGCGTGTGAATGTGTGAGAGAGTGCATGCCAGACAAAGCTACAGCGTACAGAAGAGGTGGAGTCGAAAGACACAGGAACAACAGTCAGTACATGGAAACTCTAAGCTGCTAGATGCCAGGGAGAAGCACAGGCTTGGATAAGCATCAGCAAAGATAAGCAGAAGCCCATGATACAGAGTGAAAGGAAGGAGAGACAGAGGGATGGGTAATCGGGAAGAGCAATGGAATTCCTTGTGTGGGAGCTTGGGGTGTTGAAATAACCCAGTTATGAGCGCTGTGTTGGGAGGACAGGCTTCCATATAAACCTTCATCGGCAGAGGTAATTTAAAGGGAGATTTTAGTTACTTTAAAGGTGACATAAAACAGTTGCAAAAGTATTGAAGCCTGGAGCATGGCCTACTGGGGAACCTGTCATCAGTCTTGTATGTTCTACTTTCTGATAAATCTCAGATAATTTCTACTCTCTATAGCCCCTCTATAACTATTTTTTATTGAGCCCTCATTTCTTGTCTGGTCTATTGAAATAGACTTGTAATTTTTCTCATGGCTTTAGTTTTGTCGAAGTCAATTCACTCTGTGCACTTTCCTCAGAGATACATACTCAAATACATGCTCAGCTCTTCCTTAAGATCCTTCAGTGGATCCTCAGTGCATGAAGGGTGAAGTTAGCTCCTTGACATGGTATATGCACAACAAGCTGTATTTTTCAAATCTCAGTTTCCACCGCTTCCTTTTTTTTCCAGCAACCCCAAACCACTTAACGTCCCCCCAGAATAGGCCAAGCGGTCAGTGTGCGCTGACCGCTGCCTGTAAGGAGCACACCGCCTCCCACAACCCACAGCTAACTTGCCACATGAGTCTCTGATCCACTGTGACTTTTCAGCTTGACTGACAGCTTCCGTGTGAAGTCTTCCACGTCCCCTCACTTAACAGACTTCCACCCAGTACCAGCTGCTTGCTAGGCTCTGGGGAACTAGTGGTGAACAGATGCGGACCTCGTCCTCATAGAGACAAATGGGCAAACAATTACAGTAGAAAGTAATCAGTGCTCCGATAAGGGAAGTACAAGGGTGGAGCGAGTACTCTGTACTCAGGGAAGTAGGGAACGCTTTCTGGAGGAAGTGACATCTAAACTGAGACATGGAGGGTGAAAAGAATCGGAATAGGGTAAGCAGGGAAAAGGCAGATGGTGGAGAGTGGAAAGGGAGCGGAAAGAAGTGTGAAAGGTCTAACGGCAAGAGGGCCTGGAAAAAAAGATGGGGCTTGTGTGCACAATTGGGGCTGGAGCCTATCGACAGTAAAACACGGGGCAGAGGCCACATGGTAAAGGAGTTTGGCCATTTGTTTATCCACTCCAGAGTTTTGGACATTATTATGTGGCAGTCATTATATTAGTGCCGGGTTCACAGTAATGGTGAGCAAGAGAAGCAGAGTCTCCCCTCACTCAGCTTGCATTCTCACCTGGAAGGCAAATGGGTAACAGCAAAAAGGGCGATAAGTCTCATGAGAGATGAGGTAAGAATACAGAGCTGGTGCTCCCAGCCTAATTTACAGAGCGTGAGGAGAACTGGCCCAAGGAGCCGGAGAAGAGTGTTCTCGGCACGCGCAGACTCCTGCAGCGGGGCGGGGCCTGTCTGGTCAGTTTGAGAAGCTGAAAGACACGAAGGAAGACTGGTTTGGAGGGAGGGTAGTTGAAACAGAAGAGGTAGGTCAGACCGGGTCACTAAGGGAAGGGCCCTGCAAACTTTTGTCAATGTATGCCTTATCCTAAGTCATGGGAAGCAATTCCAGGAATTACATTTGAAAGTGGATCCCCAAGCTTGCAACTTAACTCCTGCTTACCTTAACTCCATTTGTAAAAATGGAGTTTAAATACTTAACTCCATTTGTAAAAATCAATTCCAGGTGGAGTGTAGCTCTAAATATAACAGGCAAACAATAAATGATCTAGAAGATAATCAGGAAAGCATCCTTATGACTTGAAGATAAGCAAAGATTTCTCAACAGGAATCAAAAAGCACTGACTATAAAGGAGATGATCGATAAATTGCACAATATTAAAATTAAGAATGTCTCTTCTTAATTTTAAGAGGTAAAACATTGAAAAGCGAACCCATGGTGGGATATGGTATTTGTAATATATATATATAACTGACAAAGGGTTCATATTCAGAAGGCATAAAGAGCATCAGTAAATCAGTAAGAAAACTAGAGACAACTTAATAGAGAAATGGACGAGATCTTAAACAGGATTTCACAAAAGAATATCCAAAGGTCAGCATACATATGAAAGTATGTTCAAACACAATAGTAATCAGGGAAATACTGATTCTTACTGCTCTCACTGAAGTTCAGTAATTTTTCTTAAATAAATGCCTCTCATTTTTTTGTATACCAGGGCTCCAATGGTTTCAACAAGTTTTTTTTCCAGTTTTATTATTGCTTTTTTAGGGAGAGGATTTTTCTGAGTTCCTCACTTAGCCATTCTGGAAGTACTTATCCCCATCTTAAAGTGGGGAAATTAAGACTGGAGAGGCTGTATATCTGACCAAACTCAAACAGCCAAGCACTGGTACAGCCAAGATTGAGTCTGGGTAGACTTCACTGATAGAAGCTTAATAGCTACTGGAATAACTTGGGGTCTGTTCTCCCAGTGCTTCAGTCATTAATACGCAGTAAAAGTTACTTAGAGGCGTGGATTCATTCCATCAATCATTTGGAAATTACTTCATACAGTTTTTTCACAGGTGAAAATATTTCACAGTATTTTTCCTATTTTAGGTTCCAGCATCTCCTTAGGAAGAAGAGTAGAAAGTCAGCCAATGTGTGATGTTTTGTACCCAGTTAGATGAAAGCTATAGTAAATGGAGAGTGGCTAGTTTTATTTTTCAGTACATTGAAACTCTCCAAAATGAGAACATCTTGGAGTCTAATGCATTTACTAACAATCCACGGCAAATTGGAATTTCCTCAAACAGAAAATGAAATATGTGATAAAAGTTAACAGCAGTTTGGATTATTTTTGCAGTAGAGTTTCAAACACTTTTTTGATGACCACACAACCCAAACATAGAAAGAAGTATAGATATTAATGCTAAATTATGTTTTTCTCTGTGCTTTGAAATGATGATGCCATACTCCTGTGTCTGCAGTTTCTTTTGCACTGGGTATTTCCACTGTTAACAGAGGAAATCATAGTTACCTGAAGCAAACGCTGACCTCTATCATCTCCAGGATGACTCTTTCAGAAGAGAAGGACTCTGTCGTGATTGTCTCTATTGCAGATGTACGTATGAAAAATAAGTAGCTCCCCTCACTCCCAACCTGTAGTCTCTAAACACCCTTCCTCCATGGTAATCACTGTATCATTTTGAATTTTTTCTTAAATTTAAAACAGCAATTCCTAGATGCCTTTTTTGAGTAACAGTGTATTTAATACTTGTTTGATACCACCAAGAAGGAATTAAATATGTCAATCTGAAAAGAAAATGAAATAGTTCCATGTGGAGAAATGTGGTTGTATTGTTAAATATGTTACCAGGAGCCCTGTATACTCTATGGTACAGAAATTATATTTACAAACAGGACATTAAAATTGATGCTGTAGTAATAAAGCCCGCCCAGCCCAATAAAAGGTTGGTATATGAATCAAGAGATAATTTATATTAAGTCACAATAGCCATCATTAATTGAGGGACTCCTTTGTATATCTGAAGGACTGTGGACAATTTTTATATACATTATTTATAACCTGTATTACATCCCTGTAAAGTAGGTATCCATATGAAGAACCTGTAGCTTAAAGAAAGTAAATAGTTTGCCCAGCAATTAATAGAGCAGATTCAAATCTGTGTCTCTCTAATGGTCCCAAAGTTTTCTGTCTTGCCTCTAATGCCACATAAAATTATAAAGTATGGTATAAATATTAACAGCATAAGACCTTTCAGAGGGGAATTTGGCAAAATGTGTCAGATTTTAAATGCGTATATCCTTTGAATCAGAAATGTCAATTCTTGGGAGTTATCCTAAAGAGATAATCAGGTCAGAATTTAAAAATAATAAAAATATGACAGTATAGTACAGTAGTTGAGAACACAGACTGGATCTAGACTGCCAAGGTTCAAAGGCCAGCTCTTCCACTTCCTGGCTTGTAAGCTTGAGCAAGTTACTTAACTTCTCTATGCTTCACTTTCCTTATTTGTAAAATAATGATGATATTGCCTATAGTATAGGGTTGTTTGGGCCATTAAATTAGCTGATATAGTTAGAGTATTTACAGTGACACATACTAAGTGTTCAGTATGATGCATGACACATACTAAGTGTTCAATAAGTGATAAGTTCAAAGCTGTTCAGTGCACTATTATTTTATAATAGCGTAATATTAGAAACAACCAAAATATCTATCAATAAGAGACTAAGTACTTATGTCTACACTGCAATAATCTGTAACCACTGAAAGGAGAATGAATATCCACATTCACTGATATAGAACGATGTCCATATCATACTGTTGACTGAAAAAAGTTGTGAAGTATCATGTTTAACATTATGTTGTCTATGGAAAATGTGATAGAAAAAAGGAAGGAAGGAAAGAAAGAGGAAAAAATAGACAGATGATAGAATATATAAAGAAAAAAAGAGAGTGGGCAAACCTTAGAATGATGGTCTCCAAAATATAAATAATGGTTGTCTCTTGATATTGGGAGTTAAAGGGATCTTTGCTGTCCTATAAAATTTTTTTCTCTGTTGTTTGAATTTTCTAGAAAAAACATGTCTTAGAATGCAGAAAAACTCTAAACAAAGCAAGCAATAGAAGAATTAATAGGAAAATAGAAATAAGAGGTTAAACATTCTCTCCAAGTTTATTTTCTTAATATTGGAAGCATATACATAATCTCCAAAATGTTTTATGACACCACCATGTGTTGTATATTACAGTACTATGTTTAAAATATGTTTCAGTGTGCTTCGTGTTTAGTGCTTCTAAAATATGTTTCAGAAATAGCTGGTGATTCAATTTTTGGCTATCTTAAGAAACTTAAGTACTGTAATAGAGTTGCCTGCATCATGGCTGATATTTTTAAACAAGCAGTCTAACTATATACATTCAAAATTGCCTTTCAGACTACTCAGGTTTGACAGTAGAACTATAAGTATTCAAAATATTTTCAGAATTTTGTACTGGGAATTCTTGTGGGCCCTGAGGCTGCATCTTGTAAATGCCATAGATTATGTAAAAAAAACATTACCTGAAAGTATAAACCACCGAAAGCTACTTACAAATGAGTCTGTCATCTAATCTAGCAGAGTAAATACACAAAGTTTGTTGATGGAAGAAAATTGGGGAATCAAGCTGAGAAATACTGCCTGGAAAAATGTGGTATATATAATTGTGAAGTAAGCTTGGTGTTATATAATACTCATAAAATGAAGACACTTTCAAAGAAGAGCAGTTCTTTGAAATAAGCCATCCTATTTTTAGGACAAAACTGTTTTAGATACATAAGCTTTATATACTAATTTTTAAGTGTAAATAATGTGTAGTGATATTTCATATTGTGACAAAGAGAAAATAAAGTATTTTCAGTATTCCAGTCAGATCTTTTAGACGCATGGATATTTTAAATCCTTTCATAGAAAGTAAAAATGCTAGAAATTATTAATACATAATAACATTTCACAATAAACTAGATTAGCATGTATTAGTAGAACTATAGGTCATGCTTAGTTTCAGTAAAATATTTCTCTCATTTTTAGAGTAACGAAGATTATTTAAAATCTGTGGTTGACATGATTACAAAAAAGTAAGTACTTTGTGATAAATTTAAAAATAACTGTTCTTTCATTTTTCTATCCTGTTTTTTTCTGTCCAATTACATGATTTTATTAGTGATCATATTCTTTTTAATAAGTGTAGCTGTGCAGAAAAAAACCTGCAGTTCTATCAATGCTGTGATGAAGTGTAGCTTATAATTTCCCCCTAATTTTGTACCTATTAAAATCCATATTTGTCATGTTATTATTGTTATAATAGCTATTCCCCATGAAATCCATGGCCTCTGAGAGAAACCTACTAGATTATTTTTAAAATATTCTTGCGTTTCTTACTGTATGAGGTTAGTTTCACTGCTTCTGCTTACAACCTCCTGCTGTATGCAGCCCGGGAGATGCAAGCACATGCTGATGAATCAATATGAAGTTATTTATCAAGCAAGGTGCTGTGGAATGGACCCAGCCTCCCAAATCCTTATGTTTAAGCGGGCGATACAACTGGTAAAAAGCAAATCACAGCCAGGAAGCTAGTGTTATAGTGGCATGGGGAAGGCATTGTGAGAACATATAGAGGAGGAAGTATTTCACTTTACCTGCAGATACCAAGGACTTTCCTGAGAAGATAATAACTGAACTGAGTCCACGTGTAAGTAGACATGCTTCGGGCAGATAGAAGGAGGAGGGAATGCCTGGCAAATAGAATTGCTTGAGAAGGCAGAAGGGCCAGAAAGGAGCATGCTACTTTATGGGAAATATAAGTATATCCTGAATGTAGTAGGTGTTTGGAATTGAGGAAAGATTGGTGGGAGATAAGGCAGGTCATGATGAGATCATGAAAGGCCTTACGTATGACGCTAAAGATATGTGCTTTTTTTTTTAATACATTTATTTTATTTATTTAGTTTTGGCTGCATTGGGTCTTCGTTGTTGCGCGTGGGCTTTCTGTAGTTGTGGTGAGCGGGGGCTACTCTTCATTATGGTGCGTGGGCTTCTCCTTGCAGTGGCTTCTCTTGTTGCAGAGCATGGGCTCTAGGCACACGGGCTCAGTAGTTGTGGCGCACAGGCTCAGTAGTTGTGGCTCGTGGGCTCTAGAGCGCAGGCTCAGTAGTTGTGGCGCACGGGCTTAGTTGCTCCGCGGCATGTGGGATCCTCCCGGACCAGGGCTCGAACTCGTGTCTCCTGCATTGGCAGGCGGATTCTTTTTGTGTTTTTGGCAGGCAGATTCTTAACCACTGCGCCACCAGGGAAGCCCAGGATGTGTGCTATTTGTGCTACAGGCTAGGGTTGCACACACGGCCTTCAAGCTGAATCTGGCTAACAGGCTTGTTTGCTTCAGCCAGCAGTGTTTTGCTTTGTTTGTTTTTCCTCACCAAATAGCTCTAGCAGATGAAGCAGAGTTATTCTAGTCAAAAGAATTCCAGCCAGTGACTGTAGAATAAATAGAATTAGAAGATCACCATTTTGAAAAGTAACTGATTCAGGCATATCATGAAGTGACAGGTGGATGAGGAGCTTTGCAAGGAAGGTGTACCAGTCAGCATCCAAGCAGGAAACTCTTGGTAGTTGAGAGGGAATAGAGAAAATTTAATACAAAAAATTGGCCAAAAAAGTTTACAAGAGCTGAGAGAAGAAAAAGGAGAAGAAAGGAAACAGGAGAAGCATAAAGGGAGATGAGATCGTACCCTGAGGTCTGAGGTTGGGCGCACGGTCTGCTGCACCGTGGTCAGTGCCGGGACAGAAGGTCCTAGCCGGGCAGCCTCCATCAGAGCTGGTGCCCCCATGGACCGTGTCGCTCCTGCAGTGCTGTCACCGTGCTCCGTGCCGCCGTGGGAGACTTCACCAGAAACCGACCTTAGGGAGAACGTCCGCCTTTTCTACTGCTTTCCAGTCTCTTGTTACTTACTGCCAGGAGGGCCTACCTGAAGGAGCTAGCAAGGGGCCTGCAGACCCCTGCCCTGTAATACACGGCACAGCAGAAGTGCAAGACTGTGGGCTGAGAGCAGACGGGTAATTAGCAAAAAGGGATTGAGTTCCCCCACCTGAACCTCTGACGAGTCTCAGTATCACTGCACCGTAGAGAGTCAGGGGGTTTGACTCCTGTTGTGACGCACATGAAATACACCAAGAAGTACCTGTAGGGAGTTATTGCCTACCACCCTCCAAAAATAAAACAAAACGACCTTGAATCTGTCAACGAAAATTCAGTTAACAATCGAGTTAAGAAAAAAAGGAATTTGAGTCAAGCCAAATTGAGGATTATAACCCTGGAGACAGACTCTCAGAAGCTCTGAGGACTGTTCCTCCTGGTAGAAGTCAAAGGCACAGTCAGATACATGCTTGAGACAAAGGATCGTATATCAAAATGATGTACTGATATTCTGCATAAAATTCACCAAAGATACCTAGTCCAGGTAAGCACATACAAAGTGAGCAGTAAGTCACTACAGCCCCTTACAGAGTTGAGAAAGAATGCTAATCTTTTAAGAAGTTACATCAGGAGAAAGGGGAAAAAAATTGACCTTTACGGACTAGCTGGCATTCCCATCTTTGAGGAGGTTAATGTGTGATGCAAATGCACGTTGTACACTGCGGGGGAGTGTTGGGACAAAGGCAATTTTATGCTTAAATTTGTCCTTGTCCTGCCTTAAAATATAAATTTTATCTCACCAAATTGAACCAAGCCTTTAAAGCTAAACTGCAGTTTAAAGTACATACAGTGAATAGAGGAAGCAATCTGGAGCGAATCCCCAAGATGTGGGACATTCTTTAGGACAACTGACCCACTTCTTTCAAAAAGACAGTTGCATAGGGAAAAAGAAAGAAAAACTAAAGTGACTGGTCTAGATAATAAGCTTAAAAAAAATATATCAGATGACCTATTACAATGAGAGGATCTTAAGTGGATACTCATTTTGAACATCCTACCCCCGGCCCCCGCCATTAGATCCTGTAGTTAGACTACTAGGGACGTGTGAATATCAACTGAGTATTATGTGATGTTAAGTAATTATTCTTAATTTTGTGAGATGTGATACTGTCAGGTCGTTATGTAAATAAATGTCCTATTTAAATTTTCACACTGAAGAATTTAAGGGTGAAATACAACATCCAGAATTTGTTTTAAAACATTACTTCAGCAAAAAATATGGGCTGCATAGATGAACAAGTTAAAAATTAATGGTTGTTGAAATCAGGCGAGTTGGGACTTGTTGTATTTCTACTTTTGTGTATTTTGGGTAATTTCATAATAAAAATGGAAGGAATTAGACTATTCTCAATGAGCTTAACTGATGGGGAGAAAAGTTAAAACACACTAGCTCGAAGAGAGACATGTTTGGGGATTTTTGAGATGGGAGCATCTTGAGTGTTTTTCTGTGTGTTCAGGTGAAGAGGGAGGAAGCTGATAAAGCCAGGGCTATGGGGGATTGGATGCAAGGTGCACATGGAAGGAGATTCAGGCAGGACTAAGACTGAAGAAAAAAAGGGATGAGAATGGGTGAAAGAGTAGAAAAAAAGTAGTTTGGGGAAGGAAGGTGAGATGAAAGAATTCCCTCCTTAAAGGTCTCTCTTTTCTCTGTGAAGGAGATAAAGATCATTCGTTGAGAATGAGGGATTGATTGGCAGTATATGAACTTGAGAACAGTATTGAAGGCTTGAAATAGCTGATGTGTATAAAGGAGATGGAGTTGAACAAGATTAAGTAAAACACCGTGGATGTCTAGTTCTCCCCAAAGAAGATTCCCCAGGAGAAAAGTTGCCTTATGCTTGAATCCTTGAAGTGTTCTCGTATTCCATGCTATCATCTCAGTTGCTTTATTCTGAATAATAACCCACTGTTTGGAGAAGACACATTAGCCTGAAGTGACTTCAATCTATGCTGGTTTGGTATCCTTATAAGGGATTCTTGAATCAGTTAAAAGGAAGGCAGAGGTTTACAAACAATTCCTGTGGATATGACTACATAATTGCAAGCAGTTGTTTCATGACCTTTAAACATTCGTCAAAACATTTACTACTCTCTGTCAACTATAAATGTATAGAAAAATGAAAAATATAGTAAAGCTAATATTCATTTAGTACACTGTAATGTAAAACATGGAGGCACATGAAAAAATGCTAAAAACTTCTAATCATCAGAGATAATGCAAATCAGAACCACAATGAGATATCACCTCACACCTGTCAAAATGGCTATCATCAAAAAGTCTACAAATAATAAATGTTAGTGAGGGTGTGGAGAAAAGGGAACCCTTGTGCACTATTGGTGGGACTGTAAGTTGGTGCAGCCACTATGGAAAACAGTATGGAGGTTCCTCAAAAAACTAAAAATAGAACTACTGTATGATCCAGCAATTCCACTGCTGGGTATATATCTAAAGAAAATGAAAACAAACACTAATTCGAAGAGATACATGCACCCCAGTGTTCATTATTTACAATCGCCAAGATATGGAAGCAACCTAAGTGCCCATTAACAGATGAATGGATGAAGAAGATGTGAGATATATGTACATAATGGAATATTACTCAGCTGTAAAAAAGAATGAAATTCTGCCATTTGCAACAACATGGATGGATTAGAGCAGGGGTTCCCAACCCTGGGGCCGAGGACCGGTGCTGGTCCGCAGCCTGTTAGGAGCCGGGCCGCACAGCAGGAGGTGAGTGGTGAGAAAGCGAAGCTTCATCTGCTGCTCCCCATCGCTCCCCATCACTCCCAACACCGCCTGAAGCATCACCCCATGTCCATGGAAAAATTGTCTTTCACGAAACCGGTCCGTGGTGCCAAAAAGGTTGGGGACTGCTGGATTAGAGAGTATTACGCTCAGTGAAGTAAGTCAGAGAAAGACAAATGCTCTATGTTATCACTTATATGTGGAATCTAAAAAAACAAACATGCAGATAACAAAACAGAAACAGACTCACAGATACAGTGGGAAGAGGAAGAGGGGGAGGGGCGAGATAGAGACACAGACAACTGTGTATAAAATAAATAAGCAACAAGGATATATTGTACAGCACAGGGAAATATAGCCATTATTTTGTAATAACTTTAAATGGAGTATAATCTATAAAAATATTGAATCACTACGTTGTATACTTGAAACTAGTATAATATTGTAAACCAACTGCAATTAAAAAAAAATAAGTAAAACATGGAAATCATTGAGAATAAAGTATTTTATTTCTTTTAGAAAATTTATCAAGAGTAGTTTAAGCAGTATTTGCCTTCTTCTTGTCATATAACTTAAAATTCAGAGGGAACATTTTTTTTATGCTTTGGCAAATTGTCATACTCCTTTCTGAGTTTAGATCAGGCTCCTACATTTTATCATTTGCATTTTCAATGTCATGAAACATCTCTGAGAGTTCCTTTAATGCGAAGTTCTTTGCCAGCATCACATCCTACGGGACATCCTTTTCCTTACAGCCATTTTCCTCATTTATGTCAGGTAAGTTCACCCTCACTAAGCGCCTGTGGCCGCACGTCAAGAGTCTCTGGAGAGGGAGGTGGCAACGTTCCCAGGGTCAGCGGTCTTCGAGTCACATCCAGAGTCAGTTCCAGCATTATCACCTACTGCACTTTCATCTATTGGCCAATTCCCTCTTTTGATTATTTTTGTTCAGTGTCACGTGGGACTGTTTATCACTGGCAGACAAGGAGGCAACACAATTGCATGTTTTGCTGCCTGTCAGTGAACTGAATAATAGATGCACATAATTGAAATCATGCATATAAACTCTGTCTTGTTTCCATATAAATAAATAATATAAAGCCTAAATTTAAATCTCGTTTAAAGTCATTTATCTCTAAAGGAAAACCATTTAGAATGCTGTACCTGGTCTCTCATTCTTTACCTTGATGGTACGAGATTTATATTACAGCTTTTGTGAGGAATACTTTATGCATTTAAATGATGTCCTTGTTGGTCTATAAATATTAACTTTTAAAACTTTTAAAATATTAACTCTTTAAAATAAAGAGTCTAAAAAATATACATACTCCTTGGGAATAGTGATTGGGACTCCGTACTTTCACTGCAGAGGGTCCGGGTTCGGTCCCTGGTTGGGGAACTAGGATCCCACAAGCTTTGAGGTGTGGCCAAAAAAAATTTATATATATATATATATATATTTGTGTGTGTGTGTGTATACACACACACACACACACCTCCAAAGAGTTATGGACAAGAGTCACACTTAAATATTCTAATGTTCTTGCTCTTTTACAGTTACTGTATTATGCTAACTAGTCCATTAACTTCAATCTGTCAGAGTGCATATCTGATTGAAAACTTGAAAAAGTCAAAGTACCTATAATTTTTATGAGGAAATTAATTTTATATTGTACATTTTTATTTTTTATAAGGGTCACTAACTTATGAAAGAAATATTTTGGCTAAAAAGTATTAGCTTTATGATGTTGATATCAGGTATATCATGAAGTCATTCAAATCAAAATATGTGGACATACATAAGGAAATTCTTTTTAAGTATTTATGTTATTTTGGTAAGTCAAATATTCAATTATAAGCTTCCACTTCTATTTATAGATTCAAAAGGCAACTGATGTCTGGGTCCTTAGAAGTCATTTCAATACCTGCTTATTTTTATCCAAACATATCACATGCCAAGCAATCAACTGACGACTCAGAAAAATTAGAGAGGTATGATATATTAGAAAATAGTATCCTTAAATAACTAACTTCATCTGATGAAATGTTGGAATCAGCATCTAGTAGTTAGTATTTCAAGCACAATGGTGTCCTGGAGCCAGTTCCTGTTGGCTGGCACCTAGATTCTACTCCCAGCTTTTCTGTTTGCTGATCACCCTAGGCAGGTAATTTAGCCTTTTTTTTTTTAGCTTCCTCAACTTTGTAATGTGTATAATAAAATCCACATTACATATATGGAGAAGTCATTGTGAAAATAAAATATGGTAGTATTTATGAAAGAATTCTGAAAAATTCAAAGCTCTATACATATATAAAGGATGGCTATTGTTCAGTTATAAATGTGGTATGTATTACAAGAAGTATAATAATTTGGTTCCTCAAAACTCAGTAGGGCAAAAGATGTCAAGTTTCAGAAAAAGGTCTTATCCCAATAAGTTTATTGGCACTGGCTTTTTAAAAAAAAATAATAAATGGTACGTCAGAATCTAGAAATCTTTGAAGATTTTGTTTTGCTTTTAATTAATGACCTACATTTTACCCAATTTTTAGGGTCATAAAGCTGGGAGACATTCTAGATCCTCATTTTTCCTTCTGCCCTTTATGTCTCCGTCATCATTTCATTTTTAGAATCTCTCTCTACATCATCCCTCTCACCCCCAGTCCTCTGCCTTGGACTTAGTTCAGACCATTAGAGGCCTATTGGCTTTCCTTAATCCTAACCTAGCCTCTCCTCCAGTTCATTCTCCATACTGTAGCCAGAAGAATCCTTTTTCATATGAGATCAAGTCCACAGTTTCCTGCAAGTCATCAAAGGCCCTTCATGACCTGGTTTCTGCCAACCTTACCGTCCTCAGCTTCCTTTCCATCAGCTCTCGGTGCGCTAACTCTGAGGTGACGCGCTCCTTCCCACGTTTGTGCCTTTGCAATACTGCTCTTCTACACTGAATGCCCTACTTCCTTCTGCTCAGCCCTCCCCATCTTATTATAAGTCATCATTGTCCATATCTTTATATAGCACTTGTCTAATTGCTCTAATTTTATGGTTTTTCTATCTTTCATGCTAGATTATGAGACCCAGAAGGACACGAACTGCACTGTGTGTTGCTCTCTGAATCTTCAGGACCTGGCCTAGCATCTAGCTTAGTATTAAATGAGAATGACAGTTCTTTATACTTTTATTTGAACAAGACCTAAGATCAGGAAGAATATTAACTTTATTATATAGATGATAATTTGACTAACCAAAACATAAAATAAATAGGCTATGCTTATCCTAGTTTAGCAATGGCAGACACTGTCCACTGAATACAATTGGGAAACCTTTTAGTATAACTTATAAGGTATTCAGTTTCGCTTAATGTAGATAGTACTTTCTGTGAGTAAAGTGTAAAAAAAAGTTTGTTTTTAATTACTAAAATGTGCTTATAAATAAAAACTAAACAATATTGAAAAATATTAACAGATTTTATTACTTATCTCTAGTTGGCGAATCAAACAAGTATTAGATTTTTGTTTTTTGATGCTGTATGCCCAACCCAAAGCTATGTATTACTTACAGGTAAGTCCTTGTTATAAATATATAATTTAAAGTGGAAGTATTATATTCTTCTTCTTTCCTTCGATTCCTTCCTTCCTCACTGTATCCCTCCACTTTACTCTGTACTTAGAAAGTAGAAAATATCCATTATATTAAAATGCCAAAAGGAAGCTTAAAATTGGTTCTATATTAGTCTTCTTGCTGGGTCACTATTAACAGAGGAAATTATAGTTACCTGAAGCAAACTGAAAAGAAATTCTCAAATTAGAAAAAAACAGAAATTGTACTGCTTACATGTTTCTGCCCACAGGTACATTAGATTAAACAAACATATTTTGAGCACTTATGTTAGATAGTGTATATGCTCAGCATTGCTACCCTACATTGCCACATTTTATGAGTAACACAGTTCTACAGTGCCTTACTGTGTTTGTGAAATAAATCAATTATATATAATTTATACCTCCTAAGTTCCCACATATCGTTAAATAATAATACCACATTTCCCAACAGTTAGTATATACCTCACTATATGAGACAGTGTTCAGTTGTGAGAGGAGTTTACAGAATGTCATTGGAGAATAGAGAGAGGGAATTAGAAAAAGGCCTGAAGCCAGTTCTTCTCTTTTACTGGAAAAACCAAAATCCCTTTCGATCCCTAGTCAGTGGTAATATAATAGAAATATGAGATCCAGCCAATGTACTCGTCCCATTTTGGAACAACACGATTCTGTTTTGTGCCCTGGTATTGTGCCTGAGGACTTGCACATCTTCTGAACCATTTAGGAGGTTCTCTTCATCTATAGATTCCACATAATATGTATTAAACTTAAAAAGAAAATTCTAGTTTCCTTTCGACCCCTTCCCCCCTCTTATGGAGAACTATTTCTAGGCTTACTGGCACCATCCTTCTAACCAGCTAGTTGGGGATGGGAGGGCCAGCTCCCTTTTGTTATCTCTTTGCCAAACACAATTATCTGGCGCTAGAACATGAGACCTATCACCTAAACAAAAAGCCAGTTAGTCTTAACCTAGAAACTGAAGTAGTTGTCAGAGTGAAAATGGATTCAGATAAGTAGATGCTTCCAAAGAGGATTTAGATTGAATGTTCCTTTTAGTATTTAGGAAAGAAACTGATAATATCTGGTCTCAGAATCAGAAAATGAAAATTGACTAACAGGAAATACCCTCAATGAATTGAACTAAAAATCAATCTACTACCTCATAAAAACATTTTTTCAGTGTATTATAAGTATTTTCAGTTTTCAAGCTAATATAATTTGTTCCATGGAAGCATCAAAGGTACTAATGCCTTTTTTTTTTTTTAGCTAGAAGATGATATCTTAGCTAACAAGATGTACCTTACAAAAATCACAGATTTTATACATAACATCACTTCAAATAATTGGTTTTATATTGAGTTTTCCGTACTTGGATTTATAGGTAAGCAATGGATCTATTTTGTGGGATCAAGATTTTTAGTACACAATAATCTGAAAAGTTTTTAAGAACTTATCAAAGAGTCTGTTACTAAATGGAAAGGAATGGTATGATTTCTATAAAGATACTATGAGTTTAATAGTAAAATCAGATTCAAGGATCTGAATTTCAGAAAATGTATTTTTAAACCAAATTTTTTTGTAGATGACAGTATAAAGAAACAGATTTACGTATTCACATTTTATAAAAACATAAGGCAGCTACCACTTAATTAATGCTAGCTACTGTGAGTCTGGCACACTTGTTAGCACAGTAACTAAGATGTACTTCTCTCTATTTTACGTAGAAAAATACTGAACTTCAAAGAATTAAAGTTGTAGAGGAAGAAATTTTAACAGAACTATTGTACTCTGAAGTCCTTTCAATTTCCAGTATGCCGAAGCTGACATGCTTAAAAAATATAAAAACATACGAATTATACCCACCACAGAAAAGTTCCTAAAATTGTGCCCATGATGTGATTGTTTTTACAGTTCTTCTGTAGACTTCCCTTTTGCTTCCTTCCCTTCGTTCCTCTCTTTCTTCTAGCCCTTTTTCTTTGATTTGACCCTCATGGCAGCAAGCCAACTTACCTAATTCATTTCATATCACATGTCGTCGTTGTTTCAAGCAGGATCCCTGTCTTATTTTATTCTTTTGTTTAATGCCCGACCCCTACCTCCACTTCTTCCCACGCCCATGATAGGTTTTGCACTCGGTATATTTCATTCAGAATATATATATATCACATACCATGTAAAATATTTGGTGTTTATCATGTTTGTACCTGTTTAAAAGTTACATAAATGGTGATGTGATAAGCCTATTCCTGTACCTTACATTTTTGCCCTCAAAACTAGATTTTATAACTGTCAATATATTGCTTTTATGTTCAGTTCATTTTTCTTACTGCTGCCTAAGTGCTACATAATAATCCGTTTGACTTACCCATTCCCAGATTAGTGGACCTTGGCTGCTTCCAACTGTCTGCTACCACAGAGAAATGGAGTGACATATATGTCCCCTGGGATGGGATCACTGAGGGCAAACATAGCTGGGTCTCTTAAGTACTGCCAGATTGCTTTGCAGGTTGGCTGTACAGTTTATACTCCCATAAGCAGTGCATCTGAGTTCCTGCTTCCCAGTATGCTTGATAACATTTGATTTTATCCATTAAAATTTTTATTTGCCAACGGGAGGAGTATAAAGCATTTCTCTGATTGCTAGTAAAATCCATCTGTTCTTCATACACTTACTTGACCACTTTTTTCCCAAACTTTCCGTAAAGTGGTGTGGAATCCAATTTTAAGGCCCTGAAGGTTTTTTTCTCAGCTTTGGTTACAATAAGAAGAAAAACTGTAGGTAACAGTAATACCTGCTGAAAAGCTTGGAGAGGTAATAATTTTGTTGGTTTATTACTTTGAGAATTTTAAATTCTTTTTTGTCTTTCTCAGTAAAGTCAGGTACCAGAAGGATAGAGAATATTCACATTCTGATCATCACAAGAGCACACTGAACAAGGAACACTGTATATGTGATACTGAATTCTTATTTAAGCTTAAATCTACAAAGGCTTTATTTTTTTGTTACCATAATAACAGTTCCATTATTAGTAGTTTCCAAAAACATGAGCTTGCTAAATAGAATTTTCAGAATGCTGACAGCAGATAAGGAAAACATAAATATTAAATCAACCGTTTCTATCATTAAATCACTTGTTTTGGCTACTGTATAAATAGGTGCCAAAAAATTCAGATACAACCATATACTTAATCAGGTGACCCATATAGACGCAAGTCTTAGTGAAAAACTGAAACATTCCTACATCCTACTATCATGTTTATTAAATGGCTAAATGTGTCTTACACTGTTTAAAGTGAACATTTACCTGACTCTTATACCTTCAACTTTATTTTAAAATTAAAGATGCAGTGTATTAGAAATAATTGGATGTAATGAAATCATACTTTAAAATATAGTAAATCCTTGAGTCATAAATACAAAAGAAAAATAACATTCTTATAAAATAATGCTCAAATATTGAAATAATACTGTATTTTAATCAAAATTAAGTATTAAAAGTAAAAACTGTGGTAGATTGATAAAGTTCTACATAAGTCAGTTTACAAATCACAGTTTCTGAAAAATTAAGTGAAATTAAGAGTACAAGTCCTATACTTTCCATTTAATTTACATATCTTACACGTGATTTAGACAGTTGATCCTCATGAGTTATCAATTTCCTAAGAGTATTCACTATTCTAAGCTTGTTTCATACTTTTCCCCCCAGAAGTGGTAGTTCTTAACACTGAAGCAGATATATTATTTTACTTCATTATCCTCCAACTTCATTAATGCTTTATACTTTATTTGTAAGGAATAGGATATATTTAATTTTTACTAATTTGTGCTCTTTTCCCATGTTAATGGAATGAACAACTCTATATAAGGGTTATGTTATGATACATAGTATAAACACTCAAGGGTTATTGGGATTTGTTTACTTTTCCTCCATAGGGAAGCTATTTAAATCTGAGGACTTAATTGACTTCGTACATTTCTTTTTAATGTTCTACAAAGATAAACCCATAGACTTGCTCTTGGGGGACATTTTTCAGGTAAAGATGTGTAACCCAGGAGAAACTCTTGTGAGTATTTCTTTACTTTGTATTTTTAGGAAAATACTATCTGTCTAATGTAGTTACATAAATTTTGTTTACAAATTTAGTGCATCAATTTTTTAACTTCCCGTATCCTAAATTTTTACGGACACACCTACTAAATGAAGTAATGAGAGGTCAAAAATGCAGTGAAAAGTGGAAACAAAGGGACAAATAGTGAACAAATAGAAAAAATGATAGCCATAAATCCAAACAAGTCAATATTTACATCAAATATAAATGGCCAAAATACACCAATTAAGAGACAGTTCATCAGAATGGATTGAATAACACTGTGCAATTAATTGCTGTCTATACTCAGTTCAAATATAATACTATAGATAGGTTAAAAGTAAAATATCGAAAAAGATATACCATGCAGACACTAATCAAAGGTAGCTTGATTATTATATTGCTTGTGGTAGCTACATTAATATCATAGTAGACTTCAGAGGAAAAAAAATTGACAAGGGATCAAGAAAGATACTATATACTGATAAGAGAGTCAAATCACCAAGAAACATATAACAGTCCTGAAAGTACATGCATGTAGCAACAGAGCCTCACAATACATGAAACAAAATATGACAGAACTGAAAGGAGAAATAGATGAGTCTACAATGATAGTTGGAGACTTCAGCACTCCTCGCTCAGTAAGCCACAGAACTAGTAGGCAGAAAACAACAAGGTGATAAAAGAACTGAACAACACCATCTACCATCTGGATTTAACTGATATTTGAAAAAACACTACAGTACATCCAACAACAGTAGAAAAGACATTCTTTTAAAATACACTTAGAAGAGTCACCAAAATAGACATGTATCATAAAACAAAGCTTAACAAATTTAAATTGAAATTGTGAAAATTATATTCTCTGACAACAGTGGAATCAAGATAGAAATTAATATCAGAAAGATAACTGAAACATCTACAAATACTTGGAAATTAAACAACACGTTTTTTTTAAACAACACACTTTTAAATAAACCATGGTGAAAGAGGGGGTCTCAAGGGAAATTAGAAAATACTTTGAACTGAATGAAAATGAAAATACAAGGTATCAAAATTTGTGGGATGCAGCTAAAGCACCGCTTAAAGAGAAATTTGTAACATGAAATCTTTATCTTAGAAGAGAAGAAAGATCTCACGTTAATAATCTCAGCTTCCACCTTAAGAAACTAGAAAAAGAAGAGCAGAATAAACCCAAATCAAACAGAGAGAGAAAATAATAACTATAAGAGCAGAAAGCAACAAATCGAAAATGTGAAAGTGGTAGAGAAAAATCAATGAAACCAAACGCTGGTTCTTTCAAAAGAGCGATAAAACTGACAAATCTCTAACAAGACAACAAGGAAAACCCAAAGACATAAATTACCAATATTAAAATGAAAGAATATCATGATATACAATGTATTGATAAATTAGACTTCATCAAAATTAAAACCTTTCATGCTGCAAAATTTACTGTTAAAAGCATGAGATGCCACAAACTAGGAAAAAATATTTCTAAATTCCATATATATGTTTGTATGTACATAATTCTAATAAAATATGTACTTTATATGTTAAAAACTTCAAAATGCTGATGAAAGAAATAGACATATCGTGATCATGGATTGGGAGACCCAACATAGTAAATATGCGAATGCCCCCCCAGTTGATCGATGGATTTAACATAATTCCAATCAAAATCCCAGCAGGATTTTCTTTGATGGATACAGACAAGCTGATTTTAACATTTAACCTTTTTAAGAAAAAGCAAAGGCAAAGATTAGCTAAAATGATTTTGAGAAAGAAGAATGAAATTGGAGGCATCATCACACTACTTGATTTTAAGTCTTACTATAAAGCTACAGTAATCATGATGAGTCTTCAGAGGCAAAGGGATAAACATATAGACCCATGGAACAGAATAGTCCAGAAATAGGTCCACAAAAATATGGCCAACTGATATTTGACAAAGGAGCATACCCAATTCAATGGAGAAAGACTTTTCAACAAATGTGTATTGGATCTGTTAGATATCTGTCTATCTATCAATCTATTTAAAAAAAGAATCTCAACCTAAACATCACACCTGATACAAACATTATTTCAAAATAGATCATCTATCTAAATATAAAACATAAAACTATAAAACATTTAGAAGAAAATATAGGAAAAATATCTTCAGGACCCAGGACTAGGTGAAGAACTGTTAGACACTAAACACTTGATCCATTTTTTAAAAGTTGGTAAGTTGGACTTCATCAAAATTAAAACCTTTTGTGTTGCAAAAGTTACTGTTAAGAAGACGCCACAGACTAAGAAAAGATATTTGTAAATCCCATATACGACAAGGATTTGTGTCCAGAATATATAGAAAATTTTCAAAACTCAACAGCAGGGTAACAACCCAATTGAAAAATAGGCACGAGACTTGAACAGACTCTATCAAGGTGGTTTCTCCCTTATTACCATAAGCAATGAACTCAGCTTTGCCTTGTCAACAGGTTATTTGGTGGGTATTTTGGGGGAGCCAGCATTTGATAATACCCTCCCACTGGAACTTCTATTAAAAGATCTGAAAATATTACCATATTTGCTAAATTTTAACTCCTCAACTAATTTTATCTGACCTTAATTTAGTTTCACATTAACTCTAGATTCTTTAATTACTTTACAGTTATAAACACAATTCTTTAATATTTCCTACATTAATATTGAGTAGAAATGAATTTAAATAAACTTGCTATTTAAAAATTATTGTGTACATAAATTTGAGATGTATTTTTATGAATTTTCTATGTATACATTACCTAAAATAATTCTCAGATAGCAATCATAATCATTTCAAATGTTTGTTTTTAACAGGAGTGATTTCACAGGTCACTTTCTTATTTTTATTTTTAAGGAGATTATCCAAGCCTTTTCCATGCAGTATAATATTGGCTCTTTGTTTTAATCATACACTTTTTAAGAAGAAATTGAGGAGGGTTAGGAATTAATCAATGATTAGGGAGAGAATAATGTAGTCTGAGAGAAATGGATAGACAGGAAAATACCAAAAACTTTATGTTATTGGAATAAAGAGAAAGGAGAGGAAAATTATAGTTGGTACAACAGTAGCCTGATTTCCTAATGAACTAACAGAGTTCATGAAAATACATGTATTTATATCTTAACTTTTTTGTTCCATAATTCTTATGAAGAAAAAGCTTAGAATTAAATGTTTTGTTTAAATTTTAAAATAGCAATATAGAACTACTTAGGCCAAAAAAAACTAGGCAAAAACTAATATAATAAAAAGTTCTGCCATCAGTAAATTCAATAAAAAGGAGTATTTGGGTTTTTACATAAGATGGTTGTTTCTCTTACTTTTCCTCCAGGAGAAATGTACAGAACGAAATAAGCATATTCGCATTCGATATAAACCTTCTCTTTTCCAGCATGTGGGTATACAGTCATCATTCCCTGGAAGAGAACAATATTTCAAAGTAAGTAATTTGAAATGTAGTTGAGTAATGTACAATGTTTCATGAACTTATAAAATATTTAGAAAAGGAGTGATGAGAATATGAGAGAAAATTGTTTGAACACAATTCATCTCATGCAGAAGTATTTGTTATGAAGAGCAATCATCTTTACAAGACCCAAGTTACCTGACATGGTTAGAAAAATCCAGCCTATGTAAACTTCTATGCCTTATTGTTCCCAGCTGTACAATTCAAATAATGAGACTAAAAAAAGAGTTTTGAAAATTATAATAAAATTCACTATTTTAGTCTAATATTCAAAATTATAAAAGAATATTTCAAAAATAAAATGCCTCTATTATTGAATTTAAATGTATCAACATTCTTATTTCAGACCGCTGTTTACCAAATGAACAAAAATTCAGCATTATTTGGTTTTTAATCTTTTCTAAGTTTTTCATCATTTTTGAAAACAATGTTATTTATAATTGATCTAGCATCTTGGTGGGGTAGAAAAAGCAAGGACTTCAGAGTCAAAACACCTAGCTTTTAGTTGTGGTGACCTATGTACATGATACTGGGCAAGCCCTACCACACTCTTCAGAGCTTTCTTCATCTATAAAATGAGGAGTTTAAGTTAAATGAGCCTTAAGATATTGACCTCTCTATCCTTCTTAGTTTCCTCACACAACAAAGCAAATGACTCTTTAATCCTCTGTCAGTTGAAATGAGAGAAATGCACATAAACATCCTCCCATTATTTCATCCATTGTGTATCACCTGCCCTCTTTCCACCTTTTCTACTCTATCTCTGTGTATTTATTGTATTTCACTCTTTGGGACAGTGCCTCAGAGTGTGAACTCAGTAAACATTAGCTGTTAGCTATCAGGCAAGGTGGAATTCAAGATTAAAAGTGGTTGTCGAACAAGACAAAGAAGTGTCTGGAATAATGAAAACTTAACTGTTATGAATCTTTATGCAAAAAGTAACACCATCAAAATACATAAAATATAGCCACAGGTGATGCAGAAAGAAATTGGTCTATACCATTCTACTAGGGATTCTTTTTTTCCATTATATTTTTTTGCCAGATAAGATATTTTAACCTCATCATTGTAAATTTGAGACAGATTAAGGAGAATGTACATCTAATCACTCATACTTTGATGTTATAATCTTAGCATTTTTTTTTATTCTTCATACAACATAAAACAGAAAGAAATAGCAATCTAATGATGTGCCAAATGTGATTATATTAAATTATTTTTAAAATTTCTAACAGGATATCTATTATTAGGAATTTCATAATTTTAACACCTTCTTTAAAAATGATCAGAATCATTCTTTGGAAAAAATGGCATATCAAGGGCTTCCCTGGTGGCGCAGTGGTTGAGAATCTGCCTGCCAATGCAGGGGACACGGGTTCGAGCCCTGGTCTGGGAAGATCCCACATGCTGCGGAGCAACTAGGCCCGTGAGCCACAACTACTGAGCCTGCGCGTCTGGAGCCTGTGCTCCACAACGAGAGAGGCCGCGACAGTGAGAGGCCCACGCACCGCGATGAAGAGTGGCCCCTGCTTGCCGCAACTAGAGAAAGCCCTCACACAGAAACGAAGACCCAACACAGCCAAAAATAAATAAATAAATAAATAAATTTAAAACAAAAAAAAAAAAGATCACTGATCACAGACCACCATAACAAATATACTAATAATTTTTTAAAAAATGGCATATCAAGGATTAGACTATTTCTCAACTTTCTTCAGAGTGGATAAGAGATTATATCATATTAAACAAAGTTAAACTTCAATAATAAAGCGGTAAGTGTAAAAATTGATATAAATATATAGAAAATTATCAGATATTTATTAATATTATGTTATTTTATATTCTTATTTGTGTATTTTTAAAATTTTATGCATGTAACTTTCTGATACATTCGCTAATACTGTTTCAGAAGGACCAATTTCCTTTTCCCTTTTTATCATATACTGTGGATGTACAATGAATTTGGAGACAACAGATCTGAGTTTGAAGCCTCATTCTTATCAATAGATGCAACAATATGGATAAATTGCTAAAACACTATGCTAAATGAAAAAAGCCAGGTGCAGAAGACTACGTACTGTACAATTTTATTTATATAAAATTCTAAAATAGGCAGATTCTATCTCATTATGATTTTAATTTACATTTCTTTAATGACCAGTGATGTTGAGCATCTTTTCATGTGCTTTATGTGTTTTTTATATATTTGTATACATATATACATGTATAATGAAATATATTTTTAGGGTATATATTTTTTATGAAATATGCATATTTTTATGAAAAGTCTATTCAAATATTTGCCCATTTAAAAAATTGGGTTGTTTGCCTTTTTATTTTTGAATTGTAATAATTCTCTATGTAGTCTGACCACAGGTCTCAGCTATGCCTTGCCCTTTCATTTTCTTAACAGTGTCTTTCAGTGAACAAAATTTCAAGGAACAATTTTAATTTTGATAGAGTTCACTCCACTCAAACCTTTACTCCCTCAATATAGTTATATCATTGGTTAGCTCAGTATTCAATGATTTTATAATTATGAGACTATGAATATTATTTACACTAAAACTACATAGTGTAATCTTTCTACTCATCCTTTATACACAACTTCTTTTCTTTCGAGTTTTCAGTTTGCTTTATTTCAATGTACATATCACTAATTCAGCCTCAGATTCTCAGTGAATTACCTAAATCTTTTCTTGATATATTCGAACATTAAAAAAATCATGAACGAATATTGAATATTATCAAATGCTTTTCTGCATTTATGTCACTTTCTAATCTTGACAGATCTGTCTCCTGAAGCCTTCTGACCAGTTCTGGCAGATATCTCAGGAACCTCCTGGGGCTTCCTTTGTCTCTTGAGTTGATTCCCCTATTTTCTGGATCCTGATCTAAATACATCATTTACATCATTCATTTCCTTGTTTGCTTTTGTGAAGTGCACCCACCAGTAATTTCTTGAGAAAGATGGTGTGAGATGTAAAGTCTTGGAGAAATAAAACATCTTAAAATGACTTCAGTCTATTACACTTAATTGTTAAATTGGCTGAGCAAACAACTCTGAATTGGAAATGATTCCCCCCATTTTTGAAGGTATTCAAGAGTGCAGCTGTTGAAAAGTAGTTAAAGCCATTCTAATTCCTGTTTCTTTGTATAAGACCAATTTTCCCATCTCTAAACCTTTAAAAATGTTCTTGTGACTGGGTTCTACAGTGTCATGATGATGGTATGGATCTATTTTTATCTATGGTGCTTGATATTTGGTGAGGCTTTTTAATCTTTAAACTCATGCTTCGATTCTGGAAAATATTCAAAAATTACTTTGTTGATGAATTTTTCCCTTTTCTATGCTCTTTTTAAGGAACCCTTTCTCAAATGCTAGATTTCTTGGATTGATGTTCTCTCTTTCTTGCTCTCTCCTTCCTATTATCTATCTATTTGCATTACTTTCTGGGAATTTTTCTAAATTTTGTCTTACATTCTTTGTATTAGTGCTGCTTCTTTGTTTTTTTTTTTTGCAGGGGAGGGCAGTTTTCATTGTCTGGTTGATTTGGTTGTTTTTTTTGTTTGTTTTGCTTAGTTTTAATTTCTAAGAACCCTTTCTGTTCTCCTAATGTCACTGCCTCTTTTTATAACATTTGGTTGTTATTTTATGATTGAAATAATTCCACTTACCCTCTGATGATTTTAATAGTTTTTAAAAAGATTTCTTCTTCCTGCATAGTTTCTCTTTCCTCTAAGTTTTTTTTTTTTTAAATTGGTCCCTGTTTTTCACGTTAAAGGGTTTCCTCATATACATAGTGATGGTAGGTTGTCTGTTCAAATGGAGAGAAAGCTGATTAGAGGATGCAGCACATGGCTGGATCTGTCCCTTTCACTGTATGGGGAGGAGTGGCTAGGTTCCTCCCTTGGGGAGTCCCCTATGTTAGTATCTTTAAGTCTTGCTTAAATTGCTAGAGAATCTGGGAGCCGAGTGGGCAAAGATAGATGGAGCTTTCAGTGTTCACTTTGTCAATATTCACTTATTTGTCCTGTTTTTCATTATTATCCCTACCCTGGTTTGAGTCTAGATACCCTCTGTTTTCCTTTTCAGAGAATTATCCTTCCGGAGTGGAGAAAAGATAGTCACCTGGATTCATGGGGCCGGAAAGGGTCTCTAGAGCTTTAAGACAGACTTACAAGCCATCCTCATAGCTTTGCCCCACCTTCACCTCCATTTCTAGCAGTACTGGGGTGTTTTTGCCCTGCAGATTGCTTCTGCGTTCCTCACTGGCAGCTTGAGATACAGCTGTCTCAGACATCCTTCATTTTGTTACCTTTGCCTTCTTTCCCATTCTGTTTGTAAGATCATGTGTTTTTAAATGGCCCTCAATGTTATGTTCAGTGTGAGTTCAAGAAACAGTGAAGGTAGATACTTGCATCTCATTCACTATCTTATTAGGCAGACTACTAGTTCATTCTTGAACTTTTACTTTTCAGTCTACTTGTTTTTAAACTTCAGAAAGCAAAATTTTAATTTCCAGGACTTCTAGTTGATTCTTTTTATGTATACAGTATCCTCTCTCTGTGATAAAATTAATTACACTTAAACATTAGTACCTTAGTATAAGTGTAACTCGTTATTTGAACTGCTTCCTATACGTACTGTCTGTTGTAAATTCTGCATCATTGCCATCCTCCTCTCCATTCTCCTCTGCTTCTCAGGGGAAAAACAGGGAAGTACAGCTCATAGAATGTCTTTACCGAAAAAGTTACACTTTAGATTCTGTGAGCGTGAGATACTCTCATAGACACAGAGGAAGGCTGAGAAGGACAGGAATTGAGGTCACACTAGCTGCCAGGCAGCTGAGATTACTGGTGGCCTCTGGCCTCCAGAGTTCTTCCCCAAATGGCCTACCGTTCTGCTGAGACAGCTGAGATCATCTGCCGTGGCTTCTTTGTGACCCCTGTACTTCCAGATTTCCTGAAAGTGGCTTCCTGTCCCTTGCTCCCCGATCTTTCTGAGAGTTGAGATCACCTCTACTTTATTCTTTCTGCAGTAAATCTATTTCTTTATTCAAATTACCTCAAGTGGCTTCTGTTTCCTTGACTCACCTCAGTTTGATTTGCTTCTTGTGTTTCAAGCTCCCCAAAGTGAAAACTTGTTTCTTACTTGTCTTTGAGACTGTCTGCTATTTAGTCTGTGATTGCTGAATCTGTTTTTTGTAGCCTTCCTGCAGAAGAAGGAAGGGAGAGGGCAAGGGATGGGGCATTCTACTGCTCAGTGTATGGTAGCTCTTCTTCAGCATAGGGAAGACCACATTCTTCTTGGGTATTGCTTTTCTTCTCCACATTGCACCCACACTCACTACTTCTGCCGGGAAACAGTCATTTCTGATGTCTGCTGCTTGGCACAAGCATGGATATTCCAACTGCGGCTCTGCAGTCAACCCCAAAGCCCCTGCCTGTTCCCACTCATTGAGCTTAGGTCATCCTTAGAGCCGCTCCCATCTGCTTAGTAGCTGGCTCCTGTGTGTTTTGAAATGTGAATTTCTTCCCTTCTAATCCAGTCTCATTCACTTTCCACCTAATACTGCCCTCCGAATGATATCTGTGGGTGGAACTGTGTTCATACAAAATTACCTTTTCACATTTTAACAGTAAAAAAGGCACATAATATACAACCAAAAGTATGCTTTATTTATACACATACCACTTCACCATGGAAAAGGTGCATTTCCACCCGCACTCTGAGTTTCAGTCAGACTTGCATCGTGATGAAGGGTTTTTCAGTTCTTTTAGTGGAACTGAGATCAGCAAAAGCTTGAAGCAAAGAGGAGACATGGCAAAGCATGTGTTGAGTTTTCAAGATTGTAATGTTCAAAGATATCCAAACATGCTATAGCTCAAAATATGATCGATGCCCAGCTGCTCTGTGGAAATAAAGTAGCTCAGGTATCAAATTGCCCAGGCACCTTCATCCATTATCCTGTCAGTCAAGTGTCTCTTTTCACAGCTCTTTTCTGAATGTTTCCCTTCTTTCGTACAAGGACAAAAAGCAGACCACTACTACCCCTTTTTCCCTCCCAACTTAGGAATTTGAAGTACTTTCAGCATCCTTTAATGAAACCACATTTCCCTATCAAAAACAACTTCAGGGAAATAATGAACTGTCCATTTGCTAAGACTTTAAATATTTAAAATTAGATGTTTCCAAACTGATAAAAGGGTTGCAGAATGGATTATCCCTTCCATTTTCCAAACAGGGCATTTCAAAATGGAATAAAATTCAGTTATATAAGATTCTTAGCTTTGTTTATATTTATCAAGTAATACACACACACATATAGTTAAAAGTTAAGAAAAAGAAGAACTCATAATAAAAGGCATCAACCCCCTGCATTTCCCCAGCCCTATCTGACTCACCAGAGGCAACAACATTTAATCATTCCTGGTTTAAATTCTTCTAGTAGTTACCTTTATACCGCTAAATAATATGCCTATGGTGCTAATTTTTATTTCTCCACATTATTATTTTTCCTGCAGGATAGATGAATATTTAGTTCAGATTCTTATTCATTTTTATTGTCTTACTCTTTTGGGGCTGCTATAACAAAAATACCACAGACTGAGTGGCTTAAACAACAGCAATTTATTTCTCACCATTGTGGAAGCTGGGAAGTCCAGGATCAGGGTGCCAGCGTAGAAAATTACGGTGAGGGCCCTCTTCCTGGTTTGCAGGCAGCCGTCTTCTGGTTATATTGTCACATGGCCAAGAGCGGAGAAAGCTCTGGTCTCATTATCCCCTTAAAAAGGCACTAATCCCATTCATGAGCATTCCACCCTCATGACCTAATTATCTCCTAAAGGCCCCACTTCCAAATACATTGGGGATTTAAACTTCAAACATACGAATTTGAGTCAGGGTGACACAAATATTTAGTCCAAGGCATATTATCACTTTGATTGTTTTGCCCCTCTTTTTTCTAAGTTTCTTTTCTGAAAGTCTTAATAATCAGGCATTAAACTTACTGAGCCAATCCTTAATATGTCATAGCTTCTACTTACTATTTTATGTCCCTTGTTTTCCTATGTACTAGGTGGGTTCCTTGACTAACTTTTCTATTGAATTTTTTAAAAATTTTGTTCCTTTTTTCCTAGCACCTACTTGTTTTGAGGATACAATTTTTCTCAAATCTCTGAGTTTATTAGTTAGATCTTTTCAGTACACATTTTTAAGGTTCTCTTCTGCATTCTAAATGAGATGTTTTTTTGTGATCAGATCAATCTGTCTGCTTATTTTGATCTTTTTCTATTATGCTGCATGCTTTCTCAAATATTTGGTGATTCCTGGTTGTCTGGTGGCGATATGGGTAAATTTTATTTCCTCTCCCTCACCCCCACCCTGGCCCTGCATTTTTCTTCATATTCCTTTGTAAAATTGAAAGGGATGATGCTTCCTGGGAGTTTTTGGTACATGGGAAGAATCTGTTGGTTTGCAAACTATGTTTTAGAGTATATGAAAGGCTAGATTGTGATTGTTTTGTGTTGGAGGTTTGGTTGTGTGTCTGTGTGTGTGTGTGTGTTTTCCTAGTGGTTGGAGAGAAGGGCGCCAATATGCCAGAATATAGTGAGCTTTGTTCTGGGGCACCGGTACACACACTGCCTATGCTAGTTATATCCAGATGGTGCATTCAGCTTTTGTTAAGAAGACTCTGTGTGCACGTTGCCAACGTTGCCTGGGACATAAGTCCTGGCTGCTCAAGTGTGCACTGTGGGTACTCCTGACACACACTCTTACTTCAATCTCCAGGTTTCGCCCCCGTTCAGCTCCCATCTTCCATCAAATCGTCCATCTCCGTTGTAGCCCTGGTCCTGTGTGTCTGGGTCACAGATTCCTCACCTCTGCTCTGGCAGTCCCCACTCCCCCATCAGATTTCTATGTCTCATGTCATTAATGTCTCCTAGGCTGAAAGCCCCCCTCCATTCTTATATTGTTTGGAGTTACTGCCTTTTCTGTTCATTTACTCTCATTTCAGTAGAGTCTAGCCATCCACCACCTTAAACCGAGACTTTGGATATTTTATGTCAATTCTTTTCAACTTTTAATTTTATTAAGTAAAATAAGATTTACGTATGTGGCCCCAGAGAGATAAATGTCACCCTCTTTTCTTTAATCAGGACCAACATAGCAACACTTTCATTGCTGTGTTTTCCTTAATAGTCACTCCTTTAAGTCCTTTAAAATACCTTTATGTAAAATTTGGCCCTTAACCAGTTAAATAATTTCTTACACTTCTCATAAAACTTTCTTTTTTTTATAAGATAAATTATCTATAGTTTATTAAGCAGAAAAATAATTTAGCTTATCTCTATTCATCTAGCTTATAGTTCAAAAATAATTTAATAAAATAAAAAATTCATCTTAGTGATGAATTGGCTTAGTTTTACAAATTTTACAATTTTACCTATGTCTTCAATTTAAATGTTCTTTATCATTTCATGTTCTAAATCTATAATAAACGTAAAGAATTTCAATTAAAACATTAATAACTTCTGAAAACTCAAATAAAATACTTAAAGATTTTCTGTTAGTTGATAAGCCAGAGAATAGTGTGTTCTATAATTTGCTAGCGCTTAATCCTACATGAAAAGTCATCTTCCTTTTACTGCAGTGCACTGGGCATCGGGCAAAGTGTCTCAGTGTGTTGGAGGGAGGGTTGCCAGATAAACGACAGGACACAGGACGTCCAATTAACTTTGAATTTCAGTTAAACGATGACTTTGTGTGTGTGTATGACCCATTTGTTTTGTTGTTTTTGCTAAATCTGGTAAGCCTGGTTGGAGGTGATGGAAGAATACTTCGCATCAAAATGCATTAACTGAATTATTTTATTAAATACTTTTATTAAAGAACGATACACAGCATGTTTGTATTTTCTTCAAAATTATTACATAAAGTTTTATGTGTCTCTTTTATGTAAAGAGACCTCAGAGGGAGGTGGTATCAAAAGGACAGAATAAGGAAAGAGTATTGTCAAGAAGTTGTCATGAAAATAATTATATCCTTATGAATTAATAATATGTTATTTCTAGATGTTACAGATTTCTTATTTTTATTACAGGAAATATGAAGAAATAAAGCATAACAATAGAAGAAAACTTTGGAAAGAAAACCTCTGTAAACCTTGGAACCTTAAATCACCATGATTTCTAATGGCATCTTTCAGAAATTGTAATAATAAAAACACAGTTATATAGACGAGGAGAAAACAGTGAACAAACTAGTAAACTTGAAAGTATTAAACTACCTCTTATGTCAAGGAAAATTAGAACATTTATTTATGATGCTTGTACTTTTACTATTACAATTTATTATAAAAGTAAAGACAGGGAAGTTTTTAAAAATTAAGAACTGTATTTTGTTGACTTAGTGATGTTATCAAATTCTCTCAATAAATAGCTAAAAGTTCAGAAACTTGCTATTGTCATGGACAGGTTCTCTGTGAACTGGTATATGCTCTTATCCATTTTGTTAAGACATCTAAAATAGAAAGCACAAGTTTAAGCAACTCTGGGGGTGGCAGTGCCACAGTATCTTCTTGTCTTTTTAATATATGCATTTAAAACTCTAAACTTACTCATAAGTGCCATTTGAGCTGATTACCAAACCTCTTGATGTGTATGTATTGTGATAGTCATTCAGTTCTAAAGATTTAATATTTTCTCTTAGTATTGCCTTCTTAACTCTTGGGTTATTTGGGAGTGTGTATTTTTTTGATATATTGGTTTTGCCATCTTTTATTGTTGATTTATAATTTAATTACATTGTTGTTAGAGAACTTTGTGTGATGAAATTTGAGAATTGTTATGAATTCTTATGTTTCATATGAATTTGAGAAGAATGTATAGTCTTTGTATGCTCCCTTTAAAATATGAGTCATTCATTTGCTTTTTTTTATTGAAGTATATAGTTGATTTACTTTTTGTCATTTGTTTTAAAATGAAAAAGGAATATTTAAAGAAGACATTAAAAATGTCTTCTTTAAATATTCCTTTTTCATTGGGTGCAGGGTTCTCTTATATCAGGCTTTTTATTTGTTAAACTCTTTTAAATCTTTACTAATTCATCAGTTTCTTATAGGAATCTATTAAAATCTACAATTCTTCCTCTTGTTATTCTATTGAGTTTTACTTTATTTATTTTGAGAAATAATAAGAGATATTCTTTCTTTCTTATCTTTCATAAAATATGAAAATCTTGATTCATACTGCTGTATTATCCTTGACTGCCAAACTTTGCCCATTTACCTCAATATGAACTGTATCACATACCAAAGTATAAAGAGAATATGATAGATGACCTGTTCATATGTGTCCATTTCACTTTTTCCTTTTAGAGAAAGAAGGTGTATGTCAACTATATCTCAATAAAGCTGGGGAGAAAAATAAGAAAAAAGACACATCTGTGTTACAAAAATTTTTAATTTGACTTCAGTTTTGAGCTTTTAAAATTAAATCTGCCAGATCATATTCCAGGCTAATATGAAAAATTAAAACTAATTCCAGGTAGAGCATTCCTCAAAAATAAGGCAAGATTCCTTGAAAAGGTACTTACTAGGACTTCTTAGCCCACCATCCAAGACTGGAACAAAATACCTGAAGGGTTGGAACCGTAAACTGGAATAATGCTAAAGGAGGCTGTCCAACATACGACTGACAGTTGTTGAGAAGCTCAGATGGTTCCAGAAGATTCCAAGGGAACCCTGCGGTGGCACTCAGAAAGAGGCATTTGAACACTGACTGAAATACCCTGGGAGTGGCAGATGCTGGAAGGATAAAGAGAAGGAAGTTGAAAGACAGCCTTAACGATTCAACCCAATGACTGCTGTCCTTAATGAAATGATCGTAGAACAAGAGAGTTTCGGGGGTCAGCACAAAGCATTTCTAGAAAATGTTTCTAATGTAGCCAGGAGAGATGCCCCCAGCTTCCATTCCCATCCCCACTGCTCCCAAATGGTAGATGTTTGGAGAGTCTCACTTACCACCCACGGCCTCTGGTCTGAGGTGTATGAGGAAGGGGAGATTCGGAGAACCCCAGACACCTATCTGAGGCAAATGATGTATTTAAGTGCCTGACACAATATATCAGATAAGTTTGTAGAAAACACATGCAGACCAGACTCTTTTTTTCTTAAACAGTACTTTTAAAGTGAATAGCTCTGTAAACACTGAAGGTGAAATTCTCTGTTGCCAAAGTGTCTCTCAAGTATTGACATTAGCCACCATCATCCGTACCATTTACTATTGAAGTAAGTGGTAAGATGGTAATACTACTAATAGTAGTAGTAACAGTAAATGTGGCTATACTCCTGGTAAAAGGGAAAGAGAGAACCTCTTCTAACATAGGTGTGTAAAAGTATCTGGGGATTTGTTGTGTACTATATGGATCTTCCACCCTGTGGCAGAATTGCAACAATTATGAACAAATAATGGGAGCTATATCTGGGCAGGCATTTTCCCATGGAGACCATCATCTTACTTTTTTTCCTTACTTACCTTAGCATGTATTTTTAGATGCTGTGTTGATATTAATAGCCACTGATAGGCAATGAATCATGAGCTGAAAGGTTTCTTTTTTACTGATATTAATTTTCTTTTTGAAACCTTAGATATAATGAGTGATTTCTTAGGAAAATACAGTTTACCAAAATTGATGCAAGTAGAGACAAAGCTTAAACCATGAAACCAAGAATGCCCATAGGATGGAGCTAATAGTATTAAATACTTCTTTGATGAAGATTTCTTTCATTTAGGAAGAATGACTGGCAACATAGTCTGTCACAGCATTTTGTCCATTCTATTATGTAACATATATTAATGGATATTTGATTTGATGACAAATTACAATTATAAGAGAGTAATCATGGTTCAGGCATACAAAAATGGAGTTGGGCGGCCATTGAGGACCTGGTCTCAGACAAGTCTCTGCACCACTGAGAACCTGAACTTTCTTTGAGCTGTACCAGACCCAAGAACACCACCAGCTGTATTCAAAATGACACCTGCCAGCTGCAACCTTATGGTCTCAAGTTCTCCCCTTGTCACTATGCAACCATTTGGGATCCCAACCAATCCTTACTTAACAAGCACCCTCACTTCTTGCCAGGTCCAATTATAATTCTTGATAACAACTCATGTAACTAATTATAACCTTTCGGTCTTTGCCTTTATAAGCCTCCCTCATTCTGTAGTCCAGCAAAACACAATTCAAATGTTTAGTTTGTTAGGAGTCCTAACAAACCCCAAATAAACACCTTTTTATTTCAGTCAGGTCTCTTTCTAAAATGTTGGTTAGCAGATTATATGTCTATTTTTCTAACTATATTATTAGCTATTTGAAAGCAGGGCTCATGTAGTTGTCATCTTTGCATTCCCAATATTTTCACATACAGCATACAGAAGATAAATTGCTCAATAAATGTTTCATAAGACTCTCAGTAAGAAATACATGAAAACACTTGAGCTTTCCATTCTGAATTCCTGTGAAAATATCAAAATAGATAAATAGGTAGTCCCTCAAACAACATTCTAAGCTGAGAATAAGAATTAAGCATGTATCAGAATCTTGGAGTTTTAACAAATCTTCACATCAGTGGGTCAGGTTAATGGCCCATTTAGCTTAGATTCTCTGTTCCCAAATTTTTGGCTTTCAGCTTCCTCATTGCAAACTTTGAGTGGATCCTTCAGAAGTTTTTTTCTAACAAGTCAAATGTATTTGTTTTGAGCCACAGAATTATGTTGAATAACATAAGTTGGAAAGCCTAAAAAAGGAAATTAAGAGGATAATACTGTTACAAAGTACCTCAAATAACTTTGTCCTTTTTAACCCATAAATTAAATGCTATCCAAACATGCTCCAGAAGATGACAGCGTCAAAAGTCTAGAAATGGTGGCCTTATCACGGATGCAATGTGAAAAATGTTCAATGATCTTCACATCTAGCCAACAATCACATCTTATGCATGGAGCACCATCAATTCCCTTAAACTGAGGCTCTTTAACGGAGGTATCACAAGTCAAATATTTTATTTTACCAATAAAATTGAAAGCGTGATAATACCAAAATCAAAGTCAAGATTTACTATCAAATATAAGTAGTAAGAGCTGCATGACCAAGACCTGTGGGGCAAAGAAACGTGATTCAATACTACGTTTATGCTGTTATTTTTATTTTTAGTGTGAATTAAAATGACAGGCTCTGAGAGAGACAGACCTGGATTTGAACTCTATTTCCACCATTTACTAGTCAAAGGCAAGTAATTACCTTCAGTTTCTTCACCTGGGTTGTTGGGACAGTTCGATGAGATAAGGAATGTAAAGCCCTTAGAGCAGAGTGAGCACAGTAGAAGATGAGCAATTCTTATCAGTAGCATTTCGAAAAGAAACCATATAGTACATTTATTACGTTAACATTTAACATATCTATATCATACACTGTCACGAAATAGTAAGCCTCCCTGCCCGTCACAATGACGTCTCATCAGAACATCTAGAACTCTACGAAAGGCCTGGGGTACTAACTGGACGCTGCTCAAATGTGATTTACTCAAAATTCAGGACCTAATTATGTGCATTAGGAAGCAGAACCTCACAGTTTGCAGAGGGCAGGCGCTCTGCGGGAGGGAAAAGTCTTCGGAGGGGTAACGGTAAGGATAAGGAGGAATTCCAGGCCAGCTCCGGAGCCGGATCCACGGAACGATTGGCCGGCTGCGGCGGCGCGGGGCGTGGTCGGGAGGGTGCGTCCGACCGCGCCTGCCTCGCCCAGCGGCGCCCCTCTGCGGCCGTTGAGCCCCTCGGTGCAGGTGCGCGCGGCACTCGCCTCGGGCCACCGCCTTCTCCCCGCCCACGGCCGCACGCGCATGCGCAGTTAGCAGTCGCTACTGGGCGGCCGCCGGCGGGATTGCTCTAGGGAGACGCGGGGACCAAGTGGCAGCGACTCGGACATCTGAGCTGCCACTGCCGAAAACGGGCCCGCAAGACAGGTGCGTGGGCAGTAAGCCACTTTCCCGCGTCCCTCTGCCCACGGGCTGGGGTGAGGAATCCGCGTCCTGGCTTCTTCCCTCGGGGCGGGGGTTCCTGGGCCGCACCCCTTTCTCTGGCGAGCCGCCAGAAGGAACCGGTAGGGGCCGGTGAGGGGGTGGGTGTTGAGTTCGGGGATGGGGATGCAGCCAGCGAGGTTCTTGGGCGGGCTCTCCCGGCCTCGGGAGTGGGAAGGCCGGCCCGGGCGGCGGGCGCTGAGGCCACCTCCGCGTCCGTTGGGTCCTCCGGAACTGCTGTGTCCACCGCCTCGCTGGGGCTGGCGCGGGGAAGGCCAGGTGTCCCCCTCAGCCCGGCCTGTCCCCGACGGTTAAGGGGCCCCAGGGAGCCGAGTCCGTTATTCCAGCGGTTGCCATTTCAGCCCCGTTCCACGCTCGGTCCCCGGTGCGCGCTCCCGAGGGATGGAGAGGGGGCCCGGTAGCCTCTCGGCGCTGCTCCCTCCGCCGGCTACTTCTCACAGAAACGCGAACCAAACCAAAACAGGCTCAGCTTACGCCCTCCCCGCCTCTGTAAAGGCGAAGGGACCTAACCCTCCCAGCGGCGTGTCCGGTGACTCCCGGCCGCTCCCTCGAGGCGCTGCCTGGAGCCCGGTGCGCGCGGATGGGGAGGGACCTAGAGGGTTGTGTTGAATCCCACGAAGCCCTAACGACTCGAGACTCATTATCGCCGAAAGCCTGTTTACAATGATCAGATACTTGAGCTGATTTTATTTATAGCATCTGCCTGAGAGACAAAGAGGATGGAATCTTAAAAAAAAAAAAAAAAAAAAAGGTCGTGAAGAACCTAGGGGCAAGACGGGAATAAAGACGCAGACCTACTAGAGAATGGACTTGAGGACACGGGGAGGGGAGGGGGAAGGGTAAGCTGGGACAAAGTGAGAGAGTGGTAGTGTATATATGGACATATATACACTACCAAGTGTAAAATAGATAGTGGGAAGCAGCCGCATAGCACAGGGAGATCAGCTCGGTGCTTTGTGACCACCAAGAGGGGTGGGATAGGGGGGGAGACGCAAGAGATATGGGGATATATGTATATGTGTAACTGATTCACTTTGTTATAAAGCAGAAACTAACACCATTGTAAAGCAATTATACTCCAATAAAAATGTTTTTTAAAAAATCACTGTAGAATTAAAAAAAAAAAAAAAGCAAATGACAACAAAGCTCAGAAGGGAGAAAGTAAATCGAGTGGCCATGGGAAGACCTCTCTAATTAGAAGAGAGTTATTTTATAATGAAAATTTTTGATGCATAAAAGTCATCAAAGCCCTGATCTAGCCTTCTGAATTTGCTTGCTTTAAAATTTTTACGTCACTCTAGGTCTTTTAATCACTCTTGGTAGCCCTCCTTTTGGTTATTGTTTGACTTCTTTTCAGTTTACAGTTTTGTCTTTATATCTAATTGGTTTGATCTTCCAGTCACCTTTAGACCTTATCTCTAAATCCTTCGAAGATAGTCTTTATCTAGTTAATAAAGTTAATTATTGTGTGTGAATGATGTATGTTAATGGATCCATAGAAGCTGAACAGTGCTATAAATTAACCTTATTGCTTGTTTTCAGTACCTAATAAGTTTTAGTGCTCTTAACTACAAAGCTAGAATTGCTAACTTTAATGGACCTTTAGATCATCCAGATTAACCCTTAAACTTGACAAATGAAAAAAAAGGTTTAGAACAGTTTGAAGCCCTTCCCTTTTTAATAACAGAATAGTAAACTTGGTGCCATGGTGCAAAGCTCAGTGTACTTTCTATTATGTTATTTTGTAGTTGAGCTCCTGAAGCTGCATGACAATTAAAACTTTAAATAGTGATTTTTCAAACACTACTTTTGAGGCATTGTGGTGTTGGTGAGTACTCAGTCAGCCATTAAAACTGAATAGCAGAAAGGCATTTCAGTTATAAGAAATAGTATATAGAAAGCATGAATGTGTTAGTAGGTGAGTGTTAAGAGTAAGAAATGAGTCTTAAAAGGGCAGAATTTATACTGAGAACTACAGACAACTATTGAACATTTTTATAAATAGGTAGTAAAGTAAGACTTGTTCTTTTTTAGAAAATTCATGCTGGAGAGAAGGTGGCAGATAGATTGATTGGGAAGGCTGGAAGTGAAGAAGCAAAGTGGAAGTTTACAGATCCTTTTCGGAAACCGTGGATTCCCACATTAAGGCTGTGGCATGGATAGAGAAAGATACATTCAAGAAATATCCAAATGCACTTAGTTACCAATGATACAGGATATTAATGAGAAAGAATAGTCTTAAAGACAGTGGCAAAGCAACTTGGCTGATTTGGTTGACTGGAGGTGAAGTTAATGGGAGAAGGGAATTGAGGAGATAGAGGACAGGTTTGGGAGGAAAGACCAGCCTCAAATTAATGGAGGCTTTGGTACATCCTTGAAGATGGATAGTGATTTGAAACTAAAGAGTGGCCTCTGTGCTGTGGAGATAACATTTGGGAGTTTTTAGCTAGCTTTTATAGGTAGAAGTCAAGAGTATATGAAATGTAAGGAGAAAGCCTGGGGACAGAACCCTAACGAACAGCAACATTTACAGGAGATTAGAGAAAGAGCCCGTGAAGGTGGCAGAGCAAATGAAGAGAATCAAGAATCAGGAATGGCATCATAGAAACCATGGGAGGAGAGGGCTTCAAGGAAGCAGTAGCAAGGTCAAGAGAGAGCAGTAGGCAATAGGACTGAAAAATGCTATCGCATTTACCAGCTGAGACGTGGTTGGTAGAACTGTTTCAAAGAAGATAGAATCAAGTACAAGAATGATAAAAGTATTAGTTTTTCATTGTTGCCATACCAAACTTAGCAGCTAAATGCAGCACAAATTTATTTTCTCACAGTTCTATAGGTCGGAAGTCTGACACAGGTCTCACCGAGCTAACATCAAGGTGTTGGCAAGGCATCATTCCTTACTAGAAGCTCTGGGGAGATTCTGCTTCCTTACTCGTTCAGGTTGGTTGCAGAATTCAATTCCTTTTGGTTGTAGGACTGAGGTTCCTGTTTCCTTGTTGACTGTCAGCTGAGAGTTGTTTTCAGCTTCTAGAGACCACCTACATTCCTTGGCTCATGCCCCCCCTTCCTCCATCTTCAAGATCTCTATGGTGGGCGGAGTCCCTCTCACTCTTCAAATCTCTTCTGCCCTCTCTCACTGACTTCCTCTTCCACTTTTAAGGGCCCATGTGATTATGTTGGGCCCACTTGCATAATCCAGAATACTGTCCCTATTTTAGGGTCAGCTAATTAACAACCTTAATTCCACTAAAAAGCCCCCTTTGCTCTGTGAGGTCACGCTTACAGGACCCAACGAATAGGGTATGGACATCTTTGGGGGGGTCATTGTTGTAGCTACCATAGGAAGTTAAAAGTACTAACAGTTCATGGATACATTCTTTCTAGATGCTTTTATTAAGGAAAGGTGATACCTAGAAACATTTACATTATCTAGCATGTGATAATTATAGTCAATAGTAAGCTTTACTGTTTATCCTTGAGTTTTGTAACTAAGAAATGCAAGTATCTTCTTAAATACCCTGAAATTTGTGTGAACACTATAAAATTGTAAAGTCTCATAGGAATGTAAGGTAATAATATGAAGTTGTTAGTTTTTATATTTTTATGTAGCCTTAAGCTGCTTTAAAATCTTTGCTGGAAAGATTTTAAAGGCCATTTAACCAGCTAACTAGATATATGTGCATAAAATATAATTTGGATACACATCAAAATATGGCTTTTAAAATATAAAGCCCACAGAAACTGGAATGGATGTCTAAAGGATGGAACATACTAACAAAATATTTAACCTTGTATTTTATAGGCCTAGAACCTCACTGCCATTTAGTGAGTAAATTGTTAAACCTTCTAACCTTAGAGCCTTAATGAAAGGAATGTAGAGTTTGAATAGACCTAACTTTGAGTCTTGCCTTTGTTGTTTAGTAGCATTCTGTATTCTTGAGTAAGTTACTTAACCTCCCTGAGCCTTGCTTTCCTTATGTATAATGGGGTACTAATACCTTCACTGCAGAGTAGCTGTAAGGATTGGAATTAACATGTCTGAAACACAGTAAATACTTGAAACAGCACTTCCTGTTCTCCTTGTTCCATTCCTCCCTTTTCAGTTCCTTTCTCAAGTGCAGCTTCCTTTGCCCTTGGCCTAGAGGAATCAGTCCTTTGTATCCTTTACACCTCATTTTGAATGTAACTTTCTCAAGGAGGCTTTCTCTGCCCCTTCCCCTACCCTGTAAATTCAGTTCCCCAATTACCAACTCTTACAACTTCCTTACTAGTCTGTCACTTGTTACAGTTTACGTGAGATACCTGGGTTATTTGTTTAATGTCTGCTTTCCATCCCAGACTGTAAGCTCTTTGCGATCAGGGGCCATGTGTGTTTTGCTAATTACTGTAAATTCAGTGTCTAACATCATGCCTGGCACATAATTGACAACCATAGGTATTTGTCAAATGAATTTGTGAATGATGAATTTTATTATCTACTGGCTAACCTCTCTTGAATTTCTGGAAACATTAGCCACCACAAAATTAATAAATCCCTGGTGCAGCTTATTCTGAAGGATGCTCGTTTCTTCTGTGAGAAAGTACCTGCACTTCGAACGGAGTCTTGCAGCATCTTTGGAAGAAGGCTGCCTCTTTAAGATGCCACTATTACCTACCTCTCCACCTTATTTCTGATCCTTCAAAGTGAACTTTCTATGTGCTGCATAGCCTACATAGCCAGATAATTCCAAGAATACCCTTTAATTTTGGTGAAAATTTGTCCAGTTTTATTTTTCTGATGTGGTAACCCAAAATTTTTTCATCTAATTTTTTTGTTTACTGTCTTTTCTAGTAAATTATGAATTGAGTTGTTAAAATGCAGCATGTCTACAGCAAGATTCTGAAGTAACTCACAATGAGATGTTTCTTCATAGATGTAGAGTAAAAATGAAAAATGTGTTTAATTCCCCCATATTAAATTAGAACATAAAACTGCAAACTTTCTAGATTATTATCTCCTTATCTATAGGAAAGCTTTAACTATGTTAAGTTTTAACAATGTTCTAAAAAACTTTAGAGGGCCATTGTTGGAAGCATTGACATACCCATTTCTCTGTCATAAAACCATAGTTAAAGACATCTATTATATAAGGATTCAGTCCATGAATTTTTCTAGGAGTTAAATTCTAAAAAAGAATTTTTTCCTCCAAGGATCTTGTAGACTTTTATAGACAGTGAAAACTCCTTCATTTTATTTCTGACCTTCCCCTAATTGCCTGGAAACCCTTTTGCCAAATTTATTGTTGCAGTGCTGCCACAACAATAAAGTCATTCTAGTTTGTTGCTTAGTAACATCTATTTCTGTCCACCCATAACCTTTTATTCTTGTCATTTATGCATTCATTCATTCTGTGAACATATATCTTTCTCTATTTATCATGTATGAGCACTCTTTGGCTAGCACTGTGAATACCGAATCCTTATCTCTGGCTCTCAGTGGGCTTATATTTTTGTCTGTTTTCTGCTGCAAGTTTCCTCAAGCAATTCTTTTGGAACTATGTAGAAGTAGTATAAATCCTAAATAAATAAATGTATCATTATAATGTTTATATAACCATTATTTTGAAAATGATGCTATTTAGTCCATTTTAACTTTAGTGTGTAGCTATGTTTTTAAAACCCAGTGCAGAGTTAGTTTATTCTTTCTGTAATTACTATGACCAAATACTATCCCCATATCCTGGATTTCAGCTCTGATCACTTCACTAATCTCAGACCTTCAGTAGTTTCTGAATTTTATAGGATCAGATCCAGAATCTTTGCAACACTTTGTAGGTCTTTGCCTAAATCACCAGAAAGTTGTATTTTCAACTATTATTTCTGCTGTTATGGTTCTTTCCCCACTTTTTACTGTATTTCTTGAGATATTTTCATTGTTTCTAAGTCCTTCTGATTTAGGAAAAAAATACCCAGTTTTAGTTAACAGTATATATTAGATAAGATAATGCTCACATAGAAAATTTAAAAATCCCAGATGCCTAACATAATTTCTGGTTGCTGGTGTCCTGAGGAGTAGATAGCTGTGATGGTTAATTGTATCTGTCTACCTGATGGAAGCACAGGGTGCCCAGATATTTGGTCAGACATTATCTTGGGTGTGTCTGTGAGGGTGTTTTTGGATGAGATTAACATTTGAATGGTAGGCTGAGTAAAGCAGATTGTCCTCCCCTAGGTGGGTGGCCTTCATCCAAACAGTTGGAGGCCTGAATAGAACAATAAAGCTGATACTCCAGTGAGGAAGAGGGAACTCTTCCTGCCTGACTGGCTGAGCTGGGACTTCAGTTTTTTTCCTGCCCTTGGATTTGAACTGAAACATTGGCTCTTCTTGGTTCTTGAGCCTGCTGGCTTTCAGACTGGAGCTTATAGCATTGGCTCTCCTGGCTTCCAGGCCTTTAAACTGAGACTAGCACTACATCATTGGCTTTCCTGGGTCTCATTTAACTCCATTCACCTGAGTCATGCTTAACTCCAAGAAAAATATAGTCTAGTCACGTCTCCTGACAAAAGAGAAAATAGCTTGGTGATCAGCCAGCAATCTCTCCCAAGTATCTCATACTTGGCCAGAGTTACTTATATTTCAATTTGTTATTGAACCAGCCCAGAGGCAGTGCAGAGAACATACATGAGATCAAAGATATATGCAAATGGATGTGCTTCTCCAGTGCCTCCTTTCTTCTTCATGAAGGCACAAATATTTTGTGATTTCAGCAACCTGTATCGAGTGAGGAATACACAGGACGCTTAGAGCCATGGGCTTGCTATCTTTTATGCATTTGTAAGGAGCCAAGGAGGTGGTGTCAGCACTAAAAGTTCTGTATTATACCATATAAACAAATTCTTGCTGCACTAAAACTGTATAACTTAGGACAACCATATAGCTCAATAAGGAATTAGAGGACTTGAACAACACTATAAAGCAATTGGACTTAATACACATACACAGAACACTTCACCTAACAATAGCGGAAAGAAAAATTAATGCCAGTCTTCCTCAAACTCTTCTAACAAGTTGAAGAGGAGGGAATACTTACAAACTCAGTCTATGAGGGCAGCATTACCCTGATACGAAAGCCAGACAAAGACACTGTAAGAAAACTACAGACCAATATCCCTGATGAATATTGATGAAAATACATATTTTTCTTAAGTGCACATGGAATATTCTCTAGGATAGACCATATGTTAGGCCACAAAACAAGTCTTAACAAATTTTTAAAAGTTGAAATCATTCAGAGTATCTTTTCCAGTTACAGTGTAATGAAACTAGAAATCAGTAGCAGAAGGAAAGCAGGAAAATCCACAAATATGTGAAAATTAAAAAACACACTTTTAAACAACCAAATGGGTCAAAAAAGAAATCACAAGGAAATTAGAAAATATCTTGAGATAAATGAAAAAAAAAAATCCCACAAGAGACCAAAACTTATGGTATAGAGTGAAAGCACTGCTAAGAGGGAAATTTATGGCTGTAAACACTTACAGTAAAAAAGACAGATCTTAAATTAACAACCTAACTTTACAACTTAAGGAACTAGAAAAACCCAAAGCTAGAAGAAGGAAGGAAATAATAAAGATTAGATAAGAGATAAATGAAATAGAGAATAGATAAACAACAGAAAATGTCAGTGAAACCAAGAGTTGGTTCTTTGAAAAGATCAACAAAATTGATAAACCTTTAACTAGATTGAATTAAAAAAAGAAGACTCAAATAATTAAAATCAGAGACGAATGAGGGGACATTACAACTGATTCTATAGATATAAAAATATAAGGGAATGCTATAAACAATCATATGCCAACAAAATGGATAACCTAGATGAAATGGACAAATCCCTAGAAACATACAACCTATTAAGACTAAATCATGATGTTGTAGGAAATCTGAACAGACCTGTAACTAGTAAGGGAATTGAATCAGTAATCAAAAACCTCTCAACAAATAAAAGCCCAGGAGTAGATGGCTTAACTGGTGAGTTCTACCAAACACTGAAAGAAAAATACCAACTTTCCTCAAGCTCATCCAAAGCACTGAAGAGAAGGGAACCCTTCCAAACTCATTCTGTGAGGGCAGTATTACCCTGATACCAAAACCAGACAAAGAAATGACAAGAAAACTACAAACCAATATCCCTGATGAATTGTTGCAAAAATCCTTACCAAAATATTAGCAAACAAAAATCAAAAGCACATTAGAAGATTGGGACTTCCCTGACAGTCCGGTGGTTAAGACTCTGCGCTCCTACTGCATAGGGCGCAAGTTTGATCCCTGGTTGGGGAAGTAAGATCCCACATGCCATGTGGTGCGGCCAAAAAATTAAAAAACTTTAAAAAAATACAAAATACATGACTATAGGCTTTAAAAAAAAAAAAAGATTTATACACCATGACCAAGTGGGATTTATTCCTGGAATGCAAAGATGGTTCAACGTATGAAAACCAATTGGTGTAATGAATCACATTGTCAATGGAGGGGAAAGAAACCATATGATCATCTCAACTGATGCATAAACAGCATCTGACGAGTTCCAACACCCTTTTATGATAAACACTCAACAAAATATGAATAGAAAGAAATTACCTCAATGTAATAAAGGCCATATCTGAAAAATCAACAGCTAACACCATACTCAATGGTGAAAGACTGAAAGCTTTTCCTCTAAGATCTGGAACAAGACAAGGATGCCTGCTTTTGTCACTTCTATTCAACATAGTACTGGAAGCCCTAGGCAGAGCAGTTAGGCAAGAAGAAGACATCCAAATTGAAAAGGAAGAAGTAAAATTATCTCTGTTCACAGACAACATTATCTTATATGTAGAAAACCTAAAAATTCCACCAAAAAAATTGTTAGAAGTAACAGAAGAATGGTGGTTGCCTGGGGCTTGGGAGAAGGGGATATGGAGGAGTTGTTGTTTAAGGGGTATAGGATTTTAGTGTTGTAAGATGGAAAAAGAGATGTGGAGATAAGATGTACAGCAGTGTGAATGTTCTTAACACTCCTGAACTGAACAGTTAAAATTCGTTCAAATGATAACTTTTATGTGTATTCTACCACAATTAAAAAATTTTAAACTGCACAAATTAGTTACTTCAGTGTTTTGTAAATTACCCCATTTGTCAGGCCTCTCAAAGCTCCAGTGCAGGCCTAGCAGTATCTTACCTCTCTTCTTAAGAAATGATGTGTGACAACCTCACAGTTTTGTTTGGAGCTTGATTACATGTTGGCACCATAGCGTGGTAGACCTCCAAGTAATACTGAAAACTTCATGATGTAATTCTCAATTGTCAGTTGGTGCATCACTGAATAATGATAGAATACTGCAGAATTAAGCAGAAACTGTTAGGTCTGTATTTCTGATTTTTTAAGAAAGGAATAAATAGCAAAAACAACCTTGGACTATATCATTTTCTTAATGGAGACTATTATCCTGTAGAACTGCATTGTCTGCAGAATGGTTAATGACCACTTACAATTTATTTTTAAGTATTCCACTTGTATAGTAAGGTTGATATGACCATTTCTGGATGAATATCTTCATAGCTTAATACTAATAGTCATCTAAATTTTGGACATTTCCAGGAGGTTTGAAATGTGTTATGTTACGATTTTTGCAATTTCTTTCCATTGCTTTATCAATAAACATATAATCAGTGGGGTAATATTAAAATAAGAAGTAGCATGGTATATTGATGTAAAGTTTTGGATTCTCATCTTGTCTCACATTTCCAATCATGAGAATTTGATCAGGTTTTTGAATCCTTCTGCTTTCAGTTTGTAGATTGGGAGTAATAATCGCTATCCTGGGTTGCAAAGATTAAAGTAGCTAGTTCCTTTATGCAAATGAATGATTATAGTCATAGAACTTTAGAGAAGAAACAAACTTTCCAGATAAAGGGTTTTCTAAACTTTTTTCTGAAGCTTTGGCAACTGTTTCTGAAAGAAAGTTAGGAAGAACCTAATATAGAAAACAAATAATATACATTGCTGTATTTAAAGTAGATAACCAACAAGAACCTACTGTATAACACGGGAAACTCTGCTCAATACTCTGTAATAACCTAAGTGGGAAAAGAATTTTTAAAAGAATAGATACATGTATATGTATAACTGAATAACTTTGCTGTACACCTGAAACTAACACAACATTGTTAATAAACTGTACTCCAATATGAAATAAAAATTTTAAAAATAAAAAAATAAAAAATTATATAAAGCAAAAAATTTAAAAAAAAGAAAGAAAACAAATAAAATTGGCTGAAGTAAGAGTAGGGTTCCAGAGAGGACACTGCCTGCTTGGTTTCCCCTTAGTTCTTCTCTGGCAGCCCAATCCACCAGAGCTCAAAGCACTTAGAACATGTTTTTTCAACAAGTTTAATTATTAAGAAACTAAACTGTGCGTTCATTTTGAAGGAGAAGATATGGGGCTAAAGTGATATTAATGTTCATTATTACTGCTATTATTATTTTATGCATTTCTATTTTACTCAAATGTTATTGATAGCAAGTCAAGAAAAACACCTTTTGCATTGTTATATGTCATGGAAGGCTCTTAAACTTTTAGAATTAATGAAGCTTTTAGGGTCGTTAACAGTTAATAAGCAATGTGTAAATGTACTCATATCTGTGCCAATAAGTGAAAATTTTAAAAACCCCTACCTTACTGTTATTAAGTCAAAGTGATCCCTTTATATTTACTTTCTATCCCAGTTAACCTCTTTTTCATGACTCGAGAGATTAAACTCTTCTAATTAAATTATGATTAGTATGCATCATTTTTTGTGTTGTCTTTGTGTAAAAATGGTGGTATTAACACACCTTTTAATATAGAATGTTCATATTATGGTAGAATAGTGTTGATTTTTTTAAACCTGCATTTTCAAAGTAAACTTTAAAGTTGTACCCAGTGGCCTTTAGAAGAAATTAAAGCTAAATGGCCCATACATTCATGTAGAGTTTTGATCTCATTAAAAAGGGTTAGTTGAGCTAACCAAATGGAAAAATGCTTTTTATAGTCTGATGCTTCTTTTTTGAAAACAGCTTAATTGATATATTTTTTGCATACCTACAAGTTGACCTGTTTAATGAGGGTAGTTCAGTGGGTTTTAACATATTTAACATATTTACAGTTATGCAGCCATTACCATATTCCCATTTTAGAATATTTTCATTACTCTCAAAAGAAACCCTGTGCACATTAACCCTTTCTTCCCACTTCTTTCCTTTCCTTTCCTTAGGCAATCACTTATCTATTTTCCGATTCTATGGATTTGCCTATTTAAATGGGGTCATACAATATGTGGTCTTTTTATGACTGCCTTCTTTCACTCAGCATAATGTTTTTGAGATTCATCTGTCTTGTAACACATCAGTACTCCGTTCTATTTTATTGCTAAACAATATTCCAGTGTATGAATATTCCACATTTTGTTTATCCATTCATCAGTTGATGAACATTTGGGTTGTTCACACTTTTTTGGCTATTATTAACAATTTTTTTTAAACATTTACATTCCAAGTTTTTGTTTGGACATCTGTTTTCATTTCTCTTGGGTAGATACTTAGGAGTGGAATTGCTGAATCATAAGGTAATTCTATTTTTAACATTTTGAAAAACTGCCACACTGTTTTCCAAAGCTCATTTTGTATTCCTGCCAGCAATGTATGAGGATTCCAGTTTCTCCACAGCCTCCCAAAACTTGTTATTATTATCTCTCTTTGATTATAGCCATTCTGGTGAGTGTAGAGTGCTATCTCATAAATTCAGTGTTTCTTAGGCAGACCCATATAGGTCTGTAGATATCTTCTGCAGAATCTAAGAGTTCTAAGAATATACTTTTTAAAAAAAAAATGTTCATGTTGATGGTAATATAACTATACTCTGGATCTTCTGAATGACTGACCACCTAATAACCAAGACTGCCACACTATTTCAGTATTCATATTTACTTGTTTAAAAGTCCACTGGCACCAAGAAATAAAACTTTCATTTTTAACATGCTAATGGGAATAGAGGGGGCTGTAATTATATAAATTATGTATTTCTGCCAAGAGGCAGCCAAATAATATTGGCTTCTCCTCATCTCAATTAATGCTATAAGGAACAGAGGTTTTGCAGTATTTGAATAGAGAAATGGTTATACAATTGACTCATCATAGTATTATGGGGATGATAAATGCAAAAGAACTTTATTCATAGCACTCAACCTGGTTGCAATAAATCCTGTATTTGTTTGAATTTCCAGCTGTGATTTGATTTCAGTAAAATACTATCGCATTCAATTGTGATAAAATTATTTTTCTTTTTTTGGTGTTTACATATAAATATATTTTGTTTTTATAATTGTAAAATTTCCACTTGTATGGTTATATACACTTAAGCAACATTATAATAAAAAAGTAACTCGAGCGAACATTTAGGAATCACGATCCTCTTTTCTTTTTTTTTAGAGGGGCCCACGTATTATGAGTTCATTGGTCACTGTTATCTATATCTTTAGGTTTGTGCCTTTGGCTCTTTGCTTTTAGAGGCAGGTCTTCAGCTGTAGACTCCTGTGAGATTTTGAAGTTTGTGTTATCACTTGTTCAAAGCATAATTTAAGTAAGTTTGGTAATGATTTGTTTTAAAAGCCATCCGAGAAAAAAAGAGGTATTAAGGAGAAATTCTTTCTTTGTAAATATACTTACACATATTTTTCACAACTTTGTTTTGTTTTTACTGATTACTGTCAATTTCACAGATAATCAATATGCGTTTCCAAGGCTTTCGGCTATGTTTGGGTCTTCTTTTCATCTCAATTAATGCAGAATTTATGGATGATAGTGTTGAGATGGGAGACTTTGATGAAAATTCAGAAGAGATTGATGCTAATGAAAATGAATTCTCCTCAGAGGTAAGGTTATTGAGAAACAAGCTATAAATTATTCTTTTAGGGACTTCCCTGGCGGTCCAGTGGTTAAGACTTCACCTTCCAGTGGAGGGGGTGCAGGTTCCATCCCTGGCTGGCGGGGAGCTGCTAAGATCCCACATGCCTCGCAGCCAAAAAACCAAAACATAAAACAGCAGCAATATTGTAACAAATTCAATAAAGACTTTAAAATTAGGTCCACATCAAAAAAAATTTTTTTAAAAAGTAATAAAATATTCTTTTACATGATACATAGGGGTGACTAATTTCTTAAGATTCATTTCTATTCAAATTGTCTTTAGTTTCAATATAAATAGAAAAAACATTGCCTTTTTCCAACTATTTGTTGCTGTGTTTTTAATTTGTGCATGGCTCCTAGCACAGTTTTATTACCAAATAAATATGGGGAAGATCTTTACTATCAAACTAGGAGTTCATCACTGGCTAAAGAGGACTAAATACTTTAGCTAAGGGAAAGGTTTTTAGTCTTATTTCTGACACTGCCAGCCCTTTTCAGATAAAAGAAAAGGTAGTATAATTTTCTCCTAGAAGTAAGGAAAGTAGTGTTTATTTCTCTGAGGAAAGAAAATGCTAAATAAGATGAATTAGAAAGGGGAGTGAAGATGAGGTAGGCATTTAGTAAGGCTCACAGTGTTTCTGTCTCAGCATTAAGATGTGTGTCTTGAGGTAGTGACTGATAGGAGTCTGGAAAACAGGAGTCTGGAGGTTTTTGTACACTTTGACAATCCATGAGAGCTTTCACATTGAGAATATTCATATCTAATATTGAGACAATCAGAAAATTTTTTCAGAAATATTTTTGGTGAGGAAATATCAATTATATTGTGCTAGCCACTGTTTAAAGGGCCAAGGAGGATAATATATAGTTGTTACAGACCTCCTTTTAGAGTTTTTTATTTGCAAATGCAAGTGTTGTTTAGCTGCTTAAGGCGAATATTCTTTCTCCTGTTAACTTTTAAGCTCCACAAGGACATTTCTTTTAAAACCTGGTTCTGTGATCCACAGAAACTAAGTAGTAATCAAAGTGTTTATGGCTGACTTAGATACAGCTACTACGAGGGTTTTGGAGGTTAATACTTCAAAGAAATTTCAGATATCTACGACTCTTAACTATATTTGATGATAACTTGAGAAGATGATAAGAAATGGGAGGAACAATTTTTGATGCTTCTAATTTTATAGCATGAGTAATCTAGGTATGGTAAAGTACAAGTAAAGTATAAATAAAGCGCAAAATAAATTGCTGGTGATTTAAAGGGTCGTCTAACAGAAGGAAGCCTCTTGTAACACCATTGCCCATTTTTGCCAATCCATAAAAATATAGAGAACAGTAAAGTTGTAAGTTGTAATTCAGAAAACTTCATAGGAGATTGGCAATTTGGGTAGCAGAATATTGACCTGTTAGTAAGTGTGTGGGATTTTGTTTAATTACTGATTTTCCTCCCTTAGACAGGAAATGTACTATTAGGGAAGGGTAGGGACAGTGAAAATAGTAAAAGTACTTCTGCATCCTTTTCTCTTAAGGCTGAGAGAAGAAATCTCATAATTAATCATATAGGTAAAATCATAAAGGCTGATTAAGAAAGGACCAAGATTTATCTATTACTGTAAGCAAAATTTTATTTATTCATCAGCAGTTCAAATTATCTTTTGACAATTTGTCGATAAATTTAATTTAAATTATTTTATTGGTGCATTTGGTATAGTGTAGTGGTTAAGTGTATAACCTTTAGAACCTAGGCTCATATCTTTTAAGTCCTGCAAGTGTCTAACTGTATGACAGTGGGCAAATTATTTTGCCTGTCTCCCACAGTTTCATCATACGTAAAATGGGAACAATAAAGTACTTCCCGCGTAGAAATATTATGAGGATTAAAAGAGCCATCAAATCACACCCCCGCCCCCACCATCATTATCATCATAGCAGCTAACACTTACATGGCACTTGAAACAATGCTTTGAGCTAATTGCTTTTCAGTCCTTTCTCTTTTGAATCTTATTTTCCCTCTGGGTTTCTAATTTCTCAGAATGTTGTCATCATCCTCTAGTCACGTAACAGTGAAATTTAAGAGTTAATTTTAAACTAACCTATGTGCTTACTAAGTTTTTCATCTTATATGTTTTTCATCTTACATCTTTTGCTTCTAATGATTTTTTATCCTCAAATATTGTCACCTGTTAGAATCCTTTCAAAGCCACGTCCACTGCATCATGAGACCTTTGCTAATTACTTCCTCCCATCCCTCCTGTGTTAGAAGGAGTCAGTGTATTCTGTGTGCACATAGAGTTTTTTTCCATCATGTATGTCTTATATTCTTCTGTATTTTCTTACCAGTAGAATACAAAGTTTTGAGGCCAGAGACCATGTCACCTACCATCTATCTATATTACCTGTATGTGCATTCCATACTAGGTTCTTAATTAGTGAGATTATTTAATTAAAATATTTGTGAAGGTGAATAACTTTAGATTTTTAAAATCTGTTTTCTAGATTAAATATAAGACACCTCAACCTATAGGAGAAGTATATTTTACGGAAACTTTTGATAGTGAAAGGTTGGCTGGGTGAGTATTCATTCAGGAGAATTTCTTCCTTGATTTGATTAGCTTTTTGGGAGTTATTGGTTGTTAGCCTATGAAAATTGCCTCTACCACAGTACCTTAAAAAAGGGTTAAAATACTTTATTTCACGGTGTAAACCAATACCTTAACACATTTTTATTATTGATAGAAGTGTTTAATTTGAATTGTTATAATTTATACAAAGAAAATATACAAATGAATCATGAATGTACAGTGAAAACTTACAACATTTCTTCATTCCTTAGGACAGATATTAATAATGTAATTTCAGATGACAAATTCAAGTTAATGTTTTATCCTAAATAATGGTAAAAAAACAATAAAAGTTATTATTTATTGATCATTATATGCCAAATACTGTCCTAAGTAGGTGGGTAAGAACTATCTTTATCTGCCTTTTACCAGTGAGGAAACTGAGGCTTAGTGTACCTTAGCTATGATCATACAGCTAGTAAATTGCAGATTCTAAATTTAATTTAACTCTAGCTTTACAGGATTATGTGTAGACATCCTTCTTTAGCCTCTAAGTATTCATTTATCTTAGAAGGAAAAGCGACTGTTGGGTAATCTTATGTTGTATTTCTGATATGCATTGTATCTATAAATTGTTAGTTTTATTTTTAATGATATACATTTCTTTCAACTTTATTTATAGGTGGGTCTTATCAAAAGCAAAAAAAGATGATACAGATGCGGAGATTTCTATATATGATGGTAAAATATTTATTTAAATATTCAACATAACCAGTATGACCCAGAGTTCACTAGCTTTTGAGATTATATTTTTATTAAATATACCTGAGGCCCCATCCTGCTTCACAACAGAATCTTGTCAAAAGACAAATAGAGTCTTTTGTCTCCTTTCCAATATTTCTGGAAGTCCAGGTAATCCATACTTAAGCCACCATCCAGTTTTCTAACTCTGAACAGTTAAATTTTCACTCCACTGCAGTTAGTCTCTTGCAGGATTTCCCAGGCTACTGCTGTTCTCTACCGTTTTATCTCAAGCATGGGCCACCTAGATCGAGTTATAACTTTCGGCAGGGTCCTCCTAGAGGACATTTATGAGAGCTATGGGAAATGTGGCTGCTCCTGGAGCTCACACCTCCAAGCCCACAACCATTATCACCGGGTCTCTGATAGGTTATCTTCAGGCTTCACCGTGAAGGAAAAGTCCTGTATGCAAGGGTCATCTTCCCCAACAGGACTCTCCTGGAGTGTGACGGAAGAATTTCTTCCTCCTCTTAGTCTAAAACCAGCCTCCTCAGTTGTTACATCCTAAAGCAGGATCAGCCTCAGTCAAGGTGACAGATAGTGGGAATTTCCTCTCTCTCAGAGGACCTCAGACCCATAAGGATGTGACCTCACACTGAGACTCCAACAGGCGTTACATGAGAATAACAACAGAACAACTAACAGCATGTATAGGATGGCAGCTGTCTACTTCCGTTTCATAGTGTCTGTTTTAGTGTGAGATAAAGATCATGCCTGCATGTCTTCCTTTGTAGTGTTCTCCATCCCAGTGTATATGCTTATGTACTCCAAAAAGAACTCTACCATATGCCCAGAACAAGCAATACTGCATTCATTCTAAATCCGTTTAGAGAAAAGAATAATTTCCCTCGAAGAAGCAGCAAGTCTGCAGAGATAGAATGCTACCTAAAATAATACCCACGGAAATACCCGCCATCGAACAGAATGCTTGACTTAAAACATCTATGTTTAGCTTACTTTACAGTTTTTTTAGAACAGCATTGGGTAGATATTTGCTTTATGTTTGTGTTTTAGAAGTATCTGTTGATGGAGTTTTCCTAAAATTAGGATATGGTCTATTTTAGGAGTGAGTTTGTCTCTATTTCTTGCTGGACAAAAGTGACTTAGTGTTTAAATGAGTTTTTTTCCCCCCAGCTTAAAATTAGAACTCAAGCAAGCAGAAAACAAGCTTCTTAACACCTAAGTTTGGTCTATAGTCTTATTAAAGAAAATTATCCACGAAAATAATGTTTTAGCATATTAGATTTGGTATGTTTGGTTGACTTTTTTCAATTTCTTGAAAGCAACTTTGAAAAATACAGAATCTCTTAAAGTTCCAGGTCCTGAAAATGGCATTTTGTATATAAATATTAGCAATGTTGTTTATATAGTGGTTAGTTGAGACCAATATCAGTTTCTTTGCAGGAATATTTAGTATTTCTAGTCGTTAATCACAGCTTCTGTCAAGTGCCACTTGAGTAAAACTAATTCCTATATTTTCAGGAGTAAGCAAATCTGTGTGAAACATTATGTGCTGGGTAACAGGGTTTGCATTTGGAGAAGACTTATTTAAATTTTTCAGATTAAGTTATTAATAAAAGTATAGCTGTTTAAAAAATCACCAATTCCTTAAGTGACCAACTTTCAGGATATCTTATAAAATTTTGTGAATTCTTTTTGAAATTATAGTTACATCAGAGTTCATATTACCTGGCACTGTATAGAATTTGAATAAATGATTGGTTAATGAAAAGTTATTGTTGATTTGAAGTTGGGAAAAACCTCTTGTCCTTGAAAAATAATCACCTTGTCACAGTTTTTCTAAAATTAAAGTAGTACTTTTAGATAGTACCTTTTCATAGCGGATAAATGTATGCATGTAATTACAAAAGAAGGCAACATAGTTTAAAAAATCCTTTACTATCAGTATCCTAAAATCCCTAAGATAAAGTTGTTACTTCTTAAAAGAAGACCTTTGTGATTTGGTCAAGCCACAGGTTAGTAGTGATAATACAGTTGCTCATCAGTGTGAGAGAAGAAAAACCAAATGAATTCACTTTTTTTAGAAAAGTATACTATAGCCAAATTAGGGGACAAAAAGGAAAAGAAACTTGAAAACTTTAAAAAGTGAATTCTTAAAAACCCAATAGTGTGTGCACAATGATAGACCAAAATATACCCCTCTCTGGTTCATGAGACTGTCAGGTTCTTGCACTGTTGTTTTTTTAGAAAGAAAAGAACGTATATAAAGTACATTAGTAATTCAAAAGTGCCCATTAATATTTCAAGTTGGCACAATACTAGAAAATAGCCAGTTTTCGCTAAATTGAGTTTTCTTGGAATAGGCGATACCTCTAATTTTCAAAACTAGAACATTTTATACAAATTAATATAAATTAGTTATTTTCTGTTTTAAAAAGAGTAAAGGAGGAAAGTCCAATCCATAACTTTGGGGCTGCAGCTGACCCGTCTAGCTTTGCATTATATGCTGCCTGTGATCTAATTGCAGGAGCTTCCTGATCTTAAACATGGGAAATTCCAGCCCAGAGAGGACCTAACTCAGCTTTGCTGTGCTACAGCCTAGTGCTTATCTAGTATGTATGACTTCCTTGGCCAAAAGTTCTGAGAACTGATTGGCTTAGCTTAGGAAGTGTTAACTTTAGTTTGTGTTCTTTGGGCATAACAATTTTCAAATTAAAATTTAAATCCCTACAATAACTTCTGCAAAGTAAGAAAAGTAGCTGATGATACCATAAATTTCAAAAAAATAGACTGAGGCAAACTCATTTTGTGTTAAGGATGTACTTTGTCTCCTGTGTAATTTAAAAATACAATGTTGATAGACCGTATGAGACAAACCACATTTTGTAATTTCATTGATTACAGTCTTTCAGAGAAATCCAAACTAAGCCAGCTTTAGAGGTGCTTTAATTAAATAATGTAGGGTCTGTTAGTTATTAGTTTCCACAATTTTAAGAGAACATACATACATACAGGTGCACATATTATTTTCTGATTTAAAATGTGATTTTATTTTTCCCAAAGTAGCCTTCATGGAAGAATCTTATTGGTCACCACTTCTGATAAATAATTCTTAAGTCAGTGTTTTTGGTTTTAGTTTAACTTGCTTTGTTTTGTATTTTAGGAAGATGGGAAATAGAAGAATTGAAAGAAAATCCAGTACCTGGTGACCGAGGACTGGTGTTGAAATCTAGAGCAAAGCATCATGCAATATCTGCTGTATTAGCAAAACCTTTCATCTTTGCTGATAAACCTCTGATAGTACAGTAAGTTTTATTATGTTTTTAATACTTTTTCTGACATTTATATTCGTTTTGTATTATTTGGCTTCTGAATATAGGTATAATGGGTATAAAATCGGCATAAAAAACCAGATTTTCCTTTTCCATTTCATTTGCTTAAATACACAATGCATGTATGCACACAGACACCCTGAGGTTTCGAGTGAAAAGCAGGTTAGTTGAAAAATTATATAATATATGCTGTAATATGCAACATTCCACCACCATAAACTATATAGTGCATACTAAAATCACCATTTTTATTTTAACTCTTTACTTAAAATGACTTGCTATTAAGATATATTAACCTCATTATATTCAGAATGGAACCATAAATATTGCTGGTAAACCAGTGATAAGATTCAAAGGCAGCAAATTCATTTTAAAGAGGAAGTGCCCTTTTAAAGGGCACATGTTCTCACAGACAGTCACCCCTTCCCTCCCCTGCAATATGACATAAACTAGTTTTATTGTCATGTTGTTTGCATGTGTAACTGTCGTAAAATCAAGTGTAAATTCCTCAGGCTTGTTTCACCTATACTGGTATAAAACCAAAATAGATGTGTACAAATACAATTACAAAACCAATGAAATTCATATTAAAAACAAAGAAAAGGAAATGTAGAAATGTTACTTTTTACCTTATATCAGAAGATTGGGCTGTCCGAAGTTAATTACAGTGTAAGGAAATACCATTAACTGTAAACTTAACACTCCAGAACCCCTTCAGTTTTTTGTTAACGTGTTAAATATATTCCTATGTGGTGTAACTAAAATGCCATTTTGTATTTTAGAAATTTAAAACAATATGGCATTTGGTATAATTGGCCTAATTTTTCAGCTGTGATGCTTTGGCTTAGTTGCACTGTTATTTCAATAAATTTAAAATATCAAATAATGTCAAAGAGTATACAACCATTTAAACAAATGAAAAATATTGTTATACGTACTTATTGGGATTAATATTTGAGCTTGATATATGTCATTATTCAGAGTTTGGGGTTTCTTTTTTCTTGAAAATTTGAAAGTAATCTTCTTATTCTGTTGCAGTTAGGTGAATATAATATCATTTTCTATTTTAATCCTTTGTGGCTTAAATGAAAGGGTAACGGAAAATAATATAAAGTTTAACTTCTCCAGAGTAAAATGAATCAAATTTGGTATTTTTAGAAAGTATAAATCACTGCTAAGCAAGTAAGTGAAAGATAGCTTGCAAGATTAGAAGCAAAGATAATGAGTCTAAAAAAATTATTAAAGTAGTTGTGAAATTATTATTCTGAAAAAAGAAAAGGAGAATCAAGAAGAATGGAATAGCAGTGTTTGATATGCTTGAAAACAGTTCAAAGAAGGATAGTGAATATTTGTTATTCTTAATTTTGATGAAATGAGATAAATAAAAAGAAATTTTATATTAACTACTATAAATACTATAGATTTATGACATAACTTTACTCTAAAGCTGCTTTTTCCAAATTGTGTACATATTAATATGCATTACGTGGTCATATAAGTTTTAGAAACTAAGAATATCTGAACCTTAAAGATAAGGAAGCATATTTGCCCATTAAAGACTGAGAAGTTCTCTGTATGAAAACCTGTTTTTAACTTGAATATTGTGTTTCCCAAACATAACTGACCACAGAAGTTTTTTTCCCCCCTAGCAATAATTACTATTTCATGGGACAGTTTAGAAAATGCTACTCTAAAGAAAATAGGGTTAACATATATTCTGCATTTGTCCTCATTTTTCCTATGATTTAAGATTAGCAGCAGTGAAGCTCTATGACATACATTTCACTGATCCTTGAATCCATTGTGAACTGTTTATACTAGGCACAAGTTAATGATTTGAAAAAGCTGGAAGTTTGCAGCGTATGAAATAGACATAGTGATCGAGTCTAGGCATATTAAGACAGCAGAGCTGTCTTACATTTATAGAGACAATTTACACAGTTGTTCTCTCTAGTTCTTTTCACAGAACCCTTTCTCCTTGGATCACCTATACTAAAATTATATCTCATTTTATTTTACTTAGAGTAGCAAATATTTACCTTTAGTTCACATTATGCACCATTTCTTTTACTTTGTACTCTTCAAAGACATGTTCCATGAAAAAAAAGTTTATCAGCTACTGCTTAAAAGTATTGATAAGGCTTTGAGGAAAAACTATTTAAAAAATGAAAAAGAACAAAACAGAACTTTTCTTCTGATCATAACAGAAGCTAACATTTTTGAGCATTTATTGGCCCATCACTGTGCATGACAACTTCTAATCATCATAACAGTCCTTTGAGGTGTAGGTATGGGCAATATTCCCACGTTACAGATGAGCAAATAGAGACTAGAGCTTCAGTAATGTGCCTTTAGCCGAGGTATTACCGGAATCCAGAAAAAATCTCAGGTCTTCCTGACTCAAAAGTACTTGCTTGTAACCACTGTTGCAGATATCTTGAGAAATAAAGCAGAATAGAAAGTAGGGAGGGGAAATCACCATAATCTCCAGCAACTCAGAGATGGTCACTTAAAAGTTTACTGTATTTTCTCTATTTCTTTTCTATACAAAATACATATACTAATTGGGTTCAAACTGTCAAAGTTTTGTATACTTTTTTTTTTTTTTACTTTGTCTCTAAACTTTCTTCAGAAACATTTTAAACTATAGTCTTTCATTAAAATTATCACTGTGTCCTGTTGCTCCTCTAGTTTTCATCTCTTTTTGCTTTAATTCATTAAACCAAATCATAACTTTTTTGGTTTTCACTGTTTTTCAGTTTGATATCCGGTTTGTCACATGTAATTCATCAATTTACTGAAAATCTCTTCTAAATAATGTTCAGTAAGACTGTCATTGCCTAAACAGAACTTTTGCTGAGAATTAGAGTGTTGTAAATCTATGAAGAGACTGCCATGTCAGTTCACTCTTTTAGCTGTTACACTGTGTTTCCCCTATCTCCTGGCTGTTAAGATCTGAAATATTCCAGGTTATTGACTGAGATTATGAAATCTCTTTGCTGGTGGTATTTAATTAAATGTACAACTTATTTAACATGGTTTCAGTGTAGCTGAACTAAAAAACAGATTAGTAGCAGACTGGATATCTAGGATCATCAGCAATTTCTTAGAAATTTATGCTGTAGCCATGACCCCCATAGTCTTTGTTTTTAGTTTATAAAGACTATGTATAGTACGTACCTTACTTTAATTTGAAGTTTCCTGTTAAAAGTTTTAGTCAAAGTATTTTATTCTTAATTCAACAGTTTTGATGAAAAAATTATTTTGACAAATTGGTTGGCTTTTGTATAGTTGATTATAATCATTCTATTTTTAATATTTTAAGGATGTGCACAGAAAAGTCATTTCTGCTTGTTCCCTATAGGTTGTGGATATGCTTTGTATGAGCTTTCTGGTAATGTAAAATGTTTGTGTTTAAATGAATTGAGAGTAATACATTAGATTTTGAAGAACAGTTAGTAATTTTTATTTATCAGCAGTATGATTCTTTTTCCCTTCATTTAGATATGAAGTAAATTTTCAAGATGGTATTGATTGTGGAGGTGCATACATTAAACTCCTAGCAGACACTGATGGTTTGAATCTGGTATGATATTTTAATGTTTAAGAAAACCTTATTAAAGTTAATAAGTATTTTTAAGGAGCAATTGACACAACTGAAATTTTCATTTTCAACTGAAATCGAAAATAACTTTGAAAATTTTTATCCACTGTGAGTTTATATAGCTTTTACAGTGCGCCTTCAAGTTTCATACGCAGCTGTGTTACTTGATGGCATCAGTTTTGTAATCATTAGCCACATAAAAAAGTTTGCTATGTCTATAAATAAAAAATAATCTGGTGCTTATAAATGTCACTAAAAGATCAGCTTACAGTTATTTTCTTTACAAAATAATAATCACAGGAGAAGTAAGATAACGGAGCAAAGCAGTAAAACAAAATGGCCAAAGAACCAAATTAAAAAGGCGGGCCAGTTCAGGAATTGGCAGTCTGCAAAAATTTACGAAGTGAAAAATGTTTTCATAGTGAAGCAAGTTACATTAGGACCATTTGAGGTTTGGAGACATTTCTTATAGCATCCTCCTACAGGAGGCTATGTCAGGATTTCTGCATAAAACAAAAATAACATAAATGAGACATTAATGAGATATTTGTCAGAATGCGTGGCTATGAAACAGATTAAAGGATTCATTTACTATTATTAGGATCGGGTAAAGGGGAAGCCATTTGTAGTAGATGGTGAAACACTTAGGTATCGTGAGGTGATGATCACCTGAAGGTACAATGGCAATAATAAAGTCAAATACCAAGTATTTTTCTAAGCACTTTATCTAATTAATTCAGTTAATCCTCAGAGAAACCTTATAAGGTACGTACTATTATTATCTTCATCAGAGGTAATGAAATAGAACCACAGGGAGGTTAAGAAATTTGCTCAGGGCCACACACAGCTGGTTTAAAGGCAACGGTAGGATTTGAACTCCAGATCCCATGCTCTTAACCAGCGTCCATGCCAAATGAAGAGAAATGACCAGTAATAAAACGGGGAGCATGTTGCTGTGTCTGTTTTTGAGTCTGAATCTCTTCTTCACATTGTGCTAAGGGGCGCCATTTTCTGGTATCTTACTGAATAGTAGTAATGGCTAAGTAAGCACTGTAGTCTTAAGTCACAGAATGCTTTTCTCTGTGCTTAATTTTCTTAATAAAATATTAATAATACAGATCTATATAGAGTAACTAAAACATTATGTTGCTAGGGTGGTTCCAGCTTCTCTCCTACATCTTGAGGATGGAAGTAGTGTGTGCACTTAAAAAACTATTTTGAAATAAAATTTGTTGTGTTTTCCACATCCTTTATTGTCAATTGTGTCAACTAATTCTTTGGTGAATTAGCATTTGATACATTTCTGTGAACTCTACCCAATGGGGTAGAATAGAGAAATCCATTAAATACTCTAATTCTGGACTAATCCCAATACTCATCTCTCTTTGAAGGAAAACTTTTATGATAAAACATCCTATACCATTATGTTTGGACCAGATAAATGTGGAGAAGATTATAAACTTCATTTTATCTTCAGACATAAACATCCCCAAACTGGAGTTTTTGAAGAGAAGCATGCCAAACCTCCAGATGTAGACCTTAAACAGTTCTTTACAGACAGGAAGACTCATCTTTATACCCTTGGTATGTCCTTTTAATTCATTCATTAATTCAAAGATATTTGCTGACTACCAATGTTTTCGTGGCAAGTGCTTTGGGAGAAACACAGGTCCTTCTGTTAAGGGCTTATCTTTTTAGGAGAATAAGACACACATACTTATAGCACAGGTAGAAAGAAAGTAAAGTGTCGTATGAGGTACAGTTAAGAGCTCAAAAACAATATTACTTTCAGTTTGGAAACTTGGAGAAAACCTAGTGAAGGCGGTTATATTTGACCTAGTCTTGAAGTGTAGGTACAATGTGGAAGATAGGAGAGGAAAGGGATATTTTAGGCACCCTGACATTAGTGGTGCTGAAAGAATAGAAAACTGGAGAAAAAGGTTAAAGAGGAGGAAGCCCTTAATATTAGACTTTATTCTATAGGCAGTTGTCATTGTTGGGTCCTGCCTTGTGGTAGTTGTGGGAAAACTTTGAAAGGGAAAGCATTGAGCAACCATCTATTAACATACTTAGCTTTACTTTTGTAACTAGGAGTTTGCGTATATGTTGACTAGGAGGAACAGTACATGGGATTGTTTCTCCTCTTCCCAAGATCATACAATTATAGAGGTTTGTTCTGCCCATGATTACTTAAAATCACAGCATGTCAGAACCTAACAGGACAACTCCATCCAAGACTAAGATATTTCAGTTTTCTTTCCAAAAACTGCAGTTACAGAAACATTCATTTTGTCTGCCAACACAGGGACCAATTTTATTTTTAATATCAGTATTGATATCAAAGACCTTTTTCTGAAATTGGAAAATAGTACTAGACATTTTGGGGAGCATAAAGTAAACTGCAGAAATGTAGGGCTAATGAGAAATTATAACTAGAAAAAATGAATTTTAATTAGACTTTGTATAAACCTGGTCAAAAGCACTTTGGTAGTGTAATCAAAGGCTACAATTCCACTTTCAGGAATTTATCCAAAGAAAATAATCCAGAAGAAAGAAAATGACCTATGTGTAAAAATATACTGTAAATTGGAAGCAACCCAAATGTTACAGTAGTGGTTTTCTTTCTATACAATACAAAATGATAACTATGAAAATGTTTGGCAACAAGGAAGAGACGTTTATAATATTAAAATTGGGAAAGAAAACGAGATTCAAATTGGAGGCACATCCTGATGGCCACTAGACATATTATGCAAACAAAAAGAAAAAGACTAGAAAAAACTAATTTTTAGTAATCACCTGATAGGTACCATGCTCTATGCTAGACACTTTGTTTACAACCGTCCTGTGAGGTGAGCAGTTTCTCTCTTATTTTGCCTTAATTTAGGTTAAGTAACTTGCCCTAGGAAACAAAAGTAATTGGTAAGACTGGAATTAAAACTCAAGTCTGACTCTTAAACATTTGCTTTTCTTACTACTATACACAAAAACTTTGTTGTGCTAGGATTATCGAGTGGCTATTTTCTTTTTAAAAAAACTTTCTGTAATACTACTATATTTTTATAACATTATCCTGTAGTTGTTCTAAGAACCTTACAGGGTCCCTTAAAAGACTTTATAATCCAATGCCTTTTGTTGTAGATTCATTTAGAACATTGAATACAGTTTTCTAAACGGAAAGGTTTTTTGGCTAAAGATTTTGGGCAAAGATGTCTTTTCACATATGTGTAATTGTCCTGTGCTTTTTTGATTTACTATAATTTTAAAACATTTCAGATGCAAAATTTATTCAGAAAATAGTCTTTTCAGGATTTTTCTTGAGAAATGTCTTTTTTTTAATTAGAAAGGGTCTAGCACATTTTTGCATTTAAGATCTTATTCTCAGTTCTGCTTCAATCTTGACTTTTTTCCTTTGTGTAGTAATATAGTTTTATAATCTCAGCTGTAATAGAAGAGGAAATAGTGGAGAAAAAAGAGAAGGGAGAAAATACTGAGTGTTCGTTTACATTATTTGAGTTTGTATATAAATTGCAGTATTTGATTTTGATATAAATAATTTGGCATTGTTGTGACTGAAACCATTGGAGATTGTTATTACTTCAGAATTGCTTTTACAGGAAGTGGTAGCCCATTTACCTAGTTAAGTCAGGATCATCCTGACATTTATTGACAGCTCCTACTTCCTTAACTTACTGAAAGCAAATGTTAGGCAGCTCCTTTCATCTACCATTCTTTACAAAGATATAAATTATACTCAGTGACTCCCCACCCCATGTTTACAAAAGGGAGAAAGAGCTTTTATTTTGTCATTACAATGATAAGGGAGTCCTTTATGAAACTTTTGGCTTAGGGACTTTTAAAGAGCTAGAATTTACCTCAAAACAAACGTACTAAAGTGTGAGCTTGAATATTTTCAATCATCCTTAAGACATTTTTCACTACAGTGTATGAATCAATAAATTTGAAATGCCAATGAGCTTTATAGATTTCTAGGAAATCATAAGAATGTATCAGTGTTAAATTCCTGATTTTGGTGCCTAGATTTGGGTTATATAGGAGAATGTCCTTGTTTATAGGAAATATACATTAAAACATTCAGGGATGATACGGATGAGGTCAGTAATTTACTCTCAAGTAATTCAAGAAAAAATAAAATTCTTTATAGCATACTTGCAACTTTTAAAGTTTGAGGTCGTTTCAAAAAATTATTTTAAAATAGTGAAGATTGGGTTGTATTCTGTAACTATGAAAGAGTGAAGCTGACTGGTCATGTGAGTCCTAAGCTGAGTTAGCTATTGGGTATTTTTTATTTGAGAAGTAATGGAGCATTTTATTAAATTATTATTATTACTTAAAATTTTATCTTTGGTTTTAGAAAACATTATATCTAGTGATTTCAGTGTATTTTGATTTAATACATCGGTAATTCCTCTATTCTGGTTGAGAGAAAATTTCACCCATGAAGTTTAGGGTAAGAAGATTATCTTTAACATGTCTGTCAATATGATAAGTGTAATATGTTTAATTGGTCTTTAGTGATGAATCCAGATGACACATTTGAAGTATTAATTGATCAGATAGTTGTAAACAAAGGAAGCCTGCTAGAAGATGTGCTTCCTCCTATCAGTCCTCCCAAAGAAATTGAAGATCCCCGTGATAAAAAACCTGATGATTGGGATGAAAGAGCAAAAATCCCTGATCCTTCTGCTGTCAAACCAGAAGACTGGTAAGCAAAGAATTCAGTAGCAAAGCGTTCTTTGGCATAAAGTAACGTGTAAGTGAAGTTTACAACCAATGAAGCTTATTCTTTTAAACATCAGTACTACTTATTTTGACTATTTGGGGTGAAATACTTCTCTAAGACGGATTTTGCACTCCCCTGCCTCTTAATTATCTTAATTTTCATTTTAATTAATATTTTAATTTTGTTGCCCTTTTCAATATCGTATTTGTATTTTGTATGTTTTCAATGCTGTGGGGGAAAAAATTCCATGAATCTAAAACACCAACACTTTAATTTCAGTTCCCAGTTTGATCTTCATCATGTATGTTGTGCGCGTACTTTACATAGTTGCGGTGTTTTCAGTTAATGATTAGTTGGCTTAAAAAGCCATATTCTCAGCATCTTATATAGGATTTACTCATACCAGTTTGCTTACCCATAAGATGTTCACTAGCTGAGTATTTGTGTGGTTTCCATTCTACAGGATTATGAATATTTTCCTTGAAAGAAATGTATTCAGTTCCAGATTACCTATAGCTTGAATTCAGATGGTGAGGGATACTTTTGTATCTCTCCATTTAACTGAGATATTCTTTGTCCTTCAAATATGTTTTGTAATTTCTCCCTAAAATCTTGTTAGCTTTATTCCTATGAAGGTTTTTTTTTTTTCCTGCTGACACTTAACTCTTAATTATGGTTTTGCTAAGTAGATTATCTGTCTTTATGTATTTAACCCACCCTATTGGTTATCTATTGCTGTGTAACAAATTACCAAAAAACTTAGCAACTGAAGACAACAAACGTGAACTCACCCAGTTCCTGAGAGGCAGGAATCTGGGAGTGGCTAGCTCCCCAGTTCTGGCTCAGACTCTCCTGAGGTTGCAGTCGAGCTGCCAGTAAGAGCTGCCTGCATCTGAAGGCTTGACTTGGGCAGCTGGAGGATCCACTTCCCACTGGCTTCTGTAGCCTTTGTCAGGAAGTTTCAGTTCCCTGCCACCTAGGCCTCTCCTTAGGTCAGCTCATGACATGGCAGGTGGCTCCCCTAGAGGGAGTGATCCAAGAGGGAGAGAGCACAACCACAGAAATTGCAGTGCCTTTTATAGCCTAATCTCAAAAGTGACATGCCATCACTTCAGCTGTATTCTGTTTGTCATCAGACCAACCCTAGTACAGTTGGGAGGGGACTACATAAAGGTAGATGTACTAAGTATGAGTAAAAAAAGTTTTATTCTTAGTTTACTGAGAGTTTTTTTTCCCCATGATTGGGTGTTGTATTTTGTAAAACACTTTTTGTGCATCTATTGAGATGACGATGTGGTTTTTCTCCTTTATTTTCTTAGTGTGGTGAATTATATTGATTGATTTTCTAATGTTGACTAACCTTGCAATCTCCTTGGTCAACAAGTATTGTCCTTTTGATGTTTGCTGGATTCTGATTGCATGGTTTTTTTCTGTCAGATTTATTGAAGTATAATTTTCATACAGTTAAATCCGTTTATTTTAGATATACAGTCTATGAGTTTGGAAAAATATATACAGTGATCTAACCACTACCGCAGTCGTGATGTAGAATATTTCCATCATTCCCCAAAGGCCTTTATATCCTTGTGTAATGAATTCCCTCCTTCCACCTTTAACCTCTGGAAACTACTGATGTGATTTCTGTCCATTATAGCTTTGCCTTTTCCAGAATATCATATAAGATGGAATTATACAGTATATAACTTTTGTTTCTGATTTCTTTCACTCAGAATGATGCTTTCTGAGATTTATCTGTATTTTTTGCTTGTATCAGTAATTAGTTTTGTTTTATTGCTGAGTAGTGTACCATTGTAGGGCTGTATCATAATTTGTTTATCCATTCACATATTGATGGAAGTTTTGGTTGTTTCCAGTTTGGGGCAATTATGAATAGAGCTGTTACAAACATTTGTGGTCAGGGCTTTGTATAGACATAATTTTTCCTCTTTCTTCGGTAAATACCTAGGAGTGTGATTGTGCAATAAGTGTATGTTTAAATTTATAAGAAACTGCCAAACTTTTGCAAAGGGCTATACCATTTTGCATTCCCACCATTATGTAATAGTTCCAGATGTTATACATTAACAGCATTTGGTATTATCTGTTTTTTTAACTGAGATATAATTGACATATAATGTAATAGTTTACATGTACAACATAATGATTTGATATATGTATATATTGCAAAATGATCACTACAGTAAGTTCAGTTAACATCCATCACTTCACATAGTTAACAGCTTTTTTTCTTGTTCTGAGAACTTTTAAGATTCACTCTTCTTAACTTTCAAATATATGATATAGTGTGGTGAACTGTAGTCACCATGCTGTACCTTACATCCCCAGGACTTATTTGTCTTATAACTGGAAGTTTGTACCTTTTGACCTTTTGGTATTATCTGTTTTTGTTTTTCTGTTTTTCTTTGGATATTCTAAAAGGTTTGTAGTGATACCTAATTGTAGTTTTGATTTACATTTCCCTAATGACTAATCCTTAATTTCCCCAATTTTCATTTACTTGCCATTCATATCAGTTTCTTCGGAGAAGTATCTTTTCATTTTTTTTCCCTGCTTTATTTGGGTTATTTTTTTATATTCAGTTATGAGAGTTCTTTATATTCTGGATACAGGTGTTGTGTCAGTTATCTAGTTCTGTATAACAAATTACCCCAAAATTTAGTGGCTTAAAACAACATTTGTTTCTCAGTTTCTTGTGATTCAGGATTCTGACTGCAGCTTAGTGGGTCCTTTGGCCCTGGGTCTTTCAGCTGCAATTAAGATGTCAGCTGGGGCTGTAGTCATCTAAAGGCTCAACAAGGAGCAGATCCAGTTTCAGTTTCACTCAAGTGGGCATTGGCAGGATTCAGTCTCTCAAGGGACTGAATTGTTGTTGGACTGAGGGCCTCAGTTCCTGGCTGGGTGTTGGCCAGAGTCATCCCTTGGTTCCTTGCAATCTAGGCCTCACCACAGAGTATCTCACAACATGGTAGCTATCTTCAACGGAAGCAAGGGAGAGAGGAAGGGAGGGGAGAAGAGAGTGCGAAGAAGATGGAGGTTACAGTCTGTACTGGGTTAACACTGTCCTCCAAAATGCCGTGTCTACCCAGAGCCTGTAAGTGTGACTTTATTTGTAATTAGGACCTTTGCATCTGTAATCAAGTTAAGATGAAGTAATACTGGATTAAGGTGGGCCCTAAATCTAGTACTACCGGTGTCCTTGTAAGAAGAGGGAAATTTGGACACAGACATACAGGGAGAACACGATGTGACAACTGAGGCAGAAATTGCAGTGATGCATCTACAAGCCAGGGAATGCCAAGGGTCGTCAGTGGCCACCAGAAGCAAGGAAGAAACAAGGAAATATCCTGTCCTGGAGCCTCCAGAGGGAGCATGGTCCTGCCCAAAACTTTGATTTCAAATTTCTAGTCTCCAGAATTGTGAGATAATAAATTTCTGTCATTTTAAGCCACCCAGATTGTGGTGTTTTGTCACAGCAGCCTAGGGAAACTAATATACAGTCTTTTATAACTTAATCTTGGAAGTAACATACCATTACTAACTTCTTTTCATTAACAGCACATTATTAGGTCCCACCCACACTCAAGGAGAGGCGACTTCACATGGACATGAATACCAGGAGGCAGGATCATTGGAAACCATTTCAGAAGCTGCCTACCTCAGTCTGAGATTGCCAGTGCCAGAGTCCCTGAGGCAAGAACCCTGTTAGGTGGCACCCAGATTTCGCTGTACAGACACTGCAGTAATAAATGTTACTTTAAGTCCCTAAGTTTTGGGGTAATTTGTTATGCAGCAGTAGTCAATTAATATAGATATGCAGTATGCAATATTTCTTTTCACTCTGGGACTTGTCTTAATTTTCGTAACAGAGAGCAGAAGTTTTAAATTTTTATGAAGTCTGGTTTGTCAATATTTGTCTTCGATGATTCATGCTTTTTGCATCTTACTAAGATAAGATGTCTTTGCCTAAATGTGACAAAGATTTTCTTTTGTTTTCTAGACAAATAGTTTTGACTAAAACTCTGTTCTGAGTTAATTGTTGTATGTACTGTGAGGTATAAATCAAGATTAATTTTCAAAAATATGGGTGTCTAATTGTTCCATCATCTCTTATCATCCATTTAATGTCTGTAATGATCTGTACTGATGTCCCCTCTTTCTTTTCTGATACGGCAATTAGTGTTTTTTCTTGATGTGTCTAGCTGAGGGTTTATCAATTTTATTGAGCTTTTTGGAGGACCAGCTTTTGTTTTAGTTTTTCCCTTCCATTGGCCTTTTTTGTATTTCGTTATTTCCTTCCTCTTCTTACTTTGGACTTAATTTGCTTCTCTTTTCTACCTTATTAAGGTAGAAAATAATTTCCGATAGAAGCAGCTGTAAAATTTCTCTCTTTTAACTGTTTTAAAGCACTGTTTTAACTAAGTTCCACAAATATATATTATTTATGAGAACATTCAGTTCATACTGTTTTATAATTTCCCTAGTGATTTCTTCTTTGATTCATGTATTTTTAAATGTGTTGCTTTGTTGTCAATTATTTATGGATTTTCCAGGTATGATTTTCATTTTAACTCCCAAGTTAATTCTGTTGTGGTCAGAAAACATTCACAAATATCAATTACATCAGGTTGGTTGATAGCATTGTTCAAAAGCTTTTATATTCTTAATGGTTTTCAGTCTGTTCTCTTACTGAGAGAAGAAAACTAAAATCTTCAGCTATGATTGTGGATTTGTCTTTATCTCCTTTGAGTTCTATTAGTTTTTGCTTCAAGTATTTTGAAGATCTGTTACTAGATCAATTCACAGTATTTCATGACCTCTTGAGGAACTGACCTTTTTATTATTATAAAATGTCCTTCTTTATAAACTCTTATAATACTCTCTGTCTTGAAGTCTACTTGGTCTGATATTAAATCAGCACTCCAATTTTCTTTTAAATCATGTTTCCATTGAATATTATTTTCCATTATTTAGCTGTAACCTGTATATGCCTTTATTTTTCAGGTGATTTTCTTGTAGGCAGCTACATTTGGGTCTTGCCTTTTAATTTGAGTGTTTTAAACCATCTACATTTAATGCACTTAATTGCTATGGTTGGGTGTAAACCTACCATCTCACTACTTGTTTTTTCTTTGTCCCATATATTCTGTGGCTTTTTATAAAATGTTTTTCCTGGCTTTTTACGGATTGAGTTATATTTTATTTGAGTCTTCTTTTTCTTCTCTATTGGCTTTTTGGCTTTTCATCTGTAGTTTATTGTTTTGCTCGTTGCTCTAGGGTTTGCAATATGCATCTTAAACCTATTTCAGTCTACTCTCAAATAGTGTTATACCACTTCATGTCTAAGTTAATCATATAAGAGTCTTACATTTTCTCCCATACATCCTTCATGGTATTATCATACATTTCCTTCTTTATATACTGTGAAGGCCATGCATATTTATTCTTCAGTCAGTCTCTTTTTATTGGACAGTTATGAGGGGAAAAGTTCTTTTATTTACCCACATATTTACCATTTCTGGTACTCTCCTTCTGTTGTGTAGATAGAAATTCCCATCTGTTATTGTTTTCCTTCTGCTTGATAAACTTGTCTTAATACGTTGTAGTACATACCTGTTGTCATTGCATTCTCAAATTATTTGTCTGAAAATCTCTTTATTCTCCCTTCATTTTTGAAGGATTTTTCACTATGGGATTATAGGTTGATAGTTATTTTGCAACAGCCATTCCGTATCATTGAGGCTCACACTGATTCTGATGAGAAGTCAGTTGTTATTCTCATTCTTGTTCTCCTTTACCTAATATGTCATTTTTTTCTGTTTGGTTTTAAGATTTATTTTCACTGTTACTGGTTTTCAGTAGTTTGATTTTTGTTGTGCCTTGATGTCATTTTTGTGTGTGTGTATATTTGCCTTGCTTTGGATCCTTTGAGTTTTTTGAAATGTGGGTTTATAGTTTGTATCAAATTTGGGTAACATTTGGCCATTATTTCCTTAAATATTTATATATGCCTCCCCATCTCTTTTTTGGGATGCCACTTAAATGTGTTTTAGACTGCTTTACATTTGTTACACAAGTCACTGAGGATCTATTCATTTTTTAAAACCAGTTTTTCTCTGTGTACTTCATTTTGGAAAGTGTCTATTACTATTTCTTCAAGTTCTTGTTTGTAAACATTGGGACTTACCACCTATTCAGAACATAGAATGTTGCTCCTGGAAAACCAAAAGTGTTAACTTGTTAACTCTCTTTTAGGTAAATAGGGGTACTGGTTAGCAGTGAAAATGTCTTTGCCTTAAGGGAAATAGTATAATAGGGAAGTAACTTGTGCAAGGTAGGAAGAATAGTACTTTTAAAAAAAATTAATAAGTCACTTATTAGTGTATCACTTCCATGAATTCATGCTATCAGAAAAGGTAGGACTGCATCCCTCCATGTGGGCTTTCTAACATTGCTTCATATTTGTTTGCCCATAAAGAGTAGGGCTGGGACATACGTTTGCCCTTAAATGAGAGAAACTGTATATACGAACCTCATTCTGATTGGTGAAATGTGTGAGAATTTTTTTTATGAAGTGCTAAAAGAGATGCACCCTTAAATTTTAAACCCCGGTTACTCTGAGCCCTCAGAGACCCTAAGATAACATTGATAACAGGCAAGTACAAGTCTTTACATACATAGATTTGATTATTTCAGTTTGTTACTCAGTCTTTACATATATATTGTTGATTATTTCAGTTTGTTATTCAAGTTTTGTTTGGAAAATCATAATGTAGCTTCTTATTTAAAATTGTTACTTTTCTGTAAAGACGAAAATTATGTTAGTAATTCTATTCACTACTTACTGTGACTATGTTTCTATACTTTAGAATTTACTTTCTAAGTGTTATTTTTTAAGGAAAATATAAAAATTACTAGAATTAAATACGAAGAGTTTTTAAAAAATAATATTGGAGTAGGGAAGACCTTTCCAAATATGACATAAAATTGAAGAATCATAAAGGAATATGTTAATAAATTTCAACTACATGAAAATAAATGAGTTTTACATGGCAAAAAAAAAAAAACAACCTCACCATGAGCTACATTAAAAAATGCATGAGAAACTGGAAAAAAATTTTACTTCATATAGCTGACAACTAATTTCTTATTAATTTCTAATATATTCCAGGATATTAATTATAGCATTATTCATCATAGTAAGTTTTTGAAAACACTATTCTCAACAATAGATAGATTAAATAAATTATGATATAGTCACAAAGTAGAAAACTATGCAACTGTTAAGAAGAATGAAGCAGATATATATTTATATACAACAGAGCTCCTAGAAGTCTTGACATGTAGTAGTCATCCCGTATATGTTTGTTGATGAATGAGTTTTTAAGTGAACAAAAGCAAGGTCTAACATACTCTGTATAGAATGCTATCATTTGTGTAAAAAAAGTATGTGTGTGTATATATATATATATATATATATATATATATATATATATACACACACACACACACACATACATATGTGCATGTGTGTATAGAACATAACAAGTAATATATATAAAAAAGTGTATAGCAGAAGATTTAGGTGGATGAGAGAGAGGGGAGGTAGTAGGTACAAAGACAGGGTAGGAAATAAATGCCTTTTGGTACCTTACGAATTTTGTAACGTGCATTTTTAAACTGCTTGAATAATTAATAATTAGCGTAAAATACTGTATTTACAGGGATGAAAGTGAACCTGCCCAAATAGAAGATTCAAGTGTTGTTAAACCTGATGGCTGGCTTGATAATGAACCGAAATTTATTCCAGATCCTAATGCTGAAAAACCCATTGACTGGTAAGCATTCTTCATCTTCAAATGTCAATTTCATATGTTTCTTACTTGCTTTTTTGTTACTAGTTTATATGACTGATAGGAGAGACTTGAGGTTACTCCATTTGCTTTGTTCTAATATCCTAAGGAATGAAGACATGGATGGAGAATGGGAGGCACCTCAGATTTCTAATCCAGAATGTCGGATTGGGTGTGGTGAGTGGAGCCCTCCCATGATAGATAACCCAAAATACAAAGGAGTATGGAGACCTCCAATGATAGATAACCCTAACTACCAGGTAATAACCACTTGTTCCAGTCCCATAGTAAACTTTAAAATGTTGTGCTATTTATCTAGTTATTGATAATGTTATGTTAACTTCAGGAAATTTGATTTGTATAATAGTGTGCCTCAGCTATCTTAAGAAGTCAAAGAACATAGACTCCAACTAATTTACGTTTAAAAAGTGAAACATTCCTTATTTAATTTTCTGGGGGAATAAAATTAAGAACTAGAGATAAGTTACTTTATACTATATTTTTCCTTAGTAATCAACTGATGATCACTTTGGAATAAAATTTTATTTTAGAATTAAATATAAGAAGTGAGTTCTGATCAAGAAGACTCAGGTTGTACATTTTAGTAATTAAAGTCTGTGCTTAATTAACGTGCTCCTTACTCTCTGGTATTATTAAAATTGAATTTTTTTCCCTAATATGAATCAGATATTTTTTGAGTATACCTAGTTTGGGGGGTGGAAGTCCTTACGTTATCCATTTAACCCTCTAGTTTCATCTAATTATTCATTGACATTTTCTAACATTTATTTTATATATACAGTTATATATTCTTTTTGCTCACTGTTTTTCTTTATAGTATTTATCACAAAATGTCTGTTTTGGTAACTTTTTTGTATAATGTCTATCTCCTTCATTAGACTTTAAACACCATAATGCAGGGACCATGTCTGCCTTGATTACCACTGTATCCTAGCATCTGGCATAGTGCCTGGCACAGAATAGACATATGTGATGGTGGAATAAGTCAGTGAGTGATCATATTGTCCGATTTATTTGATTTGGTTGAGTTTAATCATTCAAGATCTAATGGAACTTCTGTGTTGAATAATTGTTCTGAGATTCAACCATGGTTGATTATTGATGCCTATCACGAGTATATGTTGAAAGGTGCGGTTCCGTTTTTGCCATACAGTGATCTCTCTGATTTGAACAATTTTAATGATATCTTGTCTTGAATATCTTTATTAAATGTAAAAAAAAAAAAACTTGTCTAATATAGTGTCAGTTGTGAAATTTAATTACTCAAGTTTCTGTATTGGATTTTCACTCTGCCTCTTTTTTTTTTTTTTTTTGCAGTTTACTTATTTATTTATGTATTTATTTATTTATTTTACTTATTTTGGCTGTGCTGGGTCTACGTTGTGGCGCTCAGGCTTCTCTAGTTGCAGCGCGCTGGCTCTAGAGCGCACGGGCTCAGTAGTTGCAGCGCGTGGGCTTAGTTGTGGTATGTGGGATCTTAGTTCCCCAACCAGGGATTGAACCCAGGGCCCCTGCATTGGGAGCACAGTCTTAATCACTGGACAACCAGGGAAGTCCCCTTTTGCAGAGTTTAAAGTCATTGTTCATAGGGAACATCGTGTACAGGATATATTTCATAGGGAACATCGTGTTCCAGATAAGAAGAAACAAGATTTTATTTCTAGTGAATTACTAATGAATTAATTATCAGTTAAAGTTTTCTTTTTTCCAGTTAGTATTGCTAATTTCATTCAACAGCAACTACTTCTTGAGTAACATTTATAATGAAATTATTTTATTTGAAAATGTCTTTAAATTATTTTTTCTCGCAGGGTATCTGGAGTCCTCGAAAAATTCCTAATCCAGATTATTTTGAAGACAATCACCCATTTCTTCTGACTTCCTTCCGTGCTCTTGGTTTAGAGCTTTGGTCCATGACCTCTGATATCTACTTTGATAATTTTATTATTTGTTCGGAAAAGGAAGTAGCAGATCGCTGGGCTGCAGATGGCTGGGGAGTGAAAATAATGACAGAAAATGATAATGAGGTACAGTATTTACCATATGGTAATAATAGGATGTGGTCCTGGTTATAGGTTGTACAAATGGCCTTTAAAAAGGTAAATAAATGTGCAATAATTACTAAATGCTAAAGAAACATATTTAAATAAATTTATGTAGACAGAATATTTAGCTTTACCAAATTATGATACAGCTTCATTATAAACTAATAATGAATTATATATATGTAAGTCTTCATTTCATTTATTAAATTATGATAGCATAATGGGATTGAGTGCCTTTTGATGGTTATAGAAATGAGACCACTACTACTACTAGAAATGAGACTTAATATCTTTGTCACCTATCAATTTAAGGCCTAAGTGGGAACAGTAATCTAAATATTCTTTATTCATTTTAACTACTTTTCACTTAGAGGAGTATAGAAACTTTTAAAATTTAATATTATTATGTTCCAGTTTTTTTTTCCCCAAATCTTAACACTACTTAGAAAAGAGTAAGCTAAATATTTCAACACAATGCATCTTGGAGAATCTATCTTTAAAACCAATTACTGTAAAGAAAAATGTGTACGTCACATTAGGTCTTTTTGGTTATTAGCAAAAACCATCAGAAGAGTAAGTAAAGGTAAAGGGATTCTCATTTGGAAACTCTTTTAACTAAAACATTTGATAATTTTAGATTTTATTTTAGTAAGAGAAACAATTTCCTTCCTGAAGGTTGTGTGTAAAATTTGTTAATAAACAAGCAAAAGAAAACACAATGATTATCAGGTTGATTTTTTTTTTTTTTTTTTTTAGTAAGTTTTTTAAAAGTACAGGATGAGTTATCAGAGAGTTGTGTACTTCTAAATGAAGCAGATAATACATCCATAAAGAGTAGTTCTATCCTAAAACTTACCAAAAAAGAAAACTGTCCTAATTCTTGCTGGTAGGTTAGCAATATTCACCTATATAGTATAACGTACCTTCTACTACAAAGTGTCAAACAGCAATGCATGCGAATAATTGTTTAAACTTTACGAAGTATAAAATGAGAAAATAAAATATTTTTTATCTTGCAAATTCATGATTCCTTAATATAAAACCACCTAGGTGAAATAAGTTTTTTGTTTTTGTAGGCTGTATTTCTGAATGAAGGTTTATAAAATCTTAATTGCCTTTTTGTGCTTATTTCTTCTCTAGCCTAGTATATTCAAACAGTTGATGGCAGCTACTGAAGAGCGCCCATGGCTTTGGTTCATTTATCTTGTGACAGCAGTGCTTCCAATAGCATTAATTACTTCATTTTGTTGGCCAAGAAAAGTAAAGGTAAAGAAAATGAATTTTCGTCAACAGTAAAAAAAAAAAAAAAAAAAATCTCTTAGTGTTTAGGAGTTCTGTATTGGAGCAAGTGGCTCTTAAAAGTAATAAACTAAATTGCCTATAAGTTTTTACTGATAGTTCACTATGATATCACTTATTGCAAAAAATCTTTTTGTAAATAGTGCTTTGCTTTTAGTAAAAATAGCTTGTGTTAAACTGCGACAGAAAAGATATGAAGATGCAGAGTTCAAAAAACCGGACATATGTAAACCACAAACAAAGGGAGCACTAGAGCAAGAAGTGAAGGGAGAGAAAGCAGCCCTGGAGAAACCAGTGGACTTGGAAGAGGAAAAACAGCAAAGTGATGGTGAAATTCTTGAAAAAGGTAAGACGATGATGGTGATTTATAATGGGGACAAAGCTGGGCAAAGCTCACTTAAAATAGTAGATTAAGTGGTAAACACTAGCTGTTGCACTTGTTTATTGTCAGATTTATACCATTTGAATCCCCAAGAAGGTGTGACTGGCGAAGAGGAGTAACATCCTTGCCTGGGTTGTACCTGAGCAGACATCCAATGTATGACTTTTGTTTTCTAGGAAGAAAGAGTTGTAAAAAGTGTTCAGTTGCTTCAGAACCTAGCAGCTATGAATCCCATATGCCATAGCTTTTTGCAAAGATTTTTCTCCCCTCCAAGGATGACATGGGAGGTACAGACCATGGCTTCTGTAGAAGAGTAATCGGTTTAAGGCAGGTGATTGCAGCAACAAAATCCACACCAAGTCTCCCAAGGGCTGTTGTTTATCGGATAATTTATCATGTGGAACCAACAGTTTAATCTCTCGAAAGGATTGCTAAATCATACGTCCCCTTCCCACCCTCTTCTAAACTCCAGAAGATGTTAGAACTGAAGACAGCTGAGGCTTTTTGGTGCCTCTCCAGTGAGACTTCCTTATGCACATCTAGGTAGCAATAAAACTATTGAGAGTTGTCAGGCGTCCCAAGCCAGGCTCCAGAATGAGTGCTTTATAACCTAAATTATATCTTGAGCACTGTTTTTAACTTAATAGTTGATGAAACAGTTGACTTAAAAAACATTCTCAAAACACACATGCACACACATATATTTACATATATGTGTGTACACACATACACACACACATTCTTTGGTTTTCATTTTACATACAGACTGAGTGCTTTAAAATTCTTTAAACCTGCCCCTTTCCTCAAATATGATGATTTATTTATAAAATGTGGTAAAATAAATATTTCTATTTAAATTTAAAAAAATGTCTAATGGAAGAAATTGCTTTTAAATATTGGAATTTAAATACATCCTTCCACTTTTATTTAATACTTTTAAATAGCAAAATTCTAATTCGAGTTTTTGCCTTTAATAAAATCTGTTTAATAAAAAATTCTAGAAGAGGAAGGTGAACCTGAGGAAAAGAGTGAAGAAGAAATTGAAATCATAGAAGGACAAGAAGAAGGTAATAAATCAAATAAGTCTGGATCAGAGGATGAGGTAAGCAACTCTTTAACAGAAAATAAACTAGTTTCTATGTATGACTGTTAATCCATAAAAAAATATTAAATAAAAGCAGTATGGTTTTTGAAGAATTTTTTGCCATATTTCTCCCAGCTTTCTTAAGAGCATATATATTGCTTTAAAATGTATCCATAAGGAAAGCATGAAAATACTGTAATTTATGTCGTCTTAATGCCTAATGAAACAGTATAAAGTAAGCCTTTGGTTTACAAAATATAAAGAGAGAGCTACGTCTGTAAAAAATGACTTCATTAAAGTGTTTTGTTGAAAGGTGTAATAAGCAGACCATCTGAATATTTAAAAAGTAGTTCTGTTTATTACAAGACAATTTTCTTTTAGCCATTGTGAAAACATTCTGTCACAGTTATTTACTGTAACATTTTGAAAGATTTCATTCATTGGGTAGTTGAGTACTATGCCTGGTAATGGTGTTTTTCTCAAATCTTTAATAAACCAGTTTTTCATTAACTTGATATGTCTGCCCCCTTTTCCATCCTGATGTATGATAGAACTTTCCACAGTGCCTTTTTTTATAGTCAGTTATTATGGAATCAGAAACCATCCAGGTATAATTCAGAACCCGAGCTTTCTTCTTTCACCTAGTATATACCCCCCAAGCCTGTTTTCTCTGCTTCTCTAGCCCTCTAAGAGCTGCACAGCCCCACCTGCCAGTCACCGTCCCCAGCACTCTCAGAGCTTAGAGTTAGGTAGGGTAAAGGTCCGTTAATGCCTGGACTGTTGCATGTGATGAGATAAACTTGCTATTTTGTTTATTTGAAGAAATCTCCCAGATAAACTTCTGTTGTTATTGTTTTAGTTGTTTTCTAAAGCTTATTCAGTACATATACCTGGTTACTGGTCTTAACTGCCTAGTGAGGTTTTTTTAAAATGGGTTTTGGGGCTCATTATCTAGTATGAACATCTTTATTTAGAGGGAGTTGGGTGAAGATAATTTCTTCCAGAACAGAGTTTTAAACAGTCCTTGTTTCCCGCCGTCACTCTTTTAATAATAATACTTGGAATCATTCACTGAATGTGTATTCTAGTTATATTTTGCTTTGTAAAATATTTTGTGTACCTTTAAAAGTATCTAAATTCCATCTTTTCAGTCTTTTAATCTTCTTATATGTTTGTCAGTGAGCTAAAATAAATCAATTTTTATATAATATAACCTTTAGAAATAATTATAACTGTTTTGTATAATACCTGCATTATTTTATTGTTATACAAGTTTAATTTATATATAAACGATTATTCTGGAAGGATAAGAATTAAAGGAGAGAAAAAGCCCAAATCATAAGTTTGATGTTTCCCTTTCCTCTCTGTTAATTTTTCTCAAAGTATTAGGTACCAGAAGTTCTGAAAAAGTCTCTGTAAAACCAGCTCAGCAATTCATTACTTACAGAAACATTGTGATGTATAGTTAATGCTTAATATCCCACAATGAAAACATCATATAACCTTTAATTAACCAACATTAAAGTTGTAAATCATGAAATAAAATCATGAATTGAGGTATTAGCATTATTCCTTGTCAGATGCATATTTGACAAACAGTTATTCTAAAAATGTAATCATGGCAAAAGATGAACAAATTGAAACACATCAATTTATATACACGTTTTTGATCAGTTATTAAGTAAAGGAACAAAGATAAAGATATATATATATAAACATAAAGATGTTTTGTTAGAAACATGTATTTTAGAGAATAAGAAGTACATTATTTACTACTCTCTACTAGTTGCCCACTGTATGAAAATAAACGTTTTCATATTTTTTTCCCTAGATGAGAGAAGCAGATGAGAGCACAGGATCTGGAGATGGGCCAGTAAAGTCAGTACGCAAAAGAAGAGTACGAAAGGAGTAACCTGTATTCAAGTATTTTTAATTCCTAAGAGAGAGAGTTGGCATTCTCAAGTCGGTGTGCCAGAACTGGACTTGAGTCAATCTGCACATCCTGTTTCTACTATCTAGCAATGTTATTCTTTCAAACGTTTATTTTAATCTTATTTTTCAGAAATAAAAAACTTTGAAGTTAACCTGGTCTTTGAATTTAGAATAAAAGAAAAGTGGCACATTCCATGTCAAATTTTAAGAGAGTAATAGCATTAGAAGTTACACAGTTTTAATAGTTTGGAGAAAGTTTTGGTTTCTACAGAGCAAAATAACATGCAGCAACTTCACTGCTATTGGAAGAATCAGTTATTGGAATTTCCCCTTAAACGGCTATACTACAGTATAACTGGTAGTTCCATAGTATAAATAAGAGTGAGTTCTGTTGTACAGAGCTAAGTGCAGTAAAGTTTCTGTATGGTTGGTTGTTTCTGTCAACAATTGGAAGTGTTGCATGTGACCCACATTTACCTACTTTGTGTCAAATTATAGTTACGGTCCATTGTTCACGTAAATTATAGAGTCCTTTCAAGAGGTGCTTTGTTGACAGACAAATCAACAAAACTGAAATGTCTATGTGTCATTCATAGAATCACTGGTCAGTAGTGCAGCATACTTGCATTTGAATACAGAGATAAGAGGTTTATCAAAACGAAATGGTGTACAGATTTTTTTGAAGCTGTTACAGTTGTTTTATGCCAGAATGGCTTACTCTATTTACAAGATTGCTTATGCCTACATTGCTCTTGAAAATAAAATTTAAATATTTTTTCTTCTTTAAATGATACCCTCTTTAATAGGTAAATTATGATTGGGGAGTCTTTCTTTTATCTGATCATTAAGAGACTGTAATGGCTAATCTCAATCATCATGCTTTGTATTTTTATCTTTTTTCCGACAAATTCAAATCTATTGTCTCATCTAGCTTCAAAGCTGCCTCTATGGTAGACTATTGCTCCTCTTTTTAAAACACAGTTGACCCTTGAACAACAGAGGTTTGAACTGCGTGGGTCCACTTACACACAGATTTTGTTTTCAATTAATTCTACAGTACTACACGGTATGTTGAATCCTCTGATGCAGAATCTGCAGATAAGGACGGTCAACTATGGGACTTGAGCATCTGTGGATTTTGGTATCTGCCAGGCGTCCTGGAACCAATCCCCCATGGATACCAAGGAACGACTGTAGGTACCAGAAGTCACAGAAGTACATTATAGTAGAGCTGTATTATTCCATTTAACATATTTAAGAATTTTTCATGTTTGGGTGACAGACCCTTTGGAAGGTGATCTAAATCTTTGAGACCATGGAACTACTTTAATACCAACTATCTAGAGAACTCTATACTAGTTGGGTAATATTTTGGATTCCTTCATGGACATATACATCCCATCCTTGGGTAAGCCTGCCTCCCGTACATCCCCCTCCCCAGTAGTACATTTAAAGCTTATGTATAAGGAAAAGGAGCCTCTAGCTTCTCCTCTGACATAAAGGAAGCCAAACACAGCCAGTATAGCCACTATTCACTCCTTATTTCAGGGAGTGAACTGAAAATGAAAATAAGTGCTTTATTCCATTGCTGTGTTCTGAACTTTCCATAAATTGGTGGTGGACAATCTTAATGTGTAGTTAACCATACTTTGTATTTATTTAATGCTGACTAAACTTAACACATCTTGCAGGGACTCCCTTTCTTGCTTTGTATTGGGAATGTCCAAGTGAACTAGACATATTGAATGATTCTAGATGAGAATGTTTCTGAAAGTAAACTACTACTTCATGAGATAAATCCTTTCTTAACTTTATGGAAAACTTCTTGCCGACAAGTGTCTTATATATGCTCATTTTTTTCTAAAGATTATTAAAGCTTTTTTTACTTTCGTGGTTGCAGATTAATTTTAACTTTCACACTTGGTTAAACTCCATGAGCTTGTAGTGGTAAAATCTGAGCAACCAGTTTTTGCCAGTTCACAGCTCCTTCCTGTGGATGTACCCTTTGTGGATGTACCATGCCTGATAGGTTTAAATTTGTGTATTAGATCCATGCAGTAGACAAAGCATAGAGTCTTCTTCAATAACGAAATGGCTTTTTCCTTTTACCACCGTAATGTGACTTTATTGTTTAAAACGATTTAGGTTTTATCCTTTCCTCTAATAAAGGAGAAAAATAAATGGATTTTGCTCTTTATTTCAGTTGGCCTTTTTAGAGGCTTTTTAACGTGACCAGGCTAAAGTAACTTCCTTTTTCTTGCACATTTTTTTAAGGTAACCTTGCTTCCACTGGTCATTCCTCTAGGAAGATACATACTACTAGAACTAGGAGCTTTTTTCAAGCGTCAGTCTACATTTGCAGGACACACAGGATGAACCTGCTTACGTGTGAAAATTAACCACTAGCAGTGAATGTAATGTACCTTAGAAATTTACAATACTAATTTAGAAAACTAATAGTTTTCAGTGGAAACTATTCAGAATAGTTAAAACATAAATATATTACACTCTAGGTACCTATGGAGCTTTTTTGTTCTCTTTTCAATTGTGGTTCTGTTTTTAACTTCAGCAGGATTTAGAGATGAAATATCATATGGTTAATATTGGATAACTACTTAAATCTCATGTAAAGGATTTATTTAAACATAATAGTAGCATTTTCTACATAAATTCTAATAATCTCTTCCGAAATTATAGCTCCCATTTCCATAGCATGACAGCTGTGAGGAGTTAAGGAAATAAAATTATCCCTCATCTGACAGGTCAGATGAAGCAGGTTGATGGGAGAGAAAATGTATTTTTGAATGCATTTGAAGTTTGTAGAGATCCAAATACATGGAAAAGCAATGATAATTTTAGAGAAAATGGGCAACAGGATAATTTTTTTAAAATGATCTTTTAACACCTAACAAACACAGTATCTTACCACACATTTTGTGTTTCTTAAATGAATAGAGTTTTACGTCTTTTGTAAAATTTTGGAGTAATTTCAAGTTTTAATTACTTAGACTAAACATTTGATAAGCCATCGTATAGATAATAATAGAAAATTTAAAACAAGGCAAATACATTATACAATCGATTACAATATATTACTTTAGCTTCTGTCATCACTCCTCAATACCCCTTCCATTATATGGTAAATTAGGTCCTAAAGCCAACATAAAGTCCTTGTTATAGTAAATATCTTCAAATACCATTAATCTCTATGATTTAAGTGAAATAGACTGTAGCTTGTTTTTAGGATAGAGTAGCTAAGAGGCAATTAAGGCATTCTTCCAATTGTTAAGCTTTCATTTATTCACATTCTCTATTCTTTCATGATATACAAGTGGTCTCACCAACTAAAGTAATATCTGGTCTTTGCTGGCAATTTTGATTATATCAGCATTGAAGAAATATCTGATGACAACCACTAGAGGGTGTTAAGATAGGGAAAAACAAAATTATTGCGGAAAGTAAAGAAGGACTGCATTCTAAAGAATTAAGATCAATTTTGCTTTGTTTTGGACCATGAAAGTAATTCTAGAATATATAATTCACCTTTCACTTCTCGTTTGGAGAAAGGACTTGATCAGGAATATAAATGTGACATCATAAACTGGTTGGAACTGCATGCTTGGATGATTTTGGTTATTTCTCCACAAATGGTTTTATTGTTAAACATACAATTCCAAATTCCAAAAATCTCTGTAAATCTGAAGTTTTTCATGTTTGACATCAAAACTCATTTGGCAGCCAAACCTGACCTCCCTGACAGGCTACATGTAGTCTTTACTTACGTAACTTAGTATTAAATTCATATATTTCGCTACAAAAATGTTAATGTATTTGATTCCAAGTGCTGCCCCAAGCTGTACTGGTGTATGAGTCATAATACTTTATGAAATGAAAAATTCCAAATTCTGAAATATCTGGTCCCAAGAGTTCCAGATAAGGGATTGTGAGCTGTATTAACTTGCTATAAGTAAAGTCCAAAGTGAATATAAAGAGGACAAATTTTGGATGGAATACTAGTGTTAGTATTGAGGGAAGTTCTACTGGGAGACCCTGAGGAAAAGCGGTCCCTGCCAGTCATCATTCCACCAGCATTTAGAGCTAGGAAGTATCACTATTAAAAATGTATTCTGACACTGGTTAAAACAATAAGGAAGACTTTATTCAGGACTATTGCAATAGGGCCAACACTATCACCAGAGGGGAGAGAGAATGGGCTTAACTCCAGATACAGTGAAGACAGCTGGGGATTTATAGTCGTTGAGCAGAGTGGGTCAGGGGAGGGTTGGTGGATGGAAAATTCCTAAGAGGAGACATCAAGGGTAGAAGGGTGCTTGCCATGCTGATTTAACAGGATTCTTGCTGAAGGCAGGCAGGGTGATCAGATTCACCTAGCAGGATTTTTACTAAAGCTGGACTAGGCAGGCTGAAGACAGGGCCTAAGATGAGGCCTAGACAAAGAGGGCTCAGAAGAACCTGGGTAAAGTTTGGTCAAGGAGAGTCTTGATCAGAAGCTAGGCACAGTCCCTGCACACACTGTTTACCACCTGTATTTCTAACACGGAAATGACATCCTGAAGATATTGCCATAATGAAAACAAAATATATAGCACTGGTTTACCGTTCATATGACGAGCAGGCGGGGCATGTATTTCAGGTAACATTTTGTCACCTTCTGAGTTAACAGCTGTAGGACAGCAGTTGGAAAAGCCAAAATGTGAAATGAATTGGCTGTTCCTTGATGCTTTTAGCAAGGTATCACAAGAAGGAACTTACTTACCAGTGTCCAAGCAGAGATGGAAGGGAATAGAGAAGGATCACGCATATTAGGTACGTCACAAGATTAGAAAAGCTAATTGCTTCTGGACCCTGAATAGCAGAAAAAGTTCAAAATAGTTTTATTTTTGAGGTGTGGGAGGTAGAAGGGGAAGGCCAGTTAAGACTTCTCTTCCAAGCGTTAAGGCAGTCAAAGGGACCCAGCCCTGCAGTGATACCTGGGTGTCGCAGTCCCAGCGCAGTCTTATTTTCAGTTGGTTTCAAGGTAGCCTCCATGAAAGAGAGGCAGGGTCCTGAGAGGAAGGAAGGCAAGCAAACTTTGAGAATTTGGTCTAGGGAAGAACTTGATTGTGATTCCTAGCCTATGGAACTGAAGCGTATCGACAACAAGGTTGTTCTTGATGGAACTGTACAGCCCAAGAAACGTGAGCTTGGCCTACAGACGATGGGCAGCAGACTCACACCAGCGCGAAGTGGACTGCTTTCACAACTCCCATGAGGGGAATACTCCAAACTCTACTTCAGAGTCCTGGGTGGGGGTGGGGGAATGGACAAGGAGTAACTTTCCAGTTGGGGGAAGCCATGGAGAGCAATGGGAAAGGGCAGTCCCTGGCCAGAGATTACAGTCAGGGTCTAATCAAGGAACTTCGTCCACTATCAGAGACAGGATCTTCACAGGGTCTCTCTCCCAGGAGTATTCCACAACTGCTTTGATGTGTTTCCCTTTATTCTGTTGTCCAAATTTAGAGTTTTTATTTAGGTATCCTATCCCCACTAGACCATTATAAATGGGCAGAGCAAATAATCTGTCATCAGTTTAGAGGTGGTCAGACTATTAAGAGTCACATCTACAGCTGACAGAGCTTGATAGAGATCCTGGATTTTGACCTGAGTCAGTAACTGGATGAGGAGAGGCTGAGTACGTTCTGTGTATGGGAAGAAGGCTGGGCACAGATACTTACTAGCAAGAAAAGAGGGCTGTGGCTGAAGCTGCTGCCACCCTCATCCTCCGTCGGCTTCCATAATAAAGTCGTAGCGGGAATACGGCTTCCAGCCAGCGACTACATTTCTCAGCCACTCTTGCATCTAAACCCCACGCCCTTGGGAATGTGAGAGGACATGAGCCATTTCCAGCAGGCCCAACCCATAAACCCTGCATGTGTACCCCATGCATTTTTCTGCAAATCAGAATGGTGGTAACTAGTGTGACTTGGAAGCCACGGTTGAAAATGGCAGAGAAATCCCCAGCTCACAAAGCCTGGTTGTTAGTTTACAATGCTCACCTCAGAACCATTAGTTGGAAGAGAAACTTCTGTGTTTTTTTTACCATTGCATCTCGTTACAAGAGCTTAGCCTAACCTAAAAAATACAACCACCTTTCCCCTGGCAATCTTGGATCCTTTTCTTTGAATTCTTTGCTTTTATTTTTTAAATTAAGGTATAATATCCTATATTTGTTTTAATAAGAATAGTATTCCCTGATTTCCCTGGTGGCGCAGTGGTTGAGAATCCACCTGCCAATGCAGGGGACATGGGTTCGAGCCCTGATCCGGGAAGACCCCACATGCTGAGGAGCAACTAAGCCCATGCGCCACAACTACTGAGCCTGCGCTCTAGAGCCCGCGAGCCACAACTACTGAAGCCTGCGCGCCTAGAGCCCGTGCTCCGCAACAAGAGAAGCCACTGCAATAAGCCCGCGCACCGCAATGAAGACTAGCCCCCACTCGCCGCAACTAGAGAAAGCCCACATGCAGCAACAAAGACCCAATGCAGCCAAAAATAATACAAATAAATTAATTTTTAAAAAAATAGTATTCCCTTAAACATCCAGTAACTGGTACTTAAATAAGATATGCTACTTATCCTGTGGCTTTGAACAACCCTGATACACCACTGCACCACTGTATATATCCCAGTTACTTACGCAACAATATCAAAACACATGCAATTTTTGAAACAGCTTTTTATTAAACAGCAAAGCATAATAGCAACACAGTTTTAAATGTTTAAAAATTAGGTCACAAAGGGATGCAAAATGTTTGCAGTATGACTATTATATATTCATACAGCTAAAGTCATCAAATCTTAACACCAATAGAAACATTAAGATTCTTCCATGATTAGCCTAAATTTAATAACCATAAACTATATTAGTGGATCTCTTTTCCTATTTAATATTTTAACATTACTTGTGATACTGATTTCTTTACCAAATGGAATATACAAACTAAATTTTAAAAAACTGTTAAATGACTAAAACTCTGCAAACCAGTAGTTGGGTTTACAGAAAATTCTGGGAGAAGTAGTGAGATAAAATACCGAGAAAGCATCAATTAGTATACATGTAAAACTCTCCCATTCTATTCATGATTCTGATACTAATACACTTTTTAAGGGACTTTGCAAAGTTGATCATCTGGGTACTGCAAATAAACCTGAGACCAAACTTTATTCCCTTCTAGGTGTGGTTTACATAAGGTTAGCCAAACTTAATCCATTTTCTTATATATTCCCCCCTCAAATCTAATCTGTGCCAGAGATAACACAAATCTGGAGTAAAAACATTTGGAGTTGGTTACAAGTACTTACCCAGTATTGAATACTTCTACTACCCTATTTCTATTTTTCCTCAAAATTTTCTGTTTCAAACACACACACAACCAGAGCTCATCTTTTCAGGTATCAAGTGGATTATTCTGTGCAAAGGAAGTTTTTAACAACAAATCTTCCCAATACGATAATTCAGTTTCAAAGAAAAATCTTCATCTTTATAGCCCCCGTTTTCAATTGATTAAACAGAAACCAACTATCCTATCTTATTACTAAATATAACAAATAAGCCCTAAGCTGAGAAAGTATCTTATTTTGGTTAAGTTTCAACAGAGTTCGGGCTACTCTCTTAGATGATTAACTACTGAAATTACTTTTTACAAATGTGAAACCAATTTTTTCCTTAGGGGAAAGAAAATGGGAAGAAAGCAAATGGAGAAGAGGCACACGATGGTGGACAGGGTATATAAAGCTGTGCATTCAGTACGTGATTTTGGTCACTTTTTCACAACACGGTGGTTATTTTCTTGTATCTCTAACTATGCCTATAATAAAAGACAATGCTAAACCTATAAAAGCAAATTTGATATAACATTCATTTTCAAGTTTCATAAATATATGCATTTCTAATTATAAAGTCTCTACAATACCTTTGCACATTTTCATAGACTAACATAATACACAAACTCATGGAAGTCTTCTGTTATGCTCTTAATTTTGCTTAGATCTGACACTATCTTCATAAATACTCAGTGAAGCCACAAACAAAAGTACTATAACTTTTGGAATCTATCCAAGTTTTAAAGAAAAAAAGATCAGCAGCAATTCCATAAGACATAAGGGATATCAATCCCTTATTTTCTTTTGCTTTTTGTGTCAGTTGTTTGAAAAACACTAGAAGCTGACATGAGGTTTTCTATATATTGTCCAAGAACTTGGTTTTCTGATTTTAGCTTCAGATTTTCTTCCTTAACTGCATCTACTCTTGCAGAGAGATCTATATGAAAAATAAAAAAGCGCATTGTCAACAAAATGATGGCAATGACTCCATGTTATAAAATGCTTATTAAGATTCATTCGTAAAAGAAATACCACAATCCTTAAATTTTGTTTTTAAACTCAGACTACTTTAGAAGTTAAGGTAAAGAAAGTAAACTGAGTACAAATCAATAGCCAAAATTCCTAAAAAGAGATTTCACATTAGACTAAATGTTATTCTTTGTAAACAGCATTTTTGTTAAGTAGTTAACTCTTAAAATGGTTATTTAAAAAAATACTGTTTTTAAAATGTTAATTTTGGTTCATATCATCATAAAACCATAATGTCTTTACTAGTAATATTTAAGACAGTGTAGTAGGTGAACATAACTGAATTCACATACTGGATATATGCAGTCAGTTTCCAAGCAATTGATCGTTTTATATTTTTACATTAGCAAGAAATTCAAAAGAACAGGTCTTGATGATTAAAAAAAGAAGATACCACACCTCAGTCATTTAGCAACTAAGTTACTGGGGTGCCTTCTAAGAGACAGGCACTGTTCTAGAGGCAACAGTAACAAAAAAGGTCCCTGCCCTTAACAAGCTGACATTCTAATGGGGCTTAGGGTGGGTGGGGGTCAGGAGAAAAAGCAAGAAGGGTAAGGGTCACAGGAAGCAAAGGGCAGTTGTCCTGTGATACAGTATAGTCAGGGATAGCTATTTTGATTAAGGAAATTTCGCTAGAGACCTAAAAGAAGTAACAGAATGAGCCACACAGATATGCAAATGACTAAGGGAAAAGATTCAAGCACAGGGGAACAGCAACTGCTAAGACCCTGAGGAGAAGCTTGCTGAAAGAACAGCAAGGAGGTTGAAGTGTCCCAGTCAGGGAGTGTGACAGGACTCTGAAAGGTAAAAGGGAAGTGAGAGACTTCCAGAGAGGAACCTGGCTTCCATTAACTGTGAGATGGGACATGACATGGGATCATGGGAATGACATGATCTGCTCAATCTGATTTCAAAAAAAACACCACCACCTCTTAATTTCGTTGAAAACCAAAAGATGTTTCACTGGTGGAATTAATTTTATGCAAGACATTTAGAAAATGAAAAAACTCAGATCAGTTCCCTTATAATCCCTGAGGCTAATACACTGATTTTACTCTCATATAAGCTTTATTAAAGTGGACTTAGTAACACAGTGTAGGGACTTAAACGGAGCTCATTATGTTAGACCTTAAAGAGGGAAGCATAAGAACACTATTTGACTTCCTTATTGAAACGTATCTGTTCTTTGAAATCACCAGCCAAAGCTACAGGCCAGGAGAGGAGAAAAACTACTGAAGTAGACTTTGAAATTTATACTTTTAAAAACTGTGCACAGTAACAAACAAAATTTAGCAATCTGCTTACAATTTCAATTACCTGGATGTTAGTCAAGAAAAATACAAAACGCAAGCTAACCTTCAAGGGTGTGCTGGAGTTCCAACACTTGATTAATAAGTCGTGTTTTCTCCTCCAGTTCCACCTGATTTTCAGCATCAACTGCTGTAATGAAAAGGTTCAGATTTACTATTAATATTAGCTACCATTTGTGTAGTATAGCACTTAAAAGATCTGCAAAATAGCTTATATTCATTCTTACTTGACTTATACAAGAGCCCTGTAAAATAAAAGGTTAAATCCCACATGGCAGATGAGGACACCAAGGTGAAGGTAAAATGTTTTGCCAACATCTCGTAGTTAAAGAATGAAAATTGCCTTAAATCTTTTCTAGAACTAGATGGGATTATAAATAAGTACACTGGCCAAGATCAAAGCCTTCTAAGTATTGATTCTCTGCTCTTTCTATTGCTTAATAAAGCAATGTATGTGCCACAAAACCAGGAACATACAAAAAGGAAAATGAAGAACATACCATCCATGTCAGCATTCATCATCTTCGGTAACAAACTTTTGGGCCTTGGATGCAAAATTCTTGATGAATGGTCTGCAATAAGAAAAAGTTAGAAACATAGACACATAGAGTAATGAAATATAAGCTTGTTTTTCAAAAGAAAATTAAGTGACCCAGTAGGACCCTTTTCCCATGCTTTACTAAGAATAAATACCCAGTGTGGAAATAAGCAAAGAATATTTACAGTTTACAAAGAGAAGTATTAAGTAAATAAGAGAAAATGTTGAGTTTCTTGGTAGTCAAAGAAATGCATAATAAAATACCACTGTATATTTCGTAAAATATTTTTCTAAAAGATAATGATCAATGCTAGCAAAGTTATGGAAAAACAAACACAAAATATTGGACACAAATTTTAAACGTAATATTTTTGGAAAGCAGTACAGTAATAAACAAGATTCATAAAAACATTTAAATATTTTTTACAAAGTAATTTTACTCTTGGAAATTTAGCCTAAGGAAAATTAAGAAGGAAAAAAATTACATACATAAAAATCTTTACTTCAACCTTATTTATAACCCAGTAAATTGGAAACGACATAAACTGTCCATTCAGAGTCTGGTTGATTATAGTTGCCATTTCTAATGGAGTGGCTACTAAAAATAATTATGACTATAATAACATGAAAGAATGTTTATGCCATTGTATATTCACTGATGTAAATTATGTGAAAAATCTTTAGTATGGATAAAGATAACATAGCAAATTGAAAAAGCTCTTACATTAAGGATAATGGCAGCAAGGAAGACAAATCTCTCTAAAAATATTCTTCATTATTAAAACATTGTTTCATATATACCAATTAACACTTTTTAAACATAAAATTCAAAAGAAAAATACTAGTTATCTGAAACACTAATATGGGTTAAATGAAAAATATGTACTTGTCACCTCCTGGTTATAGTTAAAATAGTTTAATTAGGATGTAAATGAGTAAATAAATATTAATATTTTCTTCTGTCCATAAAAGGCTCCAAAATATTAAAGCACCAAATCCTTGTGAAACATGTTCTGCTCTATTGCTAACATTCATTTCACATGCAATGGGCTCAAAATTTATTAAATAATGTACCAATTACTGAAAACAGATTTGTTAACCAATCTAATTTACTCACTGAAACAACTTAGATCTTAGTCAATGTTGTTACTCTTTCAACAAGTATTTATTGAGCACCTACTATACCCAAGGCATTGCTATGCCTCCATATGCTGAACAGTAGAACCCAAACCTATTGAACAAGGATGTCTACATACCAGAACTAGAATCACAATCAAAACAGTGAACAGTGTATTGTATATTCCCTCATGACACTTCATGTGCTGGCATGAACATGGCAATAGAATGCTCAGTGTACACATGTATAAACTACCTCTCAAGTAAGATATCACTCAGTCTAAAAAAGAAAGATATTAAACCTCCTTTATACGTAGCATTATTAAAGAAGTAACACTAAAAATAATGCTTAATAAATCTACCCCAAGTCTTCTCACTTATCCAGCATTAGCGCTACTCTCCCTCACTGGTTTTAACTCTCAGGTTCTTTGTACTTCAGAAAAAATTTTAGATAGATAGGTAGATATAGTTGCACACACACACACACACACACACTGACCCTTGAACAAGGGTTTGAACTATGCGGGTCCACTTACACTCAAATTTTTTTCAATAACTACTACTACAGAACTACACGACCTACAGTTGGTTCAATCTGCAGATGTGGAATTGCGTATATGGCAGGCCGACCGTAAAGTTGTATGTGGATTTTCAATCGTGCAGAGGGTCGGCACCCCTAACCCTCATTGTTCAAGGGTCAACTGTTTAAATATGTGTGTATATGTATCTATACACACACACACACATAAATCCAAATAGACTGATTACGATATTTTTTTCCAAAAATTCTTTAAGTCATTAAATGCTTTGTATAATAGTATTCGAAGACCACACTTCAAAAATTATTCTTCTCCATTCAATCAATGTGTCTTTATAATTGAAGAGGAAGAGTGCTAGCAGTGAAAACTTTATTTGGCCCTTCCCCAAGAGAAGAGCACTTTCATACCACTTAAACTATTGATATTTGTCTGGGAGGGATGACAGAGGTAACAGCCAAAAGCAAAAGTAAATGATCTTGGGAATACTCAGCAACAGCAGACTTCAACTTGGCTATCTTCCCTGCTACATGAGAGAAGTATTCCCCATTTTTTAAAAGTTTGCTTTACGCCACTTCACTTGTATAAAAGACCTACGTTAGTACCTGTTTTGCTAAACAAAAGAAATCTGACGAGGATTTTCACTTTCGTGAAAAAAGGCAAAAAACAAAAATAGCATTCAGCGTTTGTTTTGCAGCGAGGTGTCAGAGGCAGCACTCACTCTGAGCAGTGACACCAAGCTCCTTCCCTGAGAACTACACTCAGCATCTCAGCCGCAAGCCGCCACAGCTCTGACCTGTGTCTGTGAGCATCCGTGTTTTATTTATTTTGTGCATCTGTTAGCAAGATGTGTCCTAAGATAATTGCTTCATCACTTTACGCCATTTCAGCTTACAAAAGGTAGGAATGCTCTACTTTAAGGTAGTAGGGGGAAACCTGTATATTAAATGCTCCAGATTTCTAATATCCAGTCTTTTTAAGAATACACCTGAAACAGAATTTTCACGACAGCTGAGAAGAGTGATATGATACACAAGTCAAAGCAACAGATAGGGCTTCCCTGGTGGCGCAGTGGTTGAGAATCTCCCTGCCAATGCAGGGGACATGGGTTCGAGCCCTGGTCTGGGAAGATCCCACTAGGCCCGTGAGCCACAATTACTGAGCCTGCGCGTCTGGAGCCTGTGCTCCGCGATAATGAGAGGCCTGTGCACCGCGATGAAGAGTGGCCCCCGCTTGCCGCAACTAGAGAAAGCCCTCGCACAGAAACGAAGACCCAACATAGCCATAAATAAATAAATAAATAAATAAATAAATAAACCCAAAGTTAAAAAAAAAAAAAATTACCTAAAAAAAAAAAAAGCAACAGATAATCACAAAATCAATGCGCTCAACTTTGAAATCAGATCTAGTATAGGGATGGGTTATACTTCTTTTGCCCGTATTTTAGTCTAATACTAAAATTAAACCCAGAAGTCTTCCATAAATGCAAAGTGTTCCAGGCTGACCAATGTAGTAGGTAAGGAAAAAGAAGCCAGTTTCTGAAATTTTGGCCACATATAACCCAAACAATAGAAAATTACTCTTAGAAAGACACGTCCAGATTGGGGTGGAAGCAAGAGCACAAAAGCAGGGCGCAAGGACAGTGCTATAGGATATACCACATAACGCAAGACAGCACTACTCACATCATAGTCCATGTAAGATTGCCCTGAGGGCTGAACAGTGCAAAACCTGCCCAACTCTATGTGGCAGCCGTGTGCAACACCAGAGTATCACCGGCTGCCTCTGCATGACAACAACAAAAAAACACAAGTAGCCATTTTTTCTTACTGTGATGTGATCAAATAGACCAGTCTCAAAACGCTACTCCTGTATATATTCTAAGTCTGTCAGGACAGCCAGAGTCATAAACAGATTTATTTTATATATGGGATCAAAACGTTTGTTGAGCTCTTTAAGTCAAAGTATTTTAGCCATGGATTTTACTTCCTTCAAAATAGGGTCAATCGTCAAACTTTGCAATGCCTACATTAGCACAGTACTACATCATAATATGCACTCGACACAAGATTAAATTTTTCAACTATAAAATTCTTTTTCTCAATCTATAGTTGCTATCATATCAATCCAATTGTGTCAGATGTGCTCTTAGGAGTTCATTTTCAACTCCTTCTGCCCCTACACATAAATCCAAACCTGACATTAAAAGAGAGAGAATCCAGACCAAAGTATCTCAAGTGTGGGAACACTGAAATAAATGTGGGGTGCTAACGCTGATCTGTTTATCCAAAATCTGCCTTAGCGTATCCAAAATCTGCCTTAGCGTATCCAAAATCTGCCTTAGCTCTCCGCAATGGATATGACTGTCTGGGATTCCTCAACTCTGACCTAAGCTGAGGTCAGATCTCATAAAACTTTTCTCAAAAATCACAGTAAATTTTAGTGCCTATCTTCATCTAGCCTTGGTCAGTGGAAGAGAATCTAGAGTTATTTTGATAATTTAAGTCCAGGGAGCAAAGGTATGGAAAGAACAAGGATCCAGAAATGTGGCAAGCATTAGTATAGACCCATTTTCCATGCCCTCACAGTCAACTGTGACCAAAGGCTATCATCTTACCAAGTACACCTCTACCTTCTTTTCTAGTATGCCCAACAGTACCATGACATGCTCTTCATAAGAGGCAGTTTAGCACAGTGATTAAGAACATGGATTTAGATTACCTGGATTCAAATGCTAGCTCTCCTATTTATAAGCTCTGGACCTTAGGTAAGATTAACATCTCAGCCTCAGTTTCCTCATCTGTAAAATGAGGTTAATAACAGTATGTACCTCATAGTTTTGTTGTGAGAATATTATGAGTTGATATATATAATGTGATTGCAACAATACACAGTAGTTATTCAATAATGTTAGCTATTATCTTTTCTACCTTTTAGCTCTATTTCAGGCCACAAGAAGAATTTTTAAAAATTACCTGGTCCACTTGCCTCATTTTTACAACTAAGCCAAGGCCAAGATGATAATGGCCTACCTAAGATCACAGTAATACTTACATAGACAGAGCCAAGACTACATACAGTCAATGTCTCAGTCTAGTTTTATCCACCACTCCACCACAGGTATGCTCACATCGGAGACCTGAGATTTTGAGACTTTTCCGATATCCACCCAACCTAAACCACTCAACTTTTCTGCATCTAAAACTGATTTTCATCATCCGTCATCAACTTACTAATGGAACTAGCAAGACTACTAAACGTCACTGTGCATTAATATACTAAATTCTTTACATATATTAGCTCATCAAATCAACAGGACATGGTACTTTACAAACGTGGACCCTGTATCTCAGAAAGGCTACATATCTTGCCTTAGAGTTCATAGCCGAAGTCTGTACCAAGAATCTGAACTCAGATCTAACTAAAAAGTCCCTGCTTTTTCCATTATGCAATGGAAGACACTTTAATATGACCCTAATCTAAATTTGCAAAACATTTTGCAACCCTTGATGTCAAATTTCTTTGCTATTTCTACTATCTAAAAAACTGAAGGTAAATTTCATCCACTGCAAGCTGCAACGACTTTCAACATGGCTTGTTCAAGTCCCTTCAAATTCTGACTTGTTCTGGTTAAGTCCAATTTTAAATTCCACAAAATTAAGGGACTGTTTGGCCAAATATTTGATCAGAAACGAGATCCCCAGAGTGGCTAGCTATATTGAGTTTAATCAATGAATGAGTACAGGCACGGAATATATAGGCACAGCTTTGGATTCTCAGGTACGGAGTGCTGGGAACAGAGCACACCATCTGTCCTTAATATTATTACGTCATAGTACTGGAATCGATACACAACGAAAATCCTGTCTTTCAGGAATGTCTCCTGTTTCTCCTTTCCAACAATCCTAAGTCCCTAAACTTGTCCAGCAGGACCCTTGAAAGATGCCCACTGAGAAACTAACTCGGGAGCTACTTTCAGAGCCTGAAAAGATGTCGCCAGCCCTGGCTTCACCGCTCACTCGGCTCCCTCCCCGCCCCCGCGTCCTCTCCCCCGCCCCCGTCTCCGAGCTCTCGGCCGAGAAGCCGCGGGCTAGTCCAGGCATGCCAGGTCCCAACCCAACCGAACGCCCCTCCCGCAGTCCCACTTCAGGGCGGGGGGAGGGGGGGCCGGGCCGACAGAGGCTTTAGACTCAGGATCCGCGGGGAGAAGGCGGCAGGAGGTCCGCGCCACGGACCGCGGGGGGCCCTCCACAAAGGAACCTCTGCGCCCAACAACGAGAGGATGAGAAAAAGAGGCTGCGCAGGGGTTCTGCAGGGAGCCAGGCCTCGGCCGCCCACCTAACGCCCAGGCCGTAGGACGCTCTTCCCGGGTCCCCGTGCGCCGGGCCGCGTACATCCCGCCCCGCCCTCCAGGCTCTCGTCAGTACTGAGGCCGCAACTCCAGTCGCTCAGGGCCAAGCCCTCCGCGGCCCACGACGGCCCTCACCTGCCGTTTGAGGCGCCGGCAGTGGGAGGGATCGGGAGGATACCTCAGGCCTGGACACTCGGACCAACTGGCACCGGCAACCCCGCCCTCTCCGCCCACAGAGCGTGCGTCGAGGCTGGAGTCCCGCCCCGTCCCGGCCCGTCGCCAGCCAATCCCCACTCAAGAAGGCACGCTTGCGCATTAGCTACACGACGCCCCAATCATCCTACCTCAAACCCTCGGGATCCACCTTTTGCCATAACAAAAGGGCACTGTCATCCAATCAGGGTTGAGGTCGTTGTGGGCGGGTCCGGGAAGAGCAACAGCCAATGACAGTACAGAAGCTAAGCTGAGCGTGCGAAAGGCAGTCCGAGCGAGGCAGCTCCTCAGTTTCAGCCGGTCCGTGAAAATGGGGTCAAGAAATCCAGTGTGGAAAATTCTGACAGCTGTCAGGAAGGAGGTTGGTAAAACCTAACACTGGGCGAGAGAGAAATCATTCAAATTCAAGAAAAGGACGTGTGTGGACATAATAGAGAAAGTACCCTGGTTCTTCAGTTCTAAAAGCAGACTTTTCCATATTTTTAATTTCCCAAATCGGAAATGTCTTAAGTGTACGTCTAACGGACTGTTCCTCTCCGCATCTTCCCCAAACTATCATAAAATGCATAGTGCGCCGGACCATTTAATAATATTTTAGAATTGAGAAAATACCTTAATACTACTTTGGCGTATAGCACTTTTGCTCACTTTATCCCATTTGATTCTCACAGCAGCCCACATAAAGAAGCTTCAGAGTAAATAAATTTCCTGCTCAAGGTCATAGACGCAGTGTGAAATGCTGTGTTTCAGGCTTTGGGATGTAATGTAATCAGGCTGGGTACCATTCACAGGTACCTAGCACTTGACACAAAGCAGCATCCTGCTGGCTTTGAATATTTGTTATTGTTTTGGCTTTGGCACATTCTCCTGAGTTGTAGAGGTGAGTCATATCTCTACCTGTTTCTTGACTTTTTACTTCTAGCACAGTTTGCTGACATACAGCCTTACTTTTTTTAAGGAATATATAAAAAACTTTTTCCGTTCAGTGTTTGAGAACTATACATTTGACTAGAACTAAGATACACACTATGAGGAAAATTTACTAGAATGCAATGCAGGAGCTAAATACATGAGAAATAAGAAAGATTGAACATAAATCTAAGAGGAGTGTCAAAAAGAGAGACTAGAGAGAATGGGTGTGGTCAGTATTTAAAGAGTAATAACTAAGAATTTTTCAGGGTTGTGGAATATTTGAATTAGATTCAAGAAGCACTTATTCTTGAGCAGGATTAAAATAAGGAATTCTGTACCTGGACACATCGTGGTGAAACTGCAGAACACCAAAGACTAAGAGAACTATTAAATGCAGATTTTTTTTTTTTTTCTAGAAGAACAGGTTTTTTGGGGGTTGCTTTTTCCTTTTAGTTTTATTTATTTATTATTTTTATTTATGGCTGTGTTGGGTCTTCGTTTCTGTGCGAGGGCTTTCTCTAGTTGTGGCGAGCGGGGGCCACTCTTCATCGCGGTGCGCGGGCCTCTCACTGTCGCGGCCTCTCTTGTTGCGGAGCACAGGCTCCAGACGCGCAGGCTCCGTAGTTGTGGCTCACGGGCCTAGTTGCTCCGCGGCATGTGGGATCTTCCCAGACCAGGGCTCGAACCCACGCCCCCTGCATTGGCAGGCAGATTCTCAACCACTGCGCCACCAGGGAAGCCCCCTTTTAGTTTTAAATAGGGTAAAATATACATAAAAGACTTACCATTTAAATAACCATTTTAAAGTGTGCAGTTCAGTAGTGTTAGGTATATTCTCATTGTTGTGCAGCCAATCCCCAGAACTCTTTTCATCTTGCAGAACTGAAATTTTATACCCATTAAACGACTCCCCATTCACCTCTACTGCCAGCCCCTGGCAACCACAACTTTTTCTGCTCTGTCAGTTTGACTATCTGAGGCACCTCATGTAAGTGGAATCATACAGTATTTGTCTTTTGTGACTAACTTAGCATAACATCCTCAAGGTTCATCCGTGTTGTAGCATGTGTTAGAATTTCTTCTTATTTAAGGCTGAATATTATTCCATTGTAAGTATATACCACATTTGGTTTATCTATTCATCCTTCAGTGGACACTTGAGTTGTGTTTAGCTATTATGAATGCAGCTATGAACGTGGTATGTGCAGATATCTCTGTGAGACTGCTTTCAGTTCTTTTGGGTATATATCCAGAATTGGAATTGCTAGATCATATGGTAATTCTATTTTAAAAGCAACTTTTAAAAATGTGATATTAACACAAGAATAGACAAAAAGAAAGTTAGAAAGGCAAGTACCTGTACCTGGAAGTTGGTATAAAATAAAGGTGTCTGGTAAGGAAGAAATGTTGGTAAGGTTGTGGGAAAAACTATTACTCATTATTCTTGGTAGTAAAATTGGCACAGAAACTTTGTTAATTGGCTATATAAAAGACAAATTATGGTGGTTTTAGTGAAATTGGCTATTCATATAAAAATATGGAATTAGATCCTGATCTCACACCAAAAATAAAATTAAATTCCAAATGAAGTAAATGTGAAATGTGAAAAACAAAACTCTGAACTTTTAGGAAAACACAGATGTCTTTATGACACCACCGTAGAGAAGGATTTGTTAAACCAGACAAAACAGTGCCATTCATTAGGAAAAGATTTTAAATTTTGATTGTTTTATACACAGATGAGAAGACATTTTAAATCAAGTTAAAAGCAAGCCACAGACTGAAATAATATAGTAAAGCTCTGAAAATATAAAGAATTCTGACAAAGATAAAAAAAAATATTCAAATAACATAAACAGGCAACTCACAAAAGAGGAAAACTGAGTGGTCAGAAAGATTTTTTTTTAATGTTTACCTTCACTAGTAATCAGGGGGATCGATATTAAAACAAGATAAAGGGGTCAGTTCATTAAGAAGATGCAAAATCCTAACAGTGCTACAAAGTGGCACTGAAGCAAAAACCGATAGAACTGAAATAAGAAACTAGCCTACAACAATAGTCAGAAAGTTCATCACTCCCCTCTCTGTAATTTGTAAAACAAGTATACAGAAAATCTGTAAGGATAAAGAACCCAGGACCCAAGCTTGCCTTCACATTCGAATCACCTAGGAATCTCCTAATAACTCCAAAGAACAGCCTACATCCCAGACTTATTAAATTATGGTCTCTAGGGTGGGATACTGACATGAATATTTTTGGAATTTACAAAGGTGGTTTCAACAGTGTGCAGGCAAATTTGGGAACTGTTGATATAGAAGACCAGAATAAAAACTTCTATCAACATATTTGACCTATTTGACATTTATAGAACATTCCACCCAATAACTAGAGAACTTGTCTTCTTTTCAAATGCACATGGAATATTCACCAAAATGGACCATATTCTATCATAAAACAACCTCAACAAATTTTAAATGATTGTAGTCATAACAAAATATTTTCTCTGCCCAGAAAGGAATTAAACTAGAAATCAATAACAAAAAGATATTTGTAGAAAACCAAGTAGTTGGAAATTAAACTACATGCTTCTAAAGACACTATGGGTCGCAAGAGAAGTCACAAGAGAAATTAGAAAATATTTTCAATAAATGTAAACATGTCAAAATTTGTGGGATGTAATGAAGCAGTGCTTAGAGAAATTTCTTTACCATTAAATGCTTATATGAGAAAACCACCTATGAAATAGTCTTGCAAAGAAAGTTTTTTTTTTAATGCAGCCTGACCCAATCAAGTCCATAAACTAGAAATTTAACAGGAAATACAGAGGAGAGAGAAATATGTTAAGTCTACCATCTGGATAAACTTAGCAAAATCTGACAATGGAACAAAACAACAGGACAAGAAACAAAGCCCTTTTCTTTAACAAATAAATCGCACTGGAAGAAAAAAGAATGGAAGGAAGACTTGTAGATAAAAAGACACTTAAAATACATTTTAAAAAACAGACCCAAAAAACCTATGGTTTATTTTGAATGCACCCTTGGATGATAAAACTATTTTTAAAATGCAAGAAAATGATTACTATAAGTAGGATACGGTAATTCTAGAGCATTCAACTTTTTAAAATTTCAGAAACAAACATATATCTTGCTAGAGAATTTAAACTTAAAGGAAGTCTTTAGACAAGCTATCTGAAGAAAATAACACACAAAAAGGTAACCATAATATTAGAAGAAGCATATCATTCACAAAATGTTGCAAATTGGATAAAACAGTGTTGCTGATAGTTATGTCCTTCAATGAATAGAAAAAAATTCTTGAAATGGCAAAAAGGTGACAAAAAAGAACAATACACCCAAGTGAATATAAAAAGGGAGTAGAAACCTTGGCAAACTAGCCATGAAGTGAACATTCATTAAATTATTTATTTACATGGTGTTTCATATTTGCATTACATTTTTCAACAAAAAATCGTTTAAAAATAGCCACAAAATTCCCTTCTGAATAAGGAAAACATTCAAGTACAAATAGGAACCACTGAAATTGCATAGAAATACTTGATTATAAGATGGGCATTCATGTGATCTGGAAGGCGCATATATTATAAACCCTCTAAATAAAAGCACAAATTAAAATATTCTTCATAGAGAATGGGGAACTCCAAATGGAAAACTACTGTTACAAGACAAAGTATTATGTGAGGAAGAAATAATAAATAATAAAATAGAGAACCTCCAAGGTTGTTTTGATGTTCTAGTCTGACATACTCTCATCAAGCACATAAAAACTTTGAACTTGTTTTCAGTAATTAGAGGGATCTAAACATACTGTGGATATTGTAAAGTGAAATATGCTAAATGGAGGCACTTTGATAACTTTCAAGTGTAACCAGGTGTGTTCCCGCCTACGTTACACTCATTAATTTGCAAAATGTGTTTCATCTCATTCCTAAAAAAGAACTCACATTTTCCTTTTTACTTATTTTTTTTTTCCCTTGAAAGGTTATTGAATTCATTGGAGAATGAGTGTTGTCCTGAATTTGGTGAGTAAAGAATATTTTCTGCTTGTGGAAACTTGATTTCAAGACTAGACTTAATAGTATGCTCTACTGCTATTTGGAAATTAAGTTGTTTTTGTTTACTTTTCTGAAGATTATAATTCCCTGATAATAACCAATAGTTGGCTAATTTGAACAGAATCATTTTCATTCATCTGTTCAATAGAGAAAATGTAGGAAGTTACCAGTGTAGTTTTAGTGTTTCTCAGATGAAAATTCAGAAGGATTTCAGGGTCTCCATGGAATCAAGCTTTGAACTTGTTGACAAAAATGAAAATAGTAAGGAATGATTCTGTGCAGTCTTGATGCTTATTTTTCTCTAGACGAAGTATTGTCTAATCAGTGTTTCCCAAAGATTGATGCTTATAGCTCTGGTTGAACATGACGAACAGTTACATATTTTATCAATAATAGAAAAATATGAATAATACAACTAACCCTCAGTTTGCAGATGTTGTTGTTTAGAACAAAGCTAAGTTCAAAAGTGATGTTAATTAAATTGTTAATTTAATATGGCAAAAATTACAACGTTGGTATGCAAATGTCTGGTTTGGAAAACCCTGGTCTGTCAACAGTGCAGTAAACATTGGTTTGAAGAAGAGGAAACCTGGGTTCCAGTTCTGACTCAACCTGTATGTGTTCATTCAATTCTTCATATATTTACTAGTTTAAAAGTTTACTTTAGAGTTCCTTAGAGCTAGATGCCATAGCATATTCAGATATTTGAAATTGACAGTAAGGTTATGGTGGATGAATCACTTTACCATAGACCCCTGTTTCCTCAAATGAGGGATTGGGATAAAGTTAATTCTGCTTCTCTAATATTGTATAAATTAACTGAGGAATTTATCAAGTAACACTACCAGTGAGTTACAGCAGTTGGTTCCCCATATTTAAGAGTCAACCTTTGATGCTTTGGTTGTGTCTGACAGTCCAGCCCTTAGCACCGTACCTGCCATAAGATCTGAGAGCTTTCCTGAGTTAAGTTATCTTTGAGCCGCTCCATTTTAGCTTTTATGATTTGGGGTTTCTGTGATTCTGTACACATGAATCTACCACTATCAATCATTTCAGCTGAGTACCTGTTCCACTAAATTTTTATAAAATAATCTGCTTTAAAATCAAGACTAATCATTGGGCTCTTGGAGCATAAAGGGGATTCTGGTTTTCTTTTGGTTTTTTTTTTTTGGATTCTGTTTTAATAAGACAAAGTGATTCTTTGAAGGGCCTAGGAGTCAGGGTTGCAAGAAAATAACATTTCACAAAAAGAATGCACATGAGTTGCTAGCAAGTCTCTAAAATGCTCGGCTGCGGATGGATTTTCTTACTTTCGATACACAAACGTAATCCTCATAGTTTTCTGTTTCCCTGGTAACTGTTTACACTAAATAATCAACTTGGGAGAGTTCCTCTGTCAGGCTGTGTCAGGATCTGGGATTTTACACAACTCGCAAGCTTACAAGTTAGCCTGCTATGAGTTCGTGAATGCAGGGAGAGGACATTGGATGCCTGCGTCAGAGTCCAAGGCCTCTGTTCCTCACAGCTCACAGCAGCGTGAGCTTCGTGCTGGTTTGCTTCTGTTTCCCATTTCTCCCAAGCCCCCATAGATGCCTGCACACGCAGAGGGTTATTGTACAGGGAGGGACGCTGAGCTCAGGGAAGCTATTGCTTTTACGGCAAGTGGAAGCATGCTCGCTCTTCAACCAGGGGAAGGCATTACTTCATCCCTTAGAGTTGCTCTCTGCAAACACACCCTCAGAAACGGCCTGAATAAAGGCCGGGCAGGTCCTTGTGCTCTTGGCAAACCAGCAAGAACATGCAGTGACGCTCAGGGCCCCTGGCCGACTGCCCCTCTCCCAAACCTCTAACCTCTTTAGTTTGTGACAAATTCCTATTTTCCTTCCTCCTTCCTTATACAATTATCTCAAGGGAAATAGGACAAAGTGTCTCATAAAGTGTTGGTGGGATGCCTGTCAGTCAAAAAGGATGAAAACTATACTAGGTGGCATTGAAGAAACATTAGTATTGATAGAAGTCAATGGCATAATCATAGTAAATAAATTTTTAAATAAATCAAGTCATATTTTGTAACATTCCCCCTACACTATTTTCACCATTTCAGCAGACTTTGCAACAATCAGAAGGAAGGACAAACCTGTCTGTAGTTTCTTTGAAAACAAACGGTTAAAATTAATAATTGCCAGGATAATTAGTAACACTCATCACAGCAAAAGCAGATCAAGCCTTCCCCAACTTGAAGCAGAGATCCGGCCAGGCTCCCTTTCTTCTTCTTTGCTAATGAGGGCAGAAAACGAGAGAGAACACCTTGCTGCTAAGGAGTGGGGGCTTTGCCCATCCTGCTCAGATATGGCCTCTGTGTCTGGTCTAAACGCTGATGACAACTAATTTAAACAGTTCAAGTCCCCTTAAAACTGTAGAAGAAATAACTCCTCAAGTTATGGAAAGAGCCCAGGACTCCTTGCTACTCATCCTTGATGGTAGAATTGTGAGTTCTGGAGTTTGAAGTAGGTTTCCTTTATGCACAACATGAAGCTAGTTATAAGTAAATAGGATGTAATTTTCATTTGGGGAGAAAATTGATATGCCCTTCAGAGGCATCCTGGAGTCCATCCTTCTCACAGAAGTTTCTTCAGAGGTGATCTCTATAGATCTTTATGTTTCAGGGCATTAATTTCACTTAGAGCATTGTTTCTCCCACTTAAAAAAGTTTTATGTCAAAATACGTTTTAGTATATTTTCTAATAAGCATCATTGGCCACAACCCAACTCAGCATTTTAACATTTTCTGGTACGTATCTCTGTGGTTTAGTTTTGGATTTGATGTCAAAGGTGTATAGTCTACTCTTAATGTCACCTCAGAAGAGTATCATCAGCTTAAAAAAGCCACTGGTTTTGCCATGCTGCAAGTGACCACCTGCAGACATGGGAATTAGAGTGCTTGGTGGTCTGTGAGTACTAAGAATATCGGAATAGAAACCCTCCTATACCCGATTCCTTAAATCCCTTGAAGAAGAACCAGCTGATCTTCATGAATGCAGCCCAATTGCCAGTACAGTGTCTACATATGTGTCTGTAAATACTGGTTGAATGAGTGAATGAATGAATTTTCTGCTTTGGGTCCTTCCTTTTTCTGTCTCATGAAAAGCAGACATGTCTGTGCTGCGTTAGAGGATGACACAGTATTTCCACAGTGTCTTTTCACTTCAGAGCCCACATGACTTTCTATTAAATTATCTCACTGCCCCTTAACACATCCCAGTGAGAGGGCAGCAAAGCCAAAGAAGTCATTTTCCTTATGGTCCAAGTGGTGGTTCTTCACACTTACAGAACATGAGGCACACATGAACCATCACCTAGAGTGACAACTGATGTCACCTCATCATAACTTACGTCTCTGACAGCTGTCAGGAGATACTCAGAATACACTAAAAGACACCATGAACAACATTTAGGGGCCAGAAAGAGGGAACGGCTAGTGACTTGATGGCATATATTCTCTTTGAGATGGTACGCTAGTGACCTCTAGTGGCAAAATTGATTCAAGATCAGTTTCTATTGATAATTCACCACAAAAGATTTTTCTTATATCAATCCTGTGTTTTCCATTCATGTAGTAACATTTTCTACTTGTAGAATGACCTTAGTCATGCACAATGACTTACTTGTAGCTGTTCATATCCAAACATTATTTTCTCATTTCATAGAATCAACTTTTGAGCTGAAAGAGCTCTCGAAAGGATTTGTTGGTTTTATTTCATTATGTGTGGAAAATGAGACCCAGAGAAATAAAACGACTTGCCTGAAGTATCACTTCAGGGGTGGAACTAAAAGTCTAATAAGTCTAAGGCTCTTTTCAAACTTCAGATGACTGCAGCCCAGCTGACATCTCAGTGCAACGGCATCAGGGATTCTCAAGGGAAAACTGCCCAGCTAAACCCCCTGAATCTCTGAGCCACAGGACAGTGAGCAAACAAAATGATTGTTGCCTTACAACACTAAGTTTTGGGGTATGTTATACAGCAAGAATAATCAAAACAAAGAATTTATTTAGGAAATTTCTCTGATTCTATACATAATAATGAAAAATACAAAATAATATGCACCTCTCAGGTACTAGTTAATCTTCTATTAATAGTCAAAAACATCAGCTATAATAAATCAAAGAGCTCTCAGCCCAAGTGAATACATATTCTAACTGATAGAAATATAAGTTCTCCTTCTTCCACTAAACTATACATTTTAAAGATATTTACATTTTGAAACTATGGACCCAGAAGAGGATATATGTGTTCTGCACCCTATAAAAATCAATGAGTCAGTCTCAGTCAAAAAGTATCATTGGAACTCCTAATGTGTTGCTCACTTAAGAGAATACAGAAATCTCTCAAAGAATTTATAATCTAGTTGGTAAGACATATCGAACCCACATTAGCTAGAACAACTGTAAAGCAGGGTGGTGCTAAGTATGACAGAACTTTGCAGAGAAGAGAGAGAGTGGGGCTGGATTAGGAACACATCTGGGGGTAGGGACATGATGGAGGGACCTTCTGACTAGTAGACTTGACATTTTCCCAACTGCAATTATTATGAGAGTTGGCAGTGCTTCTCCCTTAATTTCTTTCTGTATCTCTAATACCTGGCCCATAATGGGGATGCAATATAAACATAGTGAATGAATGGCTGAATGATATGTGTTTGGAAGTAGTAGGAAGTAAGTTGGAAAAAATTAATAAATGAAAGAGTGAATGAATGAATCAGCTGAGGAGGACATGGAAAGCCAAGCAGGAATTTGATCCAATGGATTCCCAAGGTGGTGAGTGACATGTTTTCTAGAAAGATATATGGAGAGCTAAGTATCCAGAGTGAATCGGTAGGAAGAAACTACAGGAGGAGGAGTATATAATAACAACAGTAATAGCTAACATTACTGAGTTCTAACTATCTGTAAGGTGCTGTACTGAGCACTGAACATAAAATAATTCATTCAGTCCTTACCATAATCCTATAAGGTAGGTACTATGATTATCATTACTTTGCACATGAGAAAACTGATATTCCTAGAGGCTAGCTTATACGACTCTATGACTGTTATAAAATTCAGTCGTGAGTGGTAGAGGCAGTGAAAAAGGAGACGAAGGCATATTACCATAAACATTTTAAAGAAAGTAGAAGCAGGATGTGTTAACAGATTAATCAACTATGGAAGATAAAAGTGAAGGAAGGGTCCAAGATGACCATGATTTTTAGTCTCGAGTTCTAGGAAAATGATAGTACCATGTTGCAACTCTGCCACCTGGGTGGGTTACCCTATCAGACTCCAGCCCTTTTTCACCCAAGGTTCTGAGAGAGAACTAAGCCCACCTAAGGTATTCATTGCATGAAATAAAATCAATTCTCCCCTTGCATCTAGAAAGGTACTTCTTATGTGTCATCCCTGGGAGAATTGAGAAAGTAGTCACTCAGATCCTTTTCCACGTTCCAAGGTTCTTTTGAGGAATCCTGGTTGAGAAAGGCTATCATTGTTTAGCAGAAGACTTACTTTTGAAAACTGTATTATTTAGCCTATTCACCCTTGTCCTTCCCTCAAAAAACAACCTCAAACTGTATAACTTTGACTAAGGAAGTCCTGGTTCCAAAGTTCTAACTTTGAGCAAATTCCTAGCTCTGAGCTGCAGCCCATTTGATGGCCAAATCCACTGAATTTAATTCTTCTTGAACTCAGTAGCTTGAACTGTTAGTTGTTTTGTTTGTTTTGCCTTGGTTTTTCTGTATGTTTTCCTTACAAAGAATTTTCTTGGAAAGATTTTCCCCTTCCATCAGTAACTTTGCCTTCTTAAAATGGTGACTCCAGGACCTAGACTTTGTAGGTTGGTGACACTATACCTCTGTGTAGAGAGCCCAGAATCTCCCAGACTCTATAGGTCTTTCCTGAAGCACTAAGTGCTTCTCTCACCACTTGGGTTTGATGTGGTTTCCCTGCCTTGTAATCCACTGAGGTTGGGAAGGGCTTACCTCATGGTGACATTTCACTGGAAGAGTCCTATGTGTTGACCAGAACACCTGTAAACCCCTTTAGGTCAGCCACCAAGCTGATGGAAAAAGATTTCTAAAGCCTCCTAACCATAAGTCCTTCACCTTTTATATCTTTAAATACATAAAGCTTATGGAATTTTTGGGAAGGGATTATTAGGACTGAGGTGGTGACAGAAAAAGAAAATGAATTGCTATTTCAGGTGGAACAATAAAGAACTGTGGTGGATTTTAGCTAACTACAACCCAAAGTTCATATTTTGAGCTTAGTTTTTGCATATTAGCAGTGACAATTTTACAAACTTCAAAAATCATTTGTTTAGTCAAGGGTATTAGTTGTAGAGAATTTTCCCTTGTACATCACAAGTATTTTTACTATATTTATAATATATGTAACATTTATTCCCCATTTACCAGATGCCCCACAGTTTTACAAGAACTATTTTATTTAATTCTTACAAAATGTTTAGAAGGTAGGTACTTGGTATCCCCATGCTATGGAAGAGGAAACTAAAGCTTAGAGAGGTTAAATAACTTGCCCAGTGTTACCACAGTTTGCTGAGCCAGGACTTGATTTCAGGGACTTCAGCTGCAGAGCTTGGAAACTTAATTATTACTCACTGTTGCCTAAGGAAAAGGCATCCTCCATAAATGAATAATAAGGGAAATAACTAGCCTGTGAAGCAATATTTACGTGTGAATAGTTAATAGACTTAGCAGCAGTAATTGTAATGTGCAAATTATATGTGCTTAAACCTAAATTTCTCTGAGCTAAAGACTTCCTCTCCATGTACTAAAATTATAAAACTAAAACTTTTCCCCAAAATCATTCAATTCAGACTAGTGAAGTATTGTTTCATCTCCTGGACCAGAGGAGCAAAAAGTGCAAAGGTCAGGCCATGAGATTAGGAAGAAGGAAATAGGAAGAGGACCTTGGACAGCATAGATGTGAGGACAGCATAGATGGGAAGGAGGGAAGGTGGAAAAGAGGGAGGTAGAACAAGGCAGGGAAGGGAGAAACAAGACCAGAGATGTCAGTTGAGAGGGAGAAAAGTCAAGGTAAATACAAAGAACAGAGTGGATTTTAAAATTTGTGGAGGGAATAAGGAAGATGTGAGAAAAAAGAGAAGGCATGAGGTACAACAAATTAAAGATGCTACGATGAATCGACCTCTATTAGAATGTTGAAAATGAGACCGAATGTGATGGTGTTTTCCTTAAAACAAACGTAGAAGGAAGAGTTACAGTAAGTAGTCTAGTGAAATGACAAAGACAGCTCTGCTCTGTATCTTGACCATTTTGTCAACATGGCCCATCTGGTATGTGGAAGTTAAGATCATAACCCTAACATGAATCCTGAATTTGAGGTCCATGTGGAAATACCAGTGTTTGGCTTATAAACATCCCATCTTCTGAGAGGAATTAAGGTTAACAACTTTGGGGAGCCCAGACACATGGTAATAGGAACACGTGCTGTCTACACCCACCGTCCACGTGGTGGCCATTCATTGCAGGGGAAGCATCGCTTGAGGCTCAAACCAGACACACTGAAGTGACAGCCTGAACTGAGAGCCTGGTACATAGTAGTCTCTCATTAAATATTTGTTGAGTGGATGAATGGACAAAAGAATGTGCAGCTTTTCCTTGTTGGTCATTCTTCCCTGTCTCTCTTTTGGAGACTAATTTATAAGAGAAGAAGAAATCAAGTGAGTGTAAGTGAGAATTTTAATAACTCAAGGCAGTAGGAAGAGAATCCATATACGCTTGATTAAAATACTACATATAAAAGATTTCAAGAGAGTAGGTAGCTCTTCCTCTTCTCCTTCTTTAAGGGCACGCTCAGGATTTTTAACCTACTCAATAAATTAGGAAACCATGAGTCTATTCTGATTTACATACATGCATACATAATAGTCTGATGTGAAATGGAATATTTACATAGTTTCAAAATATCTCCCACCCCCCAAATACTTGCTTATTATTAAAAGAAAAAGGAGTAAGTCACCACCATAACCAAGGGGGCAAAGTGAACCTCACTAGTAAAGGGATAAATAGAAATTATGTACCACCTGATAGGGTGCAATGAGAAGAACACAGCATCACTTCCGATATTCTTGCCAAGTGTATAAATATTGAGGACCCTTTTATAAACTAACTGCTCTATAATCTTTAAAAGTATCAAGGTTACAAAAGTAAAGATTGAGAAATTGTTCCAGATTGAAAGAGGCTAAATCGACATGACAACTAAATGCAATGTATGATTCTAGCTGGATGCTTTTGCTGTCACGGATATTATCAAGACAACTGGTGAGACTTACATGCACTTTGAAGATGAGGAGACAGTAATGTATGAATGTCAGTTTCCTGACTTTGTTGGTTGTATCATGATTATGAAGCAGATAGTCCTTGTTTGTAGGAAATGCGCACTAAAGTGTCCAGGGGTGATGGGGCATTGAGTTGGCAACTTACTCTCAAAGAATTCAGGAAAAAAAGATCCTTCTTCACGTGCTTGCAAGTTTTTGGCACTTGAGATTGTTTCAAAATAAAAATAAAACTTAAACAAATAAGATACGACTATGCTGAAGGGTGGCATTTACAATTTAATGTCTTATCTCCCCTGCTCCCCACCCTCTGTGCCTGGTGTGTCCTATAGCCAAATCTACCACTTTCTACATTTTATTTTTCTAATACAACTTTTTGCATGCATCACTAAAAATGCAAAAGGCAGTAGTGATGTTTTGATAGATGTCCTTAATCCTAGCACTGGTATTTTCACATGCTTCTCAAAATCAGCACTCATGTTAGGATTAATATCTTTCTTTTATATATCAGAAAAACCTCTGTTAATCTTATCTTTAAGAAAAAAATTATTGTATAAATAGAACATGAAAATGTGATAACATAATCCCTACACATTAGTAAATACATTTTCCCAAGTTCTCATCCCATCCTAGTCCATATACATAAATTACTTTTACATGGTTGTAATCACAGCATAGGTACAATTTTATATTCTACCTTTCTTGTCTGAGCGTACTCCAATATTGTTAGAGAGCCTCTGGGGATCTTCTTGCCCTCTGAATCTATGATTACATTTCTGAAACAGTGACCTCATAACATAACTAAGGGACCATATTTCATTGTTCAATGCCTGCAAAGTGGGCACCTTATTGCTTCCACCTTGTCAGTATAATGCAGTTATGCAATCTGGTAATTGCTGTCCTGATGCACTGTCATTTGATGAAGGCTTTGAAGTCACTCAGACCTGGGCTGCTATCCCAGCTCTGCTTCATACAAGTTCCTAAACCTTTCTGAGCCCCAGTCTTCAATCTCAAAAACAGGAATAATAATGTCTGTCACATGCTATTTGTGAGGATTAAATGAGATAATGAATGTGAAGTTCTGAGCACAGCACCTGGGACGTATTAAGTTATCAATAAATGTTATTAAAATTCATCTAAGAGATACATGACTAGTTAACAGAATGTGGGCTTACTCCAAATACTTAATTTTGTGACTCTCTTAGTTTTATTTGTGATGAATGTGGGTTATTTTTTAGATGGTATCAAATATCCAAAGAGTTCACCAGGATTTCTAAAGAAACCAACTGATTTTCCTAATTGTCTCCAGAATTGAGAACCTATAGGAAAATTAGAGTGACAGCTGACTAATCATCTTTCTCCAATGTCTGCTTTAGATTATCTGTCTACCACACCCCAAAACAAAAAGTTGAAAAAAAAGAACCCCTTAAAAATGTAATCATTGGAACATGACAGAAATATTAAACATACAGTTTGCTTTTTAAAAATGACCAGTTAGCTGTGAATTTGCCTAATTCCTTTTACAGTCAAATGATTGCATACTATGGAAAACGGATAATGTCCCAACTTACAAAATGGACCAATAAAGGAGTTACTGTTTGTGTTAGCAGGAAATATTCTACAAGTACTATTCTTTGAGAAATTCCTTGAAACATAGGCTCTCCCTGAGCAATTGTGTGTTTGATGATCACTGAGTATTTCACAGAGAGGCACTGGCTGAAAATTTTAGTGTTTAGGGGCCAACCATCATTGCCAACTGTGACTTGCTCAAATTATATATCAACTATGTTTTTTGGGTTTTTTTTAACATCTTTATTGGAGTATAACTGCTTTACAATGGTGTGTTAGTTTCTGCTTTATGACAAAGTGAATCAGCTATACATATACATATATCCCCATATCTCCTCCCTCTTGCATCTCCCTCCCACCCTCCCTATCCCACCCCTCTAGGTGGTCACAAAGCACCCAGCTGATCTCCCTGTGCTATGCGGCTGCTTTCCACTAGCTATCTATTTTACATTTGGTAGTGTATATATGTCCATGCCACTCTCTCACTTCGTCCCAGCTTACCCTTCCCCCTCCCCATGTCCTCAAGTCCATTCTCAACTAGGTTGTATTTACAGAAATTCTGTTTTTACACTATTTTAAAGCAGAAGGGACAGGAATCCACTGTACATTGAGGAACACTGTCATAGCACAAAGAAGCTCAAGCCATTTAAAATTCTAAAATTAAAAAGGATAAGAAAGTGTTGAAAAAAAATCTTCTAAATACTTTTATAAACAAAGCTTTCTAAATAGTTATCATGACCTTAGAAAAACCCACTAACCTTTCCACCAAGAATGCAAATGAAAGCAAAATATTCACATAGATGAAGGAATAATAGTTGTCTTTTGTCTGCTTGGAATAGGTAGTGAAGATTCTCAGGAGGGATAAGAAAGGACGCATGTATTTTCAAATGCAAGCTTTTTCCACTTTTACTAGTGTCATGCTACCAGCGAGGAGAGAACCAAGCATATGCACAGCCAAGTAGTCTGAGCCAAAGTCATTAAGCTGACAATGAAACGTGTGTGTGGAGAAACAAGGGAGCAATGATTAAATGGGGAAGAAAGCCAGTAAGGGCTGAAAAGAGGTGACTGTTGGCTGTGTGCATCCCAGGGAGGCTGGTGGAGGGAAGACCCAGGTCGCTCTAACATAAAGTTGGCAAGGAACAAACACATGAAAAGATGCTCAACATCACTAATCATTAGAGAAATGCAAATCAAAACTACAATGAGGTATCACCTCACACCAGTCAGAATGGCCATCATCAAAAAATCTACAAACAATAAATGCTGGAGAGAGTGTGGAGAAAAGGGAACCCTCTTGCACCGTTGGTGGGAATGTAAATTGATACAGCCACTATGGAGAACAATATGGAGGTTCCTTAAAAAACTAAAAAGAAAACTACCATACGACCAAGCAATCCCAGTACTGGGCATATACCCTGAGAAAACCATAATTCAAAAAGAGTCATGTACCACAATGTTCACTGCAGTGCTATTTACAATAGCCAGGACATGGAAGCAACCTAAGTGTCCATCGACAGATGAATGGATAAAGAAGATGTGGCACATACATACAATGGAATATTACTCAGCCATAAAAAGGAATGAATTGAGTTATTTGTAATGAGGTGGATGGACCTAGAGTCTGTCATACAGAGTGAAGTAAGTCAGAAAGAGAAAAACAAATACTGTATGCTAACACATATATATGGAATCTAAAAAAATGGTATTGATGAACCTAGTGGCAGGGCAGGAATAAAGATGCAGACGTAGAGAACGGACTTGAGGACACAGTGGGGGAAGAGGAAGTTGGGACGAAGTGAGAGAGTAGTATTGACATATATACACTACCAAATGTAAAATAGATAGCTGGTGGGAAGATACTGCATAGCACAGGGAGATCAGCTCGGTGCTTTGTGATGACCTAGAGGGGTGGGAGGAGGCTCAAGAGTGAGGGGATATGGGGCTATATGTGTACATATAGCTGATTCACTTGGTTGTGCAGCAGAAACTAACACAACGTTGTAAAGCAGTTTTACTCCAATAAAGATGTAAAAAAAAGCTGGCAAGCTATTCTCCTGGACCATTCATGGGGGCTGCCACTGAGTCCCTTCCATTTCCAATGTCAAATTCAAGGATTGAAAATGAAGGTTAAAGCCTATCCGTGAAAGCAAAACATGTCTTTCTGAAACAGCTTTTACAACAACTCTGATTCTGTGATTGGAGTACATATTGTTTCCTGTAGGGTCACTGAGAGCTTTTTTTTTTTTTTTAATTTTTATCTATTTATTTATTTATTTATGGCTGTGTTGGGTCTTCATTTCTGTGCAAGGGCTTTCTCTAGTTGTGGCAAGCGGGGTCCACTCTTCATCGCGGTGCGCGGGCCTCTCACTGTCGCGGCCTCTCTTGTTGCGGAGCACAGGCTCCAGACGCGCAGGCTCAGTAATTGTGGCTCACGGGCCCAGCCTCTCTGCGGCATGTGGGATCTTCCCAGACCAGGGCTCGAACCCGCGTCCCCTGCATTGGCAGGCAGACTCTCAACCACTGCGCCACCAGGGAAGCCCTCACTGAGAGCTTTTGAATCACTTAAAAATTATTCCTAGGGTTGAGGAGCACAGCTGAAGCTGGTTCCTCCAGTCTGCCCTGCTCTTTTAGCATCATCCTCCTTCTCTATACGCTCCAGATTCTCTTTGAAGGCTCAGAGAGAACCTTCAAAGGGTCTCTCAGGGGAAACCCAAGAGTCTCTAAGGAAACCAGGCTCTGACCCTCAAATTCGGAACAAGTCAGGCAGGCTGGAGGCCTGTGAGGGGAAATGTGTCCAAAGTGGATCCAACCCAATTGGGGCCTTTTTGAAATGAAGGTCCCCATGATGGAAAATAGCCCTCTGGCTCCCTTCTTGACAGGAAAAAGACGTGGGGAAGGTCAGCATCTCATTAGCTCATGAGCTCAGGTAAATCAAGTTCACCCTTGATCTTTTGAACCTCCTCTGGATTTTTCTCTAGGAAAAAAAAATTAGCACAATTATGAAGGCTTTCATATAAATTTAACATAAAACATTCTTACTCCCTTTTTTGTTGTTGTTAATCTAATAAAGAAAAAACACATTGCTGATACAAGGTGATTGATGGATGGTTTTGTCTTTTAAAGGAAGAGTCAAAATATTAATACTTATGTTTTGATGAGAAAATTAGAGAACAATCTAGATTACTGAAAATATTTAGATGCTGCCCTAACATTCTGTTTCTTAAGCTTGTTTATTAAAACTAGTTTTTGCATTATGCTAGATTGTTTTATTTCAGTTAAGTGGATACCTTCTGATGGAAGATTTTTTTTCGCAGAAAGAGCACTTACAATTTCTAGCGATACATTAGTGACCCCAGAGTCATAGCACTCTCAGAAGCTACTGAGAAGCAGAGTTAATCTCCTTTTTCTTATTGAATCTCTTCTGCTAAGTCTCAAAGGCATTTTGCTGGGCCAGGGGAGGTATTCCTAATGCCACTGTCCATATCATCTTCAGCTTACAGGAAGAGATATTTCACTCGGCCAATGTCATTATGTGTACTTATATGGATCCCAAATGCCAATTAAGATTTGCTGAAACTTTCTGCCATTGCTGGTGCAATGAACACCCTGTTCAAGCCACTAAAAACAAAAACACTTGTACCATTCTAGAGGTGATCTCTTTTGGCATCTCTAAGTATGTCTGAATGATCTTTTAAATTAATATTCATGGCCAAATTCACTGGAGGGTGTAAACTGAGGTGACGCAGGGAGCGCTTCACTGTTCCTGACCAGCACATGCGATCAACCCTCGCCTCATCCTTGTGTACTTATTGAAGGATGCCTCCACTCCAGGAGTCATCAGCACCGTATCCTCCCATGAGGTCCAGGGTAACGCGGTCAAGCCATTACCAGCAGTGCAGGGGACGCTGGAGCGTGGTGCTGGCTGCAAACACTGGCTCCATTCACCATCAGAAAAGAAAAGCCTGCTCCCTTTTCTCGGACAAGACTCCTGCTATGACTCAGTGTGTCTCCCAGCTGGGTAGCCACGAGTATGTTTCCTTCTTTAGCCCGTATTATAATGGAGGGTGAGATGAAAAGGAATACAGGCCCTTGATACCTTCTACTTGGAGTGCTAACTAATGCAGGGCGTCGTGTCTGATCTGCTGCTTGGCTGAGGGGATGGCAGATGGCCTTCTGAAAGCTTTTCAAACCCAGACTGCTTTCAGCGGGGCACGAGGGGGGTATTGTTACATTTTCCGAACGGTGGTAGGAAGAGGTACCAAATAAAAGCACACGACAATTGTGCCACTTCTCCAGGAAGCTTATTACCACCTTACAATGAGGGCTAATTGGGATGCCAAAAACAGACGCAGAAGCAGCTTTGACTATTATTCAGGAGAGATTTTAGAGAGCAGAGTCAGGAAGGAGGCTGAGGCATAAAGGAGGACAGTGGTGGGAAGAATATTGGCAGGGAAGAGGTGAGGGCCAGGATGAAGAGGAAAAAGAGGAGCTGTCTCATTTGTATCAGAAAAGAATCATGCTCTTGTTTAAAGGGTTTGTTCGTATCCACCCCCCGCCCCCTTCTACCACAAGCCTCTTTATGAGGAAGACGTCAACAGTCCGGCTTACAGAGCAGCATCCACAGGGTGCTGCCGTTACCATGACAACCAACGTGGACAAATCTTGGAGCCTTTTAAGAAACTTGTGTGTGATCTCCTTGAAGTGGGCAAAGGAGGAACTAAAACGTACTGAATACTTACTGTAGGCCAGGCTGGTTCAGGAAGCTTCCTTTATTATTTCATTTAATCTTCAAAACAATTCAGAGACATACTCTTATAATCATTTCACGACCGAGGAAACGGAGGCTCAGGGATGTTACATAACTCACTGAAAGTCCAACAGACTCAAGTCCAGGCATTTCTGACTCCAAAGTTCAAGCCCTTTCTGCCACACTACTCTGAGCCAATTCTCCAAATAGCCAGGTCCTGTCCACTACCTGGCAAGTGATAGTAGGTGCTCAATAAATGTTTTCTGAAAGCAGAACTAAATGACCCAGAAGTGGAGATAGGAAAGAAACCCTTAAAACTAGAAATGATTTAGGAAAGCTGACCCTAGGAGTCTATTCTCAGCTAGGGGCCCTCATCCCAGAGTACACACAAACTCAATCAGAATTATTTGGCCAAAATGTTTTGAGTGTCTATTAGGTGCCAGACATTGGGTTAGGTGCCAGAAGTACAGACATTTTAAAACCCAGGTTCCATCTTCCAGCAGCTCACAGTCTGTTGGTGGAGGGGACCCATATACATACAAGTATAATATGCTGTGAAAAAATATAGGTAGAGATAAGCTTGGCATTCTCAGGAAGGAGAAAGGAAACCTTACTCAGCCTGGGAAAGTCAAGGAAGGCTTCCTGGAGGAGGTGATGCCTGGGTGGGTTCTTAAAGGATGAATAGGAATTAGCCAGGCAAGAAAGGGTGAGTTGTGTTATTCCAGACAAACAGAGCAGTACGAGCAAAGTCCAGAGGCATGAAATAGACAGCATGTGCATAGAACGTTAAGTGTTTCCTACTGAGCCCAGACTGTGTGGCAGGAAATGACACTGAAGAGATAGGTAGAGCCAGGAAGAGGGAGACTTTAAATGCCACGTTAAGTGTCTTGGACTTCAGCCAGCAGGGGATGCAAGGCATTGATCGGTCTCTGCAGGGAGAGGGAGTGATATAGGCAGTGTGGAGGAGAGATGTGAAGGGATAGAAATTGAAATAGGAAGAACAGTTGGGCAGTTGATGCTGTGGTTTATGTGGGAGATGATGAGGGCCTGATCAGGGAAGTGGTGATAGGGTTGGAGAAGGCCAGATTAATTTGAGAAACATTTTCAAGGTCAAGTCAGCAGGAATCAGTGATTTGATTGGGTTGTGAGAAATGATAATGGGACAACGACATGTGAATTTCTCGCTTAAGGAACTGGGTAGAAGATGCAGCCATTCATTAAAATTATGAATCATACGTGGGAGCAGATTATGGGGTGCCCAAGGGGTAAGATGAGTTCATTTGACACCTGGGACATATCTAGGTTCTAGCAAGCAGTTGGATTATGAATCAGAAACTAAGAAGAGAGATAAAGACAAACGATAAAGATTTGAGAACAGAAGTCTGAAAATAGATTCTTCTGCAGTCATATCTGGCCTGCAGATGTGTTTTGTTTGGACTTCCATGATACTGTTTTTAAAATTAGGATTAGGTGGAAAACAGGGAAGAATCAGGAGGTTGCACCAAAAAAAACCCTGAATTTTTGGTGTCTCTTGAAAACTCTGCTTTTTTGCATTTCCATTCTTTCATGACAGCAGTCAGCTAGAAGTGGGAAGCAGCTTGGCTCTCTGAGCAGGGCACATGGTCTTCGGGAGCCTCAGTCCTCACCTGGCTGGGCCCCTGGCCCAGAGGCTCAACGTTGGTTGCTATCTCATCATCACAATTGCTGTTGCCTTGCTTACAGTAGAGTTAAGAGAAAAGTAAACTTTTCTTGTTCTCTTAATCAAAAGTAGCAAAAGAAATCTAGTCCAAGAGGGCTGTGTGTTTCAAAGAAAATGATGTTGTGAAATTAATAATGTTCCCATATATTTGATTTGCAAACAAACCATGTCCTTGTTGAAAGAATTAAACTTGAAACATCACTGTGAAATAAACCATATTAAGAGTAATATCTGCTATATTTAAAAGATACATGATGACTTTCCATTTGTTTGTATCTTCTTTAATTTCTTTCATCATTGTTTTGTAATTTTCAGGGTACAAGTCTTTACTATTGTTAAATTGTCCATACCACCCAAAGCAATCTACACACTCAGCACAGTTCCTATCAAAATCCCAATGGCATTTTTTTACAGAAATAGAAAAAACAATTCTAAAAGTAATATGAAACCACAAAAGCCCCCAAATAACCAAAAAAACTTGAGAGAAAAAAAGAACAAAGGTAGAGGCATCACACTTCCTGATTTCAGAGTAATAAAAATATATTACAGAGGTGGACCTTCAAGATGGCAGAGGAGTAAGATATGGAGATCACCTTCCTCCCCACAAATACATCAGAAATACATCTACATGTGGAACAACTCCTACAGAACACCTACTGAATGCTGGCAGAAGAACTCAGACTTCCCAAAAGGCAAGAAATGCCCCACGTACCTGGGTAGGGCAAAAGAAAGAAGAAAAAACAAAGACAAAAGAATAGGGATGGGACCTGCACCAGTTGGAGGGAGCTGTGAAGGAGGAAAGGTTTCCACACAGTAGGAAGCCCCTTCGTGGGTGGAGACTGCGGGTGGCGGAGGGGGGAAGCTTCGGAGCCACGGAGGAGAGCGCAGCCACAGGGGTGCGGAGGGCAAAGCGGAGAGATTCCCGCACAGAGGATCGGTGCTGACCAGCACTCACCAGCCCGAGAGGCTTGTCTGCTCACCCGCCGGGGTGGGCGGGGGCTGGGAGCTGAGGCTCGGACTTCGGAGGTTGGATCCCAGGGAGAGGACTGGGGTTGGCGGTGTGAACACAGCCTGAAGGGGCTAGTGCACCACAGCTAGTGGGAGGGAGTCCAGAAAAAAGTCTGGACTTGCCTAAGAGGCAAGAGTCCATTGTTTTGGGGTGTGCGAGGAGAGGGGATTCAGAGCACCACCTAAACGAGCTCCAGAGATGGGCATGAGCCACGGCTATCAGTGAGGACACCAGAGACGGGCATGAGATGCTAAGGCTGCTGCTGCCGCCACCAAGAATCCTGTGTGCATGCACAGGTCACTGTCCACACCTCCCCTCCCGGGAGCCTGTGCAGCCCGCCACTGCCAGGGTCCCGTGATCCAGGGACAACTTCTCCAGGAGAACACACGGCGCGCCTCAGGCTGCTGCAATGTCACGCTGGCCTCTGCCACCACAGGCTCGCCGCACATTCATATTATAACTACTGTACCCCTCCCTGCCCCCGGCATGAGTGAGCCAGAGCCCCCTAATCAGCCGCTGCTTTAAACCCATACTGTTTGGGTAGGAACAGAAGCATGAGGGCGACGTACACGCAGAGGTGGGGCCAACTCCAAAGCTGAACCCCAGGAGCTGTGGGAACAAAGAAGAGAAAGGGAAATCTCTCCCAGCAGCCTCAGGAGCAGTGGATTAAATCCCCACAATCAACTTGAGGTACCCTGCATCTGTGGAATACCTGAATAGACAACGAATCAACCCAAAATTGAGGCAGTGGATTTTGGGAGCAACTGTAGACTTGGGGTTTGCTGTCTGCGACTGACTTGTTTCTGACTTTTATGTTTATCTTAGTATAGTTTTTACTGCTTGTTATCATTGGTGGATTTGTTTATTGGTTTGGTTGCTCTCTTCTTTTTTTTTATTACTTTTTTATTTTAATAATTTTTAAATTTTAATTATTTTATTTTATTTCATTTATTTATTTATTTATTTAAATTTTTTCTTTCTTTCTTTCTTTTCTCCCTTTTCTTCTAAGCTGTGTGGCTGACAGGGTTTGGTGCTCTGGCCTGGTGTCAGGCCTGAGCCTCTGAGGTGGGAGGGCCGAGTTCAGGACATTGGACCACCAGAGACCTCCCAGCCCCACGTAATATCAATCAGCAAACCTCTCCCAGAGATCTCGGTCTAAACGCTAAGACCCAGCTCCACCCAATGGCCAGCAAGCTCCAGTGCTAGACGCCCCATGCCAAACAATTAGCAAGACAGGAACACAACCCCACCCATTAGCAGAAAGGCTGCCTAAAATCATACTAAGTTCAAAGACACCCCAAAACACACCGCCAGATGTGGACCTGCCCACCAGAAAGACAAGATCCAGTCTCATCCACCAGAACACAGGCACCAGTGCCCTCCACCAGGAAGCCTACACAACCTACTGAACCAACCTTACCCACTGGGGACACACACCAAAAACAATGGGAACTACAAACCTGCAGCCTGTGGAAAGGAGACCCCAAACACAGCAAGTTAAGCAAAATGAGAAGACAGAGAAATACACAGAGATGAAGGAGCAAGGTAAAAACCAACCAATGCTATGAGACTAGATATCAATTACCAGAAAAAATCTGTAAAAAATACAAACACATGGAGGATAAACAATACACTACTAAATAACCAAGAGATCACTGAAGAAATCAAAGAGGAAATCAACAAATACCTAGAAACAAATGACAATGAAAACACAACGACCCAAAGCCTATGGGATGCAGACAAAGCAGTTCAAAGAGGGAAGTTTCTAGCAACACAATCCTACCTTAAGAAACAAGAAACATCTCAAATAAACAACCTAACCTTACACCTAAAGCAATTAGAGAAAGAAGAACAAAAAAAACCCCCAAAGTTAGCAGAAGGAAAGAAATCATAAAGATCAGATCAGAAATAAATGAAGGAAATGATAGCAAAGATCAATAAAACTAAAAGCTGGTTCTTTGAGAAGATAAACAAAATTGATAAACCATTAGCCAGACTCATCAAGAAAAAAAAGGGAGAAGACTCAAATCAATAGAATTAGAAATGAAAAAGGAGAAGTAACAACTGACACTGCAGAAATACAAAGGATCGTGAGAGATTACTACAAGCTACTATATGCCAATAAAATGGACAACCTGGAAGAAATGGACAAATTCTTAGAAAAGCACAACTTTCAGAGACTGAACCAGGAAGAAATAGAAAATATGAACAGACCAACCACAAGCCCTGAAATTGAAACTGTGATTAAAAATCTTCCAACAAACAAAAGCCCAGGACCAGATGGCTTCACAGGTGAATTCTATCAAACATTTAGAAAAGAGCAAACACCTATCCTTCTCAAACTCCTCCAAAATATAGCAGAGGGAGGAACACTCCCAAACTCATTCTACGAGGCCACCATCACCCTGATACCAAAACCAGACAAAGATGTCACATAAAAAGAACACTACAGGCCAATATCACTGATGAACATAGATGCAAAAATGCTCAACAAAATATTAGCAAACAGAATCCAACAGCACATTAAAAGGATCATACACCATGATCAAGTGTGGTTTATCCCAGGAATGCAAGGATTCTTCAATATATGCAAATCAATCAATGTGATACACCATATTAACGAATTGAAGGAGAAAAAACATATGATCATCTCAACAGATGCAGAAAAACCTTTCAACAAAATTCAACACCCATTTATGATAAAAACCCTCCAGAAAGTAGGCATAGAGGGAACTTACCTCAACATAATAAAGGCCATAAATGACAGACCCACAGCCAACATCGTTCTCAATGGTGAAAAACTGAAACCGTTTCCTCTAAGATCAGGAGCAAGACAAGGTTGCCCACTCTCACCACTATTATTCAACGTAGTTTTGGAAGTTTTAGCCACAACAATCAGAGAAGAAAAAGAAATAAAAGGAATCTGAATCAGAAAAGAAGAAGTAAAACTGTCACTGTTTGCAGATGACATGATACTCTACATAGAGAATCCTAAAGAGGCTACAAGAAAACTACTAGATTTAATCAATGAATTTGCTAAAGTAGCAGCATACAAAATTAATGCACTGAAATCTCTTGCATTCCTATACACTAATGATGAAAAATCTGAAAGAGAAATTAAGGAAACACTCCCATTTACCATTGCAACCAAAAAGAATAAAATACCTAGGAATAAACCTACCTAAGGAGACAAAAGACCTGTATGCAGAAAACTGTAAGACACTGATGAAAGAAATTAAAGACGACACAAACGGACAGATATACCATGTTCTTGGATTGGAAGAATCAACACTGTGAAAATGACTATACTACCCAAAGCAATCTACAGATCCAATGCAATCCCTATCAAACAACCAATGACATTTTTCATAGAACTAGAAAAAAAAATTTCACCATTTGTATGGAAACACAGATGAACCTGAATAACCAAAGCAATCTTGAGAACGAAAAACAGAGCTGGAGGAATCAGGCTCCCTGACTTCAGACTATACTACAAAGCTACAGTAATCAAGACAGTATGGTACTGGCACAAAAACAGAAATATAGATCAATGGAACAGGAGAGAAAGCCCAGAGATAAACCCATGCACATATGGTCTCCTTATCTTTGATAAGGGAGGCAAAAATATACAGTGGAGAAAAGACAGCCTCTTCAATAAATGGTGCTGGGAAAACTGGACAGCTACATGTAAAAGAATGAAATTAGAACACTCCCTGACACCATACACAAAAATAAACTCAAAATGGATTAAAGACCTAAATGTAAGGCCAGACACTATCAAACTCTTAGAGGAAAACATAGGCAGAACACTCTATGACATAAATCACAGCAAGATCCTTTTTGACCCACCTCCTAGAGAAATGGAACTAAAAACAAAAATAAACAAATGGGACCTAATGAAACTTAAAAGCTTTTGCACAGCAAAGGAAACCATAAACAAGATGAAAAGACAACCCTCAGAATGGGAGAAAATATTTGTAAACGAAGCAACTGACAAAGGATTAATATCCAAAATATACAAGCAGCTCATGTAGCTCAATATCAAAAAAACGAACAACCCAATCCAAAAATGGGCAGAAGACCTAAATAGACATTTCTCCAAAGAAGATAGACAGATTGCCAACAAACACATGAAAGGATGCTCAACATCACTAATCATTAGAGAAATGCCAATCAAAACTACAATGAGGTATCACCTCACACCGGTCAGAATGGCCATCATCAAAAAATCTACAAACAATAAATGCTGGAGTGGGTGTGGAGAAAATGGAACCCTCTTGCACTGCTGGTGGGAATGTAAATTGATACAGCCACTATGGAGAACAGTATGGAGGTTCCTTAAAAAACTAAAAAGAGAACTACCATATGACCCAGCAATCCCAGTACTGGGCATATACCCTGAGAAAACCATAATTCAAAAAGAGTCATGTACCACAATGTTCATTGCAGCTCTATTTACAATAGCCAGGACATGGAAGCAACCTAAGTGTCCATAGACAGATGAATGGATAAAGATGTGGCACAAATATACAATGGAATATTACTCAGCTGTAAAAAGAAACGAAATTGAGTTATTTGTAGTGAGGTGGATGGACCTAGAGTCTGTCATACAGAGTGAAGTAAGTCAGAAAGAGAACAACGAATACCTTATGCTAACACATATATATGGAATCTAAAAAAAAAAAAATGGTTCTGAAGAACCTAGGGGCAGGACAGGAATAAAGACACAGACATAGAGAATGGACTTGAGGACATGGGGAGAGGGAAGTGTAAGCTGGGACAAAGTGAGAGAGTGGCATTGACATATATACACTACCAAATGTAAAGTAGATAGCTAGTGGGAAGCAGCCGCATAGCACAGGGAGATCAGCTCAGTGCTTTGTGACAGCCTAGAGGGTTGGGATAAGGAGGGGGTGGGAGGGAGACACAAGAGGAAGGGGATATGGGGATATATGTGTACATATAGCTGATTCACTTCATTATGCAACAGAAACTAACACAACATTTTAAAGCAATTATACTCCAATAAAGATGTTAAAGAAATAGGTGATAATATTTTAAAATATATATATATATATATATATATATATGTATATTACAAAGTCATAGTAATTAAAACAGTATGGTAATGACATAAAGACATACAGACCACTGGAATAGCATATGGAGTCCAGAAATAAATCCATATATATGTCAATTGATCTTCAGCAAGGGTGCCAAGAACACACAATGGAGAAAGGATAGTCTCTTTAATAAATGGTGTTGGGAAAACTGAATATCTGCACGCAAAAGAGTGAATTTGGACCTTTATCTAACACCATTCACAAAAACCCAAAATGGATTAAAGCCTTAAATGTAAGACCAAAGCTATAAAACTTCTAGAAGAAAATATAGAGGAATATCTTTGTGACATTGGTCTTGGCAATAATTTCATAGATATGACACCAAAAGCACAGGTAACAAATGCAAAAATAGGCAAGGAATACTACATCTACAAAAACACTTCTGCACAGTAAAGGAAACAATAGAATAGAAAGGAAACGTACAGAATGGGAGAAAATATTTGCAAATGATATATCTGATAAGGGGTTAATTTAGAATTAAATATATAATGAACTCCTCAATAACAAAAAACATTAATAACCCAATTAAAAATGGGCAAAAGACTTCAATAGACATTTCATCAAAGAAGACGTACAAATGGCCAACAGGTAAGTGAAAAGATGCTCAATGTGACTGGTCATCAGGGAAATGCAAATCAAAATCACAATGAGATACCACCTAACACCTGTTATGATGGCAATCAAAGAAAGAAACCCAAAGGACAACAAGTGTTGGTGAGGATGTGGAGAAAATGGAACCCTTTTACACTATAGAAGGGAATGTAAAATGGTGCAGCCACTATGGAAAACGCTCTTGAGGTTCCTCAAAAATTTATAAATGGAGCTACCATATGATCAATAATCCCACTTCTGGATATTTATCCCAAAGAATTGAAATCAGGATCCTGAGGGGATATTAGCACTCTCATATTCACTGCGGCACTATTCACAATAGCTAAGATGTGGAATCAAACGTCCATCAATGGATGAATGGCTAAACAAAAATGTGATATATACATACAATAGAATATTATTCAGCCTTAAAAAAGAAAGAAGTCCTGCAATATGCCACAACATGGAAGAACCCTGTGAACATTATACTAAGTAAAACAAGTCAGTCACAGAAGGACAAACACTGTATGAGTCCACTTATATGAGGTATCTAAAATAGTCAGACTCAGAAATTCCCTGGCGGTCCAGTGGTTAGGACTCCGTGCTTCCACTGCAGGGGGCGTATGTTCAATCCCTGATCGGGGAACTAAGATCCTGCATGCTGTGTGGCCAAAAAAAATTAAATTAAATTAAATTAAATTAAAATTAAATTAAATTAAAAAGTAGTCAGACTCATGGAAGCAAAGAATAGAATGATGACTGCAGGGGCTGGGATGAGGGGGAAAGGGGCAGTTGCTTATCAACGGGTTTAAAATTTCAGGAATGTAAGATGATTAAGTTCTAGAGATTTGATGTACAGCATTGTGCCTATGGTTAATGATAGTCTATTATACACTTAAAAATCTGTTGAGGAGGTAGATCTCATGTTAAGTGTTTTTACCACATGAAAATAAAATTTTTTAAAACAAAAAGAAAAGATACATGATGGACAAACCTAATAAACTGAAATGAGCATAGAAATTTCAATTGTTTTGGAAACTGAATGAAATAAACAGTGATATACCATTGTCTCTTTCCCACAAGTACACTGCTTGGCCCTAAATGTGTTTGAATTTACAAGCTGTTTTAGAGTCACTGGTATATAGCATGGAACCAGAGAGAGAAGGAAAGCAGGCCAAGGGCAGAATCTTGGGGAAAGACTTGTGGGAAAGGGTTCCCAAAGGAGCTTGAGAAGGATGAGGAGAGGTTAAAGGAGAACCTGAGAAGTGTGGTAGCATCAAAGCAAGGGGATCAGAAACACAGGAAGGAAGGACAGATCAATACTATCAAATGTCTTTGTCCTGCCCTGTGTGTCTGTCACCCAGAAGGGAGGCCAGTGCAACAACCGTACAGCTTAGACCAGAGAGTCCCAGACTACCTTGGTTCACAGTGCCCTTCATTTTAAGTAATTTTTTTACAGTTCTCCAAGGCCAAGAGAAATACCAAACAGTTCCACACATTAAGTATTCAGGTCCAAACATCTTAATAAGTATTTGTGGCCTTAAAACTTAGTAATCATTTGAAAAAAAAAATACTACACCTAAGCTGAAAGAAATTTTAATTTCTTTAAAACTTCATTCTTAAGTTTTCCTTCTTAACAGCAGGAAACTCAGCATGAAAATAGATGCTATTGAAAGAAATGTAGTTCAATCTAATGTGAAATTGTGAACAAGCTGCATTTGTTTCATAATAATTTGTCTACCTATTTTTATTTATCAAAGACCAAGAACCTCTTATTAACAAGAGCGAACCAGTACTGCCACATCAAATTGATACACTTATCTCCAAAAGCCAAAGAAAATGGGGTTTCAGTTCTTTCCTGCTACAAGTACATGAGCAATTTCCATTTGCCATCTTGGAAAGCTGAAGCAGCACGAATCAGAGCTAGTGCCTCAGCTCACTGCTGGTTACCACGCTGGACTATCGCTGAAGGCCCCTGGTGCCCCAGGATTCTGTGACTCGTCTGACCAGGGATGAGGAGGTCTTGAGGGCGAGCAAGGAGCCTTCAAAGCCCTCCCTCGGCTGCGACAGCTCACCACCAGCCCGGGGATCCTGCTTACCCCGTCCCAGTTTATCACTTTATTCCGCGCCTACGCGTACTGCCGGCCTCAGACTCGGTTAGCTAACAACCTCGACGGTGTCCCTCTCCAAACCATTGCCAACCTTGGATTAGACACCTGAATTCAAATCCCCGCCCTCCTCTGCTTTTGTGGGCCCTGGAAGCGCGAGGGTGGCAGAGGATGAGACGCGGAGGGCAGAGTTGAGGCGGTGCTCAGTACTGGATGAAAGACATCTGTTTCACAAAGGCTCCTTCTCAGCCTCAGCGACCATCAGCTTTCAGGCCCAGCCCACGTCACAAGGCAGAAAGAATCCTGGGCGGGGGCGTCTTCGGAGCAAGCCAGCGCCCCGTATGAACCGCACCCGCCCACGGCATATAGGACGCCCCACGCGCACGCTCAGAGCTCATCGTGCCTTCCACAAGCAGAGGAGGTTTCCCCGGGTCTTTGTTTCCTTTGCTGCTGTCTGCAGCTCTGTCGTTTTTCTAAAACGCCCTGATGGGAGCATGTGAAGGCCAGCGGTATCCCACTTCTTCAACAGCCCGGGGACCTTGTACTTTTCCTCGCGTCGTAAAGGCTGAAAATGCTCCTCTTTGATTTTCAAATCCCCCAGCATGTTTACGCGGTGCCAGGAGGCCAAGCTTAACTCTGGCTGGCTGGCAGTTCGGCTAATTGGCCACACTTTAGAAAGAGGCTTTTTGAATCTGAGCATTTAGGGAGAAAGTGGAGAAGCGTGGCTGTATGAAAGCAATTGATGTTAAATATTCATGCTCTGCTCTGTTAATCAGAATCAGTAAGCCCCATTGCTTAGCTGCAGTCTTACTGGCTTCTGTGACTGTGCTAAGGGAACTTGGATACAAAACAATGCCACCAACCCCCCCACACCCACACACACACATACACACACACACACACACACACACACACAAGACGTAGTTGCTTATAGGTTTGAAGTGTTTCCAGTTAACATTGTGCCACTCAGCAGTGTCTGTTTTCTTCCGGATGTTGAATGAGCCATAGTTATCCCTTCCTTCAGCGTTTTAGAACCACTGCTCCCCTCTTTTTCCTTCTCTCCTGTGGAACTCAGCAAACTTCGTCCTTGCTTAAAAACCAGACATTTTCTGCAATAATTTTTAAAGCGAATTGCAGCGTATTCTAGTTCATTTTTCAGAAATGATAAAATTATTTCACAAAATAGAGAAGTAGTGGACTATAATTGAACAAATTAGGGTAATAATATCCTAGGTTGTTTTAGGTCTTCTCTCATCACTGACTTCATATTGGCAAACTGGTGCTAAGTAATATAAATGGGGCATCTGTACTTTATATATATAACATATACTTTACATATGTTGAGGTCATGTTTCCTGAGCTCTTAGGAAATAAATGTTTTATATTTTTATTTGTTGATTGAGTTTTTAAAGTATGTATAATTCAACCACAGGAACTTTTAAAAAAATCACAATTTTAAAGGAAAAAGAAAAATAGCTCTTAATTAAACATTTTTTTGGTTTTATTTTTGTAGCTATATTTTTTCAAGTTTTCTACAATGACTATGTTTTACCATTATCATAAAAACAATAAAAACTATAGTTTTAAAAAACTGCTGAGCAGTTGCTGAATTTTATGTTTCAGAATTCATCAGGTTCTTCCTTACCTGTGTCATCTGCAAGAGAAATGTTGGTGAAAGTACGATCCTCCTCTTCCTCTTGGCTGGACCCGTCCATCTTGTTCACTTTTCAGGCCTGTTAGTGAGAAAAATGGGGGCAGGGGAAACGGCAGTTCTCTCATGTGATCGCCCTTGTTAAATAATTAATAAATGAACACCCACGTAGGTGCTATCTGATCCTTGCACAAGCCACCCTCTTCCTGCTTTCCACCTGAGGAGTTCTTACTGTGTGTTGTGGACCTAACCGGAAATGATTAGAGACCCAAGTTAAAGAGTTACAAACTTTTACCTGAAGCTGTTGAGTTGGCACTCCTGCTGTACTCTGGCTAGATGTCAAACCTTGCCTTCAATCCAGTGTCAGTTTCCTTAGACTGAATTGTCCAAGAACATTGCCCCAAAAGCCCTGGAATGAGGTTGGGAGGACAAATTGAGTTTTATGTGATTAACATATCTTTTGGACACCTACAATAAAATTCTAAGGGATTTGGGTCAGTGACCTAGCAGCATGACTTGGTCACAGAGCCTCAATTTCCTATCCTGTATCACAATGTCTTCTGTAAGGATTAAACATGAATAAAATGCACTTGTTCAGTGTCAACTACAATAATGACTCCAAACAATCAGGCATATGTGAGGGAATAAGATTCTCTATGTATTAAGCTCATCAATGCCCTCTCATATTACTGTATGTTACTCCGTGAAAGCTCATTAAAATGACAGGATCTCCCTTCTCTATTTCTGGAGGAGCCAAAGAGGAGAGATGTTGGCCTTGCCAACCCTTAGGCCAAAGGCCCTTTGCTAGAGGAGGAAATTTTCTTGTACAGCTGTTTTTCTTTGTCCCCTAGTCCCCCTCGATATACATAAACAAACCCAAAACTTTTTAAAAATTTTACATCATCACTCTTTGGGGGAAAAAAATCAGCCAAATTTGATGAAGAATTTTAAGCAGGTATTAAAATTGAGTTACTACATGCTATATTTTGCCCTAAGTGCTTTGATACATAGGATTTTTTTTATTCATCTGAGTTCATTGTTGCTATATCAAGCAAAATGGTTGTAAGCTGTTGGAAATCCTAATGTTAAAAATTAAATTTCACTAGAATTCCTCCTAATTTTCCAATTCCATACTACACATATTATGTGCCTATTTGATACAAGCTGGGGACTTTGGAGGGCTCAAAGTAAGAAATAGCTATTGCTGTTAATAAGCTTATTAAAAAGCGCAAAGGCAAGAGTCATTGAGGTTTAGAGAAGGTGAAGAGTATACCTGGTTGGCAGATCTTGAAAGACTTAGAGAAAGTGACATCTGAGATGCATGATCAGTGACAAGTGGCATCCAGTAGGCAAAAATGGCTGGGTGGTGAGTGCTTTCTCAGTGAAGGGACATGGGCAAAGGCTCAGAGATGAGTAAGCATTAGGCACATTTGGGAACCAAGAGTGGAAGGTACATGCAACTAAGAGATAGTAGATAAGGTGGCATATAGGTTAAGTTCATAGCTAAGAGAGTTTTGAATTCCAGACTGTGTTAGTCCTCTAAGAATCGGACACTAAAGTGGGATTAAAAGGGTGAGAGAATACAGGGAGGGAACCAGGAAAGGCTGGGAGAGCCATCAGAACATGATGCAGAGCTGACAAAGCAGGATGGAAAGTCTAGCTTGTCCTTCAGACTAGGGAAATTTCGACAAGGTTGTCAAAGAGTACTCAAGCCAAAGTTGACCATAAGAGGCGTCCTGTTCCTCCCAGGAATAGTCTCCCTTAGCACTCCTGCAGTGCTTAGTTACTGGATGGGAGCAGCTGGTGGGAAGTGAGACCTCTGTGCAAATATGGTGATGGATTTCAGAGCACAGCAGCTGGGGCTCTTAGTCAGTTACACCAAAGTTGGAGGTCTACAAGTCATATGCTCATGGCTACCATATGAGCTGCTTTTCCTAGCAACTCTATATATAATCACGGAAGCATAGAAATACCTCTCTTGCCTGATCCATCCTCTGTCAGTCCTAGAAATAATAGCACACACTTAAGTAGTTACTAGTGCTAAGCAACAACCCCATGAAGTAGGCACTAATATTATTTCCATTTTAAAGATGAGGGAGCTGAGGCATGGAGAGAGATTAAATAAAAGACAAGCAGCTAAGTAAGGCTGGGATTGGAATCCAGGCCCTCTGGATCCAGGGTCTGTGCTCTTAATCACTATATTTATACCATTTTTCCTGGCAAAGAATTTAGAAACCAAAGTGTGCATTTGGTTTAACCTATGTATTTGGGTTTTATTTTTATTACTTATGGCCAATTGTACTTTTTGTTAGGATTAGCCTAGGCACTTGCTTTTTTTTGTTTGTTTTTTTGCCTTCTTTCTGATTACCTTCAAGGACATTTCTCATGAAGTATCTATGTTAATGGACAAGGGAGTGAAAAGAGATAAAACTCAAGTCAGTCAGCTTTGCCACTCTTCGCATAGTCTTTGGGCAAAGTTATAATGGAGATGTTCACTTTTAACTGTAGTGGAGAATTATCTGTGGATTTAAATTATCTATGTCAAATATTTACTCCTATGTTTTCTTCTACTAGTTTTACAGTTTTAGCTCTTAAAGTTAGGTTGTTGATCCATTCTGAGTTAATTTTTGTATATGGAGTGAGGTAGGGGTGCAGCTTCATTCTTTTGAATTTAGATATCCAGTTGTCCCAACACTATTGTTGAAGAGACTATTCTTTCCCCTATTGAATGGTCTTGGCATCCTTGTCAAAAATCAATTGACCATAGATTGTGGGGTTGGGGGGGAGGTTATTTCTGGAATCTCAGTTCTATTCCATTGGTACTTATGTCAGTACCACAATGTTTTGATTACTGTAGCTTTGTGGTTAGTTTTGTAGTCAGAAAGTGTGAGTACTTGAACATTTTCTTCTTTAAATAATGTTTTGACTATTTGGGGTCACTTGCAGTTCCGTATGAATTTGAAGATTGCATGAATTTGGTAATGAATTCTTAGATTTGACACCAAAAACACAAGCAACAAAAGAATTAATAGATAAATTGGATTTCATGAAAATTAAAAACATTTGTGCATTTTGATAATGTCAAAGGACATTATCAAAAATGTGAAAAGGCAACCTACAGAATGGAAGAAAATATTTGCAAACCACATAGCTGATAAGGTTTTAATGTCCAGAATATATAAAGAACTCTTAACAACTCAACACAAAGAGACAGACAACCCAGTTTTAAAAATGGGCAGACAAGTGCCTGCATGTGGTCACATCTGCCAGAGACAAGCGCTGCCTGTCTGAGCCCCAACGTCTGAGGAGAGGCTCTGGGGCGCTTGTCCAGGATGGTTTTTTCCTAAGTAGCACAGAGCCTTGCTTTTCTGGATGCTCCCCCGGTGGTTTACTCCCTACATTTAAGGCATCAGGGCTGTGCCTCTGAGGTGGGAGAGCCAAGTTCAGGACATTGGTGCACCAGAGACCTCCCAGCTCCACGTAATATCAAAGGGCGAAAATCTCCCAGAGATCTTCATCTCAATGCCAAGACCCAGCTCCACTCAACGACCAGCAAGCTACAGTGCTGGACACCCTATGCTAAACAACTAGCAAGACAGGAACACAACACCACCCATTAGCAGACAGGCTGCCTAAAATCATAATAAGGTCACAGACACGCCAAAACACACCACCAGACGTGGACCTGCCCACCAGAAAGACAAGATCCAGCCTCATCTACCAGAACATAGGCACTAGTCCCCTCCACCAGGAAGCCTACACAACCCACTGAACCAACCTTAGCCACTGGGGGAAGACACCAAAAACAACGGGAACTACGAACCTGCAGCCTGCGAAAAGGAGACCCCAAACACAGTAAGTTAAGCAAAATGAGAAGACAGAGAAACAGGAGCAAGGTAAAAACCCACCAGACCTAACAAATGAAGAGGAAATAGGCAGTCTACCTGAAAAAGAATTCAGAATGATGATAGTAAAGATGATCCAAAATCTTGGAAATACAATGGAGAAAATACAAGAAATGTTTAACAAGGACCTAGAAGAACTAAAGAGCAAACAAACAATCATGAACAACACAGTAAATGAAATTAAAAATTCTCTAGAAGGGATCAATAGCAGAATAACTGAGGCAGAAGAACGGATAAGTGACCTCGAAGATAAAATAGTAGAAATAACTACTGCAGAGCAGAATAAAGAAAAAAGAATGAAAAGAATTGAGGACAGTCTCAGAGACCTCTGGGACAACATTAAACACACCAACATTCGAATTATAGGGGTCCCAGGAGAAGAAGAGAAAAAGAAAGGGACTGAGAAAATATTTGAAGAGATTAGAGTTGAAAACTTCCCTAATATGGGAAAGGAAATAGTTAATCAAGTCCAGGAAGCACAGAGAATCCCATACAGCATAAATCCAAGGAGAAACACGCCAAGACACATATTAATCAAACTATCAAAAATTAAATACAAAGAAAAAAAATATTAAAAGCAACAAGGGAAAAACAACAAATAACATACAAGGGAATCCCCATAAGGTTAACAGCTGATCTTTCAGCAGAAACTCTGCAAGCCAGAAGGGAGTGGCAGGACATATATAAAGTGATGAAAGGGAAGAACCTACAACCAAGATTACTCTATCCAGCAAGGATCTCACTCAGATTTGAGGGAGAAATTAAAACTTTTACAGACAAGCAAAAGCTAAGAGAATTCAGCACCACCAAACCAGCATTACAACAAATGCTATAGGAACTTCTCTAGGCAGGAAACACAAGAGAAAGAAAAGACCTACAATGAAAAACCCAAAACAATTAGGAAAATGGTAATAGGAGCATACATATCGATAATTACCTTAAATGTAAATGGATTAAATGCTCCAACCAAAAGACATAGACTGGCTGAATGGATACAAAAAGAAGACCTGTATATATGCTGTTTACAAGAGACCTACTTTAGACCTAGGGACACATACAGGCTGAAAGTGAGGGGATGGAAAAAGATATTCCATGCAAATGGAAATGAAAAGAAAGTTGGAGTAGCAATTCTCATATCAGACAAAACAGACTTTAAAACAAAGACTATTACAAGAGACAAAGAAGGACACTACATAATGATCAGGGGATCAATCCAAGAAGATATAACAATTGTAAATATTTATGCACCCAACATAGGAGCACCTCAATACATAAGGCAAATACTAACAGCCATAAAAGGAGAAATCGACATTAACACAATCATAGTAGGGGACTTTAACACCCCACTTTCACCAATGGACAGATCATCCAAAATGAAAATAAATAAGGAAACACAAGCTTTAAATGATACATTAAACAAGATGGAGTTAATTGATATTTATAGGGCATTCCATCCAAAAACAACAGAATACACTTTCTTCTCAAGTGCTCATGGAATGTTCTCCAGGATAGATCATATCTTGGGTCACAAATCAAGCCTCAGTAAGTTTAAGAAAATTGAAAACGTATCAAGTATCTTTTCGGACCACAATGCTATGAGACTAGATATCAATTACAGGAAAAAATCTGTAAAAAATACAAACACATGGAGGATAAACAATACACTACTAAATAACCAAGAGATCACTGAAGAAATCAAAGAGGAAATCAACAAATACCTAGAAGCAAATGACAATGAAAACACGACGACCCAAAACCTATGGGATGCAGCAAAAGCAGTTCTAAGAGGGAAGTTTATAGCAATACAATCCTACCTTAAGAAACAAGAAACATCTCAAATAAATAACCGAACCTTACACCTAAAGCAATTAGAGAAAGGAGAACAAAAAAACCCCAAAGTTAGCAGAAGGAAAGAAATCATAAAGATCAGATCAGAAATAAATGAAAAAGAAATGAAGGAAACGATAGCAAAGATCAATAAAACTAAAAGCTGGTTCTTTGAGAAGACAAACAAAATTGATAAACCATCAGCCAGACTCATCAAGAAAAAAAGGGAGAAGACTCAAATCAATAGAATTAGAAATGAAAAAGGAGAGGTAACAACTGACACTGCAGAAATACAAAGAATCATGAGAGATTACTACAAGCAACTCTATGCCGATAAAATGGACAACCTGGAAGAAATGGACATATTCTTAGAAATGTACAACCTTCCGAGACTGAACCAGGAAGAAATAGAAAATATGAACAGACCAATCACAAGCCCTGAAATTGAAACTGTGATTAAAAATCTTCCAACAAACAAAAGCCCAGGACCAGATGGCTTCACTGGCGAATTCTATCAAACATTTAGAGAAGAGCTAACACCTATCCTTCTCAAACTCTTCCAAAATATAGCAGAGGGAGGAACACTCCCAAACTCATTCTACGAGGCCACCATCACCCTGATACCAAAACCAGACAAAGATGTCACAGAGAAAGAAAATTACAGACCAATATCACTGATGAACATAGATGCAAAAATCCTCAACAAAATACTAGCAAACAGAATCCAACAGCACATTAAAAGGATCATACACCATGATCAAGTGTGGTTTATCCCAGGAATGCAAGGATTCTTCAATATATGCAAATCAATCAATGTGATACACCATATTAACGAATTGAAGGAGAAAAACCATATGATCATCTCAATAGATGCAGAAAAATCTTTTGACAAAATTCAACACCCATTTATGATACAAACCCTCTAGAAAGTAGGCATAGAGGGAACTTACCTCAACATAATAAAGGCCATAAATGACAAACCCACAGCCAACATCGTCCTCAATGGTGAAAAACTGAAACCATTTCCACTAAGATCAGGAACAAGACAACGTTGCCCACTGTCACCACTATTATTCAACATAGTTTTGGAAGTTTTAGCCACAACAATCAGAGAAGAAAAAGAAATAAAAGGAATCCAAATCGGAAAAGAAGAAGTAAAGCTGTCACTGTTTACAGATGACATGATACTATACATAGAGAATCCTAAAGATGCTACCAGAAAACTGCTAGAGCTAATCAATCAGTTTGGTAAAGTAGCAGGATACAAAATTAATGCACCGAAATCTCTAGCATTCCTATACACTAATGATGAAAAATCTGAAAATGAAATTAAGAAAACACTCTCATTTACCATTGCAACAAAAAGAATAAAATATCTAGGAATAAACCTACCTAAGGAGACAAAAGACCTGTATGCAGAAAATTATAAGACACTGATGAAAGAAATTAAAGATAGTACAAATAGATGGAGAGAGATACCATGTTCTTGGATTGGAAGAATCAACATTGTGAAAATGACTCTACTACCCAAAGCAATCTACAGGTTCAATGCAATCCCTATCAAACTACCACTGGCATTTTTCACAGAACTAGAACAAAAAATTTCACAATTTGTATGGAAACACAAAAGACCCCGAATAGCCAAAGCAATCTTGAGAAAGAAAAATGGAGCTGGAGGAATCAGGCTCCCTGACTTCAGACTATACTACAAAGCTACAGTAATCAAGACAGTATGGTACTGGCACAAAAACAGAAATATAGATCAATGGAACAGGATAGAAAGCCCAGAGATAAACCCCCACACATATGGTCACCTTATCTTTGATAAAGGAGGCAAGAATATACAATGGAGAAAAGACAGCCTCTTCAATAAGTGGTGCTGGGAAAACTGGACAGCTACATGTAAAAGAATGAAATTAGAACACTCCCTAACACCATACACGAAAATAAACTCAAAATGGATTAAAGACCTAAATGTAAGGCCAGACACTATCAAACTCTTTGAGGAAAACATAGGCAGAACAGTCTATGACGTAAGTCACAGCAAGATCCTTTTTGACACACCTCCTACAGAAATGGAACTAAAAACAAAAATAAACAAATGGGACCTAATGAAACTTAAAAGCTTTTGCACAGCAAAGGAAACCATAAACAAGATGAAAAGACAACCCTCAGAATGGGAGAAAATATTTGTAAACGAAGCAACTGACAAAGGATTGATCTCCAAAATTTATAAGTAGCTCATGCAGCTCAATATCAAAACAACAAACAACCCAATCCAAAAATGGGCAGAAGTCCTAAATAGACATTTCTCCAAAGAAGATAGACAGATTGCCAACAAACACATGAAAGAATGCTCAACATCATTAATCATTAGAGAAATGCCAATCAAAACTACAATGAGATATCATCTCACACCGGTCAGAATGGCCATCATCAAAAAATCTACAAACAATAAATGCTGGAGAGGGTGTGGAGAAAAGGGAACCCTCTTGCACTGTTGGTGGGAATGTAAATTGATACAACCACTATGGAGAACAGTATGGAGGTTCCTTAAAAAACTAAAAAGAGAACTACCATATGACCCAGCAATCCCACTACTGGGCCTAAACCCTGAGAAAACCATAATTCAAAAAGAGTCATGTACCAAAATGTTCATTGCAGCTCTATTTACAATAGTCAGGACATGGAAGCAACCTAAGTGTCCATCATCGGATGAATGGATAAAGAAGATGTGGCACATATATACAATGGAAAATTACTCAGCCATAAAAAGAAAGGAATTTGAGTTATTTGTAGTGAGGTGGATGGACCTAGATCCTGTCATACATAGTGAAGTAAGTCAGAAAGAGAAAAATAAATACCATATGCTAACACACATATATGGAAAATAAGAAGGAAAAAAAAAAAGTTCTGAAGAACCTAGGGGCAAGACGGGAATAAAGACACAGACCTACTAGAGAATGGACTTGAGGACATGGGGAGGGAGAAGGGTAAGCTGGGATAAGGTGAGAGAGTGGCATGGACATATACACACTACCAAATGTAAAATAAATAGTTAATGGGAAGCAGCCGCATAGCACAGGGAGACCAGCTCGGTGCTTTGTGACCACCTAGAGGGGTGGTATAGGGAGGGTGTGAGGGAGGGAGACGCAAGAGGGAAGAGATATGGGGATATAAGTATATGTATAACTGATTCACTTTGTTATAAAGCAGAAACTAACACACCACTGTAAAGCAATTATACTCCAATAAAGATGTTAAAAAGAAAAATGTGTATGACTATGCCTTCTAACAGACAAACAGTTCTCAGAGCTTTCTGAGAGTCTGCTGCCTGTGTTATAATCCTCAGTTTGGCTCAAATAAAATTCTTTCTTTTCTTCTCAAAATAAATAAATAAGTAAATAAAAATAAAAATGGGCAAAGACCATGAACAGACGTTTCTCCAAAGAAGATATACAAATGGTCAATAAGCACATGAAAAGATGTTCAATATCATTGGTCATTAGAAAATGCAAATCAAAACCACAATGAGATATTACTTCACACCCAGTAGTGTGGCTTTAATAAAAACAACAACAACAAAAATGGAAAATAAGTATTGGCAAGGATATGGAGAAATAAGTACCTTTGTATGTTGCCGGTGGGAATGTATAATGATGCAGCCACTGTGGAAAACATTTTGGCAGTTCCTCAAAAAGTCAAACATAGTGTTGCCATATGACCCAGCAATTCCACTCCACCCAAGAGAAATGAAAGCATATATCCACACAGAAGCTTGTATATGAATGTTTATAGCAGCATTATTCATAGAAGCCAAAAGGTGGAAACACCCAAATGCCTGTCAATGGATGAATGGAAAAAATAGATTGTGATATATAAATACAGTGGGATTTTGTTCAACAATAAACAGGAGCAAAGTACTGACACATGGTACAGTTAGGTGAACCTTAAAAACATTATGTTAAGTAAAAGAAGCCAGACACAAAATGTCACATACTGTATGATCCCTTTTATATGATATAACTAGACTAGGCAAGACCATAGAGTCATAAAACAGGGGATGAGGGAAGGACGGAATGTGGAGTGATTACTTAACGGGTATGGGGTATTATTCTGGGGTATTAAGAAAGTTTGAAACTAGAGAGAGGTGGTGGTTGACCAGATTAGGAATACACTAAATGCCCCTGAATAGTATACTTTATAACGGTTAATTGCTCGTTATGTCCGTTTCACCTCAATTTTTAAAAAAAGATTAAGAAAATCCAATCAGGAAAACAATTATCCATGTTTTACCTGTCTATCCATAATATGAATAAATGAATGAAGTACCTTAAATCATAACATACCCAACGATTTCAAATTCAGCATAAGACTAGTCTACCATGTCTCATAGAATTAATAAGGCTAGGAAGGAGGTTAAGGTAAGGATAGAAATCTTTACTAAAATACAATCTTCCCTAAAACAGGATTCAAAAGCATAAACATTAAGGCAAATATACTTATATAACAAATCATTTTCGCTCATTTTTAAGTGTGGTGTGTGAGATGTAAGAGTGTGTGTGTGTGTGTGTGTGTGTGTGTGTGTGTGCGCGTGGTAATGGGTGTTGGGGGTAACGGAGCTGAAGAAAGTCTAAAATGAAGAGAATTAGTAAACTAATCAGGATTATCACACTCTGTCATGATCTCAAAATTCGGTTGCAATAATGAAGCACATTGGGGATTCCCTGGCGGTCCAGTGGTTAGGACTCTGCCCTTCCACTGCCGGGGGCCAGGGTTCGATCCCTGGTCGGGGAACTAAGAGCCTGCAAGCCATGCAGCTCAGCCAAAAAAAAAAAAAAAATGAAGCACATTGGAAGCTAGTGTTTACTATGGCTTTCTCAGAGGTTTTTCTAAGCAATAACCCAGGAAACATCTCTAAGGGCTCTGAGTACCAATTATGACATCTGAAGTGCATGTGATCAGGAGATTCCTGGAGAGAACCTGGCATCTCTAAAGAAGCTGCTAAGCATTCCTCTGCTGTATAAAAGATTCTTTCTTTAGGAGTAATTTCACGTGAGACTATTTGGATATTTTCGACAAATTAGTGCAAATTGGATTAATTCAACACATTAGCTACAAAGGGGGAATGTGATGGCAGAACTTTATTTACATTATATGTAGCTAATAATAATAGCTAGTATTTGTTGAGTGATTACTCTATGCTTAACGCTATTCTGAGTGTTTTACCTGTAACCATCTTATTATTCCTCACAACAACCTTAAAAGGAAACAGACACACTTGGATGAGATAGTTTGCCCAAGACTCACAGCCAGGAGGTGGCGGAGCCAAATTCACATCCAGGCAATGAAAGTCCAAAGCCCATACACCAACCACCCTGGTGCATGGCCTCTATAATCACAGGCATTAAAATATACAATCTGATTAATATTGTATTTTTACTACTCTAGGTTGATCTTAAAGATAAAGATCAAACAGTAAAATATGTAAGAAAGGAAATAGGAAATTTTAGATTTGCACTCTTCTCTGATCTACTAGGAACTAGGTTAGCTATTAGTGTGGTATTTCAAGTAAAATTTTTTCCTTAGTTTTGCCCTGTTTTAAATAAATTTATCATATGGTTTTCATAAGTATATTTAAATTATATGTCATTTGAATCAGGTATTGAATTTCAGTAAATATACTTTAATATGCTAACAGCTCACATCAAGAAATCTTTAACATACACAATTAGCTTTGGCAATAGGATAAATAGAACACAATTCCTGACTTCAGTGATGGATATTCCTTCATAAGGCATCATTCTGGATTCTTCAGCATTTGCAATAGCGAACCACAACATTCATAATATACTCATTTAGATGGGTATATAACACGTATTTAGTAATAAAATTTAATAGCATTGGTAAAAATGAAAAACATATAGTAAATTTAACGTTTTGTGATTCAGCACAAGGCCAACAAAGGGTTAAGTAATGTTAGTTAGTAGCTCTGTTCTGCCCAATGACCTTTAAGCAATCTACTCACAGAGCACAAAGATGGTGGATTTCAGTCCACTATTCATCAAACATTATATGGCTTCAATGTGCTTCAAGGGTAAATACTATATTTCTTTCAATGCCTTTCAAGATGTCCAGTTCTGGAAAATTTTAGGTAAATTTTAATACATTTTATTTTATATATTGTGTGTAAGTTTTAGTCAGTGTATAAACTAACTAGATTGATTCAACATTCATTCAACAAATATGTATTGAACACCTGCTACGTGCTAGGTACTGGAGCTTTAACAATGAATGAAACAAAATGCTTTCTATCACAGAGCTTACCTCATTCTTGGTGGTGAAGACAATGACCAAACACACACACACATATACATACACAAATATAGAGAGAAATATAAATATACTATAGGTACAATATATACAAATGTATATATCCAAACACATGCACATACAATGGAGAGAAGTACTGTGAAGTTCTATGAAGGAAAATAACGCAGGGTAAAGGGGACAGAGAGGGTTATAGGAGTGTGGTGTTATTTAATATAGTGTGTGAGGGAAGGCCTATCTGATAAGATGACACATGAGCAGAGACTCAAGGAGTTGAGAAAGCACGTGTGAGGACATCTGAAGGATGAAAGAACAGCAGGTACAAAGACCTGGAGGTGGAAGCAAGTCTGGCATGTTCAAAGAAGGTCCCAAAGGGCAATGAGGCTTGAGAGATACCCAGAAATACAGCAGAGGCCTACCCATATAGAGCCTTCCAGGCCCTTTCAAGCTCTTTGGGTTTCACTCTGGGAGGTGGGACACGTCATGCAGAGGAGAGACACGATCTCACTTAGGTTCACTTAGGATCATTCTGACTGTACTGAAGAAAACTGACTCTGGTTGGAGAGTGGGGAGGAGAGGAAGGGCAGAGGCAGGGAAGTGAAGACTGTTGCAATAATCCGGGCCAAGAGGTGATGCTGACTTCCACCTGAGTGGTATCTGGTGGTGCAAAGTAGTCCAGTTCCAGACCTATTCAAATCTGGAGCCAGCTGATATTGCTGATGTGGGGAGTGAGAGGAGAAATGAGCCAAGGATGAGTCCAAGGTGTTCCATATGAGCAACTAAAAAAGGAGGTACCATTTGCCCCGGTGAAAAAGACTGTGGGAAGTGCCCCTGGGGGTGAGGGAGAAAATAAAGAGTTTGTTTTGGGGTATGCCAAGTTTGAGATGCCTTTAAACATCCAGATGGAGATGTTGAGGAAGCAGTTAAATGTGAGTCTGGAGTTCAGGGCAGAGGTCGAGGAAAATATTAACTTAGGAGTTGGCCGGGATAGATGGCATGTAAAGCCACAGGCCAGGTGAGATCTCTGAGACAATGGTGTAGACAGAACAGAGGAGAGGATGGTTTGTGGATGTCAGTCAACACTTGGAAATCAGGAATATGAAGAGGAATCAGTGCAGGAGACTGAGAAGGAGCAACCAACATGGGAGAAGGAGAATCCAAAGAGCTGTGTCCTAGAAGCCAAATGAAGAAACTGCTTCCAAAGGACAGAGTGATCAGCGGGGTTAAGAGCTGTTGTCAGGTCAGTTAAGGTACGAAGTGAGACACGATCGACTGTAAGATGTTTAAATGCATGCCTGGTTTCAGTTTCCCCCTACAAAAAATTTTAAGCCATGAGAAAAATCCACGGTTACAAAAATAAGGGGCTAGGGCGTGATCAGGAAATGGAAAGTATAAAGAAAAAGGCAACTTGGAAAATATCAACAAGACCTTTCCAGCAGGGTAGATTGAAAACAGAGAACAGGGTGGAAAATGTTTCATTTCCACAGTTTAGTAGTGGGTCCAGAATTTCTCTTTAGGAAGAACTTAAGGTCAGCGTTCTGATTGGAAGGGGGAAGGTGGGCAACTTGGAGCCACATTTTACATGAGATAAAAAGATTATTGTTCTTATCAAATAATTGCGGAGAGAGAGGATTAAAAACTACCCTCAAGCATCCCCTTGGAGCCACCACTGCCCAGACTCTGGGGCTGCTGAAAATGTCGTGCAATTATTCCCGTGCAGAGCTGCCTGGTAGAGAAAGGTAGGGCTTGAAATCCATCCCTTATTCCTGTTCACCAAGCTGTGCCCCAGACTTCACACGTGTGCCTTTTTCTAATTTGCATATGTGCTAGCAGTGGTCCTACATGGATGCAATGGAAACTGTTCTTTCATCTCTAACATGTACAAACTTTGCTTATAAATTAAACTCACGTATGAAGGAGAAAAATTGCCAGAACTCACTTCTCCACCTGAAAACTCTTCCTAATCTATGTTTTTCAAAGGTGAACTATCCTTATTTTCGTGTCCAAATCCTGCTTAGGCATTTATTAGTATTAATGTCGTCAAGATCAGTTGCCTCTTATTATTAAAATGTGTTTACTGTTGAGGAGAAAAAATAAACCCATGAATTAAATCTGACTTTAATAAAATTTCCCATGCCCTCCTAGGAACCAAGAAATTGATACTTGCTTGTGTGTGGAAACTGCAATCCTTGTCTGAAAAGCTTAATCGGTTGGCTTGCTAACGTCAGTATGTTCCTAGTATTTGGGCTGTGTTGGCTTCAGTGTTTTGAATCCTTGAGGACTATGCCTATTCATAGTGAGTGACAGGAGATTTCCCGTAATTGTATATGCCATGTATACACAGGATGCCTTTGGGAGGTATCAAGGAAAGGACTGTCAGGGTAGCAACGGTGATCTTGTAAACATGTGTCAGATGGAATTGCTATTGATAGGCAAAGGGCCTTTCAAGATTTTGTTTGGAGATATAACGTATGTAGTAAAGTGTGCAATTGTAAGATTATAGATATGTAATATATAACCAACACCCAAATCAAAATCATTTCCAGCACCTTAGGATAAGACTTTTTGAAAACTGGTTTGCTTATTAGCATTCAGGTCTATTTTGCAGCAGAGAAAACAAAACAACCTTTAGTTACAGAACCCCTTCCAGTAGTCTACCGAAAGGCACAGTGAGAAAAATTGTGTTAAATGCATTGAGATGAAGTTATGTTGGTACAGAGGTTGACTCTAAGGTAGCGCACAGCCATTACTATCCTCCACTCCAAAGTGAAAATTACTCATTTCTCTCCCTTGCTTGGTTGCAATCTCTTTGCTTTCTCAAACAATTTTCCAGTTCTGTTCCCTCTCTTCAGTTAAAAACACCTTGATTGAGTGCTGTGTACGTGGGGCCGTAGGTACAAAGGGGAAGGAGTTATGGTCCCTGCCCTCCCAGAACTCATAGACCAGTTAAGTTTAAAGCAAAGGGTGGAAATGGGTGATTCCAACCCAAAGTGTTAACTGTGACAATAATAACAGCTAACGTTTATAGAGTGTGTCCTAGTATCAAGCTTTTCTCTCAGGATGTTACGTGCGTCTCCTCACTTGAACCTCATAACTATCACCATTGCTTTCCTGATGAGAGGATGAAAGCCCAGAGATGCTGGTGATTTGCCCAAGGACAATATGGCTGGTGCGCATGGCTGCCAGGCTCTGGCTCCGTCACCCACACGTGTATCCACTTTCCTGCAGCTGTTTCTCAAGCGTGGTGTTGGGAGCACATGCAGGGCAGGAAGGGAGAAGGGAGGTCGCTGACTCTTTTGTCTGTTGAGCTGCCCAACCAGGAGCCACATTCAGCACTACAGGAAAAATATGCCCGTCAGCGTCTTTCTCTGACGCAGCCCTAGTCCAGCCCCTAACTTGCTATCTGACAGACTCAGTTAAAAGCTGGCCACACCACTGCAAAAATTAAAAGACATGTTTTATTTTCGTATGACATAGCAAAAATTGCTCCAGAATTAACACTTGACTATTCGTTGTTGTGGCATGAATTTCTCCAAATCACAGGTAATCAATAGAATCAGGTATCAATTTTTTAAAATTTTCTGTTCAAATTGTTGAGTTATGAGTGCTGCTCACTTATGAGTGATTTTTTTCGATCTTGAAAGCACAGTAGAAAACATTACTGTAATCTTAGGGAGCTGCAAATCGTTCACAGCAGATCAGTGTAGTGGTACCAGATTTTGAAATCCCACCTAAGGGTGGTGTTTGCACCTTCCTCTCGTCAGGACCTTCTAGAGCAGGCAGAGACTCGGGGCAAAGAGAGCAGAGCCTTCCCTCATGATCGCCAATAGTCTTTTCTCCTCAAACACAGACAAATTATGTCCATCTGCATCCTCGTGATGTCGTCGCACTTAAGCTCCTCAGAGGACGAGGACCAAGTTTAAATTTCTAATTAAATTTCATTTATCACAGGTTAGGGACAGATGGAAATAGGATAATTACACAGAGTCTAGTAGTAGTTATGATGGTGTTCTTGTGGGAACTGATTCCAGCCTCTTCAAGCCATCTTACATGATGTCAGGTAGGCTGTAAAAAAAGGAGGTTTGTGTAATCATTTGCAGAGAAAGTAATGGCAGGAACACTGAGTAGTCCTAACGGTAGTCAGGGATGCTTACCTCAAAAGACCCAACCACATTGTGAGCAGTGATTTGGTTTCACCAATTTAATATTATTAGATTGAGCTTTATTGGGGCTACAGTTTTCTTTGTGTCTGATTTATAATTTTGTTATGGTTTCATAGCTGTATATGAATTGTAAGCAAAAATGTATATATTTGTATGTTGATACATATTCTTTTTTTTTTTTTTTTTTTTTTAGAATAAGCATTATTTATTCTATCTAAAATACTTAGAATTGATTCAGTCAGCTATGACAGCTTGAGGTTTTTTACGGCAAATCATGCTCTGTTTACTGAGAGGGCAAAGAAACAAATCAAGGGTTGCTTGTGTTCTCTAAGCTTGTTTTTCTTCTGAGTTAAATTGATGGGCTTTACCAGTGGGTTTTGAAAGATACGTCTATATAAAACAGAGATCTCAATAAGGAGTTTGAGATTGCCAAGCAATTTGAGAGAACATAAAGGTGGATAGAAATTCAAAGATAAAGAAAAATTAGCTTTTCTGTGGTAACCTACTTGTAACTTGCCTAATCATTCATCACACCTGTTATTTTATTAGAGAAACATAAGCAGCCATATTGGAGTCTACCTGGAGAAGTGTGTGTGTGTGTGTGTGTGTGTGTGTGTGTGTGTGTGTGTGAGAAAGAGACAGAGGCAAAGAGACTTGTAGGGAGAAGAACTGTCTAGGCATTTAATTTGGCTTAAGAAAGATATGTGGTAAGACTGGGGGGACTGACTATTGCAGTTGGAGAGGTGAACCATTATTGCAATAGGGAGAACATTCTGGACCAGAGATCTGCTAGTGTCTCAACAGTTAAGCAGGAAAGGGCCTTTCCTTTCTAGCGAGGAGTAAACAAGGCTAGAAGAAACCAGGTGTGGGGAGGTGGGATAAAGGGTAGCCTGATGGGACAACAGATCAAAGAATGTTCTACTGTGGGGGCTTCCCTGGTGGCACAGTGGCTGAGAGTCCGCCTGCCGATGCAGGGGACGCAGGTTCAAGCCCTGGTCTGGGAAGATCCCACAGATACATATTCTTAAAACAAGATGGTACGACAGATGAATGGATAAAGAAGATGTGGCATAGATATACAATGGAATATTGCTCAACCATAAAAAGAAATGAAATTGAGTTATTTGTAGTGAGGTGGATAGACCTAGAGTCTGTTATACAGAGTGAAGTAAGTCAGAAAGAGAAAAACAAAATACCGTATGCTAACACATATATATGGAAGCTTAAAAAAAAAAAAAAAGGTCATGAAGAACCTAGGGGCAAGACGGGAATAAAGATGTAGACCTACTAGAGAATGGACTTGAGGACACGGGGAGGGGGAAGGGTAAGCTGGGACAAAGTGAAAGAGTGGCATGGACATATATACACTACCAAACGTAAAATAGATAGCTAGTGGGAAGTAGCCACATAGCACAGGGAGGTCAGCTCGGTGCTTTGTGACCAGCTAGAAGGGTGGGATAGGGAGGGTGGGAGGGAGGGAGAGGCAAGAGGGAAGAGAGATGGGGATATATGTATATGTATAACTGATTCACTTTGTTATAAAGCAGAAACTAACACACCATTGTAAAACAATTATACTCAGTAAAAACGTTAAAAAAAAAAAAAGACAAGATGGTAAAAGACATCAACATTATGAGTTGACAACCCATAAGAAGTTTTACTCTTAAAATGGGTATGTGTAGATTACTCGTGTTGGAGGAACACTGTACTGCAACCCACCCACCTGTAGAGGGAGACAAACAAACACAGGCCTTGCTCCTAGGAGCTTCCGTTAACACAGCATTCATGCATCGCTGGCAGCGGACAAAAGTGAAGAGATTGTGCACCAACATTTTTGAAGTCATGACACTATATTTCTTGCTGTTTTTTTTTTTCTACTCTTCGACATACTTTAATAGTTGTTACTCAGCAAATAGTATTTTTCTGCAATCCTTATCCCAATAAGGATCTCCTGGACATCTGTTTTTCAACGTGCATGTAGTAAAGTTCATACTTTGTAGTACACAGTTCTATGGAGTTTGACAAATGCATAGAGTCATGTTTCTACCACCCCAGTACCATGTAGAGCATCCCATCACCCTAAAAATTACCCAGTACAGCCCCTTTGTACAAAACCTCTCCGTTTTCCCCCAACTCCTGGCAACCACTGACCTGTTTTCTATCCTTATAGATGTGCCTTTTCAATAATTTCATAAAGATGTAATCATACAATATGTAGCCTTTTGAGTCTGACTTCTTTCACTTACAGAATGCATTTAAGATTCATCCTCATTATTGTGTGAGTTAAAAGCACATTCATTCCTATGGCTGAGTAATAGTCCATTGTGTGGATATATCAAATTCATTTATCCATTACTCGTTTGAAGAACATCTTGGTTGTTTTCAGTATGGGTGACTTTGAATAAAGTTATTATAAACATTCTTATATAATTTTTTTGTGTGTACATAAGCTTTTAAACTCATTTGGAGTCGAAATACTTAGGAATGAGATTTCTGGATCATGTTGCAAGTATATGTTTAACTTTATAAGAAATGACCAAACTGTCTTCCAGCATAGTTGTGCTATTTTGCATGTTCAACCACAAGGAATGAAAGTTCCTGTTGATCTGCATCTTCACCAGTATTTGGTACTGTCAGGTTTTTTGATTTTAGCAATTCTAATAAGTATGCGGTGCTATCACATCATGGTTATCATTTGCATTTTCCTGGTAACAAATGATGTTGAACATCTTTCATATGCTTATTTGCCATTGATATTTTCTTTGTTGAAATGTCTGCTCAGGTCTTTTGCCCATTTTACAAATTGGGTTGTTTCTTTTCTTATTGTTGAGTTTTAACCAATTCTGGATACAAGTTTTTGTGAGATATGTGATTTGTAAAAATTTTTTCCCAGACTACCTTGTCTTTTCATTTTCTTAACTGTATCTTTGGCAGAGCAAAGATTTAAGCTTTAATAAAGTCCAATTCATTAATTTTTTTCTTTTATGAATTGTGCTTTTGCTGTCAAATCTAAGAACTCATTGCCAAACCCAAGGTCCTACAAACTTTCTGCTATGCTTTGTGTTAGGTGTTTTATCATTTTACACTTAAGTTTTTCACTTAGGTTTATGATCCATCTTGAGTTAACTTTTTTGTTCAGTGTAAGTAGAGGTTTATTTTTTTGCCAATGGGTGTCCAGTTGTTCCAGCATCGTTTTTTTGAAAAGACTCTCCTATATCCATTGCATTGCCTTGGCACCTTTGTCAAAAATCAGTAGACTATATTTCTATGGGTCTATTTATGAATTACCTTTCACTTCCATTCTTCTCTGCGTCGATCCTTTAGCCAATACAACACAGTCTTGATTACTGTAGCTTTATAGTATGTCTTGAAATCCTACAGTGTGAGTCCTCCAACTTCTTTTTCTTTTCTTTTTCACAATTGTTTTGGCTATTCTACGTCCTTTACCTTTCCATATCAATTTTAGAATTGGCTTATCATCTGTAAAATGCTTACTGGGATTTTGCTTGCGATTGCATTGAATCTATATTTTAATTTTGGGAGAAATGACACCTTAATAATCGTGAAGCTTCTAAACCATGAACATAGTGTATCTCAATATATTTAGATTTTCTTTACTATCTTTCATCGGTATGGTTTTCAGCTTACAGATCTTGCACATATTTTGTTAGATTTATACCTAACTTCTTAACTTTTTTGGTGTAATTGTAAGTGGTATTGTTTCTTAATATCAAATTCCAATTATTCATTGCCAGAATATAGGAATATGATTGGCTTTTGTATATTGACCTTTTAAAACTTACTTATTTGTTCCAGGAGTGTTTTTGTAGATCTTTGGAATTCTCTACATTAACAATCATGTTGTCTTCAAATAATGACAGTCTTGTCTCTTTCCTTTCAAGTTTGTATGCCTTTTATTTATTTTTCTTAGCTTGTTTCATGGGCTATGACTTCCAGCATGATGTTGAATAGGTATAGTGAGATTGAATATTTTTGCCTTATTCCTAAACTAGGGGGTAAGCATTCAGTATCTTACTCTTAAATATGACGTTAGCTGTAGGTTTTTCATAAATGCCCTATATAAGATTAAGTTCTCTTCTATTCCTAGTTTTTCTAGAGTTTTATAATGAATGGATGTAGAATTTTGTTTTTACTCCTATTGAGATAAGTGTGTGTGTGTGTGTGTTTGTATTTTTTATGCTGTTAATACAGTGAATTATGCTGATTGAATTTTGAATTTGAGCTAGCCTTGGGATCTGGGATAAATCCCAATTGTTAATGTATTATCTTTTTAATGTATTGCTAGATTCAGTTTGCTAATATTTCGTTGAGAAGCTTCCCCTTATATTTATGAAGTATCTTGGTCTGTAGTTTTATTTTCTTGCAATATACAGTTTGGTTCAGGCCTTAGGATAATGCTGATCTCATAAAATGAGTTGGGAAATATTACCTTCTCTTCTATATTCTGGAATATACTGTGTATAATTGACATTATTTCTTCCTTAAATGTTTTGTGGAATCCACTAGTGAAACCACCTGGGTTTTCTTTTTGGAATTTTTGAAGCTACAAATTCAATTTCTTTAATAGATATAGGACTATTCAAGTTAAGTATTTCTTTTTAAGTGAGTTTTAGTGGTTTCGGTTTTTCAAGAAATTGTTCCATTTTATCTAAGTTGAATTTATGAACATAAAGCTGTTTGTAGTATTCCCTTATTATGCTTTTAGTGCCTGTGAGGTCAGTAGTGATGTCCTTTTTCATTCCTGATATAGGTAGATTATGTCTTTCTCTTTTTCTTGGTCAGCCTGATGAGGGGCTTATCAGTTTCATGACTTTATCAAAGAATCAGCTTTTGGTTTTGTTGATTTAATGTATTGGATTTTGGGGGTTTTTTTTCAGTTTCATTGATTTCTGTTTTCTATTATTTCCTTTCATCTGCTTGCTTTAAACTTAATTTGTTCCTCTCTAATTTCTTAAATTGGAAGCTTAGGTTACTAAATTCAGATCTTTCTGTAGCTCTTTTCTGATATCAGTATTTAATGCTATAAATTTCTGTCTAAAGACACGTTAGCTGCAGCCTACAAAATTTGATATGTTTTATTTTTATTTTCACTTAATTCAGATTATTTTAAAATTTCCTTGGAGGCTTACTCTTTGACCCATGGATTACTTAGAAATGTGTTGCCTAATTTCCAAATATTTGGGTTTTTACCAGATACCTTTCTATTATTGATTTCTAGTTTAATTCCTTTATAGTTTGAGAATATACTTTATATATTTCCTAGTCTTTTAAAGTGTTAAAAGGATATGGTTGAGAATACTCTCTGTGCACTTGAGAAGAAGGCATTAGATTCAGTGCTCTGTAAATGGCAAATGGGACAAGTTGGTTGATGACGTTATTTAGGTCATCTATATCGTCACGGACTTTCTGCCTATTTGTTCTAACAGTTTCTGAGAGAAGACTGTTGAAGTCTCCACCTAAAATTGTAGGTTTGCCTATTTCTCCTTTAAGATAATCTACTGATTTTTGCCTCATGTATTTTAAAGCTCTATTGTTGGGTGCATACACATTTAAGATTGTTATATTTTGTTGGAGAATTGACCTTTTTCATAATGTAATATCCTCTTTACCTCTGAAAGTATTTCCAGTTATGAAGTCTACCTTGTCTAAAATTAATGTAAATACTTTGTGTTTGCATGATATATCTTTCTCCATTCTTTTATTTTTAACCTAAATATGCCTCTATATTTCAAGTGGATTTCTCATGGACTGCATATACTTGGATCTTGTTTTATTTTTAGTCAATTCTGATCACTTCTGTCTTTTAACTGGTGTGTTTACATTGTTCACATTAAACATAGTTATTGGTATGGTTGAATTAAAATCTATCATCTTACTAGCTATTTTCTATTTTTTTCACGTATTTATTTCTTTTTGCCTCCTTTTCTGCCTTCCCTGGGTTTAATTCAACATTTAAAAACGTTTTTATTGGTTGCCATAGGGTTTACAATAGACATTTTAAAAAATCTGAATCTACCTTCAAATAATATTATTCTGTTACACATGTAGTTCCAGAACCTTATAACAATATATTCCCAATTTCTCTCTCCCTCTGATGTGCCATTGTTCTCATACATTTCACTTTTACAAATGTTAGAACTACGATAATACATTGTTAATCTTGTTGCTCTAAATGGTCAGTTATTTTTAGAGCAGTTAAAATAAGACAAAAATTATTTTATAAGCCTTTTATTTACTCTATTTCTGACACGCTTCATTTCTCAGTGCAGGTCCAATTCTGTGACATATTCCTACCTTGAAGAACGTCCTTTAGCATTTCTTGTAATGTAGGTCTACTGCTGGTAGATAGGCCACTGCATTTTTGTTTGTCTGAGAAAGTCTTTGTTGTTTCTATACTCTAGAAGGACATTTTTTTCTGTATGTAGAATTCTGGATTGACATTCCCCCCCCCCCCCTTCAGCATATTGAAGATAGCTTCTATTTTACAGTTTCTCAGAAGAAGTCTGCTGTAATTCCTAGGGGAGATGAAGGAGATGTATCAGGGTAGCAGGTTTGGGCAGTAGCCGCTATTCTCCTTACCTAGCTAACATCTTTGAGGACATTTTCTTAGGGTTCTCCCCATCTTCTTGGTGAGTACCTGACGTTCCTGGAAGAAAAACCTATAGATGGTGTGAACCCTCCTATGTCTGCAGCCCCCTGGGACTTCACACTCTCGAGCTGGCCCACACTTGGCCTTTAGCAGTTCTTTAAGCATTTCTAGTTTAATCTTCTTACCAGCTTTTAGGGCATTTGGCAGCATCTGTCTCAGGTGAGCAAGCACTTGAATCTTATTTCTCCCTGCAGGCCTTTGTCTTTTATTGGTTTTTTTTTTTTTTTTTTTTTTTTAAATTTATTTATTTATTTTGGGCTGTGTTGGGTCTTCGTTTCTGCGCGAGGGCTTTCTCCAGTTGCGACGAGCGGGGGCCACTCCTCATCGCGGCGCGCGGGCCTCTCACTATCGCGGCCTCTCCTGTTGCGGAGCACAGGCTCCAGACGCGCAGGCTCAGTAGTTGTGGCTCATGGGCCTAGTTGCTCTGCGGCATGTGGGATCTTCCCAAACCAGTGCTCGAACCCGTGTCCCCTGCATTGGCAGGCAGACTCTCAACCACTGCGCCACCAGGGAAGCCCTTTTTCTTGGTTTTAAGTTAGTTGTTTGCCTGCAATATCAGTTCTCTGATAGGTTCAGGAAAAGTTGTTAGTTTTACGTTGATCCAGCTTTTTTCTTATTGGAAGGATGGGAGAAATGCTTTTTCCAGCTCTTAAGTCTTTGCTCTTTCACCAGAACCATTAGTTATGTTTTCAAATTTAAATTTCATCAGCATTAATGTGATTTTGAAAGTTTTGGAGGATTTTCGCGACAGCCCCAAAATCTCTCTCCGGGTATATTTGGAAACTACAGCTGGGAGTCACCAATGAAGAGGGTATACTAATATGATGGAATAATATTCTGTGTCACTAATTTATATAGATTTTTCTTTTCGGTATGTGTCTCTCAAACTTGGAGCTGATTCTGTGTTTCAGTGCCTCAAAGGAGGTATGTGGTAGGACAGGAAGAAGTAATTTCCAAGAATTTCTGGGTGTTGTTTCCTGAAGCCTGAGCCTGCAGTATAACTTAGAAGATTGGCTGAGAAAGAGCACATAGGGGTTTGTGAGATGAGGCAAAGAGGATAACACAAGGAAAAGGAGCCTTTCCCAGACTGGAAAAAATACCCCTGTACCGATGTGAGATTGAGGGAGGCCTTGGACTAGAGCAAGAGAAGGCTGCAAGAAGCCATAAAGGAGGCACCGCATACGCTACCTGGGCAGACAGGACCCCTAAGCCACAAAGAGATTCTCCTGTCTTAGGTATGACTTGAAAGTGTAAAAAAAAATAATAAACAGAAACCTCAATTAAAATAGTTGGGAGACCACAAAATATACAAACAGCTCATACGACTCAACAACGAAAAAACAAATAACCCAATCAAAAAATGGCCAGAAGACCTTAATAGACATTTCTCCAAAGAAGACATACAGATGGCCAGTAGGCACATGAAAAGACGCTCCACATCACTAATTATTAGAGAAATGCAGGTCAAAACTACAATGAGGTATCACGTCACACCAGTCAGAATGGCCATCATCAAAAAGTCTACAAACAACAAATGCTGGAGAGGGTGTATAGAAAAGAGAACCCTCTTGCACTGTTGGTGGGAATGTAAGTTGGTGCAGCCACTATGGAAAACAGTATGGCGGTTCCCCAGAAAAGTAAAAATAGAATTACCATATGATCCAGCAATCCCACTACTGGGAACATACCCGGACAAAACTATAATTCAAAAAGATACATGCACCCCTATGTTCATAGCAACACTATTCACAATAGCCAAGACATGGAAGCAACCTAAATGTCCATCAACAGATGAATGGATAAAGAAGATGTGGTACATATATACAATGGAACACTACTCGGGCACAGAAAAGAATGAAATAATGCCATTTGCAGCAACATGGATGCAACTAGAGATTATCATATTAAGTGAAGTAAGTCAGAGAAAGAAAGACAAATGCCATAAGATATCACTTAAATGTGGAATCTAAAATATGGCACAAATAAACCTATCTACAAAACAGAAACAGACTCCTAGACAGAGAGAACAGACTTGTGCTTACCAAGGGGGAGGGGGGTAGGGAGAGGGAGGGACTGGGAATTTGGGGTTGGTAGATGCAAACTATTACATTTGTAATAAACAACAAGGATAAACAACAGGAGTGGATAAACAGCAAGGTCCTACTGCATAGCACAGGAAACTATATTCAGTATCCTGTGATAAACCATAATGGAAAAGAATATGAAAAAGAATGTCTCTGTGTGTATAACTGAGTCACTTTGCTGTACAGCAGAGACTGGCACAACATTGTAAACCAACTACGCTTCAATTTAAAAAAGAAATAGTTGAGAGACCAGAAGAGGGAGCTGTCATGCTCTGTGACCACAGCAGAGCCCGACAGGAAGAAGAAAGATGATTCTTCTTTCCTGGCAAGGACTCAGCCAATGAAAAGCCATGGACTCTTTGTGTACTATCCCTCCCAACTTCCTTTTCCGCTATAAGAGTTCTCTCCATTTTTGCTGGGGAATCATGGTTGCAGACCCCAAATTGCAATTCTCTGTTGATCCCGAATAAACCCATCTTTGCTGGAGAAGTATCTGGCAATCTATTTGATTTAGGTCAACAGAAGCATCAAAGTGCCACGAGTACTGAAAAGCCCTTGCAACCAAAGACAATGAAGTCTTCGTGGAAACCTGTGGGACAGGTGGAAAATACCAGAGTACTTTACCTCCACAGACACCTTCACACTGCAGAATGTGCTGGAAACCTGATGTGACCTTGAGGGAGGGAGGGGAGCTCACCAGAGTGATGGAGATTATATTTTCTCATAAGCCCAGCAATATCGGAGCTCAAATTCGAATTTAGCTGATTTCTAGAACTACAGATTTAATATTGCTTGCACTCCTTAATTTGTGGACTGAGAATCATACCTGCTACTAAAGGATTTCATTCTCAGGGACCTAGTTATTTTTCTGTTGAATATGTTTTAGATTCTAGCGACTCAAAATTTTTCCCCACTTAGATACATCTGAGGGGTTGGATGTGCCCTCAACTGTAAGGATTCCTCCTGGGGTGTGGGGTGATAGAGACAGCAGGGGAAAGGCACTTTGAATAAATCCCCCAGGGGATTCTGAAACCGATTCCTTGCGCACCTCTTCCCTGAGATTCCCTCTTCTCTCTTGTTCTATGTGCTATTTTTCACTTAGGATCCTGAAACAAAGACACAGTTTGACTCTTTTAAGCAGGAGGTGTGTTCCTATAAAGGTGTAAGTAAAGCAAACATATTTCTGTGAAAACATATAGTGCTATATACATAAGTTGAAATGATGACCTTTATGCATTACAAACAACTGGGAAAAAAAGTGTATTTGCGAATCTGTGGCTAGAAGAGAAAAAAAAAATCCCTGTATTTCCTTCTTGGGAAGTGGTTATTGACTTGGGAAACTGTCCTCCTTCTGACCAGCCTCCCACCGAGGTCGTAAGAAGGATCCTGTAAAACACACATAAGCATCTGAATGAAAATGTCCCCAAAGTGCCCAATCAAGAGAATTACCGGACTTCTCCCATTCAGTTCTGTTGACTGAGGCCCCCGGCCCTGGTTTATCGATGAGAGCTCCTTGATTTGACCATAGCAGAGATGTGTGTTTTTTGCTAGTGTTTCTGTCAATGGGAATAAGCGTTGGGGGTGGATAACGCATTTTGTATCCCATTTTCCAGAGCTTCTGTCTGATGCCATTGTGGAAAAACACAGTTAGGGACCTGGTTATGGGACTCACTTTCTTATTTTTGGAAATGTTTCACCACCACAAAAGGCCACAGCAACCTGATCTCTTACAGCTGCTCTACATGTTGGGTTTATCTCTCTGATCTAATAAAATCATATTATAACACTCCTCTCCTCTGGGGGCGGGGAGGCAAGAATCAGGTAAAGCAGAGACTTCTAAAAATCTAGGTTAAAGTGTTCAAAAGCATGCTGAGAGAGGAAGGTTATTCCTTTTGATTCCACCAGACAGTGTGGGTATCACTGGAGACACACTGAGGGGAACCAGTTGCTTCCCAAAGAGGCGAGGTGTGGGCTGTCCTTGGACCTGCTAATAGAAGATGTCCTGGGAACAGAAAATGCCATCCAGAGACTGGATGAAATGTGTTTTTGAGAGTTTGCTCCTGTGACAGGACTCTGGTTAGGACCTCAGGCTCTGGAGTTAAAAATGAGTTTGAGGGGAAAGGGGGAGAGAGATCAACTAGGAGTTGGGGTTAACATACATACACTACTATATATAAAATAGGTAAACAACAAAGACCTACTGTATAGCACAGGGACTATACTCAATATCCTATAAGGGAAAAGAATCTGAAAAAGAATATATATATTATATATACAATATATATATTATATATAACTGAATCACTGTGCTGTACACCTGAAACTAACACAACATTGTAGACCAACTATACTTCAATAAAAAAAAGAGTTTGACACGGCGGAGAAGGGGAGGGTGGGATGAATTGGGAGATTAGGATTGGCATATATACACTACCATGTGTAAAATAGCTAGCTAGTGGGAACCTGCTGTATAGCACAGGGAGCTCAGCTCGGTGCTCTCTGATGATCTAGATGGGTGGGATGGGGGGTGGTGGGAGGGAGGCCCAAGAGGGAGGGGATATATGTATACATATAGCTGATTCACTTCGTTGTACAGCAGAAACTAACACAACATTGTAAAGCAACTATACACCAAAAAAAAAAGAGATTGAATCCCAATTCTACCACTTACTAGTTGTGTGGCTTCAGGTTAGTCACTAAAGTATAAAAAGGGGACAAGCTAACACCTATCTCGCAGGGCTATTGTGAGGATTCGATCACGGCATGCAGTACAGAGGCTGTGGAGCTAACACAGTAAATGTTAGGTATTATTAGCCACATTCTTCCCTTTGAAAATATTTAAGCTACAGCATACTACTTTGTATCATTACTCAAAGGTCATGTCCCCCTAGAAAAGGAATGTCTGTTGACATCCAGGGGAAGAATAGAGATTTGCATTTTTATTATTCCACTCACTGCGAAGAAAGAATACTACATTCTGTTCAGGGGATTTGTTGGGGTCAAGAACCAGGTTCTTTATGTAGGGAGTCCTGACATATTATGGGGACACTGACTTGCCACCTAGCCCTCAGGTTCTTGATAGAAAGTGTGGTCCGGTGCTTGATTCTCCTGGGTTCAGGGGACTCAGACCCATTTGGTGGTAGGAGCTTATTGTAGGAATAGACAGGAAAGTTAAAAAAAAAAAAAAAAAAAAAAGGCAGGGAACCATCAGCAACCATACAGCCATGACTCCTGGAGACCTGGAGGGGCACCCATGGCTATACACACTCTCAGGTCCCAGTGGCTCCTCTAGCCCTGGTTATCTCATTGCCCTCAGAGACCAGCTTCTCACTGCTCCTGACACTAGTGTCTCCACCAAACACCTAGCCAGCGTCTCTGCCAACTTCTGCATCTGCTGCTCTCGCTTCCCTGCCTCCTTGAGATTCGTATGCAGGAGAAAGAATTGGCCTGGCATATTTTGTTTTCCTCCAATGTGTAGGACGCCTGATATGGCACTGAGTTCTCACTCACAGGAAGCCCTGAAATCCCAAAAGGACATAATGATTAGGACCCCATTCTTTCATGAAATGATGACTTCCTGCCTTTACCCTTGGCTTTAATTTGTAAATTAGCAAGAGAGTCTTGAATTTAATGGCCGCCTCCCCCAGGATACTAGCTTAGGCTCTCAGATCTGAGACTCCTATCTCTTAGGTGCCAGTGGAAGATTTGCAATAAAAGAGAGAAATGTTTTGCTCTTATTACCCTCCATGCTAGCTCATATGCTCAGTTTAAAATCCACTTTTCCAGTTTGATACTTTTTGCTTGCGGAATAAACTTCAGCTTAGTGACTGTTTAATTTGTTCAAGTAGAAGTACAACAATGAATGACAATGCATCAAATGACCTGAAGATCCCCTGGCATGAAAATATGGAGCGTGACTCAGGGAGAGGTAACCTGAGGAGCCTCTCACCTGGACATTCCAATTGGAGGCTAGGAATAGAACCTAATCAACCATCATTTATTATGTCACCTTTATTTAGTTAACATGTAAAATGTCATCTCAATTTTACAGAAAACTCATGTGAAGGCGGATGTGACCTTCAAATAATTTTTTTTTTCTTGGTAGTTCTATAGGTTGTAAAATTCCTAGCTGATATAGTGAACAGTACTTTTTAAAAAAAGAAGTGGCAAAGAGGCATTCTGCTCTGTTGCAGTAACAGCTACATGTTTATGAGATGAGACAACAGAAATCCCTAGATTGAAAAGATAATTTTACTCTAAACTACAAATTAAATATATAATTATGTAATCACATATGTAAATCTGGGTCTCTTTTTACTTTCAGTGCCCCTGGTTCAAGCACAAAGGGTATTTTTAGTTCCTGTTTTTCCTTTTTTACCAAGCTTGATCAGTGAACGAGAAAGTCTTATCAATCATCTACTTGTTGGAAAGCGTGGAGCTTTTGAACCACACAGCTCATTTCAAAATTAGAAATGCCCCGACTTAGGACCCCACGTCAAGACTTTCAGGAGGCAGTTGTCACTAGATCTTAGGTCTGACATATGTCTTTGGGTAAAAGCAGCTAAGAAATGTTCCTTGAGATGGTGTGGGTGGAGAAAGCAATAAAAATGGGATTTCTATTTTTTAACAAGTAAACTCCAATTTGTATTTGCTAGAAAGCTGTGTAGCTCTTTCTCACTTAACAGTGTTCCTCCTAAAATATTTGCAAAACAAAATTATTTTAAACGCAAAGCACATTTTCCCATTGACATATTCTAAAGTTGCATCCTCCTGGGGTATTTTTGGTGACAGAAAAATATTTTATTGCTGCGACTAATAATCACTAACATTTATTGAGCTCTTACTACCTGCCAAGTATTGTTCTAAGATCTTTACATAATTCTCTCATTTGGTTCTCCACAATGATCCTAAGAGGTATTGTCCCAATTTCCCAAATAAGGAATCTAAGGGAAAAAGCGTGTAAGTGACCAGCCCAAGGTCTTATTGTTGGGGTGAAGAAAGGATGAACTCAAGCACTGGTCCTGAGGTCCATATCTACCTTACCACACCACTGTGTTGCTACCAAAGCACCCCAGGCTCACCAGGAGGAGAGGGGCAGTTTCATAGTCTACCAGCCATTGAGATAAAAATCTACTGTAAGTTGGATGGTGGGCTTGAGGTCTCCACCATCACCCTTGATATCATTCTAGGAACTTAATCTAAGATGGCCCTATGGTTTCTCTTGGCTTTACACTCTCCCATGGTGGACACTTGGGAAATGTTAATTGCCTGATACAGATTCACTCATTATAAGGATATGAGTTATCGTGCTCCCTCCCTTGGGGTATTTACAGAATTGGTAGTTTAATTGAACTGAATGCAGATATTATGGTTTCCCAAGTGCTACTGAGAAACAGTTGCAGAAATCAGACAGATGATTTGTAAAATATGTTTTACTAATGATAAAGCTGGATTGAAAAGTAAGTCTTCATTGTGGCCATAGTCAGACTCCCTAATGCTTTTTCCCCAAACCTGAAATTGGTACAACTCACCCAAAGAAGGGTTGGCCCTGCAGAACATACATACAGAGCAAAAGAGCTGCATCAGCTGCCTCTCCTGTGTCCCTCCACTGAAACAAAGTGAGAGCTAGGTCTTTAGACCTGGCCGTAGCAGCAGATGGCCCTGCACCCCTCGTGACTGCCATTCATGAGGCAGGAGGTGAGCAAAGCACACCCGTCCTCAGATGGGGAGATTTAAAAAGAAAGGGGAAGAAAGGGCTGAGTTTCTCATGCTCAGTCCTTCCAAAGTCACCAAGCAGACAAGGTATGACTTGGCCTCCAGGGAAGAGTAAACAGGGTGAGAGAGGGGCTGAAGCTGCTTCCCAATGCTTTCAAAAGGGCAAAAGTTCCTAACATATAGTCCAAGACCAGAACCCTGTGAGGGAGAAGAAAGAGTCCCTCAAATGCCAGGAGTTGTGTCGAGTGCTCTGAGCATGTTGGTTGCTGCTTCTTTGATGAGTTCTTATTCGTATAAAACAGGGACACAGAGCCATTGCACATGGAGTGAAGGTAACGGAAAAGTCTATTGTTCTTTGCAATTTATTTAAGATTTGACCATAACCTATGAAAAAGGAGATACGAATCCAGCTGGCAGCAGTTCGGTAGCTGGGAACACACCCACCCTGGCATCCTAAGAACATGGTTGTCAAGGGGAGAAACTGGCTATTTTCTGTGTCTGAGAGGCAGGAGCAGACTCTTTGAAATAATGAAGCATCAGATTTAGATTTAGATTTATTTAATTAATACTGTATTACTTCCAGCAGTTTAGGAATTCAATAATGGAGCAACCCAACCAAGAATAACTAGTTGAAGATCAATTTGACTTGATTTTCCATGTGGCAAAGATAAAAAAAAAAAAGCCATGTATGAGAATTTACAACCATTCCTCTCCCCACATTTGAAGGATGATTGTTATCTCAGTTGCTCAGTTCCTATGTCTCTGGTGTGTTGGTCAGGAAAATGGGTAGAAAGGGCAATTGGAGAAAATGAAGAGAAGTAGTTTGATCTACACAGGAAAAGACATAGACCCACCGAAGGAAGCAAAAACCAAAACCAAAACCCAAAATGTTCAGGACCCAAGAAGGCTAGCAAGAGAGAGGGAAAGCGAGAGTGACAGGAGAGGCAACCTGGGCTGGAGATTTTGGAAGAGAGAAATTTGAGTAGCTGCCATGCGCTGTGGGACTTGGGGGAGAGAGGGATGGAGAAGGGGATTTGCAGCAAGTTTGTCACGGGTACTTCTGACACTCTTACCTCTATCAAGGAAAGCTTTAATAAAGATCTTCATCACTCTTCAAGATTTGGGGATGGGATTTATTTTTCTCTTGGGTAAGTTATCATGAGGGGTTAGGCTTTAAGGAATGGCAAAGAAGCCCAGATTTATTTGCAGCTATCTATTTGGACCTTTCTAGAATGAACCACCCTGTGGGTACGGGTGCCGAGCTTGTCCACACCGTGTAAAGTGGTGATTGTAAAAGGGTGTGCCCAGGAGGTGGCCAGAGGGCACAGCAGGGTGTGACGGTGGCTCAAGCACAGCGTGGTGACAGGGTATGTTAGAAGGTGGCCCTCAGCAGAAGCCAGAGACCTGAGGTACAATCACCTCTCCAGGCACTCCTCACCAACACACTTCAGGTCACCTACCAGTGGGCTTCCCTGACTAAGACTTGTGAACAGTCTTTAGCACGTTGTCTTTGGGCCTTCCATTCTGAAGGATGTTTGATGAAGAATGGCCCACTGGCGAAGCAAGGTTCCAGCTGCTGGGTACAGGGTGGTGGAAAGTCACTGCTCTGGGATTCAGTACTGCAGGCCTTCAAGACCAGAGCTGGTGCTGCTTATCTCAGCCTCAGCTTCCTCACCTGCAAAACAGCAGTCTTGGGAAGATGACATTAAGGATGGCTTTCAGCTCTAACACTCACTGATGCCTTTCCAGGTTCTCCTTCTTTACTGTAGCTATTGGCGCCAACTGGTCCTGCTCCAGAGGCTTGGCCAACTCCCCTTCCCCACTGCGCACGTGGTGCCCTTCCCAGTCAGACCTACCCGGGAGTGAGCAAGGACAGGGGGCCCTGGCTACAGCATGAAGGCAGCAGGCTTCTGAATAGTAAACGCTAGGCTGGCTGGGGGAGAGGGAGGGCATCGCCCAGTGACCCAGGAGCTCTGGGAAGCACGGCCCCTGCCTGCGTGCACCCATGGGAGTGTGAGAGCGCACGCGCGCGCACACACACACAGACACATACACGCAAACAAGACGTTAGAGCCTGTCTCTGGAGTTCAGACAGCTTGCCTAGCAGGAGAAGGCAGCTTTGTTGTTTTCCAGACACTTCTCAGAGCCACTGAAACAGCAACTGGATAAATATAGGAGGATGACACCATCACTGGGTGCGTGTGCGTGTGCGTGTGCTAACAAGCCCGGGAGCTGCAGACTGCCACGTGGTCCCCAACCTCCAGGAATCGACACTCGAGCTTCCCAGAGCCAGAAAATCTGAACGTAATGTGCCTTCATCAAAGAAGCCTGGCAGGAGGGTGAGACGAGGCCGCGGGCGCGGTCCTGCCCTTGGCTCCTCCGAGCATTCTCGGAGGTCACCCTCTGCTCCGCCCTGCCTATATATAGCCCTGCTGACTGCAGTGCACATGCGATCTTTCTGAATGAAATACCAGAAATCCTTCCAGGCTCTGTGAAAGCAGCAGCTAAGTGGCATTTGAAAGTCCTAAGAAATGAGTGGGGGAAACAGAGCAGGTGTTTTTTCTCCTCATGAAAGGCAAACGCTGATTTGGAAGGTTTTGAGGTAGGGAACGTGGGCCAAACTCAGTACTGCCAATTTTTAATTACCAGCACAATTAGCTGCCTGGCTTCACAACAAGCCTATTTTGTCAAGCTCTGTTTAAGAACCAGCAAATTGCAGCGTTAGCACCAAACAGATGAACAGCGCAGTGATCACATCCTACTCTCGAAAAATCAGTGCTCTGCCTACAGAGTCCTGGGCTTGTAGCAGCTCCTGCCACCAGCAAGTACCTGACACCCTCTTCTTGGCCCCGACTAAATTGGCATAAGGGCAGGGATCATGTCTCTATAGGGCCATCTGCCCTGTGGTTGATCACTCCACATTAAGTGAACTGTATTAAATCAGTGTGATATCCACATCAACGTTAACTCCTCAGGATAAAACACAACAGAGCCCCTCTGTCCTCTTATTGGCATCCCTAGTGATGGCCATCACTGGAAATAAGTTCGAGCTATTTAATGTAAAGGCATACAACCCCTACAGGTTACTAAGTAACATCTCCTTGGGGACAGGATTTCTATGGGAGACCCTGTGTCCAGGAGTGTCCATAGGGCCTTGGACTGCTTGGCAGAACTTGTATATGGTTTAATCTGTTACTCGAGTCAAGCCTAGGAGACTCAGACAGGTCAGGAGTGCTCCTCTGGGGTGCGTGAGGTCTCTGGGGAGCAGGAGAGGCTCAGAAATGATAGCAGAGGAGCTGTTCAAGGAAAGAGAGACTGCAGACACTTCTGGACCACAGACTTCGCCTCTGGGATTGAGTCAGAGAAGCAGAAACCACAGACTTTGATCAGTTCCTACTCTGCTTTCACTGAGCCTGCAGCCCTTTCCTTCCTGGGTCAGACACTCCAGAGCAAACCTTAGGGCAGTCATGGTGGAAGGAATCTCAGACCCCTTGGGAGAGACCTACGCAACGATTCTGATTTCAGCTACTCTGCTGTAGGACAGGCAGTGGACTGAGTAGTGTTCATTGCAGAGTCACTAAGAACATCTTGCCCGCAGACAGTGCCTCCCTTGATGCCTGATTCCACCAATTATGAATCCATTTGCAAGAGACAGGCACTGCTTTTCTTTGAGAGTCATCTGCAGATACTGAACAAGGGAATGCCAGTCATTTCCCACACTTTCCCTACAGATACCTACAAATGTACAAACTGCATTTCCTAGGTTTCCGTACCAAGTGGCTTCCAGACAGGTGAGGCCAAAGGGAGGCCCTAACAGGAAGGGGAGAAGTTGGGGTATTTCCATCCCTCTCTCTCTGCCTGGGCGGCATCTCTCGTGGTGTCTGTGTTTCCTTGAGGTCCAAGCTCTCACCAGGCAGCTTGACCATGGCTCCAGTGTCCTCTGGACAGTCCAGACTCCTCTTCCTTGACACCTCCAGCTCTAGCTGTTATGCGTCTCTGCCTCACCATCTCCTATTAGCTCTTCAGCTCTTCCATCTATTTGTACCTAGGTCCCCTGTTCATTCCCTTTATTGAACAATGTGACTTGAGCTCTGTTTTCTTGTCTCAACTCTGGCTTATTCAAAGGGTTATGCATAAACATATTATAAGTAAGCCTAATGATAATTTTTTCTCAGCAAGACCTACAGTAGCAGGGAAGGCTTGGGAAGCTCAAGAAATAAGGACCCAAAAGGGAAAAACGATGAATACTTTCCCCCAGGTCTTGTCTACCCTACAACAGGCCCCTCTGACTCTAATGTTGTGTAGGAAGGCCATAACCCAGCAGCCCCCTGCCAGCATCCTGACTTGTCACTCTCTGGCTTTACACCGTGGAATCTTTGCCCCTGCTGACATCTGTTTGCTGGTACCCATGATTTATGAGCTCCCAACTGCAGACTTTTGCACACCCATCCTCCTCCCCTTCGACAGTATCTTTCCTACTCACCTCTCTGTCTGTATGACTCTTCCGCCTTTGCAACCCTACTTAAAGCCTAAAACCTGAGCATTCCATATGGGTGTATGGCCTTAGCAAGTTATAGATGCAATCTGAGCTCCAATGCTCTTGCACTCTTTTGTTGGTTTTTGCCAGAGATCTTACAGTTTTAATCGTACATACTTTCCTATTTGACCAATAGAATTCTAAGGTCTATACAGCAATGCGAGCATGTCTATGATTTCTTTTGCTCCCCGTTCCTACCCCTCCCTCGGCCCCTCCAGTCCCGGCAATTATAACATTTAGCACTGCTCTAGTGTGTTCAACAAATACTGATATACTGCCTAAACGGATTCCCTCAGCTAGGAAGATAGGCTTATATCTATTTGTCAGGACGGCATGCTTTCTGTGGGAGCAACGCTGGTCTGAAAAACCTCAGATCTGTTCTTTCTCTGACAGATCACCCCCAGTAGAATGCAGTCTCCAGGCATGAGGTTTGCTCAGTCATTATTTTTAACCCTCCCTGGGCCTTGTGTGTTCACACTACATTTGCAATGCAGTCGTTGGTTTTTTGTTTGTTTGTTTGTTTTTTCCCCCAGCACAGACCTCCTGAAGGGGATTCTTGCTGATGGCATCTGCGGCAGAGACAAGCTCATGCCTGAAGAGATAAATTATTTATGGTGAATGGTGCCCTAATGGATGGTGTGATCAATAATGCTTATAATAGTACAGCACTGGTCAAATCACAGAAGGGCTTGAACGCATGTCTACATCATTCTGAGAAGACAGGGTCTACCAGATATCAAGAGGGAAAGAAAGGGAGTACTCATGACGTCAACCTCAAAACAGCTTAAATGAGGAGGAAAGTGCAGCCCTTTTTTTTTTTTTTTTCGTTTAAAGAGACAAGTCAGTTTTTAGTCACAGGGATCACTGCACCAAAATGCCCCCAACAGTGGCCACTTACCAAGACCAACCTTACTGCACTGATCTAGCAAAGAGTCTCCCCGTGTTTCTAAGCTTTTCCAGAAGCTCCACAGACAGAAAGCTGAATTTCTCCCTGCGTGTTGGTATAGGGCCTGCCTGCAAGTAATGAAGACATTAGTATCTGTTGCTTGGAGTGTTAATTGCTTCTCTGTATCGCTTAGCTCCAGTTTCTAGGCAACATCCAATAGCTCAACAGGCCTCTGTGTGCACATATGATCCCAAGTCTGAACTTTCTCAAGACTCTGCTCTTTTTGTCTGCTGGAAAGCTCCACTGGGAGGTCCAAATGGAATTTCACACTCAACATGTCCAGAGTCAGTCGCATTATCTCCCTCTCTCTCCCCACCTCCTACCTGCTACCTTACTGTCCATCGCCCTCCCGCCAAAAATGAATCCCTGTTTTCCCTCTTTATCTACTGTCATCCTGTCAGTGGCACTGACATCTTGTGGTTCGCCATGCCAGAGCATCATGCTCTTCCCTTTCAAGGCCCAGCTCACATGTCTTTCCCTCCCTGAAGCCTCCGCTCGAGTCCGAGCCCTCATGGTACTTGGGTCTCTCCCACTGCACTCATCGCATTCACGCTGATGTTACGGATGTTTGTGCGTGTGTCATCTCTCAAACTACACAATGAGTTTAGGGTATGGACCATGTCCGATCATCTTGGAATATCCCAAAGAGACTAGCAAAACACGCTAGCAGACTTTCAATTAGCATTTGTTGAATAAATGAGTGAATGATCTTCAAGCAGGCAGTGGAGGTGGCACAGGCCATGTTTGTTTTCTTTATCGCTTCTACCCCTAAAGTGTGCCCTAGAGGAGAGTGGAAAGGAATTAAGAGGAATTTAAGTGAAAAATCTCAGAACACTTTCACTAGACTGAGTTCTACTTTCTCTTCTCCGGATTCTTGTAGGTGTTTCACAAAGATTTAAGAGTCCAAGGTGTTGGTCCATAGCCCCAGCTGAACTGAGGAGCTCAGGAGACAATCCTGGAGAAAGGGGAGAGGAACCTGGGCTCTTCTGGGCTGGTTTGAGTGTAGAGAAGCTATACCAGACATCCTCAAGACTCCAGGAGGCTGCAAAGGAAAGAACCAGATCAGGACCCCAACTACGGCACTGGAAAGTGCCTTTCTAGTCCTTCATGGGCTCCAATAACCTAACAAGGCTGATGGCAGGACCACGGGGCCTGAGGCTTCACTTCCACACACTCCCATGGGCTTTGTCTCATCTTTCTGAATCGATGGGGTTGTCTTGGTAGACGAGGTGTAGGGGACAGAGAAAGACAAAATTATTTTTAGATAAAATTCATACACATGTCTAACCAGGAGTAGGACACTCAATAAACGGTGATTTCTTTCTGTCACCCCCTGCAATCGGTGCAATCCAAGATGCACTCCTGAGTGTAACTCTCAAGATAAAGGCTCTTTGCATAATCTCTAAAGAAAGCTTTCCTTCAAGCTCTAGGAAAGGTGCAATAATAGATTTGCAGGCAGTTCCCCAGTCCAGGTTTTAGTGCCCACATCACACTGAGTTCCAACATGTGTGGCAAAATCTCTCCTTGTTACAAGGTGCTGTAAGGCTCAATTGTGGCAGTGAGAACTTTAATTTTGTATTTTCTCACTTGGGTGCAATTAAGTTTTCAAACATAAAAGTGAGCTAATGTCATCTTTGAGCATTTCATTTACTTTCTTTTTCTTATAAAGGAAACCACCCGTGAATATATTTGGCTATGTGATTGCACAGTCAAATAAGGACACATTTAAATATTCTAGTGGGTAACTGCATCTACAATCTACTTTCATTACTGGCTTCCAACACTATACATGTATAGGAACACCTACCTTGATAATGTCTCTTGATATTCACTTTGGTTTCTTGTGAATGACATAAGCGTTACTTAGCTGATTTATTTCCCCTTCTAATCTTAGCAAATCACCTGATTATCATTGAGGACGATATTCATTCTGGAGAGACCAGTTAGGATGACTTCAGGACTAGAAATACTATCTGGCTTATTTTTAGTGCATTTCATCTAAGAATTTTTCATATGAATAGGGAAATGAAAACCTTTAGATAGGTGACTGACTCTGCACAGTCTTACATTGATTCGTTCAGGGCCCATGCCAGAAATCAAATCCATGATTCCTGATTATTCCTTCAATTCCTCTAATTCTTTAAAGGCAAGAATCTCAAAGCACCATATCTCTTTAATACCTTTTGTCAACTAGGTTCTCCTCTCCTGTATAGCTTACCCCTGGTCCATGGCAAGTCTCTAACAATAAGTTATTGATGAGGGCATGATAGAAAGAATGAAAAAAATAAAATGACAAAGAACCCCTTGACCTTCTGTGGTTACGGGACCTTGTCTCTAGTTTTGTAATCTGAAAAAAAAACCAAAAAAAACAAAACCCAGCTGATCCAATCCATGACTAGAGAAATCAAAAGCATGTTCCATGTGCTTTTGACAGTTAGGATTCTTTATAGAAACAAATTCTCAGGAAAAGAGTGATTATGTAATTCCATGGCAGGCTGACTGTTACGGGAAAATGTGTACTTTGCGTTTATCAACGTTCAACTGTAACTGTCTGTAACTTCACAGCTGAGACCCAGGCTCTCATTTTATTTTCTTAGCTAGGCAGGATTGGGCAAGGATCCATCCTACCAGAAAAAAAGCCCTCAGGACCCCGACCTCACTCCAGTAGAAAACGGTGTTGGTGACAGAGTTCTAGGAGAGGCTTAGCATGAAACTCTGTGGAGCCAACAGCCGGTACAATTGCCATCTCTGAGGAAAGCTGTGATTAAGAGCTTGACCCTCGGTAGTAAACAAAAGGTATGAGATTGTATGTAGCACCAAAGAGTTCGCTGGACTGAATATTTGTGAAGCCCACGAGTACAGAAGTATCAGAAGGAAGATACTTTCAAATTTTGTATACTCCACCCCTCCTGATTCTGCAGAGATGAATTGAAGATGAATTATTTTTTAGCTAAAAGGCCCTAGGAAGGAACATTCAAAACCTTACTCTTTTAGAACTTACTAGAAGTATGGAGGAAAGAACAACAGAGCCTTTTCTGCTGTAAGTTCCCCATCAGATATACGTATGCTCCTCACCTACAACTTCAAATATGCCCCCATCTTGAAGCTGGGAGAAAAGCCCAGGTTAGTTCTCCACCATTTTCCGTCCTCAGTGCCCACTCTAGGGTGACGACTGCCTTTCTCCCTGGACCATGACCTAAATATCCTCTCTGCTTTTTTGTAAGCTTAGCTCATAGTGGCAAATGTCCCTTTCCTCGGGCCCCGGTTTTTTGAGGCGTGTGTAATGTAAGAAGATGGCTGCCCAAGCCCGCCAGCTCGTCAAGCTTGATCTATTGATCAAAATGTCACTGCCATTAAGGAGGTGCCAGCCCTCTGTCCTGAGGTGGTGGCTCATTCCAGAAGAAGGCTGCCTTGCCTGTACACATGACGTGTTTGAGGACAGGAGCTGAAGACTATTTCATCTGGAAACACCAAGTTAATCCATTTCCTTAAAGCCACTTAGATGCTAAAGAGCAAAAGCAGAATTCCTACTAGCGCTGTTGACATTTCCTGCCTCAGAACGACTCCCTTTCAATCAACAAAATGAGTGCTTTACGGAGTCTGAGCTTGGCTTGAACGGCACAAGAAAGACCAAAATACCTCCCCTGAGAACCCTCCTGACACAGGCTGGCTTCCATCCACATGCTCAGTAGGTTTTAGGTCCTTCCCCACCCCTCTTGCCCAGCATAGCTACCCGGCTTTCTCTCCAGGGCTATTCTGAGCTTCTGCCAACATCCAGTGATGAGGCTGACATTCATTAGTGCTGATGATTCATATGCTGTGCTTTCTGATCTGGGGTCAGGCACTGAGGAGCATCTGCAGGAGATGCTGGGCTCTGACTGCTAGCGCCTCTGCCTTCTAAAGAAACCTATAAGGTGCCAGCAAATGTAAAGATGCAGGCTCTAGCCTTGCCTATCTATGCTCCCAAGGAGGGCGGACTGAGATGAGGAAGGGGGAGCGGGAAGAAGGAAGGGAGGTCACATGGAAGCATCATGCTTCTCTGACACTCCAGCTCTCTTCATGTATGAAACAATTCTGCTTCTTTGCTAACAAAGCATTAGTCACTGGGAGCTTTGTGCCATCAGAGAATTTTGCTTACAAATATGGCAGAGAAGCTGCAATGTGCCCACCAAACCTGTTGCTTTCTCTCCTGGGTCCACAGCTAGATGACATTTCCCAGCCTTCTTTGATTAGATGGAGCCATGTGACAGTTCTGGCCAGTGAAAGATGAACAGAAGTGACGTCATTACCTCTGAGGCAGGCCCATAGGACATCCGTCATGACTTGCGCGCTCTCTCAACCCCATTATTTGGCTCAATGTCGACACCCAGGGTGAACTTGGGAGCCACGCATTAAAGGCAGAGGTTAGGTCCCCAGATGACTCTGGGGAACAATGGACTGCAAAGGTGGGTGGAAAGTAACCTTCACTGGGTTCAGGCACAGAGACTTTGGGGTTTTTGTTATAGGAGCTAGGCTTACTTACCCTGACTAATACAACCATCTCCTTTCACCCCAGTCCCCAAATTGTGTGGCTGCTGCTCTAAATTTTTAAAATATTAACAATAAAGGCTCCAAACTCATAGATCTTTAAAGAGGCAAATGACATTACAATTCTAAAGGGGGCTGTTCAAGTCCTTTAGTCTTAGAAGTCATTTGTATCCAGTACGGCTCGAAGTAAGTAAATTGCATGGTAAAGCTTTGTTATTTCGAGTATAATCACAAATTTGAGCTATAGTCATCTTTGTTGATATAGAGTCTGACCCGTATTCTATTTGGCTTCTAACTTTAAGAAATTGCCACTGGCAGCTGAAGAGTCCTAATTCCTTGAAAGGGAAAAATGAAGAAAAGGAAAATAAAAGGAAAAGGAGAGGGGGCAATTACGAACTGACTTCTTTTTTCCTTATCAATTCATTTGACTCCTGAATTGGTATTTAGCATTACATTTATTTGTGTAGGCTTCTTGCAGATAGACCTATGCTCTGTAATACTTTATAACCCTCCCAATGGCTAGCACAGCATTTTATAGTTTGCTGGATAGTTTAGAATAAAATCCTTCTTTGTCCACCTTTTACTTGCATCCATTGGATCGTCCCTCTTTTCAGTCATTTTGCATTTTTTTTTTTTAATGAATGGGTTATTTTTAAAAATTTATTTATTTATTTATTTATTTATTTATGGCTGTGTTGGGTCTTCGTTTCTGTGCGAGGGCTTTCTCCAGTTGTGGCAAGTGGGGGCCACTCTTCATCGCGGTGCGCGGGCCTCTCACTATCGCGGCCTCTCTTGTTGCGGAGCACAGGCTCCAGACGCGCAGGCTCAGTAGTTGTGGCTCACGGGCCCAGCTGCTCCGCGGCATGTGGGATCTTCCCAGACCAGGGCTCGAACCCGTGTCCCCTGCATTGGCAGGCAGATTCTCAACCACTGCGCCACCAGGGAAGCCCCATTTTGCATTTTTAACCTCAAGAAAAGGATGACACAGCAAAAATTAGAGAAAAGAGGAGTAACTAATTAGCCATGGGGAGGAAGGGAGTCGGAAGAAAGCTCCAAGCACTTAAAGGCTGGTGGGTCCCTGAGAAACATTCCAGGGGTCCAGCCATGCAGGATCGAGGAGGAAAGACAGACGCCCTCCTAACACACCTTGGTTGGTTCTGCCTAGAGAAGGAAGGGACCTGCATCCAGGTTCCCAACTAAAGCCCGGGAATCAACGTGATCCCACAAGATAATGCTATTCTCATGCCCCTCCGTGGTGTGGGGCACTGCTTGGATTCATGTGAGTGGCGAAGAAATGGGGCAAGGTTTTGGACAGCCTCTTCTGAGGCCCAGACTTGGGTGGCAGAAGCAGTTAACACCTACGTGCCCAAGAGGTCCTGGAAAGAGCTGAGAGAGGGCTGGATGTGAAGGTGTCCCGTGGTCAGGAACAAGGGATGACTCAGCAGCCCCCTGGTGAACCAATAACTGAAGACCAGATGGCGAGTTAGACACCTCGGGGGAGGCCAGCATAGATGGAGAATGATCCTGAGGACCAGATGTCCCCTCCCAATACCTGGCACTATGGAAGGCTCCAAAATTTAGATGCAACCCAGGGAACGCTGGGAGCAGAAAAGCCAAATTAATTGAAATTCAATTTCTGCAATCCTCAGAGGAATGGAGGCTCAAGAAGAAAAAAGGAAAGCAAAGAATTGCATCTCTGACACTCCTGAATATATGGAATGAAATTGATACCTGTTAGGTGTGATCCAAGAAACAGGGATTTCTATTAACCTTAATGAAAAGGCAGAAGGATGTTAACTAGTGTTGTGACTTCAGAACAATGAAAACCCCACTTTCCCTGACCTCTGTGCTGGTGTGTGAATTTCCACCATTATCATCTGTTTTGCCCTTTGATTTAAGATTTTCCTCTTAAAAGACACATGCTGTTGAGGGATGTTAACCTTATTAGTCGCTTATTCCTTAATGTGAATCAGTTTATCCGATGTTTCTCTGACATCAGGGTGCAAGCAAGGAACGTTCCCTAGAGAAGGAGGGAGACAGAGGGTGAGGGATGGGGAGAAAGGAGGGACGTGGGAGGACAGGAGAGAATGAATGAATCAAGGGGCGAATATATGCAAAAAGAATAAGAGTGGTACCTCTGGATATGAATTTTGCCTATGTTGTAATTTGGGGTAGGAGCAGCCATATGGATGGAGATAATTCTGTGTTGTTAAAAATTGTCCTGCTTCCCATCAAGGGGGCTGCCCTTCCTGGAGGGGGGTGGGGGATCTGGGGGGAGGAGGGGGAGGTGGGGCGCTTTGTGTGATTTGTCTCTAAGTGCTGTGTGGGCTAGGGCAGCAGCGCCCACCAGACCTCATTCCCTCCTTGAATCTCACAGAACCTTACAGACTAATGAATTCATTAAGCCCGACAGGACATCTGCAAGGCAGGTGCCTATTAAATCAATTAAGCACCGATAAACATTATTTCAGTATAGAGATGGTGCTCCGAACAGGCAGAAAAGACGATTCAGAGAAGTCCCAGGGCTGATAAAATAGTGGCTTTCTCTTGAGGAGTTAAATCGGTCTTTTGTGCGACGAGGCTGCAGCAGGGCCAGAGCATATAAAGCAGGTGTTGGCTGTGACATGAATCTGAAAAGTTAAGCCAGGGGAGAAGCAGGTAAATAACAGCGAATGTAAGACCTAAATCCCACGGCAAGGCCAGTGACAGGGAGAGAGAGTCGCTGGGCAGCCGCGGGGAGATACTATTAAGAAGGAAGAAAGCAATGCCCGGTGCTTTGTGTACCAGGATAGTGAATTATAAGGTTTTTTCCTCATCGTGACCTTGTGATATTGAGTAGCGTCCCTTCCGACAATCAGTGTTGACATCGGCTACACGCTCCGATCGATAGACATTTCGTAGGATGTCAAGAAACTGTGTTCTCACAGGCAAAGGCGGCAGCCTGTGTACCTGGTCCACCGCCGTGTCACCTGCTTTGCGGGGAGATTAGGCTGTGGAAATGGGTCAGCATCCTTCAGTGGCCTCAGCGAGAGAGGCTTTTCCGCTGCACTTCAGGGAGGAGCCGGTCTGCGGGTTATTTTCCACTAACCCAGGCACGTGGCCATTCATTAAATCCGGAAATAAATCATGCGCAGGGCCCCCGGGGAACTGCATTTGCTTTGCAAGGTTCTAATTCAGCACATCCAGCTAGAAAAGACAGCCGCTCCACCCTTACCAGTTCTTAGGAAATAAATTGTTGCTTATTTCCGGCCTTAAGAGATTGCCCATCACCTGCTTGGGATTCTGAAACGGCGTTTCTCAAAAAGCACATGCTCATTAACACCCATTTTGGATTTGATCCTGGTGAATATGGGGGCCAGTGGGGCTTGTGAAGACATGCTCATCCCCCCACCACGAGGAACCTGCCGCCATCAGATGCGGATTCACACCTCATAGGCAGGTGGACGTCCCCTGCCAGAGTTTGCCCAATGTGCCCAGAGCAGCGAGTCTGGAATTTCATTGTATAAGAATCACCCAGAGAACTTGTTAAAATATATATATATATATATATATATATATATATATTCCTGGGCCTGGATCCCAAAGATGCTGATTAAACAGATCTGTGGCAGGGACCCTGGAATCTTCATCTTTGTAAGCTCCTCGGGTGATTTCCCTTCGGGTGGTCTTATGACCCCAGTTTGAGCCAAGCCCAGCCAGCAGGCAGGACAACTTGGAGGACAGGGCAGTGTCTCTTTTCATCTTGGGTATCACCTCCCCTCCGTGCTGTTCTTGCTGACTCTCAGCCCTTGCCTGCAGTTTCCTTCCTGCCTGGCTTGATTCTGTTAACTCCACTGCCAGATTGCACTTGGCCAGCCCAACTCTGACCACTGACTCCTGGAGAGCCAGCGTCTGTGTGACTTCAACCCCAGTGTGGCTGTGAGTGGCAGATGTCATGTTCACATGGGGTGGTGGTGAGCGGCAATAGTTAGGCCTTCAGCGATTTTTTGTGCATGGTCTAGGCCACCAAGTTTACTTTTTCCTAGTACTTTGCTCCTTACCTGTCAACTAAAGGTACCAGACATAAGCTCCTACAAACTTCCACCCGGGGTAAATGTCAAGGGGAGGGATCCCCATCATTACCTTATGAGCACTTTCTTCAAGAAGGAAGGAAATATACTACTAAACTCTCCCAATTGTCTGTGCTAATGAAGAAAGCCATGGCACAGATAATCCAATTCTTTTTTTTTTTTAATTTTATTTATTTATTTATTTACTTATGGCTGTGTTGGGTCTTCGTTTCTTTGTGAGGGCTTTCTCTAGTTGTGGCAAGTGGGGGCAACTCTTCATCGCGGTGCACGGACCTCTCATTATCGCGGCCTCTCTTGTTGCGGAGCACAGGCTCCAGACGCGCAGGCTCAGTAATTGTGGCGCACGGGCCCAGTTGCTCCGCGGCATGTGGGATCTTCCCAGACCAGGGCTCGAACCCGTGTCCCCTGCATTGGCAGGCAGATTCTCAACCACTGCGCCACCAGGGAAGCCCTCCAATTCTTTTTTACTTTGAAATTAATTGCATGGTTTCTTGACAGCAGATATGCTTCCTAACTGTGCCTTGTTTTTACTGGTATGTGGCTGATATTTCCTAAGCCATATGCCAGCTGATTGCATGGTGAGATGGGAGTATGTGGGGTGGCTAGGGGAAGTTAGTATGGGATTTGACTTCAGATTTATTATGATAACTACATTTATGCACAGTATGGAAGAGCTCAAGCTCTCAAGTCACAGGGCCCAGACATTTGGACACAGAAAACCCTGGACAACAAATAACTGTGAGAGCCAGAACGTGGGCCAGGAGCTACTTCTAGCTGTGTCCACAACAGCAGAAAGGGAGGCAAATGGGACAGCAGAGTTGACATGGATGACATGGCGAGGCCTGTACATCTACATCAGAGTCTCGCCAACTTTTCACGTCATGGGTGGGGTTTGCATTGGGACGGTATGTATGGTCCCTTCTAACTTTGAAATTCCGTGAACTTAGAACTGCAAACCCAGTGGTCAGACGTGGGTGTAGAAATGAGAGTGACTCTTAATAAAGTCTCCACTAGCCCCAGAAACAGAACATAGCCACTGAAATGTCCTGCTTTTAGAATTTGGAGTCATTTCTTCCCAGTTTTTGAACAAGAGAGTTCAGTCAGTTGGTCAGCCAATTAACATGCACCCAGATGAACTCCCCAGGGTCCAAGTTCCTGCCTGGCAACAGGCAGGATAATTGGGTATTAAACAGAGAATTGCATTCACGCGGGCAGGGAAATTTTATGCTTAAGCCCACACGGAAGCAATAATATCTTAAATCAGGGATCACTTCATCTTCATGGTGGCATCAAGGGCTTCCATGGGAGGTAAACTGAGACTTGTTTGGCAGGTTACTGCTGCCTCCTCAATACCTTTCCTTGGTATTGACACTGCCTTATTTTCCTACTCATAGATGGAAAGAGGCACTTGCAAGTTGGAGGGAGATGGGCATTCCAAGCGGGGTGACCTGGCCTGACACATCTGGAATATGTGTCTGAGATGGCCAACCTCAGCATTACGTGGTGCTTTGGAAGCCATGGTAGTTACCACACTGGCCAGTGTGGGTTTTAGGCTCTAGTTACAGCTGTCTCTATTTTTAGGTTCTTTGGACCTTTAAGGGTCTTCTTTAACTTCTCCCCAACTTAACCAGAGTGGTAGAAAGTTATGACTGAACAAGAGAAATCTAAGTTAAGAGTTGGTTTCTGGGGACCCTCACCCTAATTTTTCTACCGCGTGGTATGCAGCATGTGTATTTTGTGTGGTGTGTGTATGTGGTAGGGCTGTGTGTGATGTGGAGTGGAGATGTTTGAATGTGTGTATGGATGTGTGTGCTGTGTACGGCTGGATGTGTTATGTATGTATATACACACGTATGGTATGTGTATGTGTGAGTGATGTGTGGGTGGATTGGATGGTGCATATGTGTTCATGTTTGTATGTGAATGTGTGTGTGATGTATGTGGGGTGTGGGAGGATCTCTGTACATGTGTGAGGTAAGTTTGGAAGACATGTATGCATGGTGTGTGTGTATAGTGTGTGGGTATATGTGTAGTGTGTGGAAATGTGTTTTCATGTGTGTGGTATGAATACATCTGTGCATTTTGTGGGGGGTGTTTATGTGGTGTGTGTACGTGTATTCAAGTCTGTACTGTGAGTGTGGAGTGTGTGTTTGTATGATATGGAGTATATATGCGTGTGTATATGTGTGATATGTATTGATGTGGTGTGTATGTAGTATGTAGGGAATTGTGGGGAGTAGCACAGATGTGTACATGTTGGGGGTATGATGCGGGGCAGTTTGTGTACATGTGCAGTGTCTGTGTGGTATAGATGCGTGAGGACTGTGGGGTTGATGTGTGTATACGTGTGTGATATATATGGATATGTGTGTGTGCTGCATGCATGTGGTATGTGTAGTGTGTGTTCATGAGTCTGGTGCATGTGGTATATAAACATGTGTGATGTGTGGTACACATGGCACATGTAAATTTGTGTGATACGTGTGTATATGTGTCTGTGGCCTGTCTGTGGTAGGTACATGTGTGATTGTGTACATGTGATTGTGTACATGTGTGTGGTATACGTAGAGGGTGTGTGTGTTAGGTGTGTGTGGTGTGTGTACACACGTGTGATGCATGATGTGTATGTGTGGTCTGCGTGTGGCATGCATACATGTGCCATGTGTGCAGAGTGCATGCATGTATTTGCATATGTGTGTGGTCTTCCAGCTGAGCCGCAAGCCCTTTGGGGGACCAGCCGCTCTTACTCCCAGAGCACCTCCACTCAGAGAACTCTCGAGAGCATTCTTGGCTGGCAAGAGTCCATTTCCCAGGTAGCGTGAAGGCTGCGTGACTCCCGTGGTCGTCCTTGACAACCTCCTCCTGCATACATCACACCGCCCCGCCCAGTGCTGGGCCGGGAACTAACCAGCCGTGATATTGGCAGTCATGCTCGTGTGCTCCAACCACCCGCCTGCATGTGAGGGGGGCGAGGGGCACAACTGCATGCACCACCCCATCTGGGCCCCTGACATCAGTGCGTCCTTAACGAGCAGGCTGGCTCATTAGAGGGAGATGCAGGCTGTAATTCCGTGTTACATCACCTCCTGGCTCGGGTTTGTCTTTGCAGACACCGGTCTCATCCATCGCAAGCTACACATGGCTTGTTGAAAGGACAGAGTTAGGGAGGGGCGGCAGCAGGACTCACGGACCAGATGCCACGGTCCCATCCCTCCCTCTTTTTTTTTTTTTTTTCAGCCTTTTAAAATGTTTTCCTCTCTTGGTTTAGCCTTCTCCTACCCACCCAGTAAAAACTTTGCACCTGTAGTAACTACCATTTATCAAGTACCTACTCTGTGCCAGGTACAATCTTACATGATCTCCGATCCTCACGGCAACCCAGGAAGGTCAGCATTCTCATCCCGCGGAATCAATAAGGGAATTGAGTCTGGGGGCTTAAGGGGCCTGCCTGCGTGGAGGAGCATGGGTGGGAAGCCAGTCTGTCTGGCCCTTCCCACTTACGGGTGGGCCCACCCACACGGTAGTGAGTGCTCAGCGTTATCTGGGTCCACTGGAAAAAGGAAGAGGGTTTTTCTCTACCTAACCTTTGTTACAAGGGGAATACTGCATTCTCATCAAATTTCTCCAGAAATTTGGAAAAGCCCTATTTCCATATTATTTCTCTTGGCATCCCCAATCTGCCCAAAGACAAACATTAAAATCTAGAGACACCTACAAATGCCCCAGCTTTTCATGACCCCAACTAAGAATGCAATGACCAAGAGCTCCTTTCTTGTGGGCTCTGTCCTCAGTCTGTGTCTTCGAGGGACTGGCCCCTGGCCCACTGCTGATCCGCTAGGGCAGGAAACCAGGCCCCGCATCAAATAAGCTCACTCTCTCCGTTTATGCTGTTCAGCCACCTGGGATCTTCAAAGACCTGTTTCTTTGAAGAACAAAGAATTTTCCTCCTATCCGCTAAATTGGCTCTTCTCTCCTTTGGTTCCTTAAGAAAACCTGCTCCTGATTGCAAGGGTGTGTCTGTTGCACAGAGGCAGGAGAAGACGTATAATGTAATGGCTATGAACACAACTTTTAGAGTTAGACCTCAGAGATTCAAATCCCGTTTACAGAGCATACAAACTTTGAGATGTGGCGATTCGCTTGGATCCTCTAAGCCTCAGTTTCCTCATCTGTAGTGTGAGGAGAATAATGTGTGCAAAGCTCTGAGCGTGATGTCTGGCCCCCGGGAAAAGTTCAGGATGTTCACTATTATCATTAGAGTTTTCAGTTGGAATGAATAGGAGACTAGGTGAAATTTGCATGATTGTACTTTTACAGTAAGCCATTAATGATGCAGCCGTTTAGTTTTCTTCTCTGAAAGAACATAGATTTGATTAATTACAACAAGAATTTAAAATATTTCCATTATTCAGAAATAACCTACAGAGAGTCCAAGCTCGTCCCTCCCTCCTTCCTCCCACCTTTCCCAGCCCTTCTTTTTTAGAGAGAGATAAATAGCAATTTTGTTGTCAGATTCACTGGCTCTTGCTCACCCTGGTAACAGGCTAAGGCTTTAACCTTGATTAAGCAACATCACATCTGATGCAATTCTCCCCTTCAACCCAGCCCGTGCTCTCCGGGCTCAGCCCTGCACTAGACTCTCCACCCCTGCTTAGCATCAGAACACTACCAAGGCTAATCATCCCCCAATTTTTCTTTGAAACAGTTGCCTATCTACTTGAAGTTGGACCATTTTATCTCTTCTGCAGGACAGTCCTGCCCCTCAGAAAATGCTTGAGCACGTTAAGTTATTTCAAATGCACTTCAGAAGCAGGGTCCCGAATCCAGGCCACGCCCCTCCCTGGCTGGTATTTCCCAACCGAATCGCACTGGCATTCTCTCATGGCCCCAAAATGCTTTCCACTTACCCTTCCTATAAATGCAAGGCAAGAAAAATCTCTTGACACAACAAATTCAGAGTAATAGATGGATTTTTGGCACTTCCTGCCACTCAAAGCAAACCTATTTCTAGATCATAAAGTACGAAAGGAGAGAGCAATCAGGTGAACACTGAGGAAAATTGAACATTGATAAATGAATTGCTTTCACTCAGTCTCTCAGATTCTTTCTCTCTTGCACACACACACACACACACACACTCACTCATCCTTAAAGGGTACCTATTTCTTGCACAGCATCCTTATGTTAATCTCAATTCAAACACAGATGCACTGACAGCACTGAGTCAGTCATTCACATTCACAAAGCTTTAGATTCCACAAAAGTATTCAAACTGGACAGTGAACTTCCAATTTGGAGCCCAGACCTACTCACTAATAGAGTGACCTCCTTGTTATGGGTGAAGACATATTTGACACTAAATTTGTTGCAAATTTTAACAGCATTCAATCTTGAGACTGTGAGTTACTGCGTCCTACATGTGTTGGTACCTTACTTGGATTAAAAATGGGATAAATCAGTGAGAGTCCTTTCACCCAAAGCCATGTTCCTTTTACATGAAGGTCATATATGCACTAATTGGACAAAATATAAATCGTTTTTCTTTCCACGTTCAGTTGTAGATCCTGACCTGTTTTGTGTCAAGAAATCACAGGGAGCCCAACTTGTGTCATCTGGTTGACTTGATTTGCAGATGATCTCCTTAAATCATAGAGTGATATTAAATGCAATTCCAAAATAAGGAATGTAAAGTTCAAAGGGACATTTATAAAAAAAAAAAAAAGCCTATAGTGTTATAGAAAAGGTGATGGGAACCTTGACTCCATTTGCTTTCCTGTGTCATAGAAACTTTGAGGACAGGAGAAAAATATAACTCCCGCTGATAACACCTGTCACGTCCTTCCTGGGAGAGCTGATATAGAAGAACTTCTATCATTCTGATCAGTTGAACAGCTGGTTTCTCCTTGTTGTAGGATTCATTGGTCTGGTCTCTAATTTCTATAAAGTTTAGAATTTTTGACCTTGAATAAAGTGGGTAGACTCCATTTTTATTTTTCCTGTTAAATATTTATTTTGAAGATTTTAAGAAAAGTGTCCTGGCAGAGTTTTCATTCCAAGATGCCCATTCTCTAAGCTTAAAAATAAAATAGGCATATACTTACTGGGAAAGGAAATAGACGAGTCTGCTTCCTTAACAGTGGGTGCAGTCTCGACGGGCGTGAACAGAAGCCAACTTCTTCCACTCCCAGCCTCCCGCCTCCCAAAACACAGGTGCCCCCAGATAGGATTATCAGATAAAATATAGGATGCCCAGTTAAATGCGAACTTCAGATAAACAACAAATAATTTTTAGTATAAGTTTGTTCCAAGTATTGCGTATCCTTTTTCCTTTGCTCAAGCTGGCCACCCTATACCAAAAGCCTTTGAGCAAATTCTCCAGAGCTGTCCTGAGGAGTCAGAGCTAAAGAGATGGATAATCCCACAGAATCAAAAGCGGGGTGGTACCTAAATGTCACTAAATCAACTTTTCATTTTACAGATGATCAACAGAGGTCAAAGAGATAAAGACCATTTCTAAGAACACGTAGCTCCAGCTCCTGTCTCCCAGGGCAGTGCTGGGCCCTCTAAGGAGCCTGTCTCCTTCCACAGTTCCTTGAGGAGTTGGCTTCTGACTTTATTTTATTTTATTTTATTTTGCAAAGCAGAAATAAAGACACAGACATAGAGAACAAACGTATGGACACCAAGGGGGAAAGGGTGGTGGTGAGATGAATTGGGAGATGGGGATTGACATATATACACCATTGCTACGATGTATAAAACAGATAACTAATGAGAACCTACTGTATAGAACAGGGAACTCTACTCAATGCTCTTTGGTGATCTAAATGGGAAGGAAATCCAAAAAAGAGGGGATATATGTATACATGTATACGTATAGCTGATTCACTTTGCTGTACAGTAGAAACTAACACAACATTGTAAAGCAACTATACTCCAACAAGAAGTTTTTTAAAAATTAAAAATAAAAGGATTCTGACTTTAGAGTTAGCACACGGGCACATGCACTCCGTTTCCCTGTGCCTCTGTCTACTAAAGCAATAAGAACACAGCACAAGTAAATCCTATCACCTCCCAGAGAAGGGAAGGAGGACTGGCCACCTTCATAGGGAAGGGATGGGGGGAGGCAGAGGGAGTGGAGGCAAATTAAGGAAAACAAAGCACAGGTTAGAATCTCAATAAATTATCCTGCCTCCTAAGACTCACAAGTCAGGCTTTCTTAAAGTGGGGACACACTCAAGTTATTAACTTGTGATTACTGTGGTTGGTTACAGAATCTTTCCCCTGGAGACCTTTCCGAATCAGACAGAAAACCATTTGTCTTTGTTAGCCAAGTTGCATACCTACCTAGAGACCTGCAGGGGGATGAATTTAAATGACTTCCCCAGGACTCTTCTGAACCTTGGAATCTATGAAAATTTAAACAACTAATATTATAATGTTCAAATCTAAGACTAGAATAAGTGCAAAAGTAGCTCAGTATTATTACAGAGCTTCAATGTTGCTCAAGGCTTTACAGAATCGAGGAAAATCCCTCTAAAGGCCATGGGAACACCTGGGTTGCTTTCTTGAAACATTACAAGGAAAGTGTAGCGCATTGGTTGATGATGATTAAGGATGCTATTTACATGCATATAGGACACTCAATTTCCTTACCACTTGCAAGGGATTTATTCTAGAGAGCACCTGAAATAGGAAAATGCATTGTTCAGCTATAAACTGGGATAATCAAGGTCAGAGACCAAGATGCCAAGATCCCCAATTTCCCAGACTCTCCAGTGGCTCAAGGGGCTTCATTTCCAACACTTCCAGTTCCCATTTCTTCTGCTTTTCCTAAGTAAGCTGATTAGGGGAGTAGGGAGAGTGTTCAAACAAAGCTCTGCATATCCCCTGTGCCTTAAGAGGTCCTATAAACTGGAGATAAAGGAGGACCACCCTCTTCCCAGCCCTGTAGCTGGATGAGGGACTTGCAAGGTAGAGGTAAGTTCTCTGGGACCCAAGTGACAAAGACTGGGGCTAAAAGGCGGAAAATACATCACTGCCTGTGGAAGCTTCCCACATAACCCAAATCACCAAAAATTGAAGCCATGAATATGTAGTTGGAATTGTTTCACATATTTTGGGGGCTGGGAAAGGCTTTGGAGCCTACCTAGTCTAACCGGTTCATTTAACCAGTGAAGAAAGAGGGACTCGTGACCAGAAATATTTTTTCAACCATGGTTGATATGGGAGAACACTTCTTCCCCATACCCATGGAAGGAGACTCGTTAGCATAAAACCCCTGGCCTTACCCCCACTCCTTACCCCGGGGAAGAAAGGGTGATTTAATAGGATGGGGAATTTTGGAAGAGATTGTTCCACCTGGCCTCTTCCTCCTCTGTCTTTCTTGGGAATAAGTTGTCCACTGGAAGCCTGTTCTGCTTGCCTCTTTCAGGGAATGTGCTCACTTGGTAGGGAGGGGAAAAGATGGTCTGCTCAGGTACAGGGCTGTAGAGTAAGTTTGCTTAAGTCTAGTGTTCAGTATTTGGAAGACCACTTGTCTTCCAAAACAGATATGCCACATTCTTTTTTTTTAATTGAAGTATAGTTGATTTACAATATCGTGCTAGTTTCAGGTATACAGTAAAGTGACTCGTATACTATACATGTAATATATAATTTTTCAGATTCTTTTCTATTGTAGGTTATTACAAGATAGTGAATATAGTTTCCTGTGCTATACAGTAGGTCCTTGCTGTTTATCTATTTCTTATACAGTAGTGTGTATCTGTCAATTCCAAACTCCTAATTTAACCTTCCCCCCCTTCCCCTTTGGTAACCATAAGTTTGTTTTCTATGTCAGTGAGTCTGTTTCTGTCTTGTAATAAGTTCATTTGTATCATTTTTTTAGATTCCACATATAAGTGATATCATATGATATTTCCCTTTCTCCATCTAACTTACTTCACTTAGTATGATAATCTCTAGGTCCACCCATGTTGCCACAAATGGGCATTATTTTGTTCTTTTTTATGGCCGAGTAGTATTCCATTGTACATATGTACCACATCTTCTTTATCCATTCATCTGTCGATGGACATTTAGGTTGCTTCCATGTCTTGGCTATTGTAAATAACTATGCCACATTCTTGAATATCAGCTTTTGTAGTAATACAGGTGAAAAGTTTGGCCTCCATCTGCCTTAGTCTTTTGCCTTATTTCTCAATTGGTTTTGAATTCCAGCAGATGTATTGGGACCCTTCAAATCCCACATTCACACCAGGGGTTCTCAAACATTCTCAGGTTACATCCAGTTTGAAAATCTCATGGACCCTCTCCCCAGAAAAATGAGTTCTACGAAGCCAATATGTAGGCTTAAACACCAGTTGAAACAACGCTGATTCATCTTCATGATGAATTATAAAAGTTGATGTATGAGCAAGCCAGAAAGATTGAACACGCTCTTTCTAGGAGTGTATAAAAGCACTGGTATTTGGCAAACGTCTGCCATACCAACATTCAGCTATTCTGGACCCACATCAAATCTGACTTATTTCACTAATTAAATAAGCAATTACTGAGGGACTGTTATGTGGCAGGCTCTCACTTAGGCACTAAGGAGGGACATGAAGAAGGACAAGATAATATTCTTAGCCTCAACAAACCCAAAGTCTAATGGGAAAAACACAACGCTATGTAAAATTTCACAGTACAATGTACCTTCAATTTGGTGTGGCCATATCATTCAGCTCTTGGCAAGGGAGTGAAATTGGAATTGGTATGTGCAACCTTCAGTTCATGTCCCTAAAAGGAAGAAAGAAGAGCCCCCCTTCCATTTTCTCCCTTTTTTAGAATGTGGCTGTGATGGGGAAAGCTGGAGTCTCCATCTTGTACTTCAGGATGGAAGCTATAAGTTGAGCTGACAGAGCAAGAAGATGTAAGAAGCCTGGGGGTGGGGGGACTTCCCTGGCGGTCCAGTGGTTAGGACTTGGCGCTGTCACTGCCGTGGCCCAGGTTCAACCCCTGGTCGGTGAGCTAAGATCCCACAAGCCTTGAGTGTCACGGCCTAAAAAAAGAAGGCTGGGCGGCTGACACCACGTGCCAACACACCAGCCCTGGAAGCTTACCTGGGTTTTTCTGTGGGAGAGAAATAGACTTCTATCTTGTTTAAGGTCTGTACTTTTAGGACTCTTTGTTACAGCAGCCAAACCAGCATCTAAAGTTTGAGCTAATACAATATGCAGAGATACTGACTCATTGGAAAATGGCAATTTTGATGTGATGAGCCCAGTGGCAGCAGGAATTTTTATTCTGATGTTATAGGCATGAAAGCAAGGCAAATCAATTATATCTTCTAGCAAGCCAGAAGAATAGAATCCGAGCTAGAATTTTCCTCTGATATTTCCAAGTCCAGTACTTGCTTTACTTAGCGTGTCAGGTATACAGGGATAGTCCTTAAAGCAAATCCTCCCAAGGAATTCCAAGCAGTTGACCAGCGGCTGCCATGTTCCAATCACTTTGTTGAGCACTGGGGATGGAATATCAAGCAAAAACAAGGTACTTGCTTTCATGGTCCATATAGTTGGTGATAGAGGTTACTTTATCACAAAAATCAGTGGGTAATTATGTACTCACACTAGTTTGCTTAAGGGAAGGAACATGGACTTCAGGGAACATATCACAAAGGAATCTGACCTAAGTAAGAGTTTCTGGGAAGGCTTTCCTATGGACATGTGCTTGAGCTGCACTCAGAGGTATAAAAGGATTTAACCAAGTGGAGAATGGGAGAGAGAGAATGTTCCAGGTGGAAGCAACAGTGTGTGCAAAGGCCCTGTGGTGAGAGGAAGCATGGCCGGTGTGAGGAACTGGATGAAGGCTTGGCTGAAGTGCAGAGAGACAGGGAGAGAGCGGTACATGGTGAGACAGAAAAATAGTGGAGCCAAATTGCGAAGGATCTTGAGGACCATGTTAAGGAGCTTGGTCTTCAACCTCAGAGTACTTCATACCCAAGGAAGGATTTAAGCAGAGAATGGGGAGAGAGAGGAGATGATATGCTTATATACACAAACTGAACACTGACTCTGTGTATTGTGACAAACAGATGGGGTGGGGTGCAGAGTGAATGCAGGGAAAATATTACAGTTGCCTAGGTACGAAATGAGGACCATTAGGACCAGAGTTGTGTCAGGGAGTGGAGATGGTTGTTAGCTGGAAGTTAATTTCCTGGCATAAAAGGGAATCACATCCTTAGCCAATCAGATGTAGTTCACATAGATATCTCAAAAGAGGCAAAAAATGAAACCACAAAATTACGTAAATGGTATGAATTGCAAGTGTGCCAAAGTTCCAGAATCCACTATAGTAAAAATTTGCTTTTGCTAGAAGTTTTGTCACCTTTGACAAAATACAAAGTTTTGTGGTAAATTTTTGTGTTTGTTTTACCTTCTTCCTCTCCTTAGAGAGCCAACAAATCTCAGTCATGTAAGTTACATCCAGTATAATGATTTGAGCCTTTCACTAGAAATAAACACACATCCCCTGTGGAAATTTGTTAAGTGACTAATACAGAAATCAATGGCCATCACATCCTCTGGATATGTCTCTACTGTTTTGTTTTGTTTCAGCCCCTGTATGTTTTTATGCTGCTTTTCTACTAAAATGGGAAAATAATAATCTCTTTGTCTGTCTAAAAATATCTCCTTGTAAATATTCTTCAAAAGCTCATAAGCTCCTTGAGTGAAACTATTCCCCTCCCTTTCACCAAAAGTGCAAAGATAAGTTATTCCTTGATGAAATTATTGACTGTACATCCCATAAGATTCCCTTTAATAGCAAGTAAATATTCCCTCAATAACAGTGGATGTGGAATGGAATAAAAATGGAACAGTGTGGAGAATATGAAAATTCTTAGATTTAATAAAAGATTTCCGAGAGGATCCAAGGAGGCTGGTCTTACACAAAAGGGACTTGGTGACTCACAGCAGCTGCCTCCCCCCAGTGGGAGGGGCTTGCAGCCTGGAGGGGTGTGGCCTCCACTGGAAGGAAGGAGCACCAATTACTGAGTGGTCAAAAAGTCACAGGCTGGAGTCTGTGTTGAGCTCTGTCTCTTTCAGCTCCTAAAAGAGAAAACCGACTCTGAGAAAGGAAGTCTCCTAGTTGCCTTTCCAAATCTTACTAATTTAAATTAGGGGATAACAATACATTTTTAGAGTTTAAAATTATAAAATTTGTCCTGGATTTTAGACTAATCTTCAAGAAACTTTTTTAAAAGTCACTTTCAAAAATACAGAAACTCAAGTGAGAAAAACGAATATCGCATATTAATGCATATATGTGGAACCTAGAAAAATGGTACAGATGAACCGGTTTGCAGGGCAGAAATAGAGACACAGATGTAGAGAACAAACATATGGACACCAAGGGGGGAAAGTGGCGGGAGGGGTGGTGGTGGGATGAATTGGGAGATTGGGATTGCCATGTACACACTGATGTGGATAAAATGGATGACTAATAAGAACCTGCTGTATAAAAATAAATAAAATAAAGTTCAAAAATTCAAAAAAAAAAGAAGGGAGCCTATAGATTTCATGAGGTCACCATACTGTCAAAAATCCTTATTTCTTTTCTGATGTTTAAACATCTTTTGTGATGTTTAAAATTTAATATCATCCAAATTTTAAAACTTTCCTGCATCACTTCATTCAGCTAAATGTGAGAATAATTCTACCGCTTATCAACAATCAAGTCAATGAGATTAGGTTGAAAAATTGGTAAAATAATGCTATATAAATGCAAAGTACAGGTCAAGTTCTAATAAAATCATATAGACTTGCAAAAAAAAAAATACAGAAACTCAAGTGAAGATTGCAAGAGAGGTCCTTAAAAACCTTTAACTAGGAGGGAGAATAATATTAGCATTTATGTTGTAGGTATGTGCATGAGAACTCTAGGTGGACTGACCATTCTGGTTTGCCAGGGACCCAGGGTAACTCCTGGACACAGAAGTTTTTGTTTTAAAACTGGGACAGTTAGGAGAAAATTGAGATAAGTTGGCCACCGTCCCTAATATATGTGGTTTATTCCTCTTCTGAAAAAGTTTAAGCATCAATCAGTCAGTAAGTATTGAGTACTTATATCTGCTCAGAACTTTGCTAGGCACTGTGAGAAAATAAGTCATGGTCCATCCCTTGCCTGAAATTCTGTGGCTCCTTCACTGTTTCCCAGGAGTTTATAATCTAATTTCCCTGAAATACTCAATGACTGCTTGCTGAGCATTATTTGTCAGGCACTGTGGTTGGCACTTGGGATGCAAAGATGGATGAGATACGGAGTCTGGCCTCAAGGAACTTACTCTTTTTGGGGGAAAACAGACACAGTAAGGTACAACACAATTTGGTAAAGGCTGTTACAGAGCTGGGACGAAGGCCTGGACATGCACCCCATAGCAGGATACAGCTAACTGTGGCTGCAGACGTGTGCAGACGCAACCATGACACCAGGCAGCATGCGGTATGTTTCATGCCTGCGGTGGTCTAGACTCTAGCTAATAAATACTATAATAGTTCAAGGGAGAGAAAGAGCCCTCTTAGCGGGGTCATCACCCCTACGTGTTCAGACGAAGAGCTTATTGAAAAGATAGGATTTAAGGTAGACTTGGGTCAAATTTTAATATGTACTTATATGTATCATAGTTGTACATTGTAATATGTGGAATACTACTCTACCATAAAAAAGAATGAAAATTTGCCATTTGCAGCAACATGGATGGACTTGGAGGGCATTATGCTAAGTGAAATCAGTCAGATGGAGAAAGATAAATACTATATGATATCGCTCACATGTGTAATCTAAAAAATGCAACAAATTAGTGAATATAACATAAAAGAAGCAGACTCACAGATATAGAGAACAAACTAGCGGTTACCAGTGGTGGGGGAATTCAGGGGCGGGGGAGTGGGAGGTACAAACTATTGTGTGTAAGTAAGGCTCAAAGATTTATTGCGCGACACGGGGAATATAGCCAATATTTTGTAATAACTATAAATGGAAAATAACCTTTAAAATTGTATAAAGCGACTTCTCTGGAGGTCCAGTGGTTAAGGCTCTGTGCTCCCACTGCAGGGGGTGCAGGTTTGATCCCTGGTCAGGGAACTAAAGTCCTGCTAAGGTCAGATGATGAAGGATCAAGAATTGCTGAGAAGTTTGGAATTCCTTCTATAGACACTGGAGAGCCATTGAAGCCTTTTGAAAAGGAAAGTGCTTGGTGAAAGTTATATTTTAAGAAACTTTATCTGGAAAAAGTGATAACCCAGGTCTTGCATGAATTAAAAAAGACTCTGAATTAATGAATTAAAACCAAGGGAGTTTTACTATGTGTGGAAGGGAATATTTTTAAAAGTTCTCCATTTTTACTGCAGAATGCAGCTGCTGGCTGGAGGGAGGGAGGGGTTCTTGGCATCTCCTTAAGGGGGCTGGGATGTTGATGCACCTGCAGAGAGAGGAACTGGCCCCTCCTGTACAGAAAGAATCATGGCAGCCAGGAGGGAGCCTCTTTCTCCACTAAGAGCCATCTCACAAGTGGAGAAGGTCACCTACAAGGAGACATCAAGGGCACAAGATCTTCCAGCTCCAATTTCAAAATAAAAACTAACCAGGAAAATGGCTACACCTATGTAAGTCTAGACTGAATTAAGCAAAAGTAAAGAGAAAAAGCCTCTGTGTCATTTTCTATCACAGACTCCTTCAAATTCCTTTCTCACAGTCTATTTCCATTTCTAATTCTACCTGTACAAAATATAATCATGCCTGCTTGTAATTACTTATGCATACATGAATACTAGTACGTTAAACTTGTTCTTCTATTTACAAAGACAGAGTGATACAGAGTAGCTTAGGAATTGCTTCTTTTCCCTATGATTCTAAACGTGCAGCCAGTTTCTTTCTAAAACACATATTTGCAGATGTCACTTTAAACACTATTTTCTGAGATTATATTTTCCATAGAAAACAGATGTCTGCAATTATCCCTTTTTTGACCTCTGAGACTTATCAAAGTCAAATAGGTAATCATCCAATCAGACGGGCTATCATTATCAGAAGAAAAGTAATTATAATCTGAATATGTTTGAACATGATTATTATAAGCTTTAAACTGTTACACTTTTGATTGGGGCAGAATTGGAAGACATTATCACTTCATAATTCAAATGATGTAACTTCACTTGTTTTTGTCATTTAGAATCTGGAGAGCTAAATTTATTTAACAATATAATTCTTTAAACATGAACAAATTATGCAATAATCTCTTTAAAACCATGAGAATGCTTCTCAAAATCCTGACAGTCAAATTAGGGGAATTTTTTTTTAAACTAGAGCAAATCAGAGCTCAGCACTGAGACCCATCAGAGTGGGAAGCTTGAGGCCGACATGTTCATTTGACAGACATTTTGTGATCTGCTTGGTTCTGTTCAAAAGACCAGCTACCTTCCTGCCTACCTCTGGAGGCTCACCCATTGCTGGCCCAAAGCAAAAGGAGAGCTAGGCCAAAATATACAGAAATGATGAGCACGAAATGAAGGGGGAAAATGGATTAAAAAAGAGTATATCTTTCCCAAGAAGATGTGTCAATAGAAGAGTGAATAAGATTCAAAACCAGAACTGAGAATTCTTTCAAGGACATAAGGATTTCAGGGGGAAAAAAATAGGGTTGAAAACCTCACGCCTGATAGATATTGACTAAAACAGCGTTTCCCTTTGAAAAGAATTTTTTAAAAACCTGAAACACAATCGTTCAGTCCAGACGTTTGATTAGGTGCTTGCCTAACTTGGTGAGATGTCCTGACTTTTCTCTTCCATCCTTTCCAAGACTGTCCCTGTCACACTGCACTTTCAGGCGGGCATGCCCTTCTCCCCAGGGAGAAGGTGGGAAGAGGCAGGGCATTCCGGGGCCACTGCAGGACCGGAGTTCACACTGAACCGTATAAGCACGTGGGGCCCTGAGAGAGAACTCCTGTAGCTTGGAAATGTTGGTATTTGTGCTCTCTGAACATGGCCTGGGCTGAGGGTTAGAAACAGTAAGATAGAGGAGCCTTTACAGGATTGGAAAGGTACTGAACGGTTATTGTTCCCTAAGCACAGAGTTTCTTAGAACAATGGTTTAACAGGTGCCATTTAACTTGTAATTCTATCAATAGTTCCGCGCAGTGAAGACCTGTGCCTTTCTCCCCTGACAGCAGAACTTTGGTAAAAGCCAAGTTCACACAATCCCCTTCCACCTCCCTTATTCAGAGGTACCCTTTCTTCTTGTTTTTTCTTTTTTTTAAAACTTTTAATTTTATATTGGGGTATAGCCGATTAACAATGTTGTGATAGTTTCAGGTGCACGGCAAAGCGACTCAGCCATACATATGCATGTATCCATTCTCCCCAAACTCCCCTCCCATCCAGGCTGCCACATAACATTGAGCAGAGTTCCCTGTGCTGTACAGTAGGTCCTCGTTGGCTATCCGTCTTAAATATAGCGGTGTGTACATGTCGATCCCAGACTCCCTGACTATCCCTCCCCCCACCCCGTTTTTCTTGTTCTTTCTTGATGTGACTTCTTCCCTTCCCCGGCCTCTGCCAAGCCTATGTATCCAATTGCTTCATTCCAGAAAGACCTAGTAAGTACAGTGTGGATATAGCAGTGAACAAAACAGACATCTCTGCCCTTCTGGAGCTTACTTTCTAGTTAAATGCTTGCCAATTCCAGCTGCTGAAATATTAACTGTTAACAAAGGGATTGACAGAGTTATCAAGGGTTTATGGTAGTGCTTCTTTTATCACCCAGGGAATCAGCATCTCTGGGGGTGGGACCCAGTGAGAGTGTGCGTTGTTAACTGCCGTCCGCCCGCCCCTGGTGATTTGGACCCATCGGTGATGACGCAAGGTGAGACTCCCCGCCCAGAGATGGTGAGAGACTTGTGCTGCCCGCGTCTCTGCAGGTGCCTCTTGGAATTTCAGCATATGGACAGGTGCCCATTCATTACACCTTTCCAAGGCTGGGCTGCACGAAGACTTCTCTGCTCTGTCTGGTGTTGGGGAGTCTGTGAGGCCAGTGCTTTGTTAGTCCCTCAACAGCAGAGATCCTGTTTTATGAACATGGCTAACGATTTATAACTCCCTATCACCTAGCGCAGTGCCTGGCCCAGCATGAGCACCCAGAAACATCCACGTGAACGAACGGCTGTCAATTCCGCTTGCCAAAACTTCAGCACTCTGTTCAGTCCAAGTAGAAAGAACTTTCTTTGTCTGTGTTCTCCCTGTTGGTCAGAGATTCCCAGCCTAACTTACTGTCTTGCGAGATGTCAAAGTGGAAATTTCCAGCTTGATTCTGACTCTCCATTTCATGTTGCCCAGGCATTTAAATGATGGCACTGCTTTCAGATGGGGGACGTACTGTTGCTGTTTCGTCCATCACGCTGAATGTTTTGTACATCCAGGCACTGCTTCTGATGGATTTAGCTTATTAAAGTGCGTGGCATCCAGCTGCAGCTCCCTTTTCTCTTTCCTTCTAATTGACTTTCAAGTAACCAAAGCAGCCTATTAACACTTGGGGTTTTCATCAGACCTGGCACATTACTGCCTTTGAGCCTTGTGATCACATCACTTCCCATCTTTTCAGAATAGCCTCCCTCCTCCATTTTGCCTGGTCTCATTCTGTCCAACTTTCAAGACCCACCCAGCAAGCTTGATGGCCCTGTCGTCTCTGAGTGGAGATACCAGAAATCCGAATAAAATTTTTTTTCCACAGAGCGTTTTTTGACCACTACAATTGATCTCCCCATCGCTTAGTGTAACTATTTTATATAGAAATCATCTTCCTCCTTTGTCTGTCAATTATCTTTTTACATAGTTATAGATGCTCCCACACTTAATTAGCTAGATGAATAGCAGTATGGCAAGTGGGTCAGAGCATGGCTGGAGGGGTCCAGTAGACCTAGGTTTCAATCTGGGTCCTCCCCTTGGTGGAGATGTGACTTACAGCAGGTTACCTCTCTGGACTTCAGCTTTGCCATCTGTAAAGAGGTGATTCTGTCTACCTGCATTAAGCATGTTTTTTTTATTCTGATGCTTTGACATCTGGGGCCTTGCTGACTCTGGAGAGAATGTCCCTCCCAGGGCTAGCCAGTTCCTAAAATTGGCAAGGGACTGGGCCTGCAGACATGCATTTCCTATACCAATCCAGATTCCATAGCTCCAACAACCTCCTTTATGGACCCTCACATTTATTTGGACCATGAATACCCTGCCCTAATTACCCCAGGGCAACTAGAGACAGGCCATAGGCCCCAGAACCCACTAAAATTATTCACACCAGCCAATCCTATGCCTGTTTACCCTACTTTGCCCATTTCTTCCCACAGAAGCCATGATAAATGTTCTTGCCCACGATTTCCCCTGCTCCCTCTGCCTCCTGACTGACCCTGGTGCTTACCCAAATGGCCTCCCCTTGGCATGCCACTACTGTTTCTAGGGAAACGTGAGTAAAAGCTTCTTCCTTTATGACAGTCATTTCCATGTCTGCATCTTTCCATACCTGATTAAAACTAATCCTGGGTATATTTTAAAACACTACCTCATATGGTTAATGTAGTGGTTCTCGACAGGAGATGATTTTTAACTCCCAGGAAACATTTGGCAATGTCTGGTGACATTTTTAGTTGTCACAGCTGGGGAAAGAGGTGCTACTGGCATCTAGCGGGTAGAGACCAGGGATGCTACTAAACGTCCTACAATGCACAGGACAGTCACCCGCCGCAAGAATTATCTCACCCAAAATGTCAATCAAGAAACCCCGGGTTACAGGGAGGATTCAGTGAGGTGAAGTAAGTAAAGTGCTTGTCATCCTCAGACTACAGAGTGTGTTAGAATTACCTGTTGGGCTTATTAAAGTGCATATTGCTGGGCCCACCCTCAGGTTTTTAATTCAGTAAGTTAACCTGAGGATTTGCATTTCTAACAAATTCCAAGGTGAAGCTGACACGGCTGTTTCAGCACCAACTTTGAGAGCCATTAGCCTAATTCATAGCCATCATTTAATAAACGATATCCCATAATTATTATTGTATCAGATCCTTTAGGTCAGAGACTGAACCATATACCTCGAATCCCACACAGCACTGGGGTTTACAAACAGGCATTCAGTAAAAGATGCTGATGGCTATTTGACATTGAAACATTACTATGTGGCAAGCTCTACTTACTAAGATACACTTGGGAGTAGATTTAAAGATTTGTCTAGTTAGGAATATCTTCTAGTTAGCTATTGCTGCATAACAAGTTACCCCCAAATGTAGTGGCTTAAAATAACAATCATTTTACTATATCTCATGATTTTGTGGGTCAGGAGTTTGGGCAGGGCTTGGCTGGCTGATCTTCTGTTTCATGAGGCATTGACGGAAGCCACTCAAAGATATTTACCTGGCTGACAGGCTGATTCCTTCACATTTCTGGTACCTTGCGGATGGCTTGAAGGCTAGGTGCCACTGGAACTGTGCACTAGAATTCCTTTATGTGGCCTCTCCATGTGGCCACCTCAGGGTAAACAGACTCCTTGCATGGCAACTTAAGGCTCTAAGAAAGCGTTCCAGCTAACAGGGTGAAAGTTACATGGCCTTTTATGACCCAGCCCCAGAAGACGTATTTTGTGGCTTCTGCTGTACACAATTGGTCAGAGCACTTACAAGCGGCCTCCCTGACTCAAGGGTAGGAGATAAGGATCCCGCATTTTAAGGGGAGGAGTGTCACATAACTTGTTGGCTGTGTTTTTAAACTACCACATGTTTGGTTGCAGCTCTTTTGCTAGTGAAGGGAGTGGAACAAATAAGCAGACGACCCTCAGACTTTCTAATTTTATTCTTTTATTCTCTGTTCTGAATTTCTGATGTTAAATCCTCTCCCCAAATATATCATTGCAAGCCAAGCAGCTTCCCCACTATTGTTTTCATCTTATGACTGGGAGTGGGAATAAGTGTCCATTTACCTGTCAGAATCGCCTCGTGCAGTAAAACCCACAGTGAAATGCCTTCCCTGTTGCAGGTTCATTACCCAGCATGAAAAATCACATCCCCCAAGGACACAATCCCAGATGGTATTTCTCTCTCCCATTGTAGTCTACAGTGCCCATGAGACAGGTCTGCTGTCCCCAAGCGAGGCGATGGGGTCGTGTCCAGCCAGTTCAAACGTGATGCTCCCGTTGTCTCTGAATGGAAGCATGGGAGGCCTGAGTGACGCCCCCTCTCATGTCTCCAGGGCGGTGCTCCCTCTGAGATCCTGGACTTTCTGACCGATCCCACACGCCAGCAGGAGCTCAACGACGAGCTCACCAGTGGCCAAGGATTACTCTGGTTGCATTACTCTCTGTGATTATCCAAAAGGGAAAACAAAAAGTCATTTAAGCATGAAGCTTGTGCTCCAGTACAACAAAGGATCTCCTGGAAATCTTTTATTTTTTTAAATGACATTATAATGTACGCTTTGTTTTGTTTTCATCACTTTTATCAACATTTCTTAGCAGAGGCCCGAGCGGCTTGGCTGGGGTAAAGGGAAAAAATGATAATGATCCATTTGTATACATTTGCCCTAGTGGGAATTTGATGTGGTAGAAATATTATTGGACTATTAAATTAGAGGCACTCAACACTATTCTCTGTTCTATTCGAAACCAGACACAGGCTACAAATATTCCATGGGACCAAGAATGCCGTGATAATTCAGTGACTCATGAACCCCGACCAGAGTACCTTGGTTATTTCTAAACCGAGTTGATGTAAGCTGTATCCTGTGTCTGGGGCCCTTGGTGGCACTGTTTTAGTGAATTCTTTAGCTAGTGTCCTCTTCTGCTTATTTCTCTGTTAAAGTCCCTCCATTAAGGCCGCAGCTGCTGTGGTTCTGGAGAGAATGGGAGTAGGCAAGCACACACCCAGCTGTCCCAAAGACCTTGTGCTTTCCAATAAATCTGTCCCCGCAAGGTGTTCCCATGCTGGTCCTTAGCAGTTTTCCTCCTGCATCAGAGCTGACCCGCTCCTGAGACCAGAGCAGGATATCAGTCAGGATCTAACCAGGAAACAAGAAACCACCAGATAATTTGAAACAGAGATCTTGACTACAGGGATTGATTACACAGGGGATGGACGAGCCCAGAGTCCAGCCGGGGGGCAGGGAGGCGTCCAGAGACTGCAAATGTCGGAAGCTGACACTGCTGCAGGGCAGAGGACAGAGGGGAGGGGATTCCAGAGCTCGGGGGGCCTTGTCACCAGATGCAGGCTGGAGCCACAGTGGACAGACCCGCCTGGCAACCACTGGAGCCAGGGAGCTTTCGCAGCTGCAGAGGAGGGAAAGAAGTACCTGCTTCTCCCCCCCTACCCCGCCCTCCATTCACCCATCAGTGCCTCCCATCCTCCAGTCTGGGAAAAGCAACCGACAAGGGTCAGACCCTTTGATTCAGAACAGGGTAGAGAAAGGGCGAGAAACAGACCCAGGGGCAACAGCCAGGGCGTGCACCGCAGTAACCCCATGAAGCTGTTCTCACTCAGCCAGGATCCTGCACACATCTATACTTCAGCCCCGGGTCACTGTCAGCTGCTCAAAGGCCTCAGCCAATGGCATTTATTGACTACACTGATGTAACCTTGTCCAGTAACAGTCTTTCTCGTTAAGGCTCCACCCTGGTCGCATCTCCAGCTTTGGCCAGCTTGCTCCTCCCGCCTCCCAGCCGGGACCTGTTCTTCCTGCCTCTTCTCTGCTCGCTGCTTTCTATTTTTTTTTTTTTTTTTTAATTTTACACTTTATTTATTTATTTATTTATGTATGTATTTATTTATTTATGGCTGTGTTGGGTCTTCGTTTCTTTGCGAGGGCTTTCTCTAGTTGTGGCAAGTGGGGGCAACTCTTCATCGCGGTGCACGGACCTCTCATTATCGCGGCCTCTCTTGTTGCGGAGCACAGGCTCCAGACGTGCAGGCTCAGTAGTTGTGGCTCACGGGCCTAGTTGCTCCGCGGTATGTGGGATCTTCCCAGACTAGGGCTCGAACCCGTGTCCCCTGCATTGGCAGGCAGATTCTCAACCACTGCGCCACCAGGGAAGCCCTCGCTGCTTTCTAGCTCACTGACTCTCACTGACTCACTAGTTCTTTACCAACGTGGCTTTGTCAGTGATCCATTTTTGTAAGCTGATTCTCAGCTCCAACAGACATGGCCTGGGTTTGGTATCAAATCATCCATAGAAATATCCTCACGTTTTCTCTTGTCCTGCAGAAGGTGGTGTTCTGCTCTCATGATGGGTCTCCTTCAAGGGGGGAGGGAGTTGGACCCCACTTCTTTGCAGGAGAGCTTGTGGGATGGGAAATATTGTTGTGACTAAGTTTGAAAATACAATGAGTCCCTGGCAGAAACTTTGTAGATCTCCTCAATCTTAATGAGTAGTTTTTCTCCAACTATTCTCCCACCTTCTGTCTCTCCCTCCCTTCCTCCCTTCCTTTTTATTTTCTTATAATTCCTGGAGACAGTAAGACTTAATCTTTGGGAAACAGTACATCTCTGCATACAGCTTAATCCTAGATTAAGATTTAATGGTTCCTTACTGTTTCTTGATTTTGCCAGACTAGGCTCTAACATCTTCACTATTAACTTATTCTAATATACTAATAGGAAGGAACTGAAATCAGGACCTACCCCCAGAAAACTGACTCCGCTTGCTAACTTCCCCACGACTGTCAGGCGACATAGCCGTTGTCTAGGTGTATAAGACCTTCTCAACCACAGCATTTCTCTGCAACTGTTCCTATTTTTTCTTTACCCATGTCAGGGGGTAAACAGATCCCCTTATGAAAGGACTTACAGCGATCAAGCTGGAGATGGGGCCTCAGAATTAATTCTGCCATATCTACCCGGCTGGTAGTGGGTGCACCCAGACTGCAGTTCTGGTGAGGAGATAGCTCTCCACCAGTGAAAGGAGGTCCTCCAGTCCTTCCTGCCTGCGTGCCTTGGTCTTTTCACAGGGAAGGAGGACAGGAAGAGGTTTTCCTGGGGTGATCTAGCTCCCACGGGGAGAGAGAGAAGCAATCACATGAGGAAAAGAAAAGATGGTCTTTCCTCTTGAAGTTAAGTATTCTATAGAAACTTGTCAGATCACTCTGTCTTAATCATGAACTAGAAGTCAAGATCCTTGAGGGCAGGTGCAGGCTATACACCAAAATGCCCTGACCAGCAAACAAGCATTTAAATACCTAACAAAGAGAGGACAGAAGCTAATTTAGACCAAGTGAAACACTCTCTCTTTGGGTTCTGATTCCCCTGTCTCAGGGGCAATATCTGGGAAATACAATGGTTATGATTGTGCTGAGCTTGGCTCTAAAAACCTGTGGTTTTCAAACCTATGAGAGCTAACTAAGCTGTTATAACAAGTGTTTTGCAACGTCCCTTTAATCTCCTGATGAAATTAATAAATGTAACATCACACATTTCAAACAGAAATCAACACCATACCTTAACTGATATAAAGACACATTATTTATAATAAAATAATTGTCATTTCAATATGTAAATGCTCAGGGACTGTGCATTGTGACCCTAGAATTCACAGTGACGTCCTGAGGTTTCCCCGCTGTGGAGAGACCCCAGGAACATAATAGTCACAATGCAGCCCATACAGGTGGTTGTTTTGCCATCCGTGATGTGATTTTCTGAAATGGTGAATGACTCTTGACAATACAGGACACCTTGTTTTATTGCACTTTGCTTCATTGTGCTTTGCGGATATTGCATTTTTCACAAATTGAAGGCTTGTAGCAACCCTGCATCAAGAAAGTCTAACAGGGCCATTTTTCCAATAGCATTTGCTCACTTCATGTCTCTGTGCCACATTTTGGTAATTCTCGCAATATTTCAGACTTTTTCATTATTATTATATTTGTCATGGTGATCTGTGACCAGTGATCTTTGATGTTACTATTGTGATTGTTTTGGGGTGCCATGAATTGTGCCCATATAAGACAGGGAACTAAATCGATAAATGTGTGTGTTCTGACTGTTCCACCGACCAGCCGTTGCCCCATTTCTCTCCCTCTCTTTGGGCTGCCCTATTCCCTGGGAAACAACAGTATTGAAATTAGGCCAATTAATAACCCAGTGGCCTCCAAGTGTTCAAATGATAGGAAGCATCACATGTCTCTCACTTTAAATCAAAAGCTAGAAATGATTAAGCTTAGTGAGGAAGGTATGGTGAAAGCTGAGATAGGCTGAAAGCTAGGCCTCTTGCACCAGACAGTTAGCCAAATTGTGAATGCAAAGGAAAAGTTCTTGAAAGAAATTAAAAGTGCTACTCCACTGAACATATAAATGATAAGAAAGTGAAACAGCCCTATTGCTGAAATGGAGAAAATTTTAGTGGTCTGGATAGAAGATCAAACCAGCCACAATATTCCCTTAAGCCAAAGCCTAATCCAGAGCAAGGTCCTAACTCTCTTCAATTCTATGAAGGCAAGAGTGGAGAGGAAGCTGCAGAAGAAAAGTCTGAAGCTGGCAGAGGTTGGTTCATGAGGTCTAAGGAATGAAGCCACCTGCATAACATCCAAGTGCAAGGTGAAGCAGCAAGTGCTGATGTAGAAGCTGCAGCAAGTTATCCAGAAGATCTAGCTGAGATAATTAATGAAGGTGGCTACACTAAACAACAGATTTTCAATATAGACAAAAAGCCTCCTATTGGAAGATGATGTCATCTAGGATTTTCATAGCTAGAGAGGAGAAGTCAGTGCCTGGCTTCAGAACTTCAAAAGACAGACTGACTCTCTCATTAGGTGCTAATGTAGCTGGTGACTTTAAATTGAAGCCAGCACTCATTTACCAAAAATCCTAGGGCTCTTAAAAAATATGTCTGTGCTCTATAAATGGAACAACAAAGCCTGGATGACAGCACGTCTGTTTACAGCATGGTTTACTGAATATTTTAAGCCCACTGTTGAGACCTACAGCTCAGAAAAAAAAAAAAAGATTCCTTTCAAAATATTACTGCTCACTGATGGTGCACCTGGTCACCCAAGAGCTCTCATGAAGATGTATTTACAGCAAGATTAATGTTTTCATGCCTGCTAACACAGCATCTATTCTGCAGCCCATGGATCAAGGAGTCATTTCAATTTTCAAGTTTTATTATTTAAGAAATACATTTTGTAAGGGTATAGCTGCCATAGACAGTGATTCCTCTGATGGATCTGGACAAAGTAAATTGAAAAGCTTCTGGAAAGAATTCACCATTCTAGATGCCATTAAGAACTTTTGTGATTCATGGGAAGAGGTCAAAATATCAGTAGTAACAGGAGTTTGGAAGAAGTTGATTCTACCCCTCGTGGATGACTTTGAGGGGTTCAAGGTGTCAGTGAAGGAAGGAACTGCAGACGTGGTGGAAATAGCAAAAGAAGTAGAATTAGAGGTGGAGCCTGCAGATGCCTGAATTGCTGCAATCTCATGAGACAATTTTAACAAATGAGGAATTGTTTTTTTTGAGATGGAATCTACTCTGGGTGGAGATGCTGTGAAGATCGTTGGGATGACAACACAAGATTTAGAATATGACATAAACTTAGTTGCTAAAGCAATGGTAGGGTTTGAGAGGACTGTCTCCATTTTTTTGTTTTTTTCTTTTTTGGCAACACCACGCGGCAGGCGGTTGGGATCTTAGTTCCAATCAGGGATCGAACCCGTACCCCCTGCAGTGGAAATGCGGAGTCCTAACCTCTGGACCGCCAGGGAAGGTCCAGGACTGACTCCAGTTTTGTAAGAAGTTCTACCGTGAGTAAAATGCTCTCAAATGGCACTGCATACTACAGAGAAATTGCAGGGGCGTTGAAAAGTATGTTCTAAATTGTTAAAGCTAGCCTTTATGAGTGTTTTCTAAGTGTTAGCAACAGTTCTAAGAGCTTTACATGTATGAAATTATTAGTACAATTATTATTTCCTTCTCACACGTGAGGAAACAGAGGCACACAAAGGCTAAGTAACTTCTCAAGGTCACAGAACTAGAAGGCAGTCAGCGTGGAAGTCAGGCATTAAGCAATCCAGAACCGCAGGAACCATTACCACTCCCTTTCTTTCTTTTTCTTTCTTTCTTTCTTTATTTTTAACATCTTTATTGGAGTATAATTGCTTTACAATGGTGTGTTAGTTGCTGCTGTATAACAAAGTGAATCAGCTATACATATACATATATCCCCATATCTCCTCCCTCTTGCGTCTCCCTCCCACCCTCCCTATCCCACCCCTCTAGGTGGACACAAAGCACTGAGCTGATCTCCCTGTGCTATGCGGCTACTTCCCACTAGCTATCTATTTTACATTTGGTAGTGTATATATGTCCATGCCACTCTCTCACTTCATCCCAGCTTACCCTTCCCCCTCCCCATCTCCTCAAGTCCAATCTCTAGTAGGTCTGTGTCTTTCTTTATTTGCATCTCCATTCATGAGACTTTTTTTCCCCAACCAGTTCCCTGCTGGCAGGTCTAGGCTCTGATAGTATGACCTCCACATAATCACAGGGAGCTGTTTACTTACTGCGTCCTGTTTCTCTTTCTAAGCGGGACCCTCGCAGCAGCATCTCAGCTTGCTCTCAGACATGCCTCAGTCCTCAGCTCACCCCCCGGACCCCCCTCATCTTGCTTTTCAGCCCTGGGTCGCTGACCTACTTCATCCATTCTTGCGATATGATAACCAACCCAAGAAAAAAAGAGGCCTAATTTGCTGCCTTCCCTCTGCTTTTCCAGCGATCCCATTTGAGCCTCACTAACCTTCTCCTCACCTCGCCTCACCTCACGGAGCTCTTCCGTTTGCTCTGTCAGACCACTGGGTATAGCAATGATAACCTGCTCTTATTCCCGGAGACACTCAAACAAAGGCCGCTTCCCAAATGGGCTGTTTCAGAGGCAATTAGCTCACCTCTCACCCAGGGCAGCTCAGCAAGAGCTTCTGAGAGCAGCTCTAGAAGGCAGAGGACCTGCTCCCTGCCAGCCCCTCCGTCAGCTGTGTGTTAGCACGTTCTCGTTGGCCTCTGTGCAGGTGGGTTATAGACTCTGCAACACTGATGGTCTAGAATGAAGTCGTGGAAGACAAGGTCTCAATTTCCTCCAGGGAACTTGATGTCAAGTAAGTAAACGTAAGTCACTAGGTCTTTGAAAATCTACTTCACTTGACCCTTGAACAACACAGGTTTGAACTGTGCGGGTCCACTTATACATGGATTTTTTTCAATAAATGTTTATATGTATATATGTACAAAATATATTTACAGTACATACATCCTATATATGTACTGTAAATATATTTTCTCTTATGATTTTCTTAATCAGTTTTTCTTTTCTCTAGCTTACTTTTTTTTTTTTTTTTTTTTTTGGCCGCGCCGTGTGGCATGGGAGATCCTACTAGTTCCCCGACCAGGGACAGAACCCAGGTCCACCAGCTGTGGAAGCACAGTCTGAACCACTGGACCGCCAGAGAAGTCTCTCTCTAGCTTAATTTACTGTAGGAATACAGTATATAATATATACATATAGCACACAAAATATGTGTCACTCAACGATTTATGTTATCAGTAAGGCCACCAGTCAACTGTAGGCTATTAGTATCAATAGTTACATTTCGGGGGAGTCAAAAGTTACATGGGGATTTTCGATGCTGCAGCCTTTGGCACTTCTGAACCCCATGTTCAAGGGTCAACTGTAGTTACTCTGGCAGGAATCTCCACTAGGCCCTCCTCCAAGGACAGCATCCAGCTGCATGTGATTTTTCAAGAGACATAAATGCATCGGAACAGGATTATGCCCATGATTTTAATTTGCACGTGCCTCTAACGGTTACTCTAATGGAATTTTCAAATCAACACTTTGATGTTATTCTCTTATGGCTATTTCTTCTTCCCCACTTTCTCCGCTCCTATGCAAGCAGCCCAAATCATTGAATCCAACACTCTTTTGGAAACGAGGAGAGAGGAAGATATAAAAAGACAAGAAGAGAGAGAAAGCAAAGCACAAGAGGACTGTGGGGCTGAGTTTTGGAGATTACGGCTTTAACCCAAAAGGCGAAAGTGAGGGGTGGTCTTCAACTTTGAACCATTTGAGACCCTAACAATAAGCCAGCCTTCCAAAATGAGTATCATCCCAATCAAGTCACAGTCGGACTATGTGTTTTCCTCAGTGTCAACAAATGTAGGCACCATGAAAAAGAGATCCTGTTCTCTTTCTCTTCTTTCCTTTCTTCTGTCTCTCCTTCCTCCACTTCCTCCTGAATGAAACAAACACAGAGGGATTCATCTGATACTAAAACGTCTCTCTCTCACAGGTCTAGAGAGACATTGGTCAGGCTACATGGAAACATTTTAAGCTCCTCTCCTAAAAAAAGCAAAGGGAAGAAATAAAATGTACTGTATTAGTTATATTCATAAATAAAAGATTTTAACTCATCTTTCAGACTTTACAAGTTCCATCTCTCAGTCACTACAGTGCTGTCGAAGAAGAAAATCTTGTATGTCTGAACCACCTCTCCTGAGTGTCAATATCCCTTTTCCTGCCAGCTAGATTCTCTTGACAATAAAACCTAGTCTTGCAGCTTCATATGCCACTGGTGTCTCTTGCCTTTACCACTTTCCAAGCTCTGGTCACACATTTTCTAACTGCTGCTTGGCCGTCTTCACCAGGAGGTCCTCAACACCTTCACCTTGACACATCTGAACTTGCCCCCCCATAGGCACCTGAACTTGCCCCCCCATAGGCACCTGAACTTGCCCCCCCATAGGCACCTGAACTTGCCCCCCCATAGGCACCACTGTCTCACTCCTCACCCCTCCCATACTTCCAGCCCCCTTGACCCCAGCCCTGGCTGAAAGTAAGGCCACTGTGTATTTGCGTATATTTGACTTTGTGACAAGGTATTTATATACAAGATGTATCTCTACACTAGATGTAAGTTCCCTAAGAGTAGGACTTGTACCTGATTCATCTTTAGATTCATCACATCATTTAGCAAGTGCCTTGCGCATTGGACTACTCACTGTTTATTTCATGAATGAAGAGGGTACTCAGCCTTGAGCATTGGTTGCAGTGAAATCAAAGGGACCCAGACGAATGGGGAAGGAGTGTAACACTGTTATGGCAAAGTCTAGGGCAGGGGGAAGGGGGCACAATGTCCTCTCCAAATGCCTTACCGACTACTAGTCATCCCAAATGTTCAATGAGGCATGACTGACTGACTGACTACGCTCATCTCTTCTGCAAGGCTGTTGGAGCGATGGGGAGATGGCATTTTCTTTTCACTATCTCCACAGGCACAAAGTTAGGGGGACACGTTATACCCGCTTTCTAACTAGTGTCATGAGCCATGGACCCCGAGTCCCTGCCCCTGCTGGACTGCCACGAACTTACATAATGTCTACAAACTTCAGATGAAAGGTTATAGGTCAGCACCATCATCATCATAGTTTTTCATTTTCCTGCTCTGTTGTGAGCTTCCTAAAAATGAGGATCTATCTACCTTAGTATTTAATTCATTCATCTTTATAACTCTGACCCCCGGCACATTGGTGCTCAACAAGTATGTGTGGAAGACCAAATGTTTCTTAGAGCTTCATAAAGATGGGTTAAGAATGCTCATGCAAGGACACATAATTACTAAGAAAAACTATTAATCAGCTGTTTGTTAATATTCACAAAAATTGGTCCTAGATCAATACGCCTGAACTAACATTTTTTTAAATATTAAGTCAGAACAGTTTTTACTCTCACAGTGTGTCCTCTAGACCACTTGTATCATAATTACTGGTGATGTATTATATGTACATATACTATATATATATATATACACATATATATATCAGATTCATGTGCCCGCACCCCAGAATGACTGAATGTTATTCTTTGGGGTGAGCCTGGGAACTTACATTTTAAACACGCACTATAGGAGTTCCCAAGGTAAACTAAAATTTCAGGACATTGACCTAGAGTGACCAGTGAGAGAACTGTCATGGGTTTAAGCGGAAAGTTGACGCAACTCTGAAACTCAGTTATCCAAAAGATCCAAGGAATTTTATTTCTGAGTTCTTTAAGCATACGACAGATCTCATTTTGTCTTAGATGGCTTAGAGCCAGGAAATTGGACAAGATGGCCTCACAGGATCCTTCCTAGATATGTAACACTCTGAAAAACACGTTCTCTATCATCCCCCCAAATTTAACACGCACAGGAACAAAACTCTGGACCTGTCATTCTGCGTTGTGATGAAAATGGCTTGACTGGTTCGTTTTCTTTTTCAGTTGCTTTTTCGTCTGCTAACTCGATCCAACGTTCCTCAGTGACTACTTAGTGCAAGGTTTGGGCAAGATACTTCCAATGAAACTTAGAATATGATCAACCATCTGTAAGGAACTCACCACCCAGGACATGAGAGAAGAGATAAGCATATGAAAGTTAGAGAGCAACTCAAAACACTATTAAGAAAGGTCATGAGTTAGTGTTTGTTGAGTACGTGAAATTAATCATGTACTGTAAATGATAACGCCTCAGAGGGTTCCGAGGAGAGCAATCATTTCAAGCTGAAAGTGCTTTTGATCCCAATCTCTGTGAGTGGGAGAAGATTTGGAAGGGCAGGAAGGAAAAGGGAAGGGTGTATCCAGGAACTGGAATGACATGAGCACATTTTGGAAGAGAAGGGGTAAAAATCATTTGATAGGGGTGGAGGTTTAATAAAGGTGGGAAATAGATAACTAGGTTGGAGAGTGGCTTTGTGTGTATGGGGGTTTCTAATGCCATAGCATCAGTATTTTGGACATTTTTCTGTAGGGAAACTGAAGGATTGTGGGTCATGCAGTTTGGAGAAAGTAGTATTTTACAAAGATTAATCAGATGGCAGTTTTAAGATGATATTTAAAGAGAAAAGATGTGAAGTAGATAGACCAGCTGGAATGCTGTTGTAATGGACCAGACACAAGGTCAGAAGACTTTAACCAAGATTAGAGTGTGGTAGGAATGAAAAGAAAGAAATGATTTTGAGAGATATTGTGAAGTAAGAAAGGACAACAGAACTCAGTGACCAATGGGAGATGGGGCTGCATAGGAGAAAGAGGAATCAAAATGGGCATCCTTTTTCATTGGGTAAGTATTGGTCACAGGTCAACCTTTCGTAGGCAAAGACGTTTCCTCTGTGTCTGAGCCTTGCCAATGCGTTTTTCCATTGACTTATATCAGCTTCAGTAATAATCCTGTCTGTGTGCATTTCCAGGCATTTCTCTATTGCATTCCAATGTGAGATGTTACCAGTTCCACTTGTTGAGAGCAAACTGAGAGTCTGACAAAAACCAGGCCATTGTATCAGTGATCAGTCATATCTTGGCATATCTGCCTTTCAGTGAAAGTACACTGGGTCAGATATACGGAAGTAACTAGGAAAAAACCATAGACGATGATAGATGATAGATAGATAGATAGATAGATAGATAGATAGATAGATAGATAAATGATCAACAAAAGAATTATCATTAGGAGGAAATGGTCAGCCCATATGATGTGCCAGCATTTCAGAAAACTGAAGCTGAACTCTAGTTTCCACAGTGGGTTTGGCTCCTAAGAGAAGAAGGTGCAAGCTATTCTTGGGGCTTATTTAATAGCTCAGAAAGAGAAGAGAAAGCAGACCCGGAATCCCCTGAGGGAGAGCTGTGCTCCAACTCACAAACCATCGCAAGGGGATCTTCTGCTTCTACAATGAATGAGTGTCTGACCAAGTCTGTAAATAAGGAACTTGAAATAATGAGAGTAAATGAGAGAGGCTTGCATGGCACAGGCCTGCTATTCCAGAGAGAAGGGCCAATGCCTCAGGTGAGAACAGCCTGATTATGTGGACTGTGTCTTATCCGGAGAGAGGCAGTAAATGTCCTAACCTAACCCTTAATCAAAAACTAGATGTTTGATGGACATGGGGATGGAGGAATTTGCACAGAATACCGCAAAAAGTGGTCAATGAGGGTGTAACTCCGGAAAAAGGGACAAGATGAAACCTCAGTTCAGATATGAGTAGAGGCTGGGGAGAAATTGTTAATAAACATCACAGCCAGAAAATGGGGGTAATTTCCACATCTGGGCCTTCCGGAGCTGTGTGGGCAGCGGGAAAGAATCTACAGAGCTGGCGGAGCGCTCGGCAGAGGGTAGAGAAAGAGCGTCTCCGCAGACTGCCTGGGTGAAAGCCCCCGTGTGGTGTGGGTCTGGAAGGCTGAGAGCCCCATGACCACCTGCGGGAGGACCAGTGGCCACCAGCCTTAGAAAGGAGAGGCAGTACTGTCCCAGGACCCCGGGACGCCATTCCCGCCTGCGGTGCGACTTTTCACCAGCTTGTCACCACTTCTGCCTGGGCATGTCCCCTGCCCAAGGAGCCGAGGTTAATATGGGGAGTCCCAGCACCATAGCCAGAGGTACATGGATTCTTCTGGCAGCTCCAGGGACTTGCCAGGGCAGAAGGCTCTCACATGGAAACAGGAGGATGGGAACAGTGAGGGTGATGATGCCGGCAGACACTGAGAGCTTGTTATGTGCCAGCCACTATACTAAGAAGCTCTTTACACTTTCTATTGCTTTAAACCCTCCCAATAAACTGATGAGACCTTATTATTATACCCAAATGAGACTGAGGCACAGAGAAGTTTAATAACTTGTCTGTATTTACACAGCCTGGGCTCCTCAACACTGCGAGATACCTCAGACAACTCTCCCTTTATTTGTCTGAAAAACAAACTCAAAGGAATAGCAGAGGCACAATTAACTGACTGTCCCCTAGGCTACAGACCTCTCCCGTAAATGTTTACACTCACAGAGGCCTTGAACAATGCCTGTGCGCAGCTAAGTGAAAACCTTTGCTTATCTTCCAGATGACCCCCTGATGCAGGCAAAGGGAAAAAGTAAATTTGCTAAGCTTCCAATGTAGCCATCGTCCCCGTCAGAGGCAAGAGCATCTGTGTAATGATGAAGAACACTATAATTTTAACCTTGTTATTGGACTAAGCACAATTTACGCTAGTGATGAACAAAAAAGGAAAAGATTTATGAGAGGTAAGATAGAAAGATAAACTCTTGCCCCTTAGTGGCTATTAGAAACATTGCCAAAATACCATAGATGTGTGAAGGATGACATTATTATTTTTGCATTTCCACTGGGCATTCTCTACACGGCAAGAATGTATAGGGGCAGAAGTCCACGGCACAGATGGTAGAGCTGGAGGGGAGAGAGAAGCTGCACTGACCAAGCCCCGGTCTGAGGTAGATGTAGGGCAGGTGGCTTTAGGCATGGAGGGCACAGCCGGTCACTTAAGGCACCACACCTGCCAGCATCCTCTTTATCTCCTGGTCCAGCCACCTGCTCTTAGGGCAGCTGCAGTGGCAATACCCTGTCCCATGTTTCATCAGGATTTGGTGTCAGATTCAGATCTACCACAAACTCTCGATCCTGAAAGGACAAGACAGTCAAGGGGGCACAAAGACAGCCAGCTGACACTCATCTGCCTGCCTCATAAACACAAAGCCCCATAAACAGAAGCTTCCGAGAAGTTAGAGCCACCAACTTGGCCCCAAGGAACCATGGGAAGCTTTACAAAAGAGAAAGGAAATAGACACCAGAATGTGGTTTAACTGAAACCACTTTGGAATCATTCTTGCAGCTGGCCAGTCTAGACTGGTTATCCTGGAAGGGACATCGTCAACATTCACATCGGAAGGTCCAGTCACAGGAAGTTAGTCACGGCTGAGTCTGCTGAGTCAGGTCCGGGATGCAGGTTTTGTAAAGGCCTGGGGTTAAATCAGGTAATGGGTCCAAAACTTCCCTGACCCAGCAGCCAACCTCATGGGCAAGAGGTATTTAGGCATTGACCTCTGGAGAAACTTGATAGCAGGATCGGTCTTAGTAAGCTAGGACAACTACTGGGGAAATTGGGGTTCTGAGATTCGTTCGTCCTTTGGTAACATCAGTCATTGCTTCTTGAGGAACCAGTACAGGGCCCTACACCTCACGGGCCTGTCATACAGAAGCCAGCCGACTGGGGGAGCTTTCACTTTCCGCAAATTGAGTGTCATCTCAGTGGATCCGTATCTCTCCAATACGGATATTAAGGGAAACAGCTGCAGAACATCTGCCGGTCACTTGAGGTGTCCTGAAGAGAGATACTATGTGAATGGGCGCTATGTAGATAGCGTTATGAAGCATGAACTTGTGAAGTTAGCGATGTGGAGTCCTTCCGTGTGTAGCAATGAGGGCCATGTGCCAGAGATACTGGATTGAATTATGGTGACTCCTGTATCTGACCAAGAGAGTACTTTAATTGCTGCATTCCATATCTAAATTTAGGCTGCAAATGAAAAAACAGTTTTTACAACTCTAAGTACACTTTCTACTACAGAGAATGGTGACTAAAGCAAAAGCAAAAATAGCTGCTTGCACCACGATTTGAGAAAACCTAAATCTGAAAATAATCATTTTTATTTGCATACGACCAAATAAGGACATTGGGGAAGCAGTGAGTCACCAGTGTTCTAGCATCTACCAGATTCCAAGATGATGTGAGGGTATTCTTTAAGATGAGATTTGGATATTCTAAAATTTACATTAAACCTTACCCCTGACGTGTAACCTTAAGCTCCTGTCTGAAAAATGGGTTGAATCACAACTTTACAGAAGAGTTATGGCACAGCTCCAATGAATGATTTCAGTACTTTCAAAATTTCAAATACATGGGAATAATTCCTCACATTGGGAGAGTACTTTAGGTTTGTATAAGCACTTTCACCTACATCATCTCATTTGATCACATTTGATTCTCATAAAATCCTTGAAGCAAGCTGTTTGTAGGTGTGTGGTTGTCATATCAAAATATCATTGAACTGGGGGTCTTTTTGTAGAGACAGGATGAATGACTGCCGGGTAGGAAAAAAGGCATGGAAGAAAACTAGATTTAGAGATCTAAACTCCCTGTTAACATGTCACATGGCCCCTGTATAAACCAAAGCTCGTAAAGTGCCAAAACTCAGCAGAAAGGTTTAGGAATTGTTTGCAATCCAAGTGTGTTTTCTTCTTCTCTATGCTTTTAGAAGACAGTTTAAAGAGAGTTAGGGAATGTTCTGGCCTTTTGTTTTGAAACCTCCTTGGCTTGTTGTCTATTTGTCTGCAGATTGTGAGATTGGTCTATTTGCTTTAAACAGACTGAACAACCTTTAAAATAAGCAGACTTCTATGACGGGTTGACTTATTTTGGATGTGCAAAGATGCTCACTGAATTTCTCATCTAAGACTTGAAAATCCTTCTGTCTCAGTTATTATGACACAGTTAAGAGTTGAAAGGGGAGCACCGTCTGTTGTAGCATGTTTTGGAAGGTGGCAGAAGAAAAATGTCTCTGTTCTACAATATGATCAGCTATCTGCATCTCCCCAAGGATTTTTCATGAACCTAAGTAGGAAATCTTAGTCAGGTTCCCAAGGGCAAACCATCTTTGTCAAGAGACCACTGAAAACAATTTCCAAAGATGGAGGACACGCCTTCTGTGTTCCCAGCAGCTGAGTTAGCGCTGGGCGGGGGGGTGGCAGGATGGGGGGTTGCTCAAGCCCTGCATCTCAGGAGAAGCATTTTCTGGAGAGTTGTGGATAACTGCATAGGTTTCACATATTAACGTATCACAGCAAAATAATAAAAATTAATGAAGATGATGTCCATATTGTAGCCCCCCACCAGCCCCCTGCTTCTCGCTCTGTACAGAGGGGAAGGGGTGAAAAGGGAGTGAAAGGGCTGCCGCCAATCAAGGCAGCTTACATGTCAGCCCACCCCCATCTAGAGTTACGGCCCATCTTTGTGCACACAGCTCACCGTGCAGGGGTTTCTCCAGCCAGAAAGGAGGCCATGAGGGTGGGTGAGTCATGGGGTGCTGGGCATCAGGACCTCAAACAGCAGGTCATTAATGGAAACCAGGGCTCTCGGGACACAAGGGTCTGGTCCTGGCTCCATCTCTAATTATTTGTGCGAGTTTGGACAAGGCGTTCTACCTCCTTCACGTGTACAGCCGGCAGGGGGCGTGTGTAGGTGGTGGTGTTGGACTAAGTGTTCTCCAGGGCTCTAACAGCTCCTAAAAATTAGGACACTTTTGGTAAGGGATGTGTAGGGAGGTTGTGAAACTGAAGCGTAATTATCCCTGTTGGCTGTGAGAGAATAGACCTTGGAGGTGGTGCGAAAATAATCCACAAGGAATCCTTGTGGTGGGCTGGGCAACTATACAGAAACATGGAATTGTGTGTTCTGGAGATCTATGAGGCCGTATAAAACGGGGCTCATACAAGAAAGCCCACACCTTAACGCAGAAGAGTCAGGCTTTTGAACCGAAGCTCTGCCCTATCCTCTTTACAATCTCTCCCCATGATAATATAGCACCTTGCGCACACAATGAAATGTCAGCCACAGAAAACATTTCCCTTGGCTTTGTTGTTCCAGAACGGGATTCTTTTGTCCTCAATATAATGGATATGCAGAAACAATGATAGAACAGAGATTTTTTTCTAAAGCGATGACAAACACACTGCCGCTTCCTCCCTCCCTCCTTTCTCCTTATCCCCACCCCCCAAAATAAATCATTGTTTAAAAAAAAAAAAACCCCATTGTCTATTGTCCACGGAGATCAAGATCTGCCTAGGAACAGCGCTGGCAGGCTCGCAGCGGCCGCGAGCAGCCGGTAGGTGGCGCACGAAGGCAGCGCAGGCGGGAGCGCGGGACCGGTCCCGGCGCGGGGGGTGGTTCTCGTCGCCCACACGCCCGCCCGCAGCCGCCTTCCACCACCCCCCTCGCGTGCTAATTGCTGGATACTCTACTGGGACTTCGGTTAGGGAGAAAGAAAGCGGGAGTGGGAGGCGGGGAAGGGAGGTGGGGAATCCGGTTCCGAACGCACAAAGCCTCCGGGGTCTCGGCGGCCTGGGAGCAGGGCGCCCCCCCCTTTCCCCCCGTCACCCTTCACCGCCTTGCCGCGCCCGGCCAGGGCTCCGGCCAGAGGAGCACACAGGCCACTGGCAGCGGGAATGGGGGGTGGGGGGCCCGGTGGGGTTGGTGATCTGGGTGCAGAGCCCCACGCCCCGGTCCTTGGCGCCCGCCTAAGCCCGGACACCTCCCTCCCTCCCCAGCTCACCCATCCCAGGCCCAAGGCCACCCCAAATGCTGTCCAGCCGAGTGCAGGGCTGCCTTCCGACTCGGGCAAGGCCAAGGCCAGGGACAGGATCGGCGGCGGTTCAGGTCCGCAAGCAGCAGGGTCCGCTGAGCCCCAGAGCAGCAGGGTCCCATGTGGCTGCCTGGGCCCGGCTGGCGCCATCAGCAAGCCTCCTTCCAGGAGGAGTCTGACCGATCCTGCCCCTTCCGTGTCGCGGGCTGGCGCTGTCAGTTGACGATGAACGGGCCACGCGGTCGTCCGACCCCCAACCTCTTGTCTAGTAGAACATGGTGTTAACGATGCTTGATGGCCCTAAAGTCAGAAGCCTGAGTTGAAACGTGAGCATTGACACCTGGGGCTTTGTAACCTTGGGGATGTTCCTGAACTCCCCAATCCTCCATCTCCCCAGCTATTAAAAGCGGCAGTAATACCTCATGAGAATGTTGTGAGGATTTTTCAAAAGCGGTGCTTAACTCAGCAGGAGGCCAGGCTAGAGTAACTGTTAGTATTAACGACCTGACTCTCCTCAGAGGGGGAGGGAGATACACAGTTTGCTGCCCTTGAAACAGATCTGGCATCACTGTTGCCTAGACTGAGGAGAAGGGGGCCAAGAGGAGAGCCGAGGCACATCCTCAGCCTGGTCACTCCCAACAGAAGATGCCATCTGTCTGTCGCTCTGCAGCCCTCATATGCTGTCTCTCTTCCTGCCCCGAGGCTGGTCTGCGGCTGTTAGGCCCTGCTCCTCTCCTTCCTCTCCCTTGGATATACATTCTCCCTCCTCAGGTGGAAAGTTCTGAGACAGACAGTGTATGACACGGGCTTTGGAGTCAGACACACTCAGGTTGGAATTCTGACTTCCGCATTTGCTAGCTGGGTGGAGCTTCAGTTTGCTGTTTTATGAAATGGTGGTCACGATACCTACCTAAGAGTTCCTGTGAAGATTAAAGGAGATAATGTTTCTAAGCTGCTAGGCATATGTTGGGTTGGCCAAAAAATTCATTCGGGTCTTTCTGACGATGTTACAGAAAAACCCCAACGAACTTTGTGGCCAACCCAATACTATCTGTTCAGTACATTTTTAAGTTTACGGTTGAAATTAGGTTAGATAATCTTGCAAAAGATAATGAACAATCACTGGAGTTTCTGCAGACATCCACCAAAGCTGAACCCCAGAAACTACTGACAGTGAGTTTCTCTACTCCCTTCTGAGTCGGCAAGCTTTATTTCCCCTCCAGGAAAAGAGCAGAAATCCAGTGAGGACACATTCTCCCCAGAGCCTCACGGGTATAACTCAGACACTTAAATAGGCTTATTAAAATGGGCCACCAAATGCCCATTTTAGAGCAGTACTCCATCTGGAGGTTTCTCTGGGGGTGAGCCTTGCTTTAAATTGCATTCTAAGCCATGGTGTGTGCCTGGATAGTCAGTGACTTGGTGACGCTCAGCGTTCATCACGTGTGCTGCTGCCCCAGCAGAGGTGTGGCTGGGGAGTGACGCTGACCCCCCCCCCCCACCTGAGGCAGGCAGGAGGTCAGGAACTGTTGCCCCTTCTCCAGAAGGACACTTGGGCATTTCCACGAGCGTCAGATTTGTATAGCTCTTGGGAGGAGCTCAGGGATTTGTAGAGCTCTTGGGAGAAGACCATGTCCCTTGGGCAGCAGTTGGGCCACTAGACAGTCGTGGTAGCCAGCCTCCAAGATGGCCCCCAATGACCCTTGCCTCCCGATAGTCATGTCCTAGTGTAGTCCCCTCCCAGGTAAGCAGGGATGACCTGTGTAACCAAGTGTATGTTACAGAATCACAGTGCGTGACTTCCAAGGCCAGTACATAAAAGACATTGTGACTTCCGTTTTGCTGTCTCCCCTATCACTCACCATGGAGAATGCTGGCCACCAATGCTGTGAAAACACTCAAGCAGCTGTATGGAGTGGTCCACATATCAAGGAACTGAGGCCTCTGCCATCAGCCAGCACCGACTTCCCAGCCCTGTGTGTGAGCCATCTTGGATGAAATGGGTCCTCTAACCCCAGTCATACCTTCAGATGACTACAGCCCAGCCTGACATCTTGACCTCACGAGAGACCCTGAACCAGAAACACACCCTTAAGCCATCCCTGAATTCCTGACTCACAGAAAAACTGTGAGATAAAAAACATTCAGGCCTGTTTTAGGTGTGCAGATGTTGTATAGATGACTAATTTAGCAACACTCAAAAGAGCCAGGGGCTTCCACTGGCCAAAGTGGGGCTGGTAGTGAGGGTCCTGCCCCTTCCCCTGGTCAGCTCTGCTGGCTCCATATACCAATACATGTCTGGGGTCTGAAAGCCCCCCTTTTGACCTCAGTTGAAGGCCCCACCTCCAAAGTTTCTGGGAAAAAACTTTAAGCTACAGTCCGCCAGCAGCACTGAGTTAATAGTAGCCCTAACCTTTGTTTTCGCCAAGGGTTGAGAGCAGGGAATTCCTCCCCTCCCTGTACCTCCCCCCCGAGCCAGTTCTGGCACTTGGCCCAGGTATAAAATTGCCAGCGCTGTCACTGCTTTTTGGTCTTATTATGAGTGTGTCTGTTCTGATGTGCTGGTTTGAGCACGTCATGGTGGAAGTGTGAGCACAGCAAAGGAGGCTGTGTCAGATCTTTCCCTCTTCATGTTACGAGCTGGCTGCTGAAAAGCCTGTAGGTCAGGTGGGTGGAGACAGGTTACCATGTCCTGAAGGGCTCAGAGCCGGGCTACTCCACGGATCAGATGTGGAAGCTAGAGTGGTCAGTCGCTTTGCTTCTTCCCGAAGTTTTCCTGGTCATTTTCATCGGTGATCTGGAGAGAAAAGCAGGCAGCTGAGCCCATGCTCCTAAAAGTAGCAAACTCACACTTGTACACCACCTCTAGTAGGGTTCTCACATGTGTTCACTGCTAGTCACAAGCAAGAATCATGTGTTGAATTCAAGCAGAGTTAATTAAAATGAATTAGTAGATAATAGTCTTGAACTGACCAAATGCTACTTGAAATCCTGTTCTTTCCTGAAATATCTGCCAATGAGTGTAGTAAACTCATAGTTCTATTAAGTCTAAGCAAATCCAAAATATTCTCCTGGGCGTCTGTACCATTCAGCTAGATGTCTGGGGCTGCCTGTTTTGTATAGACCCTTAGATCCCCATGGATCTAGGGTCATAACAGAGTTGGCTTGTCAGGAAACCTCAACCTTTTAAAGACCATCCTGATCCCCTAAAAATCCATTTCTTATTTTTGATGTGATTCTGACTTTCAGTTTTTTATTTTTTTCAGAAAGTTTTATTTCTGCTATATTTTTAGATTCAAAAGTATTTATTTAAGGTGAACAAATGATACAGCATACGCAACTGTTGGGCCTGCTTTTTAACTGAGAACAAAAAGGGAATACCTAGGACAAGAATATGCAATTACCACACTTATTGTTTTCAGTGAATTTTTGTCAAGTTTGTTTATCTTATTGTTAATGCGATGATACAGCAATCCTTGGCAAGAGAATAACATTTTGCATTAAAGAACAAATCTCGATAAAAATGGAAAATGGAGTTAGCCACAACCCACAAGGCCTTCTTTGGGAAGAACTCTTGAAGAAAAACCGACTCACACTTCACAGAAGAATATGACACTGTCGTTTTTCCCTCTATAGTACCAGAGTGTTCCTGAACAAAGGCCTCAAGGCATTATCAACTCGTCATCCATTTTTTGATGTGATTTCTATTTTCAGGACCCTGCTTCCCTCCCTCTTTGTTCCTAATGCATCTGGTCATTGGTGCCTTCTACTTTGGTCCTATCATAGTCAGTGTGACCTGTCCCCACCTGGAGAGTTCACCATGGTGACCGCGAGTCCCACAGGCAGGGTTACTGCCCACCCACGGGACCAGAGGAAGACCTCAAGGACACCCCCACTGCATTCAGACAAGCTGCAGATATGTGGAGGCTGAAGGATGATCGGGTGATTCCAAACCATCTGGGAAGGAACTGATGGACTATCCAGATATATCCAAGCCCAGGATATTGTTTAAAAAACAAACAGAACAAAACCCCCCCCTTTTTTTTTTCTATTGCTGGGATTTCTGATGGTACAGTACACAAGTTCCAACGTGCAATCTAATCAAAGATAGCTATATAGTGCTTAGAAATTTTCATAGCTCAACCATGAACCTTGTAGAAAAGAAGAAACTGAGGATATTTATACGTCACTGGTAAACAATGGCATAGATTGTCTCTGAACATGTCTTCCATCTCAAAAGTCCTACAGCTTGGATTCTATAAATGCCTTTAATCTGATTTTAATATTCATTCATTCAGTCATTCAACAATTATTTATTTGTTTTCATTTTTGGTTGCGTCGGGTCTTCGTTGTGGCACGTGGGATCTTTTGGTTGAGGCGCGTGGGCTCTTCATTGCAGCGCGTGGGCTTCTGTCTAGTTTTGGCGTGCGGGTTTTCTCTCTCTAGTTGTGTCGTGCAGGCTCCAGAGTGCGTGGGCTCTGTAGTTGTGGTACGTGGGCTCTGTGGTTTGCTGCACGCGGGCTCTATAGTTGAGGCACTAGGGCTCAGTAGTTGTGGCAGATGGGCTTAGTTGCCCCACGCACGGCATGTGGGATCTTAGTTCCCCAACCAGGGATCGAACCCTTGTCCCCTACATTGGAAGGCAGGTTCTTTACCACTAGACCACCAGGGAAGTCCCTCAATAATTACTTAATGCCTGTTATGTGCTGAGTATAGACGTAACATTAATGGATAAAACAGAAATGTATCCCCCCTTACAGTCTACAGACAACCAACCCACAAACAAATGTAGATATGCCCACAAACTGCATACATCTGGGGGGAAAATTAAATGGATTCAGCGATAGAAAATAACATACTCTACTTCTACAGATAGAGGCATTAGAAATGGCCTAAGAAGAAAAAATTTAAATCAACATCTGAACAATAGAAAAGGTCAACCTTAGCCATGTGTTGACATTCCAGGGAAAAAAATACCAGGTGGGCAGTGACCCTAAGAAGAAAAAAGTGTGATGTGTTCAAAGAGTAGAACGTTGTGAATATAGAACTTTGCAGACTAGAAAACATGCTAAATCATAGCCTGTCAGGGTTTGATTGGGTAATTTAGTCTGGCCGCCCGACCAGTTCTTAAATCCCCTTCACGATTCACCCTCTAAATAGCCAATTGCCTTTTTTTTTTTTTTTTACTTTTTGGCCACACCACGTGGCATGTGGGATCTTAGGATCTTAGTTCCCTGACCAGGGATCAAACCTGTGTCCCCTGCATTGGAAGAGTCTTAACCACTGGACCGCCAGGGATGTCCCAGTCACCTTGTGCTTGAGTCTCTTCACAAGAAGGAATGTTCTACCTCTTGAAGCACCCATGCTGGTTTAGTTTAAAAATATGAATTTGTTCCAACCAGGAAGCTGGAATCATGAATTATGATCACGGACGTGCCTCTGAGGAAATTTCCAAGTTGAAATGGAAGAAGCTACTTAGATCACTGTATTTACCATTCTTTGTTATGTAGAGTGCCAAGAACACACACACAGCAGGATTTCATGCTCATCACTTTTTTGAGAAGAAAAATATATGAGAATGTTCAAATAGCTCTCACAAACTTCCAACAGTTTTTCTATTGTAGCAAAATTCATGTCAGCATCCTGGCAAACCAATGATTGCACAATAAGGTCAGTTGTACCCTTGAAAGACAGCCGTGTATTTGGGCTGCAGTGGTGAGGTGGGAGTGACTTTCCTGTGGTACTTGTGGTACATCAAGTAGAGGAAGTGCAGTGTATCCACCAGTTTTACAAAGGTCTTTGATAACGCAAGTTGACTTACACAAGATCTGTTATTGACTTGACTAAAGAAGCTCAATGGGATTCCGTGAAGATTCTGCCAGGTATTTACTGGTGTTCCCCACAGCCAGTTCACACCACTGACAGTTTGAGACTGGCTTGAGTATTTATTTGTTCCAAAGTACATCAAGAAACCTAAGTTCCAAGGTCTTAGGGAGGTGCTTCCAAGTTCACAACCCACAGGCCATTCTCTGTTAAAGCCATTTATGAGCTGTTATATGGTGACTACTAAGCCACCCTACTTGAAACAGCCTCCAAACGATTCTGGACCATCTTGCAAAGTTGTAATACTGCTAAAGGTGTGAGAAGTCAAAAAGTTGACCATGATTAAATGCTAACCCATGCAATGAAAATCCCATTAGTAGCCAAAAGAAGTTCACTACCGAAATACAAGAAAAAATCCTCCATTGAATTTTTCTTCTCAGATAGCAGTAATGCTCTAAAAGTATCAAAGCAATAGAAAAATTAAGCGAAAAGCAATCAGGATATCTTGATGAGACTGGCAGGTGGAGTATGGTACCCATTTGGCTCCTGGTTCTAGACCAGAGTAAATAAAAATCTACAGACCAGTGCCATAAATATCACAGCCAACTTCTTGAGTCAGCTCATGAGGACTGTCTACTACTAGAAATTTAATTTAAAGTGTAAGACAGATTCACCAACGTGCCTGGAACACAGCCAGTCCACCAGGACTGAAAGGATGTCAGCTGGGCCGACCAAATGTCAAGAAGGAATGTCAACAGGATGCTCGTGAAGATGTCCTGTGGTGAGCTAAGGTGGGACACCTCCCAGGAGTAAGCCAAAGGACTGCTTTCAAGACCCGCTCAAGCGTGACTTCTGTGATGACTTCTAGCCGTGGCAGAGAGAGCAACAGACCTTGCTGGCCAGAAGCAAGGAGAAATGGAGCCGATCCTTCTGAGCAGAGGCATATGACAGCTGGCTCCATGAAAGAGGCCATCTGGAAAGAGTGACTGACCCTTGTGAACAAGAATTGGACTCATAAGCCACAGGTTGGTCCTTGCCTTTTATACAACAAACATAGAAGCAGCAGCCAGTTGGTCATCAGTATGGCGTAGTGGGTTGGCACCCAGCTTCGAGACTCAGACTGCCTGAGTTTAAATCCTCACTCCATCATTTACTAGCTGGTTGACATTAGGACAGTTTCTTAACCTCTCTAAGTTCATTTCTTTACGGGAATAATGATCATGCCTACCTTATAGAGGATTCAATGATTGTATGTGTTACCTGTTAGAACAGTGTCTGGCACATAGTCTGTGCTCAGTAAATGTTAGTTACATTATCAGTCTTTATGGCTCCTCACAGGAAACTAGAGCTCATATTATAGTTTGCTATTCATGTTTCTGCCATTTACTACTAAACCTAAAGGTCAAATTACTAAGAATTTTTAATATCAGTTCCTTGCTCTGTCAAATGCAAATAATACTACTTCATGGGTTTTATGAAGATTAATGAAATAATAGGCATAAAACACCAACAGTAAGGCCTGTATGCTGTTGAGGCTCAATAAACGATGGTTATTCTTATTAGGTCCTGATGGTCTGGTAGAGCAGAGCTGTGCTGTAGAAGCTTCTGTGATGGGAGAAGTGCTCCATAGGCGTGTTGCCCAATATGGCAGCCACGAGCCACTTGCGGCTGTTGAGCACTTGAAACGTGAAGAACTGAAGAACTAAACTTCTAATTTTATTTAATTGTAATTAATTTTTTAAATATCCACATATGGCTTGTGGCTAGTCTATTGAGCAGTGCAGGCTGGGTGGTTCAGGCCTCATTCTGTCCTCCCCATATGCTCCTCCTGTCTGTGCCCATATCATGTCCGTCTTGTTGCCCATCAGTATCTATCTGTACCAGGGTTGGACAAGAATGAAGAGAGGATACAAAACCCGACTTTGGCAGGTCGGTAGTGTGGCATAATAGAAAGAAGAAAAGTCAGTGGGTCTATGGGGACCATCTCATTCCAGCTCTGCCTGTTATTCTTGGGCAAGTCACTTAACCTCATCTTCAGAAGGAGAGAATTGATACTGACATGACTTCAAAGCTCCCACCCATCATGTGATCACCAAGGGGTGAATGTAAGAAATATCACAGAAACTTAGATTATTTTTTAGGTGCTATGGGTCACATTTAGCTGTGTGTAGTGTCTCCCAGATTTAAAGGTGGTGTATTTAAGTGTTAGCATACAAACTAATATAAGTGAATAGACAGAGATAAAAAAGAAGTCGAGGCCAAAGGGAAATTAACCTTGGGGCAAAGAAGGACTTTGATTAAAAAAGAACATTTGTCCTGTGCCTGTATGTGCTCCTGCCATATCTTTTTGCAGATACACAGCCTTCCAACAGTGTGGGTGAGAGTGGAGAGTGCTGGGGAATGTCTGACGGGTAAACACTTTGGATATATAAACCCATAATATGATTTCTTGTCTCCAGCTGAATACAAACTGGAAAGGAAGTTCTGCGAAACAGATCTCCTAGAATCCACCTGGGTAGAAGGAGCTCAGAACAAGGAACCTGGAGACCCATTTTCCTTCTCTGGCTCTGTGGCTAACCAGCTGGGTGGCCACACTTAATCTGGCTCACTTCTCTGGGCCACAATTTAATCATCGGTGCAGTGAATTGGTTGCACCCTACTCTTACAAGTGGGGAAAATCTATGTTTATGCTCAGAGCCCTAGAAATCTCAGAGATGCTTTTCTTTACCAGGAGCCAAAAGCATGAGAAATTACAGCAGCTAAGCCAGATAACAACCCCTTCCCCCAACTCACACACATACACATAATTTTAATCTGCTGAAGATCAAGGCCATGCCCTGTGGCATAACTTCTCAGGGTCTATCTGAAGCATCTACTTGTGAACAATAGGTGATAGGATCCCACTTGGTTATAAGCTTAGTTCCAACTGATTAGCCTTGACAATACCCAAAGAATGGTCTAGATTTTTTTTTTTAAGAGACAGTAATTCCTCAAACTTTCAGGGCAGTGGTGGTTGTGTATGTGTCTGTGAAGGCAAAGTGAGAAACCTCACCACCTGCTTCCAAAAATGGTGAAATAGAATACACACAGTTGTCACCTTGGATGAGCTGGTATTAGCAGGAAAAAAACAACAGTGACATTCAGAACAGGAAAACCAGAGGTTAAAGAAAGCCATCCAGGATAATTGGGTTTATTAATCTATGTGACTTTAAATCATCTTTCCTCCATCATACTTATAGTCTCTAAGTCCACAGGTTGTTTTGAAACTCGGCCCCTCCTCCTCTGCTCCTCTCCCAAGGCTGCTGTGTGATAAATAGCTCTCCCTGCTCTCTCTGCCTCCCCCGTCCACCATTTCTTCTCACATTCCTCTCTAGCCATGTCAATTCTTTCCTGAGAGAAGGGTGGGAATCTCTACTCAAGTCCACTTGTCTGGACCCTGTGTCTAACAGCAAGAAGTACTGGTTTTAGAGACACTTAGGGAGTGATTCCTATACACACACACACACAAACACACACACACACACACCTTTCTCAGACCAGAAGTCCCTGGAGGCAGTACTAGCTGGACCTTGACCCCTAATAATATCAGGATGAAAGTGAATAGGCTATAAAGCAAACCAAGTCCACTTTCCGTAGTAAGTCCTGCTGCTTCATGGCTTTGCAGAGTCCTCTGGCACCCAGGTTGGTTACAGTAGACACAAGAACAATCTTCCCTGCAGTTTCTGCTTCCTGGTGACAGCTTGTCCCACCAACCTCCCTGGTTAGGAGAGGATCCTTCTCCTTTGTTGGGGCCATTATGACCAAATTTATGGCTCTTTTATTAGGTTGGCAGGTGGTTTAAGTGAGGGAGGAAAGAAGTGGCCTGATTTGCACATAGTTCAGGAAACAAGGAAGTGGAAGACTTTATCCACGGTCATTTTCTGCTAAAAGCTTGCAAAATTCTTCAGCCACCATTGAGAAGAAAACTTCTCCCTGCTTCAAGCCTAGATTTCTGGTACCTTAAGGCTAGAAGGGATTTCTAGATCATGAAAACTTCTACTGGTAGGGGAGGGGGCCTAGAGAGAGAGGTTAAATAACAGGCCCAAAAGATCACACATTACAAAGCTAGTTAGGAGAGCCCCAGGGCCGAGGATGGGGTCAACTGATTTCCCCAGGTCTTACCCCTCTCTCTCTCTCTCTCTCTTTCTCTCTCTCTCTCTCCTTGATCATCTTCAAAAGGAATCTTCATTGGTGGGCCTAGGATAAAACAGTAAATCTCTGAAAGACATAAAGAAGATCGGCAATCTGTCTGCTAGCTTCCCTTTCTTTATTTCAAGATATTCAGTATTCTGACTTTGCCCAGGAAATGGAGAAGAAGAAAAGAGAATCAGATAACATTTTAAACCAAACAAAGCAAATAAAGAAAACTGCTTTTTTAAAGAAAAGTATGTGGTGTGTGCGTGTGTGTGTGTGTGTGTGTTTGTGTGTGTGTGTGTGTGTCCAGGGCCATGTATCATTTTGGAGTAAGCTAATTAAAAATGTGAGGGGCCTTTGCATTAAGAGAAACATAGAACATGGCCTTCTTTACCTATCTCAGTATTTAAAAACCTTAAAAATTAGTGTGAGGACAAATGATTTACTCTGCCTCAGACACTGGGTCTCTGCTCTGCCCTAGACACTGGGTCTCTGCTCTGCCCTATATACTGCGAGATCATCCCATTTCCTTTCGGCTTCTCTCAGCTCTCTTGCCAAGTTGTCTGTCTTCCATTATTAGTCATTCTAATAAACACTCCTAATAAACACAAATCCAGGATGCTACTTTTGGCTCCTATGCTGCCTTTAGGAAAGACTGACACCTGCATTAACTTTGTCATCTGTCCTGGAGAAACCCAGCTGAGATCTCTAACGTATTCTGTTGCAAGCTGCAGTATAACGGACGTATTTGGTGTATATTCTCTTGTTAAATGGAATCTGAATTCCTAAGTGAACTAAAAATACTTAATTATTAATAAAGTACCCCAGGGATTGGTGACATTTGGGATGATTTTATCACGCTGTAGATATTGAACAACATAATGTGTATGGTGGTATCTAATTCAACTTCTTTTGTTTAAAAGAACATTCCTTCCCAATTCGTTTTGATTTATATGCCACGTGGATTAGTCCCTGACCATCCAGCTCTGGGTGGAGGTAGAGGGAATTTCCTGAGGAATGGGATGGGACTGAAGCTGGGGCAGTTCAGGGAAGACCAGAAAGAGGCACCAAGGAGCCGTCTCCTGAGAATTGGAATTGGTTTGGGGTAGATGGCAAATGAGGGGCTTCTATTCAGGTAGAGGCAATGGTGGCCATGGATGGAAGTTTCTGAAAGGATCACAGGTCCAGAGACTCACAGGACTAGGTGCCAGGCTTCCAGTTTTGCACCAATTTGCTGTGTGACTCTGAGCACATTACTTAACCTCTCAGGGACAGAGTTTTCTCATATATTTGGAAGGGATAATTACACGCCCCTTAGCTACCTTATTGAATTGCACACAGTATACATGAAAGTACTTCCAACAATTAAAGTGTTTCATGAAGAATATATTCAAAGATGGGGAAGAAGGAAATAGCATTTACTAAGCACTGTCTATGTACCAAGGGTTGTGTTTGATACTTTTACAAACATGAAGTCAATTAGTCTTAGCAAAAAAAAAATCTGAGATAGGCCTGATTACCCCATTTATAGGGGAGAAATTTGAGGCTCAGAGCTTTTGCTCTGAGGTCACAAAGTGGTGGAGCCAGGCAGAAAACCTACAGAGATAAGGTATGTATTTGGGTACACAATATGTAAAAGGAAAATGGGTCACAACCTTAACTTTTAAGTAGAAATGTTCAGTCAGCCTAAGATTTGGTTGACTTATACATGATATGCATTATCACAACATATGAACACTCACATGAAATTTTAATTATTTTGTCATCAGCCTATTTTTCTGCACAGTTATGATATTAAGGAAGGAAAATCTCTAAGTATAGTGTCAAAAATCGGTTATTAAATAAAGTAAACATTGAGGAGGTCTTGCCATTAGGTTGATATAATCTTGATCTGTTAGTGCTGGATGGACCAATCAGGTGGAGCTTTCACTCATCCCTTCCTTGTTCCTGGCACATCACTGTGAGTTTCTGCCCCCAGGGGTAACACTTGTCTTTACTTCGTTTCTGCTCAGACCCTGGCTCTGCCCAGGTTGGTGGAGATCCCGTTTGCACTTAGATGCTCTGTACACTGTGGGTCCTGGTTTGCAGTGTTGGGCCTGGAGATGAAGTTGTTGATGGATGTTTATGAGAGAGACGAAGTGGAGGTGGGCTTGGAGCAAGAGACCAGAAGCCAGTCCATCACCTGCTCCCGCGATGACCTCGCTTCACCTCTTCATGCTTCAGTTTCTCCATCTGTTGGTGGAAAGAGTGATACACAATACCTGGCTCTCAGAGTGTCAGGAACATCTTTGTAAAGCACTGGGAGATGCTCTAAGGGCCCTGAAAGACTTCATGCTTCCCTTTACTTGGTCAAGTAAAATCCCATCTGATGGGCGAAAAATTACAGACCACGTATATTTTTTAAATAAGCAGATGATCTTATACCTGAAAAAGTACTTGCATTTCTTTATCAGTGGGTGGCGTACCATGAAACCCACTTCAATGACAGGGTCTAAATGTTTGTTTAAATAATAAACAAATAAGCCTAAGCATGTACAAGATGCACATACGGCTGCTAATATTTATACTAGTTTACTTTCTTACTACAAAATGCATTTCAACTACTTTTAACATTCTTAGTGTGCTTGTTTTCACCATACACACACACACAGACACACACACACACACACACACACACACAACCATGGTAGATTAGCAGTGAGATGGTATCATCACCCCCATTTTATAGATGAGAAAACTTAAACCAGGAGAAGTAAATAGATGGCCAAGTCCACACGGATAAGGGGGCAAAGTTAGGAAAATAATCTAAGTCTCCTGTCTCAAAATCTGGCGCTTATCCCTCTCAATCTCATTTTTGATCATTCTGAAGACTGAACTTTTTTCTCTTCCTGTTCTTGCACATCTTTTGTTCTCCACTCATTGATATAACAGGGCTGTAGGTGCCTTCTCATGCTTCTTCTCTGGGAACGGAGCCCTTTAAAGCCTGATGTCCTCAAGCAAGGTTTGCGGTAAAGTGAGAGCTCAGACATGACTGCTTGTTAAGCTTGTTCCTCATCGCCAGCCCGAAGAAAAACCTGCCCCAAATCACATTACCCAGTCCCTGGGACCTCTCAGCTGCTCTCAGTGGGGGAGCCAGTCAAGCTGCACCAAGTCATAATCAGGCTGAAATAGCCGCGTCGGGATGCTCTCACAGACACGCGTTTGCTTTGTATGGGCTTCTAAAGTGTATCCTGACTTAAAAATCCGAAGGGAAAGCGTGGGTTAAACACCAAAAGATCACTTCAAATGGTATTTTTTTCTTCCTGTGGGGAATTCAATTGTAAAGATGATCAGAGACTGATGAAGAAACACAGAAAAGCCACAGCGGATGAGGCACTAACCCCACTGTTTACTCACATTCAAGAGTGACTAGCTCTCTGCACGCCCTTTGCCAATCCAGGTTGCTTTGAAATTCCTTCCAAGGAAGCACCCTCTGCCCGGTACCACTCTGCAAAAAAGTTCTCCTGAGGGTTTTAAACAGTGAGACAAAGAAGGCTGCGAACGGGAACCCCAACATGACAGCCAGCTAGCCCGCTGTGGCCGCCCATGGTCCGGCTGCCGAAGCGCAGACAGAGAGGACGGGCCCTCTTGAAGATGCTCCTGTCTGCCCCGCTTGAGCGGCTCCTGCCAGGGCCAGTATCCCCGGGAAACTGCCCTGTGAAGTGAGCAGCTCCTTTTCGACAGCAGCCTCCCAGCGGCTCCCCACCTCCGCGGCTGCCGTTGGACGTGACAGAGCAGCCGGCCCGGCCCGGCTCGCCTTTCGCTGCTGAAGACCTATTGGGAGCCCAAGCTGGAAAGCACAGGTGGGCAGAAGCCACGTGGGCAGCCCCGGGTGGCACGCCTGCCCTCCTACCTGCAGGGTCTCCTCCAGCTTTGGGTTGATGGGGTGAGTGATCTGAGGGTTGGATGCCCTTCCCAAGCGTTATCAGTTTCCCCTCTTCTTCCTGAATAGCCCGTGCACCTTCACCCATCCTGAAACCCTGCCTGGAAACAGAACAAAACAGAACACTGCGGCCGGCCCATCCCCCAGGAGCCAGAGGGCCAGATCTGGCCCGGAGCCAGGCTCTGAAGAAACGGGCGGAGGGCAGAGAGAGGCGGTGGTGGGGCAGGGAGCCTCGTGTTACACATTCAAAACCTAATTTTGGATCAGAGTCATACTTGTAGCCAAGCCTGAAAGATCGCCGAGGCCCCCAAATGAACCCACAGCTCTGAGGCGGGTCCTGGGCGAATCCTCAGCTCTGTGCCCACTTGCTGCTCTCCTTAGTTCGAGAGGCTGAGTCAGGCTTGTTTGGATTTTCACTTTAAATGAAAAACATTTTTGATGTTTTTTAATTTAATGTTTTTTTTAAAGCAACATCAGTTGTCTCTTTGCCTCTTGCTAGCTGAGGGCAGTGCGCACTTCCCACCCCCATCTCGCGGTCCATGTTCGCCTCGGCTGACATGCTCATTGGAAGCCAGGGTGCCTCGTGCAACTTCCCCCCCGAGTTAGGCCTAGGACACAACATCTTGCTTCGAGGTGACACCGGCACAGACAATAGGCCATCAGGGCAAGGGCAGCCTCAGGTGACAGAAGGAAGGTGCTTACCTTCCTATGAACAGTAAAAACGACCCTCTCTGGACATGGAGGAGAGAGGATACAGCTGGCCTCCGGGAGCGACAAGAGGGACAAGGGCTGCTCTCTCTCGTCTTCCAAGGGTGTGGGCACTTCCTCTGGAGGATTTGCTGCTGCCAAGAGCGGGCTGTTGCCTCCCTGGAACTCGGGGTATCAGGATGCTTGTTTGCAGAGCTGGCCGGCCAGCAGCCCGTAGCAGCTGGTTGTAATTATGCATTGCAGCTTCAGAGGAAGTTGCTGGCTGCGGGAGCGGGAGCGCGTGTTGGGCCTGGCCGCACACTGGCTGCTGGGCTTAAGGGAACAATAGAGATACAGGCCGGTGGCAGCAAGGGAAGGGGAGGAGCAGGACGAGGGCGAAGACAGGCAGAAAGAAATGGCGCAAGCTGTTCCCACCGCTGCCGGGGCTGAATCTGGAGAAACCCGTGTCTGCGCTCCGAGGAGCCCTGCTCTTATTCCCAGACTTGCAACCAAAGTCTGTGCCCCTCTGGAAGCAGCCCCCAGACTTTTTTTTTTTTTTTTTTGAAAGCTGTACCTGCTGAGCACTGGATTTCGAGAAGTGTGCCTGGCTGACATGTCAGATAGCACTCCTCAGCCTGTTTAAGCTAAACTGACTGCATCTTTGTAGCAGCTGGCCACAGGGAAAAACCAAAGAATTCATGATGAAGAAGGCAAATCTGTCCTGGCTAGAAAGTACGGCAGCCGCAGCAGCAGTTAAAACCTTTCAGTACCAGGCTAAACGCTGTGCCCAGATGTGGACATCAGGCGGCAAAGAAAAAAGGACAACTTTACAGAAGTGAAGTGTGGGTTAATGAACAAGTTGGTTTTTCTTTTTTCCCTCCTGGATGGAGAAAAACTTGCTAATGTGTGGTTCTTTATACTTTCCAAGATTTCTTCAGTGTTTCCTAATTAGAACGTAGCTGGAAAATGAACATAGGGGACGGGGTGGGAGGACTGCCTTCCTGCCGCTGTGTCTGGAGCCCAGGCTCACATCAGCAAGGACCTCCCGTCACACATACAGACACTCCCACCCATGTCTCTCTGCGCTTCCTTCCTCCGTCGGGAGGTTGCCTACAGCATCCACACGGCTTGGAGTCCCCAGCAAAGTACTCAGAATCCTGTTTTTGCCAGCTCAGGGAACAATTTCAAGGCCCACATCAGACCAGCGGACAGGCCTGAGATTCCTGTGGCCTCTTGATGACCCCTCTCCACTCATACAGCTCCTGATTTAAGTCGCTTTAAAAGGGCAGGTGTCTTACCTGGTAACGGGCACCCTTGATGTAGAAAAGTGACAGCGCCACGCAATGACACATGATTGGCTTGGGCTGGTCAATGAGGAGGCCATTTCATTACCTTTCTCCCTTGTCCATTGCCTTGCACACGATGGCTGGAAATGCTATCAATCAGGAGGTGTGAATGCAGAGAAGTGCCAGCCTGTGTGTGGGCATTGCGGTCTTGTTCCCACATGAGTAATGGAAATGCACGATGACACTATTCTCTTTGGGCCTGATTGCTAGAATCTCCTTATTGCCTGGGTGGAGGTATTATGGTGACGGGTGGAAAGAATTTTTCTAGTAGAATCCAAGTAGGCAATATTTTTTCTTCCTTTTCCTTCTCTTTCTTCCACATGAGGTTCTACATTTTCTAAACACACACACACACACACACACACACACACACACACACACACACACTGTTAATTCCTAGAGCCATGCCGGTCAATTCAGTAGCCTCTAGCCATTGACGGCAATTTAAATTAATTAAAATTAAATAGAAAATTCAGTTTTTCAGTCATTCTAGGAATATTACAAGTGCTCTGCAGCCACATGGGGCTGGGAGCTACTGTATCGGACAACACGGAGTTACAAAACATTTCCATCAATGCAGAAAGTTCTATCAGGCAGCCTGTCCTGGAGCATCTATTTTCTCTTGTATCTTAGGACTCCTGTTCCTTTCACAATCCTCTACCAATAATTTTTACAAAGGTGAAACTGTTTTTTTTTTCTTTAACGACAACTTAAATCAAAACTAATGAACTCCCTTTAGGTTCCTGAGGGAAAGTTCCCCAACTACTGTGCTGATAGAACCTTGTCAAATAGTTGAACAGGGTGTGGCATTGTAGACATTGAAAGGACCTCAAGTCAGCAGGATTAGTCTCAGGCAGTCCTGACCCTTACGTATTCCTGTAGATAATTTTCCTAGACAGTCCTAATCCCAGCTAGAAGAAGCTACTACGAGGCTAAGCTGTGAGTCAAGAAAGATACCAGGGCATCTCCATAAAAATTTGCATAATAAATAGAGAGTATAGCTCCTTTAGAACTACAGGGTAGACCACACGACAAGCTCCTGGCAGCCGGGCTTTGTAGTGGGCGGAGATTCACAGAGCAATGAAGCACTTTGATGCAGCTGGAAGCACCTTCAAAGCTTCCAGGGGGAGAGATTATGGCAACTACCTGTAACTGGTTGTTCAGGTCCTTTGTGTGTGTGTAGGTGGGGGTAGGGTCTGGACCACACAAAAAGTAAACAAATAAACCGAAAGCTACACTGGAAGCACTCTCCCCAAACTAACTGCAACCAAAGGAAACAAAGGATAAGCTATTTAATTGAACACTTTTGCTGGAAGATTAAACATTCCACCCAAACTTTTATTTATTTATTTTCTGACTTAGAATAGAACCTTGTTGGCAACTGGTAAATCCTTCTAATATTTAAAAATCTGTCATTTCAGTTCTTGCTCTGCAAAATTTCCCAATCTGTTTTCTTCTCATCTTGCATAGGAATGATACACGTAGCATCTGATGAACAAGTCAGACAGCATGAATACAGACTTTATCCTGAGCCTCCCCCGATTTAATTGAAGGTAGAAGTGTCCAAGGTGCAGGCTCCATGACCACGTTATTATCCACAAATCCTCATGAACTTTTATTCTGCTCCATGGTGGTGAGGGTAGGGGTGGGTGACAGCGCGTTCCTGGAGGCAGATAAACAGGATATTACCAAAGTCGCTTTCTTAGTCCAAGCTACTTTGTCACAAAGCAGCTGTGAGGTATTATAGCCACAAACCTGGGCTACCAACTGGCCTGATTTTCCCATTTTTCAAGGAGTAACTGTGGACCTGGCCTTGATTGAAAGTGAAAGCTGAAACAGGGAGAGAGAGTAGGAAAGAGCCAAGGCTTGTCAATCCAGTTTGGGAAGTTCTAGAGGGTAGGAGTTAGAAATGTATTCGAGCAAGAGATCCCAGCCCTTTCTTTCTGACCCGCCGTGGGGAGTGTGGGTAGGACTGGGGAAAGGAGTCCTGTTGAAGCTTCTCTCTCCCGATCAGTGAGGCAGGGAGACAGTCTGACAGATGCTGCCAGCCTGGGTACCAGTAAAACCTGGTCCCTTTTCAACCTTCTCCCATGTCCTGGGCTGCAGACCCTGTGTGGGAGCGAAGCAGCTCCAGGTGTAAGCAACACCTCTGATAGGGCGGTTTGGCCACACATCCTCAGGCTACAACTGTTCTCTTCTTACACTAGAGCCATCCTCATTTAGCTGGGGCTAGGGCGGGGGGGCGGGGGAGGGGTGAAGCTGGAAGCTGTCCTCCAGCCCATTGCTGACAGAGGCAGCCCCACTGTTTCGCCCAGAGAGCAAGAAATGGCACCTTAATCCTCGATGAACAAATCCTCTGAAAGCGAAGCTCCTCCATGGTGAAGCTGGCTGTTTTCTTTTTCTTTAAGTCTTCATAAATCATATGCGCCAGCGTTGGCATGAGTCATATGGCTCGGCAGCAAAGCGCCTGCTAAGCCACACAGCTGCACGGGACAAAAATACCTCGGTGAATAGAGCATGTTTGTCCTGCATGGTTTACGGTATAAATACGAAATCAGCAAAAATGCAGGGGTTCCCCGGCCTCTCGAGTCTCATAACCCTTTGGCTGCCTCCTCTGTTCCTTCTGCTGCCCTGTGTCAACCCACTTCCCCACTTCCTTGCTTTTGTTCAGGAAGAGAAGGGTGTCATCGGGGTCACTGCCATGTACTGATTGATTGTCAGATTGGTCAGCGAGCAACACTCTAGTATAAGAGAGTTTTAGTCAATGTGGAACCTCCACCCGGTAAACGGACTCGGTCTTTTCATCCTGATGGAATAATGACAGACGTCCCCCTTGTGAAAGGACTTGCAGATGGATGGGATGACATGGGATGCAATGAAATCGTGTAACTCCAACGCTGAGCACGCCCTTGGTGGGTTTGGGGGCCCCTGTGGCGTCAGAGGTGCTGTCTCTCTGCTCTGCATAGCCGTGTCCTTTCAGAGGCTTGTCTGGCCAGGCTCAGTTCCAGCCCCTCCAGGCCTGGTCTGGGGTTGCTGGAGTGACCAAGTCAGGTGGGGTCCATTCTGCTCCAATCCAGGCCACTCCCGCAGGCTTCTCCTCCAAACCTTTTCCCCACTTCTCTGGAGGAGCACAGATTAGCCCTGAGGGTCCCATTCTCTCTTAATCGCCTCTCACTAATTTAGAGCTTCCAGAATCTTGTTTTCGGGCAACCTATTTATATTCTTTGGGTTCATATTTAATAATTTTAAACTGTACCCACTTCTTCTCTGTCCTCCTTGGAGGGGTCCTTATGATTTCTGTGTTATTGCCTCATTGGATAATGAAGTTTCTGACACTAAAGTGTGCCATTGGAATGCATTTGCCTCGTTAATGGAGGTTGTACTGAATGTAGGTCACTTAATATCTGTTAGGTGGCATATCTCATTTACCTTCAGATTAGGGCATCACTTAATATGTATTTAGGGCTTTGGTTTTAAGAGATGTATTTTTTTAATTGAACACATATTTTGAGTCCTGACATCTGACATGTTCAGCTTATATATAAAGTGTTTATATAATTTGCCTATCTAAGTTCAGCGAAGTATAAAATACACTAATGAATGATAGTAAATCACTCCACACATATAAACCTCTGTTTATTTGTGGCTGGACTAGAAACAGCCTAAGACTTTTCTAACATTCCAAGTACTGTTGCTTTTGGATTTGCTTCCCCCATATACAGGATAAATTCCTGCCTTTAGGACAGATTTCCAGCCACGTTTCCGCTTTGGGGCTTTAGATGTGGAAAAACAAGGAGAAAAGTAAGAGACAAGGTGTTTTCGGTGATCATCTTTTTCTCTTTGAACTATCCGCTGACTTCCTCAGGGAAGCCATCACCTGACGTGGTGAGAGAGAATGGATTTCAATGTCAAAGGGGACTGGATTTGAATCTAGTAGCTTGTGACCTTGAACAAGTTGCTTAGGGTTAGGGTTAGGGTCCTTTCTAAGCCTCACTTTTCTCAGCTTTAAAAAGTGGGTGATGATATATATTTCCTGGGTTGGTTGTGAAAAGAAAATGCTTAGCCCAATCTCTATCTAAAAGGGTATTCAGGAAGTGCCAATTTTCTTCCTATTCCGATCTTAGCTTAGATATCAGTTTCAGATAGGTCATGTTTAGAAGATAATATGAGGAAGTATTTCTGTCCCGTCTCCATCACCGTGTAAGGTAATTAAGCTAAATCGTCAATTAGAATGTGCATCTACAAAGTTATATTCATCTCACATTGTGGATGCCAGAGCACCAAGCCACTGCCCTGAAGACTCTTTTCTCTACTTACCAGCCCTGGTCATGTGGAATCAGCCCTGTGGGGAAGTGGTCAACGAGTCCCAGCCAGACTCCAGGCTGGAGGAGGACCAAGTGAGGTGTACACCTACCTGCCACTACCAGCTCCACTGGGGAGATATGTTTTGAAGGCCATGGAGAATTACCTGTCACCCACACATCCACCAAATTTCTACTTAAGTACTACTGTTAAAGGTTCATCCCTTTTGTTTAAGAGCTTGTCAGTGGCAAACACACAACTCAAGCTAGCTTTTTTAAGGCATGGGAACTTCTTGGCTTATGTAACTTGGAAGTTTAAGGAGGTGACGTTGACTTCAAGTCCATCTGGAGCACAGGTCCACCCACTAAACCAATCACTCTGGCTGTGACACACAAAATTTCATTTGTTGGACTTGAGTCACAAGACTTCCCGTGGAGCAAGCGGTAGAGACAGTCCTACCTAAACTACAGGGACAGAGAGTGAGTTGAGGGAGGCTTGCCAAAATAAAAAGATTGCTTTCTGGGCAGACAAATGCAATAGATGCTGACTACAAACTACTGTAGAACAGACAATACTGTGGGAGTGTCAACACATGCATCCAGGTTGTCAGCTGTGTATCAGTCAGGGTCCAGTCAGGAGACAGAAACTGCCCGAGTTATTTTAATAGAGAGAATTTAATATAAGGAATTCATAACTAGGTACAACATTGTTAACAAGGTAACTGAAAGTGTAAAAAGAGGATATTAAGGTACTACTAGGGTTGGGGGGAAAAGGGAAAAAGATGGAATTATCAAAATCTAGGAGCTTGGAGATGCCGTATGGAGCTAAAACTCAGACCCCTGGGGAGGGGGTGATGGTTGGCTGGCGCTGGTGACTGGGGATGCACAACGTGGCCGGTTCTGCAGATGCTGGGCGAACTAAACACTGGATTCACTCGCTGCTGTGGGAAAGAACTGCTTCTGCTGAGTGAAGAAGTCTGGCTGGGGGTGCTGCTCACAGACATCGAGACAATAGTGAGCACATGGGAAGGAGTTAGTCCCTTCTCCTCCTCCAGCTTTGCAGGCTTCCTCTAATAACCACAGTTCTCAGATTGGAGCTGCTGGCAAAGGGGAATCATGGTTTGCAGACTCCAGCTCTAGCCTCGGAAAGCCAAGTATACAAGGGTGGGTGTGGAGCTGAGGGACAATGACCGCCTAACCGAGAGGTCATCACACTTTAGTGTGCAGTGTTTGCTTCCTTAAAGACGAGCAGACAGTAAGTGTCCTAAAGACACGGAAGTCTGAATGGCGTTGAATAACGCTTGGAGATATGAATCATGATTCTCTCCTACTTCAAAGTTCCTTCTTCCTTGGGCAGAGCAGACCTGGTATCAGACGGACTATACCAGGTGTGACCGTAAAATAGAGAGATGGCATCTCCAAGGAAAGCATTTCTTTAACTTGAGTTACTCTTTCAGGTATCCACGCTACAAGTAAGCCAGGCTTTCCCTTTTCTCTCTAGGCTGTAGGTAGTCAATGTCTTGGTAATTACTGAGCCCATGTGGATCAAAGATCAGCTGAAACTTTCCCGATGACTAAGCATAAACAACCTTGCCAGAGGAAGGAGTCAGTGTGTTTATACAAAATGTTTGTCCTTTTCCGAATGTAAGCGTCTTCTCTTGGTCAAAATTTCTCATTAACTCTGTCACTTGAGATTAGCTCTTGAAGCCCTGAACTTTCAGACAAATTGAATTTCTCTAGTTATTCTAACCATACTAGTATGACTCCTTTAGTCAAAGCAAGTTTTGTGTGTGTGTGTGTATGCGCTTAACAAGGCCAGGTAGAAAACACATATTCTGTGTAAGCAATAAATGTCAGAACATGAAGTACAATTTGGTGAACTTTAGTAGAACAGTTATTAAGCAATACAGCCCTCTTCTTCGCTCCAACAAATTGTGAAGGCTCCACTTCAAAAAAGGAGAAAAGCCAGACAGCACTACAAAATCATGAATCCATTTTTGGTTTACTGTTAGCAAAAGGCTGTCATAAAAACTAATTTTATGCCTATTAATAAATGAGTCATAAATAACAATCATTCCCAATAAGAATACACTTTCAAGGAAAAAAAATTATGGAGAAAGAAATCTGTCGTCATAAGTGACTTTGAGCCTAATAAAAACTGTAAAAAATACTCTAATGTATTTCAACTAAGTGCTTTATAGTTTCCAAAACGCTTTCACATCTATCTTCCCATTCAATCCTCACAGGAACTATATGAGGTAGGTAAGATTTATCATTCAATTTTAGATTGAAAAAACGAAAAAAAACAACTGAGGCTCAGAGAGGCTTAAGCAACTTGCTTAAGTGGTAAATTGTGGAGCTGGGTCACAAACCAGGTTTTCTGAATCCTGCGTCAGCTGTCTTATCATTGCTGCTTCTTTAACTCTCTGGTCAGATTTCCAAAATATGTATAAAAGGAGGTGATCATAGCCTGCTATTTCCTACATATATAAAGTAGTAAGATCTATCCTATTAGATAGTACCACATCTACAGAATGTAACTTACTGGTAACTGGGAAGCAAGTTTTGGAATTTGAGAAGAATAATAATAGCTAACATTTACTGCTACTACTTGCCAAAATCTCTTCCTTATGCAACGCCTGAAACTACCCAAGAGGTATATATTTCTTTTAGAGTCATTTTACAGATGAATAGACAGAGGCTCAGATAACTTTCCAAAGTCACTTAACCAGTAAGTTACAGAACAAGGATCAGATGGAGGTTTGTCTGATCCAAAACCCATGCCGGCCCCTGCTCTTCTGCGCAGACTCAGCTACGGGCAGGACCGCCCCAGTAATAAATGCTGATCCCTCCTGGTCTCCCAGACCTGCCCAAATGCAGAGCATCTAAATAAAGAGGACGAAGCCGCAGCCCAACACGCTGCAAATATAGCTTCACCTGGGAAAGACGTGAACTTCAGCTTTGATTTGCTGAGTCATCTTGGTTAAGACCCTCCTCCACATTCTTTCTCTGTTAACAGGAAATGAAAATATCAGGCCTGTCTTAATAGCCATTTGCCCCTGATTTATCTCCATCAGAGCTTGCTATCACAAGGACAGACCATTGACCAGAAAAGTGGGTCTTTCCCCCCTTACTTGGTTCAATACCCTAGAATGAGAAATGTCAGATATATTCCAGTTATTACCTAATTGGCAACAGTGCATAATATTTTTTATATTGCAGGCCTGAAGGCAGACAACAAAATTCAATTCTGTCACAAGTTGTGGTATTTTTTGAAATATTCAGGCACAAGACAACATATTTCCCAACAAATAGTTCGGTTGTTGTTTGTTTTTTTTTTTCCCCTCTCCACTTTTTTTTTTTGCATATTTCTTTTTCTTTTTTTTAAATTAGTTATCTATTTTATACATATTAGTGTATATATGTCAATCCCAATCTCCCAATTCATCTGCCGCCTCCCCTGCCCAGTTCGGTTGTTTTTGCTAGCTTTGTGTTGTCTTCAAAACATACCACAGGCATTAAGTCCATGTTATGGACTTAGAGCTTTCTTTTTTCTGCTTCAATTCTAACTTATTTTCAAATTATGAAACTTAAAAGTGCCTGAAACCACAAAACTTTTTTTTTTTTTTGGCACTCATAACTGAAAAAGAGCTGAATTTTTTCCCCTAAGATTTTTATAAGGGATTTGCTCTTAGGCTGACGCTTCTTAACTGAAGCTCTTTTTTCTGACCAACTTTTAATTTTCTGAAAGTTGGGGCTTATGATATGGAGAAGGCACTAACAAGTGCTAATCTGAGATAATGAGCTGGATGGATAAATGAGTCCCTGACCACCACCAAAAGATCATCATGGCCACAGATTTTTTTTCCCCCCCCTCAATTAAGTGTAGATGTGATTACCTGAACATGCAGCAATATTCCCTTAGTAATTGTGCTAGACTAACGGTCTAAATTTATTTTATGTAATATTCTTTTCAATAACAATGTCTATTAAAGACATCTGGTAAAAGTCTGTAATGCTTATTTCATGCATAGGCAGCATAAGAGTGTGTTTTAAGAATCCTGTTTTCAGTTTAATGTTATGGGCTGTTAAGGAGAAGGTTTATGGGTGTAACATTATTAGTTGGAATTTGGCTCAAATTGAAATTGGGCCCAAGAATTTACTTATCCACAATATTGTGAAGGGCTTTTTAAAATATTAAAAAGTTTAACTAAACAAGAATATTAGTCTAATTTAATGTTTTACCTGCAATTCTCAAGGCCATTCAAAACACTTCCTAATCACCAGATTTCAAATTCAGATGGTAGCCTGTCTCTCATACTGCAAGGCTTTTAAAAATCAGAGGTTTATTACATCAGGTCAGTATTTTAACCACAAGAAAAAAAGATGTATTTGCTGAATTGTTTGACTATAGATGAAAAAGGAAAAACTACCATATGCCATGGACCCTTTGTTAGGGTTTGAGGTGCCAGCTGAGCCACAGGGGCCCCCGCCCAGGCCTGGCCTGGCCTGAAGCCACCGTGTTCACACCACTGCCAAGTAGAAATGAATCACCCTGCCCATTGGCTAGGCTTAGCATCCCTGTAATTTCATTTTAAAACCTCAACGATCAAGATGAAAAGAAAGCAATAAAACATATCAAAGTTTTACTCGTGCAGTTCGAAGAGCCCCCCCATTCTGCACGTCTGTGGCCTTGACACTTCTTTTGGCATCGCTATTAGCGACACAGGAGTAATTCACCACTGTCAGGGAATTTGGCTGTTTCATCACCTACATGAGAGACCTGCATAACTCCATGGTGATTGCTGTCTAGATGAATTATGTGGCTCCTTCATGCACTTTTTGACTGAGCAGTGATAACTCAGATAGTGCATTATCCCGTGCCTCTCTCGGAGAGGATCCTGTCCTTTTTTCTCACAGAGCAGTGAAAGAAAGACCTCATCGAGGCATTTAAAGTGACATCACCATGCCAATCCCAACTTCTTACAGTCAGTAAGAAGCAATTGCTGGGCCAGATTAATATAGTAAAGGTAAATCTCAGTGACAACTCTTTCAGCTGTTTAGAGCTGGTGCTAATTGTTCATCAAGCTCTTAGAAAATAGTAGATGAAGCAATGCCAAAAATGTAGCCGATAAAATTTATTTTATAATCTCATATTCATACGTGCCAGGGAATCCATGGGTTTTGCCATTTATCCCTTCATCTGTCCATCCATCCACCCATCCATCCTCCCTCCATTCATTCACCATTCATTCAACACATATTGTGGCATGCTCACGGGATGCCCTAGCTAGGCACTAGTGATTCAACAGTAAGCCAAACAGATAGGCGTTGCTCTTCTAGCGTTTATTGTCTATTGGGAAGACAGAAATTAAGTATATACAAGTGTGATGAGTATTGGGAAGGACATATGCAGGATACTCTAGAAGCATGTCACAGGAGAACCTAACCTTGTCAGAGGAGACAGAAAGACTTCCTAAAAGAAATGATGCTTAAACTGAGACCTAAAGGATGCGAGACTGGGGAGGAAACCCCTTTGGCAGAGGAACAGCAGGTGCAAAGTGCCTGAGGCAGGCAAGAAATGCAGGGCAACCTTGAGAAACTGGCAAAACTGCTATGTCCATAATGGGTGGGACATGAATAGGGCAGGGGAAATTGGTTCCAGATGAGGCTTACTGATGGTCCATGTGGACCCATGAACAACAAACTGAGGAAAAAAATCTTATGTCAATAAGATTTTATTAGAATATGATTTTAGAGGCATGGAGAATCTTAATATTTTATTATGTATATCATATACACTGAGTGTATGTATGTATATAAAATATGTGTATATATACTATATGGTGTCTGTGTATATATACATATAGGCACTGATACATATATTCTTATTAAACTATTCTTAAACTATGACTATTAAACTATAGTTTAAATGAAAATAATAAAATGATCATACTTGTCTCCACCACCCAGATTAAGAAATGCATCTCTGTAACTTTTTTTTTTTTTTTCTGGCCGAGTGGCTTGCGGGATCTTAGTTCCCCGAACAGGGATTGAACTCGGACCCCGGCAAGGAAAGTGCCAAGTCCTAACCACTGGACCGCCAGGGAAGTCCCACATCCCTGTAACTTTTAAGACACCCTTTAAACCCTCTCCAACGTATTCCCTTTCCTTCATTTTTGTTTATAAGTTTACCACATAAGTGCATATCACGAAGCACCTTATTGGTGTGCGTGTTTCCCTGAATTTTATATAAATGCAATTATATTCTATGTATTATTTTGAGACTTTCTTTCTTGTACAAGCTATGTTGAGAGTCAACCATGTTAATGTGTAAACATTTCCTTTTCATGGCAGTAGAATAGAACTTCATTTGTAGCTAACATCGTGAGAGAGGAAAATAGTACGAATTTTGAAAATCTACAGGCAGTTCTCAGATTTCTTTTTATTCATCAGTATCTCTGACCTTCCTCACCCATCTTTTTTCTTTTAATAGATCTTTATTGGAGTATAATTGCTTCACAATACTGTGTTAGTTTCTGTTGTACAACAGAGTGAATCAGACATATGCATACATATATCCCCATATCCCCTTCCTCTTGAGCCTCCCTCCCACTTTCCCTAACGCACCCCTCTAGGTGGTCACAAAGCACTGAGGTGATCTCCCTGTGCTATGCGGCTGCTTCCCACTAGCTAACTATTTCACATTCGGTAGTGTATATATGTCGATACTAAGTAACAATGAAGCTGCTAATGAGCAATACATTTGCCGGAGATTACCTGATATTTTCAAAAGGCTTTGTACATTACGCTGTGCAAACACATCATTGCATTTAAACCTCACCACAACCGTAGGAGGTAGGCATGCCCCAAATTTCCAGTTTGACAAGTGAGGGAACTGAGGTCTAGACAGATTAGTTGACTTGGTGAGTGGCCCCTTTATGTGGCAGTGAGGTACAAAATCCAGTATTTTCCTCTCTCCTCTGCACCACCAAACTGGGCCATGGGAAGTGGGAACAAGGCAGGACTAAAGACTTGAATGATTTGAAAACTTTGTGAACCATTTTTCCTGATAGCTCGTCATCTCATTTTAACCTCTAGGTGTGAGTACGAAGACAAATCCATTCTGATTTAATTCCCAAGTCTTAAACTCACCCTTGCTCCTGGCCTTCTAAGATTTTAGAGAAAAGCAACATCACAGCCTACATTGACCAAGAATTGACCACGTGAAAACCTACGTTCAGAACCTACTCTCTGTACTCTCTGTAACTCTGGGGTGCATTGCAGTATTTAGCGATGAGACGAATTTGCCACAAATGGCCTTGCCTTCTAAAGCTTTCAAAGTTTATTTTCATTAATTTCTCATAACCCAGAAGCCCTCACAAATGGTATTGGCGGCATGGTAAACTTGCACTTGGCCGTGTTCAGGGAGGCAAGGTGATGAGGAGCAAAGATCTCCTCACTCCTGATCCAGTTTTCTTCTCCACTCTCGAATGCTCTGTCTATACCCGAGAGGACTTTCAGTTGTGGCACTGCCTGAGGTTATGTTCAGATTGTCTCTGAGGTCCTGAATCTAAGCAGACCACCGAGCTCATCCTTGCGCAGAAACTATTTGCCATGGGCTCCTCTGTGCAGAAGGTGAATTTCCCAGGCTGGTTCTGCAGTCCCAGGGCTGGGTCATCACAAGACAAGCTTTTCGGGCCTTGGAGATGATGTGAAACATCAGGTATTGGCGTCCAGCTTGTACACCAAACTCTAAATTTTCATCTGTATTATTTTTTTAATCATCACCCTTCTACCATTACCTATGTTTTGAAATATGTTTATCCACAAAACAAACCACTTTTAAAACACTTAGGTCTCGTGGTCTTATCTTGCATAAATGAATGCCCTGCTAGGCTTTAACACTGCAATAGCTCCTGGACCTCCAGCCTACGTCCAAGGACTGTCACGCATCTGCAGCACAGGCCCTGAGGTCCACGTGGTCCCTTGGCATTTAAAGTGTTTAGATTCACTGCTTGAATTACTCCAGAGAGACCCAGGAGACCCTTGACCTGTACTGATTTGTAGTTTAGCTGATGCAAATTTGATTAAAATGAGCTGCAAGGTTGGAGAGTGTGGACACCCAGATACTTTGGCTACTGAATGAAGCTGGTCAGCTGCTCGTGATCTGAGTCTGGGAGCAGTTTCACTGTTTTCTTTCCATTCTCAAGCACAATTACGGGAGATGTTATGCGCTAAAGTGCTATTTGCCGACTTGGGGCTTTGCAAAGGTCTTGGGTGTCCTTCTCAAATGCCAGGAGTCTGCTCTAGCCATCTGTAACATTCTTTGAATGAAACTTTCAATATACGTATACATATATGTATAACATATGAAAAAGATTGCATATATGGAAGTAGTGGTATTTACTTGGTATAATTAGAACAGTGGTTCCCAGCTAGAGTTGCTTTTTTCCCCTGGGGACTTTTGGCAATACTTAGAGATATTTTTGGTTGTTGCAACTGGCCAGAGGGAGTGTATGGGGTGGGGGGGAGGGGACGCTACTGCATCTACTGGGCAGAGGCCAGAGACGCTGCTCATCCTGCTACAGCGCTCAGGGCAGCTCCCTATAACAAATAATTGTCCAGTACAAAATGTCAATAGTGCCAAGGTTGAGAAACTCAGGATTAGAGTAATATTTTCTCTATTGTTCCAAAATTCTATGACATATTTTAATACAGGCATAGCTCAGAGATATTGCGGGCTCAGTTCCAGACCACCATGATAAAATGAGTATCACAATAAAGTGAGTGACACAAATTTTTTGGTTTCCCAGTGCATATAAAAGTTACATTTACACTATACTGGAACCTATTAAGCGTGCCATAGCATTATGTCTAAAAAACAATGTTTATACCTTAATTAAAAATACTTTATTGCTAAAATATGCTAACCATCGTCTGAGCCTTCAGAGAGTCATGGTAGTAACGTCAAGGATTGTTGATCACAGATCACCATAACAAATATAATAATAATGAAAAAGTTTGAGATATGTCGAGAATTACCAAAATGTGATAAACCTGTATATACATGATTACATAATGTCATTGTGTTTAGGTTTTCTTTTTTTTTTCCTTTGGTAAGTTTTGTCATCCCAACACCAAACGATGATCATTCTTACTTTCTGGAGAAGTTCTTTTATGATTTAAGTTATGTCCTCCCCTTTCATTAAGGGCTGACCAATGAAAAGCCAGATGTGAACACTGCATTTTTGGTAAATCTACTGTTAAAGACAGAGTTCACAGTGGTAATCAATTCACTTTATGTAAAGATGCTTTCAGAATACATTTTTCTAACATCTCAGGGCCAGAAACACTTCATCTACCTGGGTGAACTGTTATATTTGTTGACTTTTGGGCAATACGTACAATGTGTTTGCCGCTTTGCCTTCGCTGCTGAGAAACTCGGTGCTAAGTTTTCTCTTCCCATCTTCCTCATCCCTTCACCCTCTTTACTTGTTGATTCTTCCTGTCTTCTTAGGTCTTGTTTACTTTTCTATCTGCACGGAAACTGGTCCTTTTAGGATTAGTTAATTACCTAACTAAAATGGTCCCCTCCTCTCTCCATGTCCTCCCTCCTACTAATTCTTTGTGTTCCCTCTCCCCACAGATTCTTTTTTTTTCCCTCATGGTTTTTATTCCATATCTTATCTCTTTCATAATTTTAAATGTAGCTGATTTATTATCTCTTTCAATATGTTGCATTATCTCATGTCCCTGTTTGATGTTTCTGCTGACTCTCTTTTCACAGCAGATTGCTGCCTGTGTGTGATTTGTAATTTTTGTGTGTGAGTTTATCTTCAGTGGAGATTGTTGTTTGCTTTTTGTTGGAATCCCATGCATCTTTGTTGGTTAAGGAATGAGTATATACATATTCTTTTTGAAAGTTATTAGTAGTAATTTAAAAATATACACATGCTATATTTCATAATAAAATTTAATATAGTAAAGGTATGAAAAATTATTTGAAATTTTTTATTACATCATCATATAAATAATAATGGAATGAACCTGGTGTCATATAGTTGGGGATAATCAAATAAGAGTATGTAGAATGTTAAAATATGAAAGTTGAGTCTATGATATTTTAGAAAGTCCTGGCCTGGAAGTAACATACATCACTGGTCTTCCTATTCCTGTGGCAACCATTCCAATGGCCACATTTAGATACAAAGGGAACTGTAGTCTCTGGCTGAGCAGCTGCATCTCTGCTTTGAGGGAAGTGTGAATTGCAGTGGTCAGCCCGCCATGTCTGCCACAGTGGGCCTGATCCCAATGTAAGGGCCGTTCTCCTTCCTTCTCTTGCTTGTCTCCTCATGATTGAGCCTTTAGTATGCTGCAGGGTCTCCTCATCCCAGCCCTCGCTCCACACTCAGTGCTTTTCTAAGGATGGCATCAGGGGTTGGGGGAGAGATCTGTGTGCCCACCCGAGTGCTAATGAAGTCAGTCCTTCCCTAACCATGGAGAAAGAGTGGTGACGAGTGATGCTCTGTCCAAGTAGAGCCACAAGAAAGTTAACTCTGTGAAGGGAAGGTCTCTGCTGCTCTTATTTGCCACTGTGTCATCAGTATCTGAAAAGTGGCTGGCACAGAGTAGATGCCCATGGATTTTTGCTGAAAAAATATGAATGATTAAATAAATACCTGTTTCTCTATCCTCTTTCCCAGGGGAATAAATAGACTATCTTTCTATCCCTTTCATCTTTCCTCCTATCGTTGGATACCCACTTACACCTCCTAAAATTTTGCCAAAACTTTCTATTCTCGCATTCATCATTCTATTCTACAGAATTCTCCTGTTTCTGCCCCATTCTACTCCTCTCGTCTCCTGTCCTCTGCAACAACCCTCAGTCCGTTTTTATGCTCATCAGCATCCAGACCCTCTTCCTTGCATTGGAACCACCTTTATTTCACATTAACAGTGATTACTAAAGTATAAATGAATTTATTACAGAATAACCAGCAAATGTCCATTTGCATCCATTGACTTAAGTGGTGTCCCAAGGAGACTTCAGTGGAAAGAGTACTTGACCCCTCCCATGACCGGCTAATCTCTCTGCCTGACTGGATGGCACGGGTTGAGCCACGCAACTTAGAGTGGTAACAATACTTCTGGTTTCCCCAAAGCAGCTGCTTCACACTCTATACATTAGCTCCTGCTGCTGAGGGGCTCCAGCCAGCTCCTCTTTGGGGCAGAATCCCCAGCCTCTGTCCTTTGTAACCAGCCTCATTGCTGGAGAGCAAGGTTTAGCTGTTTCTAAAAGGCTCCTCTCAAACATAGGCAGAACACTCTATGACATAAATCACAGCAAGATCCTTTTTGACCCACCTCCTAGAGAAATGGAACTAAAAACAAAAATAAACAAATGGGACCTAATGAAACTTAAAAGCTGTTGCACAGCAAAGGAAACCATAAACAAGACGAAAAGACAACCCTCAGAATGGGAGAAAATATTTGCAAACAAAGAAACTGACAGAGGATTAATCTCCAAAATATACAAGCAGCTCATGCAGCTCAATATCAAAAAAACAAACAACCCAATCCAAAAATGGACAAAAGACCTAAATAGACATTTCTCCAAAGAAGATATACAGATTGCCAACAAATACATGAAAGGATGCTCAACATCACTAATCATTAGAGAAATGTAAATCAAAACTGCAATGAGATATCATCTCACACCGGTCAGGATGGCCATCATCAAAAAATCTACAAACAATAAATGCTGGAGAGGGTGTGGAGAAAAGGGAACCCTCTTGCACTGTTGGTGGGAATGTAAATTGATACAGCCACTATGGAGAACAGTATGGAGGTTCCTTAAAAAACTAAATATAGAACTACCATATGACCCAGCAATCCCACTACTGAGCATATACCCTGAGAAAACCATAATTCAAAAAGAATCATGTACCACAATGTTCATTGCAGCACTATTTACAATAGCCAGGACATGGAAGCAACCTAAGTGTCCATCGACAGATGAATGGTTAAAGAAGATGTGGCACATATATACAATGGAATATTACTCAGCCATAAAAAGAAATGAAATAGAGTTATTTGTAGTGAGGTGGATGGACCTAGAGTCTGTCATACAGAGTGAAGTAAATCACAAAGAGAAAAACAAATACTGTATGCTAACACATATATATGGAATCTAAAAAAAAGAAAAAAAGGTTCTGAAGAACCTAGGGGCAGGACAGAAATAAAGACGCAGTTGTAGAGAATGGACTTGAGGACACAGGAAGGGGAAGGGGAAGCTGGGACAAAGTGAGAGAGTGGCATGGACATATATACACTACCAAATGTATAAAATAGATAGCTAGTGGGAAGCAGCCCCATAGCACAGGGAGATCAGCTCGGTGCTTTGTGCCCACCTAGAGGGGTGGGATAGGGAGGGTAGGAGGGAGATGCAAGAGGGAGGGGATATGGGGATATATGTATATGTACAGCTGATTCACTTTGTTATACAGCAGAAACTAACGCAACATTGTGAAGCAATTATACTCCAGTAAAGATGTTTAAAAAAATTAAAAAAAAATAAAACTACACTAATAATTTTAATTGACTTAAAATGATGTCAGAACAGCACAGCTGCCAAGAAATACAGGGCCTCCAAATAGGCACTACAGCAGGAAGAAGACATTAAACAAAGCCAGATGCCGAAGGCTCTGAACCCCCAAATTCAGTAGAATGTTACCAAAGAAGAGATATTCTCATCAGAAAGCCCATGCAGCCCCATTAGAATGCAACTTCTACTCCAGCACACAGTATAGCAGAAACTTTAAATTTCCAGAACAAATCCCTGGGGGCGGGGGCGGGCCATGAGGTGTTGTTATTCACTGTATAAAAGTTCTTACCATTGAATAGGCCATCAGCATATTTAAAATTTGATTAAGGAACTGTTCATATACCAAAAAAAAAAGGCTCCTCTCATTCCTTAACACCACCCCCTTTCCCCATATCACAGCTTCACGAACTAAGGCTGTGGGGAGCTGCTAGCTGGCCTATGTTCTAACCTCCAGAGCATATTACATAAGACCCCAAATCCAACTCCAACTACTTTAAGCAAAACAGGGAAATTTGGGAGAAGAACACCGTGGAACCTCTTGATAGGGAAGAGGTCCTAGGAGAAACATGTATCTGCAGGGTTCCTTTCTCTCTATTTCTGTTGGCGCATCTGCAGCATGTCCTCCATGCCTCAGACTGACTGCTCCTTGGTCCACAAGGCAGAAGACATTCTGGAGAATATTATCAGTTACTGTTCAGCCACCCAGAGTGCGGCTAGCCCAATCATCTGTCAGCCTCAACTCAAAATTTTAGGGAAGAGACCCATTGGCTTAGCTTGGGTCAGGATGTCACCCTTAGATGAGTTAAATCTGGTCAGGGGACAGTGTCAGAATAAAATGGCTGCTGCTACTGAAGCTATTTATTCATTTAACAAATATCTTGAAAATCTGCTATGTACAAAAGCAGTGTGCTAGGCCATGAGAGGGCTAGGCAATGATATAAGAGTAAAGGATAGATTTAGTCCTTACCCCTGCAAGAACTAATAGTCCAGTAGAGAAGAAAATAAACATATAATCCATTATCAAATTCATGAGTTTCAGATTGAGTTAATACCATAATGATTATTGTGATAATAGCCATGAAAATGTGCTGCTTAGGTCTCCCGCTGCAGGGACCATAATTGACAAAAGCTGCTGCTCCTCTGGATCCACCACCATGCTCCTGTGGTGACCCTCACCTCCCTAATGTGCAGACACACCTTAACGTGACCCCAGTGAGTCATGGCCTTGTGGATATTTCCTCTCTTGAGTGCAGGCAGAACTTGTGGCTAGCTTGCAGGCAATAGAATATAGCAAAGGTGAAGGGATTTTGCAGATGTAATTCATTTCCCAAATCCATTGACTTTGACTTAATCAAGAGGGAGATTATCCTGGTTAGGCCTGATTTAATCAGGTGAAAACCCTTAAAAGAGGGCCTTGGATCCTCCTGGAGATAAGAGAGTTATCTGGAGGGTCTGAAGAAGGAAGCTGCCTGGTTGTGAAAGGGCTCATGAGAGGCACGTGTGGCCCGGAACTTGGGGGCACCTCTAGGAGCTGAGAATGGCCCCTGGCTGACATTTTTAAGGCCAGCATAAAAATGAGTACCTCTGTCCTACAGCCACAAGGAACCGAATTCTGCCAAAAACCATGTGAGCTTAGAAGAGGATCCTGAGCTCCAGAAAAGAACACAGCCCAGCCAACACCTTGATTGCTGCCTGGTGAATCACTGAGTGGAGGACCCAGCTAAGTGGTGCAAAGACTCCCTACCCATGGGAACTGTGAGATAATACATGTGTGCTGTTTTAAGCTACCAGTGTGTGACAATTTCTTAGGCAGTGATTAAAAACTAATATATCTAAGAAGGGCCAGCACTTTCCCTGCAGTGCCTCATTCTCAGGGGCCACAAGTGCCCTCCTCAGGAGCTGCCCCACCTCCTCTCTGGTTGCCAAGCCCATAACTAGGGTTACTTCCCTAGCAGACCTGGCTAGGAATGTGCTGTGCCTGACAAGGGAAGAAAGAGATTATTTCCTAAAGGTGTTGCAAGAATTAGCCAGCATGTACCAGCAGAAACCAGGGGAGTACCCCTGGAATTGAATGTTGATGGTGCTTGATCAATAGGGTAAAATGAAAGGCAGGATAAACAGGAATTTATTGCTTTAGAGACATTTTCTCAGGACACTGCTTTAACACCTTAGCAAGGGCCCTAGGGAACAAGGTGGTTTCTTAGAAGCCTGGAGAAATTGCTGGACGAAGCCAAGCAAAGTGCGATGCCTGAGTTACCCTGGCAGGTGGTCGAGGAAGGAATAAGAAGACTGAGGGAAGTGGGCGTGATGGAATGGATGGATATGTTATATATGTTGGGTTGGAGGGCCCAGAGGACTCACTGTTTATCAAGGCCAAACTAGCTTTTGTTGCCTGTGAATGTCCAACCTGTCAGCAATAGAGACCAATGCTGAGCCCTAATATGGAATATTCCTCGAGGAGAACATCTAGCCATTTGGTGGCATGTCAGCTACATTGGGACCCCCCCCTATCCTAGAAGAGCCTGGGCGGCTTCAACAACAAACATTTATTTTTCACAGTTCTGGAGGCTGGGAAGTCCAACATCAAGGTGCCAGGAGATTCAGGATCTCGTGAGAGCCCACTTCTTAGTTTACAGAGGGTAGACTTCTTGCTGTATCTTCACATAATGGAGAGAAGGAGAGAAAGAGGGAGAGAGGGAGAGAGACAGAGAGTGCTCTGGTCTCTTCCTCTTCTTATAAGGGTTAATCCCATCATGGGGTTCTACTCTCAAGACATCATCTAAACCTAATACTTCCCAAAGGTCCTACCTCCGAATTTCATCATAATGGGGGTTAGGACTTTAACATATGAGTTTGGGAGGGACACAAACCTTCAGTTCAGAGAATCTGACAACCATGAAAATGCACTTCTCAAATGATTAACCACAAGGAGTGTAAGTGACTGGTGGTCCCAGCTGCTGCCATTCTGGACCTGCCATTGGGCTTGCACCAAGGCCTAACCTGTGGGCTCCCAACCCATAACTGAGCATGGTGGCGGGTGCTGATGAAAGCCTGTTCCTTCAAGAGCTAGGATTCCCCCAACAGGTGACTTTGGGTGGAAGATTTCCCGTAGTCCTGGCTAAAACTTTCTCTGAACTGTGCTGCGCTTCATGACTCTTCCTACTCATGTCTCCTTCCTTCGCTCTCCCTTTCAGGGCTGTCAGACTGTAGCTGGTGGCTCTCCTCACTTCCTCTCGCTCCCTCTCCCTTTATCCATCACAGGCAATTCTCCCAGTGAATCTCTTGTATGTTTAATCCCATCTAGGCATCTGCTTCTCAGCAGATAAGAACTAAGATATTCCATAAAATATATAGGATGCTGAATGCTGGGATGGAAAATAATGTGGTGGTGCTGGGGGTGGGAAGGTGATTACTTTACATAGAGAAATTGGAAGAGGCACTGGGGAGACTGATCCCAGGCTCTAAGGAAGTGACTGCTGAGTTGGGATGTAAAGTAAGGGGAAGACAAGAGCCAGGCAGAGAGCCAGCGGCATTGCATTCTGGAATGGGGAAGGCCAGGAAGGCTGGAGTGCAGTGGGTGAGGGAAAGTGGCAAGAAGAAGATGAAGAGGTTGACAGCTATCAGCTCCTGCAGGGGTTGTTGATCATCCGGATAGCACGGTCAACTAGAAACAAGGGAGAAGCAATCCCATGTGTAAAAATAACACAATGATGCGGAGTTTACAGTTCTATATGACAACTCCTTCCAGTACTAATGTATTCATTCATCCATCCACTTGTTCATTCATGCTGAAGTTTTAATTCTCCAAAACAGAAAACTGCTTTCCCTTCATTCATATCAGGCCCATAGCACAAAAGCTTGTTTGTAGGAGATCATAAAGTTCTAGGGTTTGGACCTCAGCTTTTAGATCCAAAAATTGTCTTCTGTCTGCCTAGATGAGATCAGACTGTCAAAGATCCTCACACAAACTGAACTCAAGAGAGGCTGATGTCTACACCAAAATAATCCATGTAAAAGCCAATGTGTTGATTAGTCAGAGTAGTAGTCTTGCTCTAAAGCAAAATCTATCCAGGGAGTTAAGATTTAATCCCAGGGTTGTTTCAATCAGCAGCCATCTCCCAACAGATGAAACCCTCTCTCATTTCTCCTAATAGATCCTTTTGTAGTTTCCATATGGATCATATTCCTACTTCAATTAACACATTCTTTCTTCAGACAGAGCGCCATGCAGTTGATTAGATTAAAGCTTTCCTGGTTATAATCTCATAGCCACCTTCTTCCCTGAGCTTAACCTCCAGGTTATTGTGAAGGAATTTGGGGTGTTCTTATAACTTTCCAACTGCACATTTCTTGGACTATAAATAATAGTAACTAGTAGTAGCAAATTATAATTATTATAGATGTTGTATAATGCTTGATTATGATGGGCTAAGCCCTTTACATAAGTTATTTCATTAAATGCTTAAAACTACTCTGTGAAGGAGATGTTATGATACCTATCTTATAGGAAAAAAAGTGAGGCTTAGAGAAGTTACCTGTCATTATGACTTCAAAGCCCATCCTTAGTTTCTTCCATTCTCTGTGATTTCTGTGCCTTTTTCTCTCCTTTCTCCCCTTTCCTCTTTTTTCTCTGTAATTTATTAAAAACCATATGTGCAATATATAAAAATATTTCCAAAAATACAGAAGTGAATAAAGTGAAAATAACAGTGCCCATCTCGTCCATTTTCACTTCCTAACCCCAGGTCTGCCCCACCCTGGTTCTCAATGAAAGTAAATCACAAAGTTTTCTTGAATAAATCCCACCCTAGTCTACACACATGCACACACACACATTTTTTTATTTGTGTAGTTTTCCCCGCAAATATAAATGCTGTGTGTAACTGGGTATCTCAAACATTTTCCCCCTTCACTACTTGTTGATGCATTTTATTCTTTTATATTGATTCATCTAGACACCACTATTTTCCATTGATCTGCCTATTTGGACATCAGAATCAAAGTATTTTAGTTACTGTAGATACAGTTTAATGCGATAGCTTTATTCTTCCCCTTTATTTTTAGAATTTTCTTGACAATTTTCACATCTTTTCTTCCAAATTGATTTCAGACACATTTCTTTTTTCAAGTTCAAAACAATAAGAGGATGGAAGAGGAAAACCTATCTACATTTGAAATGGGATTGTAGTGAGATTGTAGATGAATTTAGAAATAGTTGACATCTTTATCCTATTTTGTCTTGCTCTCTAAAACCAAAACGTGCACAATTTAGCCAGGAACACATTTTTAAAAAGCAATAATCACAATAGGGTGTAGTAGTGTTAGAGTGGCCCATGTACAGTGTGTTATGGACGTGTGGGAATGGAGAAGAGGGGCACCTGGTCCAGCTTCAGGATTGACTTTGGGATTAAAATCTACCTCCCAGGGAATTCCCTGGTGGTCCAGTGGTTAGGACTGGGGCCTGGGTTTGATCCCTGGTTGGGGCACTAAGATCCCCCAAGTTGCGTGGCACAGCCAAAAATTAATAATAAAAAATAAAATAAAATCCATCTCTCAGCCATCAACTCCTCGGTTTTAGTTACACAAAATGTGTTTAATTTATCTTCCTCCTGTGTGTTGAAGAAAATTTTCAGGTCTCTTTTAAAACTTCTCCCAGCTAAACATCAGATTTCTCATCCATTTCTTTTCTCTTATAGACATCAACCTCTTAAATTACGGTCCCCAGAATAGATGGCGTAGGCCCTTGTCCTGTGAGGATTTAAAATTTGCAGTTTTAAGAATTTGTGTGACGTTTCATTTGCGTGAAATTTTGTGTGGCCAAATTTTTTCTGGAGGCACAAATTTGAATCCTATAGGCTTCGGTGGAGGAATACATTCATTTATCCATCTATACATTCATTCAACAAATATTTAGTTGACGTTTGTGCAGGAATCATTCCTGAGTGAGTCTAGCTGATTTTCAATCATCTGCGTAGGAGACCAGCCTTACTGTTCTCTATGCTAAAGCACACGTGAGGAGAATTGGGTGAGGATTCTAGGTGAGGGGTACCATGACACTATCAAATATCTTGCTTGCATGCTGTATTTCTTTCTTTTTTGTTTCTGTTCTATTGAGGTATAATTAGTGTACAATGCACTGCACATGTTTAATTGTATAATTTGATTAGCTTTTACATATGTATAAATCTATGAAATGTTCACAATCAAAATAATGAACGTATTCATCATTCCCGAAAGTTCCCTCATGCCCCTTGATACGTATCCCCTCCCTCCTTATCCCACCCCCCCATCCTCCATCCCGTCCCTAGGAAACCACTGATCTACTTTCTATCACCATAGGTCAGTTTGCCTCTTCTAGAATTTTACACAGATGGAATCAAATGTATGCACTTTTTGGTCTGACTTTGTAAATTCAGTATAATTATTTTGAGATTCATCCATGTTATTGCGTGTATCAATATTTTGTTCTTTTTACTGCTGAAATGATATTCCATTATATGGATATAGGACTTTTTGTGTATCTATTCATCTGTTGATGGACAATTTGTTTGTTTCCAGGTTTTGGCTATTACAGATAAAGCTGCTATAAGCATTCGCATACAAATCTTTCATTTCTATTGAGTAAATATCTAGGAGTGGAATGGGTTATTTTCTCACTCACGTGTGCCAATCAGTATTTAGCTGGTGACTAAGGGACACACTCTGCCGTTCTCTGGGATTTTCTCCCTGTGCAGCTCTCTTTTTTCTGATACACTGACCATTGAAGTTTAGCTATCTTGACGTCCTTGAAATCCCAGCTCCATCTCCTCAATTTAGGGGGATTGCTGGCTCTGCCTGGGTTCTCCCTCCCTGTGCTGGGGCCTGAAAACATTATCCAGGAAGTACACTGGGCGATTGTAAAGATCATCTGTTCATATCCCCTCTCTCAATAATCACTTTCCTGGCTGCTTGTGGTCCAGTGTCTGAAAAAAACATTGTTTCACATGTTTTGTCCCATGTTTTTAGTTATTTAAGGCGAGAAGGTAAATCTGGTCCTCGTTAATTCACCTTGGCCAGAAGCAGAAATCCCTTATGTATTCCTGTTAGAATACCCTAAGATTGCTTGCACCCTTTTTAGAAGTCAAGTCTTACTGAGCTTGAAGTCTATCGCAACCTATAGGTTTTTCATTTTTAGCACTCAAATTCCTAAAATGTAGGGTCTCCCCCATCTTGTACTTGTGCGATTGATTGATCAACCTAAAGTCAGCTCTCATATTTATTCTATCAGATTTCTTCATATTAATTTTGGTCCTTACGTCTCTTGGAATCCTGTTTCTAGCATCCATTCTACTCTCTATCTCATTTATTAAATGAATATTTATCAGCGCCATGTAGGTGCCTGGCATTATTTCAGTTGATACAGGGGATACAAACACAGTTCTTGTTCTTATCGAGTTGACATTTTGAGAGTGGGGGAAATATACAATAAAATAAATAAATAAATAAATAAATTAATTAATTAATTAAAAAGAACTAAACAAATAAAAACAGATACACGAAATAATTACTTCAGATAGTGGTACATGTGGTGAAAAACTGAATACTGTCACAGAGAACAACCAAGATAGGCAACTGCCTGCTTTAGCTTAGGCTTTCAGGGAAGTTCTTTGTACAGGTTCTTGGTTGCAAACAGTAGAAAACAGCCCTGCTTAACTTAAGCAGAAAAGACATTGTGGGGAAGAGTTTCAGGTAGCTAATAGCACTGACACATAGACTGCAGAACCCAGCTTCAGTAGGACCCAAGGGAGGCAAGACACAGCCAAGAAGAAATCACCTGGTAGTCTGCACATCAGCTCGACACCAGCCAGCCGTGGCCACCGCTAAGAGCGCCACCGCTGGACTGAACCATCACTGTGATGAACACCACCAACTTTAGCTATTATGAGGGTTCTACTGGACTCTCCATGGCACCACAGCCACCAAGGAAACTGCAGCTATCCCTGTCCCTACGCATCATCACGCTCTTCAACTTTGAAACGTAGGAACAGGAAATGATTGGCTGCATTTGAGCCGTGTGCCCAGGTCTTAGCTTCCTCAGGTAGGGAAGAAGAAGACCCGACCCTTAGGAGTTTCCTGGTGGGAGCTAGAGATGTGCAGTTGTTGGGTAGATAATAGACAGTGTCTCCACAGCCTCTCTAAAAATGTGACATTTGAAGTGATAGCTGAAGGATGGGAAAAGGCAGCCGTGTGAAGACCTGAAGAAAATGCGTTCTAGACCAAGAAAACAGAAGGAGCAGAGATTAAAACAAGAATAAGGGCGGTGTTTCCAAGGCACATAACGTCCCTGGAGGGCTGGAACATAGTGGACACAGGAAGGAGAGTCAACAGATGAGATCCAGGAGGTGGCAGAGGCCTGACAGATACAACCTTAAACACCACAGAAGGGGATTTGCATGGTATTTTGATTGCCCAAGGAAATCATTGGAATATTGGAGGGTTATAGAAAGGGAAGTGTTGTGACCCCTCCTGGTGGTGTTCACTTAAAATTTAGAAAGCATTTTTTTACATTAGATTGTAAAAATGTTACAGCAACATTGAAGAATTTCAGGAAAAAATAATTTAAAATTTCATTCTGGGGGAATTCCCTGGTGGTCCAGTGGTTACGATTTGGTACTTTCACTGCAGAGGCCCGGGTTCAATCCCTGGTCGGAGAACTGAGATCCTGCAAGCTGTGTGGCACAGCCAAAATAAAAAGAAAAATTTTATTCTGTTGATACTATTTTCATTGCTGCCTCTTTTCTTCACATTTTGCCTTTATGCATACCTACCTTTATATCTCTGCCCATTGTACATTTACTTTTTTTTTTTTTTTTTGGCTGTGTTGGGTCTTCGTTGCTGCGTGCAGGAGTTCTCTAGTTGCAGTGAGCCGGGGCTACTCTTCATTGCAATGTGCGGGCTTCTCATTGTGGTGGCTTCTCTTGTTGCAGAGCACGGGCCCTAGGTGCATGGGCTTCAGTAGTTGCAGCACGTAGGCTCAGTAGTTGCAGCACATAGGCTCAGTAGTTGCAGCACGCGGGCCCTAGAGCACACGGACTTCAGTGGTTGTGTCGCGCGGGCTCAGTAGGTGTGGTGCACGGGCTTAGTTGCTCTGCAGCATGTGGGATCTTCCCCGATCAGGGATCGAACCCGATATATATCACATCTTTATCCATTCATCTGTTAATGGACATTTAGGTTGTTTCCATGTCTTGGCTATTGTGAATAGTGCTGCAATGAACATAGGAGTGCATGCATCTTTTTGATTATAGTTTTGTCCGGATATATGCCCAGGAGTGGGATGGCTGGATCATATGGCAACTCTATTTTTAGTTATTTGCGGAACCTCCATACTGTTTTCCATAGTGGCTGCATCGATTTACATTCCCACCAACAGTGTAGGGGGCTACCTTTTCTCCACACCCTCTCCAGCATTTATTATTTGTAGACTTCTGAATGATGGCCATTATGACTGGTGTGAGCTGGTACCTCCTTGTAGTTTTGATTTGCATTTCTCTAATAATTAGTGATGCTGAGAGTCTTTTCATGTGCCTGTTGGCCATGTATGTCTTCTTTGGAGAAATGTCTGTTTAGGTCTTCTGCCCATTTTTCTGTTGGGTAGTTTGTTTTTTTGTTGTTGAGGTGTCTGAGCTGTTTGTATATTTTGGAAATTAAGCCCTTGTCAGTCACATCATCAGCAAATATTTTCTCCCAGCTTCTAGGTTGTCTTTTCATTTTGTTTATGGTTTCCTTTGCTGTACAAAAGCTTGTAAGTTTGATAAGGTCCCATTTGTTTATTTTTGCTTTATTTCTATTGCCTTGGGAGACTGACCTAAGAAAACATTGGTATGATTTATGTCAGAGAATGTTTTGCCTATGCCCTCTTCTAGGAGTCTTATGATGTCATGTCTTATATTTAAGTCTTTAAGGCATTTCGAGTTTATTTTTGTGTATGGTGTGAGGGTGTGTTCTAACTTCATTGGTTTACATGCAGCTGTCCAACTTTCCCAGCACCACTTGCTGAAGAGACTGTCTTTTCTCCATTGTATATTCTTGCCTCATACACTTTTACATTTGATTCTTTTCACTGAATATTGTATATTACACAGTGTTTGACACTAGGGATAATGCCATATTGCAAATTTGTCTTTACAAATTTTCTTTAGGGTGCCCATTTAGGAATGGGCTTACAGAGTCACAAGATACAACATTTTATTTAAAATGCAATGCATATTGCCATAGAGCTTTCTGAAAGAGTTGCCTTGACTTATAATGTTACCAAAGTCCATGAGTATATTAGTTTCACCACTTATATAAGTGCTGACTCTGCAGAGGTAATATGACCCAGGTTGTTCTCATTTTCATGCCTTTGATAACTGCCGCTTGCTCGTGCCCACTGAGGCTATAAGGAAGCAGTGGGTGGGGCAGTAGGAAGAAGTGAGAGGGGAGGCATTATTTCTCTGGCCCAGCCTCCATGTCTAGGATTGTGAAACCCCAGCCTGACATACTGCTCTGCCCCCTCCTTGGGACTCCTGCGGAGTTCCCCCGGTAGCGTCTTCTTTGCTGTGGCTCCTGCTGATGGCTGCTTCCGGTCGGCTCCGTGTCCCAGGGCCGGGGTCTTTGTGCCTTCCTCCCGCTCCATGCCCCTCCTCCTCCATCCTCTGCCTTGGTGGCTAAGTAGCCACTCCTCCCTTCTGTGCTTCCAGGGTCAGGTCACCTACCGAAATGAGGAAAATTCCCACCATCCCCACAGCCACTTACCCTTGCTGCAAAGAATGCTTCCCGGTGATCTCAGTTTTCTTACAGAGATTCAAAGCCATGCGTACATCCAACAACTAATTATTCAGCGGTGTATTCGTCGGAATCCCAGCAGGAAACAGATGGCACACTCGAACTGGACAACTGAAAAGAGTTTAATAAAGGGATTATTTGCAAATATGGGCAGGGGTTAAGGAAGCCAACCAAGGCTGATGTAGTGCCCAGGGGCTAGCAACACACAGGAGCTATTGCCACCTAAAAGGACAGGAAGAGAGTGGTTACAGAAGCTCAGAGAGAGTAGCTTGACAGAGAGGGCTGCGTGGCAGAATCTAGGCCCTTGGGAGGAGGGATGCAGGCGATCCCTCGTAACCCAACCCAGAGGACGTCAGGAGAATACACACCTAAGCTCACTTTCCTCCTGCCCCTGGTGTCCCGCCCCAGCCTCCACTGGCTGAATCCAACCAGAGGCCATAGAGCAAAAGATCCTCCTTATGGAGGCAGGAGTTGGAGACACAGTGGCAGCATTACTGCCCATGTGAGTAAGACTCCTGGGGATGAAGGGTAACCTGAGCATCATATGATGACTGAGTAGACAGGAATAAACACTATGATGGGGTTGGTCCAGATGGTCTCAAGGCAAATACTGAGGCAGCCAGTGTTTAGAGGGGTTAGAAAGAAGGGTGAGGGTCTTGCCAGGAGTGGGCAAAGTTCCTGTGCCACCTCTTAACTCTTCCTAACGATGAGGATATATCCAGGGAGAGCCAGTGTTTTCCTGAGTACAGGAGATCCAAGAGCTATTCTTAGACTCACAGCATGGAGGTGTAGGGGCCTGGTCATATTGTTACCCACTCTTTAATTTGCTGTGTCCAGTTGCCCCATGTCCTTCCATGACCCATTGTCTCTTGATCAAGAATGTGCATGCTACTTATTTCATAATTAGCACGTATTGGCCCCTATCATGGTGCTGGGAATACAAAGATATATATTGTGGTTCTTTCACTCAAGGAGATTTAGCCCATGGGCACGTAGTATTTAGAACAGAAAGTAACAAACACAGCGAGAGAAATACACAAAGGATACTATGGGAGCACAAAGGGTGTCAGGGAGGTGATCACCTCTTCTGTTGGTGGGGTTTCTCTGCTGAGACCCCTATGTCCATCATTAAGACAGACCTTCAGTTAGATGGTGATACCCAGAGACTCTGAGACTCTGTTGCTCTGCAAAGTGTGACCTTTCTTCCTGTGAATGTGTCTTTTAAATATGTTGTGTATTTCCTCTTTGGTGAATTATTATTTCTATTCGTCGTGTTTTTTTCTTACAAATTTAAATCCAGTTTTTTTGGTATTATAGATATTATTCTGTCATACTTGATGCAGATCTTTTTAACAGGCTGGTTTTTCTTCCTTTTAATATTAGTGATGTTATTCTGCATTGTATAGATATTTTAAAAGTCTGCTTATTTAAACCTGTCGTTTGTCAGTCTTTTCTGTTTACATGGTTTATGTTTCTTTAGAGCTGAGAATTTTACCATTTCTCTACAGATCTAGAAACATCTTAGTCTATTTTCTACCAGACTTTCATATAATTTTGAATTACTTAGCACTTTTAATCTGTTTCAGAATGATTTTGCATGTTCTTTAACATATGGGCATACATTAATTCTCCTCCCAAATATTTTAATATTTTCTGTATTATCATCCAATTTACCGATAAAACTTTGGGAAAGTCCAGAGCCAAGGCTGCCACCCAAACCACTAGAAGCTTCCTTTTGGGCTTACACTAATGTATTAATCAATATTCTTGGCGAGTCCCCTATGGATTACCCGTTTCAGTGTGTATATTTTGCATGGTAGTTGTCTCATTCCTGCCATAGATGGTAAGTTCCATAAAAGCAGGGATCGTCTAATCATCCCATTACCTAACAGAGTACCTTACACTCTGTTTATCTGGCACCATAAACATTTGCTGAATGAATGAATAAATAAAAGAATGAATGAAATCCATCCACTGTTTTAATATTCATCTTCCTGTAAGTCCACAAGGAAAAAGTGAAGACCCTGAAATGCTACTTAAGCCACCTGGTTTATATTATTTCCTGGATCCAGTAGTCTCGTAACCCTACCAAAAGAGAAAATTATGTTAGGTACAGTGCATCTCTAGTGGACGCACACTGACTCCCAATCACCACTGCTCTCTGGTCTAAGTGCTCACAAAACATCTGCTCAGTAGTCTCTTCTAAAACCTTGTCAGAAGCCATCAGTAAGCCTCTTAATTTCCAGAATCCATTCTCACCTTGCCCTCACCCCTTGTTGAAAACGAGAGTAAGGACCATATCTTAATTTGGCTTGGTTTCGTCTTTGCTGAGCAGTATTCTGAAAAATAAAAAGTCGTTGCTTAATAAACATTTAATGAACGAATGCACAAATGAACAAATGAAAAAAAAAAACGAAAACTATTATCCACCTAAACCTTCTAGACAGCTTAAGTGAAATTATCCAAATAAACAGGTAATGTTGGGGAATGCACGCCAACGGATCACCTCTGTTCTGTGCTCCTTCCGGGTGCGATGTAGAGGCAGCTGGAAAATGCTCACTGCATTGGAAGGGATTCACAGAGAGGCAAACCAACGAGCTAATCCCTGCCATCAGGGCAAAGCACTTCCTGGTCAACGTGGCAATCCTCAAGTTTAGGTCATTTGAGCAAGATGTGACTCAGGCTGGGAAATGTTTACAGACGTGTGGCTTCAGTTCCAATTTGCAGCTGTTAGAGAGGCCTTTTATTTTATTCCGTTGTCAATACAACAAGAAAGAAAGCAAATCTGTGTGTGTCACAGTTTCTTCTCTGGTCTGATCACTTGTGCAAGGGTCTAAGTCAGATCACTAGTTTTGGGGTGTGCAGCAGGAAAATGAAAAAGAAAGCCAAGTGTATTCTAAGTCATCTGCTTTGAATGTTTAACTTAACTCTTTAACGTTATTGCACACGAACGGTGTTTAGTACCATTGGTCATAAAGCAGAATCAAGCTAACCTTACTGAAGGTCAGGCTGAAAGTCCTCCAATTTAATGAAGCATTAATATTAAACTGGAATGAGTACATTTTGTGTTGGAGACTCTGGCAAGCAATGCCCAGTCTAAGAAGAGGAACGAATCAAGGCTAAGGCTACATTCGGTAATGATGTGTTCTAACTAGGGTCATCAGCCCCTGTGCTGGCCTGGAGACTTGTGAGTACAGGCGAAGAGAAAGAGTGTGCACTCAGAGGTAGCCTCACCCTGCACGTGACAGCAGCAGGGGCCCAGGGAGAGTGCCCCTCACTCACTTGCTGCCCTCCACACCTCTCCGTAGGACTGTCAACAAAAACAGGGGGCCCACAGGCTCTAGTTTGCTGACACCTGCCCTATATTCTCAGCTTCTTTGAAGAAGAATGTTTCTTGACCTTCCTCTGGCTGAGGACATGTCTTCCCTGTAACCCTCTCAGATGGTCTGGTCGTTATTTCGTCTTCATAAGATGGAGCCCGGGTGGAACAGGTGTTCTCCAGGTTCTACTGTGTTGCTTTGAGACCGTTCTCCCTCTCTCCTTCCTAAAAACACTCAGCTTTGAATCTCACTCATCAGATGTTCCCATCCACTAGTTTCAGCTTTTTACTGATCCCTAGGCCACTACCCCTTACTCCTTGAAGATTTTAGCAACCAACACGCTATCACTGTCTTCAAAATCAGTCTGATTATTACTCCTGTAATTTCAATAACAAGATATTCTTTCTAATACAATGGCCTTTCAGTTTTTCATCTCCTTTCTCCAATGGCCTCATTCTCTGTTCAATCTCTGTTACTCACTTCTATGGCCATACCTTTGACCTTTTCATTCTTAATACATTCAGCACCCTTAAAATCCTAATTTCAGGCATCCTACTCTCTTACCACTGCCTGTTATCTTTCAAGCTCATACCCCAACATAGACAATTCTTCTGTACCAGGACTTTAATCCAATGCTCCTATCACCTTCTCACTGTTCCACCCCCTTGCCATCCCCTCTCTCCTCCCCACACAGTTTAAATTCCACAGTCTATCTTTCTAATCATCCCTTTGCATACAGACTTGACTCCCTTGCCCCTCTCTCCCTTGTACTGGCTTGACTAAACCAAAACCCTAGTTAAATTTCACCTCTGCCTGCTTCTACCCTCCCAGCATGGCCAGATAAACACCCAAACATGCTGAGTGATTTCACTTTAAATTCATGGTCACTAACCTCAGGTGGTCCTAGATATTGCCTGGAACTCACCCTGGTTCCATCCCTTTGTCATGTTCCTAGGTGACCAGTTCATGTCTGCTGTCTCTTCAAAACCTCCAACACCTCCTCCCCCATCTTTGCTCTCAGCTGATGGTGTTGCTTCCAATTTCACTGAGAAAACAGAAGCGATTCTCCCAATACCCACATCCAACCACTACCTCCCTGTGCCCATATACTCTACCTTTGGGTCCCATCCTCTCTGACCTCCTCAAGGATGTTGCCTCAGCAAGTGTCCTCTTTCTCCTCCAGTATCATCGAGGGTTGCTTCTCTACTGGAGAAGTCTCATTATCAACAAGCATGGTGTTATTTTCCCATTTGAAAAAAAAACCCTCTTGACTCTACTGCATCCCATTTATCTCTTTCCCTTGACAGCAGAACTTAAGAACTGTCTGTTCCCACTGTTTGCAGTTTCTCTTCTCCCATTCTCCCTGAAGCCCACACTGATCAGGCTCTCACCACCACCACTCCATCAAAACTGTTCAAGTCACCAATGACTCCACGTAGCTCAGCTCCAGTGGGCAGTGCATGGTCCTCATCTAATGCCTCTATCAGCACCTTTTCTCTCTGTGTATGCCTGGAGAGTCCACACTACACTGTGCTTCTGAAGAATGGAATGGGGTTCTGGTTTGATGAAATTAAATGTGTGGGATATGAACAAACCAATCTACAAGAATATGTCTTATAGCTACTTACCCATCTGCCTTCTCTGAGCTAACGATGATTGATGACAGAGCAGTAGTAAGGAATGTTAATTGGCTTCATTTTAGTACACTTAGGTTTCTTGCCAGGGACTGTGGATTGATGGGGGGAAAGTTTGAAGGAACACTGTAATTTTTGTTTTCCAACTGAAACAGCTCGACAACTCTTCCATCTCTCTCAATATTTTGAATCACAGAGTAGTGTTAGACTTGGAATGCATCTTACAGAACAACTAACCAAACCTTTCATTTGATAGAGAAAGTCCAGAAAGGCTGAATGACCTTCCCACAGTCTCACAGCCAATTAGTGACCCATTTGAAATAGAACCTGAGCTTCTCACTCTGAGTCTAATATCCTCTCTACACACTTGCTCCTGCTCTGCTTCCTTACAGTTCTGTCAACGTCCACATTCTGCAGTGATACTTTCAATTCACTTTTCAAGGAATCCTTTTCTTCTCCTGGACTGTGCAGGGCCTGTAAGTCCAGCATCTTTTCCAACACACTTGTAGCTGATAGGTTTTCTAACAGTTCTTTCAATGCATGCATTCTTTTTTAAAATTTAAGTATAATTAATTTACAATGTTGTGTTAGTTTCAAGTGTACAGCAAAGTGATTCAGTTATACACATATATACACATATATATTTTCCACATTCTTTTCCATTATAGGTTATTTTTAAAAAAATATTTTAATTTTATTGTAGTATAGTTGACTTACAATGTTGTGTTAGTTTCAGGTGTACAGCAAAGTGATTCAGTTATACATACACATATATTCATTCTTCATTAGATTCTTTTCTCATATAGGTTATTACAAGATATTGAGTATAGCTCCCTGTGCTGTACAGTAGGTCCTGGTTGTTTATTTTATATACAGTAATGTGTACAGGTTAGTCCCAAACTCCTAATTTCTCCCCCTCCCTTTCCCTTTTGGTAACCAGGAGTCTGTTTTCTATGACTGTGAGTCTATTTCTGTTTTGTAAATAAGTTCACTTGTATCACTTTTTTTAGATTCCACAGATAAGTGATATCATATGCTACTTGTCTTTCTCTGTCTGGCTTGCTTGACTTGCATGCATTCTTTACTGAGGCCTTCCATTCCCTTTTCAAGGAGTCCTGTTGTCCTCCTGGATGGTTTGAAATCTTTGGTTCCATCAAGGAACATACTTCACTTATCAGGGCTAAATCTGACAGTGGCTTTGATTTGTTGCTTTGGCCCCAAGTTGTAAGAGAGACACGCTTGGCAGGATCCCAGAGTGCATTCCAAGGCCAAATACTTAAAGATGTTCTCCATTGTGCAACATTTGAAAACACTGTCCTAACCTAAAATTCTAGACTCGCTGCTTGTTCAGCCATCAGCCCAATGCGGTTGCGTTGCTCCTGTTCCATACCTCAGGGAGCCCTCTGGCCTCTGAACCTCCGTGCACTTTGTGACAGTCTCCTGAGCTCTGCCCAAGTTGTTCTGCAGTTGAGTTGTTTCTGTATTTATATGGATAGCAAGGAAAATGGGAGGAAAACAAAGCCATCCCCCTCCCCAACCCACAAATGACAGACCTTTTAGGACAATAAGCAAGGACACCTTAGTGAGATAAACTGGTTCTAAGAACAGAGTCAAACTTGCTGAAAGCTATTACCATACCTAAAGAAAGACTGTGTCAGCTTAAAGGTTGGGGGAGAGGGGTGGTCTGAATAGCAGCTGTCATGATAACTAACACTTCACTTGGTATCAAAAACTATTCTGGACTCTTTATATGTATTATATTAGATGTATTACATATAATCCTCACAACTCTATAAAATAGGTATTGTTATAGATGAGAAACCCGAGGCACAGAGAGATGAAATAGCTGCCAAGGTCACCCAGCTAATACAATAGTAGGACACGATTTGAACCAGGTCCTGACTCCAGACTCTTTGCTCTTAACCACGGTGTACATTGTTTGTCTGGAAGCCACAAATAGGAGAGCTAGGGTCCATCCTTGGAAGAGCCAGCTGGGCACTTGAGGATAAACTGTTTGCCTCTATCCCTATGGGCAAAGCCATCCCTTTGGTGGAGAAGAGTTCCTCCAACTATCTCAATTAAGGAGCCATTCCTAACAGCATCCATTTTTCTGAATCTCCATTTTAAAATCCACTTTAAGATTATAATGTGGTCTTTCATGGAGCTCAGCCTACAGAGAGCAAATGCAGATCGACACATGGCATTCGAGTTTTTTGCTCAGACTCTGTGGGTCTTGGTTAACGTGAGTCTGATAGCTCCTCTGAATTCACTCTCTGGATGCTGACAGATCAGATGCTGGGCTAAGAGCCAGAGGCCCCGATGTAGTGAGCGCTGCCCTGGGGAGATCCAGGTGCTGATCTCACCTGCAATCCACAGACATCTTGGCATCACAAACCTTCTCCTTTGAAGTTTCAACGGTCCTATCTTTCTTTTTTGATTGGTGGTTTCTTGATGGAAACTACTGTGTGTTAGATGTCTAGGTATTCCCCCATTGGGTCTGTCATTGCCTCACCCGCATCCCTAAGAAATTGCAGGGTGCTTCAGCTGACTTCCAGCTGCCAGAATTGCATGTCTGTGCTGAGAGCTTTCCCCCCAGAACAGCAGAAGGCACAGAGCAAACTGGAATTGCCTGGCACATAATCTACTCCCCTCCCAGCAGTCTTCAACCAATGAGTCTTGGGACTAGGTGTATAAATACCCCAGCACTCTCCTCCCTCCGGTAGGGTACACTGAGGTTCTGTGTTGCACTGTTTCTCCACGGGATTAAGTTCCAGTCACCCACATGGGTATCCATCTTAATAACATATCCTGTTGGCTGCTTCCTGGTCCCTGTCTCACTTCTCCACTGCTCTGGACACCTCGTCTCAGGGTCTGCTGTGGGGGGAACCCCAAATAAGACAAAGGACGAAGGCAAGTATTGGTGACAGAATGCCTACAGTGCCTGGCATCATATTAAGATTGTTATAGACGTGATCTTATTTCATCCTCTCCGCAGCCATAGGATATAAGGAGTTACTTCACTGATGATAGTCTGAAGCACAGGATGATGTATAACTTGCGTAGCTGCTCAGCAGGTAAGCTGGATGCTGAATACTCACTGTTCTCTTTGGCCTCACAGCCTTCCTGTTTCCATCCTACCCTGTGGCCCAGGCCAGGGTTTCATATTCTGGATTAAAGACTCTAGAATATGTGGAATCAATTTGTTGATCTTTCTGGAATAACCTCTGATGATTTCCTACTACCTATTCCATGGATAGATCAGCAACGATAAAACATGTATCAACATAAGCAAGTGTTTTCAAAACACTTTTTCCTCCTCTGTCCTGTCTCCCTTCGTAGAGACTGAGGCCGTGCCAAAGTTAAGACAGGGAGCGGGCATGACTCATTAACAGCCTGCTCGGCAGACGTTTGTAAAACTCTCCGAAGACAACTGACAGCACAGACAGAGAGGCGAGAGAAGACGGAAGCCGGCTAGGGTGTAAAGGCCAATGCCTGCATCTCTGTGCCTGGCTTCACTCCCGCAAACATGTTCTTAAGCTGTTGCGTGGACATAGCCTGAAGAACTCCACAGAGAGAGACAGCTCTCTGAAGGTTTGGTGTCTTCTCATATTTGGCAAATAAGATCCGATTTTCTGTTGTTTGTTTTTTAGCCTCAGAGGAAAGCTATAGTTTTTGTTTTTGTTTTTGTTTTGCCCAAAGATCTCCCTATGGTCAGTCCATCAGTCTTTATTGAACACACATAGAATATGAATTTAGCAACAACTTCTTGTCCTCAGAAACGTTAGGGTCTCTTAGCAGAATTGACCAACCTAATCCTTCCATGGAACTAGAAGTCTGCACTCTCCCCATTGTCATGCCTCCCCTGGATACCTGCATCTCAGAGCTAGAGTGACATTCTTAGTCACCCAACCACAGAACATTGCCAGTTCTGCTACCTTCTCAGTGATAATTTAGTGAGTGTCTAGCTCCTGGACAGGCCTCAGTTCTGAAGGTAAGACAAGCGGGGTTGAACAGGGGCTCTCCATCCAGATCACCTGTGAAGACCCTCCCTCTCGAGATGACGAGATGGATTGTCTGTGAGCGAGTAATTGTCCTAGAGCCACTATTGATTAAACGCTGAGAAACATGCTTAGATTGCATGTGCTGTCAGCTGGACCAGTGATGGCTCTGTGTCTTCCTGTAAATTCTTCTTCTCCAGCTGGGCTTTCTCTGTGGTTCTGTATTAAAATAGACGCTTCCTAATTAGATAGATCTCTGTCATGAGGATCCATCTGAGAACTTCGGTGGTATTTTCCTATTAGATATCTCTTCACAAATCAGCCCTGTACTCTCCAGCTTTTCTAAATCATAACTCACTGAATAGCTCCTTGAGCAGGCAATAGCCACATAACTAGTAATTAGTGTCCTGTCAGCTGATATCAGCAGCATTAGTTTTTAGCTGCTGACATCAGCAAGTCATTCATATATTTAAAGCCATAGCGACTCATAATTGCGATGAATACATCTGAACTATCCAATTAATAAGATCTTTTTAAAAAAAAATAAAGCAAACCATGTTTGGGTGAAAGTATATAAGACGAATTAAAATAAGAATTACAAGCCAAACTTCAGCACAAAAACCAGTCTATAAAGAGCCCACAGTCCTAGACAGTCTTCCCAGCTCTGGCACAGACATCTATCATAAATCCACAAACAAGTCTGCTCCTTTCTGATTAGAGGATGGAGTGGTTTGGTCAAGGTTATAGAGAATATCTGTTTTAATGACAGAAGTCAGTAGAACAGCAGTACTTTGAGCCTCTCCATTTTTTTATTCATGGATTTCTCATAAAAGAGTCAGGATTTTTCTTTTCAAGTATGTTCTGATTAAAAATAAGGCCAAATAAATACTTGATTCTTATTCTGAAGAAAAAAAAATACTATGTAAAGCTTGCATGTATTTGAAAATTCAAAAATTGAAATTTTAGAATAAGTGAACCCTATCTGAACAATACCTATATAGCTTTTCAGAGGAGTTACAAATTAACTTGACCAAAATACAGAATAGGAAAAATAGAATCATTTTAAAGAAATTAAATATGAAGAAAAATACCTCTTTTGCTGGAAAAGCTATTTTATGCTTAGGAAATAATTAGAGAAATAATAATTTTCTTTAAGAAATGTACTTTGTCTATTACTTAACTTCTCCTAGCCCCCCAAAAGACTATCAAAATGACATCTATTTTTAGATTTTGTTCTGAGGTTTTGCACCAAATTGATGATTGCTACACCTGCAAAGCCTTACCTATCAAATTGAGTTAAGCATGAACCAGATTGCAATTGCAACTCATCTTATCAACCTCAAGAAAACTCAAAATACAAGAGCTCAGATTTAATAAAGGAATTCTAAACAGGTAACATTTTTCTTTCACCACAATTTGAGAAAATGTTTGTTCATCATATAGAAATGGCAAATAAGGGTGTTGGAAATTCAGAAGACAAACATGTCAGGAAGCATTTTATGCACCATTTAAAATTATATTTAAACAGTTCCCCAGCTTTAAATTAAAGAAAGGAGAAATTATGTGCCTAAGCTTTCATAAATGTCATATACCAAATTCATAGAAATTAATAATTACAAATCAAGTACAATTTATCTTTTTTTTTTTCATTAAATAAAACAGTAATTCACCAAGTCCAAATGAGAGTTACAGACACTTCCACATTATTAAAGGGAACAATGATACTGTATTACCAGAAATGTTAGTAACGCATTAGGTATGTTGCTTCAACTGAACGGGAATAAATTAGAAATAGCATGTATGTTTTATGATGTAGAGATAGTTTTTCTTCCTCGTTTAATCCACCCCTCTTTTCTCATAGTTTAACACTTCCCCTGGGGCAACAAATGCTATCAGGTCATGTCACAAACCAGTTCAGGGCGATGGAATGGCTATTAAACCAGGAGCAATAGATAATAAGGAATATTTATATACTTGGGCAAGATTGGGGAATAAAATGTTGAACCTTCACTCACTTTTCTCCTTTGTTGACCTGCACAGGCATCTAATCCTGCTTACATTTTTGAAAAGAGAGTCTGAACAAGGGGACAATTTATAATGGTGACTTGTAATTCCCCGCAGTGGATTGTAACCCAGGGATATCTATGTGCTCTGTGGTCTAGTGCCAGTTGGACTGGGGAGGGAGATGAAGTGCTGAGACAGGAAGGGGCAGAGATGAGGGTTATTTTCTTTATTAAAAAGTAGCTTTTTCAGCTCAGAAAATTTCTGTTTGTTATATGATTTAGAAAATACAGAAACAGATTAAAAAGTAAAAATCACTAATCATCTAACCTTTCAGAGATAAACACTGGTAAATTTTGGTGTGTTTCTTCCTGGTCGTTTAAAATATATATACGACAAAATTTGAAGTATATCTTTTTTTGCGGGCATATTTCATCTTATTAGGTATTCCTCAAAACGATGCTTTTGATTGGCAACATAGTATTTTCCTGTTTGTGCTGTCATCTATTGAGCCATCCCCTGTTGTTGGACAACTATATTGTTTCCAGTTCGTTAATGCTCTGAGTAATGTTGTTAACTAAAACATCCTTTCCTGTACATTCTTGTGTGCATGGTTGATTATTTCCTTGGGATAATTCCCTATTGTCTTATTCCATATTACCAAATTACTTTTCAGAAAATGTGATACTGATTCACACAGGTAACATCAGAGATTAAGGGTGAAATTTACTTGCAGCCTTGCCAGCACTCAATATTATAAATTGAAAAAAAAAATCACTGAAAATTTAATTAAGTGAAAATTGGCATTTCTTTTTCATTTTAGCCTCCTTAACTTATTTATGGGGCTCCTGAAGCCCAGAGAGGGAGAAGAACTTGTCTGGGCTCACACAGCAAGTAAGGGCAGAGCTGGGCCTAAAACCCAGGTCTGCTGGCTCCCAAACCTTTTCCCACTGGGCCCTGCCACTTTCCTGTCATTCTTTTCCATTTTAAGTTACAGTTCTATGGTAGGTGACTTCTGAAGAACTACTTCAGTAGTTTTATTAAGTTTATAAAAATACACATGATCACTAAGGAATAGAGAACAACAGCAAAAAACATCTACTCTCTAGATATAACCCGAGACAATCATTTAGAAATTTTTATTTAACATTTCTGATATATATATGGACATTATGTCCATATAAAATTATACTGTGTGTAATATTTTATAACCTTTTTCATTCAGCAGAATGTTTCGATATCTTTCCCTATTGTATAAATATAAAGCATCATTTAAAATATTTGCATAGTAATTCATTATGTACTAACATTTGTTTAACTAGTTCCCTATTCATGGGCATTTAGGTGATTTTGAAGAAACTGGACATTTTGATAACTTTTCTTTATTTTAAAATAAAATACCTTAAATTTTAAATGTTTTAGATAAAATATTTCAAACATACATGCAGTGCAAATAATAATCTAATAAACACTTCTATGCCTAGCACTGAGTTTTAACAAATCCCAACAATTTGTCATAGTTAGGTCAAATCTTTTTTTAAAAGAAATAAAACAACATACATATCACTAAAGCCTCCTGTGTACCCCTTCCCAATCATATTCTCTCCATTCCTTCCCTAAAGGGAAATTTTTGCGTAGCATTCCCATGAATGGTTTTATATGGATTGTATCTGTAAGTGCATAATATATCCATAAACAACAGATAGCATTGTATTTTTGTTTTTAAACTGTAAATAAATATTATTATACTCTATATATTCTCCAACTTACTTTTTTCAGCATTGTATTTTTTTAAGCTTTATTCACATGGAAACGTAGCTTTAGGTCATTCATTTTCACAGCTGCACAGTATTTCACTATACGACTGTATTTGACAATTCATACAGTCATTCCTCTATATTGAAGGGCATTTAGGTAATTTCTAATATTTTGCTACTACAAATTACACAGCTGTGAATATTCTACTCCTTGTGTAAGAGTTTATCTTGAGTAGAGAATATTTCCTAGAAATGGAATAACTGGATGGTAAAAAGTATAAGCATCTTAATTTTGCTATTTGAATTGTCCTCCAAAGTTGTTCTACCAATTTGTATCCCCAACGTTAGCACACCAAAGTCCCTGTGAGAGTCAGGCTTTTTAGTCTTTCCAATCCAATAGGTATGAAGTGGTATCTCATTTTTATTTTTACTTCCCTGATTATTAGTAAGTCTGACCATCTTAGCAAGCTTATTGACCATTCAGTTTCCTTCTATAAATTGTCTATTTATATCTTTTGTTCATTTGGCTATTAGATTGTTTGTCTTACTAATCCTTTGTGAGTTCAACACATAGCAAAATGTCTTCTAGTCTGTAGCTTATCTTTTTACATGTTTGGGGGTTTGGTTGTTATTGTCGTGTGGTTGATCTTGCTCTTGATGCTGAATTTTAAGATTACAGTGTCATCACATTTATCACTATTTCTTTATGGTTTGGTATATCATATCTTATCTAATAAATTCTTCCCTACACTGATTTGTTATGATTAAAATTATATTTTCTTTTAAAAATTTTGTTTTTCACATTTGATTCTGTAATCCATCTGAACTTTTTGGTGTGGTGTGAGGTAGGGCTCATTTCTTTTCCATACAAATTGTTTTAGCACTACTTACTAATATCGATATTGATTTGTGATGTGACCTCTGTCTTACCCCAAGTTTTCCATAGTCCAGTTTCTGTGTTTTCATGTTTTGTCTCATTGATTTGTTTCTCCTTGCTCTAAAGTCACACTGTCTTAAATATTCCCATCTGATATTAGGTCAGGATTATACCAATTTTTTCTGTTTCAAAAATTTTTGGCTAATTTTTGCCCTTTACCAAATGAATTTTAGGATTAGCTTGTCAAGTTCTGTGAAAAACTCCAGTGTGGTTTTCACTGGAGTTGTATTTACCTTTTAGATTAATTTAGAGTCAGTCGACTTCTTCTTAATCTATTAAGTCTTCTTATCCATGATCATAGCATTTCACTGCCTTTTTTCAAGTCTTCTTGCGTGTTCATCGATAAATTTTTTGAAAACTTTTTCAAAAAGTCTTATACACTTTTATTAGACTTATTCTTAAGTAGTTATAGTTTTTATTACTCTTATAAATTCTTTCATTTATTATGTTTTGAGATTAATTATTACTTGTTTATAGAAATGCCGTAGAGCTGTACTTTGATCTTACTGGCGTAAGCCAAATTCTCCTATTAGTTCTAACCAATTGTCTGAGCACATTTTTTTGTATTTCTTTGGGAGACAATCATATAGTTTAACTATAAAGATAATTTTGTCTCTTTCTTTCCAGTTCTTGTTCCTCTAATCATTATTTTCATCTTATTTTTGAAGAGTGGGGTAGTATCAGGTATCCGTGTTTTTCTCCTTACTTTAAAGTTCTAAAATGGCACAGTTAAGAAAATGGCTTCTATTGTTTTTTATATTTGATGTCTATCATCAGGTTTACTGAGACTTTCATTCAGCACATTTTTATTCAGAGCTTCCTCTGTGCCAGGAACTTTTCGAAGTGATGGGGACAGAGTGGTGAATATGACAAAGTCCTTCATGGAGCTTACAGGATACAGAGGGAAACACACACACACACACACACACACACATTCAGGAATTGATACATGATATGTAGAAAAATAAAAAGTTATAGGGGAATGGTTATTTTAGATAGGGTATTCAGAGAAGGCCTCTCTGAGAAATTAACACGTGAGCAGAGAACTGAATAAGTGAGTTGGGCTGTGTGTTGCAGGCTCTGAGGTGGAATTCAGCGCACGGAGCGTATATTAGGAAGGGAGGAGAAGGAGAGAAGAGTGGGCAGAGGGAGAAGCGGAGCTGCAGTGCAGGTCCAGCAACAGCCTTGCCCATTTCAATAGGGGCCTCTAAGCTACCATGACCCCATCCAAGGGGTAGGATAAGTAGGGGCAAGGGAACTTCGCCTTTACAACCTTGCAAGGATCAGATGTTAGATGCAGCTATCCCGGGAAGTAGTATGACCATCAACAGGGTGGCTTTCTTCAGCTAAGGTGGAAGAGGCCATCCACTGCAGGCTGTCCACTGAGAGTCTACAAGCTGATGTAGCGAAACCCTCTGAAGGGAATCTGGCTGAGCATCAAAAGCCATGTGATGATCTGGAAGAAAGGCAGTCCATGCAGTGGGCAATGAAAGAAATGCCTGAGTTAGGCATGAGCCTAGTATGTCTAAGAAGCAGATGAAAAGCAGTGTAAACAGAAGGAAACACACAGGGAGAATAGCAGTGGGAGATGAGTCACTGAGGTAGCATTGTCAGGCCACGTAGCTGATGGCAAGAAGACTGGAACTTACTCTGAGTACCAACAGGAGGCTTTGAGAAGTCACAAGAAGGGACACAATTTGAATGGGATTACATTTTAAGAAGTTCTCTCTGGCTGCTGTTGGCAGAAGTGACTACAGGGAATAAGAGTGGAAGCTGAGAGGCCAGTTGGCAGACAGTTACAATCAGTTGTGTAAGAGATTATGCTGGCTTTCACTGTGTGGATAGCTGTGAAGGTAGTAAGAACTGCTTGGATTAAGGATTTATTTGAAGATGAAACCAACAAGGTGTAATGAGAGGTTGGATGTCTGGTAGATGGAAGGAGAGCAGTCAAGAATGACCCTATAGATCTGGCCTGAGCAACAGTAAATGAAGTTGCCTTTACAGAGTGAAGAAGTCCCTGGAGAGGAAAAGGTTGTGCGTTGGCAAAAGAAAAAGGGAAACCAAGAGTTCTGCTTTGGACAAGTTAGGTTTGAGATACTTATGTTACATTCAATGAATGTCAACCAGGGAGTTGGGGCTGGATATGCCTTTGGGCATATCAGTGAACACATGGTATATAAAGTCACAGGAATGAATTAGATCATCAGGATGGCAAGTGTAAAGAGAGGAGGGAAAACAAAGAGGATGGAGGGCTGAACTCCAGGGAACTTCAAAATTTACGTACCAGAAAGATACGATGGCACCAGTGAATAAGAATGAGAATGGATGACCACTGATCCAGGAGGGAAATCAGGACCATAGGGTCATAGTAGCCAAGGGAGGAGAGTATTGCAAGAAGGAGGGAGAGATCCTTTGTGTCAAAAGCTGCCGAGAGACCAAAATAATAATTTTCCATTAAACTTGGTGGTGAAAATGGTGATAGTTATAGACTGATTTAGTTGGGTTGAGGAGAAAATATTAGGTGATAGAGTGGAAACAGTGACTCTAGAAATAAGATGAAGGGAATTCCCTTCTATTTATAATTCACTAAGATTTTAAAAATCTTAAATGTTTAATTTCATCCCCAACACTTTTTTGCACCTGTTGAGAATGACTTTGCTTTTTCAATCTGACAATGCTGATTACATTCATATATTTTATGATGTTGAAACATCCTTGCATGATGGGGAAATTCCATTTAATTATGATATATCATATATATGTAAAATTCAATTTTTGTTCTTATTTTACGTAGGATTTTCCTATGTTTATACATGAGATACAGTTGTTTTTATGATTATCTTTTCTTATGCTCTCCCTTTCTAGTTGTAATTTCAAACTTATACTAGCTTCATAAAATGACTTGGGTAGCTTTTCCACTCCTTCAGTTTTTCAAAATATTTCTATAATATTAGGATTATCTGTTTTAATTCCTATCAAGCTGTCTGGGTCCAAGGTCTTTGGAGGTTAGGAGATTAGGGAGGGTAGAGAGAATATTTTACTTGCAGATGGTTGCAGGTTTACTGTTGCTGGGGTTTTTTTTCTTCTTGAGTCAATTTTAAGACTGTAATTTCTTTCCTATTTGCTCTCAGATCATTTCTCTGTCTTCCTGCTGCAAACCACATGACTGAGATTTCCTATGCAATTAGCTAGTTTTGGTCAATGGTGAGCCCTAGCAGAGGACTATCGGGCAGGAGGAAGAGGGAAGCCCAGACGTTTTTCCCATTCTCTCTCCACCTCCGGCAGTGTCTGTCTCTCCTGGGGTTCCAGCTCCCACTTTTCCCCCATGGTCCAGCTCCCTCGCAGCCCCCTGTCACAAATCCAGCTCCCACTGGTGATTCTAGGTCTTACCCCCCAGTAATGCCAACTGCCCCTCTTGGTCCCTCCAGCCTTAGCGGTAGTAATAACTTCCTGATGGGACTAATTTCAGTGTTGGCTCACCACCTGCTGTTTCACTTTGAAGTTTTCCTTTTGAAGCGAATCTCCTGTAATATATCCCTTTTATTGGACTACCTGGAGAGTCTCTGTTTTCCTGACTGAACACTGACTGATCCAGGTAGCTTATATTTTTCTGAAAAATCATCTATTTCATTTGAGTTTTCTACTTTATTGGCATACATATGAAAAGTGATTGGCATATTATTTAATTAGGATGTTTAGAATCTCTACCGTATACATAGTTATGTCCTCTTTTTCATTCCCAATATTGTTTGTGTCTTCTCTCTCTCTCTTATGTCAGTCTTGCTAAAGATCTGAAAAATACATCCAGTTTACCAGAGCTAAAAAAAGGAAGGGGCTACTATCTATGTATACTGGCTTCATGTACAAAAGTTATCACTGGAAAGATAAGAAAGAAGATAATACTTGTTGTCTGTGGGAGGGAAATTGGATGGCAAAGTAAAAGAAGTGGAAAGTACGGTTTTAATTACATACTAGTTCATACATTTAAAATTTTGAACAATATGAATGATTCATCTAATCCAAAAATTAGATTTAAAATAGCAAAAGAGGGCTTCCCCGGTGGTGCAGTGGTTAAGAATCCGCCTGCCAGTGCAGGGGACACGGGTTCGAGCCCTGGTCCAGGAAGATCCCACATGCCGCGGAGCAACTAAGCCCGTGGGCCACAACTACTGAGCCTGTGCTCTAGAGCCCGTGAGCCACAACTACTGAAGCCCGCGTGCCACAACTACTGAAGATCACGCTCCTAGAGCCCGTGCTCCACAACAAGAGAAGCCACCGCAATGAGAAGCCCGCGCGCCGCAACTAGAGAAAAGCCCTCACGCAGCGATGAAGACCCAACGCAGCCAAAAATAAATAAATAAATAAAATAGCAAAAGAGCAGATTTTGAATTTGCTTGCCTTTCTCTTATTTCTGTTTTCTATTGATATTTTATTAACTTCTGCTTTATTGTTATTATTTCCTACCTTTTTACTCTATCCAGGTTTGCTCTGTTCCTCTAGCTCACTTATTTTCAGTTTTCATATCTTTTTAATAAAGGAATTTTAAGGCTACACTTCATCTTTAAAATACCATTTTAGCCTATCTCAGTTTTTGACAGGTGGTAATTTCATAGTTTTTATTTCTAAATATTTTATTATTTCCATTGTGATTTCCTACTTAATCATTGGATTACTTAAGTGTATCTTTAATATTTCAAACATATGTGCCTTTTAGGTTTCCTTTTTATTGTTGGTTTCTAATTTAAGTGTACCATGACAAGAGATTGTGGTTTATATGGACACTTTACTTTGAAATTTGTAACCTCATTTGGATGGTCCATTTTTTACAAGTTCCACTAGTACTTGAAATTAAAAGCTTTATTCTATTAGTTGGATATAAGATGTGTGTATGTTTATGCACATATATTAACTCAAACTTGATAACTTTATTTTTCAAATTTTTATTTTCTTGTAATCTTGTTCTGGTTGATCAATTCATTTTTAATGTAAGTGTGTTCAAATTACCCACTATATTTTGCAGAATTGTCCTTATAATTGTCAGTTTTTGCTTAACTAATGTCGAGACCATGTTGTTAGCTGCACAGAAGTTCATGATAATTATGTATTCTTGGTGGATTGATACTTATATTATGTAGTGTCCCATTTTTATCTTTATTAATGCTTATATTCTAATTTTTCTGGTGTTATTAACTCTCTACCATCTGTTGTGTATATGTGTGTGTGTGTGTTTGTGTGTGTATTTGCCTGGTGTATCTTGTTTCATTCTTTGTTTTCAAATTTTCAGAATCTTTTTAAGCCATGTATCTTGAAAGAAGCAAATAACTTAACTTTTAAAAAATACAACTTTTAAAAGAGATAAAATTGTCTCTATTTTCAGGTAACAGGATTGTATACCTAGAAAATTTGGAGGTTTCTACCACCATCAACAACAAAAACCCTCCGAGAACTCATAAGTGAGTTCAGCAGGTTCACAGGACATAAGATCAACAAGCTAAAATCAACTGCATTTTTATATACTAACAGTAAACAAGTGGAAACAAAAATTTTTTTAAATGCAAACCATTTACAGTTGCTCCAAAGAATATTAAATATTCAAGTATAAATCTAACAAAAATGTATGGAATCTGTATGATGAAAATTACAAGATGCTGATGAAAGAAATCAAAAGTGATCTAAATAAATGAAGAAACATTCCTGTGTTCATGGACTGGAAGACTCAACATAATAAAGATGTCAATTTTCCAAATCGATAAATAAATTTAATGCGATTCCTATGAAAATATCTATAAGATTTTTTTGTAGACATAGTTAAGATTATTCTAAAATTTATGTGAAATGGCAAAGGAACTAGAATAGCTAAAACAATTTTGAAAAAGAATAAAGTAGGCAGAGTCAGTGTACCTGATTTCAAGACATATGTAGCTACAGTAATCAAGACTATTGTGGCATATATAGAGGAACAGACACACAGATCAGTGGAACAGAATAGAGAACCCAGAAAGGGACCCACACAAATATGCTCAACTTACTTTTGACAAAGGTGCAAAAACAATTCAGTGAAGGAAGGATAGCCTTTCCAACAAATGGGCTGAACCAACTGGAGATCCATAAGCAAAAAAACAAAACAAACAAAAAAGCAAAACCCACCTAAACCTAACACTGTATACAAAAATTAACTAAATGGACTCAAAGTGAATGATAGACTTAAATGTAAAATGCGAAACTATAAATATTTAGAAAAAACATAAGAGAAAATCTTTGTGATGTACAGTTAGGCAGAGTTCTTAAATTTGATACCAAAAGCACAAATCCCTAAAGGAAAAGCTAATAATTTGGACTTCATTAAAAGTAAAAACTGTATTTCTGGGAAAGACTCTCTTAAAAGGCTGAAAAGAAAAATTACAACTTGGGAGAAAATATTTGCAGAACGCATACTGGCCAAATGATTTGTATCTAGAAAATATAAAGAATTCTTAAAGCACAATAGTAAGTAAACAATCAAGTTAGAAAAATGGGCCAAAGACATGAACCAACACTCAAAGAGAACATACAGAGATGGCAAGTAAGCCCGTTAAATGATGTTCAACTTCATCAGCCCTTAAGGAAATGTAAATTAAAACCGCAATTGAGTTATCACTAACACCTACCTGTATGGCTAAAATTAAAAATGGTGACTACACCAAATGCTGACAAGAATGCAGAAAAACTGGTTCACTCATACAATGCTGGTAGGAATGTTAAATGGTATAGCCACTCTGGAAAATAGTTTGGCAGTTTCTTTTAAAAGTAAACATGTACTTATCATATGACTCAGCAGCTGTACTCCTGAGTATTTACCACAGAGAAATGAAAACTTATGTTCATGCAGAAACTTGTACATGAATGTTCATAGCAGCTTTATTCATAATAGCCCAAACCTGGAATCTATCCAATTTTCCTTCGATGGGTGAATGGATAAGCAAACTGGTATATCCATGCCAAAGAAAGTACTCAGCAATAGAAGGAATGAAATATCGATAAACGCAACAACTTGGATGAAACCCAGGGGAATAATGATGAGTGAAAAAAAAAGGTTACATACTAATGATTGCATTTACGTAGCACTCTTGAAATAACAAAATTATAGAGATAGAGAAAAGATTAGTGGTTGCCAGGGGTTAGGGAAGGGTGGGTAGCAGGAGGGAGCCTTGTGGTGATGGTACAGTTTTCTCTCCTGATTGTGGCAGTAGTTACAGGAAGCTCTCTCTGTGCAGGCTATTTGTTCAGGAATCTTTTGCACTTTGCCATCCAAAAGGAAAGATAATGACAACCTGAAAACTTTCTGAGAACATTGTTACAATTGAAAAGTGGTTTCCACAGAAGATGCAGAAATTTGTTTTCTTGGAATTAATCATGACATGGAATCTACAGTATTGATCAAGGAGAATTACAGTTTAATTTCATATTCATACAGTATATGGACAATAAAAATTATTCCTTCTGATTCAATATGTTAAATGTTGGATCTCATCTGGATACATTAAAAAGTCATTCAACTTTTAAGAAGTATGTAGACGTGTGGCCTTTTATCAACTAGAAGATTTCCTATAATGTTGATTGGAAAATCATTCTGATAGCTATCCTTCTAAAATTTTAGGAGGTAAAAGATTTAAGATTGCTAAATGTTTTCCCTTTGACTTACTCTGGACTACCATTAGGAAAACATGTAGTTCTGAAATAATTGTTCTCCAATTAAAGAAGGAGTTGGAAAGGACTTCTTACTTCAAGTCCTTTCCTGAAATATCAATTTTTATAAATATCCATCTGTTTGGGTTATAATTTCCCTTATCATAATGGGTATGTAAACACACATCTCGGTTTTTAAATATGGGTTTTTAAAATAAATAATGCAGGATACACCTCTTGAATGTTCTCAATATATCATCGATTAAAATGATACTAATCTGTAGGAGGCAGATGCAAAACTTGGATAATAGAATTTTTGGCTAATTAAAAAAATACATTAGTAAATTCTTTTAACAATTAAATTTCATTTCACAATTGTTTATTGTGATTAGTGATATATTTGAACATATCTTTACTACTGTCTTTATTTTGTTTTCTTTCCCTTTTTATAATTTTTCTTCTTGTTTTCTGCTGAATTGGTAAATGCCTTTATTCCATTAAATATTCTTCTGCTTATTTTGAAACTATAAATTACATTTCTATCTTTGCTGTTGTTACCCCTATATTTTTAACTATGTAACAATAAATTTTCATTAAAAATTTTAAGTTATTCTTTATCACCATTCTCCTAAACACACTGAGGGTCTTGGCAAGATTTAGCCACTTACAGAACAACTCCTGAAATTATTATTATATAGAGTTTGAGTTTTTCCTCTTTTTTTTAAGTAAAAAAGTTAATTATTGCAGTCAGTGGTTAATTAAGATATATCCACTTATTTTGTCAATTTCTTTGCTTATTATTATTTCTTTCATCCAATATCTTCCCAGCCCACCTAGTTCAAACCCTCATTCTTACTAGCTGGGAGGCATTAATGTTTCTGTACCTCAGTTTCCTCACTTTAAAATGAGGTTAAAAATTTATCTACCTCATAGTATTATTGTGAGGATTAAAAATAGTTGATACATGTAAAGTGTTAGCTATTGTTATAATTATTATTATGAGGCTCTTTTCTTTAAATTCAAGTTAATCTTTTAATGGATCTACGAGGGGTAAACTTCCCATGGGTGAAATATCTTTATTTTGTCTCTCTTTTGAATGCTAGTTTAGTTTTGGCATGAGAATCTAGCTAGATGGGAAATTATTTTCCTTCAGCAGTCTGGATAATTATTTCATCTATCAATGCTGATGAGAAGTGGGCTGCCAGCCCAGCTGTTATTCTTCTGTAGGCAACCTGTCTTTTTTCTCTGGTAGCTTTTAGGATTGTTCTATTTGCCCTTGATGTTTTTACAGTTTTCCTACAATATGGATTTATTTTTATTTATGCTGTGAACTTTCAGCCTGAGGACATGTCTTCAATCCTGGAAATTTCGCAGTCTCATCTTTTCAAATGTTGTTCCTGTCTTTGTCTTTCATCTATTTCCCCCTGGAACTCCTAAATATTTGTTTTGGAGCTTCTCCATCTATTATTCATGACTCTTTAACTTCTCTTAAGTAGTTTTTGTCTCCAGGTGCTGCATTTTGTGTGAATTTCTCGGCACTTTTTTCCAACTCTCTCTTTGGCTGATTTCAATCTAGACTATCCCATCTATTGAGATTTTTAATTTCAAAGAGTGCCTTTTTCCAAAATTCCTAATCAGTTCTTTTTCATATCTACGTGTTCTTGAGGATGTTCATTATTGCTGGTGGTGGTAGTTTCTATAAATAACTACTCAGTTGTGTAAATATCCGTAGCCATGCAGTGAGGTAAGGAAAATTCAGGACCTTGACCAGCTAAATCTTCAGGAGGGTGAATGCTTTAAGTTCATTCTATTTTATTTAGCTATAATTTTCATGAAACAGGTGCCTATTTTATGTAAAAATTACTCCACTGCAATGACAAGAATTCTTAAAATGTTTTATTTTCTACTTAGTTCCCTATTTCATCAAGCTCAGGGAATCAAAAATGTGTCTGCAACAAAAGTACTCACACTGCACACACATTCCCAGGAAAATCAAACTGAAGGGTAACAGGCATGCAAAAATACAGTACCCCCTCCCTTTTTTTTTTAACTGATTCCTTATTTCTTCTCAGGCAGTGCAATGGGCCCAGGTTAATTTGCCTGGCTCACAGAGGACAGTAATTAGGAGCCCAACGGATTCAGAACATTACTGGCTTAGGCACGATTTTGACAACCTGTCTCCGAACTCCCTTTGGAAAGCCCAGCAAACTCATTCTTCTATGCAAAGCCGTCCAACTTTTCAGAGAATCAGAAGGAATGTTAGGAAACATTTTCCTTGCCAAGAGGATACTAGCACCGAAGCATTTACTCACTGGTCCCTTTCAGTCTGCAAAATACAGCCAGTTGTCCTGGATGAGCTTTACTGTCTCCCAAGGGTAAAATGGTTTTAAGCTAGGACACTTTATTAATTCTGTTTCTTCAGGAGTTCAGCCTGAAAGTGTCCCTTTTATCTCAAAGGACTCTAAAGCCTTCAAAAAGTTCTGTGCTGGATGATAGCTCCTCGTGAAGATCAGCCTCCTCTGAAGTGCTGGTCTGGACTGAATCTCAAATCTAATATTGATTCTAACTAAATATGCTGTGGGGTTGGTTACAGTCACTGAACAATGGGCAAGGAAAGCTTTTGTTTTCAACTTTTTGTACATGGTATTAGCTATGTTAGCATTTGTGCTTTCAGATAAGTTTTTAACGTCTTTTTTTTTTAAGGAAATGAATGTAACTATTGCATATCTTTATACTTAAAACAAAAAAGATGTATATTATTACTTTAACCCTTATTACTGTCCTGTTGTATGGCTGTAGCAGTGTTTACAACATGAAATGCAAGAGCCCCTGTGCTTATCCTTTCCTTTATAAGTCCTTATATTCTCATATTCAGTTCCAAGTACCAAGTAGGGTAGATTTCTTGCTGATGAGTTTTATTTATGGGTGATTGTAGAATTTTAGATTTGGAAGATGATGTAGACACTAACGTTCTGATATAGATAGATAGGGTAACAAAGCACCAGTAAAGTCAAGATCAAACAGTTAACTAGTATCAGGTCTAGGATTAGAACTTATGGTTCCTAACTCCTGGTCTAATGCCCATGAAGGCAGAAGGGCCTATAAATACATACAAATATTTGGTCCATTCAGAAACCACCTGAGATATCCCTTATACTTCATAGTGAGTCTATTAGTAGTATAAAAATTGTTACTTCTGACATGTTACAAACAAAATCAACAATCTCCTGGACCCATTATGAGGTACTTAAGAACTTTTTTTGAGGGCTTTGAAAGGCAAAGGAAGATAGCCAAAGGAGCTCTCTGCAAATGGGCAGCTTTCCCAGATAGTCCCAGAAGGAAAAAAGAACGAACAAATTAGTGAATCAGAGTTCTTTTAATAGTTCTATTATGATGTCTAATTGTGAGTGGAAGACCCTATGACTTCATCACAAAGTTTAGCACTCTGGTTGAAAATCTTGACTAAACCTGCACTCTTTCAAGACACTAAAATTCCATCAAACTCTTGTCCCTTAAATGAAGAGACACCTACAACTCTCTGAGGTCATCATTCATGCAAAACCATACTCAGAATCACAGAGATCACCATTACAGGTAGTATATTGCCAAATACTTAGTGTGTATCAAGCAATCTTTTTTTTTTTTTTTGGCTGCATTGGGTCTTTGTTGCTACGCATGGGCTTTCTCTAGCTATGGTGAGCGGGGGCTACTCTTTGTTGCAGAGCACGGGCTGGAGGCGTGCGGGCTTCAGTAGTTGCAACACGTGGGCTCAGTAGTTGCGGCACATGGGCTTAGTTGCTCCGCGGCATGTGGGATCTTCTCGGACCAGGGCTCGAACCCGTGTCCCTTGAATTAACAGGTAGATTCTTAACCACTGCGCCACCAGGGAAGTCCCCAAGCAATCTTATTTAATCCATCTAGTAAACTGGTGTGGTAGATCTCATAATCGATATAGCCTCCATTTTATAAACAAAGAAACTGAGATTTAGACAAGTTATATGACTGGCCAGAGATCACGTAGCCAGTAACAGCAGGGCTGGGATTTGTACCCTTGTGTCTCTGACTGCAGAGTTTAGCTCCAAATCACTATAAGCTCCATTTTGTTACAGGTGGAAATGAGAGTTTATGAAAGAAGGTATTTCTATACCCCCTGTGCCTAGAACTGTGCCTGACACCTAATGGTACTTAGTAAATATTGGCCGGATACACAAAAGGATAAATTCACGAGGGTAAAAAGGACTGCCAGCATCTTCAAGTGGGTTTGTAAAGCTCCTACCAAATTTACAAGGTATGCTTGACCCAAGAAAGGTTTTCAAACGAGTCTTTGCTGTTACTTTGTTAGTCTCTCCCAAATTGCTTCAGAGGTGTCACAGTGTAAACTGCGAGGGTCCAAAGCTTTCTACTGTCTGTTTACTCTCAGCATGCTGTGCTGTTTAGTTGTAAACTGGTGAAGATACTATGTAGCAGGAAATATTTTTATCCCTGGAAAATAAATCTAGGGAATACGCCTTTTTTCGATCCTTGCTGTTCTTCAGTGTCTCTTAATGAATTTGCAAGAAGTATATTCTGAATGGTTAAGCATGGCCTCTTGAGCTGGCCTGAGCTGGAAGCCAGGTTCCATCCCTTATCAGCTGAGTGACATTGGTAGATTTACCTCTGCCTCAGCTTCCTCATTCAGAAAATGCTAGAGTTGTGGGGGAAAAATGAGTTAATTTCTATCAGAAGCGTGGCCTAGTGCCCAATATATAGTATGCGATCTATAAATGTTAGCTGTTACTACATCAAAAGTATCTTGTTTCCTTCAGTGTATGGAAGGAAACCTCATTCATTCATCAACAAACAGGTATTGAGTGCCTCCCAGGTGCCAGCCTCTGCTCCACGTGCAGAAGATAGAGAAACAAAGTAATTGTCTGCTTTCAAGGGCCTCACATCCCAGAAGGGGACACGGAAGATAAATAAAATAAGATGTACCGTGTGCCTGGTGGCAAAACATGACTCAAAAAAGGATGAGATGGTGGGGGAGGATTATTTCACACAGGTTGGCAAGGAAGGTCTCTGAGGGACACACCTGCGGGGAGTTAGCAAGACGCTATGGACACCTGGGAATAGAGCATTTCAAGAGAGGGAATTTCTGGCTTATTAAAACAAGAGAAGAAGGGAAAAGGCAAGGAGGCCAGAAAGCAGAGTGAACAAGGAGTGGCAGGAGACAGAGCCAGTGAGGTAGAAGGAGCAGGCAGACCCTGCAGGAGCTTGCAGGCCACGGTGAGGACTTTGGATCTCACCCCAGATGAGAGGATTTGACTGACATATTTGAAAAGGAACAGTCAGGCTGCTGTGTGGATACTTGTCTGTAAAGGGGCAGGGGCAGAAGCAGGAAGACCAGTTAGGACACTGTTGCATTTGTCCAGGTGAGGGAAGACAGAGGTTTAGCCCATGATGGTAACAGGAGGAAAATAAGTAGTGGTCAGATTCTGGATATATTTTAAATGTGGCGCTGACATGGTTTGCTTTGGGCTGAATCTTAGGTGTGAGAGGAGGACTGTCAAGGATGACCCCAAGGTTTTTATTACCAAGGCACTGGTAGATTGATTTTGCCATTTCTTCTGTTACTGGGACACTGGAAAGGAAGAATATATTAGGAGTCTCCAGAGAAACAGAACCAATAGCACGTGTGTATATATGTGTGTATATATATATATATATATATATATATATACACACATATATACATATATATGTATATATACATATATATAGAGAGAGAGAGAGAGAGAGAGAGAGAGATTTATTATTAGGAGCTGGTCCATGTGATTATGGAGGCTGATAGTTCCCAAGATCTGCAGGGTGAGTCGGCAAGCTGCAGGTCCAGGAGAGCTAATGGTGCAGTTCCAGTCCCAAGGCCAGCAGGCTCACGACTTAGGAAAAGCCAATGTGTTTCAGTTCCAGTGTGAAGGCAGGAGAAATCCAATGTCCCAGTTTGAAGGCAGTCAGGCAAGAGGAATTCTCTATTATTTGCAGTAGGGTCAGCCTTTTTGTTCTGTTCAGGCCTTCAACTGATTGAACGAGGCCCACCCACATTAGGGAGAGCAATCTGCTTTACTGTCTATTGATTTAAATGTTAATCTCATCCAAAAACACTCTCACAGAAACACCCAGAATAATGTTTGACCAAATATCCAGGTACCCCGTGGCCCTATCAAGTTGACACATGAAATTTACTACTATGGAGGAGAAGCAGATTTGGAGAGGAAATCAAGAGTTTTGCTTTGGACATGTTAAGTTGGAGGTATTATTAGACCTCAGAGGAGAGATGTACTCAAGCAACTGGGTGCATAGACCTGTGTCCTTGAGATGCAGTACTTTTTTCTTTTCCCTGTGCATCCCATATGCAATCCTGATATGAAATTCCTTGTATTAACATCGACTTTAATTGATCCTGCCCTAGTTTTTAAGATTAAATGCTAATTTACCAACACTGATTTAGCTATATCAGAAAACTTATTTCTTAAGACATCATGGTTTCTCATTTTTCTGAACCCCTTCACCTTTGCTGTTTCATCTTTCTGGATGCCCTTTCCTCATCTGTCCATCTGGAAAATATTTTTTAAAGATTCATGAGATGATATCACCTATTCCTTGAATCTTTTCCTAAATCATTTAGGCAAACTTCAGACTACAGACACTCCCATTCTTCCTTCTCTTCAGATTCTCCTTCCTTTCCTTTCTCTATTATTCTTTCTTTCTAGAAAATAGAAAGTTTTCATTTTCTCTCTTTATTATATAAGCATACAATTAAAGCAATAAAGAAAAGAATAAATGATAGTAGAAAGCACCTAAAATCCCAAAATAATGATGAATAACTAGCTTTCTAGAGTTTGCTAGATTTATATACACAAAATTACATAATTTTATAAAATAAGAGCATTTTTATAAACTGCTTTTGAAAATCACTTATATGTCATAAAGATTTTTAAATGTCAATCAATATAGCTGAATATGACTCATTTTTAACAGTTGCTTATTTGAGTATATGGATATAATATAGTTTTCCCATCCCCCAATAGTGGTTTTCACTTTTTTTTTGCTATGATAAGTAATGCGATAATTCATGTGTGCAATAATATATGAATCCTTTAAATTATTGCATATAATTCATTGTTTGGATATTATATAATTTATTTAGCCAGTCCCAAATTGATAGATATTTCAATTATAACACACACACACACACAGTTGAAAGAATGGAAGGAAGGAAGGAAGGAAGGGAGGGAGGAAAATGTAAGAAAAGGGAGAATTATTGGCTTATATAATTGAAACTTCTAGGGCATCTTGGCCGTAGGCCCACCTGGATTCAGGACAGAAATGGTGTCACGAGGACTCTCCATTTCTTGGCTCTGTTTTCCTCTGAGTTGGCTTTATTTTCAAATAGGCTTTGTCTTTGCTATATCAAAGCTGGCCCCAGGCAGCTCCAGGCATTTACGGTCCTTAACTTCCATGATTCCTGGAGGAGAAAAATGTTCCTTTCCTGGCATTTCCAGCAAAATTCCCAGAGAGAGCTTTAATTGGACCAGTCTGAGTCACACGTCCATCTTTGCATCAATCACTGTGGTCAAGAGGAAGGTGATTTGGGTGACCAACATGCCCCTGCAACCAGGGAACGTTCAGTCTCCCACCCCACTGCTAACTTCATGGGCTGAGAATATAGGTAGGAGGGTTTGAAAAGCTATAAAGGTGTTCTGTTACCAGATGACATGTGCATGGTAATTGAGAAGCCAAAAGCAACAATACTTAAGGAGATTAACATAGTTTAAAAAAAACAACAGTGCTTGTGTCAAAAAAAACCCAGAAGTTTTTAATGACTACAGATCTGTATAATGTCCATGGCTGGAACTTCATTTTAACCAACAGATGCCATGTTGCTTCTACTTTAAGGTTGGGTGACCCTGACCCTTGCCAATCAGCCTTTTCTTCTTGTCTTTTTGCAACATCTGTCAGTTACTAATCCACAGCTGGTGAGCAGAACTGGATCAATAAACTTCCCCTGTCTGAGCGGCCATCACTTCAGCCCTATGCCTCGTCTGTTCCTTATGGCACCTGAGGTATTACAAGCTTTTTCCTTCTCCCATGCTGAAGATTTTCTTTAACAGAGAATTGGCAGGAGGGGATGCAGAAGAAATGAAAAGCGTGGCAGCCAAAGCTGAGACCTTTGTTTTAGATCTCACAGGCGCTAACTAATACACTGATCCTAAAATGGTCACATTTCACATTCGATGATTTTCTGGCCTCCCCAAAAGCCAACGTATAACCAGAGTCATGACTGGACCAAGGTATGTGGATGCCTGGATAGGTTAATCATTTGGTGGACCTTGAAATCACTTTGTTTGGCATTTACTCGAAGAAGAAACTGGGGGTAGCAAGAAGAGGTTCCATCCTTAGTAGCTGTTCCCCCTCCGTAGTCCCAAACTTGTATACCCCAATCAGTAAGACAAAACCCTTGTGGTACCAGGACATACTCTTCTTAGCAGGCAGATTATCCACTGTCTACCTTTGCGTGACTCTAGGGTCTCACAAACCCCACCCCACCACTACACCAGGCAGATGATGCTAGCATGCCTTCTAAACATGCACAGTGCTCCCCCAATGTATTTCTAGACAATACGGTTTTCTCCACCTCATCGCACACTTAGTTGGGTCATCCTTATACCTGCCCAGCTCAGAGAAAAGAAGAGAAATTTGAGGAAGCTGACATTAACAAGCGGATCACTAAATTTCGGAGCCAAAGTTAACCAATTCCGAGCCAATGTGAACCAGAATTTGGTGACATCAAGAAGAGTGAAATGATAGTATGTGTGTGATGGAGGACGAAGATTGGGTTGGAGAGAGAAGGAGAGTTTGCCAGCAAAACAAGATGAAACAGAAAACTATTTTCAAACACTTTTTAGCTGTGGAACCTTTTCTTCAAAGGCAATCTTACTCCAATTTGAGTTGAGTTGAAGAGCGGCCAAGAACCAACCAACTCCTCTCCCCACCATGCCCAGCCCCTGAGGCCCCTCCCAGGGAATTCTTAGGGCTCAACGTGGCTTAAAAACTGCTGACCTAGACTGTCTACTAGAGTGACAGTGAAGAATGCAGTTTGCTCAAAGACAAACTGATGTTGCTTAGGCTTTGTTCCAGTGTTAAAAAGGGAGCGTTCAGCTGAGGAACAGGCAATATTAAACCATTAAGCAGATAGCTTTGGGCGATTTTTCATCTGACAATGAAAGTGATGCTTTGTATACTTAAACTGTTGTATCTTATTATTTTTTTACCTTTTGAATGGCATGAGTAGAACGGTAAACCTTCCCTTAATATTGGCTGTCATTCTAACTAAGCTTAGGTTAATCTAATTTTTTTTTCCAATCCCCTTCTCACAGGTTTTGTCTTAACTGTGACAAACCCATTCCTATGACTCCCTCAAACTCTGGTCAGTCAAGAGCTGACTACAATTATGTTAGCCTGTTGTATGATTTATCTTTCCTTCTCTCCACTAGATTATTAAGCTCCCCCGGGGAGGAAAATGTTTCTGTTCAAGTATGCATCCCTTGCGCCTAACGTAGGACTTGTCAATAGTCAATAAATATTTGCTGGATGGGTGACAATAGCAGCAACAGAAGGGCTCCAAGACACCACCACCAACAACAACAACAACAAAACACAAAGTTGAATTCAGACAGGTGCATAAGACAGAGGCTTTGGAGTTGATTTGGATATGAGTTATGTAAGCTCTTTAAGCCTCCATTTTCTCATCTGTAAAATGGGGATAATAAGATGGTGGAGTTACATCTCTCTCAAGTGTGTAGTTGTAATCACCTTAAAACCCTTACACCATCCATGAAGTGAAATAAATATGCATGGTGTATTACATTCCTCTACTGATTCTGAGCAACTTCCCTCCCTCCCTTTTTCATTTCTGAGCACAGAAGAAAGAGATGGAATATACATATACACACAAAACTGAGAGCATGTAGTTGAATTCATGTTAGAGCACATTTGGGCCAATTCTAGTTTACATACCTCCTAGGGTTGTTGGGATTATTAAGTTGGTTAACACAGGAAAAGCCTTGCCTAATATCTGACCATGGCCATGGGTGTACAATAAACATGAGCCATTCCCCTTGCTGACAGACAGCTGATGCTCTGAGAGAATCTGTAAGAGGCTGGCTCTACTCCATTTGCCTTTCTTCCACCCCTGCACCTCTCTAAGCCAATTTACAGAATACCTCAAACCCCTGAGAAACAACATTTTGAAAAAACAAGCCACACCTGACTATGATTTTCTTATATTGCATTCACATAGTTTCTAGTCTTCCTCTCCTCGGGACTACTGTTCAGGACTGGTCACAACTCCCTTTCCCATTCTGTAATTTTGGTAAACTGAACTGTTCACTCTTTCATTTACTCATGCTCCCTAACACAGATACGGAGCTCTGTCATGGCCAGGCCCTGTGTTAGGTCCAAAGACTAACAGAACACAAGCGAGAGACAGACAAGTAGATAGACAATTATAATATAATGTGATAGTATAAGTGCCAAGACAGAGAACTGCACACAATTTTCAGAGCACCAAGAAGGTGACTAACCCAGAGTTGGGCTGAGGGAAGCCTGGCCAAAGACAGCCTTCTGGAAGAATTTCTCCTTAGCTGAAACCCTCCTAAGCATTGTAGCAAGAGCCTTCTGTTAAAGTGAGATCTGGGTAAAAGTCAGTGATCTTAATTTCATAGAAATGTAGACCCTTAAAATTAGAAGGAACCTTAGGGACCTTCTTCTAATGTCATGTTTCTTCAATAGTGTGTGTGCTCTGGGGGTCAGACAGCCTGGGTTCAAGTTCAGACTCTGCCACTGTTCATCTCTGGTTTGGGGAAAGTTCCTTAAGCTTTCTGTGCCTCAGTTTCTTCACCAGTGAAGTGGGGGCCTAATAACAGAACCTGCAATAGAGCAAGTTTTCAGTGACTGTTGACCATTAAAATTATATCCTAGGCTATTGCTGATCACCAGTAAATGTTTACTACAAAAAAGTACAATTTTTCAGTTCTTTATTTGTTAAATAATTGTTTTTGAAGTTAACAATTTGGCTGCTGATAGGCCTCAATAAATAAGAGATTTTATAAATATTTTCCCCAAATTTCAGAGGTCTTCAACGTCTTACATGGAAGCCAGACCTTGTTCAAGGCCTTGTTATCTCAAACTACTTAGCACTGGGAATAGAGGTACACGTGAAACAGAACGAAAGGCTTTTAAAAAATTTGTCTGCCATGGACTTTAGATAACTTTCTGCTAATAACCATAAAACTATTATATACATATTTAAATACATGAACAAGAAAATAAACCCCATTAATTCACATTCCTCTCAAATTTATGACCTGGTCTAGAGCTAAGTAAACTCTTTTGTAATTAAAAAGTGAAAATTAATCACATAAACAGGGTCTTTTTTTTTTTTTTTGGCTGAGTTGGGTCTTTGTTGCTGCGCGGGCGGGCTTTCTCTAGTTGCGGTGAGCGGGGGCTACTCTTCGTTGTGGTGCACAGGCTTCTCACTGCGGTGGCTTCTCTTGTTGCGGAGCACGGGCTCTAGGCACACAGGCTTCAGTAGTTGCAGCACACAGGCTCAGTAGTTGTGGCGTATGGGTTTAGTTGCTCTGCGGCATGTGGGATCTTCCCGGACCAGGGATTGAACCCGTGTCCCTTGCATTGGCAGGTGGATTCTTAACTACTGCGCCACCAGGGAAGTCCATGTAAACAGGGTCTTGTTAGGAATATTTAAATACTTAAGGAAACAAACTTTTGAAACACCCCTTGTCCATGGGGATGTCACCTACATACAATTGGTTCACTAGGTAGAAGGAGCTCATTAAAGTAGGTCTAAGAGGCCAGTAATTGTTAGACTAGACAGAGTGCATGCTTCAAAAGTTATAAAATTCTAAATCTTTAAAGATATTACATAGTTAGGATTTTCAGTTAAATAACTACTGACCGTTCCCCCTAATAAGGAGGTTTTATTATACAGAGATAGACATTAACATGACACTCAAAGTACTAATGCTGAAAAAGTCTAGTCAAATGCCCCCTTCTGGGATTTTTGCCTTTGTGTTGCTGCTTCCCTACTGCTTAAAGGTCAGAATTCAACACATCCAGTTAAGGTTAGGGAAGGGTCTTGAACCCTGGGTGCTAGTGATTCTGGCAAAGCAGATGGTAAGGGGAGTGTGGTCTTTGTCACAGACTACCTGCCCAGGCAATTGTGAACTTAAGTAGATTTACAACTGCCTTCGATATTTACTCTCTCCTACACAGAGCTTTCTACAGTGTGTTTCATTTTGTGGGAGATAACAGGACTTTGGCACCGCTAGGCTAAACAAAGTTAAACATGCTTTGTTGAAAGATTTCTTGCGGCCTTCACCATGGTAATGAATCTTTGAGAGAGAGATGCAGTACAGATCATCTCCTAAACTTACTTGACTCAGAAACCTTTCTGGTGAAACATGTTATAGGACCAGGTTCTTCAGAACACGCTCTAGAAAACAGTGTACTAATACATCTGCTGCATTGCCAAAGTAAAAAGTGTAATCAGCTTGAATCCTTTCAATGGTAGCCTGGTCCCGAGGATATTAGTCTAGACTTCTGGATGGCCTTGCAGGGTCTGGCTCTTGCTTTTCTCCCAGCCTCGGACTCATTTCTCATCACACCCTCTTACGCTCACGCTCCTGTGAGAGGAAACGAGTGTGGATTTGCTGAAACAATAGGTCTCAGAGCCTCGCTCCACTCTTTCCTAGCTCCCCACTTCGTACCCCCGACCAACCTTAGCTTGGCTCACGTCTACCCAGTTTTGAGCATGAGTTCTGGAGAAGCCTGCTTAGACCTCCAAGCATGCACTTGAGGCCTCTTTTACGTGTTCCCATACCCACTTCATGTTAGTCCCATATTAGTCCCTGCATCTACCGCCCTGAGTCTTGTTGGCCATCATTGAGGTTGGGACTGTGTTCTTCTTTTTTTTTCTCTTTATTGAAGTATAGTTGATTTACAATATTGTGTTAGTTTCAAGTGTACAGCAAAGTGATTCAGTTATATATATATATGTATATATCTATCTTCTTTTTTTCAATTCTTTTCATTATAGTTTATTACAAGATATTGAATGTAGTCCCTGTGCTATATACAAGAGGTCCTTGTGTTTGCCTATTTTACATGTGGTACTGTGCATCTGTTAATCTCATACTCCCAATTTATCCTTCCCCTCTCCTGCCCCTTTGGTAACCGTAAGTTTGCTTTCTACAATACGTTTGTTTTCTGTCTGTGAGTCTGTCTCTGTATTGTAAATAAGTGCATTGGTACTATTTTTTAGATTCCACATAAAAGTGATATCGTATGATATTTGTCTTTCTCTGCCTGACTTACTTCACTTGGTGGGATCATCTCCAGGTCCATAGGGACCGGGTTCTATACACTGTCATGCTGCACTCCCAGTGTCTACCACAGTGCCTGGCACACAGCAGGCCATAACTATATTCATGGAATTACTGAAGTGATAGCTCTCGTTAGATGGTTGAGGGCACACCCCACTGCTGCCAGTAATTCAGGACTGCCTGGGCCCACTCTGTGGGCACATATAAAGGTTTGCTTACCCGTAGGTGGGCAGCAGGGGATTCCTAGTCTCCCTTGGTCACCAAGTATTCTTTAGGGGACAATTAGGAAGCCAGTGCTATTTACTGATCCACATGAATAGGGCTGCAGAAGTGGCACATACACTGGAGCTTCTACACAGAGACCTCTTTCTTGACTCTGAGACACTGAGCCCTATCAGATGGACATGGGAGGATGTCGCAGAATTGACCTAAAGAACAGGGAATCGGGTTCAACTTCTTAGAACTGCCAGCTTTGGCTTAGAGGCAGAGCCTCAGGACCACCTGGCACAGGTACTTCTTCATCCAGCCCTTCTTCTCCTTGGCATCCAGTCTCGGGATACAACCACGTAATTTCTTTCTCGTCACTGCTATGGCATCTCAGATTTCTTCGCCATTCTAGAGCAATAGCACTCATGATGTATCCATAGCTCCCATCCGGAAGTTTGGCTTTGTAGCAGGCTCACATAAAAAATAAAGATGGTCATGATACCAGAGTGCTTGGTAGGCAGAAGGGACTAAAATCGCTTCCCCAGAACATGGACTTCTCTATGACTTTCAAGGAGTACTTTACGATGGTGACCAGCAAAGCTGGCAACCTTATAAGGAGATATCATGAGAATCTAGAAGTAGCCAGTATAAAAGCCTTGGCTTCTTCTAAAGTCACTGGAGTAGATGAACATCTCTAACTCAGGGTAACTTGCCTATGTTGCTCAAGACTTAAGTCTTGTTCACTTCCTGCTTTTCTCTTCTAATCGTCCTGCACAGTTAGGATGGGGTTTCCGACCTCAAGTGTGTCACAGTGGAAGACTTACTGCACAGGTCAATTTCCTCAAAGACTCGCCCCCCCCTCCCCCCGCCCCCATTCGCCATCACACAGCTTCACCGTCCTTCTTTTCCCCACATTTCGGTCTTGGAGCTCATGGCTGCCACTCCCACTGTCTGGACGAGATACAAGATTGGTGCCTTGTGTGTGTGTGTATGTGCATATACCCATGAACAGTCAGCCAGCTTTTCTTTGTGTGCTGTAGTCCACTCATGCACTAAACTCAGGCAGCAAACTATACTGTGGTTGTGCAAGAGTAGCTCCACTTGTCTTCGGGGAGCTCTGGGGTAAAGCCACAAAATGTGCCCCTCCACCTGCTCATCCCCCAAAGGGAAGGATGCAAATTCTTGTGTATTTTTGGCTTCCTTTCATCATAGGAGAGGTAAACAGTTCAACGGGAATGCATGTTGCTGCTATCGTTGGAATTTTTTTTTTTCCGAATGACCAACTCTCAGTGAAAAGTTAAATTCTGAGGCATAGGAAAAAAGCTAGAATTAGAACCCAAGTCTCCAGACTAAAGACTCAATGCTCAAGACCCTCAAACTTGCTGCCTCTGTAAATCAAATTGCAATCTTGTATGGGTGATGTAGGTGCCACGGGGTAGGAGGAGGGGTAAGAATTAGACTCTAGTGCAGAGAGAGGAGAGTGAATGCAGAGTCATAGCTTCCTCTCTGCAGTGAAACCATATGTTTCCTGAATTAATAGAGATATTATTTAGTGAACATGTGCAATAGACAAAGGCCACTTCGTGATGTCTTTTTCTTAAAATTTCTTCTAATTTTTTCTATGTTTTTAGAATCAGAACTGACTTTTTGCTATAGAACTCAGTTTAATTTCCTAACAGACTTGAAGGAGGGGCAGTTAGTTATGATACACAAAGTTGTATGTTAACTAACTAGCCCTCTGAAGAAGTATGGCAACTTCAGTGAAAGATACTCTTTCACATTGGTTTCACTGCTTAGAGGTAACCTCACACCATGCCACTCAAGATTTTGCTGCCCATTTTACCAGATAATCCAATGGATGTTAAAGATATAGTTCACCATATAGACCTGATTAATTGAAGAAAAATATAGCTTCTTATTGCTGACACTATGAGGTTAGAAATAGCATCCTATGCTAATCTGCAATGCCAAGAAATGAAGATGGTTTAAATCAGATCTCATGACTAATGCATGAGATCCGAAGTTCTTTTATTCCTGGCTATTTTAGAAAACTGAGGTGTATTTTTACCCAAAAAACTAATTCTATAAGATTTATTGAGGTAATACAAAATGCCTTATTATTAACAGCTCACAATCAAGATTTTTGTCCTACTAATGATCACAGCAACAGTTTCTCCATTTTAATTTTTTCAAAATTATGTATTTGCAATGGGTTAAGTCCAGATTCAAGTATATTATATTTGATCCTTAGTTGTTGTTAGTGGGGAGTTGTTTTTTTTTTTTGATACTCAATATCTGGGGAGATGACAGAAAGTTTAGATCACTTTCTGTGGTTGTTCTTCCATTTTAATTGTACTTATTGTGAACTCATTTAAACAGAAAGAAATATATCTAGCTATAAAGTATGCCTGGCATATTTGCTTGTTTTTGTTTTGGTTATGACAAACTGAAATACTGTGTTTTTCCTATAGCTCTAATCCATGAAATCTGCAATCTTTCCACTTGATTTACGAAGGACCCTTAATTACTGCTGTCATTAGCACCTAGTGTTCAAAACAGTCTGTTAAAATGTACTGTTAGTCTCACCTCCAAGTCCCTGCTTGCTGTATTTTAATTTTTTTCCAAGGGTAAGTAAAACAATAATTGCCCTAATAGCAACAATCATGATGTACAGCGAATTAAATAATATTACAAGTTTTTTGTTGCCTATTTCTTTTTGTTCATAATTTGGCATTTGTGTGTTAAGACTGGCCTAGAGTTTGAACAAGTGTCCACAAGCAGGGTTACTACTAGCGAGGACTTATTACCTGGTTTCTAAAAACAAGCCACTCATTTGCCTTTTTCTTTCCACACGGATAGGGATGACAGACAACTGCTGCGAAGCTTCAGTGTTTCCGCCTGGTCATGCACAGTTCTGCAATATAATGTATAAATGTATAACAACAACTTGGGATCACTTGATACCTCGTTTGGAATAAGGAAATTAAATCCAGCCAGGCGCGTCCCCACGGTCGTCCGCGCGCACACACATACACACATATACACAGGCGCGCGCGCGCACACATACACACACACGCGCGCGCGCGCGCGCGTCAAAAGTTGATTCATTCCCGAGATCCCCCAGAATCTTTCTTTTTCTCTTTTCTGCCAGCGCCGGCTTCCCAGTCCGGGTGGCAGTGAGGTTGGGGGCGTGGGAGGGGCGGGGAGGACGAGCAGAGGGAGGCGGGAGGCGGGAGCCGGGTGCCGGTCCGCGCCGCGCCCGCTCCTGCCGGCGGAGAGTCCGCGCCGGGTTTTGCGCCGTGTCCCCGGGCTTGTCTCACGGCCTCCAGCCGCCGCCGCTGCCGTGTTTACTGAGCTCGCGCGTCCTGATATCACTCCGCTGGCATGGAGGAGGAGGAGGAGGTGGAGGAGCGAGAGGAGGAGGAGGAGGCGGCGGCGGCGGCGAGCAGTTGATCATTGTGATGGTGGCAGGAGCAGCGGCGGCAGCGGCAGCCCAGCCGAGCGTTAGGGGCTGCTCTCCGCGCGGCGTTTTGCAAAGGACTTCACCGATCTACTTTTGCAGTCGCCTCGGACTGTCCATGTGTTTACTTCCCCCAGCCCGAGGATTCGATATCTAGGTTCCTGTGAAATGCAACTGAGCAGCCAAAGTACTTTGAGAACACGGGGCGGCATAAACACCAAAACTTTTTTTGTGGAAGGAAAATGCAATAAGCAAGCTTGCCGTTTTCCGATGCGGTGTGGAGTGAGTGTGTGTCGCGCGTGTCCGCACTGGAGGCATATGCTTGTGTGTGTACATGGGGTGTGTTTTTCGGTACGTAGGGAGAAAATGCTTGCCAACCACCGGAAATCTCCTGGAATTTATTAGAAAATAATGGATTATAAAAAGAAGGCAGGCGAAGAACGGATCTTCCCTTGAGTTGCAACCCGATTTGCTGCTGGCTCAGTTTGTTGTGATTCTTTTTGTTGATAGGTGTCTGATGGTATTCTGATAACACCCCCCTTTTTTCCCCTCGAGCTTTACAGTTTAAAAAAAGGAAACAACAACAACAAAAAAACCACCCCAAAATCTCTCCCCCTTTTTTTCGCCCGGTCGGGATCGCTGTTTCCATCCATGTGCTTGCGTCTCCCCCGCGTTCCACTTAAACTATTTTAATCCTTGGACCCAAGGAGGAGGCTGATAGGGGGTGGATAAAAAAAGTTCTTCCAAAATAGTGTGCCCGGGGAGCAGGATGGGGGATTTCGCAGCCCCCGCTGCTGCCGCGAATGGCAGTAGTATTTGCATCAACAGTAGCCTGAACAGCAGCCTCGGCGGGGCCGGGATCGGTGTGAATAATACTCCCAATAGTACTCCCGCTGCTCCGAGTAGCAATCACCCCGCTGCCGGCTGCGGCGGCGGCGGCGGCGGCTCCGGGGGCCCCGGCGGCGGATCGGCGGCCGTCCCCAAGCACAGCACGGTGGTGGAGCGGCTCCGCCAGCGCATCGAGGGCTGCCGGCGGCACCACGTCAACTGCGAGAACAGGTACCAGCAGGCTCAGGTGGAGCAGCTGGAGCTGGAGCGCCGGGACACCGTGAGCCTCTACCAGCGGACCCTGGAGCAGAGGGCCAAGAAATCGGGCGCCGGCACGGGCAAGCAACAGCACCAGAGCAAACCCCAGCAAGATGCGGAGGCTGCCTCGGCGGAGCAGAGGAACCACACGCTGATCATGGTGAGGGCGCGCTGGCAGCGGGCACGGGGCGCGCGCGTGGGGGAGGCGTGGAGCTTCTTCCACGGGGGGCACGGGGATCTGATTTGCACCGCGGGCGAAGCGGGCTGAAGCCGAAGGGTTAACGTCAACTTTTGTGAGGTAAAAGCTGCCGTCGCCGCTACCTGTTAATCTGTCAGGGTTGTCAGATTTGGGGAAGAGGGGGCGAGAGGGGGAGAAGCCAGTCACGACTGCGAGGGGCGGAGGGAGCCTGGAGGAGCGTCGGAGTGAGGCACTGGAAAAGTTTTACCCCCCTCTCCCTTTCTTAGATACCGATTTGAAAGAGTGAACCCAGAGTTGAGACCTCGCTCCTCCTCTTCACCGCTCCCCACCCCACCCCTCGCCTGGCCGCCTGGGCTCCCCAGACCGGTCCCCCTTCGCCCACCCCTCTCAGCACGTCCGCCGAGTGCAGGGAGAAATTGATGCTGTCGCAGATTCTGGGCGGGCACCAGGCCCTCGAACCTGGGGGGAGGAGGAAGAGGAAAGGAGATGCTCTCGCCTCCTCTCCCCAGCTCACCCTCTTTGGGCTGAGAAAGTCTGAGAGTTTTGTGAATGAACTTTGAGGTGGGTGAGAAGCAAGCGAAGGTGGCTGCGCGCGCGCGTCCACGAGAGCGCGCGCGGATGCGGGGCGCGGATGCGCTCCCTCGCAGCTCGAGACCCCGGGCTGGCCCGGCAGGTGGAGCGGCTCCGAGGGTCGCGGCACTCGCCGGGGCGGGAGGGGAGAGCGACGCCCTGGGCTTGCGCGGAGAGTCCCCGCCACGCAACTTCGCCGGGGATTCTCTCCCCTCCTCCTCTTAAACTTGCTTGTACAGAGCTCTCTCCGCTGCTCTCCCGCCCCGCTCCCCGCCAACTTTCCGGGCCAGTCTGATAAGCCCGGAGGAGTGGAAGGTAGCGGGGAGGTGAAAGAGGCTTAAATGGCTGGGTGGGTGGGTTGGAGGTAGGAGGAGCAGCCAATGGCTTAACTTCTCCGGGAGGAAGGGGCAGTTCCCACCCCCTAACCCTGAGGGTAGAATCCTTTCTCCTATCTCCACTCTCCGGTTCTTTTGCTTTCCTTTCGTTGGGGGGGGAGCCGGAAGCTTGAGAAAGGTGATTGCAGCCCCCTCCGCCACCGCACGGCCCGGATTTGGGCTGCGCGCGTGTGCGGAGTGGGGCGGGCGGTGGGAATCCGGGAGCGTAGCGGGGCCGCGCGCCTTCTCGCGTTTCCCCTGCAGACCGCACCTCGATCGGCGGCGCGGGAGGCCCTCTCGCTGTGCGGCTTATAAATCGCGCACGTCCCCGGTCTGGGGGGTCGTCGGCGTCGGAGGTGGTGCGGGTGCGGGCGCGGGCTTTCGCTGGGCGTTCCGTGACAAAGAGCCGGCTTGGGGGAGGGGAAGAGGAGAGGCCGCCGCGCTCACTCCCCACCCTCCCCACCTCCCCCCACCCCGCACGTGAAGAGGAACAATTTGTTTATCTTGGGCTTCAAGAATCCTTCCCTCCTCCCTGCTCTCCGAGGCCGCCCAGCCCCTCCTCCCTCTCCTCCCTCCCCTCCCTCCTCGGCGCGATCCTGCCCAGTCCCGCCGGCAGCACCTTCCCTCCTCCCCTTCCTCGCCCCACCACCCCGGTACTCCTTTTCCTTCTCCCACCTTCCTCGAGCCCGCCTTCCCCCTCCCTTCTGGAACGCGGCCGTGGGGGAGGGAGCGGGAGGCGCTTTGTCCGCCTGGCGGCCTGGCTCGCCCGGGAGGCCGCCCGGCTGGGAGGGGCGCTGCGCCCCGAGGCCCTGCCCCTCCCCCGCGGCCGCCCCCGCCCCGCGGGCCCGCGCTCCCCCCCCCACCGCCCTCGCCGCCGAGCTTGCCCGGAGCGCGAAGAAGAGGCGGACTCGTTGGGGAGGAAGAACGACGGTCACAGAGTCAGGGAGGGAGGTTCTCGCTTTACAAACAGGAAGCCGAAAACCACTGACACACTGTAGCTTTTCTGATTGTACCCGGAGGCGGGGTCGGACCTGCATCTTGACTGTATCTCGCATGCCCTGCTGGTACCTATTTCTCTCCCATTCCCCGCGCCCCCTTCGCGCTCTGCCACCGATGGGGAGACCCACTTCGTGAACCTAAGACTCAAGTAGTATTTGAAAGGCGCTGAGAATATCGTCGTTGCCTGCTCCACGCCCTCTTTTCCTGTGTTTGTACGCCCCACAAGCTCGGATTGCGTAGGAATGGGCTTCTTTTCGGGCGACTCCAAAAATCTCAGTCCCACGGCCTCTCTCCCGACCTTTGGGGATGGAGGACTGTTGTGGCATTACCTCGCCAGCTGAGCAGCGCTGGAACAAAAAGCCGGTGCCCGGTCGCTTTTGATCGCGGGCGAGAGCAGCAGAGTTTGCGGCCGGAAAGTTTTAGCGTTTGGGTTGTGTTCTCTCGAGGGTGCCATATCTGCCCTGGGAGGGGTAGTGGGGGCACTCCGGGTGCGCGCGCCTGGGTTATGATACACCCGCAGGTGGGAGCAAACCCAGGGTCTTGAAGTTACCTGGAAGGAGGTAGCAAGCCCAAGCCAGAGCTTACTTTTGAAAATGAAAAAAGGTAGTGCTTACTGGAGTGGATGAGACCGAAGCAGGACATTTCATGGTGAATCCCAGTTCAGCAGGTTAACAGACTTGAAAAATGATTGCCTGAAAATAACATTTTTCTATCAATTTTGTGACAATAATTTAGCCTATCGATTAGACCGATGTACAGGAGTATGTTCTAGCTTTAACTGTATTTCACGTATGCATCTCCCATTGATATAAGTGGTCCAAGTATGTGTGATGAGTGTAATGAAAATAAACAGCCTTAAACCTTAAGCAAAGAGTTGCATGTAAATTCTAGGTACCACAAAAAAGAAAGGAAAAAGTTAACATCCTCCTCTACAAGTTATTTTTCCTTTAAAAATAGTTTAAAATTGTACATTGGCCCCTGAAATGACAGAGTATTTTAACTTAGACTGTGTGTGAGATAAAATCTTGAGAACGGGTTGCAAAAAACCACGTTAATCTTCCTTGTTTGAATTAGCTGCTGGATTTTAGTTGGGCTCTGGGAGGGGGGCGGGGCACAGAGCAATTATAATTAGTTCTCAGATTGAGCTATTTGGAAACCCCTGAAGAAAAGCCATAATCAACCAGAGGCAAATAATAATGATGGTGATGATAAAAATAAAGATGAATAGGATTCTTGTCTGTTTTATTGCTATTGTTTACCTTCTGAGGGCCAGTATGTCCAAAGTACTAAATATTGATTAGTTCTCTTTCTGCTTGGCTTGGATTAAGAAGGCAGTCTAATCAAGGCTTTACCTCTTTTGATTTGTTTTCTTATACATTTACAAGCACAGGCATGAAAAGCAAACAAGCAAACCAGAAGCAGGGTGGGTGAGGTGAAATAGAAATCTTCCTTTGGCTCCAGGCTGCTGGGAGGGGCCTCGGTTTTGTGTGGGTCCATAATAGCCCTGTTAGAGAGTGGATAGCCCAGGCCTGGGTTGGAAGCTACATTACTTCAGCTGAAAGGTAGTTTCTGGACATGTAGTCAAATGACTCTCCCAGCACACACTTTCTTTATTCAGAAGGGTCTCCCCCTCCTCCCCTCCACAAGAGTTGTTGGTGAGAACTATTGATTTCACCTATTAGAGAATCTCATTGAAAAGGTGTCTTCTCCTAAAATAGTTTTAATTTGTGGTAGCAGAATGAAACATTGTTCATTTTCTGTACTTAAACCTGAAGTCCTGGTTAAAATTTTAAGATAAATTCCAACTGACAGGTTCATTCTCAAGCCAAAGATAGAGTGGCTTGACAAAGGTGTAATCATTCAGGCATACCAAAAAGCATGACAATGCAGTCTTCAGAATTTCAAAATGGTGGTAGTCTTACTTGACCTGGATAAATTCCGTGTTTTCGTAACCTTTCTACTTCATAGCGCCATCATAACTTTCTGAGTGTGCTTAATTTATACACAGCTTAAAGACTGTATAAATCCATGTGATTCCTGCTCTGAAGAGTTTATCACATAAAATTCATTTGATAATAAGCATATTAAACGCTGAGTATTAGAGAAAACGGCAACCTATCCAAAATGTTCTCATCTATTTCTGGAAGAGATCCAGGAAATGTCAAGATACTAGTCCAGGGTTAAAACTCCGTATAAATGAATCCGGTTTCCCATTTCTTATCCTGTTGAAGGTAAATTACTGGCTTTGTATCTAGGTTTTTTGGCAAGCTTATAATGTCAAACCATTTCTAAATCTTTCCTATGAACCTTTTCTTTGGCTTATCCTGTTCTGCTTTCCTGGGTGATAGGATTGATAGTGTCCCTTGAAAAACCTTCCATAGCCCACCCAGGGTGTGCCTTAAGTTTGTGAAAAACTTTTTGAAATTTCACTTCCCTGTGCTTCACAAGTGTTTGTCTTTTAATTCTCAGGAAGCATTGAACAAAAAAAGCGCTACAATACATGTTTAATTGTGTTATGTATGTTACTTTAGTTGTGGTACATTTTATTTAGTACTGGGCAGCCAACGATCAGAAAAGTAGAGGCATAGTTAGTTAATCATTCATCATAATCTACAAAATGCTCTTCAGGCTGAGTTCCTTTCCCAGGGAAAGCTGAGTTTTCAGGCAGATGGCATGTTTGATACTTTCTATCCAGTCGCATTAGAATCATAAGGGCAAGCTTTAGACTCTTTGGAGGTTTTCTGCCACTTGATATGAGGAAAATGAACAGTCCCCAGACAAGGTGTACTGACATTTCTGTAAGAAGGAGGAGGATTTTAAACCTTAAAATGGAGTTACATAGAGTTATTTTCTAAATACCTCTCTGAGACCAATATAGCCAACTGTTGTTAAAAAGGTTTCCTGACAAAGTTTTTCCATTTGGTTGAGATAAGAATGGGGGAATCTCTCCCTCTCTCTCATTCGTGCTGCTACTATAGGAGGAACCTAGTATGATAAGCCATTCTGCACACTACGTAGTAGTTCTTGGATATGTCTGAAGTACTTAGGGCTTATTTAGTGTCGCTTACAGAGTTTTACTTGCAATCAGTGCTCCATGTGTATTAATTAACACTTCTGTACTACATTCTTGAGCTTAAGATGGCTAAATTCTGTCATCTCTTTCCACATTACCCGTCATAGAGAACTGTGAAATCAATCAGACATCAAAGTCTCATAAAAAGGAACATATTTAAAACTCAGTCCCAAGATTTTCATAATATCTGCCTTTTAATTCTCCCAAATAGCTTTGCATTTTTCACTCTATTATTCAGAGGCTGATGATTGAGTTTTCAGATCCAGCTGTTTGCCTTGTTTTTCTTTCAGCCTCCTGCTGCCAACCTTTTGGTCTTTTCACTGATCTTTAGCACTTTTACCAAAGAGTGGGAAGAAGCAATAAGAAGAGAAATTTAATTTTGGTGCTTCCTCCTCTATAACTAATGAAACAATTGGATAAGATACCAATTATTTTGGAATAATTATGGGTTTGATTCAGTATACCATTTACTCTTCATTAGTGAAAATCATAGAGAATAGACTGGATTTTTAAATGTCATTCATTCATTCAGTGATTCTGGTACATAGTCCGTAGTGCTTCATGGAAGTGAAAAAGCTAAATCACACTCTTGCATCCAAGACTTTGACAGCGTAGTATGTTCTTTTTAGATTTTCAGTATTATTTAAGCTAGGTTTAAGGGAATAACAGGTGTTTGTTTTTTAATCAGCATTAGACTTGATGCCAGTGACTTCTCAACAGTTTCAGGCTGAGTTATTCCCCTTTCCTGTGACATTTTCAGTAAAATAGTATGCTTACTTTCGTGTTGTTTCAAACTAATTTGACATTGCAAAAGAAGCTGATTTACAGATATCTGCGCCAAAGTTATTGGATCCCCCAAATCAAATTTTCATTTAAAAAATACAGCATGCTTTTCAGACAGACACATTCAAAACTTCACTATTCGTGTTTGTGAGATAGAAATGGAGCTTTTGGAAAATCAGCTATCACCAAAAACTTAGAAAAAAAACAACCACCTTTTTTTGTTGTTTAAATCTAACAAAGTTTAAAGAACTAAAGGAATAAGACTGGATAAAATCACTCAGAAGATGGAGTTGAGGGCCTGACGTATAATGAATACTTAAAGATCATAGGGTTCTATTCCGTGGATCAGAGAAGGCGCACACTTTGTTTTAAAAGTATACCTGGCTATTCCATCTGTTAAACAGTTGAAGGGCTTTTGAGCTGTGGATAAGCAACTCCATTTGGGAAAGAGACACGGTGTTCCCTTAGGGCCACCATACACACGTGCATAGAAAAAGCCATTACTACTATGGCTCAGTGCTTTTTTTTTTTTAATGGCAAGCTGTGCATTCTGTTCTTGGGGGAATTTAATAAAAATCTCAAAAGGCCTTCAGCACTTCCTCTGACATAAGGAAAGTGATTTCCTAAGAATAATTTAGACACCTCTTTTAATCATATTGGACCTTCCATTGGTTGGAATGACCTTTATGCTGAAGTAGAATCTTTTAAAGTAAGAATAACTAACATTCATCCTCCTTAAGCAATGGCTTAACAACCATAGAAAACTTGAGTGAACTATTTAAACTAACAACCTCCAGAATTTCTAACTCCTGAAGTCTCCATTCTGTTGGGTAGAATCTGGTTTTGTAATGTCTCATGTTATGGACTCTCAGTCCTCAACACATTTCACTTGTGCTTATGTGTGCGAAGACGATTTTTAGGATACATTACTGTATCATTTCTCTCCTTCCCTCTCGCAAGATCTTTCTCCACCTCCAGAAAACCCATGGCTGGGCCGGGGCTTCTATCCCTTCAAAAGAAAGGGCTGAAGTGCTGAGTCTATTCGTGCAGATTCAACCTGGGTCGTAACTGTGACTCAGAAGGATTGCACAGCTCTAAGACAAGCTCTGCTAGTGCCCTTCATTCTCACAGTGGTGGGTTATTTTTCTTTCTTTGATTGTTTGTTAGATGCTGAAAGTAACTCAGTGATTGAGAGTACCCAGTAAAGGACTTTAGGAGCTCTAGTGGTAAGGTAAGAGAGGCAAGAGGGGGTGAGGATTTTGGAGGCATCTCCTGGAATGGGTGGCAAAAGAGGTGATTGGTTTTGCTCATTTGGGGTAAACAGATAGTATCCTGTCGCCTTGGGAGTTTATGGTGATAACATATGCTTTTAGTAGTCTATTCTGAACCTGCGGACCTTACTAAAACTCAAGTATGTATTTTTCAGAGCTAATGGCATTACTGTTTGTATTCCAATATCTGGAAAAAAAAATCATTTCCTAAAATACTTCCATGCTCCTTTAAATGACTACCTCTGCCATTTAAATGGATTTACCATAGGATTCCTTTAAATCAGAATTTCTCAGTCGGTGGAGGTTTTGCCCCCGCCCCGAACATTTGGCAATGTTGGGACACATTTTTCAGTTGTCACAACTGGAGGGGTGCTACTGCTGTCTAGTGGGTAGAAGCCAGCCAGGGATGCTGTTAAACATCCTACAATGCACCCACAACAAAGAGTCACCCTGTCCAAAATACCAGTGTTGCTGCTATTGAGAAACCCTGCCTTAAACAAGGAGCTCCCCTAGAATGTTGAAAGTACAGAGTGTGGCTTTCCTCACAGCTTTTCAAAAACACTCTTACTACTTAACCAGGTGGAGAAGGGAGGGGCTGCTGTTAGGAGGTAGGGAGTCCCTGGGAAGAAGTCAAAGCGCCGGCCGCCCTGTTGCATCTCAGCTCTGGCCATGGGACAGTCTGGCTTTTCACTTCATGTTGGGAAGGTGAACAGTAGTCATTCTTTTTACCTCCCGGAGCGATTGTTTGGCTCAAATGAATTCATATATGTAAGAGTCCCAAAGACTTGATGGTGCTACACAAAGGCTAGACTTATTTTTATGAATTACTGTCCCATCACTTATTTGCGTGCCTCCCACCCAAGTGCAGACTTAGAGTGATTTGGGGCTTATTTCACTCAGGCATAAGCCAAGGTCTCATGGTGAGGGCTTGAGCAACTGCTACATATTGGACACAATTTCTAGGCATTGGGGATACAGTAGTGAACCAGGGTCCTTGCTCTCGTTGGACTCACAGCAGAGCATCATTCATGTTTCAGATTAGCTGTATAAAATGGTCTTTGTGGTTTTATGAGAACGTGTTAATGGAAGTCATTAATAACCCAACATATAGGAAAATCCCAAGGATACTAAATGCTTTGTATCTTCTTGCAAGCTTTCTATAGCTTTCTTGCATTGCTTTCTAAAGCAACATTTATTTCACTGTCTTTCAAATAAAATCACTTTGTGGAGGGGAGAGGGTTAGTTGGTGTGGTGGAGAATAAGATTAAAGGATGGTTGTTAAAAACGAGGCTGATGATCATCTTTCTTTCCCTTTTTTGGACTAGGTAACACTTGTAGCACCATAATCATCACTTGACATCAAGCTTTTAGAGGAAATTAGACAAAGATAGGGAGCATTTAGAAAGAAACAAGCAGAAAGGTGCAGGGGCTTGAAACCATGTCACATGAAGAACAGTTGGGAGACCTGGAGGTGTTTAGTCTGATTTCAGGGATGATATGATTGCTTTCTTAAAATATTTGAAGGGCTGTCATGTGAAAAAAGGATTAGATGTGCTCTTATGGCCTCAAGGGGATAAAGTTAGGATCAGTGGTTGGCGGTTATTAGGAGTAAGGTTTGGTTTAATATATTAAAAAAAACAATTATATGAAAGTGGAAGCTGTTCACAGATGAAATGGGCTGTGTTGATGAGCGAAAATGTGCCAGCAAAAGTTGTTCAATTAGCTGAAATGTTGGAGAATAGACGACATCTTTTTTAAATTATAAAACTTTAAAACAATATAAAAATAAAATACCAGTGAAAAGAGTATAGGGCCTTTGTCTCTTTAATCCTCTTTATATCCTCATGATAGAAAAAGATCTAACTGGGAATTCCCTGGCGGTCCAGTGCCGGGGTTCGATCCCTGGTCAGGGAACTAAGATCCCACAAGCCATTTGGCGTGGCCAGAAAAAAAAAAAAAGAAAAAAAAAACAATGACAAAAGAAGACCTACCTGTACATGGGAGGAACTCTAAATATTTGTGGAAGAAATTGCTCAATGAAAATGAGTAGATTAAGTGACTTGATTCCTCTTCCTCAGTGTCTCCCCTCTGCCCCCAGAAGTTATCACGGTTTAGAATCTCTCTCTCCAGACCTTCTTCTTTTTGCTCACATATATACTATAGAGTGTACATCACCACACACCACACGTTAGTTTTTTCCTACTTGAATGGAATCATATTATAAATGTGGTTCTGAGATTTACTTTTTCCACATAATATATTTTGGAGACTTGTCCAATTCGATCCACACAGATCTTCAACTCATTTTTTAAACTGTTATATAGCATTCTGTAATAAAATGTTCCATAATTTATTTGAATGATCCCCTATTTCGAGAGACTCTGGTAGTTCCTCATTTTCTACCAATTAAGCCTTACTTAATTACAATGAACATCCTTATCCATATATCCTTGTATACGTGAGCATTTCTGTAGCACAGATTGACTTTTTTCCATATATGTAATATGTATAAACAGAAGAAGTCGGCCAAAAAAATCTCTTAATCTAATATTATTTAACATAGACCTCGAATCTTATTACAACTTATTTTAGGACAAATGATAATTGTGTCTCCTGAAAAATATAGCTTAAAAAAAAAAAGTATCAACTCTAGCGACTGGTGTGTGTCTTTGCAGTCTGTGTGAACACTTAATTTTTAAAGGCTGTATATCTGGCCACACTTCTTACACAAATGACTTTCTTTTCATCTGGTCCCAATGACCAAGTGAGTAGGAGTCTAGTTAACAGCTCCTGTTCATGCTGTGAAAGTGGGAATGTCACTGTCTTGAACAAGTTTGTAGTTCTCTTTACCTTTCCTGAGCTTTGTGTTCCCCAGGCCTGCATGGCTTTATGTGTCAAATGTGCAGCCATTGGTGATACAGTACCTGGGGTGGCAGCGGGTGCGCCTTTGAGTGGTCATAAAAATCCCAAGTCCGTGAGTTGCCACTTCCTACAGGTTCAGTTACCCTGACTAATCCAGTCATCTGTGTAACATGGTAATAACAACCTGCTGTCCTGGCCAGCTGTAGAAAATGCATCAAAATGGACTTGCCTCCACAGTTGCCTTATAGCATTTGTTTCCACAGTGAGTCCTATCAGTTTTCATTACACACAGGTGCTGAAGTGGTCTCAAGACCGCCCTCCTTCAGGCTTCTTGGTCATTTTGATTTACCTCTGGCCTGGCAGTTGCCCTATGGCGAGATACTAAGAACTATAGTCTATATTTTTACGGAGCCGGAGGAGTTTGGCTCTAGGATCTACTCTCTTGGCTACAATATTATTCTGCCTTCACCTGACTGAAGGGTTCTCTCTAGAAAAGGTTGAGTGAGCAGCTGCCTTTTCTAACTAACCATGACCTCCCAAGGAGCAGTCCTCACCTATTTGAACTTCCTTTAGGTTTTAAGATCGGTTTGAACAGGAGCCCACATGAAGATCCGTGGTAGTGCTGGTCCTTGGCTGGCCCTGCTGTTTTCTAATGAGGATCCCCCCCCTTTGCTGTCTCTCGGCCTCACATACCTCTGGCCTCATGTGTCCCTCTTTCCTCGTCTCCTTTACCACCATCTCATGTTCTACCTTTGTCAAGCGACAGTAGGACCTGGAAACTTGTACAAAATGTAGGTGGCAGTGATGTGAACAACAGAAGTAAACCGAGGGTGGAGATGTAGGTGATTGGTGTCGACTTTAGAGGTCATTCTCTCCCAAGTGATTCCAATAAACCAAGCGCTCTGCTTCAACTGATGACCTAGATACTGAGTAGCGGCAGCCATTTGCTGCCATTTAGCTGCACTGCGGAGCATCTTAGTGGGAAAAACCCCTTTGGCCTGCTAAGCAAATGCAGCTGTGTGCTCTCTGCAGCCTTTAGGGGAGGGGGCTTCAGTTTAAAGGCAGCTGGATAGCTTCTGCTTCAGTAGCTTACATAGCGAGAGTTGGTTGGGCACATAAAATAAGAACCTTGCTCCTAATTTTGCAACTAGGCCAGCCAGTACGATCAACGAAGACGTTCCTCAAGTTGCTGCTCTGGTCACGCAATACAACTTCAACCTTTGACTCTTCTGCTGACAGCCAAGTTTAAACAGTGAAGTTTAGTTTTTGCTAGTCTACTGAGGAGTGTCATCTGACTTTTTTTGTGCTTGCTTCTGATTTTTCCTGGATCTGTTTCTTTCGATTTCTAGCACTAGAATGTCTTCTTTGAAGGATGACTTCCACATATGTATAAGGCGGACAGCTGCCTTGCATTTTGCCCCAAGTATAACATTTTACCTTTACATGATTGCAGACAGATAAATGGTTCTCTGTTTCGAATATTACTTGTTTCATAGCTATCTGATTATAGTTATTAGATAAAAACTGCTTTCCAAAGGCTGGTGAGATTACAGCTATGCTGCAGTAAACTTCTAATTGCTAATTCCTTTGAAAAGCATTTTCTTATTTCTCTTTGAAAGAGTCCAGAGATGATTTGGAATAGGTAATACATGCTTAGAATCAAGTTTTACCTCATTATGGAGTTTTTAAAAAACATATCTTACAAAAAGGAAGTGTTTCAGACCTGTTTTTTTGAAGAGAGTTCAATAACGATGGACATAAATTCATTCAGAGGTATATCTGGAGGTTAACGTTAGCATTTATGCAAAGAAATCGGACATTTTGTCGGAGCTGGACCAAATTTTCTGGATACTAAATAAAAGAAATAAAACTGCTTTAATGGTTGGTCCTTGAGTTTTGGCTTCAGAATGGCTAAGTGAGTTCCCAGCGGGGGTAAAACATACATCCCCTAGGCCCACTCCCATCCTCTATTCTGGGCTCCTTTCGTCCCCAGTTCTAATCCACGGTGGCATTTCAGTCCGTCCTTCCTCCCACCGCCTTGACAAGAGATGTGTCTGCAGCAGTGGCTGCCTTTGCAGAGTATGCAGGTGGTGTTTATCTTTAATCACTTAAGGTATTTCCTCACAGTGGTGTGTGCAGATCAGCACCTCCCTGGTTGTAACATTCTCTTACTGTTCACATCCTGCAGTAGCCCTTTCCTGGGAGATCCTCTGGTGTTGGGTAAACAGAGGTGGTTTATATAAAGAAGCAACTTTCTCAGTTTAGAAGTTGTTGCAGCTAAAACGGTTGAATATGTCTTTTGCAGTTTAACTGGGAATTCCTAAATGGTTTGCAGCTGCTATTGGATTTTTAAAAACATGTTCAAAACACGTTCGTTTTCTTCCATGAAGCACGGAAACAATGACTTGAGATTTGGATTTCATGCTGCTGACTGCTCGGAACCTATTGAAGGACTATTTGAAAAAGCTGTTTGTCATAACACTGGATAACCATATCAAAAAAAATATTTTTGGGGAGGTTGTTTGTATATGTTAGAGTGGAATAGGTCTGGAGCCCACGATGAACTTGGACCATGTCATGGTAACTTGGAGGGTGGCAAAGTAGGATAAACTGGTACTTTGGGGATCTGGGAAATCTGGCACCCCGGCTATTGAAATTCAAATGGACTGTTGCCCTTTTTTTTTTTTCTTCAGTGTTTGATCCTGTTCTTAGATTGAAAGGACTGATATGAATCATTCAAGGGCCTTTTCTTAACCTGAAGTTTGTGGTCTGAGATTCCAGTTGGAACACTTGGATATATGTAACAATAGTTTCAAGGAAGGGAGCTTAATGATAGTGTGTGCCTGGGAGAATCGTGTCTTTGTTCCCTCTGCTGAGGTGCAGGTTGTCTGTGTTACTGGTTTGGTAGGCTCCGTGTTTATCTGTGGTCTGGAATGTCAAAGGACTGCCAACCTAAGAATTTTGCTTCCCTCTCTACCCTAAAGTGATGGTGTTGGAGTTTCTTGTATTGGCTCATGGGGGCGGGGACGACCATATATGGAAGAGGGAAGGGGGATTGGCCGGCTTTGGTATTCTCATCCTTTCTTCCTAATGCCATTTTCATTACTCTATTAAGAAAGAGTAGATATGCTGAGTAATTATTTGTCTGTCTTTTCCTTCACAGTGTAATGCACACTTCACTTGTTTTCTTCAACTTTTCGTAATCTGTGTGTTCATGATACACTGAAGAGCAATAAATTTGAGAAGAGAGATAATTAGCTTTGACAGACTTACAGAACTGAGACTGTAAGAGGAGGAAGCAAGAGGGTTGCTTAAGCAAAGGATTCCATTACTGGGTTTGAGGGAAATTATCCAGATAAATTCTTCAGTGTTAAAATTCACAACCATCTGGATGGCCTGGGTTATAAGAAGAAGTGGATTATTGTGTGATTTTAAAGAATTCAAATATTTTTCATAGTTTAAAAAAATACTTTTTTATTCCCAACATAAATTTTTTTTAACATCTTTATTGGAGTATAATTGCTTTACAATGGTGTGTTAGTTTCTGCTGTGTAACAAAGTGAATCAGCTGTACATAAACATATATCCCCATATCTGCTCCCTCTTGCCTCTCCCTCCCACCGTCCCTATCCCACTCCTCTAGGTGGACACAAAGCACTGAGCTGATCTCCCTGTGCTATGCGGCTACTTCCCACTAGCTATCTATTTTACATTTGGTAGTGTGTATATGTCCATGCCCCTCTCTCACTTCATCCCAGCTTACCCTTCCCCCTCCCCGTGTCCTCAAGTCCATTCTCTACATCTGCGCCTTTATTCCTGTCCTGCCCCTAGGTTCTTCAGAACCATTTTTTTTTTTTTAGATTCCGTATATATGTGTTAACATATGGCATTTGTTTCTCTCTTTCTGACTTACTTCACTCTGTATGACAGTCTCTAGGTGCATCCACCTCACTGCAAATAACTCAATTTCGTTTCTTTTTATGGCTGAGTAATATTCCATTGTATATATGTGCCACATCTTCTTTATCCATTCATCTGTCGACGGACACTTAGGTTGCTTGCATGTCCTGGCTATTGTAAATAGAGCTGCAACGAACATTGTGGTACATGACTTTTTTTGAATTATGGTTTTCTCAGGGTATATGCTCAGTAGTGGGATTGCTGGGTCGTGTGGTAGTTATATTTTCAGTTTTTTAAGGAACCTCCATACTGTTCTCCATAGTGGCTGTATCAATTTACATTCCCACCCACAGTGCAAGAGAGTTCCCTTTTCTCCACACCCTCTCCAACATTTATTGTTTGTAGATTTTTTGATGATGGCCATTCTGACCGGTGTGAGATGATACCTCATTGTAGTTTTGATTTGCATTTCTCTAATGATTAGTGATCCCAGCATAGCATTTTTTTAACCATTTTTAAATTGAAGTATAGTTAATTTACAATGTTGTGTTAGTTTCAGTGATTCAGTTATATATATGCATATAATAATATATGTATTCTTTTTCATTGGTTGGATTAAATTATTCCGACTATCGTACATTATTTTCTCTTTTCTGGATTAAAAAGAAAATGTGTGGAACAGAGTGTGAGAGGTTGACTATGTCAAAAAGGGAAGGGAGCGGGGTAAAATTCGCAACATCTAAATAAGAGAAATGCGCAAATAAGGCTCCCGTGTAGTCTTTATTCCTACAGAGCTTCCTCCCTGGGCCAAGTCATGCCCTCATCCACAATGGAGGTCATGATGATACGGAAAAAAGGGATCTATCTAGAACGTTCTGAGATATACTGGTTTAATGCTCATAGGAGCGAAGAGATGGCTTTGTAGGGGAGTTTCACTGAGAAAGAAAATGTTGAGACAGTTCAGGGTCCAGTCTATGGGATGAGTTCCGTTAGGTCACTGTCAGCTCTCAGCTGCAGGATCTCTAAGCATTGACCCAGGACTAGCTTGAAGGTGGGCTAGGAGGGAGTGGGGAGAGTGGAAAGGTGTGCATTTCCCTGCGCAGGGAATCTTCACTGGGGATCAGCGTGAAGAGTTCCTTTAAAATGTGCAGCTTTTCTCCTCTCCGCACCCAGGAGCTGCTTCTGTTTCCCCCACCCGCTCCATTCCTCTGTCTTTTGTTCCATGAATAAATATTATGTGGTTTGGTGCTCATTACTCTTTGATATGAAAAAAGGCAATTCATTAGGTTGAAGGAGGAGGGGGAGGGAGACACCATTTTTCACCCGGTGCATCAAGCGCGGTTACACTGATTTGAATTCCCAGAAAAGTAATAAAACAGTGAAAATAATGATAAAACAGTGAAAATAATGATAAAACAGCTCCCGGGCTGACAGCTGTGCAGCACGCGGGAACCCCGCGCACAGGCCCCCGTGCTGCAGCAGGACAATATTGCGGAGCATATGGTGCCTTGCAAGCCAGTTGTTGAACTCGGTGGCTCGCTTTTGTCTGGGTGACTCTCCCAGCACCGGGCCTGTGGTGGCTCTTCAGAAACTTCTAGTCTCCTTGGCAGGAGGGCTCTTGGCTCCAGGCCAGCCGTGCTGTACGGTGGCTGACTCAGGCCACGCGGAAAAGCTCAGGCTTGGGGAGCGTTCACGCCTCCTTCCTTTGGTCACTAATCAGATCATTTGTTCCGCAAGGAGAAACTGGGATCTTTTTTCTCCATGGCAGCCCAGTGGCTCCATTACCAAAGGAAAATTTTCTGCAGGAATGCCAGTGAATTATTAGGGATGCATTACTTCACCGGGGGCTCACTTCTTCTTGCGAGTAACCATTGTTTTGTTTTGTGTTTAATGCTTTTCAGATGCACTTTGCACATTCCCTCTTCATTCTTAAGGCGAGAATAGCTAAAGCCAGCAAGTACGTTAGGGCTAGTGGTTGCTACTCCCAGGGAGCGCGTGTGCCCGTCTATCTAGTTTTTAAAAGACGTTGCTAAAATAGGCCCTTTGCTTAGCATGGGTCTTTTTTTTAAATGTGTGAAGCTGGCATGTGTGTGTGCATAAAAAGACTAATTAACTTCACTTTCCTCGGAGGGGTCTCCTTGGCCGCCCCGCAAATGTGCCCCACGTCGGCCGGAGTTGTGCCATCATCCTTGAAGCCTTTATGACGCCAGCCTCTACGAAGTCAGGGTCACTCATTCTGGTTCCTCTCTTCTTGACTCCAAAGCGCAAGGGAAGACCCAGAAGGGCCGCACGGTCCTGGGAGAGTGGTTCCTGCAAACATAGCAGAAGGCGAGTCTCAGACAGAATCGCACTCCATGAGGAAGGGCGGTAGCCTGTGCTATTGTGCTGCCTGCCTGAGAATATTTTTATTTCAGGAGCTGAAAGGAGAAAAAGGGGGTTGGGGGGGGGTGATACGACGATTGAGGAGCACCAAATGTCACCCTATTCTTGATCTCTATGGGATTTTTTTTTTTTTTTTGCAGAACACCCATAAAGCTTGTATTCTGAAGCTGGAATGAGTGAATTTCTTTTTCTCATGAACAAATGTCATTCCAAGGCCGAATCTACTGGGAAAAAATATACATATGTATGTGTATGTATATTTATTTATTTCTGTGATGTTCTACTAATGACTAATCAGAGATTACGTCTGAACGCTCTTCTGGGGGAACTGATATTTTTTCAGGCCTTTAGTTTTACATTTGTGTTCACTGGCCTTGAAAAAAATGTTTCTAAATGGAGGGAAATCGATCTGCTATAAATCTGGTATGAGTGGGGAGGCACTTGCCGTAGCATTCGGGGCCTGGAAGAGTGGATGCTTGTGCCCTGGGTGTGATGCAGAACATCCGGAGGAATGAGTGGGGTGCGGTTTGCTGTTTACTTGCTGGGTTGGTTGTAGGAGCTCCTTGATGGTGTGAACATCCTGTCAACCTTCCCTTGATGGGGTGTTTTCACAAGTCATAGTCAAGGGAGAGGTATTTCGGCTTTTACCTTCCTGAGTTTCCTGAGTCAGGGGAGCAGTCTTAACCTTCTCTCCCTTTAAGATATGGAAGCAAGAAGATAATGACTAAAAAAGACCTACGCTTGACTCTTCCTCTTCCTTGTCCTGAGCACCGTGGAGCTACCCACAGCTACTCCGGAGGTTTTGCTACAACTGTCACAGCCTCCCTCAAGGGACAGCTGGTAGAGAAGTTGGAAGGGACGAATAGGGGAAAAAGAAAGAGCTAGAAAGGAAAGCAGGAGACAAGAGGAAGAAGGTGAGGGTAAGAAATGATAAGACATTTTGGGGTGTTAAGAATAGGTGAACATTTGGCTAGACGAAGTATCCTTGTTTCCATTGAATTAAGTTTGTAAATATCTTTTTGGCCATTTTATATTTGCACAATAATATTAGATATTCTAATTATGCAGTGCACTTATGGGATAAGTAGAGCTACAGTGAGACTCAGCTCACTCACCAAATGAGTGGGTGACAAAGCAAAAGTAGAAACAGGCTATTGACCTTCTACATTTGGTACAGCTTTTCCGGTTGGATGAAGAACCGTGAATCTGAAAATCCAGCTGTGTTGTTTTACACTTAGGAAATAAAAATCTTCAGGGGTTATGGAGACAGTTCAATTAAAAAAAAAACTTGCCCCCCCCAATGTGATTTGTATTATAATTATTTAATACCTAAAGGACTCTTCTAATTGAATTTTAGGGTGCTTCATTTACATTCTAGCTGGCGAGAGTTAGAAATACTGTCACTTTGTGGTCCTCTAATTGTTGCCCCAAACATTCACAAAATGCCCTGTGATTCAATTATAATTATCTTCTGGGGACTGTGTAATTATATACTACCTAGTTATCCTTATAAAGCACCAGGGGACGGTAAGCCAATCAGGTAGCGTTAGTGGCTGGTTGTTCATAACCCTGTAATTGATAGTACAAAGTGCTTTGGGTAAAACTACAAATTTTATAAGGGAGAATGATCTAGCTTTAGGGGCAGGAAAGGGTTGCATACTCGTTTTTAAGTTATACCAATATGACTTTTGAAGTAAATGCTTGCTAATAATATTAAATAATTGACAAATTTGTTTAGCGTAAATGAAATATGAAGTCTAAAGATGTGGACCAGAAACGCTATAGCAGTGAAAGAAAGGGGAGGGTACTGGTGCGTACATAAAGCTGTGTCTCTGTAAAACGAAAATTAAACAAAGAACAATACAAGAAAATATGCCACGTGTGGGAAAGAATTACCGGATATGAGTATCTAGTAATCTTTGAATTAAAGAACGGAGAATGAATATTTTCAAGGATGTTTGTGCAAAATAAGAAGTCTTTAGCCTACTCTTCCCAGGGCACCACGGAGGCATCTACTTGCAGACGTCGCCTCTCTTCCAGAGCTCTTTAAAGTGGTCGCCAGCTCTCGACAGCAATTGCTTCTGAGTAGTGTTCAAACAACCCTGACATGAGTCCCCTGGTATGTCATTATCGAGTCTCATATTTAACCTTTTTCTAATAGCCTCCCCAAAGTCCAGAGTTTTCAGTTAGTGCCAGAGGAAGTTAGAAAAGGTGTTTTTCCTCCTCTTGACTGCACAGCTGTGAGGAACATCCTTAACTGGAAGTCACCTTTGTTTTTTTTTTTTTTTGGTCCTGTGAGGGGACCAGGTAGATGCGAAAGGAAAGCGACGCGTTGAGATAGGCCAGACTTTGTGGCGAGTGTCAATACATGAATAAGGACGTCTCTTTTTCTTATTTTTACTGAGTCTCTTGCTTGATTAACTCTATTCTTCTGGGAGAGAAGGGCCAGGGAACACAGGCATTCGTAGAGAATGCAGCTCTCCTCCTTTTCCCTTTCCTAAGCTTGTTATTAGTGACGCATGCGTGATGCTAAGAGGTCAGGGACAAGCTGCAGGGTGGGGACAAGCCCGAGAACAGGGGCGATGGTTACACTGGCGTGGGACCCACCTTGGCCGCTCCTTAACGGTAGGTAAACAAAACCCTTTTGCCCAAGTGCTGAACAGTCTCATGACCACTGTGCCTTCAGAAGGATGGTCCTTTTTTAAAAAAAATTATTTATTTATTTATTTTTGCCTGTGTTGGGTCTTCGTTTCTGTGCGAGGGCTTTCTCCAGTTGCGGCGAGTGGGGGCCACTCTTCATCGCGGTGCGCGGGCCTCTCACTATCGCGGCCTCTCTTGTTGCGGAGCACAGGCTCCAGACGCGCAGGCTCAGTATGTGTGGCTCACGGGCCCAGTTGCTCCGCGGCATGTGGGATCTTCCCAGACCAGGGCTCAGAACCCGTGTACCCTGCATTGGCAGGCAGATTCTCAACCACTGCGCCACCAGGGAAGTCCCCCTTTTTTTTTTTTTAAGTAGATTTTTGTTTGTTTTCTTTGGTCGTCCCGCACAGCTTGCAGGATCTTAGTTCCCTGACCAGGGATCGAACCGGTGCCCCCTGCAGTGGAAGCACGGAGTCTTAACCACTGGACCGCCAGGGAAGTCCTGAACCTTTCTTTTTTTTTTTTAATTTTTTTTTAAATTTTTTAATTTATTATTTATTTATTATTTTTATTTTTGGCTGTGTTGGGTCTTCGTTTCTGTGTGAGGCCTTTCTCCAGTTGCGGCGAGTGGGGGCCACTCCTCATCGCGGTGCGCGGGCCTCTCACTATCGCGGCCTCTCTTGTTGCGGAGCAGAGGCTCCAGACGCTCAGGCTCAGTAGTTGTGGCTCACGGGCCCAGTTGCTCCGCGGCATGTGGGATCCTCCCAGACCAGGGCTCGAACCCGTGTCCCCCGCATTGGCAGGCAGAATCTCAACCACTGCGCCACCAGGGAAGCCCCCTGAACCTTTCTTATTAAGAGAAGCATATGGAAGTGGTGACATCTCTGGTGTCATAGAACTCGGAGAGAGCATTCATGAATTCAGGAGACTGGGGGACACCCAGAGGTCTCGTTCCTGAGAGGAGGCTGGAGGCAGATGACCCAAAGAATCTTCTCCTTTCCTGCTTCTCAGCCTCTGGCCTGGTGCTGGGAGCAGTGGGCGACTGCAGATGTTCCTGCCCCACTGTCACCACCAGTGGAGATGGAGGAGAGGGGCTCTGGGAAGAGAGCTAGATAGAAAGGGGAGAAAAAGAGGTAAAGAAGGGCAAGGACCGCCGGGAGACGTTTGGACCTGGACCCTTCATTGCTTTTTGAAATAGTGAGAGAGAATGTTTCTGCACGTGTCTTGGAGATACATGGAAAGCCTCGTGGAAACCCCATTCTGACTTTCCTTCGTGGCTTGTTCCCTACTGACACATCTTTTTGGTTCTGCACAAATTCCCAGGCACCTTCTGTCTCTGCCCTGGGTCCTTCTCGCAGCTTGTGGTCCTGCAGGGGGGGAAGCGAGGCCACCTCTTGAGAGGGTCTCCTCCCTCTAACCCCTTACCCAGGGAGTCCCATCCTTCCCCTGACGAGGGCTCTGCCCCGTGCTGTCTGGGTGGTGGGTGCTGTGCGCAAGTGAACACGCCAGCCTTTGGTCTCAGCGGCGGAGGTCTGCTGCTGTCAGGGTTTTCCCTGTTTTTCTCCTGACCTGCCCTGGAGGGTTCCCAGGTTCAACCAGCACCAAGCCGGTAACTTCCTCTGGGTGACTGTATAATCTCTCTTCTGTGTATAATACAGACAGAATTTCTGACTATCAAATATAACAAATGCTCCCACTATCCTCTGTCTCTGGCTCCCATCCCCATGATTGGGGTGCAGTTTGTTCTAACTAAAAGAACATTACATGGAGAACCAGGAAATCAGGTCTAGTTCAGGCTTTTCCCCAACAAACTATATAACCTTGAGCAAATCACTGAGTCTCCTAGGACCACAACACTCATGGTTTGATTCCATTGATTTGTAAGGACACTTTACAGTAGGAAGGAAATATTTCTAAAATTCAAGTGTTTAGTAACTTTGTGTAGCCATGCTGGTACTACCTGAAAGCCTAGGAGTATCTGCGTCCTTCTTTCAGGCTACCTAGGGTTCCCACCAGGTAGAAACAGAAACAAAAGAGATCTCAGCGTTCACTGAACTGACTGAAGGGTTTTGTCTAACAGATGGTAGTTTATAAATTTAATGCGTATGTGCACGTGCCCTGCTTGGAAATAGGGTGTGTAAAATTCGGCAAGTCAGCAGGATGTGAAGAATTGTTTCCTAATTCAGCTGGTCCTCTCTGTTTAGAACCCTGGGCCCCTCCTTCCCTCATCATGCTCTCCTAGCACCATATATATGAGTGGTCCTTGTCCTGTATAGCTTTTATGGGTGAGTGGCCAACACTGTGTGACGACCTTCTTTAAAGCAGAGGTTGAACCTGTTGTGTAGGAGGAACTCCACAGCTATTTCTTGAATGGACCTGAACTGTAATATTGGCTGAGATATTTCATCACGTCCTTATTAATTATGGCATGAGTGCTAAACTTCAGGGCTGGAGTCTTAAAATGTGGCTGGAAAACCCAACTTTGTTTTTCTAGTTGGTTGAAGCCATTTTTCTCTCGTCTTTCAATCAGCACGTATCCATCTGCCATCTAATAGCGAAACTAACGTGTCCTTTTTTGTACCATTTCTTAATGATTTGTGAATTTACAAATCATTATCCTTCCTTTACTAAGGCCAAATAATATCCCGGGGATCTTAATCAGTTTTTGAAAGTCATTGTACAAACTTCAGGTTACAGGCCTTTGTAGCAGGTATGTGTAGGTGACCCTCAGGGTGATTCTTTTAGACTCTTAATTTCTTACTGGTAGACTATCTCAAACAATGTAATACTGTATTACAGTATTTTAGCTGATTTTCCTTTAGAAGTATGCATTTGGGCAGATAAAATTATGAGGATGAGCAGTGGGCCAATTTACATGACTCAAACTATGCAAACAAGGAGGACACAGTCTGTAAATGTAGATATTGTTTCTTCAGTTCTAAAGATGTTTACTTTGTAGTAGGTTTACCAGCACATTTTCTAAGTAAAGAATTTCATAAATTAGAGTGCTTGGATCATCTCAACAAAGCAAGAAAAATAACAAAAAGCTTTTTAGGTGGAATACACTATCTAGCAGATTCTTGGGTACAAAGTCATTTTTCTGTCCTCTGCATCTTCTTCTTTGGGCAAGCCTATTTTCTCTCTGGTTCTGTCTGAGTAGTTTTGACAAGCATATGAAAAAAACCAGGAGAAGGCCCCAGAATTAAGTCACATTCAGATTGTTTTGCTAACAACTCATATTGTTTTATAATTCCAAGGTGAAAGATAAAAGTCACTCCAATCAATTTAAAAGGGCAAGAAATGAACTTGGTTGAGTCTAATGTTTGTTTTAGGCTTGGGATTTATACGGGTGATTCTACTGCTGTGATACACTGATAAACGTCTTATCCCGTGCCACAATTAAGCAACAAAACACTACAAAACAAAAATCCCTAAAGCAAACCAAAAACCTTAACCTTCTTGGTTTTAAGTTTGCAGACAGGTTTTTTCCTAAGTTAATTTTTTCTCACCTATTTCTTGTGTCTGTGCTTCAGCTAACACCGGCTTAGACGTATTACTGGTGACCTTTCCATCATTGCATATTCATTAGAATAGTAACAAATATTAAGGTGTGTTGATTGTAAATGACCACGTATGCTTTGGCTGTTTTACTTGCTATACTGATTGGCCATCAGCCTGAAAACTGCTCTTGTTCCCATTTTCTTTTTTATTTGTTTCAGCTCTCTGGCAGACAGAGTCTCAGCCTGTCCTTCCAGAGGGCCGGGGGCAGTTATTAAGAAAGAAAGATAAAAAAAATAATTGTCTCACTTGGAGAAAGAAGGCATGCGTAAGAATTGTGTGTGTATGTGCGTTTGTGTGTGTGTGTTTAGAAATTTGGTTGGATTTTTGTTTTACCTCAGAATGGAAAAACTCATGCTTCTAAGCTATTCATTTATATAACAACTTCGTAGCTTCCAGAATTTGCCATGACCTGGAAGGGGGCCTCCGTGATCCTATTGATGGAAAGAGTAATAATAGTAACAGCTCCCATTTCCTGAGTGCCAGACACTGTTTTAAATGCTTTACATGTTATCATCTCTCTTAATTTTCACAACCATCCTGTGAGGCTGTGGTAATTATTGTTTCCATTTAAAAGATGAGGCTATTGAGTCCCAGGCTTTGACTACTTCCCAAGGTTAATGAGTGGTAGGACAGGAATTCAAACCCAGACAATATTCCTCCAGCGTATGTGTGACTAACAACTGTGTCTAACTACTTCTCAGTGTTGGTCCTAGGAGGAGAATGATGGGTTTAGGACTTTGGAAGACTATTTACTTGTGCTGTGGAACATGGTTGAAGGGAAATCTTGAAGGTCCGCACCCAGATGCCACTCTTCACCATTTATTCCCTGACTGGCTTTTTCCACTCAGCCTGACCGTAAGGGCAGGGTGCCGGTTCTGGGTTGCTAGGGGTCAGCTCTGGGCTGCTCCTGTGTGTGGCCTGATAGCCATGGCTGTTCTCAAAATGTACCGTCTACTTTTATCAATTTGTTCCTCTACCAGATTGCCAAAGTCAAAATCTTATTTGGCCTTCAGCACAAATCTAGAGGACTAGCATAGCTGCCTTTGGAGCAGTGCCTGATGAGAGCCTGTGTGTGTGCACCTTACTATTTATTATTGAAGTATAGTTGCACAGACTATTAGGTATAAAATGCCCCTTTTTTGACAGCACATGGAGAGAGAGGGTTTTCCGAGAGCACCAGGTCTTCAAGGTTAGGGTCAGCCTCTGCTCCACGGACCCGGTTGCTGAGGTGCACAGATGCTTCCTAACAGGAACGACTAGTGGTCAGAGCTTGAAGCTCCAGAAAGGCAGGGATTTTTGTCTCTTTTATTCCCTGCTGTCTTCTGGGCCCAGAATAAGTGCTTTGGACGGAGTAGGTGCTCCATATATACCTTAATTAATTGCAGAGCCAAGCATGGCTGTCCCTTGGTATAAGGTTTCCTCTCTGAGTTCCATACTTCCCTCTCCATCTTTCCCTTTTTATAAACCACCAGAGTTCTCTCTCCCATGAATTTATCTAAATCCTTCTTTATGAATATTTTTGCCTTCTGTACCTCCTGAGGGTGATGAGCGTTCTGTTTTTATGGAGAAGAGATCTTGCCTCTTACATGTTCTAAAGCAGCTTCCATAATCAAAGGTGGGAGGAGAAGTTTGGAGCAAACCAGAGAGGAATATGGACAGATGAGGGGGCGACAGAGAGTCGGGGCACAGGGAAAGGGGAGAAAAGCCGTCTCTCTTGTCACTTAAGTCTTGATGTGCTGATGACACTGTCTGTGAAGCACTGGATGAAAGCATGATTCTGTAATTTAGTGAAGTGACTTCATTTGGTGAGAGCAGTGGCTCAAAGGGTTGATGACAGAATACATTCTTTTGACTTTTCATTCAGGGTCAGCTGTCGATACACACATATAATTTTGGAAACTAAGTGAAATATATATGGAGGCTTGGCTTGCGTTCTGCCGAACAGTATCCTTAATAGTAAATCTCTGTGTCTTGAATGAAGTTACTTAATATCTGGCCCTCAATTTCCCCACCTGTAAAGCCGGGATAACAGTAGTTCCATCCTCGCAGTGCGGGTGTGAAGACTGAGAGGTATAATTCATGTAGAATTTTCAGTAAAGTTCGAGATACACGATAAACATTCTATAAATGTCAGCTGTTATTATTAGCACATCACCAAGATGCCCACTTTTGTGCCTCGTGACGGCAGGCTCAGAGAGTAGCCAACATGTTTTCTCTAAAAAAAAAAAAAAATAGAGCATGGCTCTAGGTGTGTGGTAGGTGTCGTAAGGAGGAGTCGAGCTTTTGCAGGCTCTCTTGTACTTCTTGTGTGGAACGTATTCAGCACGTGTAGACCCCGTTGCAGTGACTTTCAACATGCGTCCAAATTCCTTCAACGCTTTCTATCAGTGTCATTCATTTTGGACTTGCCATATACTGTCTTCCATTATTTATCCCTGACCATTCACAGGGCACCTTTAATGAGCCAGATGCTGGGCTAAGCACTGAAGTGATAACTGCAGCTGAACTACCGCCTGTGCCCTGGAGGAGCTTGAAGAGTATTTGGGCGAATGAAGGATGGAGGTGTGAAACACAGGGCATCAGCACAGAATTGCGAGTTGCTTAGTGTTGTTGAGACAGAAGTTTCAGGGTAGAAAATGGTGGGAGAGGAGCCTGGTAAGATAGGCAGGTATTAGGAGGCAGAGGGCCTTATATGCCATGCTCAAGAGCTTAAATCCGATGATGTAGGTGAAGAGAAACCATTCAAGGGTTGTAAACAAGGGAGTGACGTGGCCAGCCAACTTGAGATAAAGCATTCTGTCCACCACGTGAAGGGTGGGTTTGAGACAAGGATTGGAGGCAGGGAGGTCAGTTAGGAGATTATTGAATACTCCAGCAGGAGATGTTGAAGAGCTTGAAGTAGGAGAGTGTTAGGTAGAGATGGAGACCTGAAACCATTTTCAAAAAAGATCGAGGAAGTAATTCATTGAGTAGACAGGGATTATCGAGAGCAATAGAGATGACTTCTAGGTTTCTGGCTTGGCTAATGGCATTGTCATCCAATATACGAAATGCCTTAGGTTTTGGAGAGAAGATGATCAGTTCATCTTTGGACTTGCAGAGTTTAAGGAGATTATGGTCCATCCTGAAGGGATGTCCAGCAGTCATTTGGATATACAGGCCTTAGAATTTAGCCCAGAGTTCTGAGCTGTAGGCAGAGACATCGAAGATGGCTAAAACTCCAGAGTGGATGAAATTGGCAAAGGGTGTATAACATGAAAAAAGAGAAGGAGGTCAGGAACCTTGGAAAACAACATTCAATGTATTTTTAGAGGAGGAGAGCCTCAAAAAGAGATAAAGAAGGAATAGTCCGGTTGGTGAGGAGGACCAGGAGAGTGGTATATCGAAAACTAAGGAGAGCGTAGTATCACATGCAGCAGGATAAGGGCCAAGCAGTGCCCTGGGATTTGGCAACTGGAAGCTCCTGGCTTTTTGTCAGTCATTACAGTGGGGTGGTGTGTGTAGAGGCGGTGAATGAGAAGCATGGAAGAGGAGAGGCTGGCTGGACAGGAAAAGACAGCATGCGTGGGGAGGTAGGGAGATGGCTACGAGGTCTCGCATTAAAGAGAGGGGCCCCTTTAAGTAGTTGGTAAGTCTATTGGAGATTAGGGTTTCTTTAGTATTTGTAATTTTGTAGTAGTTGTTTTTACAATGCATATTATGGTCTAATTATTACTATTATTATTTTTTAAAAGGGTACATTAAATTGAATTATGGTGTTGTCTCTTTAAAACTTATACATTCTCCTCTACATAGGAGTGATATGATCAGTTGGTTTGCCTTGTGTATGAGTAAGTGTCTATGTATAATATAATTTGGATTCTTGTGAAGGACAAATAAGAGGAAATAAAGCCATGTGATTACCGATACATATTTCATGGTGAATTCTTTATTGTTTCTAAATATACACATTTAATAGCTTTTATTTTGTAAAAAAAAAAAGTTCCTTTTATTGAGTATGTATCAGTTTATATATATTAATATTAATTTCTGTTCTGATATGAGTTGGAGTGTCTTTTAATAGAATCTATACGAATTGAACGTCAAAACTTCAGGATATTGAAAAATTAAGCCAAACTTGGGCTTAATTAAAAAAACCAAAGTCGTTGTCCAGTTTCTTTAATTAAAGAACATTAGAGAATGATTAATTTCTATGAATCATTTCTTTTGGAAGAATTTGCCTCTTCTGCATTATAGACTCTTGACTGTTTGCATTGGATGTAGGGAATTTGTAGACTGGGTATCAGCCTGATGAGACTTGGCTTTTGTGGGATTTTCGGATGCCGGACAAAAGTTACTCTGTTCATGACCCTAATCATGGAACTCCAGGTTGCTCAAGGCTCTGCCACCTGCATCTTGGGCTTTTCTGTAGTAAGGACAAGGTGTAATCTATATGCTCTAGGAGTTTACCAGCTAGAGGACTATGAAAAAGGGTCAGCTCAAGACTAATTAGAGTTGGAAATAGGCCTGGTAGCCTTGATGGTCTAAACATTAAATCCACCTTCCTGGTTGCTCTCCTTTTTAAAGAAGTGCCTGGGCTTCTGTTTTGTGATAGCGTTGACTTCTGTTCTTTCATCTAGATTTTATTGTGTTTCTCAGGGATAACTTGTGCAGGGTCCCCAAGGCTTTTGAGAGGGCACTTCCTAATGGTTATTATTTGTCTCCAGATTAAGAGAGACTTGGAAACGTCTGAGTGTTTTTCCTTCCTAGAGACTTTCCCACCAGACCTGGTCAGTGCAGTTGAAGGGGGCTGCATCACGCATCAGGGACAGAGTGCTGCCCTCGGCACCTGTGAGGAGCTGTAAAAATAAATCTATATGGGCTTGGTCTTGGGTACATTTAGGGGCTAATCAAGGAGGTAGGATCTTGAGCATTGTTTCAGAGTAGGAGTCGTTTTTTTAGCTCTCTGTTCAAGATGCTGACGTATCAATACATGGCAGCGTGCACAGTGGTGGATGAAGATTAGATGTACAGGAAGCCTCATAGAAACTCTGGAGAGAAAAGGCAGAAAGTGTGATGGTTAAAAACCTCAGAGAAGGGGATAAAGTGTGGTCTGTTGGAAGGAAAAGCATTTTGACTGCTCAAGTTAGAAGTTTGAGAGGAGAGAAAATGAATAAATAGTTATTGGTAAATGTTCAGAAATGTTGGAGGAAAATCTGACAGGGTTTTTCCTAAAAACTGGAGTAAACCTTAGGGATTTGCATCTCAAACCTTATTCATTTTGGGGTTTGCAGTGAAAAGTGACACAACGAGTGTTTATTTGTCTTGAGGCTGAATAAAAAAGACCTCACGTTGCTCTATCCCAAAAACCTTACAAAGACTTTTCCCCCCCTGTCCATTTCTCCCTTTTTTTATTTATAAGTGAGTTCTCTCCCCATCTTCATTTCATTATTCAGAGGGTCTATGCAGTGCCTGGCTCCACAAAAAGAAATCAGCCATCCTTTAACAATGTTGCTCCACGAAATTAAATTTATATTTTTTTTACTCTGTAAATGCTTCATCTCACTCAGATCTGAATTACGAGGACTAATACCCGCTGTCAAACATGAGTCTTCTGATGGGGTGGATGTGCTGTGCTTTTTTGTCCATGGCCAGAGAGGGGAGTCCTCTGAACCCATCACACTTAGGAACTAGGAAACAGAAGACCGAATGAAAGTTACATATGAGAGAGAGAATATAGGAAAGTATGTGCAAGGATGAGATAGGAAGAAAAGTATTTCAGGGAAGCTCAAACCTTATCAGTGGGATCAAAACTCTAAGCACTTGAAGTACTTTGTAGATATTTACTTAGTAGTTAGTTAAATATTGCTGTGCTTTAAGAAATGATGATACTTTGAGTTTTACAAATGGTTTCAAGGTTGATTATTCCTGTCACCAAAGTGTTTTGCTTTAGATAAATCTTTAGCTTCAGCACCTTTTTAAAAAATAAATTTATTTATTTATTTATTTATTTTTGGCTGCGTTGGGTCTTCGTTGCTGCACGTGGGCTTTCTCTAGTTGCAGCGAGAGGGGGCTACTCTTCGTTGCGGTGCACGGGCTTCTCATTGTGGTGGCTTCTCTTGTTGTGGAGCATGGGCTCTAGGCACTCTGGCTTCAGTAGTTGTGGCTCGCGGGCTCTAGAGCACAGGCTCAGTAGTTGTGGCGCGCGGGCTTAGTTGCTCCACGGCCTGTGGGATCTTCCCGGACCAAGGCTCGAATCCGTGTCTCCTGCATTGGCAGGTGGATTCTTAACCACTGCGCCACCAGGGAAGTCCCACCCTCAGCACCTTTTAAGTTCAAATACCTCTAGTATATTTTCTAAATTTTGTTTTGTTTTATAAAACTTGTCTAGATGCCACTTTGAGGAAACAAAGTCAATTCATTACATAAAGTCTATCTGGAAAACTACTTTTTGCTTTGCCGTATTGAGTCTCTATCAACATAAGTAAATCAGTGGCTAATACATAAAAATAGAGGCTTTCCCTTCACCTCCAGAGTCTACATAGCCTGTCACCTCTTTTTCCCTTTAGAAGTGGTAAACTAGTCATGATCGGCAAATGAAGAATATTTCTGATTGATTTCAGAAGAACATTGGAACTTACTTACCATTAGAATCAAGGGAAAGACATGTTATGTTGTAAAGTGGCCGAGCCAGGTTTCTAAGGCTTCAAAGGTCGGATTATTTATGCAAACATAAGGAGTCTTTAACATTTTAAATTGTACCTGGGCTCTGGTAAGTCCCACTGAGCCATTAATACTTGAGCCTATTTGACACAACTAGAGACAGACAACTTTCTTAGCTTCAGAGACCACCGTGCAAAATAAAACAAACAAAAGCTTTAAGAAGCCAAGAAGTTGAGTCTGAGCTCATCACAGTTAATGCACCCAAGTGAAAATGACTTTGCCTTTTGATGTTTCTATCTACAGCATATCCAGTGGCAGAATTTTCCGTAAAATAGCTCTTCTGCAAACTTAGAAAAATGCAGACTATTTTAAAAGCTTAGAGACTTCCCAGGTGGTGCAGTGATTAAGAATCCGCCTGCCAATGCAGGGGACATGGGTTCGAGCCCTGGTCCGGGAAGATCCCACATGCCGCGGAGCAACTAAGCCCGTGCGCCACAACTACTGAGCCTGCGTTCTAGAGCCCGTGAGCCACAACTACTGAGCTCGCGTGCCACAACTACTGAAGCCCATGCTCTGCAACGAGAGAAGCCACTGCAGTGAGAAGCCCGTGCACCGCAAAGAAGAGTAGCCCCCGCTACCACAACTAGAGAAAGCCCGCGCGCTGCAACGAAGACCCAGTGCAGCCAAAATAAATAAATTAATTAATTTAAAAAAAGAAAAAAAAACTTAACGTTAAGTCTGTCCCTTAGTCTAGATTCAGAGTTTTTAGCCTCAAAGATTTGCTTTGATACTGGAAGTATACATTTTCCCTGAAACCACCCTGTTTTAAAAAAAATAATAAAGATCACCACGATGTAACCCATTCCTAAGGATGCTGTTGAGTTGCAAACTGGATGTTACTGTGATTCTTTAGCTCTGGGAACAAGAGGTGAAGGACACCCTTTCCCTACGTGTTGGTTGGAAATTTCAAAATAAAAAGTGAGAGTAAAAGGAAGAGTTAATAACATAATCCATATGTTTCTCCATGAGGGGAAATAAAAAAGATTAAGGAGAAACTATTAGATCTTAGCTGTGACCAGTCTTTATATGGGAAAAGATTAATTCGAGTGGACTAACTATATCTAAAATTAGAACTGTGGGAAAAGGATTATATGCAACAAAATGCAAAAGATTAATGTGGAAGCATGAGGCCTAAGGATTAGATACATTTAAAATATTAATCTACATTAGACATATTCACACAGTTCCATGTTATCAATAAGGACATAGAGAAACAAGAATATCAGTTTAGTCAAAGGTTTCATTAATTACTCTTTGGTTAATAACTAGTTTTATAAGACATCATCTAGCTTGAACGTGCTGCTTTTTGTATCACGTATCGGTAGTAACCTGTAATTTCCGCCTACTCCTTACTCATTCGGAGAGGCACTTAGATTCACAGGGCAGGCGTCACACTTTGGTTAGCTTTTAACCTTAGAAGACAAACTGGATTGTGATTGGAAGTCTTTTTCTCCAGCCCACAGTAATTATTAATTTGCTTCTCTGGTAGAGCTAATAGCAATGGACTAAATGGTGAGGTTTAGAGATGTTTGACCACAGAAGGGTGCCTGTCTTGAAATGCATAAATACTGTGTGTCCCCAAGTCCGTTTAGGGGAAAGTATTGAGGAAGTCTGTAATGGCTGTGCCCTAAATGAACTGACACAGTTCATACCCAAGTGTGGATTGTGAGGTGTGAGGAAGGTGAGAAAAGTGTATCCGTTGAATTAGTTGAATTAAATTGATTTCTATAGATGATAAGACTTTAATGGCTGAAGGTAGGTTCTTTTCATGTCGTCTGAAATGAGTAGACAAATGTGTACAATTCCATCTCAAGCATATCTGTTAAAAATTGTTCATTTTACAGTAACATCTTTTCCAATGGTTTCTAGAATGGGTTATGTAGTGAAAAGCTGAGTAGGTTTTCCTATCACATGAGCTTGTAGCTGAGGACAAGACCTTGAGGTTGACCTTCTCAGGGTGAATTCTGCAAGCCCTCTTATACCACCCTGAACTTTTGCCTTGAATTCTGTGGGAAATGCTGTCATATAGACTTCGACTTTAGAATGTCTGTGGAAGCTGCCTTTAACAGAAGCTGCTTCTAGCTGCCATTCCTCTAGCGAACAAGCCGACACTCATTTCCAAATCCCTTGTCAAAAAATAATTTGGTTGGTTTGGATGACTGCATTTAGAACGTAGGCCCCTGTGCCCCTCCCCTGTGCCATCAGAGGCCTTGGCAGGAGGGATAGAATCGAGTCCACCTGGATCGCTTGATCAGAAGTGGCTCTTGTGTATGTTATTTTTGCAGTTGGAGAGAGTGTTCTGCTCTCTTCCGCTGCTGCAGCTTGTTCAATTCCAGTGGGCTGCGATATAAATATTGACCAGAGGAACAAATTAGGGCTGTCCAAAATATTTTCAACATTATGTATGTCTGTCTTGTTAGGAACTCATATTTTTTTCACACTGGAGTATAGAAGCCCTACAAAGATAGTCAAGGTTAAGGTTATGGTTCTACTACCAGATCCTTACACGAAAATATATTTTATATATTTATATATATATATTTATATTTATATATATATAATTATTTTTCTTACTAACTAATAATACTTGTATGGTACTTACTCCGTACCAGACACTGTATTAAGATTTTACACTTACTAGTTCATTCAATCTTCAAAGCAACCAATGAAGTATGGGTATTTACACATGAAGAAGCTGAGGCACAAAGAGGCTAAGAGACTTGACCAAGGTCAGGCAACTAGTAAGGGTAGAGCTGTGGTTTGAACTCAGGCAGGCGGCTTCTAGAGTCCGTGCTCATAACTATTATTTTTTAAAAGACCGAACACAGGTTTTTTTTTCTTCTTCTTTTTTTTTTTTCCCCACAGGAAAAACCCGTATTTATTTTGCCTTATGGTTTGTAGATGGTGTCAGACAGAAAATCTTTTGTGGCAAATGTCTAGCTATAGACTCTGAAGAAACACCTGCTGTGGATGTCATGATTCTTATTTTAGATCATTATAAAAAAATGAATTTAGTGTGTTCTTTTAGGGTTTGACTTCTTTTGTATATTTGCATATATTACTGGGTGTGTTTATCTCAGAGAAGCCTTAAAAACATGTACACAGAAAATGCTCAGAGAGTTACCAGATAAAATGATCCTCTTTAATCTGAACTGTGGACCTCTCCCATTGTCTGATATATTTAGAGAACATGTTTTGCTCCTTGGATGATCTCAGGCTTTTGTAATTTTATTAAGGATATAGCTGTTATTTAGAAACTTTTAATTTGTATTTTAATGAAACCTGAGAAGGTGACATCAGATTAGATCAATTTCTCTGTTCTCTACTTATTATTTTAACGTGTTTCATGAATTAAAAAAAAAACTATATCTTTCAAAGGATTTCTGATTTGCAGTACCTTGCTTTGTCACTGATGGATCATATGAAATTTTCTTAAGGAAATAAGTATTCTATAAATCATACTTTTAAAATTTTATGTTTAGGATATGATTAAAAACATAAAGTTGCATTCAAATTTAACTTTATTTTTCGAGATTGGATTTTTATGTGGTCACCAGCCCTAAGTTAAAAGTGTAATTATAGAGGTTCCCTTTTTTGGAAACACCTTTTAAAAGTCTTATTTGAGAGACAATAACGAGTGTTTAAGAAAACACGAGGGAAGTATTTGGATCAATATAATTAGGATCCCCAAACATTTACTTTGGGATTATAGTAAAAAAAGATATAAGATAATGGCCTTCCCTATAATTAGGATTTTATTTGTATTAAGACCCTAAAAATCACCACAAATCACACTAAAGATAAAAGAGGAGACAACAACAAGGTCCTATTGTATAGCACAGGGAACTATATTCAATATCCTGTAATAAACCATAGTGGAAAAGAATATGAAAAAGAACATACGTATGTATAACTGAAGCACTTTGCTGAATCACTGGCATTGTAAATCTGTAAATCAACTATAAATAAAAAAAAAAAAAAAGAGAGAGAGAAGTAAGCCTGCATTTTGAGAACAAAAAGTAGAACTATTTTGTTCTGCTGAGGAAGAGGAAAGACAGTCCCAGCAGGCACTAGGCCTGTTTTGTGAGTAGAGAGATTCCAGCGCGAGTTGAGGTGCCTGGGTTGTTAGCGATTGCAGTCTGAGCGCTGATACTGCAGAGGTGGTCTCAGGAGCCGGGCTCTGTATCTGTGGGTGAGGTGCCCCATGCTTTTTAAAAGTCTCATCTACCAGGGGAGATGTAAATCCAAAGTGCTAATCCTTTGTCATCAATAACAATCCCATGACACTGCTTTACAAGATAAGTGTTACTGATTCAATTTGGTTGGCTGTGTTGAGCTTCCTGAAAATCTGCTGCACTTTCAGTTGACTAAAGCATGATTCCCTTCCTGCCCTGTAGGGTATTAACCAGCTCTCACGGTGGGTCTGGAAGTGGCCTAAGCCGTGGTGGATGGAAGGGAATAGCAACTTTGGAAGCAGGGGTTTGGCGCCCGCGGTGAGAGTGGCAGTTTCTAAGTGACTTTCTGAAGGAATTGAATCCTTCAAGGCATCCAAAAGGCAGCTGGCTCCACGTGACTTGTGTTTTGTTTCTTTGTCAGCCTCCCCGTCCTTGTACTGAAGTAGAATAGACACCCTCTTGATTTCCGAAGGCCGGCAATAGCCTTGAACACGCCAGCGCAATGTTCTGTGTGTAAGTGTCTTTCCTAGAAACACTTACGGGCCAATGATGGGTAAGGAGCTCCCTGAATCTTAAAGTACAAAAGGGCCCATTCTCTGGGGACCCTGGATATAGGATGGAGTTGTTTGGAACACATGAAAAAAAGTAAACATTAAGACTATAGGAATACAGTATGACTTAAGTTGAACCCGGATGTTCAGAACGTGTGGTGACGGTAATACGGCTTTTTACCATATATAAAAGAGTATCAGTAAACAAGTTAACTGAGTAAATAAAACAAAAATTGGGGAGGGTATTTAACCCATTAAATAAAACAAACTGCTTTTATTTAGAATCGTCTATTTTTTTAAACAGGGGAAACAGTAATTACAAATAAAATCACCAAAGTGAGGATCTTAAGGGACATGTATTTAGCACATATTCGTAGTCTCTAACATTGTATCTATTTTGAAGTAATTCCTAACTTTTTATTAGTCCATACCATCTTAACATCTGTTAGTGTGAATTAATACATTTTTTCTCTATGTAAATTGATATCTGCGTTTCTAGTGACTTTGTGATTTTGGTGGGAAGCCTTCTATAGTAAGCCCTAAATTTAAAAAGGATGATTTTTGCATTATAGGAAAGAGTCTTAATTTCTCGAAGTCTCTGCCTTAGTATTCATTTAATAGCAAGATTTTTGCATGTAAATGTTTGGTTATTTGTATTCAGTTTTTCATTTCAGTTGCATAAATTAAGTGCGCTTACATTGTGCTCTTCGTGCATAGTTTCCGATTCCAAATCAAGGAATATATACTATGTGTCTGGGGTCATCAAGAAACGAATTTAGGAAACTGTTCTTAAATCTCCCTCTTGCTTCTGAATATCCCCGTAGTCCTAGGTTCTGCCTGAAGAGACCGATTGCTTCCCATATTTATCCTGGTGTTGGTCTTTTGTGCTCATTGATTTGTGTTATTATGGATGTAAACATTTTTGTATTACTGTTCATGCCCAAGTAAAAATTATGAGATCGTTTATAGGTTTGCATACTTTACCTTTGAATTGTTCTTGAGGGCATTTCTTTTCTGACCATAGTTTTATTTGAAAAGTGAAAATTTAGAGTGAAAGCACTTGTGTTAATTAAGAGTGAACCCTTGAGTTTCAGGAAGAGGAAGAATTTGTGCTTTAAGACTTAAAAATAAAATGTATTGTTGTGGGCCATGTATAACTCAAAACTAGTGCTAACTCATGTGGAAATCTTTGTGGAGTAAAATCTTTGGATAGAAAGGTAATGAACTGAAAACAAATTATTTTACATGTCTATATAGGACAAATGTTTAACAAAATTCAGCAGCACAATTAGTACATTGCAGTGAAATGAGGCTTCATGAGTCTTGTCTTGTGGAATGTATGGCTTCATAAGTCGTGTCCTGCGGAATGTTACGGAATGTTAGGATACAAGTTCGGGGTTTCTTAATTTAAACAGGGCAACTTGTTTATGAGTTGTATGAAGTAACAGTATATTTTCCCTGTTAAAAATCTAGTGTAAAAGATTGAGACAGTTGAACATTTTAACACTAACTGAATATTTGATGATATTAAGGAATTATTATTGAGTACTTTTTAGACTTGTTAAGGGTATTATGACTATGCTTTTGAAAAAAGAGGCAATAACATTTAAAGGTACATTCTGAAATATTTACAGATACGATACGATGACTGGGATTTGCTTTAATATATATGGAAGGGAAACTAGGTGTCACAGTCTGTTTGAGCTGCTATAACAAATTACCACAGACTAGGTGACTTATAAACAGTAGGAACTTATTGCTCAAAGTTTTGGAACCTGGAAGTTTGAAATCGGGCTCCCAGCATGGTCTAGTAAGGGTCCTCTTCTGGGTTGCAGACTTCTTCTTATACCCTCAAGTGGCAGAAAGGGCTAGGGAATCTCTCTGGACCCTCTTTGATAAGGCACTGATCCCATTCATGAGGGCTTCACCCACATGACATAAGCATCTCCTAAAGGTCCCACCAACTAATACCATCACTTCTGGGGGTTAGGCTTTCAAAATATGAATTTTGAGGGGGGACACAAACATTCAGACCAGAGCATTGGGTATGAGGAATAGATGAAACGGGAGAGGCCAAGGGTTGAAGCTGGACAGTGGGATTCATTACATTATTCTGACTGTGTTTGTATGTTTGAAATTTTTGATAATAAAAAGTTTAAAAAATGGAAAAAGGCACACACATACACAGAACTTATGCAGTAGAAATACACTGATATTTTGTCAAAGGTAACTAAGGAGGGTTTCAAGGGAAAGAGGTGCCTAAAAATATCAGCAGTTTGATTATGTTGCAATTATATACAACTACATATATACAACTACAGATACATGATTTTAAAACGCAATAATATTGTACTTTTATTTTAATTAAGATAAAGCTTAAAAAAGAAAAGAACATTTGCGGTTTTGGCAACAGTCTTTAATTCAGCAAACATTTTTTTAAAGCCCCACTGTACCAGGTACTGTAGAGGTTGCTGGAAATTCAAAGAAGAACATGGATATGGGCCTTGTACTAATGTAGTTGGTAAGAATTTTACATGTCATTCCCCAGTATAACGTGATAAGGGCTCTAATAGACTTATAAAAAAAACTATTATAGGAACAACAAAGGTTGGAATGATTTAAATCTGCTTTTGTAGGTCAAGGAGAGCAGGTAAGGAGCATGTCAGGCAAGACTGTGCAGGGAGCTGGCCTCTGATCTGGGCCTTAAGGGGGATGAGTAGGGTTTTTCTAGGCAGAGAAGATGGGAAAGCTTTTGCAGGCATAGAAAGCAGCACAATCAATAGCACGGAGCTGTGAGAATGAATTCAGCCAATGGTAATAGGCTCAGTGAACATGAAGTACCAGGTAAAATGGGGTGAGTGCAGTGGAGGAGAAGGCAGATACGTGAACATGAAAGTCAGATCCAAAATGTGAGGTCTCCCCACAGCCTGAAGAGTAGCATCCCTTAGACCTGTTAGCCTGAATTTCCAGGTCCAGTTTCAAGCTGTACCTATGACTTTGGATAGGATTTGTCACCCGAGTTTGATCAAGGGGTTCTAGGTGCCTAGCTGCGGTGTCACTTCACTTGGGGAGACAGACTGCCATCTGTGTACAGATGAAGTTGGCTAACAAACAGCCAACAAGACTCTCCACTGCTCTGCCAGACAGGTTGCTCTCATGCGTTTGTGGGAGCTCCGGTTGCTTTCCTACTTTATGCTGAAAGATACTGGTGGGGTTTGAAGCCCAAGTCGTAGATGTACTGTTTCCTGGAGTAGATCCTAGAGGCTCCGACTCTGTCAGACCAGAGGAGGGATGTCTGACCAGCCTCCTTGAAGAATTATTCTCCTACTGCTAGACCTTAGGGTCCGCAGCAAGAAGCTGAAATTGCTTCTGAGCAGAGGTGGATTTTTACCATGAAGTGAATGAAACTTAAGTTTCAGGTCCCGTCCCTTGCCCCGCCCTTCACAGAGTTCTGGGAGAAATTTTCATATAGGCATGCTTTATTTTATATTAGTAATTTCACTACTTTTATAGCTACTTTATTTATTTATTTATTTATTTATTTATTTATTTATTTATTTATTTATTTATTTATTTTTGGCTGTGTTGGGTCTTCGTTTCTGTGCGAGGGCTTTCTCTAGTTGTGGCAAGCGGGGGCCACTCTTCATCGCGGTGCGCGGGCCTCTCACTATTGCGGCCCCTCCCGTTGCGGGGCACAGGCTCCAGACGCACAGGCTCGGTAGTTGTGGCTCACGGGCCCAGTTGCTCCGCGGCATGTGGGATCTTCCCAGACCAGGGCTCGAACCCTTGTCCCCTGCATTAGCAGGCAGATTCTCAACCACTGCGCCACCAGGGAAGCCCCTAATTTCACTATTAAAGAGTTAAATATTGCAGGCTTCAGGCCCCACAAAGCCTGAAACAGCTCTTGCTCCTGAGCATCTTGTAGAAGCTTCTCTGTTTTACTTTTCCTTTCTGAAAAGAACAGATCACAGTATCTTCCCCCTCACAAATCAGTCAGAGATTACTAAGCAATTGTATGTAAAATGGAACCAGAAGCTATTTTCTGAGCAAGTGAAATGTGATAATTAATTTGGTACTGATGGGAGAAGGGAAGGGTCTCCTCCTTGTAGACTCCCTGGGTAGGTGCTACTGGTCCAGCAAAGAATCTTTGCTGAGTTTGGCCCTGCCCAGGGCAGACTACATACATGCTGTGCCTTGTGTCCACTGTCCTGCACTGATCTCTGTGTTCTCACTTTTCTCCTCTCTGACCTACAGCTGCCCCATGGCTTTCATAGCCCAGCTGTGTATAGCCAGGTGCAAAGCCAGTTCTGATATCGCTGGCAATGAGGACATGAAAAAGGTGCACAAGGCTACTATCTCTAGATGGACCCGCGATACTTCCATGACCAGAGATGTTTCTGTTCTATATTGAACAGACTAACCTTCATTTTTACATTGCTCCTTTTAACGTATTTGCATTATAGTCTTAGAAACCATCAAGTCAACATAGTACCTTTAAAAATACGGAGCATGACTCAGAGAAAAGGCCATTTCCTGGGCTGGGGTAGGGAAAGTACAGCGTGGACCTGGAACATCTTGTTGAGTCAGAAAGAAGTGGGGAATGGTCAGAGAATCAAAAGAGTCGAACAGCCTGCTTGAGGGGCTCCCACTGGTCAAATTGGGAGGAAATGAACGTCAAAATAAATATGGCAATGGGTTATAACTAACTGAGTAAAATAAGAATCCCTAAGTCCATACTGATACAGGAATTGAGTAAATAAATAGAGTGGGGAGAGAGAGAGTAAAACCCTTACTTAGAAGGCCAACCACTAAATACAAAAGGAAGGATGGAGTTGCAAAATGGCCCATGTATGGTAAGGCTAGTAGGTGGAAGTTTGATGAGGAACAGGATATTTACATAGTCTCAGAGTATCTCCCCACAAATTGCTTGTTAATTACAAAGACAAATAGAGTAACTTTATAGTAGAGAAACCTAGGGGATACCACTTTAACCAAATGATCCAAGTTAACATTGACAATATAGAGACAAACCAACATCTTGTGCTTCTTGGTATGATGCACTGAGGATACACTGTGTTATTCTAAAAAAGAATTACCTGAATCTAATCATGGGGAAACATCAGACATACCCATTCCATTCTGTAAAGGAATGGGCCTGTAATCTTCAAAAACGTCAAGATCAAGAAGACAAAGGACTGCTGAGGAGGGCAAGGGCAGGGACCACAGGAATGGACAGGTTGGAAAGGGGAGAACAAATACTTCTACTCTTTGGGTTGGTGGTGGGAGCTACTGGCTTGCTCAAGAACAGGTTTCTGAACCAGTTTTCAGACTTCGCTCTTCAGATGAGGTGGTGTGGGAGGGAAGGTCCTTTAAATGAGGATTACAAAAGGCATCAGAGAAGAAAGGTTTACAAGTTGGATCTCCTCCCACAGTTGGGGGTAACAGATAGGAAATTCTTTGCTGATGGTGACTTGAGTTTACAGGCTCTACTCTGTCAATACCTTTATATTTATCTGGCTCTGGTTATCTAAATGATGTTTTTCAAATTCCACCATAAGGAGGAGGGGACAAAGCTAGGATGACTAAGTGAAATCCACAGACGATTATATAAAAATGTTTCATCCTTTCAGCCACTGTGAAGCTGGGGAGATCCTGGCCGGGAGAAGGACTCAGATCTCGTTGTCCTCCCAGCCCTAAGACCCTCCCCCGAAGTCCCTCAATAAAATGGCTTGATCCCCTCCCCACCCCCCTAACCTCCCCCCCCCCGCCCCAAAAAAAAAGTTCCATCCAAGTGTTTTAAGTTGGCTGCTTTGATTGGAATGTTCTGGTCATGGGTTGGCTGTTTTGACTAGAGATTTAGTCAACACCCCAGTGTTTGCTAACATTTGTATCTGTGGTGTCCTATGGAAAATTACACAAACTATTGAATTTTTCCATTAGGAGGCTCAGCCTCAGTTTCCTCTCAGACCATCTTTTTCTGGCCTCCAATGAGGACTGCTAATGAACAGCAATGTAGCCAAAGGACGCTCAAGGGAAGTTAAGAAGGCCTGTGTCGCAGAGGCCTTTGGCTAGTCAGTTTTCCCATGTTTGTTGTATAATTTTCATAATGCCATGTTTAATACATAGTGTAAGTTATGTTAGTTCATAAGTATAATGTTTTGACAGCTGGTTAAATGTTTTATGGCTGTGGTTTTTAGGATTTAGCCTAAATAAAACATTTCAGGCTCATTCTGACAGTTGTACAATACTAATCTAAGAATTAATTTTTTATACTTAAACATCACATTACTTTCGTCCTTTTGTGGATTGGTATCTGTTCCATCATTTGAAATTGCTTATTTTGTCTTAATGGGAGTATTTTTTGTTAACCAGGAAGCTAGGTACTGCTTCATATAACTTTTTTTTGGAGTTAATGAGTAGTTGATGGGCATGATTTTATTTCTGTGAAAATGACTGAAGTTAAAGAAGGGTGGAGCAGTCTTACCAAGAGCTGAGCGCCTGCATCTGGGGATTAGCTTTCTCTGCCCTTTTGTCCATTTTTTGCTCTTCGTAGTTTGCTTTTCAAGTCCATGTGACTTTTGACTTTGTCTTTCAGTTTAACGACTCTTTCCTGTAAGTGCTTTTCTTCACAAGGTTTTTCCACAAAAGTGTTTGCTGGTCGAAGTTCACTTTTTAATACTGTAAGAATGAGACTTTTCTTAAAGACACTGTTGTACCCACCACTAAGAATGTGCAGTGCTGACTTCAAAAATCGGACAGTCACACATTCATTTTTATTATTGGAGTGTGAAGGAGAGGGGTTGAAGAGTACCGGAAAAAACGACTGTAGGAGAAGGATCCAGACTGAAGGCCTCTGCTTCTTCCTCATTTCCACCCTTGTGAGCTGTTCGCTGTTGCCATGACTGCCACGTACTGTAGGGGGATGGTGATACCTGTGTAAGGGTTGCAATGGTAGTAATGAAATGCCTTTAGCATAGGCCGAAATTGGGGATTTTTACTAATTTCCTTACTCAGATTTTTAAACATCTTAAGATGGTATCCAACGAACTCGACCTGTTTCTGTATCCCTCTCGCTGGCTGGTGCCTTCTTCCGCTGCAAAGGGACAGTTCACACACGGTCAGCTACGTTTATACCAGTCACAGCCTTCCCTTTCTCCCACCACACCCCCCTTCCCACTTAAGGTTTCTTTTAGTTTTTGCAAAGCAGCCATGTGAGAGGAATAAAATAATTTTGAAGAGCATTATATGGTGGGAATTTTGACAATGAGTGGAAGATGGTAATTACTCTCTTCCATTAGACTCAGTGGCTTTGGACAGATAAGCTGTATTGAAACGTGTGACCAGGGCATGGGATCATGGATTGTCTTTCACTGTTGTCATGGCAACAGTGATGCAGGTGGCCTATAACTGCCGCGCTGTCAGATCTTATACATCAAACTGGTGCTAAGTGAAAATATGTTAGAGGCATTGGGGAAAAAATTGCCAGCAGTGTTTATAGGATCAGCTGGAGAAAAGTGAGCCGAGTTGAAGATTTCCGTTAAAAGCTCTAGGTGGTTCTGAAGAAATCAGAGTTTTTACTTTTTATTAATAAGAGGAAAGTGAACTCTCAAAAGAAAAAATTTGTTTTCTGGATGTTGCACTGCTGTCTGCATGCACATAATTAACACAATGCCTTTCTTCTTCCCCCTTGAGCTAATGTGATAATGTAGTGGCTTCAGAAGAGGAGAAGGAGACACCGTGTGGTCTAGAAGCTTTGCTGGGGGGGCTGGGGAACCAGTTGTGCACACTGCAAGAGGTCTGCGTCCTTCTTTCTCCGGAGAGCTTCACTGAATTTTTGTTAGTAAGAAGTCATTATTGTGGAATTCTAATACAGCGCTTTAAGTATTCTGTAGAGTGTAGTGTTAGACTCAGTCATGCATACTGGACTAAATCTGTTTGAATGTAGGAGGGTACATTCAAATGTGGAGAGATTCCTCTTTGTCAAGCACTGTTACCACACCTATTTTTTCCTCTTTTTTTTTTTCTTCTTCTCTCTTCATCTCTTCTGTTCTCAGTGTTGTCTGTCTTTCCTTAAACATTTATAAATGCTTTGAACTGAAACCCTCAAATGCTAAGCAACAATGAATATAACTTGGGTGTGTGTGTGTGTGTAAGTGTGTGGTGCCTTGTCTCAAGAAGTTGAAACTAGCTTTGTAGATCTCATTTAATAATGCTGTCTTGGTAAATAGGAAGAAGAAAATCATGTATGTTTCCATTTCCATGTTATATTTGAGGAAAAAGAGGTTCTGTGGAGTTTAAAAAGAAGTATTCCTGGGTGGGTCAGTCTGTTCATTGGTGACTCAGGCATAACAGATGAGGCAGTCGATCATTCCTGATGGGCCCCTGAGTTAGACAGTGTGGCCCCAGCTTCTGACATTTTATTTGAAATATCCTCTCTGGTATATTCTTCAGTATTGAAATCTAAGTCAACAAGAGTAGGTAGAATTACCTTTGTATGCCATTGGCATATAACTAATCAGTCAGAGTACTAGGGATTCGGTTTAATCCACACACATGTATTGGACATGTACTTAATAGTAGGTATTTTGCTTGTACTGGGCTTCAGAAGGAAGTAGCTCTAACATTTGTCGAGGGCCTACTATGTGCAAAGTAATTAAATTATTTAATTCTCACAGTATTCTTAAAAAGTTGATATGTCATTATCATTTTGCAGAAAAGAGCCTTGGCAAAATCAAGATTGAAATGTCTGACTCCAGACTGCATGTATTTTTTTCCTTATCATGTGGTTTCAAGAGATGTGCTTTGCCTTCAAGGAGCTCATGGTTTCACTGGAGATGCAGGGAAACATTTAGTAATTACAATACAGATTGTTAAGTGCTATAACAGACATATGTACCGAGGAGTACAGAGCAGGGGGCATCTAACTCCCAAGAGGAGTTCATGCTGTAGCTGGTTATTACAGGAAGAGTAAATCATTTGAAGGTAGATGAAGAGAAAAGGGAATTCCAGGCTAAGGGGACATCATGAGTAAAGACACAAAAGAATGAGACCATGACATATTCTGGAATGGCAAGTGTGTGTGTGTGTGTGTGTGTGTGTGTGTGTGTGTGTACTCATGTGTGTTGAGTTAGTTGACGGATGGGTGCGGGGGAAAGGTGTATAAAGTGATTCTCTAGAGTTAGCATAGTATATATACGTGTGTGTGTGTGTGTGTGTGTGTGTGTGTGTCGTGGGGTCCAAAGATTGTGGTTGCTGTTTTAAGTCTTTACAAGCTGGAGGTTGTCGACTTGCATGATAGTTCCCTCTAGATTTTGTTTAATTTCTATTTTTCCCTCTGTGCCTTCTCTTTTTTCAGAGTATTTTTTGCTTACCCCACTTTTTTTTCCCCATCATTCTGGTTGAGAGCGCTCTTGTTTCCCTAAAGAAACCTAAATAGAAGGAGCTAGTAGGCAGAAGAGGTAAACAGTCTGATCAGCCATCAGTCCAGACAAATAATTTAAATAATTAAGATGAGGAAGATTTGTACATTCAAAGGGCTCAATGGTGATGGTTCTTCAGCTTTAAGCCCCAAGTAGCTGATTGAAAACTAGACTCAGATTTAGTCTCTGTACTAACTGCTGGCCAATATATTTTCATCATGTAGTTTATATACATAATGGAGATTTTAGTCCTCCATTCAATAATGGTCATAAATTCTCTGCTTTTTGTGTTCTTGTTTTCATAAAGGCACTGCTCCTTTTAAACCTAACTCCTTGATTAATAGATTTCATTCTGAAATTAATCTCATGATTTTGTTAAGCCTTGTCTGTTTTATTTGTTTTTTTATTTTTTCATTTTTTTAATTAAAAAAAATTTTTATATGCGTGGCTTGCAGGATCTTAGTTCCCCAACTGGGGATTGAACCCACGCCCTCGGCAGTGAAAGCATGGAGTCCTAACCACTAGACCACCAGGGAATTCCCAAAGCCTTGTCTATTTTAGATCAAAAGAGAAAAATAATGAATTTTTCTCAAGTTGTGATTGTCAGTGATTTCCAAGCAGTCCAGGCAATTATGATACCAATGATTAAGAAAAAGGTGAACATTAAAGCCATAAAAAGCGATGGAATTTGAGTGTTGGTGTACATCAGTCTCCATGCCACACTAAACTAGTTTGTTAATATAAGATTTCAAATCCTGCTACTTTAGAGGTATTTGGGAATACTGATTTTTTTTTGGTTTTGTTCAAAGAAACCAGAGTCTAAGGTCCCAGTCACATGAGGAAGATTCTTCTTGACTTCTACAGCTCACTCATCTGTGGGGCATGCACACGAATATATACTTCTGTTGGATTGGTATGCCTAAGACTCATGCATATGGCAGTTTAACAGCGTGTTATGTAAGGATATTTACTCCCAGCGCTATAAATCCATTGACCAGAGCTGAGACTTATGATAGTCAGGAGCAATTGGAAGGAAAAGAATTTTCTTGTGATACCCAGGGCTGAATAGAAGGATTAGTCAGTCCACCCTTGCCTCCAAGCAGGGAATGTCTAATCAAAGAGGGAGATTTTTGGAAACAACAGGAAATGGAAAATTAATTTAAGCCTCCTGTCCCTCAGTCTTTTCACGTGTCTCTAGAGTGGTTCTTTTTTTTTTTTTTTTTCCTAAGAAAAGTGAGTTTTTACAAAGAAATATCCTGAACTATTGATGCCAAATGATTCGTTCATTTTAGAATGACTGTCCCTAGTGGTATAGCATAATGCAGAGTGATGGGATTAGGAGCATTGAGGTGGAAAAACCATGCTAGCTCATTTAAAATCTTTATTGAATTTGGAATCATATTCAGTTATAATTTCTTCAAGGACAGAAATGTTTCCCTAGTTATTCCTTTGGGTGTTTGCACATCAGGATCTCAGGATTTCAGCATCAGTGGGCCAGTATCTCCATCACTCGACTGGTATGTCATGGATATATTGAACAGACTGTGGAAGAGGGTGTCATTTTTTTTCCTCCATGTTCCTCACAAACAGCTTCTTAGAGTTACATGCTCACTTATTAATTTGTCAATTAAGCTATTTAAACAGGCAACTGTTTGTTATACTTTATCAATACTAGGCTTCGTAAACAAGAAAAACAGATGTGCTCTAACTTGAAGATGCCCTGTTTTGTGAGACAGAGGCTGGGCTGACCTCTTGGGTCTTTTCATGTTTCATTCCTGTTATTCATTGCACAAAGTTCTAAGAGGTTCTGTAGGGATCCTTGACATTAAACTGTACCTAAGTTAGCTCTGAAAAAGTAGAACAGGAGCTGTAGACTTGATGAGAATTTGAAATGGAGTGTCAGGCTAAGACCATGATAATCTAGTTTCACATGAAACCTCTGGATCCACCACTGGTTAAATCTAGTGTCATGATTACTTTGATCACTATTTTAAAGGGCTTTTTCTCTAGTTATGAATAAAATGCTTTATCCGAAAATATGAAGTACCCAAAAAAGGACTTTATCGTACACAACGTCTTTTTTTTTCTTTCTTTTTGGCTGCACGGCTTGCGGTATCTTAGTTCCCTGACCAGGGTTTGACCAGGGTTCCCCGGCAGTGAAAGCACGAGTCCTCACCACTGAACTGCCTGAGAATTCCACGCAGCGACTTTTTTTGTGATAGGACACAAGGCCTAAGGAAGTTCCATGCTGGTGGTGGTGGCTTTGAAGAGAGTGCAAAGCTTTCTGTGGTCAGCCAAGTCAAGGAGCTTCAGGACAAGGATCCTGGGATGTATTCCTGCTAAGCAGAGGATCCAAGTAAAAATAATAGGATTATCTTTTACTCCTTACAGAAGCACTCTGGACTCTCTACACCCATTCAGGAAGTTTAGAGAGAAAAGCTGAGAGGGTGTTGAATTAATATCTCAGATGAAGGGCAGTGCCGCTATTAGACTATTAAAATATACACATGACATATATATGTAATTTAAAATCCCTTTGGCTGGTAAAAAAATGTTTTATAATGGTGCCTTAATTCTTTTTTTAAAAAATTTATTTTATTGAAGTGTAGTTGATTTACAGCATTGTGTTAGTTTCTGGTGTACAGCAAAGTGATCCATTTATACACACACATACATATATATTCTTTTGCATATTCTTTTCCATTATGGTTTATTATAGGATATTGAATATAGTTCCCTGTGCTATACAGTAGGACCTTGTTGTCTATCCATTCTATATATAATAGTTTGCATCTGCTAATCTCAAACTCCCAATCCCCCACTCCCCTTTATCGTGATGCCTTAATTCTTTTATTTAAGGTGTGGTATTACTGGTTTTTAGTACCAAATGAGCATCTCTGCTCGGGAACAGAGGTTACTGATATGATGTGTACAACAGTACATATTGTATCTTTACTGGGAGAAAAATAGTGGAGAAATATTATTGTTTGAGTCATTTCCTGACCCATGGGATGGGTTGCTCTATAAACCAAAATTTGGTCTCTGCCGTGATGAAGCTGACAATGTCACTTGGGTGTCAGTGTGCTAGTAGCCAACAAGACTGAAGATGAGGTGGAATTTTTACCTTACTAGCCATTCCTGGGGTTAGCTGGTAAGGCTGGACCATCTTGCAGAGCCCAGGAAAGCGGTATCCTGAGGACAGGTAAATGGTCAACACAGATGTCATCTCGTTTAAAGTTACATCAGTCCTGCTGTGCCTCATACTTGTTATAGAATGATTCACACAGAAGAACCATTTTGATTTTTCATATCTTTTTAAAACAATATTTTTAGCATGTCTTTATGCTTTATATAAAGCTGTATCTCCAATAGGCCGGTTTAATTTTTTATGAAACCAGTTTCAGTTGAAAGGCTTCCTAATGCACAAAAGAACCTCAGCTGTCCCTCAGAACCAAAACAAACACATGCATAAACAACAACAATAAAAGAGTTTCAATTAAGATTTTCAGAACACAAATACCCATTTAAATGTACCTAATTCTCTGCTAGCAACCACTTTAAATTATTGTTCTTTTTAAAGGAAAATCCAATATAGTTGAAAGCCTGTGCTTTTATAAATATAAGATGCTTCCTTGCATTATCTGAGAGAAGGAGAAAAGCATGTCTGGCTTTTTCGAATTTAACATATTCTAGCTAATCAGAAAATCTTTATTAATTACATTTATGAGCTCTATAGCACTGGAAGAGGGTCTTTGAAATTTTTTTGGTTACAAAAAACATGATGAAAAAAGTTAAACTGTATATTATCTTGTAATTTTGGAAAAAGCACATTATTGGGTCATATCAGTCCAATGGCTTTTAGTAGGAGAACAAGCATTGGTCCCTAAGACCTTCCTCACCATCTGAGAGGATGAGGGAATTTGCTACTGTTAAAACAAAGCCAGCAACATGGGGGCGCGAGGAGACACTTGGCCACGGAAGAATAAGTTTGGGTGTGAGCTGCATTTCCTGTTTTGCAAAGAGTCAGTTTTTCTGGATTTTCGGCATTTCGACTTCTTTTCTCTTTTTATGGCCATACTCTGGCTGTCATTCCCTTAACTGTGTAACGGGCCATTTTCATTCCGGACACAGAATGAGGCGTTGGTGGGATGGCAAAGCAGCAAAGACAGCAATTGGGTGGATCATAGGAAGGGAGCCAGTAGGTACACCTCGGCTCCACAACTGACTAGCTTTGTGTTTTGGGGAGGTGTTATGGACTCAGTTATGTCCCCCCGCAAATTCATAGGTTGAAGCCCTAACCCCCAATGTGATTGTATTTGGAGATAGTGCCTTTAGGGAGATAATTAAAGTTAAATGAGGTTAAAGGGTGGGGCCCCTAATTCAGTATAAATGGTGTCCTTGTAAGAAGAGCGAGACACCAGGAGTGACTGTATACAGTGAAAAGACCATGTGAGGACACAGTGAGAGGGCAGCTGGCTGCAAGCCAAGGAGAGAGGCCTCTGGAGAAACCAAACCTGCCAGTACCTTGATCTGGGACCTCCAGCCTCCAGAGCTAGGAGAAAATAAATTTCTGTCGCTTAAGCTACTCAGTCTGGTATTTTGTTATGGCAGCAATAGAAACTAATACAGGAGAGTTACAAAATCTCTAGGCTTCAATTTCCCCATCTAAATTTAAGATGGAGTCAGAAATCATTCTTATGTTACAGGGTTTTGGTATGAGAATAAATGATACAGTGCCTCGGGGGTGCCATCTCATATATGGAGGGAGTGATTCCCACAAGCACAGGCTAGTGTTCATTTTCTAACGGCCCAGGCTTTTCGCTGAGCACTGACCACTACAACAAAACAACACAAAGCGTCACACATGTAAGTCTGGAGTTTCCTGCCGCATTTGGCCTGGCTGATGTCTTACAGAAGACCCAGACTTAGGGCACAGATGATGCTTTTCGGTTCCAACACATGTTATATATCTCCTTCAAAAGTTAATTGAGTTCTCCCTGTACGTTTGAGTGTTGTTTTATTTACTTTAAAGACAATAAAAGGGAAAAGTAGTAAATGTCAAACAAATGCTCAGCCGACCCAGCACATGGAGTTGCATCTATTAATTCAGGCTGTTTTATATACTAGAATCACATGTATCTGCAAAATAATGATAGGAGCTTGAGTTTACCCACCGTTGTTTGGCCAAGGAACTGAAGGTGTTTTCAATCCTTAACCTCATTTCACTTCTAACTTATACTGATCCAAGAGCTATCGGATACGGTTCTCCCCATCAGAGAGTAAGACAGATGAAGGCACATAGCTTTTCTTCCTCACAGGCATAAGAGGGGGGGCTGGTTAGGGATTGGATGCAGAGTCTCCTGGCTTCCTGTGCTGTGATCCACTGGGTTGTTCCTAAATTTCTCTATTAACTGCATCTGTTCAAATATGAGTGCACACGTCTGTCTTTTCCCTTTTCACAGTAAATAGCAGAGCTTAGGCTCTGTACCTCCAGGGCTTCTAATACAATGCTCTTTACTAAGCTTGCAGTCAATAAATCAAGACTCAAATAGTATTGAGCACTAGCTGTGTAACTCATCCTGTGGGATAAAGGTGTCCTGTAAGACATGGGTGCTGCCCTCGTGTTGCTGATTGTCTAGTTGAGATGAGAGCGCTACCAGGCTCTAGGACAGTTGGGCTTATCATACACATGTGTAATGTGTAATGCACATTTCTTTAAGATAAATTCAGTTCCCCCCAACTATTCTATCTATTGATAAATAAGAGAAGTATTTCCTCTGGAGGAGAAGTATTCTAGTAGTTAGGCTGGGACGCTGAGCCAAAACTGATGAAGATGGAGTTCCAGTTACCTCTTGCTGCTGGCAAACCACATCAACACTTGGTGGCTTAAAACCACCACCGTTTAATTATATCTGTGATTTTGTTGATCATGAATTCGAGCAGGGATCAGCCAGGTGACCCTTCTATTCCCTGTAGTGGATCACAGGTCACTCTGTGGTCTGGTCTGGAGGGTCCCATACGGCTTCACTCACCTGCCTGGCACCTCGGCAAGGGTTCCAGGAAGGCTGATCTCCCCTGGGTCCCTCTGCCTCTCCATATAGACTCTGGGCCTCTCCATGAGGTTTCTCCACTAGGGTAATCAGATTTCTCACAGGGAGCCTCAGGGTTCCAAGGGACCAAGGCCAAAGCTGTTAGTCGTAGGAAATGCTAGGCTTTGAAATCATGTCACTTTATTGGTCAAACTGGTTACAGGCAGTTCATATTCAATGGGAGGGAAATAGACTCACCTGTCAGTGGAAGAAGGATCAAAGAATTTGTGGCCATCTTTAATCCAATATAGATGGCATACACCTCTTTGGTTTGCTGGGGTTTTTAAAAAATCTTTCTCTTTTTTCCTGAATACACTCAAGATTTCACTTCTAGTGCATTTTCAGTTTTCTTTTGCCCGAATTTGAAGCACCTTGGGAACGTCTTGCCCTGTTTTTACCTTTTGGTTCAATCTTCATGTAAGGAATGATAAAGCTTGAGGGTTCTTTTTTTAAGTGTATAAAATGTGGTCTCTAGCATGGCAGAACAAACAATCCAGTGGAGAAGGACTGTCATGGATGTGGGTAAATTTAGAACACAAAATTTAATACAGTTAGGAAAGATATCATCAGTGTGAGTGGAGTGCTGAGTCAGCCAGGAAATCGGGGAGGAATTCAAAGGGGAGCTGGCATTTGAGCTGAGCCTTGAGAAGGACAGTGGTCTCTACAGATGGGAGGGGGCGGAGTGGGGATGGCGTCCCGGAGGAGGGGCAGGGAGGTGAGCGCGCAGAGCAGACAGTGTGACCCGCAAACAGGGGCTGGGAGCCTGGGCTGCCGTCATCCAGGGGGCGGAGGTGGGGCTGTCGAGGGGTGGGGAGGCCGAGAAGATGGGTGGGGAACGTGCAGGCTGGGCTCTGAGCGCAGAGTCGTTCTGAATGTGATGACCACGCGGGGATTTGTGGCAGGGGCGTGCCATGATCCGATCTCTGTTCCTGAGTGCTATTTCTCACAGCAGGTGTGGGATGGATTGGACGAACTGCAGATGGGAGGCCAAGAAGCCAGTCAGAGGGCAGTTGTCCAGGAGCGGTCACTGGGCATTTGAATGGAAGAGAAAGGTTTTGAGATGGGTGTGTGGTGGGATTGGGGTGGTGGAACATCTTATTTTTCTGAATGCCTCACTGTGTCCAGACACTCTGCTTATATCCCTTATCTAATTTCTTTCTCTCAAAAATCCATTTTTCAGATGAGGTCACTGAAGCTTAGACACATTTCAGGACCTCCTTGACATTCGAGAGCTAGAAATGAGGAGGGTTGAGCTTCAAAGCCAACCATCTCTGACTCTCCACGAAACCTTATTGCCTTGCCCGCTGACAATAACGGGCGATAACAATTTATCGATTCTATCAATAAAGAAAAGTAAGATAAGAAAGTAAAGGACACAGTTCATGTCAGTTTACCTGATACTGTCTCTCTTTTTTGTGCCTAAGTGATTCTGAGCCTAGTAACTGTTTTTATTGTATATTAGAATCTTGTACACAAAGAATGTATTGTGCCACAGACAGAGCTGGGAAGGAAAAGTAAAAATGAGTCAGAGAGTAAGGGAAACAATGTAGCAGTTCATTTGGGAACTTCCTCTGTATAGACCTGCCCCCCCACCCCCCACCAAATAAGTCACCTTGCTCATTTTAAGAGCAAAAGGGACAACAATCTATGTCTCTAAAGTTCTATTTCTGCCTAAACCCTGAAGGCCAGGGGTGAATGGCCTGACACAGACCAGTAACCACAGAGGCTTTGTGCCCGAGTGCTCAGGACTCAGGGCTGCAAGCAGAATCTCACCTAAAAATGCAATTCTTGATGCACATCAAAATGAGATATTGAAAATCAAGACATCTGGAGTAACGGTACGGCATCCACTAGGTTTCACGTTCACAGGTTTTCAGAACCCTGATGAGTCCAGATGGTGATATATAAAGGGTGAGGGGAGAAGAGGGATATTTCTTCTCCTTTTTGTTGCTGAGACTCCATGGCTGGATCAGAGCCTGCATGTAGTAGGTGCTCAGTGAATATTCACTGAATTCACTGATTGCTTAAATGCCAGGTGCCAGGTTCTGCTTGGTGCTTGACATCCCATGTTTCATTTGATCTTCACAAAACAATGAAACCTGGTCGTCCTTTAAACAGATGAAGAGACTGATGCCTAGAGAAGTTACCTGCCCAAGGGCAAGCACCTTGCATGTAATAGGGCTGGAATTCGAACCTGGATTTGTATAGCCCTTCAACCTTTGCCCATTTGAGTGTACTCTATTATATTCTTTATCAGAATATTGTTTGGTATCAATCAACACACTTCACTCATGCAAAATAGAAGTTAGCCGAGTTTGAAAATGTGAGAACTCTCACTGGACCAAGCACATAGTAGGTGCTCAATAAATGTTGACTAAATGAATCACTAGTGCGTCTTTCTCTCTAGTCTACTACTTTGTCATTAACTATTGTGGAGAAAAATATGGAAGACTTGAAGGCTTTTAGCTTTCAAAAAGTTATTTTTAAGACTAGTTTCTCAACACGGGGGGTTTGAGAAAATGCCAAACCAGTCAGAGATAGCTGTTCAATGCCTCCTATCCTATGCTGGTTTGGAAACATTTGGTAGAAACACAATATTGGGACTACTGTAGTAATTTCTCCCATCTTGCTAAGAGTGATCACCTCCCTCTTGTCACCAGGAAGGGAAGAAACAGTGAGCTGGGAGATGCAGTTGTGAAGTTTCTGGTTTTTCAGGAATGGTCAGATGAGTGGGCCGAACTTCACCTTCTTTCCCATCATTCCCTTAACTCTTTGATGTTGTTCGTAGGATTAACCCATTTCTTCTTTCTGGCCACCCTCCATCCTCTCTTTCCCCTGGGTACATTCCTTCTTGCAATATCCTGTTTCTAAAAGAGCTTCTCCTTTAATATTTTTAATCCAACAGCCTTTTCTTTTAATCCCATTTCAAACTCCTATCTTTTGTGGAAAAATAACCAGATATCCCCAGCCCTCCCCTTCTTTGAATTTACCTGGGTTGTACCGGCTGAACCACTGAAGAAATGAGGCCCACATGACTGGCTTGAAACGAACAAAACCTAGTATCCGCCTTTTCCCTCGTCTGAGCTGCTTCTGTACATTTGAGGGTCTGAGAAAAGGTGGGGAAAGGCATCGGAGAGAGGGGAAGAGGGGAGAGATATTTACCTGCAGGGGAGATACCATGATCACGAGAGGAGAGGGACCTCAATACCGAGACCTAAAGAAAATTATTTTGGAAATGGGACCTGCCTTGAGATAGATCCATTTTTGTGCTCTTGACCTGAATTTAAATCTAAAAGTCCATGAGTGTTTTGCATGGAAGGGGAGGTGTGGGACATGCTATATTTGGTAGTTTTTTTGCAGATAGGGTTTCCTGTTTCACTGTGTTTTAAAATAAAGCTGCCTGTGCAGATGAATTCTCTAGGGTGTTAAGTTGTAGGTCGTACACTCTTGGTGGGCAAATCCTGTGACGCGGTTGCTTAGCAGTTCCAATCTGGTGAAGGTAAGTTATGGTTCATTTGTCGGGTATCTCAGTGTAAAATTTCCAGATAAACACAATCTACCCCAGTAAGTGCTAAAACTTAAAACAAGCAAACAAACAAAACAAAAAAACCCAAGCACACACTGCTAGAAAGCGTTCTTAAAATATTTTACATTTCCTTCTCTCTGCAAGTAGAGAATACTGGACAGAATTCGAGTCTCTCTTGCAATCTCAGTCATCATTATAAGGGTAAATATTGCACCTCTGTTGTGTGATGGTGTCACTAGGGTCTGTTCATACGTGTGGGACTCATTGTCTCCAAACGTGCAATGTCCCCAGACTGCTGTGTGCTCTTTGTTCTTTTAAAGTTTGTCTCCTCTTTTGCACGTGTTACCCCTTGTACCGCTACCACTGCATCGGCCCCTGGGAGCCCCTCTCCACCCCACCTCACCTCATATTTTACATCTAACTTGCCGTGCCTGGGGAATGAGATGGCACAGATTATTGGAGGGTGGAGTTAAAGCGAGAACAAATAGGCTGTGAATGCAGACCAGACGACTCCTAGAACGGTTATCTCTTTAAGTTCTACTCTGTGCACTTTCTGATACTTGGTTTCTCTGGAGTGTGTCTGACTGAGGTTCCAGCCTGTATTCTGGTTAGTTAAGGTTTCAAGACAAGTGAGCTGTCATCCTGTGACTCATCGTGTACTGTTTTAAGCAACGACCCAGCCTCCGAGAATAAAAGGATGTCTAATCATCTCCAGTTTCCTGCCACGGTTGACGTCACTGTCATCGTCATTACCTTCAAGTCCATCACGTTATTAAGTACCCGAAGTAGATAAGTTGCCAGACAAAACATGTTACGTAGACACAATCCTTGGTGTCTTGGCGTCTGTCTTCTTTAAATAGATAACACGAAAATGGATCTAATTCGGACCAAGGTATTGATTGCCCTGCAGTAATAGAGGGCTTCAACCAGCCATCTGAAAGCACAAGTGAGGGGTCCCAATTGCTGAGAAACTGCTGCCTGTAGCAGGTGTCCACTGTGTGAAGTGGGTGCTGAGACCACAAGCAGAAACGTTACACACACACACACACACACAAATGTGTGTGAACATGATGGGGGCCCAGAGGAGCAGCGTGTAACCTACTCAGGAGGTGGAGAAGTCGAAGAAAGATGAAGCCTGGGCAAAGTCATCCTTATTAGCTGGGTGAAGGGGGGGAGGGGCCGGTCTCAGGAGAGCCTGAGCAAGAAGGAGGGGCAGGAAGAACCCTGGGGGGGCAGTGCTGAGTGCACTTTGTGCATCAGGGAGTGACTGCAGTGACAGTGGAGAGGAGCACAGGTTCTGCATGTCACGATGAGGGGCTTGGCGAGCAGGCAGAGCAGAGGGGCGCTGGAGTCATGGAATAGGTCCTTCCTGTGGGGGTGTGTTGGGGGCGCTGGAGTTATGGAATAGGTCCTTCCTGTGGGGGTGTGTTGGGGGCGCTGGAGTTATGGAATAGGTCCTTCCTGTGGGGGTGTGTTGGGGGTGCTGGAGTCATGGAATAGGTCCTTCCTGTGGGGGTGTGTTGGGGGCGCTGGAGTCATGGAATAGGTCCTTCCTGTGGGGGTGTGTTGGGGGCGCTGGAGTTATGGATGAGGTCCTTCCTGTGGGGGTGTGTTGGGGGCGCTGGAGTTATGGATGAGGTCCTTCCTGTGGGGGTGTGTTGGGGGCGCTGGAGTTATGGATGAGGTCCTTCCTGTGGGGGTGTGTTGGGGGCGCTGGAGTTATGGAATAGGTCCTTCCTGTGGGGGTGTGTTGGGGGCGCTGGAGTTATGGAATAGGTCCTTCCTGTGGGGGTGTGTTGGGGGCTCTGGAGTTATGGATTAGGTCCTTCCTGTGGGGGTGTGTTGGGGGCGCTGGAGTTATGGATGAGGTCCTTCCTGTGGGGGTGTGTTGGGGGCGCTGGAGTTATGGATGAGGTCCTTCCTGTGGGGGTGTGTTGGGGGCGCTGGAGTTATGGATGAGGTCCTTCCTGTGGGGGTGTGTTGGGGGCGCTGGAGTTATGGATTAGGTCCTTCCTGTGGGGGTGTGTTGGGGGCGCTGGAGTTATGGATTAGGTCCTTCCTGTGGGTGTGTGTTGGGGGTGCTGGAGTTATGGAATAGGTCCTTCCTGTGGGGGTGTGTTGGGGGCGCTGGAGTTATGGATTAGGTCCCTCCTGTGGGTGTGTGTTGGGGGAACTGGAGTTATGGAATAGGTCCTTCCTGTGGGCGCTGGAGTTATGGATTAGGTCCTTCCTGTGGGTGTCTGTTGGGGGCGCTGGAGTTATGGATTAGGTCCTTCCTGTAGGGGTGTGTTGGGGGCGCTGGAGTTATGGATTAGGTCCTTCCTGTGGGGGTGTGTTGGGGGCGCTGGAGTTATGGAATAGGTCCTTCCTGTGGGGGTGTGTTGGGGGCACTGGAGTTATGGAATAGGTCCTTCCTGTGGGGTTGTGTTGGGGGCGCTGGAGTTATGGATTAGGTCTTTCCTGTGGGTGTGTGTTGGGGGCGCTGGAGTTATGGATTAGGTCCTTCCTGTGGGGGTGTGTTGGGGGCGCTGGAGTTATGGATTAGGTCCTTCCTGTGGGTGTGTTGGGGGCGCTGGAGTTATGGAATAGGTCCTTCCTGTGGGTGTGTGTTGGGGGCGCTGGAGTTATGGATTAGGTCCTTCCTGTGGGTGTGTGTTGGGGGCGCTGGAGTTATGGAATAGGCCCTTCCTCTGGGGGTGTGTTGGGGTCACTGGAGTTATGGATTAGGTCCTTCCTGTGGGGGTGTGTTGGGGGCGCTGGAGTTATGGATTAGGTCCTTCCTGTGGGGGTGTGTTGGGGGCGCTGGAGTTATGGATTAGGTCCTTCCTGTGGGGGTGTGTTGGGGGCGCTGGAGTTATGGATTAGGTCCTTCCTGTGGGGGTGTGTTGGGGGCGCTGGAGTTATGGAATAGGTCCTTCCTGTGGGGGTGTGTTGGGGGCGCTGGAGTTATGGATTAGGTCGCTCCTGTGGGGGTGTGTTGGGGTCATGGGAGTTATGAGCAGGAGGGGTTTGGGCTTGAACTAGGGTCGTGACCTCATCTCTAGATTCTGGGAGCTGGATTTGAGAAATGTGTGTGAAATAAAGTTCAAAAAGCTTGCTGATGGCCATAAAAAGAAAGGAAATTGAGTTATTTGTAGTGAGGTGGATGGATCTAGAGTCTGTCATACAGAGTGAAGTAAGTCAGAAAGAGAAAAACAAATACCGTATGCTAACACATATGTATGGATCCTAAAAAAAAAAAAGAAAGGTTCTGAAGAACCTAGGGGCAGGACAGGAAAAAAGACGCAGACAGACCTAGAGAATGGACTTGAGGACAAGGGGCGGGGGAAGGGTAAGCTGGGACGAAGTGAGAGAGTGGCATGGACATATATACACTACCAAATGTAAAAGAGGTAGCTCGTGGGAAGCAGCTGCATAGCACAGGGAGATCAGCTGGGTGCTTTGTGACCACCTAGAGGGGTGGGATAGGGAGTATGGGAGGGAGACACAAGAGGGAGGAGATATGGGGATATATGTATAACTGATTCACTTTGTTATACAGCAGAAACTAACACAGCATTGTAAAACAGTTATACTCCAATAAAGATGTTAAAAAAAAAAAAAAAAAGCTTGCTGATGGATGTAGGCGGTGAGGAGAGGGCACTGTAAAGCATGAGCCCTAGTCCCGAGTGCAGGTGCTGTCACAAATGGAAGGGTCACGTTGCAGAGGAAGATAATGGATTCAGCTTTGTGAAGATGGCCAAGGAAGCACTGGTGGTCCAGGCTGAGTTCTCAGTATGATCTTGGAAAATCTGGGGTTGGAGGGTCCCACGGATTTGCTCTGTGAAAGTTGGAGACAGCAGCTGGCATTGCTGGGAATAGATAAGGTGGGAACAAAGGTTCTTCTCATTCAGCCAAAGTTAAATCTGACAAAAGAGGGAAATGTATGTTGCACCCTGATGGCAGGGGACTCTGTGACACTTTGAGGGGGCGGGGTTCCTGGCTGAGCCCCACCCCCAAGCCCAGGCCCAGCTCTGGGGATGGTGGGTGGCCACAGCCCAGCCGGTGGCAAGGCAGCCCCTCTGCAGACGCGGGCTCAGATCCGCCCTGCTGATTGGCCTGGGTTTTGTTCTGGGCCATCAGTGGCAGGCTTCCATCGATACCTCCAAGGGACTGCTACTCACCGGGGGGGAGGGCCAGAGAAGAGGAACTTGTTTTTCTATAAAGACTTCTGGCTTTGAGACAAAAGAAAATGAACAGTTTATTGCACACTTCATAACTCAGAAGCTATGGATCAGCTGAGAAACAGAGAGACACAGACAGACAGAGGAAAGAGGGAGGAAGTGAGGGAGAAGATACCTAAATAGTTTGTTCAGCTTGAAACACAGCGGAAAGGAAGAGAATGTTACTCTTGTGCTGGTCCTTAATTAGGAAATTCACACTCTGGCCCCTAGGTCTCTTAGGGACCATGCTCTCCATCTTTTGAAGTGCTTTCTCTCTCATCAGAGATGGGTCAGGGTGATGACTGAAGGAGCAAGAAAGGAGCAAACTGGTTGAGGTTTAAAGTTTTCTTAATTAGAAGAGCCGAGAGGAGATGAGCGAGGGCAATCCGAGTCTCCCCCAGTGTGGCTGCCACGGTCAGCACGGGGTGGGGGGGCCTCCCGGTTAGCTTTATCTGACTTGTGGTTTTTCTTTGTTGGGCACTGAACAGATTCCCTTCCCTGTTATTCAGTTGGGAGCATGTAGCCTGAGGATGGCGATTCGCTAGAGCCTGGCCAGCTCGTCTTTGCACAGCCCAAGAGGAGGCATACAGTTACTAAGGCAGCTCACCAGCCCTTTCAGCCCCTCGCTGTACACACAGCAGGAGGACGGGTTCATCCTCCCGCGCCTCGCCCCCCTCCCCCTCCCAAATTCCTGCTTACCTGGATGAAATCCTGGTGTACACGGACCTAGCCTGCAAATAGAACGGCCGGCGCCTGTGACGTCATCGGGCCCGGCGAACCTCATTGGCAGAGAAGTTAAGAGTCTTATTTTAGACCCAGAGACTGGGCCCCCTGGATCCAGCTAGAACAGGTCTCTTCCAGCCTCAGCTGCCGGCCCTCCTCGCGCGCTTGCTGGGGCTTCAGAGGATGGAGTGTAAGGGGGAGCTTGCTGCTAAATGCAGGGTGATCAAGACAACCTCCCTGGTCTTCAGCTGGGAAAAGGAAGATGCTGACGACGCAGAGATCGCTTACCACCCAGCTAGCCGATATTCCGCCCTCCACATCGGCACATGCCGCCTTCCTAGGGCTGCTAACCGTTGTGCATCGGGCAGGAGCCGGTTATGAAAGACTCGGGCTGTTCCTCAGTCTCTCATGCTTTCCCCTTTGCTTCCCGTAGTCAGGGTTTAAAACCCGTGCTTTTATATCCCAAGTAGACCAAGTGTATTCCAAAGGATGTCTCAAGCTAGGCTAATAATTTCAACTAAGATGCTTTCTCTGCAAGCGGGAGGTTTAAACCTTCTGGGATAAAAGCCTTAATGCAGCGAACGGTGGTATAGATTTGATCCAGGAAGGCAGAGTAAATAAAATATTTGAAAAGACTAGCCTTCACTTTCGTGGTTAGGACCGCCTGAGCAACCAGAAAGGACATTTTTTCAGAAATTGAAAATCTGGACACATCATCTGGCAAAGCCTTTTTCTTTTTTTCCCCCCTGATTTAATTATAAAAATTCACATCTGGTTATGCCTTTAAGGATTTTTTTTTTTACGTCAATTTTTTTTGGACAAAGTATTTACATATCTACCACAAACCTGTAAGATGACAGCAGGCTACAAATAGAATTTTTAGATATTTCAGCTCAGGGTTGCCTGAGAAAATTCACGTTCCCTACACTTTAGGGTCAAATTACAGATGAATAACCCCCCCTGTGTGGAAATCTGAGTGCAAAAAGAGCAGTGAGAACTGAATTAAGATCTTGCTGTCTTCACGTTTGGCGACTGTGCCTGCCTTGATTTCACAATAGTATATTGCAGTCGCCCCTGCTACTTCCCCTGCTTGTCTCTTGTCTGCTGTCAAGCTCAGCAGCTAAAATTCTAGTGATGGTTAATATCACCATCATTATTATCAACTTGGGGCTCTTAAGGGTCAGACATCCCTCCTTCTGGCGGCCTCGGTGTAGACCAGGCTCAGAACAAAACCGGGGTGTGGCGGGGTGGCCTGGGGTCCCCCTGGAGCGGCTCTGTGGGCCTCTCCTGAATACCCCTGCAGCTCCCACAAAGCAGCGCCTGGCAGCCAATGTCCGGGCCCGGGTTTCCTCTTCCGTGGTCGTCGCCTGGGCCGGGCCCCTGACGGCACACATTGAAACGCAAATGACAGCAGTAATTGGCTGAGAGAGAAACCAGGACGAGAGAGCGAGCAGTGCGGCGGGGAGTTAAGTGGCTAAGTGACAATTACCGCACTGCAGCCTCCGGGATCACGAGCTGCCGGCCGTTTGTTCTCGGTTTTAAAGGAGCAATAACACATTAATTGGAGGAGGGCGTCCCGGTTAACATTGCCTCACCCGGTTTCTCCTCTGATTCTGCTTTGAGGAGGGGGAGTAGGTGGCCTTGAGAAAGGTGGCTGTGCTGATCTGCCTTTCCCCCCCCCCCCCCCCCCCGACCTCCAGTCGGATTAGAATTTTGGAAATTTTTGCCCTGGATTCGGGTAAACCGGTAGTTGGTTTAGTGTGAAGATTTTGTGAAAAGCTCCCTTACAGGAGGGACAGGTTTAACTCTCGGTCACAAGATTCTGGTGTCTACATCAGGGAAACGCGGGGCCTTAAAATCAGTCCAAGTTGCCTTCTTTCCCTCCAAGAAGTTCATGAACCCTCTGATTTGTTTGTTTGTTTTGTTCAAGTTTTACTGCAAAAGTGATCAATTAGCTAGATATAGCAATGAACAACAAAGAAGGTCCCTGCCCTTTTGGGAGCTTATAGTCTGGTTTGAAGAGAAGGATAAGACATAAATAAAACCATGGTCTGTTGGGACTTCCCTGGCAGACCAGTGGTTAAGACTCTGTGCTCCCAATGCATGGTTTGTGGGTTCGATCCCTTGTTGGGGAACTAGGATCCCACATGCTGTGTGGTGCAGCCAAAAAGGAAAAAAACAAACAAAAACTATGATGTGTTGTTTTACTTGGAGTGGAGATCCATAATAAGGAGAAGTTTGGGGTCCTGCAGAAGGAGTGGGGAAAGAGGAAGTTGCAAACTAGTGTAGGCTGGGCTAGGCCTGCCCTGCTTTCTTTGAAAGGCCATTTCAACCCTGTTCTGGTCGTAAACAACCATTAAGATGATTAGCTTGGACTAGAGGTAAGCAGACTCAACAAACGCAGGAACTAGTTGAGAAGCCTTTCTCTGTGTAATCTGCCTTTCTACATTCAAACAGAGCTCTCAGGGTCTAAATATCTTACAAGTACTGTCTAATGGACTCATTTTGGGTGGGTTGATTTCCTTCAGCCTAGCCTAGGTTTTACCAGCCATACCCTTCTGGTTGAAAGCTTCTTTTGCCTTGTGCAGAGAACTGGTTATTTCAGGAACAGGCACTTGTCTGCTTTGGGACATGTTTCTACCTGGAGGCCCAAACCTACAAAAATCAGCAAAATGATTACAGGAAAAAGTAGACCCTTTCTAGTGGCAGGTAGAAACACAGTCCTTCTCTTGCCTAGTCTTGGAAGGCCTCGAGAAAAGCTTGCCTCTCAGCTGAGGCCAGATTTGTTGCAGGCCCTGAGTGCAGACTAGGAAGATACAGCTGGTTTTTTGCTATGCCCACTTCTTCGTGAACTCACCAGGCAGAGGTAGACATACTGGCTTGTCTAATTAGAAAAGGCTTTCTGTTCAACTTCTGAAGAAAGCCTGGATACGAATTTGTGGAATCACATTAGTAGTAGCTAATGAATAAGACCGTCCAAGAAGGTGAATAGATTGCTCCTTTAACTAAACTTTTCTACACAGGATCTTAGCATTGTGGTAAGATTTGACTGTCTAGATTTGCCTTCTGACTCAGTCACCTGCTAGCCATTTGACCTTGAGAAATTGTTTAATCTCTCAGTTTCTCGACTGTCAAATGAGGATAGCATAACCCATTTCAGGATTGTTCTGAAAAGTAGATGAGTTACTGTAGCACTTAGTAAGGCTGTATGTGAGCACTTACAACAGTGCCTGGAACATAGTAAGTGCTAATTAAATGTTAGCTGCTGTTGTTACTGCTGTGTTGTTGTTATTATTCATGTTCTGTCCCTCATATCTTTGGTATGAATCACAAGAGTAATAACATTCTAACATTCCGTGAACACCAGGGGGGGCCTGGGCAGCCCAAGAATCATTCCCTCTTGGGTTCATTTTACTTTTTCATTGTTAGGTGTGCCACACTGGAAAATTAGCTTCACAGAAAGGATTCCGTAGACTGTTTGTCTAAAGGTTAAAAACAACAATAGCACCACAAAAACAAGCAGCAAATTATTTGGATACAAACTTGGTTCATCAGTCTTGGAACAAAATGGTGTCAGCAAATATAGAAGGTCAATGTTATTCTTGGGGGAAACTGTCCATTATGTTGTCGAAAATTGCACTGGATATGGAGAAATATGTTTTTTAATACCTTGAATCATGTGATTCATGTACAGCAAAATTCACTCGTTTCGGTGTACTGTTCCGTGAATTTTGACAAATGCAGAGTCACGTAACCACCACGATTAAGACACAGAACAATTCCATTACTATACCTCCAAAGAAAATTTCTTCATGCTACCCTTTTGTAGTCAAACCCTCCCCGCGACCTTTAATCCCTAGCAACCACTGATCTGTTCTCTACTCCTAGTTGTGCCTTTTCCAGAATGTCATGTGAAGGTAATCACAGAGTATGTAGCCTTTTGAGTCTTTCTTCACTTAGCATAATGCATTTGAGATTCATTCATGCTGTTGTGGGTATCAGCGAAAAGCTTATTTTTAACTCACAAATCATTGAATTGAATTTTGGAGCTGGATGCAAGCTTAAAGATCAGAACCAAACCCTCCTATTTCCCAGGTGAAGAAACAGACCCCTAGGGTGAAGTGACTTGCCCAAGGTCATGAAGCTAATTAAAGAAAGAGCATGAATTTGGAATTTCCTACAATTAGTCCAGGCAGCATCTGCTAAATCATGCTGGGATTAAGAAAAATGGGTAGCTGATGTCAAGGGGGAGCTCCATTCTTCTTCTTATTTTTGGTGAAGATCTGATCAAGCAAACTAAGCCTTATTTATGATAATTTTGGAAGAAGTAGATTTCGAAGGGTTGTAATTTCTTTAGAAAGTATATGGATTAGTCTCTTAGTAACACTTTTCTTTCTGTGGCACGTCGGTATGTTAATTATGATTTGGTAATAGAGCTTAGCCTGAAGGCCTGTTATTTATTTTATGTTTACAGCATGTTCTTTTTGATATCTAATTTATAGGAGTATCCTGAATATTGCTATCTTCCTTTCAGTTGACCTTTTAAATACCAATATGTTTCTAGGTGGCTTCTTCTGGAGCACGCAGCTAGTGGATCCAGGTTGGAATTAAGAGCTATCAGTTCCTTAATTCATTTGTTAAACAATTACTTGTGGAAATTCTACTACATAGAAGAACTGAACCACGGGAGATATAATTAAGACACTGTTTTTAAGAAGCTTACATTTGAATTGGTACTAAGAACTGGGTACACGAGAAACTCCAATTCAAATTAGTTCTTTTGAATACACTCAAAATCTTGCTAAGCACTATGAAGAAATAAAGGTGATAATGCAAACTCCCTTTCCTCAAGAAGCTTACAAATACCAAAGAGAGGTACAAATAGAGTGCTATTGGAAATGTGGTTTCTTGGTTGGGAACCAGTTGCGATGTATTTTAGTGATGCATAAAGCCCCCCAGAATTTTGTGCCAGGGATGGACAGGTCAGGTCTGTGCTATAGGAGATTTATCTGGTAGCAGCTCATGGGATGGATGGAGGGCCAGAGTCTGGAAGCTGGGAAGCAAGCTTGCTGGGAAACGCATCGGTCTGAACAGAAGTGAGGAAAGCCAACCCACTGGGGCAGTGGGATTGGAAAGGAAAAGGTGTTTTGGAGGTAGAAGAACTGGTTGAAAGAGGAAGCATTCAAAGAAGATTATGAGATTGTGCCCTGGGTGACTGGAGGGGCCGTCCTGATGTGATGGACAAATTAGGGTGTGTCTGGGAGAAGGGGGTGGGTGGTAAGTGGATGGTGGAGAACAGTAAGGCGGGGAAGGGAAAAGCCTTTCTCCCTTTGTTCCTAGGTCAATTTTGTGCGAACAAAATTTTGTGGGAATGATTTTGCATATGGGGGAACCTGTTAATAAGTATTTATGATTGTTACTCATTTCTAGAAGTCTAAATATTTCCCATTTTCCTTAACATAATTCCTTAAGAATTGTGTTTTTTGTCCTCAAGAGTTGATGGGATAGTTAGTTATGATTAGACAATGATTTTTGACCCCTTTTCCTACTGATGGCACGATTCATTGCTTAAAAACAGGCAGTGTGAGTAGTGAAGAAGACAGTTTTTACATAGGGTGGAATACAGACTGTAAATTGTCACTCTGAAAAGGGCGCACCTTAGTTAGGAGTTAAAGGAACACATGTTAAGACAACTTTAGGATGAAGTTGCATGCCTAGAAGACTGAAAAAGTAAAATAGAAGTTTTAAACCCAGTGTCGATCAAAATGCGGGAAACCATCTTCGCTTACACTTTGTTGATGTTTCTGTAAATGAATATGATATATGCAGAGAAAAATCTTGCTTTAAGTAAAAAAGAGCTAAAATGTGACTTTTCATAGCCTTCTAGAAAACCCCAAATACTTGTAAAGCATGGAGTTTCTTGTGGCAGCATTATTTACAACCGTGAAGAACTAAGAACAGTACAAATCTCCAAATAACAGAATGTCAAGGCAAGTATTGCTTAATAGGATATTTTATTTGGCTTAGAATAGGATGTTATGACAGGGATGAGTATATAAAATAATATTCAGTGGCGAGATGTACAAGATAGATGGACCCTCTGCCGAGTAGAAGAGAACATGATTGCTAAAGGAATCTAGTCACACAAAAAAATGGAAGTTTGTAATACAGGGAAGGGATTGGTAGAAGAGTCCGTTTTGTGTTTTCATTTTTTTCTTGAGTCAAATGGGGACATAGTCAAAAAACAGGAAGAAAATTTCTAGTGAAGTAGTTTACTGTTCATTACTTTGTCTCCTCCCCCTTTCTCTTCTCTGTCTCTCTCTCTCCTCCTTCCCCTTTTTAAGTGGTTCAAGTTCCATTTATATTTACTATATATTCACGAGACAGAGTAGTATGACAAATTAACCCTATCAGTGAGAGTCTGAAAGCCGGTACTTTAGTTATGATTCTGTCATACCTGAATGATCTGGAGCTAGTCACATAATTTTTGATAGTTTAAATTTCCTGATCTTCTCTGTCTCACTCTGATGTAGAAGACCATTGAAATAAAACAGATAAAATCACTTGAAGCATCTTGACAATTAAATAGTATATTGTTTAACTCTATTGTGAGACAAAAGAAGATAAAAGAAATGGATACTAGAGATGAACTGGTGAGAGTCTGAGTCTGAAAATGTATGTTTACCGAAGTGGAATTAAAGAAAGAAAAGTTGCAGTGGACACTGAGGGGACAAGGTCTTAGGGCCACACTTATGAGGCAGAGCCCACATGGGGACATTAGATCCCTCTGTGAAGATCAGCTAGTCCCAACTTAGAGCGACTTTGGACACCTCCATGAAGCTTTTAATGTTTTATGTATGTACAGAAGGATGCTCTTATATTAGAAAATAAACATTCATGGATGGCCTTTAAGAGCTGTTACTTAGATTCAGAAAAGACATGCTGAATCCCAAAAGAGAAAGCATCCTGGTGAAATGGAAAGTTTATATGAGTTTAGTTAGGGCCAGAATTTCCTTTAGTAAAGTAAATTTAGACCAGTAGTAGTTAAAGGAGAAAGCATAAATATTGACAAAAATATTAGAGGCCTAAGAAGCTGCCTGTAGGACAAATGGCCACAGGTGTAAAATAAATTTAAATGATGGTTTTCAGTACACCTGGAGCTAGAGTTTCTGGGAAAATGTGACTCTAAATGAAGGTAGCTCTACCCAACAGGTAGGATTTTGCGTGTTCCTAAACAACTTGGGTGCCTCATTTTTCATTTTGAAACTGTACTGTAAATTAAAACTACATGTTGACTAAGCATGCTCTTGGGTGAGAGATAAGAAAAGAAATTGGAAGTATTTTCAGAATTCCCAGTTCCATACAGTGTGTCGCCTGCTTTGACCAAGTAGCTCTAAAAACACGACTTTTCTAAGTAGCTTGTGTCTGGGCACAGAGAGTGGGAGTCATTAAGAAGTGGGAGGGACCAGGGCAGAGACCCATCTTCTGTTTTCCTTTTCCAGAGAGAGTCAAATAGGGCTGAGTAGGGAACCCTTTTGGCTTATGATTGGGGAGTACATGTGGCTCAGGTAACCAGGGGCGGGGAATGAAGTAATGGTCCTGAGTTTTAGGAGGGCACCCTTGGGCCCGGGCTCTGTCCCCTGTGAAACTGATCCAAACTAGGGGTGTCCTTTGAAGTTACTGGATGCTCTGCTGGGACCAGCCCTGTGATCTGAAAAGCAAGATGAATAACTGGTCCCAAATGTTTAACTACTACCCATTACCTGTTTGTTAAGAGCTTGGGAAGAAATAAGCAAAGACAAGAACAGGTTAGACAACAGCTAGTTAGATCTTTCAGTTTCTCTATACTGTGGCTGGAATGTAAACAAATCCTCGATTTTGTGAACTTGTTCACATCCTGCTAACAGCTTGGTTGTGGTCCTGGGAGCAGATCCTCAGATGCAGAAAGCTTTAAGGAGGACTTAAAAAGGGAGCATTTCCAAATTATCTCTCAGCAACTGCAGCCCCAGAAACGGTAGCAATCACACAACACCAAACTGTGTGAACTGTCCTTTTAAAAATAATATTTTCTAAGGTTACTATTGGGCTAGGTGGTTAATTGTAGGGGAAAAAAATCTTAGCATTTTAAATATTAGACCTTTGTATTTTCCCCATTTTTGATAAAACCTTGAACCTAATGTGTTCAAAGCATGATTTAGTCCACAAAGTAGGTTAAAGGATTCTCTCTCTCTGGAAAAATAAGGTTTGTTTATGGGGTCCAAAAATAGTTGCTAAAAAACTTCCTCTTTTTTCTTCTTTATGAGTCTTTTTCATTTTGGAGGTCAGGAAATAAATGCTGGTTTGAGGTCATGTTTCATAGTAACTTGAAGTGAAAAGCAGAATATTAGGAATAAAGTGATGGGAAATGAGGTGATGGGGGAAATCTGAGACATAAACACTCGGATACAGGAAGCTGGAGGATTTAGGAAGAAATAAACTTCAAAATGGCTGATCTACCAGTAAAAATGTATAATGAGATCCACAATATTTCAGTGGTCTTTGAGGAGTCTGATCTTTAGAACGAGAGAGTGCCAGCTTTACGCACTTTACTGGCGTATACACGCATATCACGTTGCTCATATGGCAGCAAATCATCAAAAACAGTTGAGAAACGTTTTGTAAACAAGTACAACATTGAAATGATTGTAACAAGACAAGTAAACAGAGCTTTAAAGTTGTGTATGCCGCTAAGGGATAAATATCTGAGTGATCATTGATCCTTAGCTTGTCCAGTAATTTATATTTTCGCTAAGAGTTTGGAAAAGTTTCTCTTAAGTGCGTATTACAGGACAATGGTAGTCATTCATTCATTCATTCATTCATCCATTCTTACTGATTGCTGAGGGTTGGTGACATATCTCCAGAAACAAGGAGATGGGTTTGGCCATTCTCTGCTGGCAGCAGAGTTAATAGTGAATTGCACCTTGTATTCCTAGGGCTGAGGTCCACTATCAGCAGGTTGGTTTTTTAAAAAACCTAGAGTCTTTCTTTTGCCAGTTGACTCCTTTGAAGGCTGCAGGAGCCCGTGTGGGAGAGAACTTGGGCCTGGAGGAGGCGTGGAGGGGACCAAATGCCTGTTAACAGCTTGGGACAGACGGGGACTGGCTAGTTGATTTTAAAACAAAAGCAAGCCCCCAAATCCTGCCATGAACAATACATCATTTGGCTTTGTTAAAACAGGGAAGACTTAGGGGAACCTTCTGGTAAAACTAAAGAATAACTGGAGTTTCCAGAGAGGTGGATGGCGACCTAGTGGCATAACTTTTCCAGATGGATCTGCATATGAGAAAAAGAACATAATTCAGGAAAGTCTTAGTGTCAGGTCTGAGGAGCCCAGATGACCTTTATGTGCAAACAAGGAGCATATTCATCTGTATTTCTTCTTTTTCTTCTGACTATTAGGATTCCATATGCAACACACAGATATTCTAAATCTGGCCCAGGGCAGGAAGGATGAAGGTATATTGAAATGGTATGGAGTGGGAGTGTTCGTTGATTCAGACATGATTTGCTGAGTATCAGCTGTATGGATAAATGTAGGAGGTATTTTCTTCCCATACCTAAGAAGAACGGGCAATATGGGGAAAAATAAGAGAAATCCTTTACTGCTTCTAAAAAGGCAAGGCTTTTTTCTGAAGCTGAGCTGTGAGGCAGGGGAAAGAGCTGAGACCTGAGGGTTTTTTTTCAGTTTTTTACTCACTACCCAGATTGTTTGGGAAAATCACTTTGCCATCCTGAGCCTTAGTTTCCTTTTCCATAAGATGGGGCTAATCATTTCTACCCTTCTCCCTCCTAGATTTGTTGTGAATACGAAATGAAACTGATCATAGAAAGAATGTGGAGTAAACTGTTAAGCACTATATATACATGTTAGAGGATTGTTATTAAAAAAATAATAATAACAACATACCCCTTTTTCTAGAGTTGTTGGCTGGCCTCACCTGTTTTCAGAGATTTCCTGCTGGATGGAGCTTCAGGAGCACAGCTGACTTGCAGACAGAACCTTTTCTGGTTCCTTTTGATTTTAGGGCTGTTGGTACAAGCTGAGTCCCAGTGGGGCCCAAGAGTCTCACTCTGGTCTCCAACTTCAGGGTATATTTGTAGCAGTTTTGACAAGTCCCCAGTTCAGTTTCTTTTGAAAAAAATCCCTAAGTGGTTTTGGTTCTGATCTGGGGAAAGCCCGGTGGGTGCTTCAGTGACTGCCTCATTGAACCTTCACCTCCCGATGTCCGTCGATGAGATGGACTTGGCTTGTGACGTTAGATGTCACATGCAGAGGACTCTGATGGTCTTCCACTGATGCAGGCTTTTGGCCATGGTAACGGCACTGACTGTGGGCAGAGCTCCATGTGAGGCCCAAGAGGCTACAGGTAAGGAGGGAGGCCGTGAGATACCAATGGAAAGACACCCTTCCTTACATTCTGTCGTGGCCGTTCCATCCTGCAGGCCTAACTCTCCTCTCACAGTGAACATCACTGCTTTACCACGTAGTGTGTTGTGTCTCTGTATAGCTTGTTTTAAATTAGACCAGGCCTGCAAAAGGAAAGGGAAGAAAGGGAAGAATTTCACTTTGAGAACATATGGAGATGACCAAACTCATCCCACTTGGGCCCCCCGGGCAGAATAAACTTGCACTGCTAGTGGTGAATAGCAGTGTGCCATAAAACATTCTTTTCTTGAACCCTTTTGACTGGGAAGGAGGCACAAGGGGAAAACACAGCAGGAATTCTTTCTCTTCAGCTGCTTCCTACTCTGTTGCTTACATTCACTCAACAGATCTTATTGGGCTGCTACTGTGTGTGTAAGAGAGAGAGAGATAGAGCCTGTGTTTTATGGACGAGACTGATGAGCTTGGGCCGGTTTTTGTTGTCATTGGTGGGGCCGTGGATCCTATTTTATGTTTACTGCCCCTTGACATTTCTTAAAAGGAGTCTTCAAAGCAGAAAGTCCTATTCTGAAGACAGGTTTCTGGGCAGTAAAGTTGACAGGGTTTAATATCGGGAAAGTAAACCTCATAGAAAAAGAAAGCAGGATAAACAACTCCAGCTCCATTCCGCGAAGGCCTTTGATGGGAAAGGGGGCCTGTTTATGAAGATCTAGGGGCAGGTCTGCACCGTTCACATCCTCAGTGGTGTAGGGCGTGAAGTCTGTTTCTTACCTTCCCCGTAGATGACCCCCCGCATCTGTGGGAGCGGCTGAATGTTAACGCTGTTCATAAGATCATGCCAGTGAGACTTGAGTGTTTACTAACAGGATTTCTCAAATTGAGTCCCTGTTGGCTTGTTTTCACCTCCCCATCTACTTCTCCCCGGCTCACCCAGTCTCAGAGTCCCTCTCTTCTTCAGCCAACCAGTGCCTGCATATTTAGTGCAATTAGCATTTACATATTGAACTTGAACCTGACTTACTATCACCAAGGCAATAGCTGAAAGGTTTTATTTCAGTAAACACTCACTGTTGGTAAATAATGGGAGTGTTGTCTCACGTGGTCCCCAGGCATACTGTTTTTCTTCTCAGTGATGAGACAGTGAGTCAGGGAGGACTGTGCTGCTGGGACTTCAGGAGTGGGTTGTAGACGTGTGTTTACACTTGTGCTCATGTACAAATGTGAATATATATTTTGGTTTTCTTGATGTGCTTAGCGTTATGACAGGGACATCTTTTATGCCCACACCTCCTCATAAACAGAATGCTAGGGGAAAAAAATATCTAGGCAGAGGAAGCCTCAAATATTTTTAGAAGATAAAAATCGTATTGCTATAACTACAGAGAGTAAAACAAAAAATAAAGAAGAGGTCGAGAATGTAAAGCGGTCCGGGTATTGTAACACATTCCTTTACAGTAAGGCATGGGAGAGAAATGCACCCATCTAGCCGTTCATGTATTTTGCGTTGAATGATGTATAAATATTTGGCTGTGCTTAATCATTAAAACTCTTAATTCCTTTTCCTCTGGAGTAGACTGTTCCATTCAGAATTCTTTTTTACATACAAACAAACAGAAAGATTACGTGGGGTTTTGCCTTATGTGGAGTAGATCAACAGCTTAAAACCAGGGGTGGGGTTGAGGGGAATCAGTGTCTTCAGCTAAAGTAGCCATCACATCTTGCTTCTCTCATCATTTTCTGCACCAGCCAGGCAGCCTTCTGCATCGGGGAAACATAAATCAAAGGTAAAAACTGAACAATGGAAAATTTCGTGTATTTTCTTAACTCGATGTTGAGAGCTTACCATCTACAATTTTAGGTTTTAGGTTTTTAGCAGCGCTCTGCAGACTGCCTCTGGTGAAAGACCAGTTTCTTCTCCTTCCATTTCCAATCCATGGTGGACCGATACATTGAGAAAACACAGTAAAAATGAATTACTAGAAAAACGATCACCTGCTTGGAATGTTCCTTCAGTTACAGATCTCTATAACAGCTGCTATCTTCGCACTCACAAAGCTGGAACTTATCTTGGGCGTGTGGAACGTTATCGGTTTGGCAATGAGTACTGGGTCCATAGACTGTACTTTGAATAACACTGTCTTTGGGCACATTCTGACCCACGACCAGAGCGTCTGTCTGTGATGGTTAAAGGAGGAAAGGAGCTAAAGAAGAGATATTTCGGCTGTGTGTCATTTCTGCAGGTACTTCTGTGCTAGCTCATTCTAGCTCCTTCGTTAGTCTTTACCTTCCATTCTTTATATTGTGTACCTTGGGGTTAATTACACGTCTTAACTTCCTGCTTCCTGCAGATTAACTTTTACTTCAAAAATCTACGTGATTACATGCACTTCTTTTTCCCTGAATTAACTACCACACACTCTGGTATTCTTTGTGCAAGGGAGTAGCGTATTTTTTTTTTTCTTAAATACTTTTGAAATAAATCCAAACAACCGTCTTGCATCTTGTAAACATGTATTTAGGAGTGAATTACACCTTCTGTGATTCCAAACATTTTACAGGTCAGTCTGAGACTTTTACATAACAATTACAAAATGAATATTCTGCTAACTTCATGTCTTTGGCTTTGAATACCTATAAACAGGCCAGCAAGTAAGAAAGTCCTGGGATTAGTAATGAAGAGTCAGTATTTGGTTGCAGGACATCTGGGAAATATCAGTTACTCTTACATATGGCTTAACCTTGACTAAACATTTTTTAGGATTTAGAGGAAACTTTCTTTTGGAGATGGGAGTTGTTTACTCTTTAGTTTCCCAATGAGAGGAGTAAAAATACAGATACGTAGAACTACCATTTGCTTCTTACGTGAACTGCATTCACTCATGAATTCAATTTCCCCCAGTTTGTTCTATTTTAAAAGCCCATCCTGGGAGTTCCCTGGCGGTCCAGTGGTTAGGACTCCGCCCTCTCATTGCCGAGGGCCCCGGTTCAATCCCTGGTCGGGGAACTAAGATCCCACAAGCTTTGTGGTGCAGCCAAAAAAAAAAAAAAAAAAAGCAAAGCCCATTTTGCTGAAGAGGCTGCCCTCCTTTCTGCAAAGTGAGGCAGGGCTTTCCTTGCCAGTGGTGAGCCCTAGAAAAGAGAGGGCCCTGAGCTCCTGGTCCCGATTTTGCCCAGTTCTCTTAGTGACCCCAGAAGGGGATTTAGAAGACAGAGCTCCCACGTCTGGATGAGCAGAGCCCTTGGGGTTTTTCACGTGCCCTCATGGACATAGTTTGGTAACGGTGCCCACCCAGACTTTTCTCTCTCTCTCCTGCCTGTCTTTATTCTAGTGACGATGGCCTTCAGGACCGAGGGGCTGGGAGCCCCCCTCTGTTTCTTTTCCTTTCCAGTCTTCAGGATGGGTTCTGGTGAACCTGTGCTGAGTTGGGAGCTTCTCTACCCTTGAGCCCAGCACGAAGCAGCTCCTGTCTTCGGGCAGTGGGTGCTGGAGTCAAGACTGAATGTATTTGACTCTATAGCTGCCTTTTCATTTTTATGCCCTTCTAGTCTGTTCTTGCCCTACTCCCTTCTTTCCTTGAATCTTTTTACTTTCCATCTTTAAACTTTTCTTCTAAATGGCTCATCAAGTCCAGGCAGGCTTCAGGAGCAGAGTGTGGGATTCTTCTAAAAGTAAAGTTCTAAGTGGCATCCCCATGGCAGAGCTGGTGTCCCATTAACAGCCCCAAGCTCTTGTAGGTTTTCTCAGAGCACTGTGTGCAAGGCACAGAAGCGTAATAAAAACGGTAATGATTAAAAGAGTCCTCGTTTTCTCTAGGGTCCTTCTGCCATTTCTAAACTAAACTAGGGGTCACGAGGCTCGCGCTAGCAGTTTGATCAAGCTGCAAATGACTGGTGTGGGCGTGGGTGATATTTTATAAAACCCATCATCCTAGGTCTGTTCCTTGGTGCTGGAGTGGACACTACGGTGCCTTCGTGTCCTTAGCCTACATTCTTTATCCCTGTTGTTTTCAGGCCTCTTGGAAAGAGTGAGAGGGAAGGAGGGACAGCCCTCACTTCTAGGAAAGACTGTTGATTGCAGCTGATTCATTTCTAGAAGTATTTGGGGACAGAAGGAGCTGACTTGTTTTTAACTCTGCTTTGCTCAGAAGGAGATAGTGGCTCCTTTGATAAATACTACTTAGTCCTCTGTGCAAAGATCTGATATGCATCGTCCCTCGTAAATACCACGGCAACCGTAAGATAGCTATTCATCATCAACCCCACTTTGAGGGTGAGTAAACCGAGGCTTGGAGCGTTTTAATGACCTGCCTAATGTCTCAGGCCTTTGTGAGATTTGGAATTTGAATTCAAATCCCCCCCCCTTTTTTTAAATAAATTTATTTATTTATTTTTGGCTGTGTTGGGTCTTCGTTTCTGTGCGAGGGCTTTCTCTAGTTGCGGCGAGCGGGGGCCACTGTTCATCGCAGTGCGCGGGCCTCTCACTATCGTGGCCTCTCTTGTTGCGGAGCACAGACTCCAGACGCGCAGGCTCAGTAGTTGTGGCGCACGGGCCTAGTTGCTCCGCGGCATGTGGGATCTTCCCAGACCAGGGCTCGAACCCGTGTCCCCTGCATTGGCAGGCGGACTCTCAACCACTGCACCACCAGGGAAGCCCAAGAATTCAAATCCCTTTGACTCCAAGTCCCAGGAGCGTATTGGGAAGGGGTGTTACGATGCCTAAAAGCATTGGCCTCCACGGTGGAGGGACGCTTCAGGGCTGCCTTTGACATGGGGCCGCCAGCTCTTGTTGGGTGTGGAGGGAACAGCCTCTAATGCTGTTCTAATACCTTTTGGGGAAGTACTGACTGGGCAGATTCCTATAAATTAGGAACATTGGTGTTACACAACTACATTGATAAGATTTCTGCTCTAGACATGGAGAGGTGAACAGAAGACTCTTTGGGATGTTTCACATGAAAGCACTTGAAGAAGTTACTGAGGATGAGATGTGGTCTCTGTGTCTGCCTATGAGTGGGAGCCATGCCCCAGTCAGGGAGTAGCAACTTGCGTGTGACAGCTTATCTTCAGGAAGAACAAACTCTGCAGTGGATGGTCGGAAGGGACAGAAAAGATGCAGGCAGGTTTCAGGTCAAGATGACCCCGTGCAGAGGCCATGAGTGAGGCCAAATGCTAGCTTGGAATAAACGGCAAAGGAAAAGAGCTTCTGAAACAGCCTCAACAAAGTCGGAGGAACCAAAGGGCAACGAGAGAAGTAGGGTGGAGGTGAAGGCAGGACTGCCGGGGGCCCGGAGCCCGAGACCTTGAAGAGGCAGAGAAGAAAACTGCAAAGTCAGGACGAAGTGACTGGAGACTTTTCTGAATCTGAGCACAGAAATCTCATTTGTCCCATTTTCACGTGTACCCTTCATCCTAAGATCTCCACCAGTCAAGGAGATTAGTTTGCTTTATTTCTGTTGTTTGCTTTATAAATGCAATAGGCCTGCATTTTCATTTTAAAGATACAAAGTTTAAATGTTAAATATCCATTTTTTAGATTGTGCAGAAAGATCTAAAGCAGACTCCTCAGTCATAGTATCTCATTTGATCCTCACAGACCTTGAGTTGGGGGATAGAGAAGGAATATTCCTAGAAAGAATGAATAATAAATAGCTTTTATATTGTGTTTAAACTATTTAAAGTATACATGTGTTATATATTCTTCCTAACATCCTGGGAGGAAAATTGGCTGGTAAACTTATTCACTGACAAACATTTAGATTTTGATGTTAAGAGCACAAGAGGCTGAGACTTCCCTGGTGGTCCAGTGGTTAAGACTCTGTGCTCCCAACGCAGGGGGCCTGGGTTCGATCCTTGGTTGAGGAACTAAGATCCCACATGCTGCACGACACAGCCAAAAAAAAAAGAGCACGAGAGACTTGCATTTTAACTTGTTTTTTTTTCCCCCAAGAAGTTATATTTTGGTTTTTTCTTAATTCTTCAGTAAAGTTAGTTTTGGAAAATCCCAGCCGTGTCTTGGCCAGAATATAGGAAAGATTCCCTATAGTGAAGTGGTTAGGAGCCTTGAGACTGGAAGGGGACGTACCTGGGTCTGGTTCCTGCCACTGTCACCTGCTAGCCGTGTGACCTTGGGCAAATCACTTAACCTCTCCAAGTCTCAGTTTTCTCATCTGTACAGTGGCAATAATACCAACCTCAGAGAGATGTTATGAGCATTAAGTGAAGTGCTAGATCTCAAGCACTGAACAGATGCTGAGCCTATAGTCAACACTCAACATGGGAAAAAATTATTGTTATTGTCATTGCTGTTAGTTTTCTCCCCCTAGAGGTCATTGTGGTGGCAGCTAAGGATTCTGCCTGAGGTGTTTTCCAAGAACCAGGGAGAGCTGGCAGACAGAAGGAAAACAGAGAGAAGCTGGGGCCAGCTGGGGATGAATAGTGACCCTCTCCTTCATCGTAAGCATCCTTCTTTTTCTGATTTCTTTGCTCCCTTCTTTGAACCAGACCTCCCATTTGGCTTCGGTGATCCTGGTTCCTACCTAACCCTTAAAGTTTCTCACCAATTTCTTAGATTTCTCCAAAGTACCAATGTGAGTTGTTGGCAAAAAGCAATATAAGAGTGGTTTTGAAGACTAGTTTTTCCAGCTTCAGAAGCTGTGAGTTTTGATTGATGGCCACTCATACGCACCCTCTACCCCAAAATGGCAGGCCGGGGACCCCCATACCTCTGCTTCTCTTGTATTCCTGTGGGTTCCCAGCAGAGCACCTCATACCCAGTAGGTGTTCAGTGCCCGGTGGGAAGACAGATCCAGAGGGCCAAGGAACTCATCTATCCTTGTGGTACCAGAGTCCCTCTGATGGAAGTTTATAAGAGATTACGCTGAAAAGGTAGATATAAATCAGTACAGAAAACCAGACAGTCACAGATCTGTTGATTTCTGGTCCTTCCATCACTTTCACTGGGGCCTGTTGTCATCCTCTGCCCTCCCCCCCCGCCCCCGGCAAACACACACACACACACACACACTTTCTGTTACCCAGGTGGAGTGGTGACTTAAACTTAGAGGCGTTTTACCCTGGAATCCCTGTGGTTGAGATGAACACACCAGACCCCCTGTTTCCTTTGTCATTTTCCACGTGAACCCAGAAGAGGTGCCAGAGAAGTGACAGTTTCAGTCAGCATATCCTCTTCTGTGCCCCTTTATGTTTTTCCGATGGAGAGGTACTTATGTCTAGAGAAGGAGGGATTGTTGGCAGCTATGGTGACCTCTACATGGTTTTCTTCAGTGTTAATGCTGTCGAGGGAGCGGGTAGAACGGGAGCTGGAAGTGTCTGGGCGCCGAACCGCTGCTGAGGTGTTCACGGCTCTTTGGATCACGATGGGCTGTGTGTCCCTCCCCCACGTCCACTGCCTGGCCTCGTATCTCACACACACACACACATTCTTCAAATATCACATTCTGGGACATTCTTGCCCCCCCACCCCAGCCTGCACAAGGGACTTGCAGATAATGAATGAGAGCTTTCTTAACTAATGATATTCTTCACCATCTGTCCAGCTGGTCACTGAGACCATAAGGCAGATGCTCTTTTTTTTTTTTTTTTTTTAATCCCAGTCCTTGTAAAATTATAAACATAACAATTTCTATCATTGAATCTGAAAGAGGATGTCTGCTGATCCATTTTCATTGCGGGTTTTTAAAAAAATTATGATTACTGTGAGGCCGTGAGTCTAAGAAATGATGTGATTTTTTTAAAAAGTCCTGGGCTAGTGTGTACGTGTTGAGCTTTATTGTCTGCCACTTTGGATTTCTCAGTGTTCAAAAAGTGGGCATCCTCACCCCTCTGTTGTTAACATTTAAAGCTCACGGGAGCAATGGGAATGTGGGAGGGGGTCTCACCTCTGTGTAAAAGCTGTAAAATGAGAAAGCCCAGCAAGTGTTGGTTCCCACCTGGTTTCCTGGAGGCGCAGGAATGTATGTCCAGGAAAAGGCTGGCTGGTGGAGTCAGCTGGGTGGGGCAAGTTCAGGGCAGCCTGCAGCCTGTGTGGACGGTGCTTCTGAGGGAGGGAGGGAATGTGTGTGTGTGTGTGTGTGTGTGTGTGTGTGTGTGTGTGTGTGTGCGTGTGCCCGCGCACATGTGTGTCCTCTGCGGCAGCTCCTGCAGACAGCTGTTGAGGAACTGCCGGTTGTATTTGCCCTCCCCAACAATGCCAATGCATGGTACGAATCCCCAGGAACTGAGAGACAAAGGAGGCTACAGAAAATGAGACTTAGGCAAGTGATCCCGGGAGCTGGAGTTGGGGGCCGAACAATGCCGCCCTCATATTTCCACGGCACACTGTTGTCTGTTGTGGGAAGTTTGGCGGTTCTCACAAGGACCCTGGGCTGGCAAGGAGGCTGGGCTGCCAGACCCTGCTGTGAGGTTGTTGGCATGAAGGAGGTTCCCCCATGGAGAGGGAAGGGGCATTTCTACTTCCCAGTGATTTTAAATGATGACCACCTTGACCAGATGCAAGGGGAAAAATCATTTGTGTACCAACAAGGCTCAATCAAGTGCAAATACAGATAACGATGAGTCAAAGCCTGACTGCCTTTGGTAGGTGCCCTCCTCTCTCAAGGGGCTCATTTAAAGGCATTTGCCCCCTCTGTGTTGAGGCTTTAAAAATTGTTCATCATCTCAGAGGTGCCATTTTTATTTCAGGGAGTTATTTTTCAAGATTCGAATTTAGGCTTTGCTAAGCAAAGGCCAATTTCATTTTGGTTCCTGGGTGTCTACTGAGAGCTGCTGTGCAGTTTGTTTGCTTGTTTGGGGGATGCTGCCTTCACTTTTGTTGCTTGCCTTTCCCCCCCCCCCCTGGAGTGTGTCCTACTTTATTCTGATTATCTTCATCAATGCACTGAAAAAGTAAGCTCCCTTTCAAAAGGGAGAAATGTTTTCATAATGGAAAAATAAGATTATAACAGATTAAAATAAGATGCTCTGTGGGCCTCAAAGTCAAAGTACTTACTTAGGTTAAAACATCTAGAGGGGTCCTTTCCCAGGCATTGATTTTAACATGAATTTATGCAGCTCATTCAGCAAATACTTCTGAAGCCTTTGCTTAGTGCCAAATACTGAAGTGGGTCTCAGAAATGCAACAGTGAACTGGACAGACGTCACAGAACTTAAGAGCCTATCTTGTCTTTAGTTTACTATAAAAAAACCCACAAAAAACTAGCAGCACTATTTGCAATAGCCAAGACATGGAAGCAACCTAAATGTCCATCGACAGATGAATGGATAAAGAAGATGTGGCACATATATACAATGGAATATTACTCAGCCATAAAAAGAAATGAAATGGAGGTATTTGTAATGAGGTGGATGGAGTTAGAGTCTGTCATACAGAGTGAAGTAAGTCAGAAAGAGAAAAACAAATACAGTATGCTAACACATATATACGGAATCTAAGGAAAAAAAAAAAAGGCCATGAAGAACCTAGTGGCAAGACGGGAATAAAGACACAGACCTACTAGAGAATGGACTTGAGGATATGGGGAGGGGGTGGGGTGAGATGTGACAGGGTAAGAGAGTGTCATGGACATATATACACTACCAAATGTAAAATAGATAGCTAGTGGGAAGCAGCCGCATAGCACAGGGAGATCAGCTCGGTGCTTTGTGACCACCTAGAGGGGTGGGATGGGGAGGGTGGGAGGGAGGGAGATGCAAGAGGGAAGAGAAATGGGAACATATTGTATATGTATAACTGATTCACTTTGTTATAAAGCAGAAGCTAACACACTATTGTAAGGCAATTATACTTCAATAAAGATGTTTAAAAAAAAAAAAAAAAAAAAGAAGATGTGGTATATATACACAATGGAATACTACTTAGCCATAAAGAAGAATGAAATAATGCCACTTGTGGCAACATGGATGGACCTAGAGATTATCATACTAAGTGAATTAAGTCAGACAGAGAAAGACAAATACCATATGATATCACTTATATGTGGAATCTAAAAAAAAAAAAAATGACACGAATGAACTTATTTACAAAACAGAAAAAAACCCAACTCTAGTGTGATCTTTCTCTATAGAATGATTTAACTATATATTCTAATCTGTAGGCCCTCTGCTACAAAAGTCATCCCTCCTCCTCTTTTCCTAGCATCATACCTCTAGACTTAGCAGTTGAATTTTGCTGCTTGGTCCTCTCTCGTCTCCTGAAGAAAGAGGCAGCCACGCTATAGTAGAACCTTGTGAAAAGAAAAAGACTCCACACTTCGCCTTCTACAGGATAATAACGTTCTGAAGTTGCAGCATTCAAGGGGAAATCTTTTTTCATAGGTCAAGTCCAAGCTGATAAAATCACATATTGATTATCCGAATATTCAAGGAACCTACAAAGCCTGAACTTTCTTAAAGTTACCCATCTTTGGGCATTTCCATTGTTCTTTTTCACATTTTTCAGATCGTAAAGAAAGAGTGTAAGAAGTTCTGAAAGTCTGATCTGTCAAATTGTGAATTTTGTCAGCAACCCCTTCAATGTTTGGGTGTAGGGGGAAGGTAGAGAGGGGGATAGAAACTGGACAAAATGAGGGTTAGAGGTTATAATTATATTAAAAGTTAACGTTTAAGGAGTGCTTACCTTGTACTATGGAGTGGCCTAAGAATTTCTGAATAGTAATAATGATACAAAAGCCACACATACTTTTTGAGTGCCAACTATGTGTCTGGCCGTAGTTTTAGCCTTTTATAGATATTCACACATTTAATCCTCACAAGAGCACTATGAGATAGGTGGTATTATTTGTTACTGTTTTAAAAATGAGATAAAGGTTTTAGAAGGGTAAAGTCATGCGTTTTAAGGTCCAGTGTGTAAGTGATAGGGTCAGGATTCAGCGCCACATTTTTCTCACTTGAAACCTGACAGAGTAAGCTCTCGGTTGAGTTCTCTTTACTGAACGTGCTTGTTTTCATTCTCTTACAAATTTAAGAACTGGCCCAATTAGTCTGAAAAGTGCCTAGGCAGAGACCCTTGGTTAAGCACGCAGATACACCCCAGATTTTTGAACACTCCTTTGTGAGTTGACTTCAAGTTCATGGCCATGACCTACTTTTCCCTCTAAGAAAAGTACTCTTGATATGCCTTTCAAACATCTATCGAACACATGCTATGTACAAAGCCTGTGTGTGCTCAGGTTCATGGGCATAGATTCAGCTATCTGCAAAGAATGACAGAGAACGCAAAGACTGACAGAACCATTGTGACAGTTGTAAAACATGAGGCCCAAACTTTCTGACACTCTTCCCATTGAGAGGTGAGGTCTGCATCTGGGTGGGCTGGTGACTTCTTGGGCCAATACAATACATGGAAGTGATGCTTTGTGATTTCCAAGGTGTCCAAGTCTAGGCCAGAAAAGGCCATGGTCGCTTTCACCCAGTCTTCCCGAGACCTCTGCTCTAGAGGCCAGCGCAACATAAGAAGTCCGATTACCCTGACACTGCCATGCTGGAGAGGCCGCTGGTAGATGCTCTGCTTGACAGCTCCAGTGGAACTCCCAGCTAGCGGCTACTGTCAGTTGCCTGCCATGCGATGAACCACGTTGGGTAGCCAGCCCGTTGGAGCCATCTGATGATGCAATGAGCCCTTCCCAAATTCCTGACTCACTGAAACAAAAATGGTTGTTCTAAGCCACTGAGGTTTAGGAATGGCTGTTATAACTACAGGAATCAACTCCGCATACAGAATTTAAAAATGAATCAAGTTTTAATACCAAATATTGTGTGGTTTAATGATTTTTTACTAATTTTCTTGGAAGGGATCGTAGCTTATGATCTGAATATATTGCAGTGTTAACAGTGGTCACTTAATTTAGAGATGGCATAAATTCCAAATGTAGTGGTTTCTATAGTCATTTAAAAATTACCAGTATTTACTCTAGTTATTGTATGATCTTTATTCCTCAATTTATCCTTCCTTTTCTGTTCACTAAAAGCAGATAAAATCAGGATAAGATTGACATTTACGTATTACCCGCAGTACACATTTTAAATACAAGGAAAAATTCAGTGTTGTATTATATTTACTATCACAAATAGAATAGCTGCGTGGTCTTGGTAGCTGAGAATGTTTTTTGTAGAATAGTAGAGCCAATACAGAAAACTGTGCTGTTTTAGGAATTTGATACTTTCAACCACACCCCTCCCCACTCCAATGACTTTTATATTCCGGGGCATTATAATTTAATAACATAGAGAAATGGTTAGCAAGTTTTGTAGTAAATGCCACTTATGCTTTCTCCCTCCCCTGACGAGATTTGCAAACTCTTGGCCATTTCAATAACTGGACTCAAGTCATGTACCTGAGCAGTAGAGGGAATTGAACCCTTTCTGAGAGCCTTGGGTCTCCTTTCCTCTGTTCCTTTTCTTCTTTTTTTCTTCTCCTTTTTCTTATTCTCTTCTCTCTCTCTCTCAATCTCTCCCATGCACATACACTTCCTGTGATCCAGTGGGGTTGTAATATTTCATGATTTCCTCCGTTACTATCCTGAGTCCCTCTCCCTGCTTCCAAACTAGTGAAAGTATTCCAGAAAGCCTTGAGATTGCAGAAGAAGCATGCCAGATGCCTCTCAGGGTCACTCAGGGATTCATAGGTGCACATCGTTGTTGTAGCAGCTCGTGGAAGGGATGCTGGTCCTATAACCCATTTACATAAAAGACTGGGAGTCTTTGAGATTAAAAATAGCCTGTGTGGGATAAAACCCCCTTCCATGTCTGAATAATTGATTGATAAAAAGATTTGTGGTTCATCTCTCAACACTGATCTAAAGCTATTAGGTTCACAGTGATACTAATCAAAAATTGGATGTGATCTCCAGGAAAGGAAGCGGCAGCTAGGAGGATGGGAGACTCTGAGGCAGTTCTGGCCCTGCTGGCCAAATGCTGGGCCATTCCAGACCAGGTCAGGCTGTAGCCTCCGGTGTCACATATAGTCCCTGCCTCTGGTGACCTTAGTGGGAATACAGCTGGGATTCACTTGACACCATTTATTATTTTGGAATTATTCAGCTTTGAATCCCCAAACTTCACGTTAGTCATTTCCGGCAATATGATTTTCTCCCCCTGCTCCTGTTCTTATGGATATACTTGTATCCTGAACTAAAGTGGAACTCCTTCCTCTTTGATTAATTCCAGGGCACATCTATCCACATACATGTCACATTGGGCAAACCACCGATCTATGTGGTCTGAGAGGTGTATATTTGAGAGAGAACTCTGTAAGTGTAAGGATGATACTTCCTAAAACCTCTGTTTTGGATAGGAAGCAGAGAGATGCAGACTTTATTCAGGGAACCAGCACCTGTCAGGAGCTGGCCTTTCTTGCATGTCTTCTGTGTTAGCTATTTCATAGTTCATTTACTCCTCACATCAACTGCAAAGGTAGTAAGCCCACTTCCCTTGTTAGAAAATCAAGGCTCAGAGTATTTACAGTCCTGCCCAATAACAAAGTTGTGATTCAAACTCAGGTCTGTTTGCTGCTCAAATCCGTGCCCTTTCAGGATTCTGATTCTAACCCACCAGTCTTGAAGAGCAAAGGTCTAATCGGGGATGCTTCGTACCTCTGATTTACGTATCTTCACCCATCTTTTTTGGACTGCCTGGTGCATCAGACACCTGGGTGTGTCCTGGAAAATTGATGGTAAATCAATCATTGCTAACAGTGTGTGCTAACTAAGAGGCCTGACTTTTAAGCTCTCGCAACGAGGAAGATCTTGAGTAAATCCTTCTGTGAAGTTAGGATGCCATTCACTGATCGAGCAGCTTCTCCATGCCAGGAGCTGAGCTGTGGCATGCTTCCACATGGAGCGTCTGTCTGGTGGAGGTGCCAGGAATATGGTGCCAGGGAACTGGGCAGAGGAGGGCCCTTTTTTTTTTTTAATTTTTAAAATTTATTTATTTATTTATTTATTTTTGGCTGTGTTGGGTCTTCGTTTCTGTGCGAGGGCTTTCTCCAGTTGCGGCAAGCGGGGGCCACTCTTCATTGCGGTGTGCGGGCCACTCACTATCGTGGCCTCTCTTGTTGCGGAGCACAAGCTCCAGACGTGCAGGCTCAGTAATTGCGGCTCATGGGCCCAGTTGCTCCGCGGCATGTGGGATCTTCCCAGACCAGGGCTCGAACCCGTGTCCCCTGCATTAGCAGGCGGACTCTCAACCACTGTGCCACCAGGGAAGCCCCCAAGAAGAGCCCTTTTTATGATGAGAATAATCTCAGAGATCCAGTTGATCTACAGTTTTGGATTTTCACATGTTAGATTACTTTTTAAAGAGGGAGTGAAACTTACAACGCCTTTGTGGGCTACCAGAGACTTTTAAGGCAGGGCTCTCTGCCAAAGGTTTCAAAAATCTTAATATGGATGAGTCAAGGCCCACACTCTCATAGCAAACTCTGTTAGCTTTGCAAGGCTTATGATTTGTGAAGGTCAGCAGAGACTGTCTGGACTGAGTTTAATCCAGAAGGTCTCGAAGATGGTAAAACCATTGATTTTGAAAAGTTACAGCTCTGTGGGTGAAAGGCTGCTTCTGATTTCCGGAGGCAGAAGGAATCAGCTGCATTTTATATGAGAAATAGCACCATCAGTAGAGCCAACTGATATGAGCAGTTATTATATTTATTTTCCTTCTGCTTCAATAAAATAAATACTAGCAATGTGTATCAGAAAAAAAAAAAAACTTAAAAAGAGAGATGGGATTCTACTTTAATGGAATTTTACAAAGGAAAGTCAAAGCAAACCATAACTCCAAACACAACTGAGAATTTAATGTCAGTTCATACTTTCACTTCCATATACGTACCCATCACAAAGTGGCTTTTGGATTTTGCTGTAAAACCTCTGTAGAAAAACAAGTTTTTGTTTCTACTTCCTTATGAAGTCTTGGCATTTAATGGTGGAGGTGCCTTTGTGGATAGGAGTTCTGCCCTGTAAGTAACTTTACATGTCAACAAAAGATAAAGACAACCTCAATTCAGAAGGAATGGTGAAAAAAATTTCAGTTTAAGGAGATGGGAAGTTTGGAGTGATTGGAACCTTTCAGCAATTTGAAAAGAGCCTTGAGAAAACCTTCTGGTAATTAGAAGAGAGCTTTAAAGAATAAGATCAAAGAGTCCCACTGTAATAATTAGGGCATAGCTGTTCTGTTGTTTTGGGCAAGGTGAGGAGGGATGAAGGTCATGAGAGAAAGGAAGTGATGGTTTTTGTGACAGGGAGACAGGAAGGAAGGTGTGTGGGTCTCACTGGATAGTCTGAGCTAATCAGTACAAGATACTGTGAAATACAGTAAGTCCCCTACATGTGAACCTTCAAGTTGCGAACTTTCAGAGATGCGAACGTGCCCCTGTATGCCAGCTGTTGTACTGTACTACTGTACTTTTCAAGGTACTGTAGTGTAAGATTAAAAATGTTTTCTTTATTTTTTGTGTTTTTTTAATGTATTATTTGTGTGAAAAGTATTATAAACCTATTACAGTACAGTACTATATAGCCGATTGTGTTAGTTGGGTACCTAGGCTAACTTTGTTGGACTTAACGAACAAATTGGACTTACAAACACGCTCTTGGAACGGAACTTGTTCATATGTAGGGGACTTACCATATTGGCTTCCAAAAAAGACCAGGCCACAGCAGAGTCAGAAGGGCTCCAGTTATCGATCTGCCAGGAACCAGAGGGCCCAAGTTCGATGGCTACCGTCCACCTGTCCTTGAGGAGTCAGCCGGACAAACTAATGCTTGAAGTGTGAAATGGCAAAAAGCCACCTCTAGCCCAACCATAAACAACAGAAAAACGTACAGTTTAGTAAAAGCCTATGATAGAGCACTTAGATGGCACCAATTTGGTAAACTTTCGATAAGACTGTGCTCCCCCTTTTGTCTTATGTAATGTCTTCCTCATCAAAACACAAAAGGCTTATAATGTGTTTCTTCCATTTCCTCTGGCATGGGTGTTAAATCAGAATGCTAAGATATCTCGCTTAGTGAAACAATTAGATATTTCCCCCTCAATTTGGTCACCCCATAGGTACTTTATTGGATGCATTTTTTTCCTGAAATACCTCCTTAAAGATCAGATCCTTTGAGGAATCAAATCAAAGTGGATTGTTTGTAATTTAGAAAGCAGAGACCCATTTATGTGATTAAATATGGATTATAATCCAGTTGGTGAAATAAGAAGTTTGTTTCTGATTTCTTTAATAAGAAATGGAGTTTTCCCAGCAGCTCTAAGGAGGGAGGAGAGGGGAGCACAAGGTCTGCCTTGATGCTGTGTGACACACATTCTTTTTTTCTTAAAAAAAATTTTTTTTTATTGAAGTATAGTTGATTTACAATGTTGTATTAGTTTCTGGTGTACAGCAAAGTGATTCAGTTATACATACATATATATATTCTTTTTCATGTTCTTTTTCTTTATAGGTTATTACAAGATATTGAATATAGTCCCCCATGCTATACAGGGGGACCTTGTTGTTTATCTATTTTATATATAGTAGTTTGTATCTGCTAATCCCAAACTCCTAATTTGTCTCTCCCCGACCTTTCCCCTTTGGTAACCATAAGTTTGTTTCCTATGTCTGTGAGTCTGTTTTGTAAATAAGTTCATTTGTGTCATATTCTAGATTCCACATGTAAGGGGTATCATATGATATTTGTCTTTCTCTTTCTGACTTACTTCACTTAGTATGATAATCTCTAGGTCCATCATGTTGCTGCAAATGGTGTTTTTTCATTCTTTTTATGGATGAGTAGTATTGCATTGTATATATACCACATGTTCTTTGTCTATTCATCTGTCAATGGACATTTAAGTTGCTTCCATGTCTTGGCTATTGTGAATAGTGCTGCTATGAACATAGGGGTGCATTTATCTTTTTGAATTATAGTTTTGTCTGGATATATGCCCAAGACTAGGATTGCTGGATCATATGGTAATTCTATTTTTAGTTTTTTAAGGAACCTCCATACTGTTCTCCATAGTGGCTGCACCAATTTACATTCCCACCAACAATGTAGGAGGGTTCCCCTTTCTTCACACCCTCTCCAGCATTTATTGTTTGTGGATTTTTAATAATGGTCATTCTGACTGGTCATGACACACATTCTTAAGCGAGCTCTCTTTTCAACATGCCCAATGTGTGTTATTCTACCGTTATCCACCCACAGCACCTGTTTGTACATTGAATATTTTAGAGAGTACTGAACAGCATATAGTGCTACTGTGTGTTTAGCAAAATCGTAGGCTAAGAGAAAGAGAACTGGAAATCCCTTTCCAAACCAAGTAAGAAGTAAAGAAGATGTTTCAATTTATAGTAGTCTGGATGGTCAATTATTATCAGTTATAGTATCTCAGCCATGTGGCAGAAGATTCTGACCTCATGGTGTTTACAAATATAAAGATCATGTATGCTTTAAACAAGCTTAAATAATAACTGTAAGGACCCCGGAGTAGGGTATAAAAGGGAATATGGACCCCTGTGGAAAATAGATCAGGAGCCTCTCTTATTGTGGACAAGGGCAGGTTTTGACTTCCTAGGTAGGATAGCATGACTTGAATCTTCTGTCTTCCTTGATTCCCCCCTAGGAAGAACACATCTATTCCTTTTCTGAATATTGGCCATTCACCACAGTCCTTTCCTACTCTTGAGATTCATCCCTGCTCCCACCCCCTTTTCTAAGCTTTGAGTTCACACCCGGCTGCCTCTTTGCTACATAGCCCAGTGATATTTTTTTAAAAAAAGGAGGAGAAGAAGAAAGGAAGAAGGAGAAGAAAAAAAAAAGAAAATAGGTGGCTTTAGAATCCAGCTAACCTGAATTTGGGTTATTTTTCTTAATAGCCCTTTGATCTTAGGCAGGTTCCTGAATAGCTCTGTGCCTCTTGTTTCCTCATCTAGAATGATAATAATACCTACTTCTTGTTGTGAGGATCTGATTAAATAATGTATATAAAATGCATATAGCACAGTGTCTGGCACATAGCAAATATTTAATGAATGGTAGTCACTACAGCCCTGTTAAAAATATTAAGATGAATGTTGCAGAGACTCACTTGTAAACCACAGAAACCTTTCATTTTCTGGAACTCAGTTATTCAGCAACCTCCTCTACTGAATAAAAGCAAGTAAATATTGTACAATTAAGGAAGTAAGCAGAAAAGCCTCTAAATAGCCAAAATAGACACTCAAAAATCTATGTCCTAGAACTATGCATTCCCCTCATTAGGGTGCTTTCCCAGTTTTTAATGCAGTTCTTGACTCATTTGATCCTATGTATTTGTATTTTACACATGATTTTTAACTACCGTGAAAACTGATTTCTAAGTCTGTAGCAGATTAGATGCAAATTGGAAAGGAGCAAATTGGAAGGGAGAAGGACCAATATAGAGGCATATCCATGGCGGGCAGAAATAACTTGATAACAAATAAAAGGAAAACCCAATGAAAGCAGACAAAACTCTTAAGAGCACAGAAATTCAGAGCCATTTAGTGGATGACACTGGTCCTTAAATCCTAGCCTATGTCAAACTCACCTTGTTAAAACACAGATGGCTTGGCCCCAAGGCGTTCTAAGTCAGAAAGATATTATATTCAAAATAATTAATTTTAAAAAGCCCTTTTTGTGGATAAAGAGGGAACTTTCATCTCTCCAGAAGAGCTGGCCATCCACAGTAATGAACTGCCTGAGAATCCTGGGTGGCCACGCCTACAGGGTATTGTTACAATGTTGGGGGTAGGAGGTATCCCTTGATAGTGCTATTTATGATTTTTTTAGAGGTATTTGTGTTTGTGTGATTGCTGTGTTTCCTCATCCTTTTCTTAGTGACTTTCTAGACAAAAAGACCTCACAGATGTTTTTTCTGCCACACCAACTGTTTGATTCAACTTAGCTCTCATAAATAGTTGAGTGTGTTTCAGTAACAATGTCAAAACACTGGGCTCTGTGGCAGTTGCAATATACAGGCACCATATTGTCATTCTCTTCTTAGTTCCTTTTGCCAGTTAGTGGCAATTTCTGCCAACACCAAATAAAGTCTAAGTAAGAAGTCTTGGACTAAGGTGACCGTTTGTGAAAGAGGCAACCGTTTTCCTCCTGAGGCCCGTTTCCATTCTGAACCTCGGATTTTTAAAAATTTTCATTAAGTAGGAGGAAGAGAGATCTATACTGGCAAAAATTATTATTGGCCATGGTTACATTTCAGTAACTGGGTATAAACTTAGTCTTGTTACTTTCCTTGAATTGACATATTGGAACGCTTGCATCGTTGTGTACGTTATCATTGTTCCGATTACAGACATCGTTCGGAATTTTCTAATACCAGACCTTCTAAGAGCAGCATTTTGTTTCTTGCTAATATTAGAGGTGCCTGAGTGCTGTCTTCTTTCCATGTCAGAGGCAGTGTGTTTTTTAACTAGAGAGAGAGAAAGCAGTCTTCCGTGTCATGGTTAGGGGATTACTTTCATTAGGCAGATCTCTCTCTATGATAAATCTCCTTGGTGCATTGAACTGTTTAACTTACTTAGGGATGGTGTTTTCTTTTGAGTCCAGTTCTGGGAAAAAGTGATGGCTGTTCCCAGGGTGTTCACTGAGAAATGAAATATGGCTCTAGAGTTTGGTGCTGATGGCTGAGGGAGTAGGGGAAAAAGGGGGAGGTGAGTAGAGCTTTGAAAAATCCATCTCTGCATGTGAGTGCCACGTAGAAATCCACATCAGATGTACATGCCTTATTGTCACTACTGGTGATACAAAATCTGAGCCATCATATTTCTTGATGGTAACTTGGAATAAAAGACAAAAATTTCTGGGACCACAGTTGCTTATTCTCCCTGCTTGTTTAGCTGAGCGGATTATTCTCTGCTGATGTCATTGAATTTCAGCTAGAACCTGGACCCTCTGGCTGAAATCCAGTGGCATGTGTAGTTAGATTTCTATTTATATGTGATCACACAGATCGTTGCATTAATACTGTAATTAGGAATAGGTCAAACCCTTTACTTCTGTTATGAACAGTACAAAATATTCAGTACCTGTATTTAAATAGATTCTAGATATTTAAGAACGTCAGAATATCATTTATAACAGTGATAGTCAGGCAATGGCTATTTAAAAGTGTTTTATAACATTAATGTAGGATCTGACACTCTCTGTAGGGGAAATCCATAAAATAAGACTTTAATTTTCCTTTTAATTTAGTATCTGGCTTTGAAATGGCTTTCTGTGCATTTACTGTGACTGGCCATGTTAGCACTGATCTAATGCACTGTCCAAAGAAATCTTTATAATGTTTTCTAGGATCTGTGTTATTAAGCTGTATCAGAGGCAGGGTCTGAGGGTTAAGTTAGCGCATCTTGGTTCACAGTTTTTACTTTGATTTCAAGCTTGTGCTAATCATGTCTGTGACTTCTAATAACTTCCCTGTCCCTTTTCTTTGAAGCCCTTGCAAATCCCAGCTAGACTCTTCCAGATTTCATTAATATAAATAAAAATTGATATTGCTTCATAGATCACATCATATATCAAAAATTAAGGCTCTTTTGAGTTCTAAATATAGTAACTGTTTTGTCAGAGAAAAGCATTTTTACCTATGTTTTAAACGCCTCTTACCTTTCTATCTGAAAAAGATGTATATTTGATTTTGCCATTGCAATGCCATAGAAACCCTGACAGTTTCTGCAAAACTAACAAATCCTTTTATTTTTTTCCTATCTCTTAACCTGATCTTTAACTCTTACAGACATAATTAAAATCACCAAGGTCTGTTTTTTACCCCAGCCTTCTTTATAAAGTTGACTCCCTTCAGCGAGGAATATACAAACACAAATTTATAAAATTTGTCCTGTATCAGACTGTCTTCTGGTTCAGACGCAGTATTCCCTGTATTGATTATTCACCCCATTTCTTTACGTGTTTATTTTATAATAAGGATTTACTTTATTTCCTTAATAACCAGATCATGAGAATGTAAGAGCATTTCTTTTTTCCTTTGACCTGCATCCCCACCAGCAAATGCTCCTAAAACACATTCCTTCGGAACTATGCATTATCAGATTTTAAAGACTTTTCCATCCATAACTATGCTGTAGAGTAGGGGAAAGTGATTTCCTTCAGGGAAGGGAACAACTTTCTGCCACCCATCATTCCTTCCGGAAGTGTTTACTGCATTCCTAACTTTATTCCCTTGACTGTGCTTATCAGCTATCTACTGTGTTCCCGTGAATGTGCTAGGGATACTACAGCGAATAAGAAAGTTGTTTTTCTTCACTTCCAAGCTTAAAGTCACCCTAAAAGCTTTTGATAAAATAATAACTATTTCTTTGTAGTATCCAACTCCATTTAGACAAATTTTACAAATGAAAGTAAACCTCAAGTAGAAATAATGGCAGTTGGTCTAGAAAGCACTGAACCCTGTTTCTGCTCTCCATTTAGAATTTCTAGGCCATAAGTGAAATCACAGCGAGAAAAACAATCTTCACCCGAATCGTAGTGTTGTCCAGCATTCACAGTAGAACAGATGATATAACCAGCGTTTTACATACAAGATGCAGCCTTCTCAGGAGAAAACACATCCCCAGACTCTTCTTTCATTTCTCTCATACCTGTTCTCATTTGCTTTTTCTTCTGTTTCTCTTTTCTAACTGTGCTTGGATTTTTTTTACTGGGTCAATAGCACGAAGATCCATGTTTAAACCCAAAGGATTAATTCAGAAGAACAAGTAATTTCTATGAAAACATTCATTGTCATGTTTTTTTAAACAACAACAAAATTGTAAAAACAAATGAAATGCTCAGTAATAGGGGAATAGCGAAACTAAAATAATAGGAATTTCAGAAAGCTATAACATAGTGATTGGGTACTTTGTTGAAACATTGAAACATGAACTAACATAACAGAGACAGGCAGAATACAAATACTGTGAACATACGTAGTATCAATAATTCCATATATATGTTTGTAAATATGTATATGTATAATATATATAAGGTTATATACATCATATATAACCTTCCATTTCATGTCTAGTATCTATCTATCCATTCATTGACCAAAATCCAGCAGGAATAATGAAGGAATTACATCAAATGTTGGGTTCTTTTTCTTACCAATGTAACTAAAATCTGTAATTAAAAAAAATACTCTAAACTTGAAGGACTATCACCAAAAACAAATGAAATGTTTAAGGGAAAACAAAATTCTATTTTACTTTTTAAAAGAATCACACTTTTTTCCCCTTCCTGTTCCATTGTATGATGATATTTAATTTTAAAAGAGTATGGTCCTGATTTCTCAGGTGAATAAAATAAAGCTTCTCCAGAAATCCACACTCTGGTTTTGAAGAAACACATTTTTTTTTTTTAAAGAAAAAAATTAGAGTAACTCTACCTTTGATTGGAGGTTAGGCTTCCATCAACCTCAAGCATCTGGAACCAGGAAGTGAGTTTGAAAGAAAATCAAAATAAACATTACAAACAAAAAACTCAGAGAGAGGTAGCAGGGGGAAACCCTTTACAATTAACTCTGGACAGGGTATGGAGCCATCCTGAGATCCTCAGCAAACCAACCATGTGGAAAATAAGAAAGCAGTCTAGAAGCAGCATGAAAGCAAGAAGTGCAGAGAGCTGTTGGTGGGAATGTAAATTGATACGGCCACTATGGAGAACAGTATGGAGGTTCCTTAAAAAACTAAAAATAGAATTACCATATGATCCAGCATTCCCACTACTGGGCATATACCCAGAGAAAACCATAATTCAAAAAGACATATGTACCCCAATGTTCATTGCAGCACTATTTACAATAGCCAGGACATGGAAGCAACCTAAATGCCCATCGACAGACAAATGGATAAAGAAGATGTGGTACATATATACAATGGAATATTACTCAGCCATAAAAAGGAACGAAATTGGGTCATTTGTTGAGACGTGGATGGATCTAGAGACTGTCATACAGAGTGAAGTAAGTCAGAAAGAGAAAAACAAATATCGTATATTAACGCATATATGTGGAACCTAGAAAAATGGTACAGATGAACTGGTTTGCAGGGCAGAAATTGAGACACAGATGTAGAGAACAAACGTATGGACACCAAGGGGGGAAAGCCGCAGTGGGGTGGGGTGGTGGTGTGATGAATTGGGCTATTGGGATTGACATGTATACACTGATGTGTATAAAATGGATGACTAATAAGAACCTGCTGTATAAAAAAATAAATAAAATAAAATTCAAAAAAAAGAAAACAACAACCCACACACACACAAAAAAGAAGTGCAGAGAGGAGGATAAAAAGAAATATAAAAGGCAGACTTGGAGACCTGGAAGACATGGCAGTTTGGGGTCATCTGTCGTGAGGTCATGTAACGCAGGGGCAAAGAGCTCTACTGGGTTTAACAACCCCCCTCAGAAGTAATTGAGTAGCAGCCTATTATTACTAATAATATTCATAATAATGATCCTGTAATAAATCATCGAGAAAATGGTTTCTGTTTAAGAATATATGAATATAAATATGTCATGTTTTAGAAAGATTTCCATCAAAATAGCTTTTTACTTCAATGACTAAACTTCGCTCTCTGGATAATTCAACTATGTGGAATGCCATATTTTTTTTAAAGCCAGATAAAGTGTTATCTTAGCCATCACCTTAGAACATTCTTTCGCTGACCAAGAGGCTGTTCCTTAGACTTTTTGGGTTTTTTTTTTTGGCCGCGCCATGCGGCCTGTGGAATCTTAGTTCCCTGACCAGGGATTGAACCTGGGCCCTCAGCAGTGAGAGCGCGGAGTCCTAACCGCTGGACCGCCAGGGAATTCCCTAGACTTCTTGTTTTAATGCCAATAAATTGATTTTTCCTCTTCCCATAATTTCAGAAAAAAAATAGCTTCTGGCAAATAGTCCCTGGAGTCTGGATCAGTCTTTTGGGGCAAATTTTGTTTTGGATTCCTAGGATATAGTTTTTATTAATTGTGGTTTCTTTTTTAAAGAGAAGAACTTTTAAACTTTTATTAACGAGTAAACTGTTACCGTCTCATTCTGTGATGTTCAAACATTAAACAGCTCCTGCATGGCCTGAAGATGAGAAGGCCTCTGAATTTGAAAAGGCAAGTCAGTGTGGTATTTTAGGCATTTTACTGCGTTCTAGCTCTGTGCTTAAGAGTTCTAGATTTGGAGTTAGATCACTTGGGTTTAAGTACTGGCTCTGTTACTTACTAGCCTTATGATGATGGGCAAGTTTCTAACTTCTCTAATCCTCAGTTTCTACGTCCAAAAAATGGGTCTTATGTAATAGGGCTGCTGGGAAAATCCATTTAAAGCGCTTAGCTTAGTGCCTGCACACAGGCAGCACTCAATAATTAGAAGCTCTTAATATTACTCCCTGATTTGTTTTTACGGCCAGAACATGATTGAATCTTTTCTTAATGACCCAAGGAGACTTTGAAAAGAAAACCAACATCAGCTGAAGGTGTACTGTGTGTTCCAGGCTTTTTAGAACTTATGTCAGGACACCCTTAGAGAGTCCTTGGGACACGCAAGTATAGAGAAGTGATTCCTGATTATGAACACCGCTTAGTTTGCTAAAGTGAAGGCACCATGTGGCATTGGAGGCTGTGGACACCTGGAGTAGGTGCCCCGGTGATTTCCGGAAGGTTCAGTATTAAGCTCCAAATAGCGTCTGGGGCCCCGTTTCCTCTCTGTCAGCGTCTCCTTACTTCTAATGCCACGTGGCCTTGTTGCTGCAACTGATTCTCATTCTTCTCCTTTTTTTCCTCCTTTATGCCTTTCTTTCCCCCCTGTTATCTCTCCTGTCACCAGCTCTCCATTTGTAGGCTCTTCAATAAAAAGGTTGGTCTCTGATAGACACTGAAAGCCAGTCGATGTATTTCTTTCCTTTTTTACAACTGACTGGCCCTTCTAGGTGACAGTATAAGTCCTCGAGTTAGGGTCTGTCCCAGGTACTCAGCGTACTGCCTGGGCCAGGGTGGGTATTCAGTAGCAACATGATGAAAAAACCCATGACATGTAATTTTGGAACTTTGTTTACATGTCTCGGAGTGCTCAGAGGTTATATTTTTTACCTCCAAAGAGGTTGTGGGGTATGTGTGTCTAAGTTCCTTTTGAACCTGAGGTTTTCCCAGAGTTCTAAAGGCTCTAAGAAAGCTGGATGCAAGATAAGCAAAATATAGGTGTAGTTATGATTTACATATTGTCATTCAGACAACTGATTGTGACAGCAACCCAACAACCTTTAAAAAAAAAGAATCAACAAACAAATGGATAAACAAAAACAATAAGAAAACCATCCCCAGGGAGCTGTCTAAACAAGAGGCAAAAATTCTCACGGCTCTGGGATCTTTCACGTCAGTATTGGTGGTTTATCAAAAATATACTAAGCTTGCCTAGAACAAGCCGATTAATACTGTCCTGTCATACCCACAGAATTGCAACAAATGGCAAAGTAAAGTTTTTGATGATCTGAGTTGTGAATGTGTCACCCCTGTTACTTCAAATCACTTAATTTTAACAATAAATGAGATATTTGGGGTAGGGGCAGAGTATCGATAAGAATAACAAATTCTTGAGTGAGAAGGGACTTGAGAGCCCATGTGGTCTGACCTAAATAATACAGGAATTCCTTCCATAGAATCCCTGACAGATGGTCATCCACTTGTGTTTTGAATACTTTTTAGTGTCAGGAAATGTGTTATTTCAAGAGGCAGCGTATTTCATTGTTGGACAGTTTTGAAAGTTAGAAAATAATATTTTCATATATCAAGCCAACATTTCTATCCTTCTAACTTCCATCCATGGATCCTAGACTATTTATTAGCTATTCTACAATTGTATTTTAGCATAAGGTGACCAAAAACTGTCAAGTGTTTGTCGAACACCTAAGTGGAGATTTCTTACTGGTTGGTGCTGCCGAAGGTTCCAAGGTGGTCCCTGCCTGTGGGGAACTCAAGACAAACACACACTAAATTAACTGACAAGTGATGATCGGAGAACTGAAGCCTTCCCTTTACTCTCTTGGGTATGGGAGTCTTAAGGAAGTTAAGACAGGAAGTAAGCCTTGAAATACAAGTATGATGTTCCCAGGCAGCAAAGGTGTGAAAACAAGAGGGGTGCATAGGGTTTTAGGCAAATAATGAAGAGACACAGAGAATAGTAATGGAAATTAAGTTAAATAAGAAGGATATGGAGGAATTTGAAAGTTCTGAAGAAGCCTTTAATTAATCAATCACATCACGTCTTCCATGACTGTTTTTCAAATCATAAAAGTAAAATAATCCATGCCTGTAATGAAAAGGTAAATAATACAGAAATGTCTTAATTAAAAAGCGAAAAAAAGGACTTATCTCTTTGCTCTCCTGCCCATTCCCTCAACCTGACCACAGTTTTCACCACTTGGTGTATATTCTAGGACCTGCGAAACTATGGCCCGTGAGCCAAAATGTCCCCACCCCACCTGTTTTTGGGTGGCCCACAGGCTAAGAATGATTTTTACATATTTAAACGGTTGAAAAGCATTCACAAGAAGGATATTTCATGAGATGTGAAAATTGTATGAAATTCAACTGTGTCCACCAATAAAGTATTGAATTTTGTCAATAAGAAGTTTGTGGGAATTTTTCTCTCTCGTCATGTATCTACATAAGAGCCTCGATTTTGCCTTTTGGTCCGCCAAACCTAAACTGTTTACTAAGTGGCCCTTTGTTGGCCCTGGTCTATGCTTTCAAAAAATTTTTTATAGATATACACACACATGCATGTTTATGGTGTTCTATTTTGTTTATAAAAGTGGAAATGTAGGAGCCATTTACAGCAAATCTCTTTAGATCTGAAACAGTTAAATAAATAAGAACCACTGTTGGTTGTGAGGGCAAAGGGCAGACAGTGTCTCGAAGCTACATGGCCCAGAGGAGAAACCCAAGGATCCAGGATCCGGGAGTGTGGTCCCTGCAGTGATACAGGTGTAAAGTGATGTGCTCCCAACCTGGGTTACCTGAATTCAGATGGGAATGGGAGCCAGATGTGAGATGTTCCAGAAGAATAGTCCAAGGGGCAAGTCACTGAAGGAGACGAGGTGGGGAGCAGTCAAAGGTGCCCCCGCCTCCAGGTTAGTGCTGTGGAAGACGTGAAGAATGTTGTTGAAGGGGACTTTTTGGAGAGGCAAGCATCAGACTTGCTGACTTGGAAGCGGTCCATCCAACTCTAACCAGGGGCACTGGTTGTTGGTGCCGACAGCTCACGTTACCGTCTGAAGAATGTGTAACCCCTCAAAACTGTGCGATTGCATCTTGTACGATTGATTTGAAAAGATACAACTTTCACATTTTGAATGAGGGGAGTTCTCGGTGCCTGTTTATAGCTATTCGTATGCAACTCGTAAGTGATGTCCGTTAGGTTAATGCTGGATGTTTGGGTTCGTGTTAAAACAGCGTCTGGAAAAGAATCATGGGGACAGATGGACCACCATTTACTTCCCTATCATGGGGAAATAGTTTTAAGTTTAAGAATATTTTGAGGGAAGGAGCCTCTCGTTATAGAAAAGTATGTGAGATTTTTGAGGGGCATTTGTGGATGCCACTTCTACCACCCTCACCCCACTGACCAGATTTCTGCACATAGGGTTGTGTGATTTGTGGCATAGTTGTAGGTAGAGCTTTACTGCGCACACACAATATGGGTTTGTGTTCCAGGTATGTTCTGTCGGTGTGAACTTCTGTGAAAAAGAATGAAAGTTTCCTTGTTGTGCTATAATTAGACCATGTAGCCGGATGCCCCATAGCAGCTCCACCTTGTGGATTGTATCTTAGTGGTGCGTCCCTACAACTACTTTTCAGAGTATCCTCACTTAATACTCATTTTAATGTTAAAATGCTAGACAGTTAGGTAGTTAGAGGTGGGTAAATTTAGCCTTTCACTTGGCATATGTGTGAACCATTTCTGGGTTTTTTTGTAGGTTTTACTCAACCTTAACCCATTTGGTGAAAGCACCTGATAAATGACATCACAAAATAAGAAATGTTAAGGAGAATGTAAATAGAACGACATCTCAACTCCGAGACAGTAGCAGAAATTTAACACACAGGGATGAGGTATCCATAAGTGTATGAGGGAGACCTCACTGTGATTCAGAGAATGGCCTGGTTCTAGTGGCCCAAAGGCTAGGCCCTGAGCTTGAAATCAGGATGCCTGTTCTGATTTCAGCACCTCCACTGGCTCGCTCTGTGACCTTGGGTAAGCTGCAAGACTTCTCTGTTTCCCAGTTGGGAAATGAGAGTATCACAACTTAACATTCCAAGTGGGAAGTTGGGAATAAAAAGCAGAATATTTGCAACCACTTTTGAGCATCCTTAAAGATGAGGGACGTTTGAATTTTCAGCATTGCTAGTGTTCTGTTCAGTGTGTACCTATCTTGGTGAAGACTCATTAGATATTTTTTGCCACAAATGAATCAAGCTCTACCTCCTGACCCATTACTTTTATCATCCTGGCACCTTTAATATGGCTTTAAATTTAGTGCCTATTTTGGGAGAAATCATGGATTCTGTTAGCGACATTGTTTCTTGTCCTTATTCTAAGACTTGTGGATATTTTTGTCATTAACATGGCATTTTTGCTATGCTTTCAGAAAAGTATAACTTTAACTTTCATAATGACATGGATTTTCTTTTTTCAACGGGAGGGAATTTCTGGGATCTGACTAAACACATAGAGTAAAAGAAATGTGGATTGATTAACATGCTGTTATATAAACTATGGAAGTGGAGTTTCTAAATATCTCCATTGTACTAGCCCTTCACTGTCATATTTTTCCCTGCAGAGTACCATTCTGTGGATACTGGAAACTTCCGTGGAAGTTTAATCAGGATAATTAAATCAGGATAATTTAATCAGGTGTCAAAGAGGATTGTTGATAAAAGTGATTTCACCTTAGTAGTGATTCTGAACGGGGTGTGGGCTCTTACGAAACTATGTTTTCTCTCCCTTGTGTGTAGAATCACTGCCAGACGGAGTCAGTTTATATTCAATACATGGGAGTTTTTGTACCCCATGTACCCCAGGACCCCTGGCCCCTGAGGAGGTCCTGAGTTACAGGTGATGAGGCTGGCCCAACAGTCAGAGGCTAAAAGTGTCCTCACTCAGCTGTTAGTAGAGAGAAATGTATTCAGTGGAGCCCACACCAGTGGAGCAAATTTGAGAACCTGGTAGATGATACCAGATTGTATAGCTGCGCCCCGAGCAGTAGGTGTCACTGTAGTCAGTGGCTTTTACTGCTCAGCGTTGAAGGGGTTAATTGGGTCTGATTTATTTGGGCAGATAGAGGTCCATCTGTGCCCTCCGGGCTGCCTGTCTTTGTCTCTAGGGCCCCAGTTGATACCAATGAAAGGCTCCAGTCCACGCTGAAAGGCACCCTTTTTCTCTAAGAAGGGAAGAAAGATACTCTCCCATCTATAGTTTAGAGTCTGAGACTAGGCTGTTTGATGTGATGGGGTGGGTTGAGTTGAGGTGGGTAAATAGGTGAGATAATCCTTCTCAAGTCTGGTGGGGGACCTGGGATGGAGGGGAAGGGAAAATTCTATTAAGAGAAATGAAAGAAGATGGACTAGCGGAATACATTTCCTTGTTGTTATTGGCCCTGGGCCCTGTTATATTCAGGCGGTGTGAGCTATCAGAACTTCTGTCGGCATCCTTCTCAGAAATTAAAAAATCTCTCTCTCGCAGAGATGTACTTCTCTTTTGCCACTTTCTACTCCAGAAAGTTAATTCTCAAACGCTAAAATGGAACTTAGGATTTAGAAACAGCTACTGTGTTGACTAACATAAAAAAAAAAAAAAGAAATCCTATCCTGGGATTACACAGCCAACTGCTTTTTCAAGTACACCCAATTTTACTTTTCCTTTTCTAGTAGCACCCTGGTTTGAAAACAAAATAAAACGGAGTAAACCCACTGGACAGTTTCAGATTCCTCTTCTCTCTTATTTTTTTTTTGCCTAGAGAACCCATCTCTCTCCCCACGCACCACCCAGGCAGCACGGGGTCGTCTGTCCTTTAAACAAACAAAAAAAATACATGAAGGCTTTCTGTATATGGTTTATACCCAGATACTCATTAAAAATAGCTCCTGTCCAGTCTCCGCTCTTCCTCCCCTAGCCTGCTGGTTTGGCTGTAGTTAACACCCTGATTCAGCCCTGCTCTCGGCGGTACAATACGTGAAGCTCAGACTGCCCCCCGCCCCCGCCCCCCCCCCCGGGCAACCCCGGCCCCGCCCCGCCCCGCCCCGCCCCGCTTCTGTCTCCCTCGGAGCGAGTGGCGCGTTTTAAGCCATCCGCACCCTCGCCAGAGCCAGGTGGCGTCGCTTCCTGCCTTCCCTGCTCGCTGTTGCTAAGTGAGAGGCACCAGATCACACATAAAGCTGAACCAATCGCATCCTGACCCCCATAGGCTGGTAAAAGCCGAAGAAAAGAGACTCCCACCGCGTTGTCTGTGGCCGGTGGGTCCTCCTCCCCCTCCCTCTCCCCTCCCACCTTTTCTTTTCCAACAGGAAGGGGAGGCGGGGAGGGAGCCGGCAGGAGGAAGAGCGAAGAAAGAGGGTGGGGGAGGTGAAGCCTCGTATGCCTCGCTGTACTTGAGATAAATGCCATTTTTTCTTTGTGAAGAAAAGGAATGGGCGCTTCTCTTGAGCAGTCATAGGCGGGCAGATGTGCTGCTTTCTGCCCCCAAACTGCTCAAACTGCTCTGAATAAGACGTCTGTCGATCTAAACATCTGCTTTGCTTTCTTCTCTCTCTCTCTCTTTCTCCTTCTCTCTCCATAGCTACGAATCTTTTCATCCCCCCAGTTTTGCAGATCTTGGCACCCTCTGTTAATTCTTCCTCTTCACCTCTCCATTTCCTTTCTGTCTCACAGTATTCTCCCAGTCCAGAAAGCCTTTCCTTGAATGTACAAGTTAGCGGAAGATATTTTGTATCTTGTCCTGTGGAGGAAGTCATCAGGTTATCCTAGGGAACGAGCAAGAGAGGAGGAATATTTATAAAGGCAATTAAAAAAAAAAAAATCCCCTGTTAAGAATGTCATTGTCTTTGGCAAGGTCTGTGCAAGCACGAAGTGAAATGAAAGGCGGTTCTTAACTGGATAAGTGCCAGTGTAGACAGCCAGTGGTATAGTTGCGATTATACAGAGAAAATGACCTTTCTCCTATAATTAGCGGGATATTTTGGGCAGCATCAGACCCAAGTTACCTGGGTGATTACGGCTTTGTAGATCTGACCTTAGAACAAAACATTCCACTTAAGTTCTCCACGGAAAATGTTTGCTATCTTTGGCCATAAAAGTAGCAGAGACATCCACTGCGTTTGCAACCAGGTGAAGTCCAATTACAGGGAGGCTTTCTTTGGTTCTGTGTCTAATAGATTCCCAATAAATTTCTTCTGACCTTTTGGAGGTGGCTTATTATTTGGGCGCTCATGTGCCTTTGGAAAAAATAACCTGTGTTTATTTCTCAGTCAAGAGAGTTGTGGTTTCCTGTAACCTATTCTTGGATTTGCTGTGTTTTGGTGGGATATCAAAAGGACGCTACTCGTGGTTAAACTGTCCGTTTCCCTCAAGAAATGTTCCTTTCATACTTGAAATACTATCGTACTCCTGGGCCAGAAGTCCAGTCTACTCACTCAGTATCATACAGAAAAGTGATCATATTCTCCCACTCCACCTGCTGTTTTCCAGCCTTTAGACTAATTTTTGTCTTTCTTTCTTTCTTTCTTTCTTTCTTTTTTTGAACCAAAGCTAAAATGGTTTCATAAAGGGAAGCATGGGGGATCAGATTAACCAAAAGGGAATTACCAGTGAAAAACCTTCGCAGATGCTGAGTACCTGGAATGTTTTTCTTTTTAAGAGTTTATCTTTCTCTTATTATCATGAGGTAAAAACTAGGCAGTATAGTTCTCACATATACCATTTAAAGCTACAATTCTTAGATAATCTACAGACATCATTTCACTCACTTTCAGTCTCTTCCAGGTTAAATCAGAACGATTTACAGGTAGGCCACTGCTCAGATCTGAGTGATACCTTCATCTTCTGCTGTGCCCATTTTTGGAAGGGAGACACAATGACAACATAAAACTCCGAAAGTGGGCAAAGAAGTGAAAAGGAGTGGGGGGGACTGGCCAGCTCGCCCTGTAGAACTGCCTTGCCCCTCAGTCGGTCAGTGAGTTAGTACCGTTAGCAGTTATTCATTTACCACTCGCCTATTTTATGTTCAGTCCTGTGCTGAAAGTTTTGAGCTGGAAACACAGTGCAAGCCAGGTCCACCTTGGTACCTTCTTCACTGGGTTGCAGCCCTCTCGGTTTTATCACCTTCATTGTTCAGACACAGGCGCCATGCTTCAGCCACGTCAACCTGCCAGGACCAGCTCTGCCTGCTGAAGGAAGAGAATGAGTTGATCATTCTCTTCCTTCAAACCCCTGGATCCTGCCTACCTCTGCTGCCCTGAATTCCCTGACTCAGCTATTCAAGCACAAATCCCTCTAAGCCCCTCAGCACTCTCTCCCCAAATTTGCACTTGTCTAACGAACTTCCTAGACATTAGTTCTGACTTCTCTGCCCTGGATACCTTTCTAGATATGTCCTCTGTTTTCTCTCCTCTGTGCCTTTGCTTAAACTGGGCCTTCCTTCCAGATGGCTTCTCTTCCTCCAGTCTCTCCCTGTGGCAATCTGGCCCCCCAAAGCACATCTCAGATACGGTTTCCTCGGTGAACGTTTTCTCTCAGTGTCTCCCACTCAGACTGCATCTTCCAGTCTTCTGAACACCACAGCCTCTTTCTTTAGAAGCTCTCCACAATCTGCTTTGAGTTGTATTTGTTGTATCCTTGGTGGTGCTAAGGGCAGCTCAGAGGAGGGCATTCGCCACTACAATATTCCCCATCAACCTCCCTGCAAAGCCACTTCAAATAAATATATAATTACATACCCACTGCGCTTGCTATGCAAACATAGCTTCAAGATAGTCTCCCAAGTGCCCTTTGCATCCCAATTGCTAACCCTAAATTCCTCCTTTATAGAAATTCTGAAACTGTACCCTCCCCACTTTATTTTAAGCTTCTCGGGACCGCAGCTGTGTCTCCATATTTCCCGAAGCATGTAACGCAAGTGCCTGGTACCCAGAAGGCACTGGAAATACCCACTGAATGATCACATCATAAAGCCCAGGAGACCTTAAAGATTAGGTCTGTAACTCTTCAAGTTTTCAAATTATATGTGTAGAGAAGGATGGAGTTTCATGTAAATATTTTAATCAGATCATGAGACAGCAAAGGTCCGTGAAATATTATCATATTTATCCATCAAGAGAGGGTAGGTGATGATACAGTAACAAACAGCCCCCAAATCTTAGTGGTTTGAAGCAACAAAACTCTCATTCTTGCTCATGTTTATTGTGGGTCGGCCGGGAGGAAGAGGGACTCTGCTTATCGTCATCACTCAGGGACCCATGCTTGATGAAACTAGCCGCTATCTCACACCCGTGGCTGAGCCGAAGGAAAGAGAGCTCTCGGGAGGGTCTAACGTCAGCAATTTAATGTTCCAGCCCAGAAATGGTACCTGGCACTCTGCTCCCAGTTTATTCATCAGAACTGGTCACACGATCCCGTCTGACCACAGGAGGGCCAGGAAGTGCAGTTCTGCTGTGTGCCTGGAAGATAGCAAGTTAGAAATATTCGGAAAATAGCATAAAATAACTCCCACATTTTATTATTCACTCAGAGGCTTTTAGAGGAAGTTTCTATTTAATATTGAGCTTGGAAGTGTAGAGCATATTCACATAATTCCTTTCCCTTTACATACCGTCTTCTTTCCCTCACCCACCAAGACAGATTGCTTTGCTTGACTCTAGAAGGCTTGGCCACAGCAATTAAGGGATAAGTGGTTCTGTTTTCTCGAAGTATAAAGTGAAGAACTTGCCCATTGTTTATACCTCTTCAACTACTCTCACCAATACTTCAGAGGCTCTTATGATGGGTAAATTATGCTCTAGACACCTATCCAAGGACTGCCCCCCAGGTTCACTTAGAGTGTTGTCAGGATCATAGAAAATCAGTACGAGTTTTTATAAATTTATTCCAAGAGATTAGAGAGTATACACATATTACATACTGGCTGCATTATATTTCATAGTAAAAAAGTTGGAAACAGCCTTAATGTCCAATGATAGCGGATTAACTATGTTAATTTTGGTATATGTAGAAAATGGAGCATGTGTCGCCATTCAAATTATATTTTAGACGAATATTTAATGAGATTGGGAAAATGTTCACAATATATTGATTGCTAAATTTTTTAAAAGCAGGCACTAGAACAGAACGAAGAGCGGATTCTGCTTTTTAAAAATGCATGTAACTGGAAAGAAAAATACGAATATAAAAATGCATTATAACTGGAAAGAAGAATGTGAATGTGACCAGGGCTCATCTTTTTGTGGTAATATTATGAGTGGTTTTTGTGCTTTTCCCCTTGCTTTTCTTTTCTTAAGTAAGCAGGAATGACTTGTATAGTGTATAAGGAGGTAATGTAAATATCTCTGGCGTCTGACTGTGTTAATTTCAAGTAGCATACCTGGTGTTCGTTCTTTTATGTGAATAAGAGGCACGCAAATGACTCTCGTGCGTGGTGGAACTAAGCTGGTGCCAAGACAGAGGTGCAGAAGCAGTGTTCCCGTGAATCAGGAGACAGCTCGACGTCAGTTCACACTTGTCCGGGCGTAGGCATGTTACCATTTCTTGCCCTTTCTTTTGCTGAGGTGCTGTATAGATCTTTCGTGGCATTTTGACTTGACATTTCACAGCTGTTGCAAATCCACTAAGCAGGGACATGCCACTGGCACTTTGAGGCCGCTGGTAGCACAGGGGTTTGTCAAGAGATGCTAAATTTGCTGAGATAGTGAAAAACTGGCATGTATTTATTTTGGGTTGATACAAGCTCCTGTGAAATAGGGGCCCATTCTGGAAGAACTTGTAACACTCATTCATCTTGTGTTGTTCACCGAGCTCTAATGCTACAGCTGTCACCCACTCTCAATGAACGATTGTCATATTGTCAATCCACAATAATATGGGACAATTTTCACTCCCCATGTTGAAGTATCGTCATTGTAATATAATTCAGTTCATATTAACAGTGCTTTGATGACAATTCCTTTCCACTCCACCCTTTTAGTCCTCCCTCTCTCCTTTTCTTAACCAGAAGGAAATGTATTTTGACAGTATCTCCAGTGTAAACAGTTTTCTGCTTTTAAAACATTTTGGGCCCATAGCCCTCATTGAAACTTCAGAGAACAACTTCAGAGAACACACCAATCTTTTTTTTTTCTTATAGAACTATCTTGGGATTAGGTAGTGCCTTACCCACAAGAACTAAAAGTATTGGGTTGGCCAATATGTTCGTTCGGGTTTTTCTGTAACATCTTACGGAAAAACCCGAATGACCTTTTGGGCCAACCCAATATTTTTACCTGTTTGTCTTATTTATTCTTAAGACATCCCCCTGGAAAAAGAACATGTATTATGATTCCCTTTTTATAAGGGAGCATAATTAGGACTCAGCCATCTTCACTTTAGGGTTTACAATCTGTTCATTTGAAAAGGCTGCTTATTTTTCCAAGTATTAACAGTGATGTCAGGAACTGCTTACATGGTGGAATTAACTACCCTAATGAATTTATATTCACTGATTTTCCCTGCAGGGGAAATTGGTTCTATGTGTGAGTCTTCACCAATTTTCAAGGTACTTTCCTGTCACAATAGACTATTTTAAACTGATTGAGAGTGTTGTCTTTGTTAGAATTTCCCAACAGCTGAATCTAGGTGGGCACAGTTGATATGATTAAAATATATGGTGCATACTTGTGAAGCTGTTCCAGCTACAATGCTGCAATTTTAAAAGAAAAAAAAATCATTGTGACTGTTGGACGTTTTCACTTTTCTCAGTTTTTAATTCTTCACTCATCCAAATACTTGCCCAAAAACATGTGGCAGAGTGTGGGGAGAGGGAGAGAGTTTGGGGAAGGGAAGGAAGTTGGATGTCAAAAACCACCAGAAATTTTTGTAAGGTCACGAATCCCCCAGATGACTGCTTGGAAAATGTTACAGTATTGCCTTCTGGGGGCCTCTTCCTCCGCATTCTTATAAGCTAAAAATCAGGGCTTTTGCAACAGCACATTTCTCAAAGGTAGGGAAACAAAATCGAAGCTGGGTGAGGAAAAGCATGCTGTTTGGGATCTGAAAGTGGAACAGAACTTGAGGTAAATGAGTCTAGAAATGTCTCCTATTCTGCCTCCATAAATGAAGACTCGAGAAATAAAGGGAAGAAGGGCGAGAAGCAGAGGGGAAGGGGAAAATACGTTGTAAAACATGCATGTCATGTTCAAATTGTCATACGCTTAGTGTTGTGGCGCATCTTGGGACAGTCCTGATGAATTTGAAGACTTTATCTCTTTGGCCCCATAGGGGAGACCTGCTTTATGAGCCTCTCAGGTCTTTACGCCGCAAGCGGAGACACCTCAGGGCTGTGAGGTGCACGACTGTTACTCAACAGCTTGGAACAGGAAGTGGAGATCCTGCCACTAACTGAAACTTCAAACTTCATGTAAAGTGTGTGCCCACTTGGAACGTTGCCAGGGCACCAGGACCCATCTCTCTCCTCCAGCAGGAAGTGCCGTGGGCCCCAGAGGAAGCCCCGCAGTCACTCTTGCTTACAGCACTGCCTTGTTGCAGGGTCCCGATGTGACAGGGTCAGACAAAGGAGACATCAGCCTTACTTCTGACTCTGCCCCTTTGAAAAGGGAGGACCAGGTCGGGATGAGGGTGCGGTGCGGATAGGGGTGTGCGTGAGGCATGGTTTTGGCGACCCACGTTTATAAGGCAATTCTTTGTGGTAGGGACAAGCTCTGCCAGCAGCCTTTAAAGCCACAGGTTAGAAACAATCAGCATAACTTTTGCATTCATTCATTCATTCACTCACTCACTCAATCCCTAATGAAATGGTTAAGAGTGCTGGGTCTGTAGTCAGACAGCTGGGTTTGACTCCCCAGCTCTGCCATTTCCCAGCTGTGTGATTTGGGTACACTCCTTATGTTTTACTAGTAAAATGTGGATAATAATAGTTCCCACTTCCCCAGAGCTTTGTGAGGATTCGGTGAGTTAATATGTGCTCCGAACAGCACCTTACGCTTAGTAAGACCTTAGTAAAGGTTAACTGTTTTATTCTATCTCATGAACGAGAGATGGCTACCCACCTAGTCACACTAGGATCTCCTCTCATGAAATACCTTCTCTGGATGATGGAATTGCAACATCCCCTTTAAATCCTAGTTTGGTTTCTCTTTGCATTTCTCCTTGTCTGAATCATTAAAAAAAAAAAATGTTCTCCCATCTTAAACAGTGCTGGAGGTGAGATCACGCCTTCGATTGTTTGTTGGGGGGAACGGGGGGGATGGAATTAATTCTCTTTCCCCAGTTTTGAGTAGTTATGCTTCTGCCTTGCTCCCTCTTCTCCTCTTCTATTTCTTCTATTCTCCTTCTTCCTGCCTTTCTTTGTCATCGTTCTACCTCTGCCCTACTCCACAGAGCCTGGGCTAGCGAAGGTGTAGTATCCAGTGGTAGGTGTATACCACGCTCATTCATAGTTGGTGCTTCAGGACTTTCTCCCAAAACAGTGTAATTTGCCTCTCTAAAGTTAAGATAGCTCAATATGCATCTGTATAGAAATGCTTGCATATTATTGGACGTTAAACAACTCTTATCTAAAGAAAATAAAGTCTTATTTTAAATGTCAGGAATATGAAAGTTTAAAATATATTCATGGTGTGTCATACAACACAATGATTCCATGAAAGTTTCATAGAATGCATTTCACAGACAAGCAGAATGGATCCAGCACTTGGCTAAATAGTAAGTGTAGTTCTGTTCTCTCGGGGACTTGAGTTGAATTAAACGTATTAGCTCAGATTGTCATAAAGTCTCCAGAATGGAAGGAGGGTAATATTTTATGTTTATGTAATACTGGAAAAAGACTATTATTATGCATAATATATATATTTGAATCCTATTTAAATCAGTAACAGGTTCATTCCTGGCACTGATTCCCATACTTTGGCAAGATGAGGTCAGCATGAAAGACATAAATATGGCAATTACTCTGTGTGTAATTTAACATTTGCATTTTTCACAAAATTAGGATGTCCTTTTGTTAAGCACTTTACCCTGTGTATTGTTGAATTTTTTTTTTTTATTTTTTGAGGTGGTGTGCGTTGGAGTTTCTAATTTCTGTTTAACATCATGTTAGATGTAATGTGGTACCCAAGGGTTAGAGGAAGGAGGGATGGACACATTAGTGGATGGCAACTGTATCAACCTTGTATGGGAGAGAGAGGGTCGCATTAATTGTGCACATTCATCGTCTTCTGCCTAGAGATGGATTCCCTTTGTGAATTCTACATAGTGGTTGAGAACCACACGAGCACCTTGCTCCTGGGAGTTTTGACAAGTTTTGAGAGGCATCTCCTAAGTTCAAGATACATTTTTTTGTCTCCTATCCAAATATGAGTTCATTCATTCAGATGATTGGAGACGCCCTCAACACTGTGATGGAGCAGAAGTGAGAATGAGAAGGCATCCCTGTCTCCTCCCCTTTTCCTCTCCCGCTTTCCCTCCCTCCCTCCCGTCTCCCTTCCTCTCCCTCTCCCTCTGTTCTTCTCACGTGAGACTCAGTATTCACACTATATAAAGGGAAAGAGCCGGAAGTCAGGCAGCATCCCTCCCTTCTTCCTTTTCTACACTAAATGTTCAGTTCTCAAGCGCCTTGTGGTCTCACGCGTGTGTCCACCTGTGTCTCCCTGTGCTCCCTTTCCTGCGTCCTCTTGTTTAGCTTCTGTGAGTGTTTGAGTGTGTTTGTCCCCCTGCCCCAGCAGTGGCAGAGGAGCTTGCCTCTGCTCTCATGTGTGTCTTCTTTTTCTTTGCGGGGGGATGGTTGCTAGAGGTGATAGAGGAGTATATTTGCTCTTAAAAGATAAAAGAGCAAAGTCTCAGAGGCATTTTCTGCCAGTGCGTTAGCACTCCGTATCAGAGTAGCTCTTGTTGTTTGGTGCGTGTGACACAGGGACAATCCACTGAAGGGGCCCTTTTGTCAAGTTCTTGCCTGACCTTGAGTTCAGGAAGCACTCCTGGGGAGTAGGACATTCAGAACTGGAATGAGTAGGGGAGTCATACAAGTAAACCAGCAGTGACAGGGCAATGGGCCAATGGGAGGAAGAGGTGAGGGAAGCCTTATGGAAGAGGTGACATCACCTGGATCTGTAGCATGTGGAGACTCCAAGAATGGGGACGTTTCTGACCAAGGTGTGTTGGGCTCTCAGACCACTCGAGCTGAGTGGCCAAGCGAAGGCACCTGAAACAGGGCCCCTTGGCTGGTGGGCTGCAGGAGTGAGTGGGCACACAGATTTCCCCCTCCTGTGTCCAGGTGACCCTACTGGGGAGCCTTCCAGCAGGCAGGTAGGATGCTATGGCATCATCATCCAAAGCTTCAGTGATGCTTTCACAGGGAACTGTCTCTACCACACCAGCCTCACCTTGGCCTCCCCCTTTGAAACTTAACTCTTCTTTCCGTCATTCCCTCAGGGCTCATCCTAAGGAAAGTTATGGAATTTGTTTACTTCGCCCTAACTTACCACCGCGTTATTCCTGTCCACACAGAGGTAGCCCTGCCATTGTAGCTGTCATCGCAAGAGCCCCTTCCGAATAACAGCTGAGCTTGCACGTGTCAGCTCCTGTCCTTTGTGTTTTGTGTAGACTAATTCCTTTAATCCTGATAACAACCCTGAGGGGTAGGTATTATTATTATCCCCATTTTATGGACGGCAAAACTGAGATACAAGGAGTGCAGTGTTTGCTGGAGGCCGCACATCTAGTCAGTGGCGGAACTGGCATTATGGACTCAGATTGTACGGCTTAGAAGTCATTGCTCTAAATACAGACAGCGCTTCCTCAAGACACCATATGCAGTCATTGTGCTTCCCCTAGGAAGTCTGGGAAATAAGATGCAAGATCCTTGCCCTGAGAAGAGACAGAAGACGCATTTAAAAATACCAGTGTTGTCTGGGGTAGGACATCCTACGACACTGGGGAGGATGTTTGTTGGTGGTGGGGAGGGTATGTCTTTACCTAGGTGCGCTCTACCAGGATCACCCAGATGGAATGGGGAAGACAGCAAGGAGGACACACCTGCACCTCTGTACGACCTGGGGGAGGGTCGGCTAAAATTAAAAAAAAAAAATCAGAAGCCTTGTGTAGGCTGTGTTGCCTTTGGTCTCTTTGTTTTCAACAGCTTTAAATTTTTTACTTCGAGTAATGAGAGGTGCACCTCTGCCAGCCAGCTGTGTGACCTTGGACGAGTCATTTTGTTCCCTGCCTTATCTGTAAAATGAAGGAGCTGGATCAAATTATCCTCAAGGTTGCTTCCAGCTCTGAAGTCTTCTGGTTCTGTGTCTTTTGTGTTTTTGTGTAGAGCGCTCATGACACTGAAAACGTCTAGCGCTTCCGATTGCATCGCTCTCTGATTTTCTTCTTCCCCCATGTAGAAATTCTGAAGCAGCCTGTGATCTTTATTAATCACACAGAGACTGTCCTCTTCTCAGACTCGAGTGGAATGGCTAAGGTGCCCTCTGCAGAAGATATCGTGGCTAATGTTCTCATTACTGACTAATTGGCTAAAGAGACTTCTCTCACATTGCATTTAGCCTGATTGATAGTTTTCTATCACCTGATGGGTAGAATGGACAGCCAAACCAATTATGCCTGCAAAGAGAGTCCCATACAGCAGAGCAACACCGCCTGAGACAAAAGGCCCTTATAGATGATGTCTAGTCGGGGTGCCTGCCAAGAGTTTGTTAGAGGAAATGGTTTTCTGAAAAGTACAGTTTGACATGCCTTGAAATACATGTGCCTTGGGTCACCCCTAAGCTCACTGGGCCTCGTCTTACTGAAGGAGGAGGGTACGTTTCTGATTATGTTTCAAACCTGGATAGCTGGGATACCTAGTTAGCTTTGTGCGGAGTGAAACAGAGATGCCAGTTTGTTCAGAACTGAAGCTGCAGAACTGAAGCCCTCCCACAAGTCATGCCACACGGAGACGCGCTCTTCCTCAGATGCAATCTTGTAGACGTAGGGCATTACTCAGATTCCTTTTTGGATTCATTTTCTTTTTATGTTGCTTAGGCTGTTGAGAGGAAATAATATTGAGGTCACTTGCTTAGTCATTTCAATCGAGGCCGTTTCTTTTTAGCTAATGCATTAATTTATTGAAATCTCTGTTTAAAGTGCAAACTCTTGTTTTAGAGTGGAAAGATCCTCACGTGGTAAGGATTCACGTGAAAATCTACGTCAGGCAACTTCTCGTTCACAGCTTAGTCTTTTTTTTTTTTTTAAAGCAGAGGGTCAGAAGGCATTTATAGTGCTTCACTGTAAACAGCCTTACTTTTTGGGATATTCCGGGAAAGAAAAATCAGGGTTCTTAGTGCCTCACTTTCCCGGTAATCTACTGAATTGTGTTACACAATCAGAAGCAGAGTAAGAGACGCCAGTGAAATAATATGATGTCTGCTACTTCCGTCGCTTCTGTCACCCCCAAGCAGGGCCACAGTGATGTCAGCTTATGCTTGGGATCCTTGGAACTTGTGCCAATATCGGTATGACATCAATTCTTATGGCTGAAGCCAGTTTCAGCCCATGTTGGAAAGGGAGACGGAGGAGCCCAGGAGAAGGGCTGCGATCGCAGCGTGTAGCATGGTGTGCTACTGAGTGTTGTCACCTTCAAGGGCTCTTCTTTGCTTTTTTTCTTTAAAACCACTTTATTGAGGTCTGATTGACATACTGAAAGCTGTCCATGTTTAATGTGATGCAACTTGCTGAGTTTGGAGATAAGAATACAGCCGTGAGACCATCACCACAATCAAGACCTTAAACATAGCCATCACCTCCAAAAGTTTCCTTCTGCCCCCTATATTTTATTTTTTAGAAGATTAATTTTCTTTTTCCTTCTGTGGTAAGAACACTTAACATAAGATCTACCCTCTTGCAAATTTACCTAAGTATACAATTCAGTTCATTATAGGCCCCATGTTGTACAGGAGATCTCCAGAACTTACTTAACTTGCATCCTGAAACTCTGTAGCCTTTCGCCAGCCCCTCCCCATGTTCCTCTCCCCATTTCAAGATGTTCTAAAATACACACCAAGAGTTTGATGCTTGAGATCAGCTCTAGGGGACCAACTGCTGGGAAAAGAAATGAAAGAGAGCATGATTGTTTTTGTGACCTAACAACTTTTAAGTAAATTATCCTTGTGTGACTATTAAGTAGAAAGAGGAAGAAAGGACATTTCCCTTGGAGTGGTAAGAGGAAGGCTGGAGTGTGTTGGAGGCGGAAAACGGGACCTGTTCCTTCTCAGCATCTCTGTTCCTTCTGCCTAAGCAGATCCTGCTGCTGTAGCTGTGCAGGGCGCTGTGGCCGCACCATGCCGTCCGCGCTGAGCAGTGAGAGGGCTCGAGGCCAAGGTGCCGACTTGAAAGGGTCGTTGTGCAGCACAGCAGTGGCATGGCCGTTTCAAGAGGGGTGGGTTTGAAATGACTGTAGCTCTTTCATCCTCCGTGTAGTGTTCCCTGACAATGCAGATGCAGTCGGTAAATACGCGTGTTCCTGCGTGTTGGGTGACTGAGGTCTCTACATCCCACTCCCCGACTGCCGTGTCCACCGGCTGCAGCGGTGCAGGCTGCGACCTGGGCAGTTGGTGCCTTCTCCTCTTGCCTCACATTAGCAGTACTTTGTCAGAACGGGCCTCAAATGCATTAGAAAAAACACACGCGCTTGGTATTTAGTGAAAACCTTGACCGGCAGGGTATGTAAGCAGGAATACTATGAAGAACATAAGGCTGTGATACAATGACAAGCCATTTAGAAAAGAAATACGTCCCGATCCTTACTTTCCTATACAAGCCATTCCCTGTTGGAGATAGGCTTTGTTTCTGGTTTGAGCTCATCTCAAGCCATTCCCAGCTCTGCTGCTTCATCGTCTGTGAGCTCCTCAATAAGAAATACAGCGGGATAAACCTCTAACAAAAAAGTAAACAACTTAGACATAGAAAACAAAATTATGGTTACCAAAGGGGAAAGGGATGGAGGGATAAGTTAGCAGTTTGGGATTAACAAATACACACTCTTACATATAAAATAGATACAACAAGGACCTACTGTATAGCATAGGAAACTATATTCAGTATCTTGTAATAACCTATAATGGAAAAGAATCTGAAAAAGAATATATATACATGTAAAACTGAATCACTTCGCTGTACACCTGAAACTAACACAACGTTGCAAATCAACTAAATTCAATTTTAAAAATTAAAAGTAAAAGCGGGGAAGATGGGGGGGGAGTAAACAGCAAGTTCTGAAAGGAAATAAACTAAAGCTTTACCCCTCAACCTTAGATGGAGCAATTTGGTGTTAAACTTTATTGTTCTATGAACATTTTAGGGGAAAGACTTCCATATATTCCCTAGAGGTAAAGACATGGTTTGTCTCTTAAAACCTGTATTTTACTAAGTGATGATTCCATTGATTGTGGTATTGGATAAAAACAGGGAGGAAAACCTGGTCTTGAGTTCAAACATCAGTTCTGAAAAGGACTGTATTGATCTCAGTCATTTGGAACACGGACATTCTATCTTTGAGGGTTTAACCTTAGGTCTTCCTAGACTCATATTGTTGGACAACTAAAGACATTTTGACCTGCGTCTGGTAAATTGCCTTCCGGTGGGGTTTGTAAACATTACTCTGCCTGATTCTACCCATATATAACTCCCACCAATGCATGATTTGATATGGTTATGTATCATTAAGTGGAATTTACTGGAATTAGACAAGCAGGGAGTCACATACAATCAAATAATAGAAATGCCTTCTTTATTACCCCCCTTCAAGTCCAAAGCAAAACAAAGCTTTGCTCAGTTACTGAATAGTTGAATTTATAGATATATGAACACTGGACAGTAAAACCTCAACAAATTATTAAGGGTTTCCTTTTTTTGGTCAAAAATTTCTGTCAAAGTCAAATCGCAACCAAATTACCACTCATCAGATGTTCATTTATAAGGAATCAACTTCCAGGTTGGGACAAGGGATCAGGTTATATTTAGCCCCCTCTCTTCCATGATGTCACTTGGTAGGCAGTAGGACCCCTGCCAGGTACATGGAAACTCTGGGTCCTAGCCTGGCCTCCATCATGATACTTGGCTGGCTTACCTCACAGGGTTCTTGTGAAAGCTATAGAAGCCTTTGGTAAACACTTGGGTGCTATACAAAGCTGTTGTTGTTGTTGTCGTTATTGTTACTATTATTATTATTAGTCTACACTGTGAGAAGAGCTGTGTGTAATGATGACTCTGAGACCCATTGCAAGATGATTAGTCATCAAAAAACAATCTATGTGCAGGCAGTTGTATTTTCAAAAGCAGATAAATTATTTACTATATCTTATGAAGATTTAAAAATAAGAATTGAAGAAAGTTTCAAAGTCTCATACCGCTGCTTAACACAGGCAGACGTCATTCCATTTTATGCTCAGTGCCTTGCCAGTGTGCCACCATTTACACTGTTCTCACCCGTAAACGATTGAATCCTCCTGACAGCCCTGTGTGATGGGTGCTGTCTTGATACCCATTTTACACACCTGGAAACTGAGACCTAGAGAGATGAGGTGACTTGTCTAAGATCACAGAGCTGGTAAGCATCAGAGCTGTTTTGTTTTTTTTTTTAATTAATTATTTATTTATTTATTATTTTTGGCTGTGTTGGGTCTTCGTTTCTGTGCGAGGGCTTTCTCTAGTTGCGGCGAATGGGGGCCACTCTTCATCGCGGTGCGCGGGCCTCTCACTGTCATGGCCTCTCTTGTTGCAGAGCACAGGCTCCAGACGCGCAGGCTCAGTAGTTGTGGCTCATGGGTCTAGTTGCTCCGCGGCATGTGGGATCTTCCCAGACCAGGGCTCGAACCCGTGTCCCCTGCATTGGCAGGCAGACTCTCAACCACTGCGCCACCAGGGAAGCCCAGAGCTGTTTTGAATCCAGCTCCTCAGTGCTCTTCACCACTGCACTGTATGCCTCATGTTGCATCTGGCCCAAAATAGACCCCCAGTGAGTGTTTGGTCAAATGCCATTAGCAACCTAAATGTCTATCGACAGAAAAATGGATAAAGAAGATGTGGTACATATATACAATGGAATATTGCTCAGCCATTAAAAAGAATGAAATAATGCCATTTGCAGCAACATGGATGGACCTAGAGATTGTCATACTGAATGAAGTAAGTCAGACAGAGAAAGAGAAATATTGTATGATACCGCTTATATGCAGAATCTAAAAAAAATGATACAAATGAACTTATTTACAAAACAGAAACAGACTCACAGACTTAGAGAATGAACTTATGCTTACCGGGGGGAAGGAGGAGGGGGAGGGATAGTTAGGGAGTTTGGGATTGACATATACACACTGCTATATTTAAAATGGATAACCAACAAGGACCTACTGTATATTACAGGGAACTCTACTCAATCTTTTGTAATAACCTAAATGGGAAAAGAATTTGAAAAAGAATAGATACAGGTATATGTATAACTGAATCACTTTGTTGTACACCTGAAACTTACACAACATTGTTTATCAACTATACTCCAATTTAAAATAAAAAGTTAAAAAAAAATGCCGTTAGAGACTCAAGGTGCCCTTCAGGCTGGGCCCAGTCAGCCTTTCCCTCTGACTTGTTTCTCAGTATTCTCCCACTCAAAACCAGAAAAACCTTTCTTCACCCTGTCCTCCAGTTTTCACTTTTCCTTACATTCATTCATTCATTCACTTATTCTTTTGGCAACAATGCTTTTGACACGCTCCTCACGATTAATAATAAAAAGTCTAGGAAATAAAGTACTACATGGCCCCTGTGCCTGTGGAGTTCATGGTCAAAAGGGGGGGGCAGAATCATAAGCAGGGTAATTATGTTTTTTTATAGAAAAAAGCAATAATCAAAGCATGAGGGTGTCACAAACTGTGTAGACAGCTAGGGGAAGGCTTCATGGGGTGAGTGACATTTGGGCTGGACTTTAAAATATGAAGAAATTTTCAGGTGAAGAAATAAGGAAGAACAGAGGGAACAGCCTATGCTAAGGCAAGGAACGAGAAAATGGAAGGCAATTCAGAACAGCAGGGAGAACTGAAGCTAGAGGTTTGGGTGAGATTGGGAAGGGCTCCGTGTGCCATCGGTTTTAACTTCATCCTGTAGGTGAAACATTTGAAATGCCTCATGAACATGAGGCCCTGAAGACCTTTTTTTTTAAATTTAAGTATAGGTCATTTACAATATCACGTTAGTTTCAGGCATACAGCAAAGTGATTCAGTTATATATATATTTTTTCAGATATATTCCATTATAGGTTATTACAAAATATTGAATATAATTCCCTGTGCTACATTAAATCCTTGTTGCATATCTATTTTATATATAGTAGTGTGTATCTGTTAACCCCATATTCCTAACTTGGCCCTCCTTCCCTCCCTCTCCCCTTTGGTACCCATATGTTTGTTTCCTGTATACCTTTATTTACTCCACTGCCCCTCCCAGGTCAGCCCTTTCCCAGACTCTGCCTCCATCTCTTTTTCGAGTCTTGAATCCTTCCTGCTCTGCAAAGCCTTTCTGCATCATGAAGCCTGAGCTTCTCCCTTCTCTAAATGCCTACCTTTTTTATTTGGAAATTAATTATGCCTCTCATTCCCAGTCATCTTTTCATGGGCTTATGTCATTGCTACAGGGCAGAAATAGTCATGAAGGGCGAGGAAATGCTGCTGAGGTGTGTTTCTACAGAGCTCTCAGTGCCATGCCGGTCATAGGCTGTGTTCAATGAGTGTTTTTAGGTCTATTGATTATGTGAAATCCATATGCACAGAAGAGGTTCAGCTGGATCCTTGTTCTTCTATAGCTTTTCAAAACTTCAGACACCAACTAATGTTCTGAACAGCTGTTCTCACAGTTACAAGTTGGTGACCTCTTCCAGAAAACACAGTTTTTCCCTTTCTATAACCTTTGACCAGAAAAAAAAGAAAACATCAAGCAGAGCAGGAGAGCTAAAAGGGACCTTGGAGGGTCAGCAACCTGTTCCATCCCCTCATTCTTTACAATGAGAGGGTTTTTGTTTTTTGTTTTTTCCAATGGCATAACTGACAAATTCATTGTAAGAAACCTTGGAATGTCTCCAAAAGTGCAAAGAAAGAGGAAGAAAAGTTGATCGTATTCCTAGATCTCTAGTGAGTTTTCCTTAAAATAAATTTTTAGAGGTGACCTTGACAGGTTGAAGAGGATTCACATGTTAAAATCTTTTATAACATCTGGCTAAATGCCCTTCGGTAAGATTGTGCCCATTTACCTACTCGTACCAGCAATGTGTGTGTGAGTCTAGTACTTTTATTTTTATGCAAGGTGCAGTAGACATTATTCTCAAATAACTAACAGTTTTTATAGCCAGAGGACTTTGAGCCTGCTGAGGCTTGGTGAGGAACTGAATGGAGAAGTGAGATGATTTTAAATCTCTGGTTTAACTATAACTATAATTTAACTAATTGTTTAAATTAACAATTTCAGTCTCCTTGAGAACACAGTAATTTCCAGTCTGAAATTTTCATTCAGATTAAACTCACTCCGCATTCATTGCTAGAGGTCTAACCAGTTCCAAGACCAGGTCATCTGCTGCAGAGCAGCCCCTTTCAGTTTTGTCTGAATTTTACCACCAACTCTGATAAAAGGGGCACTTAACCTCTTTGAGGTTCCCTTGCCTTATCTTTGAAAATGAGTGGGTTGAACTAAATTATATCTAGAACCATCTCCATTGATGATTCTATTAGAACCATAGATCTAAATCGATATGGAAACTCGTGGAGTTATGGGAGTACTGTTGGGTGTGTGGGAAAATGAGACCTGTCTAGTTAAAAGCTGAGGCAAATCTGAGACTGAGCTAGAGTTAGGATCCCAAATTCCACATTTTCACCAGACAATTTTTATTTATTTAGTACTCGCTACAGAAGACAATGGGCCAGTCAGCCAAGGCAGAGGCTGCAAAGTTAGTTACAGTAACTGATACAGTTGCTTCCATTCAGGCTTGGGGATAAAGCAAGGCTGGAAATAGACCCGTAAGAAAATTTGAGTGTAGTTCAGAGGTTGGAGAGATCACCTAATTGGGAGACAAGGAAAATCTTTGTCAAAGAAGAAATTTTTCAGATGCATCTTGGCAAGTAAAGATGGCGGAAGGCCGTTTCAAGGAATCTTGTCATTTCCAAAACATCATGATGACTAACTCTATGAAAGATTAAAATTTGTGGAGAAAAGTTTCCATGCCACTGCTACGGGATTATTATAAAATTTAAGTTAAATTCCACTTCAACATTGTCATTTGTTGAAAATATTTGTATAACCAATATTGCAAAGCCTTTGCCGATAGATTGCTTATTTGAATCAAAATTTAATATAACAAAATTTCAGTGAAAGCATTGGGACAGGCTCAGCGGGTTTGTTGTCTATCCCCTAATAACTTTACAGTTCCCTCACATACAGTCACAAACTTCCTCAGAGTTTGAACCAATGTGAAACTTTTTGTTCTCCACGGTAGTCTACAAGAAAAAAAAAATTAGTTCACTGTTAAATATTTATTCTTTCTATAATAATATTACATACACACGACCTCAGCTTTGACCCTCAGAGGAGAGCTGGAGGTCCAGTGTTCTGATGATTTCACATGGACACACTCACTGGCTATATTTGAGGAATAAATATTTAAATCATAAAATGAGTAAGCCTTGGAAGAATAGTGGACAAGTTTTCTCTTTTGTTAATCTATTTGTGCTCCAATTTGTTTTAAATGCCCAATTTTTAAGTTTTCTAATGTAACAGACCAGAGAGAAGAATCCCAACTAGTGGCAATATTGAAGGAAAGGGTAATTTAGTGCAGGAGCTCAGTATCGCTAGATTCTTGCAGCTGTTTTCTGGTTGGATTTTCATCTCTGCTGTCGTTGCCTATTGTGAGATAACTAGAGCTTGAGTTTTTCAGATGGTATTATATGCTGATGCTGTGTAACCAACCTATGTAATTTGAGTTTCTCATTATCAAAGGTGGCAGCCTTAATCTCTGTCTAGCGCTGCAGTGCCTGGAGACGTAATAATGATGATGATTTTTACCATCCCTGGGGTTTAAACTGTCTTCTCTGTTATGAGGCTGGCCCAGTAGCAGCGGGTAACTTCAGAACTCCCTCCTCCTGAAGCACTTAGCTGGCAGTGTTGGAAGCCTGCATTTGTGTCTCAGCAAGCTGGGAGACTAGGATGGAGAGCCAGAAAGGGATTGGGGAGCAGCAGGGGCCGGAGGGGGGGCGTTGGTGGGGGGTTAGATGCCTGAGAGTTGAAGGGGAAGAAGCTGTGATGAGGTAAAGGAACCTATGGCTTTAAGGAAATACAGAAGTAGAAATGGGTAAGAAAGAAAAAAAAATTAGAAGAAAAGGAAAGGATGGGAGGAGGTGTACGGGATGAGGATGACATGCCTTGGAATAAGCCGATCCAAGCCCGGCCCTTGTTTTCATTTGACCTGTTAGTAAAAGCGGATTTTACCTTCCTGTGTCATATCTTCACCCCCGGGAGACAGTCTTTCCCCTTGCATGTGTGTGGACAATTTAGGGCGGACCTGTTGCCAAAGCTGGTGTTTTGTTGTCCAGTGTCTTATGTGTGGTAGTTTATCAATAAATGGTTGTAGTTTTAGAATAATTTAATCCGCTGTCTCCAAAGAAGCTGCCACAAGGTTACTGCTGTGTGGTTGGCGTGGCATTTAAAGATGAAGAATGCAATTATCCTAAAAATGGGAGGGGAGGGGTAGAGTGAACTGCGGACGGGATCAGTGCCAGAATTAAAGGAGGAGAAAAGAATTGTGGGGGAAATAAGTTGGGGGCCAGATGGACACAGAGAAACCAGGATGGGCAAAGAGAAAGATGTGGTGGGAGAAAAAGATCCGTACTTCACTTTATTCATTTTTTCTTCCTCATGGACATGCTATATGCACTCCCAAATGAAAAGAGTGTGAATGTTTGACTAGCTCTCGCTCAGGTAGAGGAGGAAAAAAATCAACTCGTTTTGTCTCCATCGTCTTATTTTACCAAACCAAGCAAAGAGCCCTCTTTAAACTATCCACGATAACTTTAGTTAAAAATACAGGTCTGGGACCAAAAAATTTAGATTGATTAATTTGGTGTGAATTTTAAAGAACATAATAAATTGACATCTTTACTTTTTTCGGATTTGAAACAAAAATGCACACATTTGCTAAGCTGGCATTTATGTAATAATTAGGGGTATCTTATTTCAGTCTTTTAAAAAGAAGCATATAATTGAAGTGATAGATGTAATATTTGCAAATAGTATTATACTTACTAATATAGTTATAGACCCTCTTTTTCTTTAGTTTGTGATTTCTTCCTAGTTGGACTCTTTAAAATGAATCTTTTTCTTAAAATTTCCCTATCTTTAAAAAACATGTTTTTTGTGCTGTAATACAGGGTGAAAACCAGTTGGAAATTAATCTAGCCTAGCAATTAACAGTCACAAATTCAGGTAGCACACGAATAAGAAAGGGATAAAAAAGAGAGTGAATATCTAAAGTCAAATATAAGCATGGCTATTACCCAGAAAAGAAAGATAATTTAGTATTTCTCTTAGTTTGTGGTCTTTGAGGCATAATTGATAAATGAGGGAAGGTAGTTAATTGTCCTAATGGCAGTGCCGGTTTTGAAGAAAGGGACCGTGGCTGGAAGTGGCCCAGTCTGCTCTTTTGAGGTGGGAGATTCACAAATAGGGATCATCTCCCTTTTCGCCAGTTGAATCAGCTCCACTGTGCTGAGTGGAAGTTTGGTTTTACTGAGGAGATGGAATCCGTCCCATGGGGGCAGGAGAATGTGTATCTAAGTGGTCTCTGACCCGTGAACTTGCTCCCGTGGTTCTGTGGCACTTCTCACCCTGTAACATTGGGACACAGGCTTCAACTCAGGTCAGTGGTTTCACCACAAAGGCCAGAGGTCATTGGGAAAACCAGAAGAAACATCCAAGTGACAGTGACAACTGTGCAAAAATAGGGGAAGAAAACGGAGAAAGCTGCGAGTAGATGAAGTCTGTCTGTAGGACTCTCAGAGGAGAGCACGAATCATCAAAGAGGTTCCAGAGTTACAACCAAGAAGTATTTATGGCAATCAGTGGTGCAAAGGGTAATAATACAAACATAATAAAGAAGAGAAAGGAAGGCATGCCAGAGATAAAGGAGGCCTCACGTTAAATGAATGGGGAGATAAGTGTAATGATTATGCTCAAATGACTGAGCTATTGATGGCAAAATGGCTGAGCTCCTGAACTGCTTTTTAAGACTGGCCTTTAAGAAGATAAATAAGGATAATTAAACAGCAATGAAGACCTGTTTCATTAAAAAAAAAAGAAAAAGAAGAAAACAAATAAATAGGCAAGGTCTTGGATGATGTGTTAACCAGTGTTAATGGAAGTAATAATGAATTCATCAAAATACGGATGCTCTCCTTTGGAAATCATGAAGGAATAATGAGGGGTGGGGAGAGAGAGAGAGAGAGAGAGAGACAGACAGAGAGAGAGAGACTGACAATGCGTGGTTATCCAGTGTCCAAGAATGAATATTCAATTGTCAGCAGACATAGCACAGATAAAGCACAGATCCATTCTCATATCTTATTTTAGCCTCTTTTTTTTTTCAGGATTCTCACCCCAGGAACCTGTTTATCATACCTTCCAATAAGACTCCAAACTCAGTTTTCTCTCTTCTCCCTGCCCCATCTATGATCCAGTGTTGCTAATGTATAGTAAAAATAACAGTTTAAGAGAGCACTGTCCTGTATATTTCACAGAACAAGAGGCCCTGAATAATTCATTTCTAAATAGAATTAGTTTTAAACCTGTTCCAAGCACAGTACCTGCCCATGGTTAAGTACGGTCATCCCTCAGTATCCACGGGGCATTGGTTCCAGGACCCGCCAGGGGCACCAAAATCCACGGATGCTCAAGTGCCATAGTTGGCCCTCAGTATCTGCAGTTCCACAACCACATATCCCGTAGTACTGTATATTTATTGAAAAAACGCCATGTGTAAGTGGACCCATGCGGTTCAAACCCGTGATGCTCAGGGGTCAAGGGTCAACTGTATTCCATAGGCAGTTGTGGAATAAATAAATGAATTAGGAAAACTACATTGCTAACAAATAGAGTATTTGAACGGATAAATATAAGAACATCTAGGGGATATTAGAGCCATGAGCCACAACTGGCATAGATTTATCAAGCTTTTTATGTTAGACCAACTTAGCTGATTATTGTTTTGGAAAATCTGAAAACAAGTGGACAAAAAAGAATGCACTGAATATATTATTATTTCTACATACATCCAGATGTGAATGGAAGGGTTGATACCAGGTCTCATAAAATCTAGTTCGGAAAATGAATTCAAATTGACTCGAATGTGTCAAATTGATTGAAAATTGCCTAAAGGACTGAAAGGGTAATGATAAATGGCAATGCATCGAGTCTAGGGGAGGGTGGGAATCTATGTTCAGCAAGATCTTACTGAACATCTTCATTAATTATCCGAGAAAAGATGTAAACAGCCATTCATTAAACGTATAGAAGAAGCTAAATAGAGAGGAATTCTAAACACTGGGTGGGGCTGAGGACAGTAAAAAGGGAACCAACCTGCTCAGGAACAGAATGACGCTAATAATTGGATTGAAATCAACTCATGTTCCGGCAGTGTTGATTCTGCAGGGCAGTCCCCGGCAGTGTTGGGGCTTTAGGGGTGAGTTCAAGAGACTTAGCAGACAGATAATGCAAACAACGGACTATAGGATGAGGAAGAATGAAGGAAGTGCAACCTTGGAGGTGGAGCAAACTGCTGTGGGAGCAAAGAAGGGTGATGAAACTCTAAACGGAACAGCCAGGACTGCAGATTCATGTTGTTACACTGTAAGAAAAACAAGGGAGCAAGAAGCATTTAGGGGAAGTGACTAGGGTTAGGTCAAGGTTAACCCCGTGTGCAACCAAGAAGTACCAAGACAGAGTGACATTTTTCTTCAAGCACATAGTATGAGCCATAGATTTTGGAGTCAGGACGTTAGGGCTCGTCTAATGCAAACTCACTTCTCAGTGGGACCTTTTTTTAATGATTCTTTTCGTTCTTGTGTTAAGGTAAATTACTAGATACTATTCTTAGTTTCATTTTTTAATTTTACTCTGAGGATCAATTCTGTGGAAATACATATAATTATGTAAGAAAGTATTGCACATAAAGATGTTCATTAGAGTATTATTTATAATATTGAACCAATGGCAACCCCCTGACATCCAGTAGTTGGGAAAAATTTAAGTTTCCTGTCTTCCCTTGTGAGGATATGGATATTCTCCAGCCACTCACGGGTGTTTATGAAGAATTAGAAGAGGAAAATATTCATCTTTTAATGTTAGGTGAGAAAACTAGAATGGAAAATTTACCATAGAGTGTAATTAAAAGCAAAAAGCTAGTGTATGCTTAGAAACAAAATATATCAGTGATTGTTTTCATCAGGGGGGGAAAGAGGATGCTATAAAATGTAGTGTTTGTTGAGTCTGACCAACTAATTTGTTCCGTGTGTTTATTCCTGTCTCTAAAGGTTTTTATTTGTATTTTAATATGTTTTGATGAGCCTCTAGTAAAGGGACTTAGGGAAAGTATAGTGTTTTAGCTGTGTGGTTTTTCTTTGGAAAAAAAGACTTACTTCCTAACTATTGAGAGGTATCAGCTCTCCTGAAGATGGATGTTTAGTAAGCACACCTGGAATACCAAATGGAAACGTGGCCTTATATTTTGGTCTATTTTGGTCTTATAATAAAGCTGTAATTCAGTGGGTAAAAGACAAGGATGTACATGATAACCACCACGATAATGGAGAGGCTCCTCACACACACAAACACCCACCTACCCCCAATGATTACGCCAATTACTCCTAAGGACTGAGCGCCAGTCGGTGGGTGAGATTATAAACACCAACGACCCAAGGTGAACAGGGGTACCAGGCTCATTTTATTTACTATTTTTCAAAGTAGTTGAGAATACTGGGTGAGAAGCACATTTCTAAAGGAGGTCTAAGCAGAACCAGCAAAACTAGAGCTGGCAGGCTAGTCCTCTAAAATCTCCCTGAAACAATGGAATTGTTCTTTTTCCTTCCTGTCTCTCTCTCTTCCATAGTCACTCCATGCTCTTCCCTTCCATTCTTACTTCCCTTTCCCGGCCTAGGTGCACATCTGGCCATTGCTACAGTAGTTTGTTTTCAGTGTATTTGTTTTCAAAGTATTTTCCATCAGGAGGGAAAAATCCTTCCATATTCTTTATCAACATATTTTATCTTGAAAATTGTCAAACACGCAGAAGCAGAGGAACAGTACGATGACCCTTTGTATGCCAACAGATTCAACAGTTACCAAGATTTGCCACACTTGCTTCATCCAGCCCCCTCTTTTTTTTTTTTTTTTTTTGGTCAAAGTAAAGATCTCAGCCATCGTGTTGTTTCACCCTTATTTACTTCAGGATGCACCTCTACAAATTATGAAGATCTTTCAGATAATCACAATGCTCTTATCAGACCTAATGAAATGAACAGTAACTCCTTGGTATCATCTGATACCCAGTCCATAACGAGATTTTCTTGATTATCTCAAAATAGCCTTTTCCTAGTTGGTTTATGTCAATCAGGATGGAGACAAAGTCCACACATTACACTGGTTGTTCTGGCTGTTAAATCTTTTAAATCTCAGTCCCTGCTTCTGCTCCTCCTTCATCACCTTCCCATTCCCATTAACATGTTAAAGAGCATTCTTTTAATGACTTGGAAAAATAATCATGGAGTACTTGCAGGAAGGACTTGGAATAACAAGGTTGAGGACAGTTAACTTGGCCCATTTCAGTTTCTGTGAGACTTTTGCCAGAATATTTCAGATGGTTCTCTCACTTTTATTGTTAAGCATTTTGGAAAGAGATTTCTCAGCCTTCTTAGCTAAGCCAGTCTCATATCATTGAAAAGACAGACGTGTTTTCTTATATCTAACCAGTATCCTTCCTAATATAGGTCAGGCCTTTCCCCCTTGATCTGACTTCAATAGAACCAAGAGGTCTTTAGTTATATTATGGAGTTCATGTAACCCCACCTTATGTCCCTCAGTGATTTATTTATTTTTATGGTGATGGTTCTATTGTTTTACAAATTTAAGCAAGAGGTCCATATAGCCTGGTGATTAAGAACACAGATTGCTGGATTCAAATCTCAACTCTGCCACTTCCTAGAGGTATGTGGCTTTGGAAAGTCACTTACCCTCTTGGCACCTCAGTTTCCACATCTGTAAAATTGGGATAACAATAGTACGCATCTTATAGGGTTGTTGTTGAGATTAATGCACACATACACACATTGCTTAGAATAAAGTGTGTCACATACTAGGCACTTATATGTGTTAGTTATTGCTGTTATAGCATTAATATGTCCTTGTTGTAAAAACAAGAAAGTCAATCAACCTCAATTTGTAGATAGATAACCCTTAGTTTTCTTTAGACGGTTTTGAAGAAGAAAAACATGTAAATAAAAGGAAAAGGTGAATAATTTGTGAAACTGTATAAAAGTTCTGTTTTCAGTATCAGGAACCATTCTCTGGATCGTGATCATTTTTTCCCCGGAAAAGTTGAAATGTCAGGGTTAACAGCGTTTCAAGTGAAATCAGCTGAGAATAGAGACTAAGAACGTAGGCCTAAAAATCAGTTGTAAGAGTTTGCCTCATTTCTCTGTTTTGGATGAATAATGTTTATTAAACTTGCATAATTAAATGAAAAAGCACAAGAAACTATTTTAACAGTCATGTCTGAATGCCAGCAAATGTTTCAAAGAACAAACGTAAGCTTGTTTTAACAATTCTCTACAAATTTCCCTCCCGCCACTTATCCCCCCAAAGCAGCCTTTGCAATGCTAGCGCTCAGGCCTGGGCATAAAGGGCCGAATGTGAAGGGTGTAAAAGAACCCATTGTCTAGGCTGCTCCTGCGTGATGTGAGAACCTCGGAGGTGTGGGCCCAGCAGGAGGAGCTAGCTGGTCCACAGTGCCTCCTCAGAGCCCAGCTGCCATGCTGCTGACCAAGGCCACTTAAGCTGATGAGTCGAACATACTCTTAGAACCTCGTGGCTAAACAGACTGAAGTCCTGGAAGTCAAGTGACTCAGGTCTCACAGGAAGGAAAGATGGGAACTCAGTTTGACCTCCTCCTGGTCCAGAGTTCTCACCTTCATTCTGCACAGAGATGTTAATAGGGGTTAAGAAAAAAGGATGATATGGCCAAAAGGCTTGGGAAACACTGGGTTACCTATGTTAAGCAAGTGTCTTTGCTGAAAGACCCTGAGCCCTCAATATCTTAAAAGGGGGGTAAACATGCAGCATTTCTCAGATTTATTTGAACATGGAACCCCTATTGTATTGAATATGCTTTGGCTAATAAAAACTCTCTCATGCAGTCCTTTTCTTAAATAGAATACATGACACAAGAAGAGAGGGAGAAAGTAATAGCATAAGCTCGTAGTGTTTGTAATAGTCATCCTGACCTGTATTTGAACTAGGGGTTATACATTCTCCTGTTGAGCTAGCAGTGGCAGATGAAGATAGGGAGGGAAAGGTAAAAATTGATTAAACTGCTTATTTAGTGGGTAGAGCTAAAAAGAGATGGCCATATTTTATTGTCTATTTTCAATTCCTTGAATCATACAAGGAAGAGGTGAATTTTTCTTCTGACTACGCCTCTTGTCTCATGCCTTCCTCCCTGGCCTACACCAATTTTGCTATTTCTAGAACCAAGTTAATCCATTGTTCTTTGCTAGGCATCTTATTGATCTTCTATGTTATTAATATTCACTTTTAGCTGCCAAATTAGCTCTAACGAGCCATTTATGTTTATTTTTAGCGCACTCAGAAAGCTGGGATGTATTATCCAGATCGCATTCTGAATTGTATCTACAAGGAATTTGAAGTGTCTCCTTTCCCCTCTTTTTCCTGTGTCCCTAACTTTATCCCAAATGGAAATAAAGGAAGCCTTCAATTTATGAGCAGGCTGTTCCAATAGTTTTTGTTTTTGTTTTGTTTTTTTCTTTTTTGAAAACTCAGAACTTATGTTCCCATGAAAACAATGTTCCTAGGCTAGCCCAGTATAAAATAATTTTATCCATAGTGACTTTTAAAAAATTATCAAGAATTTCTTGTTGCCTTTTAAAAAACTATTTAGTTAGTTAGTTAGTTTATTATTTTTTTGGCTGCGTTGGGTCTTAGTTGCAGTATGCGGGATCTTCGTTGAGGCATACGGGATCTCTCCTTGCGGCGTGGGCTCTTCGTTGTGGTGCACGGGGTCCAGGGCGCGTGGGCTCTGTAGTTTGCAGCATGTGGGCTCTCTCACTGAGGCGCGTGAACTCAGTAGTTGTGGCGCGTGGGCTTAGCTGCTCCACAGCATGTGGGATCTTAGTTCCCCTACCAGGGATGGAACCCGCATCCCCTGCGTTGGAAGGCAGATTCTTTACCACTGGACCACCAGGGAAGTCCCCATGGTGATTTTTAAAAATTTACAACAAAAAGGAAGCAATTTTATTTCAATCATCATGAAATGTATTTACCCACTTTTTAAACAGGTACTCCTCTCTCCTGCTCTGACTTACTTGCTGAAATCAGTGACTTACTTTGGGTTTCTCCAGGGCTGTGGAAGCAGTGTAGTGTAGGATTAGATAAAGAACTTTGGAGCCAGATTGCTGAAGTCTGGGCCCCTGATAGGGAGGCTACTTACCTTTTCAGTGACCCAGTTTCCACATCTCTAAAATGGGGACAATGATGGTAAGGTAACTATCTCATAAGGTATCCAGTACATAGAAAAGTGCTAAATAAGTGTCTGCTATCCTCATGATGATGGTGCAGATGGTGGAGACGGATCTAATAGGAGTAGTGGGGTTGAGGACGGGGCTCAAACCAAACGGAATTAAGTAGAAGTACTAGGATCAGTGGTACCAGGAAGTAGGTACGTGATTTTAGGAAAGTTAAGCTGGCCAAAGAAGGGAAAGAAGGAAGAAAGACTCAAAGTAGTTGTGACTTGGAATAGCATTAGGAAAAAAAGGACTCAGAGAGGGAAGGAAAATTCTTGGGTCATTTTTTAAAAATGAGAAAAAAAATGATGTAGGTAGATGGTCTTGCCATTTTTCAGCTTTGAGACCAAGTCTAATTCCTTAGCTACTTTGAACATGAGTTTTCTTATTTTATAAACTGAGAAAAATAGTATTAACCTTGCAGGACTGTATAAAGTTTAGAATGATGTGTCTGAAATGCCTGGTTCATAGGAGACCGTCAGTAAATGGTAGCAATTATTCTTATGTAAAGGTTATGTTGCTAAAGTACTTCCAGGCAATCACTCTTTATTTTTTCATCCCCATTTCATCTCTCTTCTATTAGTAATCCATGCTCACTTTTGAAAAATAGAAAATTAAAAAGTTAATTTGTCCAAGATCACAGCTACAGATTGGTCAAATTGGGATTCAAAGCTTGCAAGTGTAGCTCTTAAACAACACACACATTTGTAAATCCCAAGGGAAATAGCATCACTGTCTCATTTCTTAAGGCTCTACACACAGAAAAGAAACAGTATTCTGTTTTCCATACTTGTCTGTTTTACTTCTATGTAACTGCTTGGGCACTTTAAAAATGAAAAGGTGACCCCCATCTTTGCTTTCCATGCATCAAATCTTGTCCAGGAAATACATATCTGGCTTCAGTTTGTTTCACTGGCAGTCATGTTCCCAGAAATTCTCCGAAGATGGAATTTTGCCTTGTCACCTGACCCAAGCCTAAACTTAGGTAAATTAATGAGAGTGAGCCAACTTTTACAGAAAAGCTGACTCCAGTGAAAGGTTTTCCCCCCCAGGTCAGTTTTTTATTTGTATTTGATCTTGTCTGTGTGGTGTTTGGCCCTCCTGTTTGCAAGTTTTGCAATTTCACTGTCTAACAAGCAGTAGCTGATAGGAGTTTTAATCAAACCCTTCACCCTTCTAAGTGCTCAAGTAAATATGATCAGTTTTCTTCCATCCCCTCAGAAACAGGCTCCCACCCACTCCAACATAGCTATTCCACGCAAGAAACCAAGCACTCAAATCCTAAGCAAAGAGAGTCCAGTGCCAAGGCTTATTTCTTTTCTCTGTATTCTGTGAAATATTTATACACTGTTTATTCAATAGCAAACTCTTTGAAGCCATTATAAGCAACCCAGAAATAGGTGCTTTGCATCTCCTATGTTAGCAAAAACCTGAAGTGGCCAAATGCACAGACAAAAATCAGCCATGAACAAGATTTCATGGTGCAATTATTTTATGTGTATCTGAAAACGATGTTTTTAACATAGCTACTGTTTTGTTCTGGCCTTTCAGTTGTCTCCACGTCTCCTCCCTGCCCCTACCTAGCAAAAGACAAGGCTCCTGTTTGCATTAGGGCATTTACATAGGCACGTCTTTCCTGGAGAAATATGGCAGCAGCTAAGATAGCACAGGCCTTGTTAATACTTAACACTGAATAAACAGGGCAGGTAATGACCATTGTTAATACTTCCAAATGCAGTACAGCAACACAGTTGACAAAGGTCAGGAGGAAAAAAAATAGCGCCGCTGTTTGCAGTGGGAAGAACTCTCTGAAATGATACGTGAGAAAACAAGAGGCTGGCATACATCCTGTGTCTTAAGGCCTTTGTCCCTGGGAGTACTGCCGAGCTCTCTCAGAACTGCTGTTTAAGGCAGTCTCAATACTGAGAAAGATGGAAACTTAGAGGCAGACTCTTAGTACCAGGAAATCCTCCCTTTAAAGTACCTGGGTCCTTAATATTTCTCCAGGAAAATGAAGCAGTCAGATTAACCTACCTAAATATTACATTGCAGGCAGCCTTTTATGCCAACCTCACTGGGGACACTCCTAGCTGCCCACTGCACACTGAAGCTACGTGATGTATCTTTTCGAGGACCTTGAAGTGTTTGCTGTAAAGGACTTTGGTACTTCCAAGAGTAGCTCACGGGAGACACCTGTTAGAATAGGTGGTGTTTTCTGCAAAGATGCTTAAGCTTCTAGATTGTATAGCAGTGGAAAGATGAAGCTCTAAGATAGATTTGGGGCATCTCCAGGGAGCTTGCTCATCCTGTTGACCATGTTCATAAGCGAGAATCAGTTATCGGGGTGACCAAGGAGTTGCCCATTTTCCTATGCCAGAAGTTTAAGAATCTGTTTGTTCATTCATTCATTCATTCTCATTCTTTCATCACTCTTAGATATTCACTGAGCATCTGCTATGGATCAGGCCATTTTCTCAATGCTGGTGATAAAATAGTAAACAAAATATCATCCCTGCCTCAAAGAGTTTTAGGTCCATCGGGGCAGGCAGACAAGTAAAGGGGTAATTACAATATGGTGAAACAATTACAGAACACATGAGGTATGCTTCATCCAGCCTTCTGAGCGATCTGGGAAGATTTCACAAAAAAAGTGTCTTTGAAACCCAAAGATTTAGTAGGAGATAGTCAAAATGTTGGGTAGGGTAGTTGTCAAGACTGAGAAAACACACCAAATCCCTGGAAAAGAACATAGCTGGTTAGGGGAACTGAAAGTAGTTCAGCATGGCTGGAGGATAGAGTTCAAGGGTAACTTAAAAATGGGTCAACAGAAACCAGTTGGAACCCAAGTTGGTCAAGAAGCTGAGGTTTAAACAATTTGGAAGAGAAAAAAAAAATCATCCTCCAAATAATAATTTTTCATATTAACAATTTAAGCTGAGAGGTTAAGATTTCATCTTTCTTTAAATAATTTTTCATCTTTTAGTTTTTTGGTCTTTTAAAATTTTTAGTTTATTGTCGGTTATTACTGGTCTTTGTTAATTACAATCATGAAAAGTTGAGAAAACATATAAATGCCCAACATTAGGGGATTAGTTACATAAACTGGCAGCAAACTAAAAAACACTATTTACACTGAGGAAAAAATTATAAGAAAGGTTTGAGGAGTTATTCAATTTTCCAACCCATTTTTAAAAGTTATTAAAACATGAGTAGCAGAGACCACTTCTAATTCATCTTCTTGCCTCCCTCAGTACCCGATAACAGACTCTCAAAAATGCTTGTGGACACATTAACGAATGAAAGGGGAAGCATGGCCTCAAGAGGCTGTTGGATATTCCCTGTCACAAAAAAAAATTAACTGCAGAAAAAGAATTGCATGAAATTGGACAAAACTATTTTGATGAATGTAATATTTGAAATTAGTAATTCAGGGCCAAATAATTGTCCTATGCTTTTTTCTATTCCTTTTCATTTAGTGAAATTAATATATTAAGAGAAACAAGATTATTTTCCTTATTTAGAACATTTACTCTATCACTGCTGCAACAATATTGTTTGACGTATTTATCATATTCCACAAGTAGATATGTGGAATTAATTCATTTTCCACTTTAACACTGTGTGTGAAAAGTTTTAAATTTTTTATGGTGTCTTATACATTTGTTTGGTTTTTGTTCAGTACATATATCAGCAGAAGCGGCTACATGGGGGAAGGGGACACCTAGATGTTTTAAATTAGAATCAGGGTTAGTTCTTAAATTAAAATTTTAGGTTACTTGAACTTGGGATATCTATACCAGCACTTGTGTGTAGACAGCCTCTTAGATTTGGTAGAATGTTAGCTGACCCTGACTAGCACTGATTTTCATTTCTGTTTTGATTTTCCAAATTAAACTTTTAATTTTGAGATGATTGTAGATTCATATGTAGTTATAAGACATGATTCAGAGAGATCCTGTCTATCCTTAGCCCTGTAGTATAATATCACAACCAAGATATTGACACTGATACAGTCAAGATAGGGAACATTTCCATCACCACCAGCGTCCCTCACATTGTCTTTTTATAGCTACACCTTTTTTAACCCTGGCAACCACTGGCCTGTTCCCCATTTCTATAATATTGTCACTTCAAGAATGTTATACAAATGGACTCATGCACTCTGTAATCTTTTGGGATTGGGTTTTTTTACTCAGTGTAAATCTCTGGAGATTTGTCCAAGTTGTTGTATGTATCAATAGTTCATTCCTTTTTATTGCTGAGTAGTATTCCATGGTATGGATATACCACAGATTTTTTTAACCACTTATTTCTTGAAGGACATTCGAGTTATTTCCAGATTGTGAATAAAGGTACTATGAACAATCATGTACAGGTTTTTCTGCTGTCATAATTTTCATTTCTCTGGGATAAATGCCCAAGATATTACAATCGCTTGATCGTATGGTAGTTGCATGTTTAGTTTTTTAAAAGAAACTGCCGAACTATTTTCTGTGGCAGCTGTATTACTTCACCTCCCCACCAGCAATGTGTGATTGATCCAGTTTTCCTGTATCTTTGCTAGCTGTGTTTTGAGAATTCTTACTGCTATGTTTGAGAATATTTTATATATTCTAGATACAAGTCTTTTGTCAGATAGGTGGTTTGCAATTATTTTCTCTCAATCTGTAATTTGTCTTTTCATCCTCTCTTTTAAGAGTCTTTCACAGTGCAAAGCTTTTAGTTTGGTGAAGTCTGATTTATTCATTTTTCTTTTACTCATTCTACTTTTGGTAGAAAGTTTAACAACTTTCTGCCTAGCTCTGGATCCCAAAGATTTTTTCATTCATTATGCTCTAAGATTTAGTTTGACATTTTACATTTAAGTCTATGACTCATTTTGAGTTAATTTTTGTGTAAGGTGTGAGGTTTGGTTCAAAGTTATTTTTGTCCCCCCCAACCTATGAATGTTTAGTTGCTCCAGCCCATTTGTTGAAAAAGTTATCCTTCCTCCATGAAATTGCTTTTGAACCTTTGTAAAAAATCATTTGAACATATTTATGTTGTATGGATGTATTTTGGGGTCCTTTATTCTGTTCCATTGATCTACTGTCTATCTCTCATACTGGTACTGCAGTCTTGATTACTGTTAAGTCTTGGAATTAGGTAGACTGATTCCTTCCACTTTATTCTTCTTTTTAGAAATAATTTTAGCTATTTAAGTTTCTTTGTGTATTTATATAAATTTTAGAATATTCTTGTCATTACAAGAAATCTTGCTGAGATTTTGATAGAAATTGTATTAAACTTCTATATCAATTTGATGAAATTGACATTTTTTACTATGTTGAATGTTCCAATCCATGAATTCAGCAAGCCTCTCCATTTATTTACAACTTCACTGATTTCATTTATCAGTGTTTTTAGTTTTCAGCATATACGTTCTTACATGTTTTGTTAGATTTACATCTTTTTCATTTTTAGTGATTCTAAATGGCATTATAGTTTTAATTTTGGTGCCCACATTTTTTGCTGGTATGTAAAAATATAACTGTATTTTCGTATGTTAATCTTATATCTTGCTACCTTGCTGGTGTCACTTACAAGTTCTAGGAACTTTTTTTGTACCTTCCTTACAGTTTTCTACCTAGACAATCATGTCCTCTGCAAACAGGAACGGATCCTTTCTCATCTGTATACCTTCTATTTCTTTTTCCTGCCTTATTGCCCTGACCAGCACTTCTAATAGTTTGTTGACTAACAGTGGTGAGAGCAGACATTCTTTCTTTGTTCCTGATTTTAAGAGAGAAAGTACTTGGTCTTTCAACATTAAGTATATGGTATTTTATAGATGCTGTTTATCAATTTGAAGGAGTTTCCCTCTATTCCTAAAAATTAAGAATTTGAAAGAGTAAAGAGGTTTGAATATTATAAATCTTATAGGTTATTATTGTTTAGCTTAAGATAGTCTTACAGAGTTTATCTTCTTGCTAGTTGGATATATCTTCAGGACTTACACAAAACAGGACAACCCAGAGAGGTAGATGTCCTTTTTATTGCCATTTCATAAGAGATTTAAAATTTCTTTTTGCTTTTTATGTTTGACTTTGATTCCTTTCTCTTTCTGTTTTTTTTTAACACATCAATAGACAATACCTTTGCATCATAATTGACTAATGGAAGCCTTTTAGTTCACACTTTAAAATAATATATATTTATAATGAGTATATAAAAATATTTCAAAAAGCTATCCTAAAATTAGTTTCCGTTGAGATTCAAATTAATCTTTATTTGATTTATACTTGCCTCCTTTTCACTTGAAATTTTGTTTTAGAATGTGCAGCTTTACTTCATCCTATAAAATTAAATATTGCCAGACCTACTCATGAAGATGTCTATTTCTTCAAGGCAGGCTATGAACACAGAAAAAGTATATCTTCAAGTTATAAAAAAAAGCAACAACAAAAAGTTAATTCATATAAATTATATTCCATTGTAACCCACTGTGTCACTCAACAATATAAAAATGTTTTTCCTTACATATTCTTCTATATCATCATCTAGACTCTAAGCACCATGAAGACAGGTGTCATTTCTTTCTTACTTAGCTCATTCAAATGAGGCATTCATTTGCATTTGTTGAATGACTGAATAATTTCTGATGGCTGTGTAGTATTCCATTGTTTGGATACACCATCGTTTATTTAAGCAGTCCCTTTATGTTGGACATTTAGGCTGTTCCCAATTTTTGCAATGATAGACATGTAACTAAATCTTTGTACTCCCTCCTGCTTTGATGAACCATCTCATTTCAAATTAAGTTACGTCTTCATTAGACTTTTAGACATCCCGTATAGTGTCTTGTCATTTTAATGACTCTACTCTCTGGTTGTTTGGTTGGACACTTATGTCAAGCTTCTTAACAAATGAGCATATGGCATTACTTCACTGTTCTACTGCAGTGTTGGGAAGTCAGAACAGTGTTGGATGGTGAGCTCTTTAGAAGAATTGAGAAAGAGGTTGACCGGGAAAGATTTAAAACCTGTAACTAAAATATGTAAGACTAATTTAATTTAGCAGAAGATCATGGAAAGGTGGTTCCAAATTGTGTAGCTTCTGCAGTGCTGCTCCTGCAGAGACTGGCTTTGCCCATACAACCAAAGGAAGTCTCCTCACATGCTGAAGTGTTTTCAGAACAGTTGAAGGTGTAGTGGAATATACACAGCATTTCTGTCAGAAGAGACAAGGAGTCCCAGCACCATTGTTAACATATATTTATTGACTATACCCGATGGTCAAGAAAGGATCTCTTTTGGGGACTGTGGAGAGGCACATAGATACCAAAAATATGATGCTTGCCCTCAAATAACTTAAACCATGGCTGGGGAGGCAACACTGAAGTGCTGTGGTAAGAGCTCAGGCTGCAGAATTAGATACATCTGGGTTTAAGCCATGCCCCTTCCTGGATATATGGCTTTGAGAAAGTTATCTAACTTCAATAAACCTCAGTTTATTCATGTGTAAAATGGAATAAAGATACTATTTAAGGTTATTTTGAAAAATAAATAGAAAAAATGCATGTAAGACTCTTAGAACAGGGCTTGGCAAGAGGTAGGTGTAAATTTTTTCTTAAAAAAAGAAAAATAGCACAGAAGGCTGTATGGCATTGTGTCAGAGATAATATAGAATTTCAGAGGGCAGAGGGCTTGCGTATGGCTAGTGAGATTAAGGAAGATGCCACAGAAGGAAGTAGAGTCTTAAAGGACAGTTGGAATTGTAGATGGCTGAGAAAAAAACATAAGAGAGGTATTCCAGAGAAAGGGAAGACATGAGTCCAAGAAGAGGAAGAATGGCAAGGTGTGTTCATGGGGTTGTAGGTAGACCAGGTGGCAAGGGTGAAGAGCTATGTGGGTGCCCCTGGCAAGCTAAGCATCTGGCCCCTTGAATATTTGTTGAACATTTCCTAGTGGGAGAGTAAGGGGAAAATGATTTTCTATCAATAAGATCAGTATACTTTTCTCTTCCTGTTTCTGTATGTTCAAAATAAGATGTCTAGGGACTTCCCTGGTGGTCCAGTGGGTAAGACTCTGTGCTCTCCAATGCAGGGGCCCTGGGTTCGATCCCTGTTCGGGGAACTAGATCCCGCATGCCTGCCGCAACTAAGACCCGGCACAGCAGAAATAACTAAGTAAATAAAAATTAAAAAAAAAATTAAGATGTCTGTTACATGCTCTGAATGCAGCATGACATTTTAACTTATTTGGACTTGTCTTTCATTTTAGTTTTCTTTAATCACTCAAAATTGGATACAGTTAGTTGTACCCACCATGGATGGAGGTAATCTACGTGGTTACAGACACGTGGTCTCTTTGCTCAAGGCATTGTTTGCTTTGATGGGAATGGGTCTGGTTTACATTTCACTAGTGAGTAAGGAGTTTGAGGGTAGAAACCCGAGTTAACTGGCACTGGATTTCTGATTTATTAGTGGTGTTTCAGTGCCCCCTATGGGATGGTGCCAGGGCAGCTGTCTCATTGGGTGTCTACGTAACTAGACAATGAGGATGAAGGATGGCAATAGAACCCAGAGCTGAAGAGGTAGGTTAGAGCCAGACCCTGGGGAGACTTGACTCACTGGTTAAAAAGGTATGGATTTTATTTGTTAATCAAAGAGGTCTCTTGGAAGACTGTTAAACAAGTGCCCAGATGAAATTTAGGAACATTTTTTTGGTGGTGAAGGGCGTGGGTGAACGAAGGCAGCAAGCTCCCTTGGTGGTAAATTCAGAAATATAGGTATAAGGTCATAAATGCCGACTTTGGATGGGAGTGCAGCAGCTGAAAGGAAACTGAGAGCTGCAGGCAACACAAAGAAAGAGCTGATGTGCTGGATGGCTGATGATACAGAGGAAGCTGGGAAGAGGGAGTGAGGCGGGACGACGGAGATCACATTGACCTTCCGGTGTGTCTGTCACCACAGCCTGTAACACTCACAATTTATGTCTTCTGGCAAATACAGTATAATAGATTGTCATACATCAGGGGAACGGAAGTTTAGATTTCAGAAGCAAAACTCATTTTTTAATCTAAACAGCACTCCCTTCATCTTCTTTTCCTCACTGAATTAGCTCCAAAGTAAAATTTTTTTTTTGGTTGTCAAACTTGCAGGAATTCTGTTTTTCAAAACTTTCCATTTTAAGGCCCCTTTCTTACCAGAAAACTTGTCTGATTGAAGAGGTATTAAATAATAGGTGGCTGCTTAAAACCTCTGTAAGACTTTTTTTTTGAGGTTTATGTTACTTCTCTAATATATGTAAAAATCAATTTAGACTTACTAATTCAGAAGTTTCGATAATTTAGGCAAGAAGAAATTTTCATTGTAATTCTCCATGAAAAAGGTTTTCCTCCCTTTTCCCTTTTTTTTTTTTTTTTTTCCAGAGGTAGAATGTTTAAGATGGATTGACTAAGAGAATAAATTGTTTATAGCTCTTTGGAAAAGTGAGTAATATGCTAATGAAAGCATCTCTTCTCCACATATGTAGAAACTTGCCAATCTACAGATGGACGAGAGGTTAGATGTATATAGCCAAATGTTAAGCGCTAAGAAAAATCGTTAGGGCCCTTAGTGTACGGGACCCAAAAAGGGAAAAAAACCCTCCTTGGAGTATAACTAATGAATATCCTTTCTCTGCTTTGTAAAGTCATCAGAATAAAGTGTTTAGGGCCTATATATCTCTTACACATTATTTAATGGGATCATTATTTCATTTATTTCCCTTATTTCAAATCAGAAATAGCTTCGTATTTTTTATCAAGTGTGTTCCCCGTTCAAAATATTTTGACACTTATTTTGTTTCGACTGATCCTAAAGGATTTTTTCCTAACATGAGCCAATCTTATGAAGCTGTTGTGGATATGTGAGTATACTCAACAAAATGCATTCAAGTAGGTACCTTAAGGACTTAATGCTTGGCAACACATGTTTTATTGATTTAGTTCTAGTTAGTCATGTGCTTGAAAACAAACAGCATTTCTTTAAATAAAAAATTCTTAGTTCTAATTTTTTTTTTTTTAATTTATTTTTGACTACTTTGGGTCTTCATTGCGGTGCGCGGGCTTCTCATCTTGGTGACTTCTCTTGTTGTGGAGCACGGACTCTAGGTGTGTGGGCTTCAGTAGTTGAGGCTCACGGGCTTAGTTGCTCCGCGGCATGTGGGATCTTTCCGGACCAGGGCTCGAACCCGTGTCCCTTGCTTTGGCAGGCAGATTCTTAACCACTGCGCCACCAGAGAAGCCCCAGTTCTAATTTTTAAATGGTTCAGACTGATCTTCCCCCTACAAAGAGAATGAATTAAAGAGCATATACAACAATACTCACAAATAAGTATATATTTATATATTCAGCTTGAATGAATGCTAACATTTAGAAAACAATTCTACCATATGGCACAAACATAGATGTGTGTGTGTATATATATATAGGTGTACTTATCAGTGGTACAAATTTCCAATCACCCCAGTCAAAACATCTGATATAAATTTGTTCCTCCTGCTGAATGCCACATACGCAGTTTGGAATCAAGTGAAATGAGCCATTTTTAGAGAGGTCTAGAACTAACTTCTAAACAGGGTCCTCGTATTTGTAGCTAACGAATGATTTTTTAAAAGTGGAGCGTGGTGGACAATAAAGGATGTTTCTCTGATGCTCCTTTTCCCTTGAGTTAGTATACTCAGTGCCACTTTCATGCATAGGAGGGTAAGGTTACCTTTTGCACTGGGAAACAAAATTTTTAGAATGTGGAAGAAGCCACTAAAGGCAGTGCCTACTTCCACACCATCTTAGTTGAAAACAATTTCTCTGAATAACCAAAAGTTCATTCATTTGCTATAGTATCCAGCCATTTGTTCAACAAATGGTAAGCCCAGCCTTAGGATGTTTAAATAACAGTATTATGCCAAGGTACATTCTGTCTCGAATGAATTTAGCTTAAACTGATAAAATTCCGGTGATTTTAGACCTTTCCAGTTACTCAGTACATTTACGTTGAGTGAAATAAACGACCAACCCTTGTGTCTGGATTACCGAGAATAGTTTCCTTGATTTAAGGAGAACTTCTTAGTGAAGTGATGTTTAAGATATATTATTATTATAATACATGTTACAGTTGAGTAAGAGAATTGACTCATGTAAAGATTCTTAAACATTGATCAGCATGGTTGATTGAGGACAAAAAGCTTTACAGGAAATGATGTCTTGTTAACCAGAATAAGAGACCAAGGAAGAGGCTGGGAGAATGCATTCTGTCTGCACTGAACTGTGGCATGGACTAGGGAAGTGGGTTAGGGTCGGCAGCACGTGTGATGGGAGGGCTGAGGGAAAGCTTATTCTAAGAAAAGTGCGAGAGCTCAAGCTGCAGAACGAGGCCTGGGAACCAGGGGCTCGTTGGTTCCTGACTTTGACCCCTGACTGTGTCTTCCTGGCAATTCCCAGTTAGTAAACCAAAATTGTAGTGACTGAAACGCACATCACACGTTAACAAGAGGCTCGGGCTGACGTTCTGTCCAGCGTTAGCTGTTGTCAGACCTGAGCAGGTAGATGCCTGTATCTGTACAGTGGTGTCACACAGACTGTGTTTTGGGTATCGATCATGGCATTATAGTAAGAACTCAAACTCACAGGAATAACTACCATCAAGTCACAGTTTGGAAGGTGTTAGAATTTTCAGGAAAGATGACCGTTTTAGATATTCAAGGAACTCAAGATTAAGCCAAATATACAAATCATAATTTATGAACAATTTCACTGTCCCCTTTCTGTCAAATCCATTGGTAAAGAGTTTGTTTCTATGGCAAAGAGTCAATTTCGTATCAGGTTAACGTGTGTGTGTGTGTGTGTGTGTGTGTGTGTGTGTGTGTGTGTAAAGGTTGTTTACAGATATAGATCCATCTTTTTTTCATTCTCATAAATTTTATTTGTTTATTAGAGTAAGACACATTAAGATTATCTGAAAGATGAACTATGTATATTCAGTATCTGAAAATCAATATAAAGGCAGGCTTTTAACTTGTGAGGAAAAAAAAGAGTAAGATTTGTCGTTTGCCTTTTCATCTCTTATCGGCCCATAGTTTCTGTTCGGAGTTCCTTCAGGGACCACTGCCATAAGGGAATGAGAGGTGGTAAACTGTATTTCTAATAAACCTACTTTATTTGAGAAAATATTTGGTCAGAAAATGTTTGGTCGTCACCATGTGATATGATTCTAAAAGGTCAGCAACCTGTAAACACCATGTGAAAACATTTAAAAAATATTCTAACTCTAGGGTAAATATCACAAATATTAATCCTAGACATTGGAATCTCTTTTCTCAGAAGTCCAGAGTGACTTAACAACACCCAACAATGCCATTTCTTACTGATGAAAAATTCTCTTTGACAGTAGGGCCAAATGAATGACTGTGAGTTATTGGATTAATGTGGCCTAAAGGGCCATGTCACTGAAAGGCTTTCCCAGAGATTTTAGTCAAAGAGCAGGGAAGCAGTGTTAGTGGATGGAAGCCGGTGGCTTTTCCAGGGTGGTATGGGAAAGACAGAGGGTCAAGAATTGGAGTCTGGTGAGACTAGTGTTTTCCCCCAACTTTCCCAGTTAGCTTTTGATGGAAGAGTGTGATAAACCTGGTCTTCCAAGGCTGTCCTGGGCTGGTGGCTTTGGAATATAACCTGATCACCCTTCCCTTTTTTTTGTTCCAAAGAGCTGAATTTAAAATGGGTGAGGGGCTTCCCTGGTGGCACAGTGGTTGAGAATCTGCCTGCTAATGCAGGGGACACGGGTTCGAGCCCTGGTCTGGGAAGATCCCACATGCCGCGGAGCAGCTAGGCCCGTGAGCCACAACTACTGAGCCTGCGCGTCTGGAGCCTGTGCTCCGCAACAAGAGAGGCTGCGATAGTGAGAGGCCCGCGCACCGCGATGAAGAGTGGCCCCCGCTTGCCACAACTAGAGAAAGCCCTCGCACAGAAACGAAGACCCAACACAGCCAAAAATAAATAAATAAATAAATAAATTTAAAAAAGAAAAATAAATAAAACAATAAAATGGGTGAGAAGGCAAAAGTAACTGATACAGGAACCCTTTTTCAATTATTTCTTTTTCCTCTTTCTTTCTAGATCTCTGAGGCTTCCCTGCTCTGCCCATAAATGTAATAGAATACAGAAACATTTCCTATTCTCCCTTTGCTTCATTTTCCATATCCTTGTCATTATTTTAGCTACTAGGAATTGGTATTAGGAAGAATCCCAGGAAGTAAAAGCTGATTATGATTTCTAAGAAGGACCAGCCCAGTCTTCTTTTGAGATTTTCTTTTGCTCTTGAAATGAGTGTAGACAATTTTCCTCAAGTTGATGGTAGATTTTTAGCTATTGTGAAGTCTTTTCACCCTTTATTACATATCCTCTTCTTTTTCTAATCTTTTTTAAATCTTACATTTTTCTCGACAGAGATTAGTTTTCTCTTCAGTGGAAATTTATGAGCAAAGCTATTTAAACAAAATGCAAATAAGAGATCCCTATATGTTTTCTTCTTGTAACATTTGCCCCCAGCAATATATAGGGCAATATCCTATGTTATAGGATGTGTAGGCTTCAGAGATTTCTTTTCAAAATTATTACCCACCTCTATCCCATTATACCACCAATATCATGAAGCTTTTTATTTCTCAGGTATAACCAAGTTTATATTCACATGTATACCGTACCTACCTCGGGGTTGTTGGGAGGCTTAAATGAGTTAATACAGGCAAAGCACTTAGAACAGTGTCTGACACAGGGTAAGATATATGTAAGTATTTGCTGTCATTATTACTACCTGTTTTATTGTTTTAATTTGATGGAAGAATATAGAATGTCAATTTCAGTTCATCATCAGCTATGGTTGGATGCAAAGTTGGCCCGGAAATTGTTTGCCCATTAGAGGTCAACAGAACTACTTCCGTTGAATGAGAAAACATGCCAACCACCCTTTTCTCCATTTTGCTCAGGGTTTTTGAAATGTTCCCTAACTTAACGTCTTGTTCACACTAATATGAGTTGGGGAGGAGAGGGCTGCAGGTCCCTCCTCCTTCCATTCTCCTCCTCTCTGTTGGCATCTTAGAGTTAAGGACACAGCAGAAGAGTATTTTTTTTTTTTTTGATGCCTCATTTGTTCTGATAAAAAAGAATCAGCTTATTTTATAAAGCCCACTTAAATTTGGAAAACCCTTGCAAGGCACATGATGTCAAGTGGCAGCCTCTAAGCAACAGATGAGTCTACAGCCTCTTAAATTCAAGGTCAGGATACTTGAATTTGAGAATATTCAAATACTGACTGTTTACCCACCTGGTGCTTTAAAACTGACCTGTGTTTCCCACAAGATGTCTTGAGGTTGAATTATGTCACAGCAGTAACATCTTTAACACCTTAGGCTGAGATGATTTGAGAGAGATCAGATTTCATCAGGTGAGCGACAAGACTTTAACTCCCTCTTGCAGTGTATAAAAACAATCAAACATTAAATGCATTTTACTGCAGACTAACGTGTGCATGTTGAAATTTTTTTTTTTCAAAGACCTGTGAAATAGGAACCTATCTCCCTATGAATGTTTATAGTGCTCATTACCAAAATTCATCTCCAGGATGTATGTTTTTCTGTTTTTTCTCTTTCTAATCTCCTTTCGGGAGAATGGAGGGTGGGTGGAAATCAATTTTCCCAGCTAGATCTGCATTCTTCCAGTTTAGAAGGGATGTTTCATTTTAATTTGTTGTCTGATGGAATTGAAATATTTTTTTCCAGTCTGTTGTTATTTGAAAGAGCAAACCCTATTCCTGTCATCATCTATTACCTGGGGTAGTATTTAGTAAGTGCTTTGTTTGTAAACAGACAGTGGTTTTTAAAAGATCTAGTTGTGTGGTGAGCATGTTTTCAGCAGCCTAGCGTGGCTTCTTAGCAGCTGCAACTGTTAGTTTGCCTCTTTTCCATGTTTTAGTTTTAGATCTCACTTCTGAGTTGATTTTTTTTCCCGAATGTTTTCTAGGTTAAGGAAGATTTTACACATATTACTTGTGAAATCCCCAATTCTTTTTTCTGTCAAGGATGACGAGGATTCACGAGTGAATTAACCTGTTCCAGATCTTTCTGGGGAAAGAAGAGAGATGAAACATTAAAAATTCGACTCCTCTGCATTGCCTTATCACTACGGCTAAACAGGACAAAGGGTGCTGATACCGTCAGGTTAAGGTTAACTTACCGACATTAACAGCCCCTGTCTCCCAACCCCCCATTCCATTTAGGACCCCAGTTTTTCTACCTGTGTTTTTCAAACCAGCACCGGATTTGAACTACTTTGCTGAACTTCTTTTTTCCTCTTAATTATTTATTTCACAAGCAATTCTCAACTCTTCAAGAAACCGAAATCATTGTTTGTTCTTTGGATGGTTGAAAATACAGCTGTGTTTGGGGAATGTGGGGATGGGGAGGTGTTAGTTCTTATCTTAAAAAAAAAAAAAAAAGCAAACCTAATTAAAACGGTAGGAATACTTTTAGCCAGGAAATGACTGTGTGAGCCTCTCGCAGTGGAGCAGCTGCTGTGAGCCCGTCAGCTGGCACCAAGCGAGCATGGATTTGGGGAGGGGGCTGCTGGGGGGCTACCCTGCCCGCCCCGCGTGCTCTGCGTTTGCTCTGAGCCTTCATTGTCTCCCTTCCGTCGCCTGGTGTTCTTTGTCTGCGGTGGGTAGCTCGTGTCACACACTGCACTCCGTAGCCAGTCTCCCTCAGCCTCTGTTCATTCCATTTTCTTTCTTTCTATTCCCACTACTCCCCCCCCCCGCCCCCGCCTTTACTGGTTCTGTGATTCAAGTGATCGGAGAGGATTTTAGTGAAGTAAATGCTCAAAAGGTCCAGCTTCTAATGAGCTTCAAAGAAGCAAAGACACAAGACATGATGCCTTTAAAATGGACAGTGTGCCTGTGTGGATTTGGGAGTTGTGTGTTCTTGATGTAACAGTTTATAGTGACAGTATATACTGGGGGGGGGCGTGAATGGGGGGCTGGGGCTCGTCCTTAAGTAGTACACCAATAATAGGTAAAGGGGTATGCAGCTGAGGAACACCCCCTCCCCCAGTATTCCGGGGGTATGGAGAGAACTGTCTGTGCCCTGGCTTCTGTGCCATTGTTAACAAGAAACGAAATGTGACAACAAATGCCTTGTGAATTTAAATGGCCAGGTACATGTTGAGAACAGCTTCTGAAATAAACACGTGCATCCACATTCTGGCTGGTGTAAGGCATTAATAATGGCTTGGTGGCTTCACTCTGAAGAGCTCATTTACAGTCTCTCTTCTCTTCTGACCGTTACCTGTAGCTTACAATGTTTTTTAAGTGATTCTCTTGCTTGTGCTGAGGAGGAAGACAGCAGGGGAGAAAGGTGGGGTTGACAAGGCTCTGAAAGCCATTTGTAATTGACACAGAAACTTTCCTTGGGGGAACGTCAAGCGCTCCATATAAAGAAATCATAGAGCTGGGACAGACTTAATTCAAGGAGCCTCATTGTTAGAGATACGGAAACAGCTTAGAGGATGGGATGCTTCAGGATGGTTCCTAGGACACTGAGCCCACGTGTGGCCACACGAGGGCTTGAATCTGGTGCTCTTTCAAGACTCCTTCAGAGGCACATGCTAACATCTCAGTCCCCTTTGAAAGATGTCATTGGCAAAACGTTATTATCCCTAAACACTGAACGAGGGCATTGCCTGGTGTTAGCCCTCTATGGCAAAGCCAGTGAGATAGGACCCTATGTTTCTCACAGCCCTCCTGAGCTATCTGAGATTAATCGTATTGGCCTTACAGGTATCAGTCCCTTGGCCCCAGCCATGCCAGAGCTCTTGTTTCTGCCTTTCTTTGCTGCACTTCTCCCTGACCCATCCCCTCCCCTCAACACCACTTAGCCCCTTTTCTCCTTATATCCAACGTGTGTCCTGCATTTTTCTTTCACTAGGTACGTCCCTCCCAGGATATCTGGAACTCTGTCCAAGAGCGCCTCCTAAACTTTTCTCTTAGGTAACCCAGGCCTGACCCATGTTCCCAAGAAGCAATGCTAGCACCATTTCCAAATGTGCCCCAATCTGGTGTGGCAGGATCAACACAGGACAGGCTCAGGGGCAGGAGATCAAGTCGCGGCTAGCACCAGTTCAGGAAAACGTATTAACTCCTGTGGCCTCTAGAGTCCTAAATCCTCATGTACGTTTGCAGAGAGGAATTTTGAGAAAGAATCGGTCAACTGAAGCATCAACCCAGTCAAACTGTGTTCTTAAAAGCTCGGGTTCCTGGACGCCCAGATCTTTAGTCTCACACTGGAGCTGGCTGCCTTGTTCCCGCACCGCTCTCCTGGTGCCCTTCACAGAGCACTTCCACGTGGGTCTGCCAGCGCTTGCTCAAGGGACTGGTGCTGCTGGTGAAGGAGGATGGCAAGGGATGCTATGTAATTGGAAAAGAATTCTGATACACACAAGTTTCTTCTCTGCCAAATGGTTTGGGTATATCTAGTAAACAAATCAAGGGACGGGGTAGCAGTGTTCATGTAATTTCTATTTTCTGTGTTGTGTGGATATTCTGATTCTATGCCAGAGTATAAGCCTCCATGGAAGCCACGTAGTGACACAGTGTTAGGGCTGGGTTGCTGCTTCATAAGTGATTAATGATATAACAGTAAGTCCCAGGTCTTCTGATTGTAAGTCTAGTATTTAGAACCCCTAGTGTGATGGAATTTGAAGTCATTATTGTCCTCTGAATATTTACGAATGTATCATGAAAATTAATTTGATAGGAAGTTGACTAATCTTCCTCTTTCCCACTGTGACATTAAAAATCCTGATTTGTGTTTTCTGCTTCTACTTCTATGTACGTTTTCCCATTTTGGGCCTCAACTGGAATAACTCTTCAGATTTTTAAACTTATTCCAAATGTAATTAGCAGTTCAACAGAACAGATTTCAGGTAGAGAAAAATCAATAGTGTTCATTTGAATGGTTTTCATCTCTCCATGTTGCTGTGAAAAAGGCATGGTAGTCCGGGTGTGAATCTGGTTTTGCTGGGTTTTTTTTGAAAAGGAAAACTGTCCCCCAGTGTCGATGGACAGTATCTGTTAAGCCAAGGATGTGATTAATTAGTGATAAACTTTTGTGAGGCAAACATAGATTTCATTATCCAAATAAGTTATAGTATATGGGGAAAGACTCATCGTGGTTTTTGTAGAATCATCTGGATAAATTGGGAAACACTGTTGGGTTAATTAATACTCAGAATGATACCTTTGATAAATCAAGGTGTGCATGTGTATGGATGTGCAGACAGGTGAGAGTATTCATCTGGCTTTTGTATTCACCTGTAATTTTGACCCATTTCTTATAAGCACTCAGGATAGGGGTCAGCCCAGTTTTTTAGACACAGCTCTGTACCAACTTCAGCGACTTTGACTTGTCACTCTGCTACTTATGAAGTCCGAGACCTCTTGGCATCTTTTAAGCTCTGGCTTTCCTTTCACTGGAATTATAATACCTGCTCCCTAACTTTCTTAAATGAGTATTATAATAGTTATCAGGATATATGGGATAACGCCCCCCATGAGAAAGCAATTTGGAACCTTCAAAGTGGTTTCATTATAGAGAAGAAGCTCTGAAAATGTGTTTTAACCTGGTAAGAACTGATGGTGGCTAAAACTGCAGCTGCTCATGGGGAAAACTAGAGAAGAATGTTGCAAATTTAATAGACATCTATTCCATTCTGGGCTGAAACAGCAAAATCCACCTGTGTTTTGTTAGTTTATCTGAGATTTGGTTTTGCGATCATACTTGCAATCCATTTGAAGGGAAAGAAGGCCACATCTTTTCTTAATTCTTGGTTCTTTCTCTATTGAGGGTGCCATTAACACGCTGGATCTTGAACCAATCTCTGTCCTCTTCCACACCACCATTCTTTGTTTTTAGGAAAACTCTCAAGCAGAAGTGGTGCTGGGATAAAGGTTTTGGTAACTGGCCCTATAGTTTGGTTTTGATGTAAGCAGAGGGAGACTGGAATATGGTGATGAAAGGACAAGCATTCTGGTCTACTTTTCTGGTTGTTGTACCAATTTATTACATGATCTCAGGCAGATACGCTTATGTTCCTTTAAGGGGCTGGTATTGATTTTAACTTCACCAGCTGTGGTGAGTTTTAGTTGATGTTGGCAAAGCGCTTTTTATTCCCAGGTTGAATCATGCCATGGGAAATGCTGTGTTGTTTTTTAATTTCAGAGATAGGGACTAGAGGTTCTGGATATCCTGCTGCTTTGCTGGCTCTTTTCGTTCCGTAATTTCAGACTTATAGCAATAAAGCACCATTGAAAGTAATAAACCTTCTTTATTGAGGTAAATGAAGATGACTATGACAGTTTTAATACATTCATCAACTGGTATTGCTGTTTAACAACATCTCAATCAGATGCTTCCTTGAGATTAAATGGAAAACCCACTGTGACTTTCAAGAGGAAGATCATATGAAAAAGTAAAATGTAGCTATGATTGGATGTTTTTAGGGAAGGTATTTTTTAAGTAATCCTTAATTATATCCTTCATATGGCATTTGTTATAATTGCTTGATGAGACATAGTGGGCAGAAATACTGTTAAAAATGGGGGGAAATAGCACATTTCTTCTCAAACTATATGTGGTAATCCACATCTATGAGGCAAGGGTCATTTACTGAGTTTCTACTGTGTATCCAGAACTGGGACCCCAAATGGTTTGACTTAAATCTTTATCAATAGTGTTTTTATTCCACAGTTTCAAGTTGGACCTTCTTTACTTGAAAAGGTCAATGTTTTATCAGACCTACAAAGAACTACATAACATTTGACTCTGTAAAAATCATATTGGATGGGATATAAATAATTTGGAGTACCAAGTTTCCGTGTAGTCTCCACAGCATTTAAAAATAAATCCTGGGGCGGGACTTCTGGCTCCGTAAGGAGGTCAACAAATCCTCTCTTTAAAAAGGCAAATATAAAATTGGACAAAATGAACAAAAACAATCATTTCAGTGCTCTGGCAATTGAATAAAGGCACAAAATCAATCTGAGAAATGTTCATACTAGAACAAGTGCCGAACTTCTGTTCAGAATAGTGGGAGTTCGTGGAATACTTACCTGCGGCTGCACCCATCCCTTTTTGCACCCAACCTCCCCAATCCCAGTTGCCGGGGAGGTTGTAGGGGTGAGGAGACCGTAGTCCCCAAGGACTGGCAGGTTGCTGCTGCCCTCAAAGAGGACTCACTTGGCTTGGAACGGTGGGCAACACTCATGACCAGAGGTGGACGTAATGAACTTGGGGGCTAGGGATTGGGGAGGGCCATTGGCTCTGTTATCTTGGGGTTGCAGATGGGGCTGGGTAAGCATATTTCTGGTTGAGGCTGCCCACATATGCAGCAGACAACAGAGGGTCAAGCTATCCATGCACTCCTGGCCAATCCTGAGGCTGAGCACGTACACAGAGGAAATGAGGAAGGGCTTGGTGAAGAGCCAAAGCTGAGATCTGCTTGAAAGTGGCCTGCACTTTGAGGGGGCTCCTCTATCTACAGACAGATCCATCAGCAGAGAATGGGAAGTCTTACTGGCTTAGGGTGCTTGATCACAGTTCTGTCAAATCATTGGCCCATCATGAAGTTATGCAGACACAGGGGTGACAACTAGGAAAGAAGAATTAAAAATAAAAACAAAGATTAAAAAAGAAAACCAAACAGAGAGGAGATATCAGTGACCTCACACTACAGAGGTGATAGATTTCACAGAGTTAATCCAGGCAAATTACTAAACAACTCAAGAAATAGACAGAAACAGAAACAACAAAAACCTTCAGGGGGAAAATATCGCAATCCAGAATTGCTACAATATATCCATCTTTAATGTCCATTTTCAACAAAATATTGTGGGATATGCAAAGAAAGAAGAGAGTGTGACCTATACTCAGGAATAAAAGCAATTCATAGAAACTGTGTTCCATTAATGTAAAGTTGAAAATTAATTAATGTAATATACCATATTAATAGAATAAAAGATAAAAACCTTTTCATCTCAGTAGATGCAGAAAAAGCAATGAAACCCAGAACCCAGCCATGGTAAGAACTCTCAACAAACTAGGAATGGAAGAGAATTTCCTCACCTGATGAAGGGCACCTACAAAAACCCTACAGCTAATAACATTGTACAGAATAGTGAAAGATGAGATGCTTTCCCACTAAGATAGGGAACAAGGCAAGGATGTTTGCTCTTAACACTTCTACTCAATATTATATTAGAAATTGTAGACAATGCAACAAGGCAAAAATAAAATAAAAGCATCATGAATGGAAAGTTTATTTGCAGATGACTTGATCCTGTATGTAGAAAATCTACAAAAATACAAGGAATCCACACACACAAAAAAAACAATTAGAATTTATAAATGAGTTTAACAAGGTTGCAGAATACAAGATTCATATATAAAAAACATTCAGTTTCTCTTATAAGCAACAATTTTAAAATTAAATTAATTGACACCATTCCCAATAGTATCAAAAAATGAAAGTCTTAAAAAAAAAAAAAAAAAAGAAAGTCTTAGAAATACAGCTAATAGAAGTATAAAACTTATACACTGAAAACTATAAAATATGGCTGAAAGAAATTAAAGACCTTCATAAATGGAGAGACATTCCAGTTCATACACTGGGAGACTAAATATTGTCTAGATGACAGTTCTTCCAAATTGATCCATAAATTCAGTGCAGCCCCTATATGAAAATCCCAGCTAGATTTTTTTTTTTTTTGTAGAAATTGACAAGCTGGCTCTCAAATTTATAGGGAAATGTAATGGACCTGTAATAGCTAAAACTGTTTTGAAAAAGATGAACAAAGCTGGAGGACTTACTCTACTCCATGTAGTATTTCAGAATGTACTGTAAAGTCAGAATACTCAAGAAAATGCGTTATTGGTGCAAGGATAGGCATATGGAACAGAATTGAGAATCCAGAAATAAACGCTTACATTTTAAACCTCCAGTAATACTATTTTCAAGGACAAGATTTACATTGTAAATATATTAATTGATATTAATATTGCCATTTAAAGCTAGTAAATATTATTCTTACTCTACACATATCTTTTTAGCACATGTGATTCATAATCATTAGAAGTAGTGTCATGACCAGATTTTATTTTATTACATGTGATTTTTAGGTCTGTCCAGGTAAGTAAATACTAAGATTTCTGGGTGGTGGGATTAGTTACTCATATAATTTTAGAAGTTGTAATCAATAGTACATCAGACTCTGAAAAGTTTGAAAAAAGGGAAAAAAAATTTAAATTATTTCATGTTAGAGCAAAATAATTAATATCTTCTAGTTCTATCCTGTTTATTTTCTTACAGTTCTTATTTTCTTTTCTTTTACCTGCCAATTTACTTTAAAAGTAATTAGTATTTAAAATATTTAAATTATTCTTTTTTAACATTTTATTGAAGCATCCATACAGAGAAGTGCACAGATCTTAAGTTATACCTTGATGAATTTTCACAAAATGAACACATCACTGTTACCAGTACCAAGATCAAGAAACCCATAAGCTCTACTTATGCCCTCTTCCAGTACTTACTACATGCCCCAAAAAAGTAACCACCATTATGACTTTTTAAAAAATTTTATTTTATTGTGGTAAGGACACTTAATATGAGATCTACTCTCTTAAAAAAGTTTTAAGTGTACCATGCAGTATTGTTAACCATAAGTACAATGTTGTATAGCAGATCTTATTGTTGTATAGCAGAACTTATTCGTCTTACTTAACTGAAGCTTTACCCCTTTTAATTAGTAATTAATAACCCATATCCCTCCCCACTCCCAGTTCCTAACAACCATCATTCCACTCTTTATTCTATAAATTTGGCTATTTTAAGTACCTCATATAAGTGAAATTATGAAGTATTTGTCCTTCTGTGACTGGCTTATTTCACTTAGCATAAGGTCCTCAAGGTTTATCCATACTGTCACATATTGCAGAATTTCCTCCTTTTCAAAGGCTGAATAATAATCTATTGTACGTATATACCACATTTCCTTTATACATATCCACTGATGGACCTTTAGGTTGTTTCCACATCCTGGCTGTTGTGAATAGTACTGCCATGAACATGAAAGTGCTAATATCTCTCCAAGATCCTAATTTCAGTTCTTTTGGATAAATATCCAGAAGTGGGATTGCTGATCATACAATAGTTCCATTTTATATTTTTTGAGGAACTTCCATACTGTTTTCCATAGCAGCTGCACCATTTTTAATCCCACCAACAGTGTGCAAAGTTTCCAATTGCTCCGTATCATTGCCAACACTTGTTGTCTTTTGTTTTTTGTTAAGAGGCATCCTGGTTGGAGGCAGGTGATAGCTCAACTATGGTTTGAGTTTGTGTTGTCCAGATGATTAGTGACGTTGAGCATCTTTTTATGTATCTGTTGGCTATTTGTATGTTTTCTATGGAGAAATGTCTGTTCAGGTGTTTAACCCACTTTTTAATTGGGTTATTAGTATTTTTGCTATTGAGTTGTAGGAGTTCCTTGTATATTTTGGAAATTAACCCCTTATGAGATATATGGTTTGCAAATATTTTCTCATAATCTGTAGGTTGCCTTTTCACTCTGTTGATTGTTTCTTTTGCTGTGCAGAAGCTTTTTTAGTTTCATGTAGTCCCACTTGTCTATGTTTGCTTTCGTTGCCTGTTCTTTTGGTGTCAGATCCATGAAATCATTACCAAGACCAACGTCATGAAGATTTTCCCCTATATTTTCTTCTATGAGTTTTATAGTTTCAGGGTTTTAAGTCTTTAATCCATTTTGAGTTGATTTTTGTGTATGATATAAGAGAAAGGCCCAATTCCATTCTTTTGCACGTGGATATCCAATTTTGTCAACACCATTTGTTGGAGGAGACTGTCCCTTCCCCATTGTGTTTTCTTGGCACCCTCGTTGAATACCAGTTGTTGACCGTATATGCATGAATTTATTTCTAGGCTCTCTGTTCATCAGTCTGTATGTCTGTCTTTATGCCAGTACCATACTGTTTTCATTACTGTAGCTTTGTAATATATTTGGAAATGAGGAAGTATGATGCCTCCAGTTTTGTTCTTCTTTCTCAAGATTGATATGGCTATTCAGCGTCTGTTGTGGTTCCATAAGAATTTTAGGATTCTATATCACTAAAAGATGCCATTGGAATTTTGAAAGAGATTGTTTTGAATTTGTAGATTGCTTTGGGTAGTTAAATTATTCTTGAAGTAAATACTTTGTGTGTGTGTGTGTGTGTGTGTGTGTGCGCACGGCGGAAGCAGTGATGCTAAGTGCAGGAACGAGATAAACAAAATTATTAAAACACCAGGGTCACAGTTATAGCATTAATGTGTTCACATGTTCCCTGCTGTGATCCAGCCCTCTAAAGGCCTTGGGACATTAGTTTTCAGAGACAAAGTGTAGCACAACCAAAGCACTTGGGTGGAAAGACAATCAGATTATGTATCCTTTGTAGCAGGAGGAAGCTTAGCACAAATCATTTGGTGAGGCTGGTGGGATAGGAAGTAGGTAGAATCTCTGGGTTTCAGAGTGAGTCCTGTGAGCTCCATGACTCATGGATATGTAATAACATCCCAAACCAGAGAAAGTTCAGCTGAAAACTTATACACATTCAGTGACAAGTTCAACAAAATCTTTGTCCAGGTTTGCATCATAGAATTACCATAATAGGGACGAAGAACAGGGAAAAGGCAGTTAAAACCATCGAAGTATTTTGTCCTTAAATGCTGGCTCGGGGGAGGCTGATGGTTCTGATTCGCCTGGCGTTCTCTCTGGGAAAGTGCTCCAGAGGGTTCATTATTTCATTAATTCTCACAGTGCCCTTGTGGCACAGGTAAGGTGGCGCATACTATTAGGAAAAATCTGGGTAATGGGATATCAAAGAATCCATTCCTAACATTCTTTTGTTGGAGGGCAACGCCTTTGGTGGTCCTGGGAGATTTGTGTCCTTGGCCACGATTCTTGTTTCTCTCCCTGCCAGAGCCCTCCTCTGGGCTGTGCTCTTGGATAGACAGGGTTCATAAATGCCCGGGAAGAGGGAGTTCTGCCAGTGGAGGCGACTTGCAACTTAGTACATCTGTACCCAGCAGCTGCCAGCAGCCAGACAAGGGGCAGGTTCTAGCAGTGAGCACTGCCTTGGATTCTGCACCGCTGCTCTGAGGGCTTGGATTCTGCACTGCTGCTCTGAGGGCAGAGCAGGGCTGGGTGATTCTCCAAGGAATGTGCAGTATTTGAAGATGATAACCCCTTGTTGAATAGGGGGTAAGACAAGGACATGTTTATCTCACTTCCCCATCCGAGGATCTGGCTCCTTAGTTGGGAGTTGCTTGTCCTTCCAGAGTTTTTAAACTCAATTTTCTTCAGACAAAATTTACATACAACCAATGCGCCAATTTTAAGTGTACAGTTTGAGCTTTGACAAATGTATACATTCGTGTAACCACCACAGTACCGAAGATATACACCATTTCCACCATCCTAAAATGCTCTCTCTTGCCCCTTCCCATCCTTGTTTTGTGTAAGTTTAAGCCGGGACAGCTAAAGAACTGAAGTGATTTGTAAACGGCAGTTTATTGGAAGCCTTTAATGGACTTAGACTTTGCTGTTCTCTCCAGCTCATGAAAAGGGAATTTATCCTTGTCTGGAAAAACTGTTAAAACGCAGCAAAAATAAACCTTAAGAATTAAGTGTGGGACAACTCTTCTGAGGCTCTCTGCCCTTTTGATTAGTTACCACTGTGGTCAAGCCAAAACGTCCATCAAAGTAGTCATTGTGGGACAGCCCACTATTTCATAGAAGACTGGCACCAAACAAACAGGCCACAGAAGAGGGGGCACCAGAAGCCCGGTGAGGGTTGGAAAAGAAAGACTCCGTAAACTTACAACTCTGGGTTTCTTCCTGAGAACTCCCATATTGTAAATGAAGATGACCGTGAAGGGAGAAAAAAAGATGCCCAAGCCCAAGAAGAGATGGAACTGACTTATATTTTGACATGCTAGGAACACAGAGAGGCTGGCTTCTCTTTCAGCTTCTCGCGGACAACGTAGAGGACAGAAGGAGCCTTCTGGGCATACAGTGATGTTACGTAGCGTTCCCATCACAGAACAAACAGCGAGTGACATCATAGCCACAGAGCTCTCTGGTGACTGGTGGGGTCCAGAAGCAATAGGATGGCTGTCTTTCCTGCTTGACCACAGCTCCTGTTCAGTCATTTTCTTTGAGGCTGTTGGCTCTCATGAAACTGCTGACCAGGATACCTCAATTTATGCCCAAATGTTTATAAACAGTCATCCCCTTGGGAGAGAGAGAGAGAGAAAGGGAGTATAGTGCAAGTTTTCAACAAAACCTTAATGTAGGGCAGGTGAGGGGCTAATTTATATCCATTTATCTTTCTAACGTGAAGGGCAAGAAGCCTGCTTTCTGCTGCTCTAAAGGCTTCGCAGTGGCTACCTCACACATCACTTCTCACACAGCCTTAAGCCTTTTCAGACTGGCAGGTCGGCAACCCTCAGGTTGATAGTGCAGAAGTGCTAAGTGCGTTTGATTGGTATCATGACTGGTCCCTAGCAATTGATTACCGTCCATGGTGAAATATGCAGGGCAAGCACACAGCCAATAGCAATCAGTTAATCCATCATGGCTGTTTGTTCCTCATCTCCTGAGACCTATCAGCCACATGCTATCTGACCCCACCAGGCAAATTGCTGATGGCTGCTTTGTGTGTACAATTTACTGTGTATTTACTATGTCTCCTGTGTTAACCAAAACCACTAGCTTTAGTGAGCAGGGAAACACGGGCGGGGTGGGAGTGGTTCTTGCTTTGCAGTGTCAAGTTTAGTCTCTGGTTAACCTCTTTGGCCTCCTTTTCATGGAGATTTGTGATTCATTGGCCTCCGTTTTGTTGCTTAAAAAAAAAAAAAAGTCGAACAGCATAGTGGCTGTATTATTAATATTAATTGTAAGACTGGAGATAGGTTGATTGGAATAAGATCCTGGAGGGTTGTTTGTAATGCAGATTTTTTAGAAACAAGAAGTGGGAGAATAATGAATAACAACCAGAACTAATCAGTTTTGTGCGTGCACATGTGTTTAATCCAGTGATAATGACTAAAAGTAGTTATAAAAAGAAGTAGAAATTCAGTGGCTACACCATTTTCTTGGCTTCCTTCCAAGATGCTTTATCCTTGGATCTTGGCAAATACACCTGTCCCTGATATATACTAAGAAACTTCGGTACTCAACCCAAGGAAACACAATAGGAGGGGGAGGAGGAGGTCAGCTGGGAGGAGAAGAATAAAGAAATGACTGTTATGTGTGATAGTACTCTGATGACAAGTGATAATACTGTCTATGACCAAAATCAGAAAAAGCACAGTTTATACTCAGCAATCTATAGGGAAAAAAACCCGAGAGCCACGGATGGTAGAAAGCACACATTGGTCTGCTTCTCTGCTCATCCTGACACTGCTTTCAGTCGAGCTGGAAGAAACAACATGATAGGTGTTACTAGGTCCACCAGTGAACTTGGGAGGCCATCAGGAATGAGACTGGGAAGAACACGAGGAGGTGTCACCTTAGAGACAGCAAAGAGATCCTCCAGTCTATTTCCATAGCGACCCTTCAAGAGCTGGTATTCTATAATTTATAGAAACTGTTGTAAGGATCTCAGTGGAGATCTTTGTTGCCTCTTTCGGTGTTTTGTTTGTTTTTTTCAACACTCCTTGGTATCTGTAGCACACAGTGGAATTCTAGTTAATTCCCCACAAGCTAGGGCAAATTTGTGCATGCTGTGCTCCTGGATGAGGCTTTTTAGGACACCTACCTACACATGGTCATTTCTAGAGAGGACAGAACCTTAATCCTTGTACATAGTCATTCCTCATTCGGGGCCTCTTAGCTAAATGACATGGACAGCTGGCTTAAGTGATTCCCAGGTTAGACAGGCATGTTTCACTGTTGATCACAATTCATTTTAGCTCAAATAAATAGATGAAACACATCTAAAAGCGCTGACATTTTATTGTTGCTGTGAGACTTAAATTATTGCAGAGTATTGGCTCATCCTTCTGCTTATTATCTAACATGTGATGTATTGATCCTTGACGATTTGAGGATCTTTGAGATTTGATCTTTCCTTCTCCACAGCTCTGCTCCATGGCAAGATTTCCCTTCTCTGGAGTCTGAGGATACAGTCCTCCTCTCATTCTTGAGTCACTGACATTGAGAACTAAAATAGCAATCAGTCATTTCAGCTCTGTTGCTGGAAACTTCTAGATCAAGCCTGTGCTATGCTAATACTTGTCACTCTTCTGTACTTATTTACCACTCAGCAACAGTTAACACACTTAACCATCACCCCGCTATAAAAACATTGGTGTTCAAACTGGATTGAAAAGGCTGCATGCTGTATGATTTTATTTTTATGACAGTTCTGTAAAAGCAAAATGATAGAGATAAACAGAATAGCAGATAGCAGAATAGCAGTTGGCATGTATTTGAGGGGAAGGGATGATTGATTATGTGAGGCACAGGGGATTTTTTTTAGGGTGGTGAACTATTCTTTCTCTGATACTGTAATGATGAATACATGACACTGACTTTGTGAAGACCTACTGAACTTTTCAGCACAAAAAGTGAAGCTAAATGTATACAAATTAAATATACATATATATATTTAGGGAGTCAGAGGATCCCAGGATAGAATGTAGATTGCGACAAAAGAATCTATATATATGATGTAACTTCAGTGAAGGGAGTGGAGGATAAAGGTGCTGACCTAAGTAGCTTTAGAAATGAGTGAAGCCCGCAAAACTAAAGGCAAAAGGAGCTATACATAAGCACTGTCCTCTAATTGATAGCTTTTCCCTATAGAAAGTATGGACTAATAGTTCTGAAACAACTGTAACGCATGTTGGAATTGAACAATTAAGTAAATGAATGGTGGACTGTGGGAGGCAGGGGTCTCACTGTTGAGGTGGAAGGTTACAGTGAAGCAAGGAGAGGAGGCGAGAATGATCCATAAATAGAGTTGGAGACATTAGTATGATTTCGTGTTTGGCTTAATATAGGTACATTTGCATACAAATAGAAACATTTGTAGATGTGTGTATATACACGTTACTATACACACATACATTCCTTTGCTCCACCAGTTAAGAGGGCCTAGAAATGACACCCTCGTAACAACAAACCCATCTAGTGCCCAGATCTTGGTTTTTAATACCATTCTCCAGTAAAAGGAACCAGGACTTCCTGAAGAAATGGCTGATTGTAGGTCTGGAGCAGGAAGATGAGCCTGGAAGATCTTGTAAGATCAAGAAGTAAGGAAGTGTTTTAAAAAAACCCCACAATAATAGGGGTATGCCAAAGGGACACAGGAGCCAACTGAAAGAGCTCCCAGTGGCCAACGCTGGAAACATCAGAGCAACAAAATAAATAAAATAGCATTGGATTATAACCCAAAGTATAAAATAAACATTCATGAGTTCATACTGATATAAATAAATGATTGAATAAGTAAATAAATGATTGAATAAGTAAATAAATGGGGAGAAAGACAGATCTCCTGCACAGAAGAATTCCAAATCATTTATGGAACTACTCCACTGACAAGGAGGTGGAACATAATTTCCCACTCCCCCTGAAGCGGTCACAGAGTCACACAGTGACCTCCCCCTGAAGAAGAAAGAGGGAAAAAAGAGTGACTTTCCAGTGAGGAAATCTGGCAAACACTGCCTCAGCCAGATGATGAAGATTCACATCAACAGTGATAAGTCATGTTGATATCATGCACCCTTGATGAGATGTGATGAAAATGGCACCTCACCTCTGTGGCCTCCCTCCCAAAAACTTGTAACACCCGTGTAGCCATGAGAAAAGCATCAGACAAATCCCAAATAGCGGATCAGTCCTCTCCAAACTGGTTATCGAAAACAAGGAAAGTCTGAGAAATGATCCCCAGGCCAAGCCAAAAGGAGCTTGAGAAGACATAATGACTAGAAATACTGTAGTATCCTGGATGGGCTCCTGGAACAGAAAAGTGACATTAGGTAAAAACTAAGGAAATCTGAATAAAGTATGAACTTCAGTTAATGATAATGGGTCAGTATGGGTTCATTAGTTGTGACAGATGTACCATACTAAAATGTTAATAATAGGGGATAGAGTATATGGGAATTCTCTATACTATCTTTGCAACTATCCTATAAATTTAAAACTCTTTGTTATGGGCTAAATTGTGTCCCCCCCACCCTAAATTCATGTGTCGAAGTCCCAACCCCCAGTACCTCAGAATATAACCATATTTGGAGACAAGGTTTTTAAAGAAGCGATTGAGTTAGAATGAGGCCATTAGGGTGGGGCCCTAACCTAGTATGACTGGTGCCCATCTACGAAAAGGAAGAGCTACCAGGGATACACATGCACAAAGGGATGACTGTATGAAAAGACTGTAAGAGGGTGGCCATCTGCAAGCCAAAGGAGAGAGGCTTCAGAAAAACCCAAGCGCTGACACCTTGATCTTGGACCTCCAGCCTCTAGAACTGGAAGAAAATTTGTGTTGTTTAAGCCACTCAGGCTGTGGTATTTTGTTAGAGCAGCCCTAGCAAACTAGTACACTATTCTAAATTAAAGGTTATTTAAAAAAAACACTGGGGCTTCCCTGGTGACACAGTGGTTAAGAATCTGCCTGCCAATGCAGGGGACACGGATTCGAGCTCTGGTCTGGGAAGGTCCCACATGCCACGGAGCAACTAAGCCCGTGAGCCACAACTACTGAGCCTGTGCTCGGGAGCCCGAGAGCCACAACTACTGAGCCCGGGTGCCACAACTACTGAAGCCCGCACGGCTAGAGCCCATGCTCCACAACAAGAGAAGCCACCGCAATGAGAAGCCCGTGCACCGCAACGAAGAGCAGCCCCCGCTCACTGCAACTAGAGAAAGCTGTGCACAGCAACGAAGAACCAAAAGCAGCCAAAAATAAATAAATAAGTAAATAAATTTATTTTTTAAAAAACACTGGCATTCTTTCTAGACCCAACGCAGGACCTTTGCCTGGATTTTCTTGTTCATTCAGATCTCAGCTCAAGATCACCCACAGAGGAACCTTCTCTGACCACACCATCACATTACCCTATTTTACTTCCCTGCATGGAGCTTACCACCAACGGTTATTTTTCTCATTTGTTAATTCATTTATCACCAGTCTTCCTGCAGTAGAATATGACTTCCTTGAGAGGGGGAACCTTCGCTGTCTCTTTCACAGCTGAATCCCCAGCACCAAACACCAGGACCACTGCTGGCTACATAGTTGACACTCCAGAATTATTTGTTGAATGGATAATGAATCCCCCTGGAGTAGAGGAACTCTTGATGTGGACCACTTACTCACTTCTATTATTAGACTAAAAGCACTTCTATACGTCTTTCTAAGTTGCTGGGATCCAGAGGGTGGGCAGACTCTAAACCATGTGGCCCAAGGTGTTTGATTTTTGAGATGGTCTCCGGTCTGAGAAGCAGCCTGAGTCCGAACCAGGACTGGAGGGCAGGGGGTGCTGACTTGGCCAGAGGCCCTCATCAAGCCTCAGAGACTGAGACAGAATCAAGTCAAAATAAGGCAACAGCCAAGGGAGGTGTGTATGTGGGCAGGGGAGAGGGAGTCTCAAAGGGAGCAGGATGGAGGGTGGCATCTGATGCTAAGGGCAGACACGGTCTTTGTCATCTATGTGTAGACGTGTTGAAAGCCAAAGAGGCCCTTCAGGATGAAGCTCCCGTGCTAGGATAAAGAGGCTGGTAGGAACGAGAGCCCCCAGACAGCTAGCTAGGTCCAGGGCTGGGCTTAGTCTCTGCAGGAAACTGAATGGGTGGGGAACCATATGTCACAAGCTCTGTGGCAGGCCAGCCAAGCAGGTAGCAGGATGGTCCAGGGAAACACAGCTCAATGCTCAGTCAGGCCCTGAGACTCTGTCCATACCCACCTAGACCCTGCGTGGGACAATAGGATAGTCTCAGACCCCATGTGCTAATGGTGGATAGTCTAGCTGTTAGCAGCTGGACCTGGGTAGAGCTGAGACAGCAGATGGAGGGCACCATTGTGGGTAGTGTGGAAGGGGCCCGGCAGATGGGCAGACAGCCGGGTGGAGATGCTGGTCTCCACAGAGGGGAGGATGGATGAGCTTGACCTCCAGGCACAAGATGTCAGAAGGCAGGTTTAAGTGAACACGATGAAAAAGATTTAAGGAGAGGGCTTCCCTGGCGGTGCAGTGGTTGAGAATCCGCCTGCCAATGCAGGGGACACGGGTTCGAGCCCTGGTCCGGGAAGATCCCACATGCCACGGAGCAACTAAGCCCGTGCGCCACAACTACTGAGCCCATGTGCCGCCAACTACTGAAGCCCGCGCACCTAGAGCCCGTGCTCTGCAACAAGAGAAGCCACCGCAAGGAGAAGCCCGCGCACTGCAACGAAGAGCAGCCCCCACTTGCGGCAACTAGAGAAAGTCTGCACGCAGCAACGAAGACCCAACGCAGCCAAAAAAAATTTAAAAGAAAAAGATTTAAGGAGGGAGCTATGAGCCAGGCAAGTCTAGACTCGTTTACATCATGTTGAAGCAAAAGGCAACTTAGACTAAAATGTTTTAAAATTTTATTTACTGGCTCTGTGATCTTACATCATTATAACCCTTAGTTCCTTCACCTTTAAAATGAAAGTAAAAATACCTGCGTTACAGGGTTGCTGAAAGGTTTGGAGATAATATCGGAATGACTCCTAACACAGGGCCAGACACATACAAGATGCCTAATAAACAGTGGCTGAGCTGATGATTTACTGATACCACACAGGAAGGGTTGTGGCTTTTGTTTCTGTCAGTTTCTCTAAAAGTAACTAGTTATAAAGCCCTTTGAAAGGGAAAGGAGAATGTGTCTTTGTTTCAGTGCCATCTGGAGATGGAGAAGTGACAAATCTGCTTCCTGTTCTACAGCCAGCTCTGCAGGGAAAGGCCAGGTGGGGGCAGCTGGAAAGGGGCAGGCTGACCTGCCAGGTCTGCGGGAGGCGTGTCATCCGTGGGAGGGTGGGGGAGCCACCGAGAGCAGACGGGGGGTGGCGAGGCAGAGAGGACCCCGGGTTCTTTGACAACCAACCCCCCAGGGCCGGGGTTGGAGACCTGGGAGAGACAGGGGGTCGCACTGCCCAGTGCGCTCGTGTCTTCTCCCCATCTTAGGATGCAGCTGTGCTGGGAAGTCAAGGGGGGCACCTGGAGGGTGTGGTGGGGGTGCCTCTGCCCCCGATCCGGGAGGAGAAAGAGCAGAGAGGCCATCCGAGGCTGCTCGTTTTTAAGGTGTTTCCAGATCTTCCTGTTTTGGTAGGACTTTCCCGTCAGAGAGAAGTGGTGCTTGAGATGCCGCCCTTGCCACCTGTTGGGCTTGTTCTGTCCTCACGTTAACAAGCCCCCTCTAGAGGTTCTGGCTAGTGCTAGCTGGGCCTGGGGAGAGGTCTGCAGCCAGACGTGGTGCTGAATCCTCCTCTGCTCGGGCAGCTCGCCACTCCCAGGGACTCCTTGGGCTCCATTTTTCACATCTGCTTCTCATTCAAGTAGGAGGAGCACAGACATGGGGGATGAGGTGCGCTCCAGTGCCAACTGTAAAACTAACCAGCCGTGGGCCGGGGAGCAAGTGCCCTGGACTCGCTGGGCATCACTCCCCGCCCCGCCTCCTACCCCCATAGTAAGATGAGAGGGTCCGCCTGGTAACCTCTCAGGGCCCTTTCAGTTTTGGTGTTCCCCGATCCCGTGGTGATACATTTCCCTGAATTTCCGTGTAAGAACAGAAGAGACCATAGAATATCCTTTTAATGCTTATCTGGAGATTTAATCTAAATGTTCTTAATTAGCATTACCAATAGGGACAGAACGTTCCAAAGCAGAGCCGGACTGCATTTTTTTAAACAATGCAAGTTGTGAGTTTCGACGTTTTCTACTTAGTCTTAATGTGAAAGACACACTTCCACGAGAAAGGTTATTACTCTTTCATCATTTGGTGATCTCTATGAGAGATGATTTAGGGCAGGGTTTCTCACCGTGAGCACTGTTGACGTTGGGGTCAGATAATTCTTTGTTGTGTTTGTCCTGTGTATTTGTAGGACGTTTAGCAGCATACTTGGACTCCCATCTACTAGATGCGAGTAGCAGCCCCTACCCTCCTGCACTTGTGACAACTAACATGTCTTTAAACATTGCCAAATGTGGCCCCGGGGTGGGGGGAGCAATCACCCCCAATTGAGAACCACTGATTGAAGGCTGATTTGTTGTATGTATTTGAAAGGCAGAAAAATAAATATAGAAGCAAACTTAATTATGCATATGCCTCTGGGAAAAAATACTGAATTTCTGAAGAGGTAATAGTAAAATCTGAGTTAGCAGAAGTGTAGGACTCTCTTTTATACATATATACCAACCGTCTGTACCTTCTCAATTGCACCTGAGATATCATTAAAAGAAAGAGGACCATCCACCTTTTTTCCTTCTGAAGGTATCACGTATGATTCCAAATAATATTGGATGACTGAATGTTAACATAACATGTTTTAATCGTTTCTTAAGAAATGCATGAATAAGACATCAACCTCACATATATAGTATTTTCTTGCCGTGACTCTAGTCAAATCTTCCAACCTGCACATACTGATAAAGACTATATCACAAACTCTCTTGCTTTTTCCAGTTCCAATATGTTTAATTACACCAAAACTGATGTTCGAAAGATTTATTATCATCTGCATTGATTACTATTTTATGTGAGGAGAAAACCCAATGAAGAGAAGAAAGGAAAAGAACCAAACCCCAGAAGAACCAGATCTGTCTTTCCTGTATTCTGTTTTGTGTTCCTAAGAGCTGCTAGAGAAGAAATTGTGAAATCAGGGTGAGGTTTGCCCTGTCATTCAGGCTGAAGTTGCCTTAAAAGGAAAACATGGCATGCTGTATATTTCCCCTTTCCTTTTCTTTTAGTTTCCTTTCAGCCATTCTCAGAAATGTAAGCAGGAAGAAAATTGCAATCAATTATGTTGAGAAACAACTGAAGTTAAATTCAACTGACATTTGTTTATAAAACTATGCCCCATTTTATTTTCAGTGCATTTCCAGTTCCTCTTTTGCCCTTGAACATTCTCCTAACTCCCATGGTGAATATCTTTCCTTTAATCCATGCCTGGATGTTGAATTCATGAACAGTCCTTTTTGGTTCTTACTTCTTGATGTGATCTCTAAGTCAGCCCTTTCCCTCTTCTCATGGCCCTTCTTTAGTTCAAGCTTTCATAACCTCACACTCCCCTGATGGTAATAACCTCGAGGCTCTCCCCCTTGCAGTTCAACCTGTGAGATTCATTGGCCTCAAGCCTTTTTCATTATATTCGTGCATTTATTCACGTGGGCCAGACATCATTCTAGGCTCTGGAAATACAGCCATGAATAAAGCAGACAAAAATCCTTGCCCTCATGGAGTTTACATTCCACTCAGGGCAAGGGGGGCAGGGTTGCATATGGAGACAGACATTTTACAAAATGAATAAATGACAGAGTAGGGTAGAATATGGTAGATGCTATGGAAAAACAAAGTGGGGAAGGGAAACAGGGAGTGGTGTGTGTGTAAGTGAGTCTGTGTGTGTGTGTGTGTGTGTGTAGGGAAACAGTGGGCTTGATTTAAAATATGGTGACAGGGAAGGCTTCACTGAGTAAGCGACTTTTAGGCAAATACATGAAGAGGTAGCCAAACATGTAGATCCCCAGGGAAAGAGCAGTCCAGGCAGAGGAAAAGCGTTTGTAAAATCTTGAAGCATGTCAGGTGTTTGAGGAAAGGTCTGAGAAGGTGGAGGTAAGGTGAGAGAGTTAATGGGGCTGGGGAGAAACAGATGATTCAGGGCCTTGAGGACCATTGCAAGGACTTCAGCCTTTATCTAGAGAGATGGGATGCTGTTGGATGGTCCTGAGAAGTAGTGTGATCTGACTTACAGGTTAATAGGATCATATCCTCAAGTCATTACTTCCCCTGCTTAAACCCACCACTTGACAGCATATAATCCCGTTATCCACAAGCTCCTCATCCTCTTGGCCCCTACTCAAGAATTTTGCCACTCATCCTGAAAAAGCCCTCTGCACTCTCAGTAAAAAGAACAATCCCCATCCCCTTCAGATTCTACCCATCCTTCAAGTTCAAGGTGAAATTTCTGCTTTTCCAGAAAACCTGTGCACCCAACATTGATTTCTCTCTGCTTTTATCGTATTTATTGATTACGTAAAGCATGCATTTGGACTTGATCATATACTGTCTTGCCCTGTTTTGGAAGCAGGTCTCATGGGTATCATACCAAAAGGTCTGTGGAATTTGAGACCTGGAAGGGCCTCAGGAATCATCTGTTCTGACTCCTTCACCTTACAAATGAGGAAACTGAGGCTCAGCAGAGTTTAGGACATTGCTCAAATCCACTTAGCTAGTGGTTAATGTGTAGTAAATAGCCTTTCATAATGACGTTATAAGCTCATTAATGTATGACACCATGCCTTATACTTCTCCAAAGTCCCCTATATTAGTAGCTAACGTAGTACTTATATAACAGATGCTTATTAAGTTCAGTTAAGTATAAAAGTAAATTGATTTTTTTGGTTTGTCTGTTTTTAAAGGAACACTGTAGCCCGTTAATGCATCAACCACACCTTGAATTCACAGATATTCTGATGCAGAAAGCCAAGTAAAATGCTTGTGTGTGATTTGCCTTTGGATTTTAGGGACTTGCTTGTGAATGTGGTTAGGTGAAAGAATGAAAAATGTTGCCTTTCTTGTAGGTATTTGTTCTGATGAAATGGTAAAAGGTAATTCTATCATCCCCACGTGATATAGCTATTTTCAATATTTCAATAAGATTTATCAAAGCAATTTGGATTGAAATTGAAATGTTTTTTAATCATTCTTCGTCCAAAAGGGAAAGACCAGTCATGGCTGAGTCCCATCCTCCGAGCTGTTTCTTTGGAGAATTATTGGTTTTGATGGCAGACATGATCTTTCGATGTGTACAGATGTTGATGGCCTATCAGGACTATTTCAGGAGACCTAATTCACCCTGTGACCCAGAGATGTCCTTGTGAAGCATAGGGTTTTCTTGAAAACATAGCGCCAACGTGGGGGGTGATGCTAAGACCCTGTTCCAGTAATAAGTACACAACAAAACAAAGTGGTTTCCGAGAGTCCGTGGTCCAGAACATAGACTCGTTACACTTAACCTTTAGACCCACCCACACAAGTCAATAATGATTTTCCAGCGTTTCAGTCTTTGCCAGTAAATTCAAAACACCTGGAAAAAGTATGGACCGCGAACTCAATTTGCCATTGCTCTCATGAATGACAGCCAGAGCAAAGCTCCTGAGGTTTGAAATAACTTGTGGAGAAATCCTTCTGGCTTTTCAAGTCCGGTATTAGTGACCCATGGTCCGACTTTACGACTAGGTCAGTTCACTTAGCTGACCATATCATTGATGACAGTAACGCTAAGAGGAAGGAGGAGATTTCCGATTGAGCCAAGCAGCTTGAGTGATGGCTGCCCACTGGACGCTTACGCTAAGGAGCCGTCTAACAGATGAGTATCGGTGGTCACACATCCAAGATAAATTGTAAATGGTTCGATGAACGCACCAGAAATAGTCTTACTGAAAAAGAATCCAGATATGTATTCATATGGAAGATGAAATGAAATATCTGGTATTTTTGTGCATGTTATAGGGAAAATAGCCTCGGTGGTATCTCCTTGTATGTTTATGTATATGTGTCTGTAGTTCTCTAAATACTCTAATTGAATGTTGTTCCTTTAGAGTTGTGAAACGCTTCATCTATTTATCTTCATACTTAGGATATGGGCAATTCCTCTTTGGAAATTTTCTTCAGAGTTCATACTTGGGTCCGTTTTTGAAATCGAGATATCATTTACAGAATATAAAATGCATGACTTTTTAGCGTACATCTCTATGAGTTTAGATAATGTATACATTTGTGTAACTGCCACCACAATTATGATATAGAACATTTTCATCTTTCCCCAAAGTTCTCTCATTTTAGCACGTTTTTGACTATTACTTTTGTTTGGTGGTAACTGCTTTAGTGGATTTGACTTTTGTAGGAATTGAAAAAACATAGGGAACTAAGTCCAGTGGCTAAGTGGTTGGAGATCAACAAGATGTGACTATAAAATCGTGGCATCTGTTTTCTGATGAGGCTTGTAAACTGGTTCTGACGGTTATTTCAAAGTTGAGCTCCACAAACATTTTGAGCAATGGGTTGGATATACTGTGTAATAAACCCTGGTATTGTCTCCCAGTGTGGCCACTATTATGAAGAACAACACTTATTTGGTTCCTTAATAGACCCCTGGTATTTATAGACTGAACATTTTGTGTATTTTGAAAAACCCAAAAGATCTGAGACAGGAAGAAATTTGTAATTCTGCCAAGGCACAAGTTTGAGTCTCGACTTTATGAGCTGGATGGGTACAAGAGTAAGTGGGTTCACTAGTGAGTGAGCCAAGCCCCCTGCAAATCACCCCAGCTGCAAAAAACTGACCATTGTAAAGATCTCTTCCAAGTCTGAATGAGGGAATTTTCATAGAGTGATAGAAGCATGGTGTCTTTGTGAGAAACAGCTCCCCAAAGAAAGTTAAAAGTAGTATTGGAGATGGAAGTGAAGAGGGCTAGAAAGTAGTTTTTCTTAACCAGTAGAATGGAGGTGTTGACTGCCATTAATGAATTTACTCTATGAAAAAAAAAAATTAAATAATTTCAGAGAATAATTGGGGTAATGCAAAAAATAATTCTTTAAGAGAGAAACAAGTCAATAGGGATCGAAGAGACCCCTTAGATTTTCAGTCATATTTATATTAGTATGAAGTACAAGGCAAATTATATGCTATTGTATTTCTGAATTTGGCGATTCATGAAGATTGAGGCTTTCTTCTGTAGGCTCTGTTGTGTTAGTTTAGATACCAGCATCATTAAATATAGTTATATCTGGTGTGTCCAAGAATATGGGGGAAGTTGACATTTGAAATAGAATCTATTGCACTAGGGATGAAGAGAGTCCTTTGAGTACTTTCAGTAGATTAGTGTACAATCACTGGATTGGTAGTTGATCGACAGAGGCCCAGTAGGCTGGTGGTGAGTTGGAGCTGCAGTGCCATTTAAATCGCTCAGAGGGTGGGGGAGTGTTTATAACTGGGGGAGATCATTCAAAGGGGGTGGAGGCTCATGGCTGTCCTTTTGAGAACTAGAGAGGAAAACTGATATATGAAGAGATTGCAAACTAACCCCAAGGTCCTTAAAACATAGATATAGATTCTAAGGCTGCCTTAGCATTAGTATGACAGTTTCTAGTGAATAGTGTAAACCCGAGATGTAGATTCTTATTTTCTCAGTGATCATGGGAAATTCCACGTCTTTATCTGGGAACTGGAAATAATAGAGTAATTCAGATGTTGGACTGCCTACTATGTGCGAGGTACCCTTCTAGGCCTCTAGAAATAGAATGAAAAGGCATAGGCTCTGCTCATAAGGCACTTCTAATAGTGAGAAGACAGACATGAATGTGAACCACGAGAATTCCATGAAATTTGCTGTAATGAAGATAGGTACCAGGCACAATTAGAACCCGGGAGAACAAGCCCATAAGTCTACCGCAAGATAATAATACTTAGACTCATCTATCCCATGATTGACCTTTTCCCCTCATTTGGAGAAAAACAAAATGATATTAAGGCCCTGAGCAATTAAATAACTTTCCTCGTCATCTGTCATCTAAACTGCTTGGGCATCCTAATCTCCCTTTTGCTTACTAATCTCTTGATTCTCTGGTCCATTCTTAAAACCACTGCTCCGTTTTCCTTTTAAAACTCTGAGGGTATCTTTATTGCCTGCAGAGTAAGTCCAGAGCCCCTGCCACGACTTCAGAGCCACGATTTCCTTTCTTCCCACTACGCTCCTCCACAAACTGAGCTTCAGTACCCTGCCCGATCTCCTGCCTTAGCGTGCAGCCAGCATTTCCTGCTTCCAGCTTTTGCTCATGTTCTTCTTTCTTGCCCAGCTTCTTTCCACCTATCAAAAACAATGCGTGCATTCAAAGCTCAGCTCAAATGTTACCTGGTCCAAGAAGCCTGCTCTGATTCTCCCAGTTCAATTTAATTATTGATTCCTTGCGTCTCCACGATGCCCATTTGCAGACAACTTCTATGACAACGGTCGCATTGTGCTTTGATTATGCGTAGCGTTTATAGTTCTAGGTCTTTCATTAAATTCTAAATCTCTGAAAGACTTTGGCAGGGACTGCATCCCTCATAACCCATTGACCTCAGAGCCCAGAGTTAATAAATAAACCCTCATCCAATGCTGTTGAATACTGCCCAAGGTCAGATGTTAGTGGAAGATCCAAGTCTAAAAACCTGGTTCATCTGATCTATATCAAGATTTTAGGAACTCCAAGACATTACCTAGCAGGTATCCACTCCATCAGTTGTTTCATCTTGCAGAAACTTCTTTGTGAGTCCGTGGTGCAGAATCACCAGTGTTGTCATGGCTCCTGAAATTTCAGGGGCAGCCAGGTTGAGGGGTAGTCGGGATGGATGTGTTTCTGTTGAGCATAATTTCCCCATCTACTGTACGCCCTATGAATATTTGAAGGGGAGTCTGAAAGCTGTCTCCTATGAGGGCAGTTAAGTTGAAATGCCAGAAGTAAAGATTAAGGAATATTAACATAAAATCTGTATTGTGAATTCTTTTACATAAATATGTTACCATTGTAGGGAGAAGTGGTGTCAGGGAGCTTTTCATATGTCTACATTTTAATACCCAAATGAAAAGTTTGTTATAAATTATGAAATGTGGAAATTCTTCATCCTTATAAAGGTCCTTGACAAAAGAATGTGCTGAAAGGAGATACTGTGTGTGTGTGTTCATTTTTCCAAGTATAATTTTCTGATGCAAAAATGTGGGACAGCAGAAGGGAGTAGAGGTGAAGTGAGGGGTGACTGCCTTAGTCTTTGGTATTTTAAACCAACCTCTCTCTCTCATCCATCTATCTGTCTATCTATCTATCTATCTATCTATCCATCTATCTATCTAAATTGTGTTGTGGGAATCATGTACAAGTTTCTGGTCAACCCAGCATTATCAACACAGTGGGAGGTCTGGAAAGAGGAAGGGGATTGCAGACCGTCCCTCCCTTAACACTGCAAACTTCCTCTGCTGGTCAGGGAAGGATCCGAGTTGTTATCATATTATCATGATCCGTGCTGCAGGTTCATGAGCTTTCACCTGAGGTCTTCCATTTACCAGCTGTCTGGCCCTGCTCCCTCCCCCTCCCTCCTCACCCTGGCTCGGGCCACCCAGCATCCTTTACCTGTTTCTCTTGCCATCTGGTCTGGTTTACAGTCTCAATGCTACTGGGCAGGTCTGGGGCTACACACTGGTCGGCTTGCTTCCTCAGAACAGGAAAATGCTGGTAAATGAAAGCATCAGTAGCCTTCTTGTTCTCCACTCTTCAACAGAAAGGATTTGTTTTCTGTAATCCCCACAACCACTAAAGTATTTGAAAATGAGCACATTTAAACAGTCATCTTTGGTGGAAAAATTCCTACCAAGAGGTAGTAGTTAAGCACCAGCCTCTGAAGTGGCACTGTAGGATTTCAAGCCCCTTTGTCTCTCAAGGGGGCAGGTCTTTGACCTCTATGTGCCTTAGTGTCCTCATCTGTGAAATGGGGGTAATAAACCCCACTTCACAGGGAATTTGTGAGGATTAAGCAAGTTAACATAGATAAAGCACTTAGAAGAATGTCTAGCCCATAATAAACTCTATATAAATATCAAGCCACTGTTACTGTAAGAATGGTTTTGCCTGGTGCTCAAGAATTCAGTTTATGCTAATTGAAATGAATTATTAAGAGGGATTAGCAGCCTTCTTGACCAGAGGAGACTGAGGCACTGAGCAGAAGCAGCTAGCTCATGGAGGTCAGGTGGAGTCCGTAGTATTGCTTGACTTAAAATGTGTATAAACTCGTCATGGGCCTCTGCCCACCCTCTGCGTATTCTTAAGGAAACATAGACACCCAAATGTGACTCTAAAATCAGATGGAGCCGTGGGGGTGTGTCCGTTGGGAAAGAGAAGTTGAGCTTAGATGAAAGTATAGCAAGAAAATAAATAGAGCAGTGAATCCTGAATGCAGTTCAGGGCCGGCCAAGAGGCAGGGAGGCTGCATTCCCCTTTGCCCAGGTGTTTGAAAAAATCTTCTCCAAACCTGTGCCAACCAGAATTTAGTCCTGCAGACACTGTGATTTTGCCATTTGCTTGCATCTGTGTTTTGCTAAAAGCTTTCAGTTTTAGGTGCCCTCCAGAACTCTTCAGACCTGGCAGGGACAGCCTATCTCTTGCTGTCTTCTGCAAGCAACCTCAGGACAGCAGATTTCATTTGGGAAACTGCTGGGGATGAAGAATTGCCCGTGTGTGTGTGTGTGTGTGTGTGTGTGTGTGTGTCCCTTATAAAGGAAACCAACTTGATATTTTTTCATGTTATGTTTAAAGAGGCATGTACTCTAGGCTCTGCAGGAAGATAGAGTAAGATTGTACTGTTTTAATGCCAGCTTATTTCTCAATCCCTTTTCCTTCTTTTGTTTCCCAAGTGCTACCAACAGGAAGGGCACAAACGCAGAGACAGAAAGGTGACCTCAGGGAAAGAACTGTGTATTTAACAGGGGTGACTGCTTTCACTGAGACCTCTAAGTGTCTCCTGTCCATCTCCTTCTCTCCTTCACCTCTTACTCACTAGTGAAGAATCCCCAAATATCTGTGAAGGTTCCCTAATAGAGTTCTTTTCCATTGCTGCTGTATATTTTTGTCTATTTGTGTTTTATTTCTGACGGAAAATATAAGGATTTTTTTTTTTGGTTTTGCTCTTAAATTAAGTATAATTATTTCCAATAGTTAAAAATGGCATGAATAGTCATTTGTTTACCAGATAGATCTATGTCTACATCTATTTCCATGTCCATGTTCATTCTATACATAGCCCTCAGATAGAACTTGTATTCTTCACATCTCTTTTTTAATGTCTTCATGCAGCAGAGCTAGTGCACTTGATGAGTGGCGAGTCAAGAGGTCTCTGTCAAAATCTTTCAAGAAAACTGGATATTGTGAATACTTTGTCTTTCATGATGAATTTTTTTGTCACTGTTAAAGCCTTAGCCAGTCTTCTGGTTAATGTAAAAATGTCTGTTTTTTAAAAAAAAAAAAAGGGCTCCAATTTAGTGATAATAAGGTTACCCATCTGACTCTGTTAGAAACTGATCACCAGCCAGAAATCTCTAGTTAATGTGAAGATTAGCTGGCAGTCATCAGGCACTGGTAAGAAACATCCAGGATAGTAAAAGGCTTTCCTATGGCTAACAGATTCATCCACAGGAGTGGTAAGCCCATCCCATTAATAATCCTGTCAAGCTAGAGACAAACCTAGTGAATTTAAATGCATCTTAGGAAAAGGAGAGGCAGGGACAGATTCTGCCTGTTTTACCTTTGATGAGCTGACTTCCACCATTTTTCTAACATGAAAAATCCTTGCATGTTTCTAGTTGCTAACATCTGGCAAACGGCAGGGTGTATGTATACTGTGCTGTGTTTTGCATGTGTTATAACCTAGTGCGTTCATCCTAAACGGGGTACTCAGTAAAGAGAGAATTTTAAAAGTTCAAGAATTATGAAGACTTGACAACATATATTTTCAAAGAGTTAATAGGCACACAGGGTACACAATTCCAAAGACACAAAGTGAGCAGGATGGGAGCGAGAAGGAAGACTTGATTTGAAGCAGTGTTTTTCCGCTGATTTGTTTCAAGCAGTATTTTTTCACGTCGGCTGCTCTGACAAAATCGTTTGCACTTGGGGTGGTGGGCAAGTGGTGGCGGCTTTTTGTTTGCTTGGTTTTGGCTTTTGTTGATGCATAAAGACACGAGTGTAGTCCTGATGCAAATGTTTTTCTTCAACTTAATGACATTACTTGGCCAGATATTTTTCGCCAGTATCCTCCCTTCCCCCATCCTGTGAGCTGAAGCCTTCTTTGCTTTTGTGTTCTTCTAAGAAGCTCACTGGCAATAAGCAGGTGTACATGGTTAAAAATATGAAATAGTTAAATAAAGAATCTCAGGTAGACTAAAAGTGGAATGAAGGAATGATATGTTAGAAAGAGTTTTACATGTTAAATATGTAAAAAACACAACTATGTTATAACTTTTTGTTAAAAATGCAGTTTTCTCATTCCAGTATCCTTTTAATATAAAATAGTTTTTTAATTTGAAGCAAATCATTTCGGATATAGGGGAGGAAATAAAGACATTAAGCTGCCTTTAGTCTCAGAAGTAGTGGTAGGGAACAATAAAAACCACAGTGATGGTAATTTCAGCCTTTTCTGCAGATCCACAGGCCACAGAGGCCCACTGAGCTGTGGCTTGTAGTTCATGAAAGGAAGAGCTTAGAATGATCCAGAAACAAAAACTCACAAGGTCATATAGAAGAATTCCGAACTTTCAGCATGTTTGTGTCATTAAAATCCAAATGGCTTACTTTGTAAGATTTTGTGGTGATTATACAGATTGCGAGATTGTCATTAAAAAAAAAAAAGAAACTAGCAGGGAGTTATTTTTGGTTTATAGAGACACAAGGGCTTATGGACTTCTTTGGTAACAAAGTAAAAACATTTTAATAAACAAGCTATTTTGGAATGATGGAATATTTTTAGTCCTTTTTAGATTATTAACGTTTAATTATGAAAACAACAGTGTTTTATGTCTTCAGGGTCACTTGTTATCGTGTACCAGAGCTGATTCTTACAGGTTTGTGATTATGCACATTTCTTTCTAGTTTTTTGGTTCAGTAAAGTCAGGTTGGTACTTGAAATCGGCCACAGTGGTTGTATTTACACCATAAACATTGGCAAAAGCTACATACCAGGGCTTTTTTTTTTTTTTTTTTCCTGGAGAGCTGGTTATTAAATATTTATCAGCATATCACTGGATATAAAGCCTGAGTTGCATAAATCAAGTTATGGGAGAAATCCAAAATAAGTAGAACCATGGTTTGGAATTCAAAAATGTATTAAAGGGGTAAACAACCTAGTGGAGGAGAAATGTGGCATTTGTGGCAGTTACCACAATATTTTCCACAAGTTGTAAGAAATATGTTTTTCTGTTATTCAAAGTAGCTGCTGGCCTCGTCTTACCATTTTGGATGGAATAACATGAATCGTATCTTCATCAAGTGAATATCATCCACAGGACAGGGAGTCTTTCCTCCTGCAACAGTCCCCCTTGTGGAAGACAGCTAAGATCCAGCTCTGAAAATAATATGGTGCTTCTGGGGAAGCTCTAACAGTTACATGACATTTTTTCCCTTAACCTCAAAATATTAATAGCTCTAATAGCTAGTATTTTATAAATATATTGTAGAATGTGAAGTATGAGGAGACATAGAGTCAAAATAATAAAAATCAGATCTGTGCACACCACCCCTCCACCCTGCCACTTGCCCATTTTCCCTGATGCTGGGGCACTTTGAACAAGAATAAAGAGTTACTTCTATTATCGGGATTCTCTGAGCTAATGGACAATCTGACCCCTGGTATAATGCCATTCTACTAATGTATTTCAAATTTTTGACACAAGGGATGATTGGCCAAGGAAAATAGAAAATGTATATCTGTTTTGCTGGCAACTGCTTCATGCAGACTTCTCGTTGTCAGTCATGTAGTCAAGATATTGTGGTATTGCTTCTGGCCAGGAGCAGTTACTCACCCAAGTACTATTCCTTACACCCTTGCTACTCAAAGTGTGGTCCGTGGACCAGCAGTTTTGGCACCCATCAGGAGCTTGCTACAAACACAGAATCATGGGAGCCATTCTAGACCTACCGAATCAGAATGTGATTCGCAAGATCCCCAGGTGATTTGTATGAACGTAAACTTTAGGACACGCTGCCTCACCTGTTCACTATCTGAAGAGCTCTTTGCTCTTTGAAAGAAATGGTAGGTTTAAGACACACAGAGAAACAAACTGGAAGTTTGGATAAATGACCGAAGAATCAATTTTATTCATGGTATTTTCTTTCCCTTCACCTGCCTCTAGTCTCCCATTACAAACTTATTTGCAGAGGTTAAAAAAAAAAAGAAGCACAGCCGTATCCCCAGTATAGAGAGAGAATAACCTGGAATTTCCAAAGGGAACCATATTTTTTGGACTATTCAACTATTTCTAAACCTTGATTTTACATGGTAACCTGCTAAAGTTGAAGCCTCACATTAAATAACAGTTCTTTCTCATTCCTTCCTCTTCCCTCTTTCTTAATTTTTAAAATTAAAGCATTTATTTTAGAACAGTTTCAGATTTACAGAAAAGTTGCAAAGATAGTACAGAGAGTTCCCATTTACTTCATGCTCATCCATCTCTCTTGATTTTTGACCAGAGTTGTATTTACTTCTCCCTGATTGGCAGAGTTTCCTGGCTAAGGAAGCAAAGTTACAGCACCTAACACAAATAGTATTTGATTAAGACTAATTACAGTGCTGTCACATAAAAAGGGGAGAAAAGAAAGCTGGCTTTTTCCACCAGCAATGAAATAACCTGCTGTCTATCTACTGACTTAATAGCTTTAATTGCCAGAACATAATGAAGATCTGGTGAATGTGTTTGAACATATCAGCAGGCACCAAATATTTCAATGAGATCAAGTTGTATAACTAGATGTGCTCTAACTCGAGCTGAAATCCCTGTGACAAAGTAAGCTTTGTAGCCTAAAAGGCAACAGCTGTTGGGAGAGGCCCTCTGTTATGATGATTTGAGTTATTAACACTCTCTGAACTAAGAAAGTTTTAGGTTTAACATGGCTGCCTTAGATGAGCAATAACCCTATTCTATGTCTGGCTTCTTAGTTTGATGAATTAGGTCAGGAGTGTATTTACACTTTCTTTGGAGACTCATCCTGTTTCCCATTTATTGAGAACTTTTTTCCCAAAGAGACAGCAAAAATGGGCATTTCCTTTAACAGACTTGGTTAGTATATTTCAGATCATCAGTAAGAGTCATACATCATAGCAACCATTCTTCCACATTTTATTGACTTCTACTTTCTTGTTCTTAGGAACGTAGAACCAGAAATTAAGGCACGTATAAGACGGTCTAGGGGATTCCCTGGCAGTCCAGTGGTTAGGAATCCATGCTTTCACTGCTGAGGGCCCGGGTTCAATCCCTGGTCAGGGAACTAAGATCCCACAAGCCATGTGGTGCAGCCAAAAAAAAAAAAAAAAGACAGTCTACTTCCAGGAAGCCAGACCAGGAAGTGAATCTAACAAATGATTTTGAAAAAGGGGGTCCCAGGATGGGCCCATCTGGGGACCTTGCAAAGACAATCACATCTGACTGGTTCCTCCCTACCCTGTTCAAATACTCAGTACCTGCTTCAGGACAATCCAATGGAGGGTTGTCTGTTGGTTGTTAAGTATGTATACCCTTGAGCTTTCTGAAAATCGAGTTCAAGTGAAAAGAACCCTTTTCGTGGAACAGTAAAAATAATTCCTCTCCCATTTAGTAATCATTGAATTCCTCAGAGGAATTCAAACTCTTTACCAACAAAGGACCCAGCCAAAATTCTCAAAAGAAGGTAAAGGTAGGTAGTGTGGTTTTCTTAACTTTCAGAAACAGAGACATGAAATTGCAGAGTAAGAAGTAAACCCAGCTTAGCGGCCCGCAGTAACTTTGGTCCCAGAGACGACCTTTTTCGGGAGGACGGCCGTTGTTAGGGTGCAGGGCAACGAAGAGGTGACAGTTGCTGTCTGTTACCTTGCAACCCCAGCTCTGTTGCTGGACTGCGCTTAGTGACTTAGCTGCTCTCTAAGAAGTCTCCATGTCTGCAACAGACCTGTCTCCTGGGTGACTCCTAGGTAACTGCTGGACTGAGCCGCGGGGACTTGAGTAAAAGGGTTTGGGCTGGGGGGGAATCTCCCCCATTTCTTTTCCTCTTCCTTCTTCCCCAACCAGGATTTCCTGATCTGTTTGCCTCCAGCATTTCCTCACAGGCCCTGAAAGGCTGTAGCTCCCGTGAAGCTGCTGAGGGACTAAGCAAGCTGCTTGCGCTGATGTTCACGTGTGCAGAAAGCTTAGCGTGTCAGGAGGACCACAGGAAGGGGCAGAAGACTGAGGGTTTGGCTTTTCAAGTTCCTGCTGTTAATTTTTTTTTTTTTTTCATTTGCCTTTGCCTCTTCTACTACCTCTTTGAGGCTGAAGAGGCCCAAAGTGAAGTCTGTCCTAATTTTAAACTTGCCTCTGTGACTGCCCTGTAATTTTCATTCCACAGCCTAAATTGGAACATGTCTCCGTAGGCTGGGCTCAGAGCATCTCTTTCTGTGAAGCTTCAACAAACTACCCTTGATAGAGCAGAGGAATTTCAGCATAAAAATCCAGGATTCAGTCTTTGTCAGATGACCACCTTGGGAAGAGCTTTGTCCAGTTCTAGAAGGTAGTGGGCGAGGAGGGTAAATATACCCATTGGCTACAGCCGGTCATCTCTTAAGACAGATGCATTTCAACAGATGCCCACAGGACAATCTGTTTATATTCCTTCTTTGACATGAGGAAGCGTGACAAAATTTTTACTGCCATCATCTGACTCAGATTCTTTGTGTGTGTACTTCCAAGATTAGAGCTGTGACTGTGACCAAGAAGATCATGTAACTCTCATTTTCTGTGGGACCCAACTCCTTATCTTCCTTCCCTCACGTAGGCCTCCTGAAGTGACCTCAGACCACTGTGAGCTTTCTTTTCCTCTGAATTTCTAGGACGAGCATAACTTGGATCTCTGTGGTTCCCTCCAGCTAAATGATACTCTCTGTTTTCCGTTTTGTATGTGTCCATTACCTGTCAGGCGTGGGGTGAGACATATAACACAATCTCAGTGAATGATGCTTCAATTAAGTAATTATTACCCACTATAATGATCTAAGAGTCAAGAATTTTCTTAGCATTTTAATCAGGGGTACTAATGGCCTTAAAACGTTCTTCCATTAGAAAGATGGAATATTTATTCTTTCTGTACATATATCTGCCCTACAAACAGAAGATAGATTTCTATTTACCTAGGAGCATGGAAGAAATCAGCAGTCATCATCCTAGTTTTTTGTTCAATGACAGTCAATGTTTTGCCAGATTAGTCCATTACAAGTAACTGTTCATTTCCTTCAGGACCCAGATTGCCTTAGAAACTTCAATCCCTGCCAACAGCTGAGGCCAAAAAGGCTCCGACAATAATGAAAACTACTGCTGGCCACTTAGTTTTTTAATTCCATGAGCACACTTGAACTCCGACCTTGATGATGGCCACCTTCCTTTCTGCCGTAGAGTGGTACCCAATATGAAGGAGATACGTCTTGAATCCTATTCCTGCTATGGAGGCCTCAGAAGAAGGATTTCAACCTGGAAGCAGCCCCACAACCTGAATCCCCTTGGATGCAGTCTCAAGAGGGCTAGGAAAGGCCCATGCTCTGGGCATCCTCGATCTTTGGGCTACCTGGTTTGTACCGGTGGATGTCAGAAACTGTGGAGACCCTGAGATTTTACCCTATTTACAGTCTACCCAGTTGGCTGCCTCTCTTCATATAGGCGATTTTGTTAAAATGCTTTTGTTCTGCTGGAAAAGACGTACCGGTGAAACACATGTGGTTGGTGCGCTCAGATGGTTATCTTCTGGGGCCCAAAAGACCAAGCTCTTTCGTTCAGTCCCCGCAGAGACTTGTTAGCTCCACCTAGGGAAAAAAATGGTCTAAGAACGGTGAATTCCAGCTCCCATGCAGGATAGCCATCTTACAAAAGTGTGCCACTGGTCCCAAGAGAAATCAATAGAGGATGATGGATGTGCTGGCATGAATCCAACACGACTGCAAGACAGACAATGCGAGCACAGCTCTACAGAGTAATTAGTATCATTGTCATATACGTGGAGGACAACAGAGTGTTATTATCACTGTGCTCCTGATCCTAATAGTTTTTCAGAGCCCCAAGGGGTTAGGTGCTTTAGCCACGTTGGAAAAATGGAGGAGGAGCCCTATTGGCTACAAACCTAGCACAGACCTGAGTGTGATGATAGACATTGACTCACCTATGGTTCTGCCATCAGGTGACTCTCTTGACGTGGCCCAAACTTTGTCAGATCCACTTCTTCTACTCTTCCTGTTTGTCCTGCTTATGTGCTATCTCTTCCACGAAGTATTCCTCAGTCCTTCCCCTGCCTGAAGAAGTCTGCTTTTCCTTTGAGTCAGGTTGGTACTCTTTGGCAGTGCAATTCCCTCCCTTAACATTTTAGCTGTGTGTACACTTTATGTCTCATCTTTCCTGCTACGCTAGAAAGTCCCTGAGAGTAGAAATGCTGCCATATGCACGCATGTATTCTCCACATTGTCATTGGTACAGAGATCACACCCAATAAATATGTAGTGAAAGAATAAATGGTTGAGCAATGACAGAATACAGACATAGGCAGAGCATCTCTAGACTATCAGTGGTAGAGGCATATCTAAGCTCTGTCGACAGAAAAGGGTCCACAGGCACAGCTACCAACCGGCAGAGTAGTCAGAAATACAAATGAGAGGAAACAGACAAATGAAGACACTGACAGATGAAGAGTCGTAACATCATTTGACTCCTTCCACTGTGTCTGGTCTCCTCACAGAAGCTTTTCTCTTCATTTTGTTTCTGAGATCGGGGTTGGGTATTGTTTGTGGAATTCACTCAGGAAAACTTCGTAATTTTCCAACATAGTTAATATTCAGATATGAAAAATCTCTTACAGTTTAAATGGTGAATAGATGCTAATTTATACATATATACTTATGCTCAGAATGCCTAATTAATGATCTTCCGTGTCAGTCATGGGTATGTTAATGAGCTTCTTTTGCTCCTGTGTCATAATTGCATTGCGCCTCTCTAGCTTGAGGTTGGGAGAACATTTTAGCTGTGGGTTATGCAAATGACGCAAAATAACAACAAAACAACTAAAAATTATTCAGTGATTCATAAGTTTAGGGAATGTGGAAGTATATGATCATAACAATTTAGTGTGAGTAGATGTAAAGACAGCCCAAAAAAAAAAAAAAAAAAAGGGATCAGCTACTTTCGTAGTAACTCCATTTGCTGAGTTAAAAAAAAGGTTTGCTTGGTGTGCAGGACTATCTTTCTTTGGTCCAAACAGTCAATTCACCATCTTTTTTACCCTAAGGACAAAAAGGCTCTGTGATAAAGGGAACTCTATCAATAGGTTTTATCCTATATTTAGATCTGTTCTATTTCTCAGAACCCAGAAGTGCCAGCTTCTACCTACCTTCCATAGTCTTTCTTTTCTCTGCCTTATTATTGTATTTGATTTCTTCCCCAAACTCTGGCATATTTTTCAGCCAGAAACCTTCCCACTTTAATCTGGCATAGTCAGGTTGGACTTGATTCCTGACGTTTCACTTTTTGGCTCTGTGACTTTAGGCAACTTAATTGACCTCTCTGAGCCTCTGTTTCTTCACCTGTAAATGGGGAATGAATACCAGTTGTTAGAAAAGATATGAAAATGAAGCGAGTTAAAGTGTCTGAAGCCCATTGCAAGGCACGTAGCAGGTGATAGGATTGCCCCTGTTTTCCCTCCCTTTTTCTATCCCTCCCTGATAAATGCAGTGGTTAAGACTGCAGCATCTAGAGCTAGACTGTCTGGGTTGTTGTTTTTTGTGGGTTTTTTTTTTTTTTTGGTTATCTTTTTATTTTATTTTATTTTTTAACTTTTTATTTTGTATTGGAGTACAGTTGATTGACAATGTTGTGTTAGTTTCTGGTGTACAACAAAGTGATTCAGTTATACATATACATGTGTCTATTCTTTTTCATATTCTTTTCTCCATCAGGTTGTTACAGAATATTGAGCAGAGTTCCCTGTGCCATACAGTAGGTCCTTGTTGGTTATCCATTTTACATATAGCAGTGTACACATGTCCTGGTTCCGCCATATCCCAGTTCTGTTCTGGGACCTCAGACAAGTTACTTAGCCTTGCTGTGACTCAGTTTCTCGGTATTTAAAATGTCAGTGCTTGGCATTTAGTAAGTGCTCAAAAAAAGGCAGCTGTTATTATCTGAGAATCCAAGCAGCTGGGTGACAACAGCCCTCTGCAGATCTGTTTGTCGATCGGTGTCATCTGCTGTCAGGGTCAGGAAGCCCTTCTCCTGGGTTAGAAGCAGAGTGCCTCGGCCCTTTGTCAGGGACAGCAGGGCACACAGACGCTGGCCCTGCTTCTAGATCTTCTCTGTGTGGAGGCCATCTCCTCCGTTTCCCCTCTCCTCTACGGAGAAATCTGTCTTCTTTGTGAGAGTAACACAAGCATAGATTTGTACTACCCCTCCTGAATATACATGGCTCTCCCTGCCTCCCTGTGCAGGGGTGGAGTCTGGAATGCCCAAGCTCTCTGTTCCTCCCCTGTGTTCTCCCTCCCGCCTCCCCTCTGACAGGCTGTGGGAGGAATGAAGGGCTTTGTGCCAAACCTTTCACTTGGGGCCTCTATTTTTCCTTTCTTTTTATGCCAAAGGCAAAATAGTTGAGTTTGCTTTTGCTGGAAGTGAGGCTTCTGAAACCATTCAGCTAGCCCTGACATTTTTAAGATAACAAATTATTCTCCAAGTGGTATCAGAATGTGACTTTTCATGATCCTGATCTATAAGTGGAATGTATTGCTTGGCATTTTAAGAATGATGAAGCCGTGAATTCTAATAACTGATCCCCCAAAAAGCAGTCAAATTTAGCCCCTTAAGTTCTCCAGATATACCCACCGCAGCAAGGCTAGCACTTCACATCTAGGGTTGTGATTTACAGATTTCAAAATGCTTTCAGAAAAATTCATTTGATGCTCACATATCCCTGGTTGGTAAACATGCCAGAATACATTATTCCCATTGTACAGTTAAAAAACCGAAACAAAGCAAACAGTCAAACAAAAAACCCTAAGCTCAGAAAGATTAGGTGACTTGTTTACTAATTACATTGATAGGAAGTCCAGTGTCCTGACTGGAACTCAGAGATTTTAGACCGGTAGCCTTGGTGAATCAGAAAAGGCAAGATCATCTTGCAGTAACCGGTTGTACCTGCCCCCCTCATCCCACTGGCTTAACACAACAAATATTGCTCCTGCCACATTTCCAACTCGAAGTTCGTGGGAGAAGGGTGCGGAGGCTCTGCTCCGCCTGGTCACTCAGGGATCCAGGCTGACAGAGGTTCCACCATCTTTTGACACTGCCATCTCCATATGTGACCTCAAGGTTTGCTGCAGCAGCAGAAGAAAAGGTGGAGAATTCACGGGGTTTTTTTTTCTGCTTATAGCCTATTGGCCAGACTATCTGCATGGCCCCAGATTAACCACATGGGAGCCTGGGAAATCCTCCCATACACTCAGAAAAGGAGGAAAGCCAGCTCTGATGAGGCCCAGAAATCTCTACTGCAGGCTTTTAGGTGGTCCATTTAAAGACACTCTGCAGTACAGGGGGCCCATTTGGAATTAAGGATGCTTTATAATAAATATTGTAACAGGGACATTTTTTTCATTTGTTTGAGAAGGATGGAAAGAGATAAAACAAATTTAAACAGCACCTGATGTATGAGGTAGTTGCCAAAAAGAAAAGGGAAATAATTTGTATTCACAATAGGTCATGTTAACATTTCCCTTTGTGTTTGTTTTAAATTTTAGCCTTATTGAGGTATAAGTGACAAATAAAATTGTAAGGTGTTTGATATATGTATACATTGTGAAAGGATTTGATATACATATACATTGTGAAAGGATTCCCCCCATCTAGTTAACTAATATCCATCCCTTCACATCTTTATCTCTTCTTTTTTTTTTTTTTTTTTTGGTGAATATTGTTCCCTTTTTGGACCTGGTAGTTAAAAAATTAGAATGTTCTCCAAAAAGTAAACAGAAAACTTGTGATCTAAATGTACTGATTCTCTCCCTCCTCTCCCCTCTGTTTTATAGAGAAACTTTTAAATTAAAAAAAACTCTTCAAGTTATTCCTTAGGAAATATCAAGGTTTACTCTTAAGATATTTTAGAAAACGCATCGTGTCATTCCAAACAAGTTTTATTAACCACTCAGGTTATTTCCCAGGAAATAAGCATCTCCATGGTTTGTCCTCTCTCTGTTTGGATAATTGATGTATAGGAAAATTGCAATCAGGGATATGAACCAGTTTGACTCTGAGCTACATAGAGGGCTTGGCTGTGGATGGCCTTTTGGTGTGAAAGATTTTAGAATATTCAGAGATAAGGATGGGACCTGTGAGCTGAACAGAAAATAAAATGGTCCAGGGCCAGCTGGACCGCGTGAGATAGTTCTCACGCAAAGTGAATCTCTTGCATCCATCCCCGTTCCATATGGTAATCTGCCACAGAACCAGTTGCTGCCTGAATATCCTTGTGTTTGAATTGCCCTCGCCTCCAGCCAGTGGGCTCACCTACGGAGCTTCCCTGTGGCTCCTACCCTGCTCTGTGCATTCTGGAAGCGGCCGTACTTGTCATGCGTGGAGGATCGGCCCAGTGTGAGCTCCCTACTAAACACCTATCAGCACAGCAGAAATTCTTAGAAAAGCTTTTCCACAGAAACAGAGACGTGTTTTTCACCCCCACCCTTCTCTTTCAAGATGAAGTATTTTTTTGATAAAGTGAATTTTAAAACATAAAATAGGAATCCAAAACACACATGCCAACATGTGTAATTATCATCAGTAATTATCATCATCGTTGGCACTTGTATGTAAATCTCATGACGTGGGGAGTTCAGCCTTTTTCACAGGCATCACCTAGTCTCAACAGACACTTCTGAATTTCACAGGTCAGAAATTTCATTCTCTGTATTCCAGGGAGATAAAAGGTGAAAGCGAAGCGACTTATGCGAGGTGACAGGCAGGACTCACAGACAAATGAGAATGGGGTTTCCCAAGTGTGCCTGGGCACGGGGGTCCACCAACACTTGTTAACAATATGGTTCCCAGGCTGCACCTCAGAACTACTGAATCCAGATTTTCAGGAAAGAGGTCCGGGAATCCTTCTTTTTACCAAGCACTGTGAATATCTTGTGCGACACACAGCAGTAACCCGATCCAGCAGAAGGGACAACTCCTCTCTCATTTCAGCCTCCTGTCACCACTGGAAGGAAAGGAAAGTCTCTAAGGGGATGAGGAAGTTAACCCCAAGAATTCAGATGCACTGTGGGAATAGCAGCTACTTCTGCCCATCCCTGGAATTTTCAAGAAAAGTACAGTTTTATGTATTTTTAAATGTCAACACTTCGTACCACTGGTTTTCAGAAAAGGCCCTGGGGACTAATAGTCGTGTCTGTAAGCATTCTCCAGGTGGTCAGAAAATGGGGTGCTTTCAGAATTTGTGTTTTTTAAATGTAACTTTTGACTGGGTAATAAATGCACAAAGTACAAAATTCAAAATGTGAAAAACAGTATATCGTGGAAGATAAATCTCTTTTCCACCCCTTTTTTTCCTGTCTCCCAGTTCCCTTTCCTAAAAGCAACCACTGTTACCATTTTCTTATGTTTCCTTCTAGTGACATCCCAAGCATATATAAGCGTATGTGAGTGAATATTCTTTTTTAACCCAAATGGTATCCGTGTTTAACATCTATGTCACTGTGTCTAATTAAATTGATACTTTTTCCTCTGATGACGCATTGATTTTGTGCTGTAGCTTTTGTAATAGAGAACGCTAAAATCCCCAGTGGCTTACCACTGAAAGTTCATTTCTGTCTTGTGCAACAGGCCAATGTGGGCATTCAGTGGACAAGCAACGAGCTCCTTCCATCTTGAAGTTTGTCCATGGGTTTTGGAACCTTTTGCTTCCAGCTGATGGGGAAAAGAGAGAGCCTAGAAGATCATGGGGAATCTTGCTGGAGGTTTTTATGGGTCACCCCTGGAAATGGCACACATCATTTCTGCCTACAATCTTTTGGCAAGAACTAAGTCGAATATCTCCATCTAGCTGCAAGGAGAGCTGGGAAATGTAGTTCTTTACTGGGCAACCAATCACCAGTATCCAATCCATACAGGTGAAGGGGGGCACACATCTTTGGTGGACAGCTAGCCATTCTGCCATAGTTTTCATCCCCAAATGTACCTGGCATTTTTTGTAATTACAGTGAGTAGGGTTTTTGATTCTTGGCATGTGGGAGGACAGTAGGGAGGTTGGTAAGGGATTTTTATACCACAGATGTGACCTGTGAGAGTTTGAGAATGACCACTTTATTCAGGAGGCCAAAGAGCAAGTTCAGCTTTTGCCCCTGCTAGTACGTGAGCCCAGGTCCCAGAACTGCCCTACTGCATCTGTCTGTGAACAGGGAAATCCATTGCCCACCTGAACACTATTTGACCTCCTCAAACTAAATGATTTCCCTATTATCTAACCCAGATAGAGCCAAGAATAGAGGGATTCCAGAATCCCCAAATCCTAGTCTACCTATAACACAGTCTAGCAATATTCTTATTGTCCTTTTCAAGATTTAATTTAATGGTCCCTCCCCACGCCCTCCTCTCTTGCTAGGTTTGCTACACAGCAAGTTTCAATTTTGTTTTACTTACAAAACTTTCTTTGCTACTAGAGGGGAAAAAAATGAGCAAAAACAAATCAGCAATATAAAGAACTTTTGTAAGTTAAATGTTGGAGAGGGAGAAGTTCTGAAGCTGCTGGGAACGTCGCAGCCTAACCTCCCTCCCGCCACCTCCTGTCAGTGGTGGAGGGATGGCTCCCTCCTCCACAGCTCTGCCTGCGTCAGCCCCCAGAATAGAAACTTTGAGATGAAGCAGTGATGGAAGGAAAAAGCAGAAGGAGGTGAGCCGCATCCTTTCCCTACCATCCAGCCCGGCCTCTATGAGCCGGTGGCCTTACCGGTGGAGCTCCGGCAGGCAGGGGAGGAAAGAGGCCTCGCGTCCCCCTGGGCATTTCCGCCTGGGTTTTCTCTTCCTTGCTGGTCTGCGTGGCCTGTGTGGTCACGGTTCTCCATGTCAGCACATTCGAAATTGCTGACTGTAAACACTGAAGGCAGCGTGCCTGCTACTGAAGAAGCCACAAGGAAAACAGCTCTGGGCAACCGTGGATGTTCTCCGTGTGACTTCTTCCCGGCTCCCAGCACTGGCCCTTTACCAGGTCCAGGGCTCTGTGGTTTGGGTGGGATGGAGAGAAAGACAGAAGGAGGGGGAAAAAGAAGGAGATCGGTCTTTTGAGATCTTTTCTTAAGGAAGTAAATATTGGTTTTCTGTGGGGTCCTTTCTTTGGGAGCTGGGACAGGAGAGGAATTCGGACAGCTGGAATGGGAGGACTGCCAGCCGTCAAAATAAGAGGATGACAACCAAGCCCACGTGCAGATGGAAGTTGGGAGCCATTGGAGTCCCGAGGGACTTCACCAGATGTTGGGAGGAAATGCTTACCAAAATACCACTGTCAACCAAATCACCTCTTCAAGCCTCTGGGGCTGGCCCAGAGTGGCACCCAAAAGCCACGATGGTGGGTGGTGCCCTTCCCACGGAGCGGGACTTGGCGGGATTCTGAGCTGGGCGGCAGCGGGTCTCTGGGGCCCTGTCTGGGGACTTCCACAGGCCAGGGTGTGTGTCTTTGTAGCCTGTCAAACCACAGCCGTTCACAGAGGGCATGTGGATTAGAATCCTCCATGGTCAAACCAGGAAGAGTGTGTTACCTGGCTCCAGAAAGTGTGTTAGTCAGTGTGCTTGTGCTTAAAATAGCCAGCTTCATCTTTTCTCGTAAGAACCACAATGGGAAATCAGGAAGGAGGCTCTACCTAGAACAATTCGTGACTGCATACCGAGAGCCTTGTATGTAAAAGTGATAGAGGCTGGGTTCTGGGGTGGATGAGTCAGTTCCCCAGAGAAAAAGAACTAAGAGGACAAATATATGTCTATGATATGTATGTGAGGATATAGAGATACATATATCTATGTATCCAATAGGGTATATATGCCAATAGGTGTGTGTGTGTAAATATATATATATATGAAAATAAGAGATATATATGTATACCTTACATATGAGATAGATATATGTACACACATATACATTATATATATTATATATATCACATATATCCTATATGTCAACAACGTGTGGGTATATATGTACATATACATATATAGGGATGTATATATAATACCCACTCACATTAAGGAGGGCAATGCTTTACTCAAAGTCTACTGATTTAAATGTTAATCACATCTAAAGAAATAACCTTCACAGCCACATCTAGACTGGTGCTTAACCAAAGAACTGAGCACCATAGCCTAGTCAATTGACTCATAAAATTAGCCATCACATGGAGAATTTGTACATTGGGAGTGGAACGTTATATTCAGATGATACGTCAAATGATAGAAATTTCTTTAGAGTAAAACATGTTATAAGTCAGGCTGTCTCATTGACATGCTTGCTGGTTTCCTTGTGACAAACTGTACTTGGTGTAATCTCTGATCTTAATGGGCATTCATTGGAAAGAGTTCTTTTTACCTTGATGTCAGAGGAATAGCACATGGGCTAATGCAGAGCACTGAAAAAGTGGGAGTTCAATTCCTGATCCTGCCTCTGTCTTATGATAAGAGCCTGAGAGTAACTAATTTCTACCACCGCTTCTGTACGTTGAGAAGCGTGTCGATAAGGCACAGAGGCTGCATCGCTAGAGGGGAGAGTGCGAACCCTGGGATGAAACTGCCCAGGTTCAGATCCCAGCTCGGGCACTACCGGTGTGTTGTTTAACCCACCCGTGCCTCAGTTTCCTCCTATGTGCAATGGGGATGACACTAATAGTTTCTACCTCTTAGGGCTCTTGTGGTGATTAAATGTATTAACATATGTAAGTGTCTGCACTTACAGACACGTAGTTAGTGCCACATAAATGTTTGCTCTTATAATGATTACTTTCTGGGACTATGAAGAGATAAAGTCTGAGTAGAAGACGGAGATGGTTGAAGAAAAGTTTTTAGAAGTAGAGTATTCATTAGAACTTTGCTCTAATTCAGTCCATGTTTGAGACTACTTTCTGGTGTTGTCCTTTAGGGAATTCCGTTCATAATCCCCTTAGATGAGTTGAAACCAAGGTGGAGCCTCCTTGTATCCAATTCTGCGCTGTAGTTAATAGTGTCATGGTGAATTTCTGGGGTATTAATAATGAGCTAATACAGCTATGAATGTTAAATGTCTTGGAAGCAGTTTCCTGATGAGCAAATAGCAGATGTGGCAATGGCCATAGTCTAATTGCCCGAGAGGCAGTTAAATATAGTTTTAATCCTTTTCCAAGCAGTTATTTGAAAGCTGAAATATTTTCCCCGAAAGCCCTGTCACTTGTTCTTAGATTCCCAAGTGTAGCACAGAATAGAAAGAGCACTTGGGAGTGTGTTTTCTTCCTCTACATCTAATTTATCGCTGTAAATTGTTGGGTTTTCTACATAGGTTTTGTTTTGTATACTTCCATGTATAACTTTTTGGTGTAGAGCAGTGGCTTTTATTGTCCTACAAACTAATACTAGTTACCTATTATTAAGATTTTCTGTGCATCAAGCACCATACTGAAGGCTTTATGTGTATCATCACATGTAATCTTCACAATAATCCAACAAAGAAGGTACCGTTATTATCACTATTTTCCATTGAAGAAACTGAGCGGTTACTCTAAGGGGTAACCCTTAGAGGGGTTACCTTGCTCCAGGTCCACCTGAATTCCAGGTGGCAGGAATACAAAAGCCCAAACACTTACCACAATCCTCTAATGTTCTTTAAGTTCTGTAAATTCACATCAGCCCTACCTTCTGCTAGGGGCTTGGGGGTGTTTTGCAAGGTGTGCGCTCAACTGCTCTCAGGTTTGTAATTGTTTTAGTAAATAGTACTGAGTCCAGTCTGGTGTGTTAGGAAGTGGTCATTTTCATGCTAGTATTGTTGGTGTTTCACTGAGCAGGACTTTCCCTGTGTGCCTGACAGCTAGCCTGTGTATGTAGGTTCTCTGCTGTGGACCAGTTTCATCCCTGGAGGAGATCTGGGGACTGAGACCTAAGCCTTGGGCTCTGGCTAGCTCTCATGTCCATTTGGCAAACAGCACTTCACTACCTTGGGAGGAAGAAGAAAAATGCCATTTAAATAGTTTAAAGCTAGAGGAGGGACAAGGAAGGAATAAAATTGACCCGAGATGTTAAGAAAATCTCCACTGCAAATGAAAAATTAACGTGGTCCAATTTTCATGTGTACTGTCTGTGTATGTTCAGAAAGAGTGATTCTTTTATGCAGCGGTGGTGCTGACATGTCAATGGTGAAAGTTTTACAACAACAGTCAGAGAGGTTGTGCAATGTGGAGAGTCTTCCTCTATATTTAGAATAAAACTTTGTGTTTTTTACTGCCAGGATGTGAGCTTAATTATAGCATGTTGCAACCTTTGCCTTTGTAAAGGGTGGGTGGGTGTGTGTGTGTGTATGTATGTCTGGAGAAGTTCAGGTGCTTTTTTGTTTTCCTTTAAGCATCAGTAGGAGTCGATATATGGTATTTTAAGAAATATGCTATTTCTTGACTCTCAGTGAATTGATAAGCTCCCTGAGGGCAGGAAGCATGTTTTATTCCTCTTTTTGTAGCCCTTACCGTAGTACTTAATATTTGTTTACTTGAATAAAACCAGGGATATCAACTTAGGCTATTTGGAAGGCTTTCATTTTGATTTTTACTTAAGTACTGCACTAATTATTCTACTGGAAATAAATTTTTTCCAGCCCGGAAACTTACATTTTTTAAAAAAAATTTGTAATTATTCATCATATTATCCCCAGAACTAGCAGCTATGTGTTTGGTCTAGTTATTTCTTGACTATTCAGGAATTACCTTTCTGTGTTTGTACATACCTGTGTGTTTAGTGTCAAAGAAAAAAAAAAATACTGCATTGAGATTTTTCACATTGTCAGGCTCATTTCACAGACTGAAAAGTACTTGATTCTGGCCACAAGTCCTTCCTATCAACCATGAAAATTTGCTGAAACCCACGTTCCCTGAGTCTGAAAGAATCAGCCTGGATGGTTTATCTAGAAGAATAATAAATACCACCTTGCCTTTAAAGACTTTAGTGTGAGTCTGGTGCATATATTATCTATAGATTCTGAACGTTAAGATTTTGCCGCACTTTGCACATCGTTAAGTTTTCACTATTGTGTATACTGAATGATTAATTCAAAACACATCAAGATGGAACTAAGAAGGATGAAACCAGCCCACATCTGGGGGTTATATAGTGTTCACAAAGTTTTATTGGTATTTTCCATTCTGATTCTACCATCATACCGTTTGGGGAAACTTAACATTTTCTCATTAGAAGATGTCTGATGCTAAAATAGAATGTAGTTAATCAGGACTGAGGAGATGTGCAGTGCATACACTTATTAGGGAGCAATCCGCTGGCTCCTTATTACAGCTGTTAGTTCCCAGGCAACACCTTCCCCCTTTTTTTTGTTTGTTTCATACAGTGGCTTATTAAAAACCACTGCCTGCTTGAAATGCTTTGGTATGATGTACATGGGTAGGTAGATGAAGCTGTGCTGGTAAAACCGTGACCTAGAGGAATTGAAACATTCTAACAATTGAAATAAAATTTTGTTTTAGTTTTATAAAATATAGGGGAAAATCTGCCTAGGACAAACATTTATTAAATATCTATCTAGTATCAGGCTATCTAAACTCAGTGAAACAAAGTTGGTGAAGCTAAAGTTAACATGATGATTTGTTAACCTTTAAATACCTCCATGCAGTTAAAACTTTGACTTCAAATTATATCTGAAAGAGTGTTGTGGAAGATGCTGTCTTGTCTGTGGTTTAGTTTTAGTATTAAGGATAAATGTTTGACTATTAAAAAAGAGGAATTGGCATCCAGCACTCATCAATCCATAATACCAAGTATGAAACTTCCGGGCTTAAGGATACATCTTTTTAAAAGTGTTTCTTTACAAGGTTTTTGACAAAGTCACATCAGTGTATTGCTGGAAGTCATTCAAACATCTGAATTCTTTTTTTTTTTTTTTTATTTTCTCCCCACTCAGGTCCACAGCATTTTAAAATTTTATTTATTTATTTTTGGTTGTGTTGGGTCTTCGTTTCTGTCCTCTCTAGTTGCGGCAAGCGGGGGCCACTCTTCATCGCGGTGCGCGGGCCTCTCACTATCGCGGCCTCTCTTGTTGCGGAGCACAGGCTCCAGACGCGCAGCCTCAGTAATTGTGGCTCACGGGCCCAGTTGCTCCGTGGCATGTGGGATCTTCCCAGACCAGGGCTCGAACCCGTATCCCCTGCGTTGGCAGGCAGATTCTCAACCACTGCGCCACCAGCAAAGCCTGAATTCTTCAGGAGCAAGTAAAATGATAATTCAAATAATCTGCAGGAATAGAAAGAGTTCTTTGGAATAATTCAGTCTTTAAAAAAAAAAAAATCTGGAATCAGCCATTCTTCCAAGGACCCCTTCTTCATTTTAGTGGAAGATAGTCTTTGGAGGCCACAAACTGGGCCCTAGGGGTGCTCCTTGCTACAGGATTGTCATTGCTCTTAGGCCTTTCAGTTGACAGAGCTAGGAACTGTGTGTGTGTATTTTTTAAGAAAAACTGTCATGGATTTAGACTGATATTTTAAATTCAAATTTAAGATTAAATGATTTTTTACTTAACTTTAAAAAAATTCTTCTGATAAATTCAGGATATGATATGCAAATACTTATTTAAGATGTTTTTATTGAGGTATAATTGACATACAACATTATATTAATTTCAGATGTGCAACATAATGATTTGATATTTGTATATGTTGTGAAATGATCTCCACAATAAGTCTAACTAACATCCATTGCCACACATTACAGTTTCTTTTTCTTGTGATGAGAATTTTTAAGGTCTACTCTCTTAGCAACTTTCAGATATGCAATAGACTATTATTAACTTTAGTCACCATGCTGTGCCCTAAAGGGAGAGTTACTTGCCTTGGAATAATTCAGTCTTAATTGAGAAACTAAAATTTAAAAAGCAGAGAAGCGAAACTCCCCTTAATGGCCCAGGGAAATAAGAAGGAAAAAGGGAAGCCTGGGAGAGTGAATGAAACTGCCCAGAGCCGACCTCAAATCAAAAGTTCCTGGAACTTGCCTTTATCCTTTCCTAGGACTTGGGGTGAGGGAATCCTCCGTTTTTTTAAACTTTTGCCTTTGGGCTGCAACCTAACCTTTAAGTACTATGTTGTATTTCAGACTTTTTGTAGTGAATAATCAACAGATTGTGGATAATCAACAGAAGGGAGCTATTTAGCATATAAAATCTGCTACTGCAAGAAGATCTCCATTGAACATATTCTAAACAAGTAAATCACATACGTTCAGTGTAGGTATTAAATCTAACTCGATACACACCCACACTTGGTCCTGGTTCTTTCTATTTGCATTTTAGCCCAAATGATACTCTACATAATCACGTGGATCCACAGCTGACCATTCCCTAGAATTCCAAGATTGCTGCAATGGGCTTATCTCCTTAAATAAACTGTAAACATCCTCCTGTGCCCATTCGCCCATAACCCGCCTCCCACCCCAGGGCTCAAATTCCACTGGCTTCCTTTTCTTCCTCCCTAATGTTCGGTTTGTTTCTTCTCTACTTCTTTTCTCTATTTTCAAAGCAGGGACACTTTACTTTTCTAGCCCCTGGCAATCTGTGGCCTCTCTAGAGCCCTTCCAGGCCCCATCAATTGTGGGTCCTCTTTATTCTTTTCCTGTCAATCATGCCTGGCTTCTCCAATATCTTCTTTTACCTCCATATGCTGTAAAGATTATAAACTTTTTTCCTCTAATAGAAGAAGCTTTCTATTCTTTGATATTATATGATTGGTGGGGCAAGGTGCTATTCAAAACAATCCTATATTTTAAGTGTTTCATTTTGGAAGAATCTGTTTATTTAAGTGAAACATTCTTTTTTATTTTTGCCGGCACCCCATTTCATAGGTATCAGTAAAATAAATTTTGATTTTATATTTTTGTTATGAAATTATATGTTTTGTTGAAGAAAAAGATCAAAATACAAACACATTTATATAAACATTTTACCTTGGCAAAAACTTAATATCAGTTGTTTTGAATTATGATGGTCATTATTCTAATATAGCAGAGCAAAAACTGTTGCCCAAATTAACCTGTCAAGCTGAAAATGCTTTGTCTCACTGTAACTTCATAGATAGCTGCTTTATTTAGCGCTGAGGAATAAAATAACCAAATCACAAGTCAGTTTTCCTATGTAACTACTCAAACATGTGTTTCTATGTAGTTTACACATATACTGTGTGTCTTTTTTACATGCGAGAACCAGAAACCCGAGTTTTTTCTCATCAGTGGTAGGAATAGATACAACGGGGGGCATACCTCAGTAAGAAAAAAGAGTCATGAAATTGTACCTTCTTGAAGTTTGCTTTAAATCATCTTTCTGATGAGTGATTTAAATAAGATACAACCTAAGATGATGGGGGCCCAAGGGTCTCATGTCATGGTCATAAAGTAGTGGCTCTCAGCTGAGATGTCTGGTTCGTTTCTTCCAGTCAGTGTCATGACCAGATTCATCACAGAGAACTGACTTCAGTAATCACACGGTGGTTCCAGGCCACAGCTTGTTTGTAGCAGGGCAGAGGATGGGAAAGAACAAAGCTGCAGCCTTTTGTGTTAATCAGCCCACGGTTAAGTGGGCATGGGCTCCTGAATCTCTTAGCTTGGCTATTAAAGAAGGTAATGAAATCCTCTGGGTTGTGTCCTCCTTGATGCTATGCCTCTTTGTTTGGTGTTAAAGGCTTCTAATGGGAAGTAAGAGAGATTGAGTAATTCACTCAGTTGTATGTTTCATCCTGAAATATGAAGGCATATTATATCAAAGGGCCCAGAAGCTAACCTTCTCTCTATATCTTGCAACTAATGAGGCTTAGCATGTATCTCAACTCTCTAAACATACACACATGCACACAACACATGCTGACACACATACATGCACATATCACACATACATGCACATGCCTTGTTGATGTCTGGTCATGATTATCATTCTTTCTGCCTCCAGAATTCTCCCTCAACCCTGAAAAAAGGACTCCAGTACCACCACCAGCAGTGACGGCAAATTAGGATTACCCTAGTTTTGTGCATTGGAAGGAGACTACAGCATGACACCTGGGGAGAAAACTTCTTAATATAGTACAAGTTGAAAGTTTTATACCTAATTCATCGACCTACCTCTGTGTGTTGATGGCTTTGTTTCAGAAACTTACAGTGATAAATTCATGAGTCCATGGATTATTTCGCAGAATCTACAATATGGTAGGAAAACCAAAGATTAAACACATATAACAATTTAGACTAGAAAATCTTATACCCTGAAAAGAATTTTCAAAGATAGTATAAGTTATTACCAAATTCTGTAATGTGGGCAGCATAAGTTGCCAATAATGTACAGCTAAATCTAGAAATAGAAAACAAAATAAAAAAGGCAACATGTCTTTAAGAAAATGAAAGGAATATTATGTCATCATAATGAAACCCTAGACCAAATCTGCATAGTAGGGGTGGAGAGCATTTTAACGTATGATTGTAATTGAACTAACACAAATGTGACATCCAACTCATTCATCAGCATCGCTCATGATCTATATTTAACATAGATCACAGGACAATATCATTAATAACAAAGTCTGAGAATTGAGCCAACTCCTGAGTTATGTAAGTAAATCTTAATGAACAGCAGTCCCCTGGTGTTATATCTCTGTGTACTGGGACACGGCAGAAATGGAGACTGAGCTCTACTGTGCTCTTAAAGTGAAGGGTGACATGTGCCGGGCATTGCATTGTGTTGTACATGTGAAGAGAGATAAGTAATGGCATCCATGTGAAGGAATTCAGAAAGCCAGTGTGCTGGAGAGAAGCCAAGTGGGCCCCCAAGGAGGGACCTAAGTTTTGGGTTCATTCATGAGGCAGCTAACTTAGGCTTAGGGGAACAATTTGCTTCCTTTCTCAGCCGACTTTCTTTGGCCAGGTCTAAAATCTACCACGTACTATTTATTGAATGCCTCCTCTATGCCAGGTGATTTACCTATATTACTGCTGCAGTAATCCTCATGGAGTTGAAGAATTACCATCCTTTTCTACAGGTGAGGAAACCAAGGCTCAGAGCAGTTAAGTACCTTGCTTGAAGTCACATAGACAGGAAGTAAGGGGTGCAGATTCCAATCATCCTTTATTTTAGATGCCCTAGTAAACCTTGAGATATTTCTGTAGGCTGAATGTTTGTGTCCCCCAAATTCATATGTTGAAACCTAACCCCCAAGGTGATGGTAGTAGGAGGTGGGACCTTTGGGAGATGATTAGGTGGGATTAGTGGGAATGGGATTAGTGCCCTTGTAAAAGTGGCCAAGAAAGCTCCCTTGCCCCTTCCACCATGTGAGGACACAAGGAGAAGTCTTTGACCTGGAAGGGGGTTCTCACCTGACCATTCTGGCACCCTGATATCAGACTTCCAACCTCCAGGACAGTGACAAATAAATTTCTGTTGTTTAAAAGCCACCCAGTCTATGATATTTTTGTTATAGCAGCCCAAATGGACTAAGATATTGTGCCGATATGACATAGATTAATTGGAATAAATGTGGAGAAAATAAGTTTGCTAAATACAAGTGAAGGTGGTTGCTGGAAGATTAAATGAAGTATTAGTGGTTGGGGTAATGGAAGGGCGAGGAAGGGAAAGTGTACAGGTACACCTAAAAAACAATTTTAAACAATGCAGAAGAGGTAGAGCGGGTCGGAAAAGTACAGCAGTAACAAATGATTTGGCGTGTAGAAGTGCATTCAGATTCAAGTAGTATGCAGAAGGCCCTGTACTGGTGCCTTGTTCAGACATATAGGAGGTATCAAAGCCCTCAGGAAATTTATAGTTGAATGGAGAAAAAAGACATATAATAATGTATTAAGAGCTATCATTAGAGATATTAACAGAGTGCTGTGGAACCCCAGGAGAGAAGAGACTAAATTGTAACTGAGAGATTTGGGAAAGGATTTGTTGAGTATGAGCCTTGAAGGATAGATAGTGCTCTGGCTGGTGGTGACAGAGCCTGGGGTGGGGATAAAAGTGTGGGAAAAGGGCATTCCAAACAGAGGTCGGTAGGAACTTGATAGGAATACCAGGAGGTGCCTAGAGGATAGAGTCAGTGTCGTAAGCCAGACTGAGCCATCTTTTGGAGCATCTGGGAGGTCATGCCAAGAAGTTTGGACTTCACTCAGCCGTAGGGAGCCATGGAAGATTTCTGAGTAACTTAATGATGTCTGGAGTTGTGCTTTAGGATGATCATTCTGATGCCTCTGTCAAGAATGAAGAGAAATGAGGATAGAATCAAAACTTTTACAGTAATAGTTTATATAAAAGGTAAGGGAACCTCAGCCAAGTCTGTGGCAGTGAAAGAGGAAGAAACACATACAAGAGACAGTCATTGAAGAGGTAGCATCAGAATGTGAAGAATGAAGAGTAGCAAAGAATCAGTGATGTGGCCGTGGGTCTTTCTGAGTAAAGGTATCCTGTGTTCCAGGAGGGAGAGGAAGTAAAGCTGTTCATGGAATAGAGACTTAAATTAGAAGCCAGCCTTCATGGTCTGCAGTGTGGGAAGCACTACTAGTGACAGACTCTTCTTTAGTCATATGTACATCAAGGTTAGAAAAGATGACTAGGAAAATTGTGTCTGGCAAAGACAATAGCTGTACCACACGTTATAGTAATTGGGTTTGTGTATATCCGAAAGTGTTTGTGCACTGGATAGCACTGTGAGTACCATTGGCCATACATTAAAATTAGTCTCAGGACTTACCTGGTGGCGCAGCGGTTAAGAATCCGCCTGCCAATGTAGGGGACACTGGTTCGAGCCCTGGTCCGGGAAGATCCCACATGCCGCCGAGCAACTAAGCCCGTGCGCCGCAACTACTGAGCCTGCGCTCTAGAGCCCGCGAGCCACAACTACTGAAGCCCACGTGCCTAGAGCCCGTGCTCCACAGCAAGAGAAGCCACCACAATGAGAAGCCCCCGCACCGCAATGAAGAGTAGCCCCCACTGGCCACAACCAGAGAAAGCCTGTGTGCAGCAATGAAGACACAACACAGCCAAAAATAAATAAGTTAATTAAAAAAAATTAGTCTCATTTTTAAAATTACAATACATGTAATACACATATATACCTTTAAAATATATTCATATATACACAGATATATTACTTAATATAGATACAATAAGTATATCTTTGATATATATAAAATACATCATATATATCTTTAAACCACTTTTATCAAGGAAAAGATAGCCTCCATTGACTTGAATGAACTATTTTTGTTTTAATTTAGAGTTTCATCTTTTTTTAAAAAAATTTTATAGTTGATTTATAATGTGTTAATTTCTGCTATACAGCAAAATGATTCAGTTATACATGTATATATTCTTTTTCATATTCTTTTCCATTATGGTTTATCACAGGGTATTGTATATAGTTCCCTGTGCTATGCAGTAGGACTGCGTTGTTTATCTCTCCTATATATAATAGTTTGCGTTAGAGTTTTATCTTGATCCCTTGTGTAACCCTGGAGGCAAAAGGAAATTGTGCCATTGTTTCAGAAGGCAGCAGGCTATTAAAATATCTCATCCCCTTTTATAACCACCACCACCATCACTCCACTCCCACAACCATCTCATATCTCGTCACCCAGGCACGATTATAATATGCAATGTGCTAATGTAATATGGCGTATGCATTAAAGTGTTGTTATATTTTCTGATTTTCCAATCCAGAGGTGGCTTGAAGTGTAAGAAGCCTTACTAACTGATAGTAGATGCAGGTTCTGGCCTTAGCTTGCCTCAAACTGGCTCTGTGACCTTGAGCAAATCACTTCATGATTCTGGGTCTTCGTTTCCTTTGCTGTGAATGGATGGAGTTGGACTAGGCGGTCCCTATGATTCCCCCCACCTGGAGGCTATTCTGTGCCTTTGATGCCCAGGACTGAGTACCCCTGCCGTGTCTCTCCCCATCTCTACTACTAAGTACCTACCCAAGGACTACGGGCAGTTCAAAACGTTCACTGTTAGAGTTTCAGAATATGTCATTGCCTGTATTTTAAAACCTCTTGGCCTCAGAGACCACACATAGCCCTTGGCGACCAGATTCTGTAGGGATGTAAGCGTCCACACTGGCACAGGAGACAGGAAAAACACGGAGCACTGTGTGTGTGGTATCAAAGAAGCACTTTTACCTAGAAGACAACCGCTAAATCAGCATTTGTCTGTCTAGCCTCAGAATGCAGCAGGGATATTGAGTTGAAGTCCGTGCATCTTGATCTGTCTGGCTGGTGAAATTTTGAAGTCTGGGGAAATTGCATGAAGGCAGGAACGGTGTAATGTAATTACAGAGGTAGTTCTCCTAAATTCATCAGGAGAAAACACATCTGTGTACAGAGAAGCAAGGGTAAAAAGAGACCTTAGAAAGGAGCCAGTGAAGCTACAGGAGTGGCCGACATAAAGTCGAGTTCTTCTGTTGTTGCCTTTGAGGTTAAGTAATAAAAATGTCCCTTGACATAGCATTGTCTAGACCGGACTTTTGCCATTAACCCTTATTTAATTCACTCTAAATTGTCACTGACATGAGTGCTGTGGGGTTTTGTGGTGGTGGGTTACATCTATGACTGAGGTTAAGAATAAAATATTTAGTTATAGGAAACAAGAGTGCAATAATCATTATATTTCCAGGAAGGGCAATAGTTGATGAAATTATGCAGATTTTAATTCGGTACTGAAAGAAAAGTATCGCTACAAAACTTTTTACTGAGTGTATCTTTCAGAAAATGTAACTAGAAATAAAAGTTGGCAAGTAGCATTTCAGCCTCTCTTTCCTTCTTGTCCCCCTTGTTTAGAAACAAAAATAAAAATGAACAAGTGTTTTCTGACTTATTTTTGGATGCTAATGGGATACAGTTGTTTGATACCTGGTAGAAACTTGACCTTCCCTTGCTTTCATCAAAAAACTGAATAGACTATTGGCTCCTGAATCAGCCTCTTGGCTCTCCCAAACAAGATGAGTTTCTAATGTTTTGGGTTCTTGAAAATCTCGACCGAAACCATGATTTCAACAGAACTTCCTTTCGGGAGGACACTTTTTTAAAGCTATTCAATCTTAGAAATATAATATTGAGTGAAAAAAATCAACTCCCTAAAGTATAATACTCTTTTGATAAATTGCAAAGATAAGTAAAACTTTATAGATACTTAGAGAAAGAGACAAGGTACCTTCAAATTCAGTATATCTGTTCTTAAGGTAGAAGAAGCCTATAGGTCAGTGGTGAAGCCCAATATAAATGCTGAAACAGATACTGGAAGGAGAATTTTCAGTAGGGAATGAGGTCCTAAGGATCCTTCTGGGATGGTCTTTTCAGGTCATATCCAAAACCCAACATTCAACTATAAGAACCTAAATGTTTACACAAAAACAATTTATTGAATGAAACTGTGTTCCATGACTCGATACTTCATTACCACACATGCCATAACTTCATTACTTAGTAAAGATAAAATTTGGTGTACTATTACTTACCTGCAACACATTGATTATAAAGGACAGGAAAAAAACTGAACACCATGTTTTTTATAGATCTATACACATGTAATAAAAGTGTTATATAAAAATGAAGAAAGCGATTTTAAAAAGGCTATTCAAGCGGCATTGTTGGCGGGATGGGGGCACAGATAAAGAGGAGGCCGTGGAAGTAAATATATCTTGGAAAATTTCTAAATTATTCTTTTAAAACAGTAAGCCAGCCGAAGCATTGAGAATGAGTGTTAGATAAAAGAAGCACCATTCTTCCTAAGAAAGGAACGACCCCAATATTGGATGTGATGGATCTATGATGTTACAGGAGAAGAGAGGAAAGGCAGGGAATGTGGGGAGGGGGCGTCTATTGACAAGACATTGCGGAAATCGCTTTTGCTTGGTGAATACGAAGCTTCCTGAGTATTGTTTGTGGAGATATGTCTATTGCTTCAATCTATTTCACGTAGGTTACTTATTTATAACTTTAAAGATAATTTAATATGTAAAACCTCCTCTGCTGAAATGTGGGTATTAATTTACAAGCATCATTTATTGCACTTATGGCTGATGGATTGTTATGAGTCAGAACTAATAAACTTGTAAGGATTCATAGAATATCAGTCGGGGGGAAAAAAAAAGTGTCTGTATGGTTGGCATGTAACTGCATCTGCCGGGAAGGTTGGATGACAGGAGAGGACTGCTGGGCCCCATGTCTTGCTGAGGAAGGGGGGTGATGGGCAGTAGGGAGAGCAGTAAAATGGATGATGAATACCTTCTAATTGAGTGGATATTGGCAGCAGTACATTGACCAGGACATTAAGTGTCTGGCAAAGCGGAGAGCTTTTGCTGTACACGGTTACACCCGCATGGAAGTGCCGGTTCTATAGTGAGCCAGGTGATGCCAAGGAAACCGGGCTTTGTTGAAACAAACCAGGCACAAGATTCAACAAGCAGAAAATTGCTATAGGCCTCAGGGTTTATTTTCTCTTTGCAGATAAAGAATCTTGCACTCCATGTTATGTTCCAAAGTGGTGTTAGGGCAAAGAGGTTTAGAAAAACAACGGCGGCAGCCCGCCAGATTTCCTTGCCGCGGAGGAAAGCACGCGGGAAGAGTTGAGTTGGGTGTTTTCTCCAGCCCTTTGGAAGGTGAGGTCCCTTCTTCCCACATGCTCTTAAGTGAGGGGTAGGGAGAGCCACGTGGTTCATAGTTGTCTTTGGATGGAGGTAGAAATAGGAGCTGAAGAGCCCCCACTGACTTCCTCCCCCCCCCTCTTTCCGAGCGTATGATGGGTGAGGAGGAGGAAGGCGAGGGGCGTCTGCCTTCTGATTAAGGGAGGCTGAACACACAGCCCACGGTCGGCTTTTTTACATGTTAATCTGTATGTTCAGTTGAGAGAGGAGGATTTCTACATGCCTTTTCACACAGCCTCCCATTTCCTTTTTTGGTTTTTCTCCATTTCTTCCCTTCCTTCTCCCTCCCCCGCTCAACATATTCACACACACACACACGCACACACTCACAAACATGTTCACAACACACTGTCTCTCGCACTTTCTCTCTCTGGGTTTCCCCCTCCCTGCTTTGCTAGCTCCTGGTTTTCAAACAAAGCCCCAGGCTGACCTCAGGAAGTAGAAGGACTCTGGGTTAAGAGTTGCCTATTACTGTAATTGTTTATTAGACCTGAAGTTTGATTGGCCAAATTGGATTAAATAAATATTTAACAGGCAGAAGCTGTCCTGTCTGGGGACATCAAAGGACTGTGACAGACTCCGCCACCGGCCCTGGCATCAGGCCCGACAGTACAGCGGCTACTGCTGCCTTTTACAGGCAGGACCCAGGCCTTAACCATCCCAGAAAAAGACCCCTTTGGGGTTCTGTACAGATAATGACGTATTCTGTAATAACCTAAATGAGAAAAGAATTTGAAAAAGAATAGATACATGTATATGTATAACTGAATCACTTTGCCGTACACCTGGAACTAACACAACATTGTTAATCAACTATACTCCAATATACAATAAAAATTTTCAAAAAGTTCACACTTACAAGAAGGAAGGCTCTTCAGTGTCAAATGCGTTCTGTGTTGAATGTCTCTCCATCCTGCCCCCCCCGCCACAAACACACACCCCAGGGCCCCTTACTTTGCTCCTTTTTTTTTTTTTTGCTCCTTTTAGGAAGATGTTTTGGGGTGTTTTAGTTAGTCTCTGGCGGCAAGCTACAGAACACGGAACAGCGATACATTCATTTTACCTCAGAAGATAAAGAGGTTCACTCTAAGGAGGCTTATGGGCTGGGCCTGAATGGAAAAAGCCAACAAGGAAACCTCTAAGGGGCAGACCACGCCCTCTCAAGGGTCACATGGTCTAGCGTCTGTCCTGTCTGTGTACGTATCTCTTTCTCTCATTTGTTTTCCTCCCTCCCTCCCTTCTTTCCTTCTTTCCTCTCTCAACCTCTCTATTTCCTCAAAGTAATTTCTTTGCAACCCGATCTTCCCACGTGGCTCACCCCAGCTCCTGGCCTCTCTCTGTGTTGCTGTCCTTTTGGTTCTGCTGCCACTGCTAACTGCATCTCTTTCTCTACATTCCCCGATATATCTCCCAGAGTCAGAAGCTGATGGAGCAAGTTCATCTTTCAAGCCAGACTATGTCATATAGAGACCGCAGGCTTTCCTTGGATCAGGTGTTCCTCCTTGGTTCCATCAGCTATGACCAATGAAGCTACAAATTCTTGTAGAATTTGGTCGCTTCACTTAAAATGGAGATATGGGAGATCAACACTGCTGGTGAAAGTATTTGAAACTATCAGTAGATTAGGTCTATGAGTATCACAGTATCTTTTCCAATGGTTTGTCACTCATGCAAACCTACTTTTAAAGGGACTTTGGGTAACATTTTTCTAGAAATAAAGATTATTAGTTGACGATACTTATTTGGAATTTGTGATGATTTTAGCTTTTTGGTTGACATTTCCTTGGCCTAGCAGAGACTTGTTTGGAAAATAGTGTCTCGGCCCTCCGTATCCGTGGTTCAGCGTCCGCGGATTCAATCAACAGTGGATCCTGTAGTCCTGTAGTACTTATTGAAAAAAATCCACATATAAGTGGACCCCTGCAGTTCAGCAGTTCAAACCCATTGTTCAAGGGTCTACTGTATTTCCATAGCACTTACCTATTAGGTATTATAAGTAATCTAGAGATGACTTAAAGCATACCGGAGGGGCTTCCCTGGTGACGCAGAGGTTAAGAATCCACCTGCCAATTCAGGGGACACGGGTTCGAGCCCTGGTCTGGGAGGATCCCACATGCCGTGGAGCAACTAAGCCCGTGCGCCACAACTACTGAAGCCCTTGCGCCCTAGAGCCCATGCTCTGCAACAAGAGAAGCCACCGCAATGAGAAGCCTGTGCACTGCAATGAAGAGTAGCCCCTGCTCACAGCAACTAGAGAAAGCCCACGCGCAGCAACAAAGACCCAACGCAGCCAAAAATAAATAAATCAAATAAATAAACTTTAAAAAAAAAGCATACAGGAGGATGTATGTAAGTTATATGCAAATACTACACCATTTTATTTAAGGGACTTGAGCATCTGTGGATTTTGGTATCCACAGGAGTTCTGGACAAATCCCCCATGAATGTCGAGGGATGACTGTATAAATTAAGCAATGACAATTTAACCATAGGGACAGAGGGCATATGGGAAATCTCTGTACCTCCCCCCTCAATTTTGCTCTGAACCTTAAACTGCTCTAAAAAAATAAAATTAAAAAAAAAATTTTTTTTAATCAAACAAAAAAATTCAAGCATAGGAGAAAATTAGTGTCATGATCAGAGAAATAAGAACAGAATACCTTTTATTTACATGATACTTTTCTTAAGCTTGGTCAAAGGAAGGCAGTCAAAAAAGCGCTATTCAAAGAATTAAGCAAATCAGGAAATTGTTTCTAAAGTACTTTTTTAAAGTTCTTTTCACTCTTCAGAAAGTGATTCCAGAAACAGGGATTACTGAAGGAGACTACATGGGAGGGTTGTTGACACTGTGAAGATGTTTAAGTAGGAGGAAGATAAAGGCCCCTGATGAAGAGAATGCCTTCCATTGACCTACACAAATATCCAGAACTTCAGTTAGGTAGAAAAAAATTAGAGCAGGTATGGGGACATGCTCCAGAACATCGTATTCAAAAGTGATAACGTAATTAAATATTGCATAAAATAGCAAAACATAAAGTGGAAAACATTTTAATATGTCTCCGCAGTTCTAGGTGGTACAAGGTCCAAAGAAGAAACGGCAGATGAAACCCAGTCACGATCAAGTAGTGTCTTAGCCTGTTGGTGAATTTTAGTGCCAAGAATGACAGGCTTGCTCAGGGAAGAGGAACTTGAAGGCAGAACAGCAGGGCTTCATGGCTCCTGGAACTTGGGGCATGGGTTAGTGCTCTGCTATCACCAGCTTGAGATTCTTCATTTTTTGATCAAGGGGTCCTGCATTTTCATTTAGCACTGGGTCCTACAAGTTGCATAGTTGGTCTCACTGGAATTGGAGGTTGCTTCACAGCATCTTGGGACACAAGAACCATAACCTAAGTGATTCCAGGATAACAAAGGAAAACATGGACTCATCTTCCAACTCTGCCACCTCACTTCTTCTTTAGAGAACTAAAAATGGGACCGTAGTTGCCCTTCTGACTGCTCCGTTCACACAGCCTACAACTGGGCAAGCCTTGAAAATTCCTATAGCACTGACAAAGCCTTCAATTTCATAATTAGAAATCAAAAAAAGAAGATCATGGAATCAATTAGTAATATGATAACCTAAGTGATGAACATACTAACGTGTGGTTAATCAATGAACAGTGTAAAGGTCTAGTGTCCCATTACTCCCCATTTAAGCAGAAAAAGGGACTTAGAAGGACAGAGAAAAGGGAAAGTGACATGAAGGGGAGGAGGTTACGGTGGGGGGGACGGGGACAGCACACAATGACGTGTCTTCACCGCTTCGCAGTTTTTGCCTTTACCTCTTCCTTGCTGCTGTGTTTGAGTACTTGTAATTGACCCTTCAGTCCTGCCGACCCTGCTTGCCTTAATTGATCACCATGTCTTTTAATATGGCAATTTCGTAAGGAGGGAGCTTAATCCCTGTGGGAATGGCTGTTTCGTATCTTCAAGATGGCGAGACTGGCCTCTCCTCCCTTGCACCCTCAGTCCGTCTTTGTACTAGTGAAAGTCCAGCGCAGGGTCTTCCTCAACCCCTCTGTCAACTCAGGGTATGAATTCGGGTCCACAGACTCTGCCTGGAAATGTGTTCTGGTGGGACAACTCTTTTGGTCACAGAGCTTTTCATGGGACGGGATAACATGGACTTCTCTCCTTCGGTGTGACTCCTTTGATTCCACTTAAGAAGAATAGTAGGCCTCTGTCTTCCACCTGATTAAAAGGATCTCCATTTCTACCGGAAGAATGTCTGTTGTAGAAACCATTCCAGCAGCTTTACTCTGTGAGAGCCGTTAGTGTAGGAGAGACACCTTGTCTAAGGCAAGGCTTGAAGACCTTTCACCTCTACAACCAGGGGAAGGAGGAACAGGCGATAGCGGATAGTGGATGCTGGCCCATCCCCACGTGGTCACCTGGCTGGGGCCAGGCTGGGTATCCACGCCAGACTTCCTTACAGCCAATGGGTCTGCAGTTCCAAACTCCATCAGATCTAATAGCAGAAAAAGTACGTGCTCTCTTCCTCCACTTCTGTCTTCTCTGTTGGCCTATAGCATGATTAAGTGTCTAGCATCTTGCAAAACAAATGAACAAATTTAGCTCTTTCCTTTCTTCCTTAAAAAGAACACAATCAACCGAGACTGTGGCATAACAACAGTTGATTCGTAGTTGCTCCTTGTGCCTGAAAGCCAAATATACTCCAGCAAACACAGCCTATGCCTATATATTATGTACTAATAAGTGCTGTCCTGATTGTATAGATGCTAGTGTATTTGCGTTTCAGCTGTTCCCTGAGATAAACTATCACATCTGAGTAGTGATACAACATTAATAGAGGAGCGGTGATGGCTTGATTCTAACTTCAGTGTTCTAGAACACTCCCTGGTGACTAGAGTTATAATGGCTCTGTTTTACTAGCCTCCAAGTCATGATGGATAAAATGTGGGCAATTTCTAGTCTAGAGAGTGCTAACTATCCAACTTCAAAGAAAATAGCCCTTTGTGGTGATTAGCAATGCCAATGGCTAACCAGCATCATGGGCAAATGAAATTTCATTATCATCTAGAAATTTCATTTTGCTTTTTAATGTAGTTTTTAAAAAAAATATTTATTTATTTATTTGGCTGCATCGGGTCTTAGCTGCGGCATGTGGGCTCTTTGTTGACGCGTGCGGGCTTCTCTCTAGTTGTGGCGTATGGGCTCAGTAGTTGCAGCACGCAGTCTCTCTAGTTGTGGCATGAGGGCTCTGGAGCACACGGGCTTAGTTGCCCTGCAGCATGTGGGATCTTAGTTCCCTGACCAGGGCTCGAACCCGTGTCCCCTGCATTGGAAGGCAGACTCTCAACCACTGGACCACCAGGGAATCCCTTAATGCATTTTTTTACTGTACTGGACGTTTAGCATTGCTGCTAGAAAGGAACAACACTGCTTGATATAACATTTGATTTTTCTCTCCTTTCCTGTCCACTCATAACAAAGCACCAAAATGATCACATGGGAAGTGATCTACCTCAACCCTGCGTTTTGGGGGCCGTTGGACAGTTTCCCATTATCTTGCTTATGTTGTAGTCTCTAACTCGAACAGTTTTTTAATATACCTCCTTGAAATCCGGAAGTTACCTCTGACTCTTTCCTTACTGTCCTCATCTGTTGCCAAGTGTTGTTGATTGTACTCACCGTTGCTCCTCACATACGTCGCCTCCTCTCCGTACCTGTCATCCTTGCTGCAGTTCAGACCATCTCTGGTCCCCTAACCTGTATCAGTAGCTTCCAAACTGCTTTCTCTCCTGCATTGGTCTTCTCTGGTCCACAGATTCCCCCCTCCCTTCTGAGTCCCACTATGTCACTCCTAGCTGGTCACTGCTTGCTCGCAAACTCTCAGGAGCTCTCCATCGCCCGTGGACAGAGCCCAGATTCCACCAGAGCCAGTTGTCGACGGTGCTCTGTGATCCAGCTCCAGCCGCCATGCTGCCTTCATTGGCCTGGTCCCCCCCAGACACGGCTGTTCTTTTTCTACGCCTTGCCTCCACAGCCTCTTTCCAGTGCTTTCGTTCAAGCTGTTTCCTCTTCCTGGAGTGCCTTCCCCTAATCTTTACAGATCCCACCCTGCCCATCCTTAAAGATCCATAGCTTCTTCAGGAAGCCTTCCCTTATCCCTCCAATAGGAAGGCATTTCTCCTTCCTCTTCACGCCCATCGCCATTTATTTGTTTCTCCTGACACTCCTTACTTTCTGTATTATTTTTATATATTTCCTAGTAGCCCATAAACTACCTGAAGGCAGTGTCTAAGAGTCATCTCTGTTCCATCCAGAGAGCTTTGTATGGGGCCTTAAACAAATATGGTACTTGTCAATGAATATTTGCTAAATTAATAACTCCATTTCCAGTCTAATCAACGAATGGCTTTGGAGTTGATTATTAAATGAAACTATGTTTTAAGTTAAAAGAAAGTTATTATGGGCATCACGCTGATGGAGAAAAAAGGTATCAGTAAGGAGAGAGGAAGGCTAAAATGAACCCTATGGTGTTGGATCAGGATCAGAGTAGTAGCATAAACTACTATCTATGTACACAGAGAGATACAGAAATATACATATATGTATATAAATGGGTTAATATGCATACATATATTACCTAGCTCTATCTGCTGAGAAGGCCTAGAAACAAGAAGCTCACTCAGCACCCATATCTTGTTTCTAAACACCATTCTCCAATAAAAGGAACCAAGCCTCCTTGGAGAAGCAGTTGTTTTTCAGGCCTCAGGCAGGGGAAATACAAAATGAACCTGGAACATCTTAACAGTGCCAGCAGATAAGGAAATACTCCCCTCAAAAGACAAGGGCTGGTCAAAAGAACACAGGAGTCGATGTAAATGTGTTCCTAGTGACCAAACCTGGTACAACTTGGGCAAAAAAATAAAGATAGTACTGACTTTTAACCCATAGAATAAAATAAATATCCAGGAGTCCAGACTGATTAAAAAAAAAAAAAAATGGGAGAAGTGACAGCTCTTCTTTAAGTAGAATTCCAGATAATAAATATGGAAGGAAATTGGGAAACAGAATCACCCTTAGGCAAACACCACAGTAACGATTATTTCAGGCAGGAACCACAGATGGATGCTAAAATTAGTGGGTAACATTTGAGGAGAAACAGGATTCGTATAGTGTCAGCATATCCCCCTCAAGATACTTTGTTACTACACAGGGAAAGATAGTGAAACTTTACAGTGGAAAAACAAGCAGGCACTGTTCTAACCAAGTGATCAAGGCAAATACCACCAGTGATAAGCCATAATGACATCATGAACCCCTTGATACGATGCACTGAGAAGAACACAACGTCATTTTTGTAGTATGCTTGCTAAAAAGGCATAAGTTCATTCAAGTCATGAAAATACATTAGGCAAACCCAAACTGAGGGACCTTCCACAGAATAACTGTTCAGTACTCTTCAAAAGTGTCAAGGCCAAGAAAGACATGGGAAGACGGAGGAATTGTTACAAACTGGAAAAGACTAAGGAGAGATAACAACTGGATGCAATGTGGGATCATCTTAGATAGAATCCTGCAACAGCAAAAGGATATTAGTGTAAAAAATGGTGAAATTCTTATAATAAGGTCTGTAGTTTAATTAACAATATGGTATGGATGTTAATTTCCTGTTCCTGATAATTATACTATGGTTAAGTAAGACATGAACATTAAGGAAAGCGACGTAAAGGATAAGAAGGGCTTTGTACTATTTTTGCAACTTTTCTGTAGGTCAAAAAATAGTTCAAAATTTAAAAAAAATACTTTTTAAAGGGAGGCTATTAGCGATTAATATTGTAAACATTTCTTTAATCCAGAGAGGATCCAAACTACCTTAAAAGAAAGTTAAGCAGTCAAACATCCTTTGTATTCTTTCTAGTCATCATTCTTTTCCATGTCTTACATCTCTCGTTTCCACTTGTGTCTAGATATATGGGTCTGACAGCCTGTGCAAAAAAGCTCTTTCCTTCTGGTCAGAAACTACAGAACATATGCCATCTCTGTATGTGGATGTTTGGGTTTTCCAGCTGACCGGGGCTCTGTCTGAAATCTCTTCTGACAACGTGATGCAAACAGCAGCATTTTCTCCTTTGCCTGGACCTTCCCATCACCCTGGGAAGTTCTTTAGCAAGGGCGGAGGCTGCCCTCTTTGTTCCTTGCTTTCTCCATCCTCCTGTTTCTTCTTGCACCGTGACTTGGTGGAGTGCTCAAGATGGCACCAGTCCTAAGATGACTGGACTGGTACAATATTCACCTCCTTTGCCCTCTGCGCATTCTCCTTTTCCAGTGAACCAGTCGACATACTTTTTTTCAAAACATTTTATTTTGGAAATGTTCAAACACACAGAAAAATAGAGAGACTATAATAAACCCTTTGTGAACTTGTTCTTCACCAGACAGGTACCATTTCCAAGGGTCATCAATGGTCTCTATTCTGCATGCTGAGGATGAAGGTGACAGCACTGGCCCCAGTTCTTACACTTCATTCATACTTATTTTTATACTCTTAGTTTAGGGACAATGCCTTGTTTCTTGGCCACTTTATCTTATCAGTAGGAGCAACTGCTCCAGTGAGGGTTCCCCAAAGTCCTCTCTCCCACCCGTTTGCACAATGCAGATTGAGGTCATTTCTGGGGTGGCTAATGAAAGAGGGACCTCTTTAAACGTTTGCTTAGGGGCCCAAATTTAATTTATGCTTTTACTCTAATCTTAAAGACATTTTTTGCTCTAAAGTCTGATCCTTCTAACAGAAGCTGAAATCGTGTTTTGCTGATTGTGTGACTAAACCCTGAAGGAAAAAGGGTAATGAAAGGTCACCAAACCAGAGTTCTTCGAGTTGTTAATCTGGGTTTTTCCATCATCAGTAACTCAGGTTTAGGAATCTCAGGTTTTATTCCTAACAAAGCATTCCAGCAATTTTTGGTCATCAGAAAGTGATGATCTAAATGGATACTGAAATGAGATGAATAAGATGCTCATTTCCTGAGGGTAAGAGAGATTTTCACATCTGTATCCAAGTAGGATACCAAAGCGTGAAAGCCACACCTCTTTGAGAGAAGTAGTATTTGGGAGTGAAACCTGCCAGATGATGAAAGTATACTTTGCAATAACTGACTTCAGTGACTTTCATCATCATCTAACAATTTTACAATAGGGTATGATTTTTATTTCATGGTGGTGAGAAGGAATGCCATTTCTTGGTTCAGGATAACAGAATTCAAGATGCTTACATGGAGAGAAAATTTCATGTGTTACAAATTAGAAAAAAAGTGAAACATTTTTATGTAAATAACATGAAAAGTAGAGATCTCAGAGATGGATCTTTATATATTTTAAGTTAAAATAGCCTCTTTATGTACACACAAAGAAGCAATCAAGAGAAGAGGAATATCTTTGTCCACCTGGACTGTTGCCTCTAATTTGATCATCTCAGACTTGCTATTAACGGCATGTTCTCTTTTACCATACTTCTCCATCTTTGCAGTAGAATTTCTTTCTGAGATTTTAGTACAATTCCGCTGCTATCTCTGGATGAGAGTGACGTTATGGGAGCCCAGAGATTTTGTGAGTTTCTGTGTCTGGGGAGAGATAAAGAGAGTACGTTGAAGTCGTCTGGGGTCAGTACCACGTTTTTTTGATTCCATGGTGATATTCAAACACTAAGAAGAAAAAATAAATTAAAATGTAATGTTTCTGCAGAGTGGAGATGGGAGAGAGTTCATGTCTTGTTCAGAAACAGATCTAGCATTCCTAGAGACATTAGATTCTGGAAATATAGCAAGGTGGTGTCTCAAGACAGAGTTATAAGCGAGTCTCCTAAATATATTGGTCTATCATCTTTTGCAGGGCTCTTCTTTCCTAATAAAGGGAGGTAGTAATCAACTACCAAGCCAAAGAAACTAAGCAGCTGACCTATAACCAGCAACAGGGTCAGTAACTTAGGACCCTATGAGTTTCAAAAAGGTTACCTACGTTTTAATAAACTAGGGAAGCATCTAAATAGTTTTAGAAAGCTTTTCATCATAAATGTTTCAAATCTTTAAAAATTATTTTGGCACTTAAAAGATGTAGCCTCAGTGTGCATGTGTGTGTGTATCTTAAATGAAATACTTCATTCCCCGAAGTGCAGGATAAGCAAGGCACTTACTATTAATTTTCAGAAGGGTTTTACCATAGTGCACTCACCCGTATTTCCAGGCCTGAAATGATGAGGCAATTCCGTGAATGTTAAGTCAGGAAACCAAGGAGAACACAAAGAACCAAATACACCATTCCTTGCTTATGTAAACAGTAGTACTTGACCTGACGTCAGCAGTTACGGACACTGAAAACTCCTGTCCTCGTGAGTTGCCGTGACTGTTCCCAGACAGGCGGAGGTACAGGAGTGCGCGCCTCCCTGCAGGTGGGGCCGTACAGCCAAACTGCTCGCCCGGTGCAGCTGCACTGCCCGGTTCCCCACCACCGGGAGCCTGGGGTGTGGGAGCTGGAGGTTTTTCTACAGCAGGTGCAGCGAGTAACAAAAAGGCAAGTTAGGGGTGCAAGGCCAGGTCCTCTGTTGTTCTGGGGACTCAGTGTATGCTGGTCTGGAGGCTCCACAAACGTGCTTGCAGATTGCCTACTTTTCAGCCTGTTAATTACCTTTCCGGAACCCTGTCGTGGGCAGAGTTCACATGGGCCGCAGACCGCCTCCGCACTCCAGCGCCGTCCGCCTTGAAGGGAGAGCTCTATCCTTACGCCCACTGGATCGGGGCTGCTGCAGTCTAACGCTGACAGCAGCTCCGCTCCAGCTTGGCTGTATCCCTTGTGCCAGGAACCTCGGGGAAGAGACAGGGATTTGGCAAAACTCCCGGCAAATGGACGGCGCCCCAGTGAGCGCCGTGCGTAGCGTTTCTTAGCGTCGCCAGACATCCACCGCTGCCTTCTCCCGCTTCCTCGGGCAACAAGGGCCATCGCGGGGCAGATTTTACAATGAAACACAGAGAAAAGTAAAAGAAACCGAAGCCCAGAACTTAAAAATAGAGGGTTTCCCAAAACTTTTGCTTCTTGAGTGAGAAATAAATTTAAATCTTGTGTCTGATTGCCCTGATCTTTCCGACTTAGCTGAGGCAGAAAACCAATCCATTGCCTTATCGACTGGGCTCACCAGCCCGAGGTTAGGGACCCACCGTCCTCTCTGAAGCAGGCCTGCCTTCTCTCTGCTGCTATATTATCCCTCTATCATTTTTTGCGTGCTCTCTATTGCCTTTGATATGGTAATGCTCTTGCACAAGAAAAGCCTTTTTTTTTCTACTTAATATGAGTGCTTAAGGAATTAAAGGTGAGTGAGAGGTGCAGCGTGTTAAGAAGGATGGCAGTTTGTCATTAAAAAGTAAATAAGTATACCCCTTGGAATAAAAAAAGAAGAAAGGAAGATAAAGGGAACCGCAGTGGGAGGACAGGCAGGTGTCTCTCGGCGGAGGCAGGAGCCGGGGTTCCTAGCAGGCTGGCTCACGGCCCTTTAACGTTGCGCACGTGCTCCCCCCGGCCCCTCATTGATTTCCCTCTGCCCTCCTAAGACCTGGCTGCAGTTAAGCCTTGTGTCCTCCACGTGATGCCGAGCCGAATCAGATTTTCCTTTTAGTTGTTCGATCAAATTTTCCTTCCTAGAGCTTCGAAGGCACACTTGGGACCATCTAGTAATTGCCTCCCCACACTGAACTGCTGATACCTTTATTGGATTGGCCTAGGGTTTCAGAGGACTGCGTTTAACATGCAGTGAGCCGCAGCAATGCAAACAGCCCCAGTGTTTAAACAAGCATCCATTAGGCCAGGAAACAAGGCGGTGCCAGCCCATTTGGTGCTCTGTAGTGCTGGCAGCTTGCGGTGCGCAGGGCAGCCGGGGCTGGGAGGCGGAGGAATTGCAGTGTCAGAGAAGGAGCAGCTTCTCTGCGGAAGAGGGGGGTGCGGGGTCGGAGGAGGGGGAGGGAAATGTGGCTGGGGACATGTGCAAAGCTCATTAATATCTCATTATGTTAGAACTGCAGTCTCCCCGCAGACAGGCGTTAACATTTGCGGTGCCAGAGGAAGAGCTGTGGGAAAGCAGCACTGACCGCCCCCCCCCCCCTTTTTTTGCAAGCCCCGACAAGCTCCACACACTTGTGTTGCACCGAGGGAGTGGTGGTGTTGAATTTGTGAGGGAAGGCTGCGAGCAAACTAAGGAGCGATAGGGACCAATGCAGTACAGTGAACTGAGACGGAAAACTGTAGAGTTTGTAAATAACAAAGTGACCAGCTTTCCAAGGTGCCGGCAAGTGATGGAGAGGGAGGAGTGTTGACCTGAAGCCAGGCAAGGGAGACAGTGGGTCTCAAGTATGAGCCATCCTAGAGCCTGGGTGTGTGGAATGGTAGATAGACATGCTCCAGATTCAGACCCAGGCCTCCCAGAGAGTGTGGCACTTGTCCCCTGAGTTTGCCCAGGGCTCCCCGGGATCAACCAAGGTAGCATAAGGCAGAGAGGAGACAAATGAGGAGTAACGAGAAGAAAAGAGGGCAGGGGGATTCAGCCTGTGGGTCGTGGGAGGCTGTATTCTCAGCTGCTGCCACCTGCCCTTATTGGTGTGCGTGGAGCAAAGGGAAGGTGATAAAGCAGATAGAAAGAAGGTTCTGTGTGTGCGTGGGGGGGGGGGGGCGGGGAAGGGGAGGTTTTGCTTTCTTCAGCTCCGACCTGGCTGGGTCCAAACCCTTCCAGGCTTCACCCCAGGGATTACATCCCCGTGTGCCATAGCTCTGTAGCTCTGGCCGGAGCTGGACCCTGCACCTCACTCACCCCCGGCAGTAACCCCAGGGGCTCCAGCACTGAGACAGCGGCCTCATGGGAGGAAAAGTTGGAGCCATGTTCTGTAGAAACTACAACTTTCCTGCAGACACTTAATCCTGTTCTGTTAAAGGATCAGGTGTTTCTCTCTTCCCTGAACCCTTATGTGTCCTCTATCCAGAAGTGAAAGGTGGGTGATAGCCACTCTAGTGAAGAGTTACACAACAGAATGGACCAAAACACAGTGGTGTGTGGATTTTGGATCATGAAGGCCCCTTAAGGTAATTCATGTTCCAGTCCTTTGAGAATATCCCATTTCTGCCTTTTCGTTTTGTTTGTTTTGTTCTTATTTCTACCTTAGAATTTTCTTTCTGTGAACGTCCAGCATTCGGGTTCTGTTTCTAGTGTAAGTGGACACGGACACACCCAGAGGTCCACAGGGACGTCGCCCATGGACATTCAGCCCACGTTCTGGAAGCAGTGACCAGAGGAAGGAGTACGTAGCCTTGATGGATGTCCTAGGAAGTGACAGGGCCGTCTTTCAAGTATGGTTTGTGAAGACCTTTATGGTCACACTTCGTTCTGACTTAACACAATATTCCATAAAAATATGGATTATCCATTAACTTACAGAAAGGCAAAAGAGTTAATTTCATCATTGAAAGCCATTTGTATTCCTTTTGGAAAAAAGAAAAAAAAAACTGGAGTCCTGTTGGCCAGTAGCTTGTTATGTACAACGGTGCCTGTAATGAACATCTAAAAATAAATGTATTTGATCATCACAGCCAGGTTTATTTAGGTTAGAAATACAGTTATGGCTACAAATGCTTCTGAGGAACATTAAACAAGGCTTTTTACAGTGTGGCCTCTATAGTAAAAATAGTCAAATTCAGGCTCTGTGTATTAAAATCTATCATTCTTTCGACTATGCAGCTTTGACAAATCAAGCAAGAGTCATAAGAACAGAGCTAGGAAATAGTTCAATTGCTATACTTTCATAGCCGTATATAAGAAAAAATATGCCTTATGCTGTTTACATGTTGACTTTCCCAAGCTTGATTCCATTAAAAAATAAAGCAGGACAAAAAATGAAGACTACAGTAGACTACTTCTAGACTTAACTTCTGTGTGTAACCACGGCAGGTCCCTATTGTGGGATGTATGACATCCCACAAGATCTTGCCTGTTTTAGACTCACAGACTTAGAGAATGAACTTATGGTTACCTGGGGCGGGGGGAAGGGGAGGGGGGAGGGATAGACTGGGAGTTTGGGATTGACATGTACACACTGCTATATTTAAAATAAAATGCCTTTCCATGAAAAAAATAAATTAAAAAAAAGTAGAATAAGCATTAAACACTTAAAAAAAATTTTTGCCTGTTTTTCCTGGGCTGCTCCTGTCCCTCGATCCTTTTCAGTGGCCTGAACAAGACCCTCATAGATTTGTGTTCTTCACCCTGTCATTTCCCAGCATCTAAACTTTTCCATCTTAGATTCTTCTGCTTTCCTTTCTAGGAAAGAGAATGGAAGTTAAGTTTCATCCAAACTTTCTACCTAACCAAAAAATTATGACATCCAAATTGCCCATTTGAGGAGAGAAGGAGAGTGATATAGCAGAATTACAGTTCAAAGTAAAATGGGATTTCAATTTCCATTAAAAAGAAAAAGTGAATTCCTAGCTCCTTTCAGGCTTTTGCCATGAATAAAAACTTAAAGTGAAATATCAGAAAATCAAGGATGAGATGGAACCTAAAGAGATGCTTCCTTCCCTTTTCATTCCCCTTCTTCAATGGAGACCATATCTAAATCATCCCAGATGGCTGTTCTATTTTTAAAGATCTCCAGAAAAGGAGGTTCTACCACCTCCTCAGTAACCCATTCCAGCATCTCTTGTTCCTCTCAGCCAGAATACTTTTTTTCTGAGAGCCCTAGGAGGAAGAAGAGATATGCTATCCTAGGTTGAGGGACTTGGGCTAGTCCTCTCTAGGATTTTACCCCTCAGTGGACACTCCGAGGCATGGGTAATGTCTTTCTTCAGTAAAAAAGGTTGTTTTTCTCTAATCTTTAGCTTTATATTAGTGAGCTTCTTGGGGGCCCATGGAAAATCCTCTAGAGGGCCTGCTGTTTACACAGTCCTGTCCTAGGTAAGAGGACGGGCAGCAAGGAAGTGTATTCATTTCAGTCTAAGAGAAGAACAAGGTCACGCACAGCTGCAGAGCTGACCATCTGTACTGGACAGACTTGTTCATGCACTCACTCACTCACTCATTCATTCTTTCATTCGGGAAATACGTACTGACCTCAACCATGGGCCAGTCCCTGTGCTAGACACGGGGCACAGACACATCAGTCAACAGCGTGGACTAGGTCCTTATCACCAGTGAGCTACCCTTGGATGGGGGAAGAATACCAAGTCACAAGTAAGAAGCATAATGGTTATAAATTGTGATAAGGGGTGTGAAGGAAATAAAACAGCGATGTGCTCGGGCATAGGTGGGGTTATGCTAACTGAGACAGCATGGCCGGGAGTTGATACTTGCGCTGAGGCCTGAAGGACGACCAGGAGCTCGGACGAGCAAGTTCAAGGCAGAGGGGAAGCTGGTGCAGATGCCGAGGAGGAGAAGAGCAGGGGGAGAGGCCCGTGTGGCCAGAGCGCAGTGGAGGAGGGAGGCTGGCCTGACCTGGGCTTGGAGACACCATGTCATCCAGCGATTCCGGGCCATGAGGGTGACTTTAAGAGAATGGGAATCTATAGAAGGACCTTAGGCAGCAAGACATGCTCTGATGAATGGTTTTAAGCGATTCCTCTGGTTGCTCGTGGAGAGTAGATTGGAGAGACCGTAGGATGAGAAGCAAGGTTAACCAGTTAGGTGGAGAGCACAAGAGAGGCCCGGGGAGAGGCGAGGGTGGGGTGAAGGCTGTTGGGGGCGGGGGAGACTCAGACGAGGAGGTAGATGGGCGGAGGGTGAGCTGAAAACACAGATGCCGCATCCAGGCATAGGTTTCCTCCATTTTAAGGCAACAGAATACATAGAAATCAAAAGTTTTAAAGAAGTAATTATCCCCTTTATAAAATGATTCACCACAAGGATCTATTATATGAAGTAAGGGAAGGAACGTGTGTATGTGTCTTTGACTATAAATGTTAATAAGAGATATAAAATCTTAATAGACAGATCATGGAATTCGAAGGAATCGTAGAGGTCATTTTCCCCTACCTTCCACCCAATAAAGAATCCCTTTTACAAATCCCCGGCAGATGAACATGCAGCTTGGTATGAAAACTCAAGGGATAGGAAGCTCAATAGCCTCACAGTGAAGCCCTTTCTATTTTCAAAAGTTCCTCCTTAGAGAGAGGCTGGATTCTTTCTCCCCATAATTTCTAATCCTTGATCTTAGTTCCATATTCTGGAACTACATTAGATTAAATCTAATCCATTTCCTACATAGCAACGGTCAGCTATTTAAAGAGGAGCTCTGGCATTCCTATTGCCCAGTTCTTCTCTTTCTCCAGCAAAATATACTTGGCTCCTTCATCTGTTTCTCATGTGATATGGTTTCGGGGGCCTTCTGTGCCCTGGTTATACCCTCTTGCTGCCAGGTGAGAATGAAGACACAGAACCAAGCCCAGCCTTCCAGCTGCCATGAGTGTAGAACATACACAGTCCCCCTTGGATCTGGAGAATGTACGTTCATTACTGTAACCTGGAATTACAAAAACACATAGCTTTGAACTTCGAGGAAATCAGGGCTGCTTATAAAACAGGTTCCACCCAACCTGATCCGTTACTGCTAACCTGTAGGAGAGCTGTTGTCACACTTTCGGAGGATCATGAACCACACTGAGAATCTGATGAAAGCTTTAGATCCTCTCTCCTGAAAAGAAAGGGCATATAACCACAAAATTCTGCATACAATTCTTGGGGATTCTTAGAGATCCTAAAATCCATTTTTATGTAAACCTCAAGTTAAAAAACCAGCAGTATTCATGTTGTGGAACCCTGGTTCCATCATCTAAAACTGTATATTTGCATTATCTTTATACCTGATAACAACACTGAACAGGGGGATAAGGAACACCCACTGGGAAATCCCTACAGGTCACTACGGAATCATTAATGGAAGAGGAAAGTTACAGGAAGTCTTCAAGTGGCACTGTTGGATACGTTGCTTATGTTACCTCATTTAGTGTATACAGTCGTCTTCTGAACTAGAGAATATTAGCCCTGTCTATGAGGAAAGTGAAATTGAAGTGAAGGATATTAATAAAGAAACATAAAGAGAAATACAGAGATCCAGGTGAAGGCAGTGCCAGTATAACGTGCGTTTTTACAGCTCCAGAGATGAACCATGGTTGATTAGCAGGTTTGGTTTCCTGGGAAATGCATTCTTGTGTTGGTGCCTTTGTAGAGATGCCCCTGGAGAGTGGTCGTCAATGTGATTGGTCATTCCCGTGGCCTGCATGGGCGGTATGCCATGCTCTTTAGGATCAGACTGGGGTTGGGTTAGTGGCCAGTATGTATGACTGGGGTTGGGTTAGTGGCCAGTATGTATGACTGGGGTTGGGTTAGTGGCCAGTATGTATGACTGGGGTTGGGTTAGTGGCCAGTATGTATGACTGGGGTTGGGTTAGTGGCCAGTATGTATCTCTACCTGAGCAACTCAGACAGCTGCAGAACTGTTCTGAGAACATCCGAAAGACCTGCAGCCCTTACAGGAAATCCCCTTTCAGATAGTACTTCCTTGCGTGCCAGCCGCCCACTGCATAGAAAGAGCAGTTCTGAAGATGCCTCCCCTCTTTCCCTACTTCATTTGAGAGCCACGCTCATTTCAGAATAGTTTGGAAATAAGAAACACATTCCATTCACAAGTGGAGAGGCGTGTAACTAACAGAAAGCACAGGCTTTGGAATTCAAGTCTCAAACTCCCTCACATGACCTGTGTGACCCTGGGCAATCTATTTCATCTCCCCTAGTTTCCTCATTTGTATAAATGATGTTTATTACCTTGCAGGGTCCATGTGGGAATTGAGAGAAAAGATTTGGGATTTGGCTGGCATAGAATGGATACACGATGAATGTTTGCTACTTGCTGGTAACTTGGAGGAGGGCTTAAATTGTTGGGGCCTGTCTGGGTAACAGTAGATTTGGTTCAGCAATACCATCAGGTTTACCCTGGTTGGGACCTGGATCCCTGAGCCATTCCAGAGGAATTCCTGTCCCCATACCCACCCCTCATCACCATCAAAATTTTGCTTAAGATAAAGAGGAAGTGTTCACCATAAACCCATCCTCCGTGTGAGGTGCCATGTCACAGGGGCGTTTAGAGGACTCCCCAATACTACTTAGTCCCCAGCCTCTCAAGGATACCGGATGTCGTGGTACCTTGGGTGTGCACACGCACACATGCGTGCACGCACACACATAGACATCTTTGAGATGAAGCGGTATGTGAATTTTCGCAGTTAGCAGACCTCCGTGGTAGTTCACATGGACATTTCTGAGCGAGTCCTTGGTTCCACAGTAGTAAAAGCAGAACTAAATACTGGGTAGGGCTAGTACTGCTTATAGACGTTCTCTGAGACTCTATCTAAAAGTCAAGTTTAAATATAGAGATGCGGCTAGCTAACCTCATCATTCTGTGAGTCATTAGATGTGGACTAGACTTGGTCATCTCCCTTTGCTAATAAGGAAACCGGCTTAATTAACTGAAGGAAATTAACTTGAATCATTTTGCAGCATGAATCTGTTTCCCAAGAGGGGCTGAATTCTTCCCTTCCTGTGAGCTGATGCTCATTCGGCAGTCAATTCAAGGGGCTGTGTTGGCGTGCTGTTGCTGCCAGCTGACAGATGTAGTATTTTCCTGATCAAGCTCCCAAGGCTTTCTCCTTGCCCCTTGAACAACCGAACACAGAGTAATAAACTACTTAGAATGATTTTGCAACATGGGAGTCATTTGCTTGTCTTTGTGTTATGGGAGTCAAATGCCTATTCTCAGTAAATATAAGCCTCCCAAATGACTTAAGGTAATTGAATGATTTTAGATTTATTGTGTATATACTTTTCTCCATAGCCTCTGATTCTAAGCAGGCATAAAATCACATCAGGAAAGCCTGAGTTTGGATATTTGAGTTGTTTCATCTGAGTTAAAACCAAAATATGTAGAAATTGGGTTATCAATTCCAAACTTGGGTTACTTTGTGAAACCTCACGTTTCCAGTGGAGCTGAAGGTAATGTCTTTCTTCGGATGTTACTCTGGGGCAATTCTGCAAAGGACAAGGAGAGAAAGATGTTTCTGACTCTATTCCAGGTTGTTTCGTTTTCCTTTTTTAACTGATTTTTACACAATATATGATTTTCTTTCCCAATTTGTTTTGAATTCCTCTCGTCTAGCTCCAGGTGTTTGTTGTGGTTGGGCCTGGTACAGTTTGCTTAGGCGTTTTGCTGTATTCTTTCCTTTCCCCGCCCTTCGTTTAAAGGAGGTCTAAGCTCGCAGAGTAGCTGTATTTCTAGAGAGACCTGCCACCTTTACAGGCTTTACTGTGGTCATTTTCTTTTTCTTTTTTTCCCTCTCTCCACAATATGGTTCTTTGTGAATTAAAATCAAGGTTCCTGGAGCTAGAGGTAGGAACAGGGCATGGGAAGCCTGGCCACATTATAATGCATAATAATCATGACTGTCTCCCTCTGTTGTCAGCTCTTCCAGACCGCTCACGTCCTATTCATCTTTGTATCCCCAGCTTCTCGTGTGGCGCCTGGCGCATAAATGATGCTCAGTGAGTGTGTGTTGAAGGAACAACCTAATTTTTGCAAATCCCTTTACAGTTTATAAAGATGCTCCACATGGCAACGGGGTGATTGTTTTCAAGACTTCAACAAAAAACCATTTCCTCCCTCATTTCATTAGGATTGTGAAATTGCTTTGGAATTTTGGAACAGTGATACTTTTACTGTGTGCATTTCATGACAAGCCAGAGTCTAATTGCTTTTTTTTTTTTTTTTTTCTTAATGCGAGGGGCTGTGGAAGGGAGCGAGACAGGAGGGAAAGAGTTTGTTAACTGGATACATTTCTTGTCAAGAAATTTAAAACTTGAGATATCTCTGGATTTTTTTTCTTTATAACTGCAGTTAACAGCTCTCTTCTTCCTCTTTTACTAGGATGTAGGTGAATTTTAACAAAAGCAAGAGGTATGTTCTCAAGGGAGGAGGACAAGTAGGCAGCAAGGGAAAGACTTTGTTTTTATGACTTGTGTCTTGACTTGGCAAACACTCAAGGTTATCCTGCTCAACCAAATAATCCACATCGCTTCCACGTCAGCCATGGCCGAGCTCCCCTTACAAGGTGCGCCAGACAGACTCTTCTGTTGGGACATTTGAAGGATTTCAACCCTTGTCTTGTGCTGCAGTCAGCGGCAGCGCTGACCCGACACCCGTCAGCTCTCACAGCCACTGTACATCCGCCTCTGGCATAGACTCACCCAGGATTCATAATCAAGCAGCTTTTTTTTTTTTTGAATTGAAGTGTAGTCGATTTACAGTGTTGTACTAATTTCTGCTGTACAGCAAAGTGATTCAGTTATACACATATATATTCTTTTTTTTAATATTCTTTTCCATTATGGTTTATCACAGGATATTGAATATAGCTCCCTGTGCTATACAGTAGGACCTCGTTTATCCATCCTATATATAAAGGCTTACATCCACTAACCCCAAATTCCCACTCCATCCCTCCCCACCCCCCTCCCCCTTGGCAACCACAAGTCTGTTCTCTATGTCTGTGAGTCTGTTTTTGCTTTGTAGATAAGTTCATCTGTGTCATATTTTAGATTCCACATATAAATGATATCATATGGTACTTGTCTTTCTCTTTCTGACTTACTTCGCTTAGTATGATAATATTCTAGTTGCATCCATGTTGCTGCAAATGGCAGTATTTCATTCTTTTTTATGGCTGAGTAGTATTTCATTGTGTATATATACCACATCTTCTTTATCCATTCATCTGTCAGTGGACATTTAGGTTGTTTCCACGTCTTGGCTATTGTGAATAGTGCTGCTGTGAACATAGGGGTGCATGTATGTTTTTGAAGTATAGTTTTGTCTGGATATATCAGGCAACTTTTTCTTAAATGGCTTAATCTCTAGGCACTCGTCACCTTAATGCTGACTTTTGCCATAAAACTCGAGTGTAAAAGTAGGAAAATAATTGTACTACTGTTTTCCCGAAATCATTGGCACTTAAAGACCAAAGTCAGCAAAAGCAGGCAAACTTAAGAATTTAAAAAATTAGAAAAGTCTTTGATTTTTACAGATGAAGCAAGAACCATACTAAGACTTATAGCCCAGAAAAAGAAGTTCAGGGGAAATGAATCAGGATGTCCACTGGCTGGATCTGTGACAGCGTTTACGTGCAGCATTAGAAATGATGCTGGCGCCTGATACACACACATAATAATAATACTGTATCTTACGCGATGCAATAATTCAAGTGAAGCGTATTCCTACCATTATGCTAAAGTTGCATTTACCAGAAAAATTTTACACTGCTTCAGTTTTTACATTTAAATCTAAATTAATTAAAATTAAATTTAATTAAAATTTCAATTTCATCATTGCAGTAGCTGCCTTTCAAGTGCTCAGTAGCCACAGGTGTCTCAGGGCTGCCTTCTTGGACAGCATAACTAGGGACAGCAAGGGAATGAGAACCTATTATTAGGGGGCCAGGCATTTTGTTAGGTACTTTCAAAGACATGATCTCAAAGCAGTCCCATGGGTTATCTACATTTTATATAAGGAGACAAGCTCACTGACATTCAGTGATTTGTGCAAAGTTGGACAGTTAGTGAGGGAGCTGGAAGGACACCTGTTAGTCTAAACCCAAAGCCCATGTGTGTGCTGTGCTGATGTGGCCATTGCCGGTTGTAATGGTATATACCACTGAGCAAGAGCTAAGGATGCTTTCCTTATCTCCCCACCTCCCTGTAAAGTTTGCAAGCCTCTAATGGTTTTAACAAGCTTGTCTGAATGAATTTATTCAAGAAGGATTCCAGGTAATGACAGCCCCGAGGTATTGCTGTACACATCTACTCCACATGCTTCTCCCCTAAGCTTGTGAGATTTCTTTCCTCCCTTGGTTCTTAGAAGCATACAATTTATATGCAGGCACCATTTGTTCCTGACAGAAAGAAAATCTTTTAGCAAGGACTATAATTCAAAATATATGTTACATTGACTGATTACCTGTATTATTGCAGTAGATCAGGAAGCATATTGCTGGTAGGTGGGACACAAAGTAATTTGGAAGTACTCATTTTGACCTTGGCTTGGGATGACCTTGGCCTATTGCAGATTCATACTCTGCAGCTGTATTAGTTCCTAGGGCTGCCATAATGAAGTACTACAGACTAGGTGGCTGAACGCACCAGAGATTTATTGTCTCACAGCCCTGGAGCCTGGAAGTCCAGAATCAAGGTGTCAGCAGGGCCATGCCCCCTCTGAGACTCTGCATGGAATCTTTCCTTGCCTCTTCCTAGCTTCTCATGGTTTGCTAGCATTCTTTGGCATTCCTTGGCGTGCAGCAACATAATTCCAATCTCTGCCTCTGCCATCACATCGCATTCTCCCTGTGTGTCTCCATGCCTTCACATTTTCATCTTCTTATAAGAATGATACCACTCATGTTGGACGAGGAACCCAGTCTACTCCAGTATGACCTCGTCTTAACGAATTAATCTGCAGTGACTCTGTTTCCAAATAAAGTCACATTCTGAAGTCCTGTGGGTAGGACTTCAACATATCTTTGGATTGGAAGCACAATTCAGTCCTGTAACAGTCCTGGCTATACTTCTGCTTCAGAGCCCTGGGAAAGTTTCCCTGTTCTCTTTTTCATTTTTCATTTTTTTTTTAATTGAAGTTTAGTTGATTTACAATGTTTCAGGTGTACAGCAAAGTGATTCAGTTTTATATATATACATATATATGTATATATATATATTCTTTTTCAGATTCTTTTCCATTATAGGTTATTACAAGTTATTGAATATAATTCTGTGTGCTATACAGTAGGTCCTTGTTGTTTATCTATTTTTTGTATAGTAGTTTGTATCTGTTAATCCCAAATTCCTAATTTATCCTTACCCGCCCTTCCTCTTTCGTAACCACTATGTCTGTGAGTCCATTTCTGTTTTGTAAGTAAGTTCATTTGTATCATTCTTTAGATTCCACATATAAGTAATATCACATGATATTTGTCTTTCTCTGTCTGACTTACTTCACTTAGTATGATCATCTCTAGGTTCATCCATGTTGCTGCAAATGGCGTTCTTTCATTATCTTTTATGGTTGAGTAGTAGTCTGTTGTGTGTGTATGTGTGTGTATGTATGTATTTATATACATACACACACATACAACATCTTCTTTATCCATTCACCCTGTTATTCTCTTATGAAAGACTAACTCTACAAACCTTCATTCACTTCTTTCCTCAAGCCCTTGGTTTTTCCTTCTTAGCAGTGTTCTTCCTTGGAGGTGAGGTCCTTGCATCAACTTCAGTGAAAAAATTGAAACCATTAGAGCCGAGCAGCCTTGTCCACACGCCACCCCCCCCACTTCCATCTCAACATACCTCTTCCCCACACTTGTCTTTAGAGCCGTCTTTTGATGGCTCTGATGTGCCATTCTTCACTGGTTCAGAAGCAAATATCTTGATGGGAATGTAAAATAGTACAGCTCTATGGGAAACAGTATGGTGGTTCCTCAAAATAATTAAAAATAGAACTACCATATTATCCAACAATTCCATTTCTGGGTATTTACCCAAAGGAATTGAAAGCAAGGTCTCGAGATATTTATGAACCCATCTCCGTAGAGGCACTATTCACAACAGCCAAAGGTGGAAGCACCCCAAACGTCCATGGAGAGATAAGTATATACATATAATGGAATATTATTCAGCCTTAAAAAGGAAGGAAATTGTGACACATGCTACAACATGGATGAACGTTGAGAATATTATACTAAGTGAAATAGTCCAGTCACAAAAAGACAAATACTCTATGATTCTACTTTTATGAGCTATCTAGAGTAGTTACATTCATAGAGACAGAAAGCAGAATGCTGGTTGCCAGAGCCTGAGGAGGGGGTATAAGGAGTTATTGTTTAATGGGTATAGAGTTTCAGCTTTGCAAGAGAAAAGAGTTCTGGAGATGGATGGTGGAGATGGTTGTACAGCAGTGTAAGAGGACTTAATACCACTCAACTGTACACTTAAAAATGATTAAGATGGTAAATTTTATATTATGGGTATTTTAGCACAATTAGACATTTGCAACACAATTTTTCACGTGTCCCTCCTTTCTTAATGTCCACCTCTCCTGCCCTCTGACTTCCTTCACCTCTGAACCCACTCAGGATTTCCTTTTCCTGAAAAACCTTGACTTCACCTCCTGATGTACAAGCCATGGTGCCTTTTTCCCTCCAACTTTTCCAAATGAGATTTCTTCTGCAGAAGAGTCACAGACAGCATCTCCTTTCTTCACCATTTGCTTCTCTTACTGACCAAAAACCTGGCATTCATTCACAGCAGCATTCTAGAACTTTGCTATCCAATAGAGTAGCCCCTAGTTGCATGCAGCTCTTATTTTTTTTTTAATTGATTAATTTATTTTTGGCTGCGTTGGGTCTTCGTTGCTACACACGGGCTTTCTCTAGTTGTGCCGAGTGGGGGCTACTCTTCGTTGGCGGCGCGCGGGCTTCTCACTGTGGTGGCTTCTCTTGTTGCGGAGCATGGGCTCTAGGCGCGCGGGCTTCAGTAGTTGTGGCTCGCAGGCTCAGTAGTTGTGGCTCGCAGGCTCTAGAGCACAGGCTCAGTAGTTGTGACGCACGGGCTTAGTTGCTCTGTGGCATGTGGGATCTTCCCGGACCAGGGATCGAACCCGGGTCCCCTGCATTGGCAGGCGGATTCTCAGCCACTGCGCCACCATGGAAGCCCAGCTCTTTTAAATTTAATTAAAATGAACAAAATTTAAAAATTGGTTCCTCAGTAGCAGTAGCCACATTTCAAGTACACAACAGCCACATGCAGCTTGAGACAAATGTATTGGATAACGTAGAGACAGAACATCTCCGTCCTCTCAGCAAGTTCTGTTGGACAGGCTGCACTGTTCTTGAACAAGGATTCTCAGCTCAGGAAAATCACTTGGAGGGCTGAATGAAACACAGACTGTGGGCCCCGCCTTCCGAGATTCTGATCTAGAAGCCTGGGGAACTAGCCGAGAATTTGCATCTCCATCAAGTTCCCTGGTGATATTGATGCTGCTGGGCGTCCTGGAGGAACCCTTTCTTAGAGTCCCACTGAGTTACTCTGGTACTAATTTAATGGTCTCTTAGGTCTCATTTCAAAGCTGCAACTGATATGACAGATCTGACCACAAATTGTTCTTTTTTGCTTTGTCCTACTTTCCTGATGTTTTATTTTAATCTCTCACTGATACTGTTTCTTTGTCTCTTTGCTGACTGCTCTCATCTAATGAAGAGGGCCGGGGGCTTCCCTGAGGCGCAGTGTTAGGAATCCGCCTGCCAATGCAGGGGACACGGGTTCAAGCCCTGGTCCGGGAAGATCCCATGTGCCGCGGAGCAACTAAGCCCGTGTGCCACAACTACTGAGCCTGCGCTCTAGAGCCCGTGAGCCACAGCTACTGAGCCCGTGTGCCACAACTACTGAGCCTGCGTGCCTAGAGCCCGTGCTCCGCAACAAGAGAAGCCACCACAGTGAGAAGCCCGCGTGCCGCAATGAAGAGTAGCCCCCGCTCGCCGCAACCAGAGAAAAGCCCACGTGCAGCAACGAAGACCCAATACAGCCAAAAAATTAATTAATTAATTAATTAATTAAAAAAAAAAAAGAGGGCCCGTCTCCAACCATGTGTTCACTTTCCTTGGGAATTTTTGCTCTCACGTTGTTCAGGCCACCTCAGATGTATGGATGGGTGATTCAAATAAACATCGCCTCATTTCTAAGGCCCTATCTTCAGGTTTATGTGATAACTGAATCTGGGTGCCCTACTCCTCTTGAACACTCTGATGTTAGAAACAAAGCTTCTGTGTCTCTACCCACTCTGGCCAATGAGCTGACGCTTCTCAGATCTCTGATAATTGTTGCCATGCATTTCTTTAAGTTATGTTAAGATACTTGCACGAAAAGCTCCATAGAAATGTCAAGTGTTATGTGTACCTGCTGATTAAATATTCATGCAGTTGGAGAAGTCATCACTGCAGTGTGCTGAGTAATTTCATTAATGCCTTTCCTCCTAGTGACCAACTGTTTTATAGACTTAATCTGCTTAATCCTTTCCATGAGGTATATAGTAGGGGTCATGCATGAATATGCCCATTTTCAAATTAGAAATTAAGGTGCAGAAAAGTTTCAAAGAGAGACCAGAGGCGCAAAGCTGGTGATGGTTCTGCCCGGGATCTGCAGCTCGTGTGCGTGACTCCCATGCTAAGCCCCCAATTCCCTGCAAAGCCCCCAACTCTCTTGCAAAGCCCCCAACTTGCATACAGAGCTCCAACTATTAGCGAACACTAAGCTTCGGGGTTTTAAACATAAAAAGAAATTGCTAAATGTGATTCAACGTGTACTTCGCATAATGCATTTCTGTGACACTTCATAGTAATGAGATAATTACCATGGGTACAGTATTAGAGTATACATATTCTGATAAGTTACAGCTGTAAGAAATCAACAATGGCCATTAATCATTCCATGTTCATTCTTTACGAGTCTCAGACTAAATGGTAAGCTTCAGAATTCCAACAAATCTAAGATGAATTTTATAGTCATCTTTCTGCCATTTAGATGAGGCGTTTATGAATACAATAGACTCTCCCTAATTTAAACTAATTCGGGCAAACTGCTGCCTGAATTGAGAAGAATTGAAGTATAGTAGTAAATATATACCACCTGTGATATATTTAAAAGTAACAACTGCAATTCAAACTAGACCATCAAACTGTTAGTAAACAAACATCCCCAGGAACTACTTTAATTAATATATGAAAAGGAATCATAATACCTGTATCAATCATTTATGTAAATTTGAGTCTCCTGAGTCCTTGAGTCCATGAAACCCATTTCTGTCTTAAGTAGCTTAAGCATTCCCCTTATAATCTTTATTATACCTATTCTTTTATATAGTGAGCTCTTTTTTTTTTTTTTTTTACACATAAGGATAAATATCAGGTTGGCCCTTAGCCAAGTTACAGCTAAAGGCAAAGTTAGCAGGAATTGAATTAGGTTTTACTACACAATGTATTTAGAAACAGCGATAGTCACAAACTTTTTCATTCTTTCAAATTTAGGAATTAGTTACGTATTTTAGAAAAGAACCACAAGGTTAAGAGGAAACCTAAAATGTCAGTTGGCTCATCTTCCAACTATATCCAAATTGACCTAGAAAGATTAAAATTCTAGGCTGTTAGATCTGTAGGGGATTTTAGAGAGTAATTTGTCCAGGAGAGAATGGAGGTAGAGAATAGTCACCTGATTTCCACAGAACACACAGCTTGGTCATGAGAGAAGTGATTCTAGGACCCAGGGCCTGTGACCCTAAGCCTATGATTAGACCCACACCATCTGCATCTTCTAGGTGAAATACACGATGATCCATGACAAGAAAAGGTGGACAGTTTCTCCCTGTAGCCTGGTGCAGTATCCAGTTACCCAACTGGCACGTTTAGGGTCATTTATTCAAAAATCACTCATGGTGGAAATGAAGAAGCAGTTTTGCATCATCCTGTAAATTAGCAAAGTTAACCAAGTTTTGGTCACCAGAATGGAAACATCACTGTTGTCTACCTCCGGACAAACGCCGAGCACAACAGGAGCATTTCCCGAAAGTATCCAATAGACACTTAGGAGCAAAAGGAAAATGTGCAACAGGCTCTGAATTTCTTTAAAAGCAAGGATCCTCTGCATCTTTCCTGTTTCTGCACCCAGCTCAGCACCTGATACCAAGCAGACCATCATAAAGTGAGAAATTCTTTTAAATGGACCATGTGATTTACACACTTGGGTTTCTGGTTTTTAAAAAGATCTCTGTGATTTAAGATTTAGTGTAATTTTTGTTTCTAATTTACTAAAGCCAGGAAACATTTGCAGAAGGGTGTAATGGATTCTTGCTCTCTGACTTAAAATGAGGCTCTTAGTTACTCAGTAACTACCTGCCAAATACAGCTACCCTTCTGAGTTAACAGTGCCTTCCAGGGTGATTTTGAAAGTGAGTCACTGATTTGAATCCAGAGTCTAAATAGAGCTGGAACAAGCCCTGGAGATCTGGTAGTCCAGCCCTCTCCTTTTATAATTGAGGAAATGGAGGTCCGGAGAGGTTAAGTCACTGCTGCCGGATCACATAATTAAGTTTGTTTAATTGCTGTACTTTAGTGAGAGCTGGAAAACACCACATGCATAGTTTTGCTTTTCAACTTCCTGACGTTTTCTGTTGTGTGCACTCAGGGTATTTTTAAATACTGATAAGCATGTGAATGCAAACCTCATTTAGTTAAATCTGGCAGTGTGGGCAGTCTTCAGTGAAATCTATTACACTGCCTTGCTTGATGCCTTTATTATGTTCAGCTCTTTTTGATTTGTGGTGTTTGATTGGACAAAAGGTAACAAAATATTCGTTGCAGTAAAAAAATCCTCCTTTCTTTTTTTTACATTCATGTAACTTCAAAATATCCCCAAAGTCATCATTTGTTGTTACCAAAAAAATTTACTTCAGAACTGAGACCGAGGTAAAAAAAAATCTGTCCCAGGGGACTTTAGAGAGCCATAACCATGCAAAAGTAGGTGGTTACAGAAAATATTATGCAAACTTAACTGTAGCATTATAATGGAAACCGCATAAATAATACCTGGATGGCTAGGTAAGAAAGATAAAACCACTGAAATACATACTTGTGACTCTACACTGTTACAGTACATTTACAATACACCACAATTTGAACAGAAAGTTGACAAACTCTGAATCTGTTGCAGGCAAAGTGATTTATTGCACGGGTCCTCGGGCTGGAGCCGGAAATTCTATCATTCCTTGTACTTTCTCTGAGTTAGGTTTGTAGCCCTAGTCTCTCGGTGCCTCGGTTTTCCCTCTGTCTCTCTGAGGTCTCATGAATTATCAATGTAAAGTAACATTTACTAAACTTCAGGGAACAACTGGTCATTTTTCAGAGCCTTCTAAATCATGACGGGCTACTTCTGAGGTTTTGCTTGGTGTCATCTCTTACTACACTTCTTTGCTAATAGTTCAGGGGCAAATATGAAGTGTCTTTTGAATTTGGGTTTGAAATTGGGAGGCAAACACTTTTTTAAAAAATATGCTGTTAAGCTCTGTACCAAATAGCATTTGTTGAGCTACTTGATTCAAGACCAAATGTGTGCTGTATTGATTTATAAGTTAAGGATGACTTTAGGGACTTCCCTGGTGGCGCAATGGCTAAGAATCTGCCTGCCAGTGCACGGGACATAGGTTCGAGCCCTGGTCCGGGAAGATCCCACATGCCGCAGAGCAACTAAGCCCGTGCGCCACAACTACTGAGCCTGCGCTCTAGAGCCCGTGAGCCACAACTACTGAAGCCCGTGCACCTAGAGCCCGTGCTCCACAACAAGAGAAGCCACCGCAATGAGAAGCCCGCTCACCACAACGAAGAGTAACCCCCACTCGCCTCAGCTAGAGAAAGCCCGTGCGCAGCAACAAAGACCCAACGCAGCCAAAAATAAATAAAATAAGTAAATTTAAAAAAAAAAAAAGGATGACTTTAGCCATTGGCTTAATCAGCCATGCAGGGAATGATGTTGGATCATGTTATGGGCTGAAATAGTGTCTTCTCCCAAAATTCATATGTTGAAGCCCTCAGAATGGCACTGTATTTGGAGATAGGGCCTTTTAAGAGGTGATGAAGTTAAAATGAGGCTGTTAGGGTAGGCCTTCATCCAATCTGACTGGTGTCCTGAGAAGAGAAAATCTGGACACACAAAAGGACATCAGGGATGCACACCCACAGGAGGAAAGCCCATGTGAGGACACAGTGAGAAGGTGGCCGTCTGCAAGCCCAGGAGAGAGACCTCAGGAGAAACCCAGCTCGCCAACTCCTTGATCTTGGACCTCCACCTCCAGAACTGTGAGAAAATACATTTCTGTTGTTTAAGGCTCCCAGTCTGTGGTATTTTGTTATGACAGCCCTAGCAAACTAATACAGATCACTTCAAATGCCTTACCTTTTGCAACCAGTGTCTCTCACTATGAAAGCAGAAGTTAGCATTGCAAGTGACTCCTTTTCCTCCAGTGTCTCTCAAAGCCTCTGGATAAAGTCCAAACTTCTTAACATGGCAGACAGGCCCTCCATGATTTGTATAGCTCTCCCTTCCCCAGCCTCCCCCTTGCACTCTGGCTCAAGCCAGACGCTACCACTTGAGTTTCACTTAGAAGCCATGCTTTCTTTTCCTCACTATGAAGACTTCAAGTCTCAGCTCACATACCAGTCCCCCCAGGAAGCCTTAGCTCATCTGGACTGAGTAACACGCCCTTCTTTTGTGCTTCCACAGCACAGGCATCTATGTCAAATTATCTTGTCCTTGTTCATCCACTTCTTTCCCCTCCACTCTGAAGGCTCCTGAGGTCAGAGACTGAATCTTGTTCACTCTCGAGACCCTAGTGCCTGATCTAGAAGTTGGCACACAGTAGGTGTTCCGTTAGTTGAATCAAAGCATGAATACATCCGTGCAAGATTTTCCTTTAAAATAGTTATGGAGTGCTTAACCTGTGTAAGATACTGAGAAGACAGAGATACATCTAAATCAGATTATTAGTTGCATTAGTATGCTTGGGCTGCCATGACAAAGTAGCACACAGACTAGGTGGCTTAAACTTCAGGAATGCATTTCTTTACAGGTCGGAGAATAGAAGTCCAAGATCAAGGTGTCAGCAGGCTTGGTTTCTTCTGAGGCCTCTCTCTTTGACTTGTCCATGGCCGTCTTCTCCCTGTGTCTTCACATGGTCTTCTTTCCGTGGGTATCTGTGTCCTAATTTCCTCTTTTTATAAGGACACCCGTCAGACTGGATGAGGGCCCCCCATAGGACCTCATTAAAGAGCCTATCTCCAGATGCCCTCATGTTCTGAGCTGTTGGGGGTTAGAGCTTTAACATACAAATCTGGGGAGGACACAGTTCACATTCATCGTGAGCACTGGCTTCATAGATATTTACCACCTCGGGGTACCTCTGGGGTGAATGTAGACTGTTATGTTGCCATCTGCCTGGGAAGGTTATTTGCTATAAAGGTTGGGTAATAGGTGTGTATTTTCGTCAAGAAAGGGGCATTTTGGAGTTGACTGTTGTTTCTGGGGCTTGGACTAGGCTATTATTTTGGGAGTTCCACACCCCCATGAATAAACTCCTGGAGGACGAAAGTCACGAAGCAGTTGAGAATGTGGTGGTGATGGCCAACATTACCAAACTCACTGGAAATTCCCGTTCTGAAACCGCTAGTACTTGGTTAACCCCAGGAAATTCAGTGGTCATGTGTCCAGTTCCTACCCAAGACATGAAAACATCAGAGGCAAAGGTTTTTCTCTGAGCTTCTTCTCTGCTCGTCGACTTTCAGGACTGGGAAAGTCTCTGTGGGTCATGAGAATCTGGTCTTTTAGCTTCAGATTGGACATAGAAGATCTAGACTTCCACTCCTTAAAGGGCAAAGAAAGGGTCCACCCGGGCTCAGCCTCGGTCACGCCCTGTGCGTAACTGAAATCGCTGGCCATGAGTGAGTCTGTGGGGAAGAGGCTGTGTGTAAGTGACTTTGACTGTTGCTATAACAACAGTACCTCCGTCTAATTTCTTTTGAAAAATGAATTTCAGCTGGTGGGATAAAGCCAAGCAGCTTCTCCCCACAGATGAAAGCTCGGCCGACAGTCTTCGGAGCCCAGCTGTTTATGGGTTGAGTGCGTGGTGCCCTGCCTGCCTCTGCCCACTGGAACATTCTCAGAGCCAGTTAAATCATACCCATGTTTGCCTGAATGTGAGAAAGCGCCTCTCTACACGTGGGCCTCGTCACCCACGGAGGATTCATCCTAGAGACAGAAATCCTCTCCTCCAGCCTTGTTTCCTATTTGTGAACAGTTACTCCAAAGACGTAAATAATGGCGATCCCTTTGCTGGCAAATGAAGGCAAGTCCCTTAGCTTTCAGCTTTGGGGTAAAAACCTGCTAAGAAATGGAGGTGTGGGAGTCAGATGCCATCCAGAAATACGAAAAACGTCCTGTTTGCTCACTAAGATGGTGTGTGTGTGTGTGCGTGCATGTGTTTGCGCCTGTGTGAAAGGGAGAGAGAGATGGAGAATTCTCTTCCAGGACGGTAGCTCTTACCTTTGCTTTCTGTGAACTTCAACTGCCCGAGGAAGAGCAGTGCCTGCCTCTTTGAGGGAAACAAGAGGCTTTTTATAGACTAGGAGATCTTATTTCGATACTTTTGTTTCCATAGGGAGATAACAAGTGCTGGGATTTTATTCAACAGCTGTGTCAGAACCAGGCGCAGTGGGCTATTTGCGTCCCTTAAACTGGTGTGGGACTTCAGTGCCATGGAGGCACTCCTGGAAAGGGCTAAAAACAAAAAGGAGAATTTCTCCTTGAAAAAGAAGGGACATGTTGAGAAAACAGTGAAATAAAAATATTCTTGATTCCTACCCAAGGGAGAGAAAAGTACTCGGCCTCCCTCCTCCCAGAAAATAAACAGACTGAAACCTCATGCTTCCTTCCAATATGCCTGTTCTTTGGTCTGTGCTGTGGTGTAAGTCTCCAGCTGTGAAGGATGTAGATAAGATCTGATCTTTTCATTTGCCCTCTTCCTCCCTATGGTTTTCCCTTCTTCTTCCCTGACCTCCTTCGCTGTCATTTCTTTACAGCTCTAAATAAAATGCCATTAGGAATTTCAGATTGTAATACAAGGTCACGCATACAGGCGTGTTTGAGTAGATAAAGTATGCGTGACATCTAGTAGGAGATATTCCTAAGGAAATTGTTTCTTGTCCTTCAAAATAAATGTAGTGTAATGTGTGTGCGTGTGTGTGTGTTTATGTATCTGAAAAGACAGAGCAGTTCAGTGTTCAGATTGTAGTATTCCGATGGCAACTGGCAACTGCAGATCTCAGCGGAGTTTTTCCTACAGAAAGCTACTGAATAAAGGAAGCTGCCACCGGGATACACACATCTGCTCCCTCCTGAAGTTTTCAGCTATCATCACTTCTCAAACACATGCTAAATCTACAGAGTAACATCCTTCCTTGTAGAGGAACACAACACTTTTCTGTGAATCAGGCAGCTCTGACTCAAAAACCTGAACATATCCTCCTAAGGCCGTCACGACACAGGTGTCTAAAACACTTTCCCAGAATTTCTAAGCAAGGTTTGCTCGTGTTTGATCAGAACAGGAGTCATCAGATGCAGAATAGCACAGTAGGTGAGAACGCAGATTTGAGAGGCAGATGGAACCAAGTAAGGCTCTGCTGTGTGTCCTGGGACAAATGACCACCCTCTCTGAGCCCATTCCTCATTCGTCATAGGGGTATTGTGAGGATTAACCCAGGTAATACAGGTAAAGCATTTAGCTTGATGTCTGGTACATTATAAGCTCTCAGCCAATTACAATATTAAATGCCAATCTTGAAATATTTAGTAAGCAGTGAGCCAAAGTCTCTAATAAAAACTTCGAAGTTTAGAGCTTTCTACTGATAACTATGTGAGGAGATTTGAAAGTCATATAACCTTGGCATTTGCAGAGATAACAGTCTCGGTTTTAATGAGTAGTTAATAAATTCATTGAAACCCCAGTTTGGACTACATGTATGGAGCTTGTGAAAAACCTCATTACTTCAGATATAAAGAGTACACAGAATTCATGTGACTTGTGATGAAAATATACTTTATTCATTCAACTGAGAGAAAGCCAAGAGCCTCTAGGAACATTCATGTATTTGGAAATATGGAGATTTGAGGAGATCTTGGGACTTAGTGTTTCTCAGTGTCAAGGGCCTTGATTGCCTCTGCTCCTGTTGTTTTACGATCCATTCTCAATGTGTTGTTGTGGATAAAGTTGGTCCAATTTAGGCAAAACTGAAGGATAAAAGCGTACCTAAAAATTCAGCCACGCACAAAAGATTTAAAATGCTTTTAAAGAATCTCTTATCTTGGCAGCTCGCAGCTGGAATTGGGTGGGCATGCATGTTCCAAACGCTGAAAAGAGGTATGACAACTCTTGTGTGTACATACCTAAAACTGCTTAGGAATAGAGTTTTAAATCTGGCTCATAGCAAAAAGGAAAAAGATCATGGTCATTTATAAAAATAAACTCACGGTCCTGTTCCCTTGGGCTGGGGGTTCAGCAGTGCCCCAGCATTCCCTTGGGCCTCTGTAGCTGAGGTTTCAGATGCTTTCCAGGAGGGCGAGGCCCCTTCTGCGATGATCCTTTTCTTCCTGGAGCATTTCAGAAGAGAGTTTTTTTTTTTTTTTTTTTTTTTTGGGCCCTGCCGCGAGGCTTGCGGGATCTTAGTTTCCTGACCAGGGATTGAACCTGGGGCCATGGCAGTGAAAGCGCTGAGTCCTAACCACTGGACCACCAGGGAAGTCCCAAGAACAGAGGTTTTTGACTGACCTCCCCTCCAGAGACCCGTCATTTCCTATTGACTAGGTCCAGAGAAGCTGTATCTATCCTGGGATGGTCACAAGCAGAGGTTTTAAACTCTTGGCTCTCAGGGAAATAGTGTGTGTGTGTGTGTATTTAAATTCATATGACTTTTATTATGTAATAATGTTGTTTTCTCTCTAAAATGATCTTAGGAGTATATAAGGCTGACAAGGCGCATTTCAGGAGTTGTGATAAGAGATCTCTTTTTTGTGTGTGTTGTTCTACCCTTCATGTAGATCCCCTTTAAACAAACATACTCAACTTTTGTCAATATATAGCTGACATGTGTTCACTTTCTGGTGTGGTCTCTGTTTTTGGGAATGAATCCATTCCTTTGCACCTGGCACACAGGCATACAGCACACCCTCAGTTCATGAGGAATGAAAATATAAAACTATAAAAAATAAACGTTTTCATGTAAAGTCTTATAGAAATCCAGCAAGCTCCTGCAGTATTCAAGATCCTCTGTGCTTCGAAATATCTCCATCTAGAGCTTTGTTTCTTAGTCCTGTTTATGAGCTGTCCCAGAGTATCACCAATCAACTCAGGAACATTTGATATTGACATTGGGTTTGTGTGTGTGTATATTTTTTTAATCAAACAAACAACTTCAGAGGTTCAGGACTCCGACAGAATTGTTCTTCTAGATCAGAATTTCTAAAAACTTGGGGATGCTAGACCAACTACCTTAGAGAAATCGGAGGTTTTTATTATATTCCTTTAGATGCCTGTGCTGCCAACCTGTGTCCCAATGTGGGCCCTACCTTGGGCGACTAAATCAAACTGAGGAAGTGGCACCAAGAAACCTGCATTTTTAACAGCTTCTCAAGTCACTTTAAAGTCGGATAATCACTGTTCTAGAAGATTAACCTCTAAAGAAACCTCCAAAGATCCTTTCTAAGGACGCTTAAATCTAGAAGACACTTCGGGAAATGTTTCGCACACTATTCATATTCTACTAATTAAAATATCTAACACATGAATATTCTGGGTCACTCATCAAATACATTAAATAAGCAAGTCAAATTTATCCGTGTGTTCATATGCTTATTATCTGCTGGTAGAATGAGAAGAAAATAACCATATGAAAATTGGTATGGTTAAACCAAATCATCTTCTGGTTTTGACCATAGCAGATCAGAATGACCAAAATGTTCTCTTGGAGCCTCTAAATTAGTTATAGCATCTGCAGGCTGAGATTCCAACGCATCTTTAATTCTTGGGAAATACTTGAGTCTCTAATATTTGGTGAAGGAAGGTCACTCACACTTTTGGTTGGAGGGGGTGCTTTGGCAGGTGAAAACCACTTGAAACCTTTGTAAGGAAATTTACAATTCAACTATGAAAACATCCAGCATTTTGAGTTCCCATGCATGTCAAAACACTTGACCTTGGGAATGTTATATAAAGTCTCTGGGTTTCAGGTTCACTTTTCCTTTCCATGGTGCTCTTCATATGCTCTTGAGTTGTTCTCAACATAGGTTTTCTGGACCCTTAGAGTCCTCAAAAATCTTAAGGAAGGGACAGTCTATGAGCCATTTCCAGCATTTTAAAATAACCAAAATAAATTGTACATTTATTCAATGGTCATTAAAACACCCTACAGGCCAACATTTTCAAATGCCTGCTTTAGGGATCTTGTTACACAAACTGAGTGTGGTTATTTGAGAAACCATTTTAGTTTTCATTCATTCATACAATCTTATGAAGGAAAAGGCAAGCCGTTATGGTATGATGTGTACGAGGATGCCGTGGGAGCACATAGAGGGTCTCCAAGATTTGAAGGTGTGGGGAGGGGCTGTCAAGAGAGACCGTATAGAACGTAATGTCTAAACTGAATGGTGATGGACGAATAGAAGTGGTCGGGTGAAGAAGTTGGGTGAGAGTATAACATATGCAAAGACTCAATAGAGACAGAGAATAAACACCATGCATCCTGAGTATGGCAAATCATTAAGTATAACTGAAGGTTTAGAGTTGCTTGGTGTTGGAGGGCCAGTGGAGGGGAAGAAGTTGGAGGTGATAGCTGAGTCTGGAGAGGTGAGCAGGGAGTGAGGACCCAGTTGTGCAGGGCCGGTGTGTGAGACTTAGATGATGCTGACGACAGCGGACAGCCCCAGAGGAGCTGCAAGTGAAGAATGGGTCCACATTTTATAAAGAAAATCACAGCCACAACACAGAGAATCGGTTAGAGAAGAGGCAAGACCGGAGCAGAGAGGCTAGTCAGGAGCTGCTACAGAAATCACGAGAGCAGTGTTGATGATCTGAACCAAGGTAGTGGCATTGGGGGTGGAAGATGAGAATAAAAATCGTTAAGGATGAGAACGGATAGTCCTCAAGGTGTAACTGGTTTGGGGTGGTGGGGAGAGGGTGGAATCAAGCAAGGATGAGTCCTGAAAACAGTCTGAAAGAACTTTATCACGATTAGCATGGGAGCCCAGGGCCATTGATGAAGGCACGACTGTGCGTCACCGCCTGCGTGAATCAGGAGTGGGGGCCATGCAGTCACAACTGAGTCTGAATTTGAATCCGGGTTGAGCACCTGCCCTTCCCCCCAACCCCCAGCTCTGTAATCTGGGACACAGTGCTTAATCTCACCGTACCTAAAGTTTCTCCTCTGTAAGTGGTTCTAATAAATCCTACCCACCTTTTAGAATCATTAGGAGTAAGAGACAGGAATCTGATAGTTACCCCCGATATCTTCTATCCTAAAATCTTCATTATTTTAATAGTAGGATCATCATGTTTATTCCCAAGCTCCCTGATCCTCCCCAATTTCATTCAAAGTCTGGGACAAGTCAATGAGAGTTTTTTTGTTTTTTTTTTTTTTTAACTTAGTAGCACTGCTAAGAGTCTAAAGGAAGAAAGAATATCTTCATCATGGACGCACTGGCCCAGGGGACCTGCTAGAATCTGCTGGGAATGTCAGCAGAGGCCTAGCTATCTTAGCCACGTTCCTCCTTGTCCTGGGTGTCACCCAGCCTCCCCATTCCCCCTCCTCCAAAACACTGCCCTTTTCTCTGTTGAACCATCAGACCAGCACACGACCTGCCCCAAAGATTTGCTATGAGGATAATATACGATCCTGTGTAAAAGTGCTTTATAACCCCAAAGGCACAGCTGTTCTTATTACTACTGGTCTGGGTGTCATATCACCACTCCCAAACCCATTCTGTATCTCCCTGCCTCTAAGTTTCTCTCTCTGTCTCTCTCTCTCTCTCTCTCTCTGTCTCTCTGTCTCTCTCTCACACACACACACACACAGTTTGACAGAAACACAAGCCATCAAGCCACACTGTAGGCGAGAGACTCGCGCTGGAGCCACTGTGGAGGAGGAGGAATGGTTTCCCTTAGAGTAACTGACACATGAGAGCGGCCCCCATTGTACTAGGCAGGGGATGAACAGCAACTTTAGCTCCTGGCACCGCAGCGTCCCTTAATGGGAGAAAACATGTATATGTAATCATACAAGCATACCGGAACAAGGAAGCTGAAGCTCGGTCAAGAGTTCCTGTGATTCTTCCACAGGAGCACAAATCGTACTAAGGAGGCTTCCAGCTGTGGGAGGCAGAAGGGCCAGGGACTTCCTGAGATGAGGCTATTCGGGATGAGACCCTGACCCGAATCCTTGCGGGGACGGGGAGTCCCCAGGACGTTTCCCCGTTCTCATGTGCACTGAGCAGAGTGCTTCAAGTTCCTCAGCCCGCAGGTCCTGTCTCCTCCTGCCCGCTCTCCATCTATCTCCCAAGCGGGAAGTGAGGAGAGAGTTAGACAAGCAAAGGATGATGAGACGCGGGAGGGATGCTTAGATGGCTCTGCTATTTTGGACACAACTAAAAACTATAACATGGTTTCAGTGTATCTTCCGTGAGGTCTTTCTTATATTCCCAACGCTGGCACAGGAAATACATGTCAAGATTTGGGTTAAAGGGGCCAGCAATGGAGAACTCTAGGCCCTGAAGGAAAAGGAAATACTCAGCAGCTCCATTCAGGTTGCAGCCTGGAAACGTATTTGATTTGAGCCCCAACCATCCACTGCTGTTCTACAATCTAGGACACAAATACATTAGCACTTGGACTCAGGCTTGAATTGCAAATTTGATCTTTTGTTGTTCGTATTTAAAAAGCTCTACAAGGTGCTTGGAAAACGTGAGGCTTTTGCAGGCTAGGGAACAGAAGTATTATCATTTTACCTATTTGTATTTAGAGATCCAGAAACTAATCTCTCTCAGCTGCAGTTGTGACTATTGATATCACTGCATTTTAAAAAATTTGTATTGTGTTTTTAAAATAGTAATAGTGAAGGCTTAGTGGGTGCTTACACGATACCAGACGTGAAGCTAAGTGCTTTCCATATTATTTCATTTAAGTTCATCCTCACAGTAACTATAGGAGCTAGATATTATTAACCCATTTTACAGATAAGGCATCCAAAGCTTAGGAGAGTTTAAATAAGTTTTGCAGGATTCATTCATTCAACATGTATTTATTATCTACTTTGAGCTACTAGGGGCCCAGTAGTGGAATAAAGCAGAAAAATCCCTGCCTTCATGTAACTCACTTTCTAATGGAGGGTATCGTAGCTAACATTTATGAAGTACCAGACAATAGTTATATGTATGAACTCTTAGGTAGGGGTTCTTGGGTTTGAAGCCAGGCTTTCTAACTCCAGGGCCAGTAGGGCTGTTTCTGTGTTACTGTTACTATTACTATTCTATGTTACTATTCTTTTTTTTTTTTTAACATCTTTATTGGAGTATAATTGCTTTACAATGCTATGTTAGTTTCTGCTGTATAACAAAGTGAATCAGCTATATGTATACATACATCCCCATATCTCCTCCCTCTTGCGTGTCCCTCCCACCCTCCCTATCCCACCCCTCTAGGTGGTCACAAAGCACCCAGCTGATCTCCCTGTGCTACTGCCCTATTCTGACTCACCCACCTAGGCCTGCTCTGCTGATAAGAGGTGAGGCTTGGGGTTCCCAGCCAGACCTGTCTGTCTCCATGGTCTCGGCCACCACTATTTTCCAGTGGAACAAACAGAGCATTTGCCTTTATTTCTCCATCCTGCCCCATCCATTTCATGGCCTAGAACAGAATCATGGACCTGTAGTTTTAAAAATAAAGTCAGGTTCATTTTTAAGACAAGTGTCTTTTTTTTAAAGTTAACATCCCTGCAGGAGGTGCAGAGGGCCCCGAGCTTTACTTCTTTTAGACCCTGAAGCTGTCATATCTGAACTTGCCACTGTGTGTTGGAGCTACATTCAAGTATCTGCCATATCTACAATCAGAACCACGGTTTCCTGGTTTGTTCAATAAATAACGTAATTTTCTAGCAGGTTCTACCTAAGATGTTGGATTGAGCCAGATCTTGTTTGAAGTCAAATGCCAGTGTGTCCCAGTTGGGGCCTTGTTTTCAGAAATTCAGGAACACCTACCAAGCAACTACAGAATATTTGGTGATTAAAAATAGAAAGTTTATCATTCTCTTATTGTCTAGATGACCAGGAGCCATGTTTCTGAGGCTGGTCCCCTGAAAGGATGTCTAAGTCTCCGATCTGTGAGGGTATAATTGTGTGTGCATGAGAAGATCCTAGGTGTGTGCCCTAAGCTGGTGGAAGACCAAGAAGTTTCTGTGAATAATTAAATAGCCAATGATTTGAAGACAACATATCACAAGTTTGATTAAACCATGTCTTTAAAAAATTATCGAAAGTGTTAGTGACTTAAGAATGTCTTAAATCATGAGCAACTGTATATATAGGTAGTTTCTTGTAGGCACTGATATTTCTGACCACAAATAAATGGCAGAGAAAAATATGGATATTACAAACTATAAAAAATTACAAATAGTGAAATAGCAAAGAATGGTTTTTTAAAAGTATCATTATGATAAGTGAAGAAAATAATTGAAGAATGATATCTCTAATTCAAAAAAAAAAATAGAAAGTTTAGGAGCAAGGGTTAGACTGGATTTTTACTTAAGGACCTCTTTTGTTTCCTTTTAAAATGGAATTCTCTACTTATGAGAGAAAGGCAATAAAGTAGCACGTCTTAGAATCCCCCAGATTGTCTCCGGAACGGTTTTATTCTACAGGGGGCGCCTGGGGAGGCTTCCCAGTTCCATGTGTGAGTGCGGGGTCAGAGGGGATCCTGCTCCTCTCCCCCCCTTGCTCCTGTGATACGCAGCCCCTCTGGCAAGGATAGGAGAGTGCCCAAGTGGGGCTCTTCTGCCTCTTCCCTCCTTCCCCAGGTCACTCTGCCTTGTGCCTTCAGCTCTGCAAAGTTGCTGAAACCTCTGTCCAACCCAGTTTGCCTTCCCTTTGTCGTCATCCACCAAGGGTTGCCCCCGGGCTTTTCAAAGGAGTCCAGTTAAATGGACACAGCACTCTCCAGGGTGAGAGATTCCATTACCAGGAATGTCGAAGCTCAAAGTCAAGCATTCTTTAATGTCAATGGAGTTGCCTCCTGCTCTGATCCAAGCTCACCTCCTTCAGCCCCTGTGAATTAAACAGTAGAATCATTCATTTTTGCCACTGTCTATTAACCACTGCTGTGAACTTGAACTGAACACTACCTGCAGCCCCACAGATACACAGTAAGCAAGTCAGCCGTAGCCCCTCTTCTTGGAGCTCACTAAACAGACACTTAAGCAATTGCCCCAAAGTATGGTAGAAGCTATGATGGGGAAGTAGAGGTTGCTTGGAGAAACGTATTCCAGGATTTCCAACCCAGTGCAGGTGGGTCAAAGGAGGTACCTATTGTAGTTGGGGTGAAGGGATGTGAGAGAAGATTTCCTAGAGGAAGTGAAGTCTAAGCTACAACCTGGAAGATGAGTAGCTATTACCAGGGGAAGGGGAGGAGGAGGGGGAGGAGTATATTCCAAGAAAAGAAAACAACATGTACTGCGCCCTGGAAGCAGAAGGAAGCTTAAGACCAAACAATGAAGGATCCCATCACTTAGGAGAGCGAAAGAAGAATACTACATAAGAGACTGAGAAAGCACAGATGGAAAGAACGAAGGAAATCCAGAAAAGTGTGGTATCATGGAAACCCTTGGAAGCATACTTTTAGAACAGAGCAGGCTACTATGTCACGAGGTGCTGGGAGGTCAAGTAAAATAAGAACCAAAAAGAAGTTTCTGGTTATGTTAACCATTAATCTTCATTTCTGTGTTATTCAGTAAATGTGTTAAATTCCATAATCTTAGAGGATTTTCAGTGTTCTTTAAAGTATTGTTGATTTAATTCCTTAACGTTCTCAAGTCAGATGTGACAAGAACTTAAGATAGATATTAGCACCTTTCTCGAGCATGACACATTTTGGTCCAAGTCTCACTCGTAGCGTTCATTTGAAAAATAATAATAAGACGATGCTTCCCAATGGGAGAATTATTGCCTTAACTCTTTCTTTTCTTTTGTTCCACCGTCCAGTCTTTAGTTTGCTTTCTATCTCTTAGCCGTGTGAGCTCTGCTTTTGGGTAAAACCTTTTCCCATAGAATTTGAATTGAAGCCTGGCCAATTTTGAAATTAGAAGTATAACATCTTTCTGATGTGTTCTAAACCATTTAAAAATGAGTTTGTCGTGATGCGTACCACCATGCTTAATGAGTAAGTAAACCATGACTTGGAGATTAAGTCATTCTCTTTCCTGTTTCTTTTCCAGCTCCAAGAGACTGTGAAAAGGAAGTTGGAAGGAGCCCGATCACCACTTAATGGAGACCAGCAGAATGGTGCTTGTGATGGGAGTTTTTCTCCAACCAGCAAGCGAATACGAAAGGACATTCCTACAGGGATGGAAGCCATCAACAATTTGCCCAACAATATGCCACTGCCTTCAGCTTCTCCTCTTCACCAACTTGACCTGAAGCCTTCTTTGCCCTTGCAGAATAGTGGGGCTCACACTCCTGGGCTTCTGGAAGATCTGAGTAAGAATGGGAGACTCCCAGAACTTAAAATTCATGTGAACGGTTGCAGTGACCTGGAGGACAGCTTCACCATCTTGCAGAGCAAGGACCTCAAACAAGAACCTCTAGACGACCCTACTTGCATAGACACATCAGAAACGTCTCTTTCGAATCAGAACAAGCTGTTCTCAGACATTAACCTGAATGACCAGGAGTGGCAGGAATTAATAGATGAACTGGCCAACACGGTTCCTGAAGATGACATACAGGACCTGTTCAACGAAGACTTTGAAGAGAAGAAGGAACCAGAATTCTCGCAGCCGGCCACGGAGACCCCCGTCTCCCAGGAGAGCTCCAGCGTGAAGAGTGACCCATCTCACTCTCCTTTTGCACACGTCTCCATGGGCTCTCCCCAGGCCCGGCCTCCTTCTTCTGGTCCTCCCTTTTCTGCTGTCTCCACGGCCACCAGTTTACCTTCCGTGGCCAGCACTCCCGCGGCCCCCAACCCTGCCAGCTCGCCAGCAAACTGTGCTGTCCAGTCCCCTCAAACTCCAAACCAAGCCCACACCCCGGGCCAGGCTCCACCTCGGCCTGGAAATGGTTATCTCCTTAATCCGGCCGCCGTGCCAGTGGCTGGTTCGGGGTCGGGGCCTGGTGCCGTGCCCGGCTCTGAGCTGTCTCCGGCCGAGCAGCTCAAGCAGATGGCAGCCCAGCAACAGCAAAGGGCCAAGCTCATGCAGCAGAAGCAGCAGCACTCAAATCAGACCGCAAGTTGGTCTCCTTTAGGGCCTCCATCCAGCCCCTACGGAGCAGCTTTCTCTGCGGAAAAACCAAATAGCCCAATGATGTACCCCCAAGCCTTTAACAACCAAAATCCTATAGTGCCTCCGATGGCCAACAACCTGCAGAAGACGACAATGAATAACTACCTCCCTCAGAATCACCTGAATATGATCAATCAGCAGCCAAATAACCTGGGGACAAACTCCTCAAACAAACAGCACAGTATTCTTACTTACGGCAACACTAAGCCTCTGACCCATTTTAATGCAGACTTGAGTCAGAGGATGACGCCCCCGATGGCCAACCCCGGCAAAAGCCCGCTGATGCCCTACATCCAGCAGCAGCCTCCGCAGCAACCCCCGCCGCCGCAGCCGCTGCCACAGCTCCAGGCCCCCAGGGCACACCTGAGTGAGGGCCAGAAACGCATGCTTCTCATCAAGCAGAAGGGAGTGATGAATCAGCCCGTGGCTTACCCGGCGCTTCCATCCCACGGTCAGGTAAGTGTGCAAGTGGGACGCGCTTGGAGGGGCCCTCGGCTTGCGTGGCAGACCGTCGACGTGCGACGCTCCCCGTGCTTCAGTGGTAGGGGGTTAATCCCCTGTGGAAATCCTTCCTACATATCCTCACGTAGTTACCACGTTTGTTTGAGGGTTTTTTCCTCTTTTTCCTAAGAGATGCGGAAAGGCGGCACAGTATACTTTCCTGTATTTGAATGCCTGGGAATTGAACTTCTTTTATTCTGGACATGGTAAAAGATAAGAAAGCGAAAATGACATAAAATGCTCACTAGGAAGGAAGCAGGCTGTCGAGGTCCCATGACAGAACGTGGTTCTCCTCCTGTAGCTTCTCTCCCGGGTCATGCGGTCCAGGACTGGGGATGGCGGGAAGGCCAGAGCGTTTAGGGATCTCTACAACCGTCTTAGAAGGTTCTGAACAACCTTGGCCTGTCTCACTGAATTATGAATCGTGGAAATTTGGATTCTTGATGTTCAAAGGTGGGAGAGTTTTCTGTGTTTGCAAAGGGAAGTGGAGGATAGATTTTTATAGGACCGTGTAACGTTTTAACATTTGTCGATGTATTAGCACCATTAGAAGCTGTTTCAACCTCGTGACCTGAGAGTGTAGTAAAACCTCTCCAATTCGTTCAGCTCTGGTTCGGGAGAATTTGATGATGACCGTCTCTTAGTGCTCTATTAAAGTCTCCTCTTTCCCACTGTCTTTCGTCATGACATCCTGGTATCGGGGTGTAGGGCTCTCAGGGATCCATGGTAAAAATGAATGGCAACCATTGGAGAGTGGACCCTCATTGACAAGCATCGGCTCTCCTCACCCTGACCAGTGTAGCAAGCAGACAATGCTCCTTTAATTTAACACGTCATCTGCCTGGCAGGGCGCGGGGGGAAATCCGTGGTTCTACTGATCTTACCCCGACGTGGGTGAATTCATGAGCTATCCATCATTTTATTGCCAACTGCTGTCAGTTGTGTAGGCATAATTCTGCGCCTCCGTCCTCTCTGGATGCCCACATTTGCATTGCAGTTGGAGACTTTGCAGGAAAGTCTTTGCTTTAGGGGCCCTCGTGCAAACAGGTCCAGACTAGTGCTTGGATATGCATCCACAGTGGGATGCACTGGAAGCGCTGGGAAGAAAGGCAGGCAGATCTTGCATCACCAGGCACTGTTTGCATCTGCATCTCCAGGTGTGCGCCCCCCCCAGCCCCCCGCCCCGCCTCCCCAAGCCTGATGGAGGCTGCAGGGCTGGAGGTGGTGCTGGCCTGCAGAGACAGGCCTGAGCTCTGTGGCTTGATGCTTGTCCTTCATAGCACTTCCAACCCCAAAACCTCATAGTGGTTTCTTGTCTGCACATTGCTGTCCAGCTCTAGAGAAATTCTGCCTGGAGAAATAAAAATATAGCTTGGTTGACATCAACGGCAATCAGTAGCTGGTAGAAAAACGTCATTGAAATGGGAACTTTTATGTCTTATCTTGGTTTCATTAAAACTCTATATACCATTAGAAAATGCAGCATTTTATACATTTCAATATTAAGTTCTGAAGCAGGCAAAAATATAGGCAATACACAAGGACGTTTGTTGTAGCCCCGAGGTTTATGAGATGGCAGGCTGTCAGAACGGTCTGCTCTTAATCTTAATGCATCTTGTGCTTCTACATCCGCTGTTTTTCACACCAGCTGCGGTAGAGTCCTTCCTCCAAACCAGACCAGTGGTGCCGACTCTGCAGACACGTGGGTGCAATGTAAGGCAGCCTCGCTCCTCACCCTCACTTCAATGTCTTTTGAAATTTGCCAGCTTGGGGCGAAGCTCCTGTCTTTGCTGGAACATGAATTTTAAAGGTGCTTATTTCAGGTCCTTATGCTTGCCTGGCTATGAGTAACCAAAGCCTTGAGCTGCAGAGGTCATGTTGAGAAAGGGCTTGGTCAAGTGATGAAGAAACAAAAATGATGGTTTTCTGGATTAAATCTGTGGGCTCCTCCCCTCCTCCTTCCATCTCACGAGGTGCTTTCAGGACGGACAGAATCTTCCTTATTAGAATAATCATTTCTTAACCTCATAAAGAACCATCAAGCAAAAGCATGCTTTTTAATGAAATATTAACTCACCACTGTTTGAAACAAGCTTCGACATACATATATAAAAACATGTGACTATCTTTCTGCAAACATACCATTTATTTCATGCTTTTATCTGATTGTGGAGAAGTATTGACACAGCTCTCGGAATAGCTAATTGCACTCTACGGGAGTACATTGCACAAATACAAGCATGAATTACAGGCAAGATATAAAGTATAATTATACATAGGTATAGTTCAAATTTGTTGTCTGCTGTTGCCAGTGAAAATTCACTTTACTCTTTGCTGGCCACAAGGACCATGATGAACACTTAGTTTTAATGAGTAACTCGAGCACTGAAGCCAATATAACACTAGAACATTTATTTCAAGATAATTTTCTTATACAGACATTTACTTATTTGGGACATTTGCAGCAAACGCCATTTCTCTCAGGAACAAATAGAAATTCACTTTGTTCCTGGAGGTTTTGAGAAAGAGGGAGCCAAAAATAGAGAAAAAAAACCAACACAACTTATTTCAAAATTTTGAATATGTTTTATCTGGTAGTTCCACTTCTCAGAATTTACATATTATTCCTTATAATTAGAGAATTGAACAAAGATTTATGTACAAAGGTTATGCTCATGGTTTACTTATGATTGTGAAAATTAGGACCAAAATAAGCATTTTGGAAAAATGAATAATGTACATGAAAATCATGCTATTAATGAATGATTAATCACATGGAAATGCTCAAAGTATGAGTGAAATGAGCAGATCAAATAACAGCTTGTATGTCACAATCCAAATGGTGTTTTTTAATAGGTATAGAAAAATACAGAATAACTAAAATATTAAGAATGGCATTTCTGGTTGGTAAAATTATGAGCAATTATTATTTTCCTCTTTATACTTTTCTTTCAATTATTTGAGTATTATTTATTGTGTTTTTCTTTTCATCTTTATTGGAGTATAATTACTTTACAATGTTGTGTTAGTTTCTGCTGTACAACAAAGGGAGTCAGCTATACGTATACATATACCCCCATATCCCCTCCCTCTTGAGCCTCCCTCCCACCCTCCCTATCCCACCCCTTGAGGTCGTCACAAAGCACCGAGCTGATCTCCCTATGCTATGCGGCTGCTTCCCACTAGCTATCTATTTTACATTTGGTAGTATATATATGTCAGTGCTACTCTCTCACTTCGTCCCAGCTTGCCTTTCCCCACTGTGTCCTCAAGTCCGTTCTCTAGGTCTGCGTCTTTATTCCTGCCCTGCCACTAGGCTCATCAGTACCGTTTTTTTAGATTCTATATATATGCTTTAGCATACGCTATTTGTTTTTCTCTTTCTGACTCACTTCACTCTGTATGACAGACTCTAGGTCCATCCACCTCATTACAAATAACTCAAGTTTCGTTCCTTTTTATGGCTGAGTAGTATTCCACTGTACATATGTGCCACATCTTCTTTATCCATTCATCTGTTGATGGACATTTAGGTTGCTTCCATGTCCTGGCTATTGTAAATAGTGCTGCAATGAACATTGTGGTACATGTATCTTTTTGAGAAATCCTCTTTATACTTAGTTTTTTTAATGTTCCATCATACATGTATGTTTAATTCTACCACTAGGAAAAAAATGTTTTTAAGGAAGGAAAATACCCAATTTTTTAAATGTTTACATTCACTAATTTTTTTTCAAAAAATCCTTAGTTATCCAATTTGCCAGTAGGATTGAGGTGATACCGTTACTTTCTATTCTTTTACATATATGAGTTGTGAATCCCTGCTCTAGGAGATAGTTCAAACTCCTTCTCCCCACACTTCACTCTCTTTTCTTTTCTCTCTCCACATCCCCTTTCGTTCCTTACGATCTTCTCTTAATTCATATGAAAATCAGCTAAAATAGTGACAATGAAAATATTAATAAAATTTCCACCATTATAAGTTTTCAACTCTTCTCTGAGTTATGCTCTTGTTATTATTTCTTTGATCATTTCTCCCTTCCCTTTTCTCCTTTTCCACTTTCTGGAACTTCTCTTCATCATGTATTGGACCTTCTGGATTGCTCTCTAATTTTTAAAATATGTGTTTCTGTGATGAAATAACCAGAACTTACTTTGGTTGTGTCTATTATCTTTTCCTGATCTTGTTTCTCAAGGACAGGACCTCTCTCTCTCTCTCTCTCTGTTTTTACTAATTTTTGTATAGTACGGAATGCTGTGTCTTAAACATAAGGATGTTTCATAAGTCATTTGATGGCAATGATCAAAGTTTGGACCAAAAATATGTTTACAGTTGATTATCAGCTCCAACGGGGAGAGTGTTAGCACAAATAACACAGAGCTGCCATTGAGATCAAATAGAAGAACTGGAAAGGCAAGTCTAAAAAGAATCCTTCGATAGGAGGTGGTTATCTTGAACCAGTGGAACAACAATGAGATTGCTGGGATGGCAAACTCTGTCTCTGTGTCCGACAAGCGAAAAAACAATGGAGCAACTATGAAAGAAGTAAAGCAAAAGCAAATGACTGCTTGCTGGTCAAGGAAGGGTACAGGGATACCCAGAGCCCAAGAATAATTCCTACGGGGAAGAGTAGAAAGTGAATGATTTCCAAAATGTGATGTTAATTTTTACTAGTTGCAATCATAGGACTAGATAAGTCATAGACACTTTGCTACTTTATTCTTCATATGTGTGCTTTCTGTGTGTGATTGGGTCTATCATAATGAGTCCATATATGCTTATATTTTACAGAATGTTTTCCCCTTTCAATTTTATTTTACCAAAATCCGTTGGGTCTCCTGTGAGGTATATTATTATAAGCTTTGGAGCCATAAAAATCTCCACAGAAGGACCAGAGCTCCAATATTCACAGACATCATGGAAATCTCTTTGAAGATACATTTTTCTTAACTTTAAAAACTTGGTGCCTCTTTGTTTAGTTTTTGTAAATTATGTATTGTTTATTTCATCCAAATAATACACGACTTAGTTCAGAAAATCAAATAGCACTATAAGGCTTATCATGAGAAAGAGCAGCCCCCTGCTTCCTTCCCTCCATTCTAATTTCTGCTTCCCAAAGGCAGTTGCTTCAAATCATGAAGTTGTTTTCTCTTATCTCCATAAACTGCTGTTCCTCAATATTTCAATTATTCGATTCTATAAAAGACGAGGATTTAACTCACTTACACTGCCCTCCTCACAAACAACCCTCTCCACACACCGCCTCTCTTTTTCTCTTCCCATACTCGCAGTAGAACTCGATATATCACAAAGTATGATTTTAAATTTATTTATTTATTTATTTATTTATTTTTGGCTGTGTTGGGTCTTCGTTTCTGTGCGAGGGCTTTCTCTAGTTGCGGCAAGCGGGGGCCACTCTTCATCGCGGTGCGCGGGCCTCTCACTATCGTGGCCTCTCTTGTTGCGGAGCACAGGCTCCAGACACGCAGGCTCAGTAGTCGTGGCTCACGGGCCCAGTTGCTCCGCGGCATGTGGGATCTTCCCAGACCAGGGCTCGAACCTGTGTCCCCTGCATTGGCAGGCAGATTCTCAACCACTGTGCCACCAGGGAAGCCCACAAATTATGATTTTGAAAGTATTGCATACTTACATGGCTGACTTTTGCGTAGTGCCTCACAGTTTAGCGACATAGTATACTATGGTTATATTTCCTTTCTTGTATAACTTTTTGTTTTCCCTGGAATTTATAACTGCCTCTTTTTTTAATTGGTATTATCTCTGCACCTACTTTCAGTCTATCCTCAACCTTTCTGACCCTGTAGAACTTTTAATATGATCAAGTACATCAAATAATCTATTTTTTATTATTTTCTTTTTTTCTCTCTCTCCCTCTTTCTCTCCTTCCCTCCCTCTCCTCCCACCTCCTACTTCCCTCTCTCTCTTTCTCCTTCTCTCTCTCTCCCTCTCACTTTCTTACTTTCTTTCCTTCGGTGTCTCTCCTGAAGTCTTATATGCTCTTGTGCCAGTATTCTTCTGTCCTACATTTTCTTGGTCTGCTGCTTAACTGAAGTCATACAACTGCCCTTCACCATCATTCTTGGAATATTTCACCCCCTTCTGTGTTGCATTATCTGTTTTTCTTGATCCCTCCTCCTCTTCTTTCTTGGCTTAGTCCCTTAAATTGGTGGAGCACATCCTCAGAGCTTCTTAAGAAATGGTGCACAGGAGACTGTTTTTATGAAAATGATTTTTGAAAATGTCTGTATCCTAACATTTGATTCATAGTTTGCCAGATGTAGAGTTATAGTCAAGAAAACATATTCCATCCGAATTGTAAAGGCATTTCTTCACCATCCTGTGGCTTTCATACTGCTGAGAAATCCAGTGACATCTGGATCCCCCACTCTACGTGTATAACCTGTTTTTTCACTCTGAGAGCTTTTCAAATCTTCTTTTATCCCTGAAATTTCTTGTTGATATGCTTTAATATAGCCCTTTTTCATTCACTATGTCTGGTACTGTGACTTTTTTTTTTTTTTAATTTGGAGCTGTGTGCTTAAGATATGTTCTTGTATTATTTCTTTGATCATTTCTCCCTTCCCTTTTCTGTTTTTTTAACTTTCTGGAACTTTTATTCATCATGTATCAGACCTCTTGGATTGTTCTCTAATTTTCATATCTTTTCAATTTTCCGTATCTTTGTCCTTTCATGCTACATTCTGTGAGATTTTCTTAACTTTATGCTCCAACTCTAAAATTAAACATTTTATTTTATTTATCACATTTTTAATTTCCATAAGTTCTTCCTTGTTCTCTGATTTACCCTTTTTCGATCTAAAGCTATTAATTATCATTTTAAAATTAAGTTTTCTAGTACTCCCTGCTTTGTCTCTGTTTCTCCTAAGCACCATTTTCCGTATGCTGATTTTATTTTTCTTTCTTTCACATTGAAAGCTTTTCTCACATGTTTGTTTATTTAAAGGGTGAGGCACGATAAAGCTAACTAGTTGCTCTGTGCGCTTAGATAGGGCTTGTCAAATGTGGAGCTTCACTGTAGGGGGATTGAGCTAGAACCCAGCCACTTCCCTGGGCCAGTGTCTACAGATTTTTCCCCCAAGGGCCAGTCAGAAAAGACTCCCTCAACCTCGTTACAGAGAGTTGTAACTCTAGAGGCCGGCTTTCAGGAGCTGAGCAGAGGAAGGGAATCAGCAGGTGGTGGTGATGGTGAGGGGTATCTCACTAAATACTTTGTAGACTTTCACTTAATTTCCCTGTTTTGTATGGCTCCTCAGCCCACCCTCAGCCAGGGCTGGGATGCAGGATTCCAGAGTTTTGTGGCTTCACCTCTCCCAACTCCTTCTTCCAGTCTGGGGTTGTGTATCTGGTCCACCTCTTCATTAAACAGAACTTTAGCCAATTTTCCTTTTGTGTGCACCCCACACCTCCCACGCTGGCATTCAGAGGTGCTTCTGACTCCTGAGATTTTACAGAATCCTTTAACTTGACCCATCTTGCTTTATTTCTGGCTTCCCCCACTGCCGGATTAGATTTAGCTTTCCCTAAACAGCTCAGTCGTTCACCACTCAGCCATCTGATTTTCATCTTCCAGAATTTTGTTGACACCCTGGATGGCTATTTCCATCTCCCACCCTCTTTGTTTTGGATGCTTATGTCATTTTTATTCCTTTATTGTCACTATACCAGGGAGTTGGAAAATCCAAGACAAATGTGGATGTTCAGTCTACCAGAGGCTTCCTTGGCGACTTTCAACACCTTTCTATCTGAATATCGAATACTGTCCGATATTGAAATTTATATGTTACAGCATATTTCACATTATTGCTTCTAACATTTTGGGCTTTAACAGAGCTGATTTCATGAATGCTAAAGTGCTCTCTTGACATAAAATTTACATGTCAAATACATGTGTTCAGAAAGACAGCAGTGTCAACATGACCATCATGCTATTTTAGAATAAGATCTGGTGGTTATAACCATTGAGTAGTTTTTAGAATCTTGAAAATATTGACTTACTTCAAGGACTATAGAAACAATTTAAGTTCCATGACCCTGACTAAGCCAATAGCATCTGGCAACTCAGATGCAAGGTAAAATATTGACAGAACCCTCATCACTGACTTAATCCAGGGCCTCCCAGCTGAGGGGAAACCCGTGGGCAGAAGCACTACGAAATTCCAGATAATAAATGAAATGTTCCAATTCATGGGTACAATAGGTCATTTCCATCCACATACTGGCATATTTTGAAAATCCTGATTGATATCCTGTCAGAGTCTTAGAAATATGAGGCTAAGAGTAAACAGCAGAAAAAGAAAAGTTTTAGGAAAGGAATTCATTTTATAATAGTACTGTGGAAGAAAGAGGTTTTAATTAGCCCCCTATGAGAATACTCTTTAAAGGTTTTGTGGGATGAGAATATTCTTATTTACTGAGGGAGCTTACAACCCGTCAGACAGTGGTTCTGAAACTTTTGTGGGCCTAAGAATCACCTGGGGAAATCGTTCAAGATACAGGGGATCAGATTCCACTGCCAAAGGTGCACAATCAGTAGGTCTACGGTGAGGCTTGGGAAGGTGGATGTTAATAAGCAAACCACCACCATTTTCTATTGGAGAAATAGTACATAAGGTAACTCTGGAACTACAGTTAAAGCAACCTATGTTTATTTCATTGCTCAGTATTTGCATGTGCTTAAATTATTGTCCGTGGAACTATAAATTCTGCAAGGTCTCCGACTTGTATCGTTTGAAGTAAGATGGAAAAGTTAGGGTACTCTGTGCTTCCTGGATTTCCTTTTCTTTTTTAGGATAGAGTGATTTTTTTAAGAGATCAAATCCTGTGGATCCTGGCTATGTTTTGTAAATCATAGAATTACTCCTGTTGATTCTCTTAATAGGACAAAGCAGTTCATCCTCTATGCCCCCCGCCACCATGGTGAAGGGCAGAATTTCCCTTTGTCTCCCAGAGAGAGGGTTGGATAGTCAATCCTCTGTTTCAGGACCTGCTGAGGGCCCAGCCTTGTGTGTGCCGAGCTGCTTTCTCGGGATCTGTAGAGAGTGCCATGATATGGAAAGGGCACACATTAAAGGAAGCACAAGGCTTACTGAGGACCTCTTTTAGGACATCTTCCTCAGAGCAAGACTGCTGGCAGGCACATCAGTAGGGTCACAACTTGGGGTTCTGTTTTCTGATGCTGTTACATCAAGAATGGCATCCAAGCACCTTTCCCAGATGTTCCTGGGCTTTGTGGAGGTGTTGCCTCGGCCACATGCTCAGTTTAATTCTACTTCCTGAGTCTTAGATTCCCTTCCTTGCAAAGTCATTCACTGAACCCTAAGCCCCGGCCCAATGCTCCCACTGGATATCCAGTGCATTCACACGTAAGAGAGTAGATCTGGCTTTATTTTTACCCTGACAGGAGCCTACTAGCCTAAGGGTCTATCGCAAGTGTATAAAATTGTGAAACCTGACCAGGCAAACCCTCCCCAAGTGTATTCACTCCTAAAATTCTTAGAATTCTAAATATAGACTAAGAAGATATATCAAAATAGTATCATCTACAGTGTCTGGCAGTAGGCAGTCCAGTTGGGGAGATGAGGAGGCTTATGAAACAAGTAAATACAAGGCAACAAGTGGTTAAGTGCCATCTTACTAAATTCTACATTAAGGCTCATGGGCAGAGAGAAGGCGAGGGTCAGGGCTGCTGGGAGTAGAAAGGAGAAGCCTCCAAGGGGGAGATAAGCCTTGAGGCAGACCAAGAATAAGTAGGAGTTGGGTGCGTGGAAGGTGGTGGAAAGACATTCTGGTGCAGGCAAGGGGTTGTTCCTTAAGAGATGATACAGATTCTGGCCAGTCTGGAGGGAAGGTTACCCTTGGAGAATAGTGAAGCGAAAGGCATGGGAGAACAGCTAGCGGACCTTCTACTATTTGTAGGAGACAGTAAGAATCTCGATCTGGATGTGGCATTTAAATTTTAAGGAAAAACAGACACAGCGGCATTTAGAGGAAAGGAATAACAGAACTTGGTGATTGAATATATGATGAGATGAAAGGGAAATGAATCAAATATTTATGACCATAAGGTTAAATATTAGGGTAGTATAATAGTTTCTGAAAGATGATAAGAATGTCATATATACATCTAAATATCAAAACTTCTTTGTATTTAAAAGCAACTCAAACAGTTGTTATTATTTATCTTATTCTGCTGATTTGTATTTCTCATTTGCTAAGGTACAGGTTCCACGCTCTGCAATAGGGTGAAGCAAGCACATAGCACTTTTTTAAAAGTTTGTGTTAAATTGAGCCACAAATATCTTCTCCTGTGTTTTGTAGTTGGACTTTTTGTTTTTACAAGGGGTTAGTTTTCAATAAATTCATATTATTATGAAAATAGTTGTTTTCATTAGAGTAGTAATAGACTATTATATGTTCCTTTTGCTTAATATTTCTATCATAAGGATTTACTTGGTCACATCTTACCTATGACTCGAAAGTCCTGTCTAAAGATAGCCATTACGCTAGAATATGAGAGGAGCGGGATTCCAAGCTTTCAAACATAGTACATCATCATTCATTAACTACTCATAGCAACTCTGGACTTTTCTTTGAAAAACAAAATGCCGTTTTCCGATACAAAGATATTCTATTATATCTTGGTTTCTGAGCAAGTTTCTATGGAATTCATCTTTTTTATGACACCAAATGGTTTGCATCTGACACAGTGCGTAAAGAATCAAAATACCTTTCATGAGTTAGTTACATTCCTAATACATTGTCATGATTAGTTAATACAATTCATGAGCTTATGCAGCTTATCTATACATTTTCATTTACTAAAGAGTAAGTATTGACTCCATATAGTATCCAAACTGATAACTCTCATTTATTAATATTATGATTTCCTAGAAGACGTTTTATCAACATACCTGCATTCCCTAATTGCTTTTGCATCCGACACATTTGAAAGTTTATTTGGGCTTCTTTTCTGCTCTGGGCTCCAGCCAGTTCATACAAAGGACATTCATGAGCTTGCTAGGCCGCGAATGCTTGCGGTGCCAAGCTGAAGGTAGACAGCGGTGCAAGGAAGAAGGTCATCTCTGGGTGGAGAGAGCAGTGCACCTGAGGCCACTGCTAGTGTTTCTAGGGCCGGGGTGAGGATCGGGAAATGGTCACCCCCTCTGAGCAGATGGGCTGCAGCTGCAGCCCCATACGCACCCCAGGTGTGAAGCAGCCCACTTGCACCCTCCACTGGACACTGTTGTTCTATTCATGAACCGCACAACCACAGGTTGGGGCTCTGGTACACCTGCTCATTCCCTAAAAGCCACTAAGCGCAGAGCAGAGAGTCAGTTTCTCAGGTCAGTGCAGTAAGAATCCAAGTACCGTGTGCCACGCGGTGCCATGCTGTGCTGTCCCCGAGGGGCCTGGAATGTGAAACCATCAGGTTGAAGGGTGACCAAAGGCCCTGGATTGCAGGGTGGTTCACATCTGACTGTAGAGCAGCCTTCATGACAGACAATGCTAGTTTCAATATCACTTCTTACTAAGATTTTCCTTGCTGTGGCAGAAAAGCCCAGAGAAAATCATTTGGCCTCTCAGAGCTGTGACAGGTGTAGATGTACCAAACTCTAGAGCGGAACTGCCAATAGAAATAGCATACAAACCACAAATACAAACCATGGAATTTTAAAATTTCTATTGGCCACGTTACCAAAGGCCCAAAGAAACAGATAAAATTAATTTTAATATATATATGTATTTTTTAAAAAGCGAATGAATTGACTATTTAAGCCAGGCTTTTATTTTTATTTTTTGTCCGTGCCACACAGCATATGGGATCTTCGTTCCCCAACCAGGGATCGAACCCGTGCCCCCTACAGTGGAAGCGGGGAGCTCTAACCACTGGACCGCCAGGGAATCCCCTTAATCTATTTTTATTTAGCCCAATATATGAAAATATGATGTCAAAGAATATAAAAATTGTTAATGAGATATGTGACATTATTTTCTTCATACCAAGTCTTTGAAATCGGGTGTGTCTTTTACACTTACAGCACAACTCAATTTGCACAGGCCACGTTTTGGGTGTTCAATAGCCACACGTGGCTGGTGGCCAGGTGTTGGACGGAGCAGGTCTAAAACAACAATAGCAAAAGTCTGCTCTGTGATCAGAAAGGCGATCGACAGGACCAGAGGTGAAGCAGGATGAAAATGTTTTGGCTGTTTCAGAGCCGCTGATTCTTTATGTCACCTCTTAACAGCTCTGTGACCCTAAACCGGACAGAATAGACTGGACAGAATAGACCGGTGCCTCCCATTGCCCTCCCGACATCCCGAGAGCCACACACAGCAGGCTCTGTGTCCTTGTCATTAGAATTCACCTGCTCTGCGTGGCCCACGGCCTTCAGATACTTCCACAGCCGTTTGTTACCGGGGGCTTCCCTTATTCATTCAAACCCTATTGTCAACATATAACATTCGTGAGCAGCAGCCTTGGGGCCATATAAACATCCTGCGGTGGGTCAGGAGCGCCTGACCTCCTATTAACATGTCAATGAGAGTGGCTGGTGCTCTGGGCTTGTTTTCTAGGGTTTTGATGAGCTTCATTAATTATGTTGAGAAAAAAAGGTGTGCAGCTGGAGAAGAACCCACTTAGCTCCACGCAAACGTGAATAATTGGACAGTTGACAGAGTGTTAAATTGGCGGTCTAGTGAGAGAAACTCGTGAATAAACACAATTCCCCCGAACGCCACAAAGCAGGTACAGTTCTCTCGCCCGGCCACCTGCACCTTCTCTGGACTTGAGAACCGGCTGGTGTGAGCTCATGTGAGATCAGTTAGGGTGCTGCCCTGGCAGGTCAAGCGTGGACTCTGGAGCTAGGAGGGATATTCACATACTGCCTTCACCTCTTCGTTACCTGTAGGATCTTGGGCAGATTACATAAGCTCTCTCTGAGCTTTAGTTTTTCCATCTAGAAAATGGGGACTGTAATAATAGGATTGTTGTGACGATTCTGTGTCTTAATTTATGTATAGCATTTAGAATAGTATCAGACCCATTATATGTACTATATGCATTTTTTTAAATGTAAAACATTAATCATACCATAAGCTATTCATACCTTGTTAATCCTCTAGGAGAGTATAACTGTGTTTCAGTTTTCCTCTAAGCTAACTTCATTCATTCATTCATTCATTCAGTAGACATTGATTATATACCTGAAATATCTAGGTATTGGGCATACAAAGATGGAAAGATTCTGGGAGAAACATATTATCATATATGTGAAAATCATGTAGACAGGGACTGCAAACAAAATGGCAAAAGTGTATTAATATTCTCTTTTAAAAACCCGCTATTAGCAAGCTTTAAGTGCTGATAAAAAGAGTTTTCTTTCATCCTGGCCACGACAAGATTGTTCCTCCTGCAATTACCTCTGTTTGAAATTAAAATCACTTGTCATATTTTAACATACAATATGAATATGTATACGTTTTGTTCATTTCTGTTAAGTGAGCAAAAACACCTCAAGAGAAAATCTTGCTACTTCCCCATCCCTTACCTTAGAGGTCTCTTAGACTATTTGAGGCCTGATTATTTCTAGAATCTTACTATATGGCAAAAATCATTGGTCTTTGTCAAAATCAGTAGCTTAAAAGGAGATGGGATTTAATTCAAATGAACACTTAGAACATCTAACCTTCTTGTGTATTAGGAGCAGGTAAACAAGTATTCCCAAAATAATGAAAACTATTATTACTTTAAAACTGCTTTTTTCTTTCTTTCTCTCTCTCTCTCTCTCTCTCTGTCTGGGGAGTTGGTTAGAGTAAAACAGGCATTTTAGTAAAACTTTTAAAACTTAACTCCAGCTTAGCATGAATCTTTGCTTCTTATTTTCTTGGTTTGTCTTTGTTGATGTTTTTATTTGGGGGCTGGCTGAGCCAAAGGGTCAGAAATCTGCCTTTGCCCCCACCTCTTGGCATTCTGGTTTTGGTGTATGCGTAGTTTTGAGTTTTTCTATGCTGGTTGTATTTCTATTAAACCCCTGGTTGGTGTAAAAAATAAATAAATTAATTAAAAAAAAATAAAAATAAAACTTAACTCCAAAATAAATAAGAGCTCTATTGGAAATTTTACTATATTAGTTCTCTATCGATATGTAACACATTACACACGAAATCTAGCAGCTTAAAAGAACAAGCAGTCCTGAGGAAATCCAGGAGCAGCTTAGCTGGGTGGCTGTGGCTCAAGATCTCTTATAAGGTCGCAGTCCCATTGTCAGCTGGACTGCAGTCATCTGAAGGCTGGACGAGGGCTGGAGGATCTGCCCCCCGGGGACTCCCTCACATGGCAGCTGACCGGAGGCCTCAGTTCCTCACTACATGGATCTCTCCACAGGGCTGCTTGAGTGTTCTCATAACATGGCAGCTGGCTTCCCCAGAGTGAGTGATTCAGGAGAAAGCAAGGAGGAAGGCACCATACATTGCATGACATAGTATTGAAGTCACACACCTTTGCCTCTTCATTATTCTATTTCTTTGAGGCAGATCATTAAGTCCAGTCACCTTCTAGAGGAGTGGAATTAGTTCTCCCCTCTGAATGGAGTGTCACAAATTTGTGGACATATTTGTGGACACCATAATTACCATGAAAGGCTTTTGACATTTCATAAGGTGCTTAAGTGGTGTCAGCACAGAGATGCTGAGGGTGGGGAAAACTGAGCTGGCAAAGACGAGCAGACCCATCTGGTGGGTATGTGGGTCGGCGTGGTGTCCAGAGTCGGGGAGGGGAGGGGAGGGAGGAGGCCGGAAATCATAGGCTCCAACACGCCAGAAATTTGCTTCTTTTTATTTTGCAGCCCCGATCCTAATATCAAATATGCCTTGTGGCAGAGAATTAATGTAGAGTTCTGAGGTCCAGTGCGAAGAAGCCTTTGCTTTTACTTAAAGCAGGAAATATAATTTTAGAAGACCTAGCATCTGAGCTCTTATCTCGTTGACACTAAACCCAACCTTGTTAGTTATGTGATTTTTTTGCTTCTTCTTTAAGAATTCTTTCCCTCATCTTTTCACTTGAAGGCATTTATTGTTTCTGTCCTGGGGCTTCTATCCTATGGCTTCTATCCTTGCCCTTGTCCTCTGTGCTGTGTTTCCCACTGAAGTATTTCTCCCTGAAAGCCATTTCGTGCTGACGCTGCAGCTCCACGGCACCTCGGAGTTCCTCCAGCACATCCTTCGTTTCCTCCGTCTTCCATCTTATGACCTGGGTGCTGCCGTTAGTCACGTTGTAGCTTCCTATTATTGCATATTACAGGGGCCAAAGCCCACAGTGCCCCCGTGCTGTCCACTCAGTCATCTCTCTCCACATTTGTATTATTCACAGCAAGATGCGTGCATGCAAATCCTTTAAGTCCTTCGGGCTTTGCTTTCCATTTCCCCTTCAAATATGAATCACCTAGCAACATTTCCTGAGGACCAATTGCACAAGAACGAAGCTATATTTCTGTTACTGTGAGCATCACAAAGGATGTAAAAGGCACAGTCCCTGCCCTTAAGAAGTTTATCCTCTAGTAAAAGCTGGATTTAAAAAAAAAAAAAAATTTAAGTAATAACAGCATACAGATTCCTATTTATATTCAATAGAGTGACATGTTGTCCAAGTTACAGTGATGAAATTCAAAGGTTATTCTTTTGTATACCTTTTAATAGAGAAAACTAGCCGTCTTTTGGATTAAGTAAATGCATGTGCCTTGATGAGAAATACTGCTACAAGAAAATCATTCAGTGGGGTTGACTTCCTAGTATTGTAAATACATTCCACCCAATCTGGTGAAAAATGTGTTTTTGAAACAAAAATAAAGCAAGCATTTATGAATAATCTGTACAAAAGATACACCCTATTAATGTAATATATAATTAGCTACAACTAGTAACTGAAATATTAGCAGAAGGATAACTTATTCATGTTCTAGTTTTTCTTCTGTTTTGAAAGACATCAGCCCTGTGCTTTGATGTATGTTACTTTTAATGGACTGTTCAGGAAAAGGGAATCAGGGAATTGTGGGCTGCCAAGAGCTGATAAGGAATAAAAAGTATAAGTTGAGGAGCAGCAAAAGATGAGGCCTTGGGAGGGGGCTGAGGCAGTGAGGAAGCCCTTTGGAGCTCGTTACTGAGATCTAACCTGTGATACAAGAAGCAATGGGTAGTCATTGTAGGTTTCTGAAAAGAGGAGGGTACTATCTTAATCCAAGTGATTGGCAGGAGAGATGCTGGGAAACAGCACACCTGGAACAAAATAATCAGGACCTGACTGATAGGACCCGGGAAATAGATCCAAAGAAAAAGTAAGAGGTGTGAAAGTGACCATGGGCATGAGGTGGGACAAGTAAGGAAAACAGGAGTCAAATTTCACTTCAGAGAGCTGTCAGTTACAGGTAAAGGGAGAGTTGTCCAAAGGGAATAGTTTGAACGCTATTCAGCATACTTGTCAGTTGGATATTCCATTTTCAGTGGAGGAATAAAGGACTAAAACTGTGGATTTTAGGTTTATTTACACCCAGGTGGTAGTTGAAACCATGAGTTGATGAACCACTTCTTGAGGGAAGTTGTACAAGAGAAAAACTATATAACGTCTAGCACTAGATCTAGAGATAGCTAGAATTAATGACTGGGGAAAAATGACAAGCATACAAGAAATACCTGTTGCATGTATGTGTGTATTGCATGAGTGTATATGTACATGTGTATTTGTGTATATACACACATATATTTACTCGAAAAATATCTGAAAACACATTCATCCTGATGTTAAACCTAGTTAGTTTTAACTGCTGGAATTATAAATAAATGGCATTTCTTCTCTTTTTCCCTTCTTTCTTTTTTGCTTATCTGTATTTCCTGATTTTTCCAGTTGAAGATGTAGCGCTTGTATAAGTTTCCGCATAAGGAGAAATCATTTTTAAGTCCTTGGGGAAATGAAAGAGATAGGAATAGAATTTTCAAGGTCAGAATAAAAGGGAATCTTGAAATAATGGTCTCAAGATGAGGAAACTAAGACCCCCAATAGTTGTGTGATTTATTACTAAGCTTTCAAAATAAGAGTATGAATTTTTTAAAGCTGGGACTTAAAATGTATACATGTCAAGGAGAAGAACTGAGTTATCTTCTCTTCTAGAACCTGGATTGATTCAAAGCAGTGGTTGTCAACTAGGGATAATTTTGTTTCCGCGTGCCCCGGTGGCCAGTTGACAACATCTGGAGACGTTTTTGGTTGTCACAACTAGGGGAGGGGAGGCTGCTACTGGCCTCTAGTAGGTAGAGACCAGGGGCGCCGCTAAACATCCTACAATGCACAGGACAGGCTCCCACAGCAAAGAATTCTCCAGTTCAAAATGTCAATAATGCCGCAGTTGAGAAACTCCGATCTAAAGGGTGGTGCGTATTAATAGCTACCATCCGTGCAATGCTTTGTGTGCCAAGATCTGTGCTGTGCTAAGCACTTAACATGAATCATTGCATGTCATCTTCAGATATCCTGGAAACTCAGACATACGAAGTTAAGTAGCCTCTTCAAGGTCACACAGTCGGCATTGGAACTAGGAACTAAAAGAAAGTCTGTTTGAACCCAAACCTGAGCTCTTAAACATTATGCAATTTTGCCTTCAGGTTGACACTCACAGAATGAAATGGGAACAAGAAAGCCATCTGAAGATCATGTCTGACATTCTGGTCTCATTTTTTCCTACCCTTGCCAAGGCAGTGGCTTTTATTGCCCTGGAATGTAATAACCGGTAAAACGGATTTAACACTTAGTTCTATGTCCCTTCCCCTCCCCCCCTCCCCCCATCCCCATCTTCCAGATAGATGTTTCTTTTGTATGAGTATTGTGTGCGTCTCGTTGGAGCTGGGGTTGGGAGGTGGTTTTGGCCGGTGTGGTTTTGGTTTGGTTGGGTGTGGAACTGCTATATTTCTGGTCTGCAGGCCTTTTGGTCATGGAGCAGCAATCTGAAAATTCCTACTTTATAGCATCATTTAAGCACACTGGCAACAATGCAGGCAGACACTTTTACATTATTCTCATCCAGCTTCCTGGGTCTCTTCGTCTTTATCTCTGGATAAAGAATTCTTGTCTCCAGCATTCTAAAGTTACCTCAACCTCCTTGTTACTTTCACCGAAGGACACTGCATATTTAAAACAAAAATTGCATTGCTTTTAGAAAGCTGCCTTCCTTGGGTCCTTGAAAACTTGGATCAACAGCTAGGTGGATCTAATTGGCTTGCGTGTCAGCTGGGAGGGAAGAGTGGAGTTCCCACTGTAGTGTGCAGTCATATATCTCCACTCTGCTACCAGCACTCACCATTTCTTTTCTGATTGAAAATCTGTATTCTTAAAGACTTTTGTCTTACATATACTAAATTACTGTAGAAACAAGAATTGGAAAGTATCAATCAGGCTCTTCAATCTATCTTCACTTTGCCATGTTTCCCACACCAACATGGGATTGAAATACAGTCATCCCTTGGTATCCAAGGGGAATGTTTCCAGTATCCCCCATGGATACCAAAATCTGAGGATGTCTCAAGTTCCTTACATAAAATGGCATAGTATCTGTGTGTAACCTACCCACATCCTCTCTTATACTTTAAATCAACACTAGGTTACTTATAATACCTACTACAATGTAAATGCTATGTAAACAGTTGCTGCGTGGCAAATTCTTTTGCTTTGGGGAAACTTCTGGAATTTTTTTTCAAATATTTTTGATCCACAGTTGGTTGACTCCGCAGATGTGGAACCAACCCACAGATACACTGTAATTAGTTGTAACAGTGACATGTACAGAAAGACCATAGCACAGTTCAGCGTGCCCCACCCATTTCTGTGACTCTCTCTGGATCACACAAGATTATTTTAAGTAATAAAATGTCAACAGTAATAGATATAATTAGGAAGGAAATTTGGATAAACCTATGCACAGGAAAAGACTTATTTTAGAATCGTTTCCTCTGAACTTTTTTTTTTTTGGTCAGGATTGAGTTTCTTTTTAATACCAGTGCTATCACTCAAGGAGAAGGAGAATTTATTTGTATCCTTTATCCTGTTTTGATTTTGAGAGAGAAATCTTACAAATTCCTTATCCGATTTCTTTAGACATGAAGTCAAAAAACCAAAATACTACCTTTTTTTTTTTTTTTTAGTGTATACAATGTTTCAAGCATTGTTCTACACAGCCTACCTATGTGTCTTCATTTAATCTTCACGAAGCTTGTCATAACCATATTATTATCTCCATTTATATGTGAGAAGACTGAGGCTTAGAAAGGTCAAGTGATTTTTTTTTTCTAAGGGCATGTAGCTAGTCAAGGGGAGAGTGGAGATTTGAACTCAGATCTCTTTGAATTCAGGGCCCAGGCTTTGCTTAACTACTGTGCAAAACTGCCTTCCAGTTAAATCCGAATTTCAATATTATTTTCTCTCAAAGAGCTAACAGCACTTTCACATATTAATCTACTCTCCTCATATCAAGCTGAGTAGCTAAGTGGAATGAATTCATAATATCAGATGAATCTTGAATGATCCTATGGCCAACCTTCCATCTATATCCAGTATCAACAGTACTATCTCTGAGGTGCTGATAAATGTGGAGGTAGTATTCCTTGAAATTTGAAGAGGGACCATTACAGCTGCTCCACTGAGGGCCCAGCCACCATTTTCCTAAACAGCCCTAAGTACCATCATGTATGAGAAACTGTATCCAGAATTCTGGTTAAAAAGTATTCTGGTATATTGAAACCAGGAACCATTTTTTTGGTATAAGAGTCATGGGGACTCTTATACATGATTTTTGTGTAAGAGTCACGGGGAGGCCAGGCCATCCCCACAGGGGGCTGTGAAAGGCAGTGAGGAGTAGTGGACCCAGGAAGTGGACGGACCTTAGTTTGAGCACTGGCCCCTTCGCTTACCAGCTGTGGGGTCTTCCTCAAGGTATCATCTATATTTGAATTTCATATATCTTTCTTAACTTCAGTTTTCCCATCTGTGAAGTGGGGATAATAATAATCCACCCAAAGTTAATTTATTTATTATTATCATTATTTTAGGTAGGGCATCAGAGAGAGACAGACAGTTTTCATGAAAAGCTTCCTAATTTGGAATCCAACAGATCCTGATTCACATCTCACATTGGATGTTCAATAACTGTGTGCCTGGGGCAGGTCTCTTCAGTTTCCTCATCTGCAAAATGAGACGATAATGCCTACCTTACAGGGAATATTAACTATGGTGAATGTCAAATGTTTGGCGTGAAGCAGAGGCTCAGCAGATGTTGGCTCTGATGAGTGTTTCCTGCGCACCAAAGCTGCTGAATTATTTTCCTAGAAGCTTAGCCCAACTTCCTGAGTACCTTCCAGGCTCATGGATTTTAACTTTTTTTTTTTCTTTTTTAAGTAGCACATACAATGAAAGCTACAGCAGTATCACCAGAAAAATACACATTCCCCAAACAAACGTGGACACAATTACAGGGGATTCATAGGCACTCACCTCCTCCCCCCAGAATAAGATTCCCCAGTTTAGACCCAAGAGTTTAAAAATGTATGACAATCCAAACGGAATAGTGATCCGCTTAGTATCCTAGTATTCGCGTTGCAACTTTCCCAGTATCGCTAAAATGGAATTGTTTACCAAAAAACTCACTTGATTCAGAACATTCCAAGAACACACTTATTTCATTAGCGGAGACAAGCTTCTTTTAACAAAACGTATTTATCAGATGCCTATTATGTGCCTAATAAGGTGGTGGGTGTTATGGGGAACAAAGGCAGCTTAACATGTGGTCCCCTGCCCTCAGCGTTTCCTTCTAATTGGAGAGGCAAGTGAACAAGGCCGCATGAGATGTATTAGCGCTATATGCTGATATAATCAAGCATTAAATTGTATGTGCTTGTGTGGGTGGGTGCACAAGCCTCGCATATCATTCTCTGACCTTGAATTGTACACAAATCATTAGCGTCAAACTGGAGTTGCTCACTGCTCCCCCGCCCCGCATCTTTACTTGGCCGACTTCCATCACAGCCGCTCCCTCTGTGTCTGAAACACGTTTTAGAAATAAGGGGATGAAATAACACACTGAGGAAGGGAGGAAGATCTGTAAAGAAAAAAGGGGTCACCCGTCTGTCTGTGGTTACCATCGCACGCGGGTTCCATGTTGGAAAGGGGCTGACCCAGGAGGACCCAGGCTTCGTGAAAACCTCTCAGTGGGACACACGACAGCGTCTCTTCCCTGTTTACAAATGAACTGCAGGGTCTTGCCGTCAGGGACTGAATCTGAAGAGGAGAGGAATAGTGCAAAGAAGAAGGCCTGGCCGGCAGGAAGGGAAATAAACACGTTGAAGTTCCAGACTTTGTTTAGTCGTCACTAAACAAAGAGAGACGGCATGGGACTTTGGCATGGGAGAAGATCTGCAAGAGAATTGTTGGGTGAGGAGAAAGAGGCCTGCCCCTAACATTTATGGGCCCAAGACAAGAGTACAGAGGTAGACCTACATACCATATGCTCATATGTATTCGTTCTAGCTAACGGTTAAGTAAAATATGTTCTGTCATCTGACTTTGACAACTGTAACTTCATAGCAACGGGGAAGGCCAGGTTTGAATGCAGAATCGGTTCTGCAGCATGGGTTCCCTGGACCATCTCGTTCTCTTCCCATCCTTGGCTCTGTGCTGTACCACGGGGGCCTCCCACACTTCTGGGAACTTTGAGCCCACACCCCCATGCACACTCGCTCTGTCGACTTTTGGGGCCTGGAAGTGCACACAGCTGTGTGTCCACCTTCCAGAGCAAAGAGCTAGGAAAGCTCTCTGGGCAGGGAATGTGGGGACTCCAGGTGTCCAGAACACCGTCTAGAAGGGAAGACATGGGCTCCTCTCGCCTTGGCCCTGCTGACTGCCTGCCCTGGTAGGGAGGGGTGGCTGGAGGAAGACCTGATCGGGCCCTCTAAAGCTGGGGGTCAGGGCAGGGGCCCCTCAATGCCTGTGTCAAAGGGCAAAACTGGAGAGAAGGAGGAAGACTTAGGGGGGAATGGGTTTAAGTTACAGTCATGAAGGCCGCTCAGTTCACTTGGGGGGCAGGGTGAGTGGTAAGTTGGGAGGAGCCAAACAGCTGGAAGAGAGGTTGATGAAAAGAAGGGAGAAGGCCAGACCTGGACCACCTCGAACAAAGATAGGGACTCAATTTATTATTGTGTTTAGTTAGAGAATGAAAAAAACCGGCTTTTCCAGAAGCCAAAGGGCTCCATAATTCAGTGACAAGAGATATGAAAGGCAAAAAGAATGATGGTTTTGGAAATAAAAGCAGAGACTGGGAATGATTTCTCCTCAAGGTCACCTGGCCCCATCTTGCTCCTGCACCTTGTGCCATCTGCGTGCTGTATACTGGCCCCTGAACCCTTTCAGAACGAAGCATTCCACTGTATTGTACTCCCCAGAAGAGAACGAAATTGAAGGTTAATTTTGATTCCCCAAGGAGAAAAAAATTACTTTTTAGAATACTGAAAAATAACTTATGTAGATTATTGAGTATAAATATTGAAGATTTAGCTAGACAAAGAGAGGATAGTTGCTGTATTTGAAATTGCACTATTTGCAGAATTAAAGAGGAAAAGATATTTTAAATTTTGCAGAAATATATTTTGTGGAATTGGAGAAAATTCTAATGATACTTATCATTTATCTCCATATCACAAATTCTTTTTTTGTTCTATGAATAAAATATCTGAATGATTTAGGAGGGAAGAAAATGAGTAACAAGTTAAGTTTTATAGCAAAAAAAAAAAAATCAAGATGCAACTTTGTATTACTATTTCCTAGAAGTATTTTTTATCCATACTTAGCTTTATTTCTAATCAGGCAGGGAATTTGAGAGGCCTTGGGTCCTTTAACCCCACCTAGCATTGTCCCTTGGCCCCAAAACATGTTGATGGCAATTGTAGGGCAAAAGTAACTGAACGTGGTTGACTTCCAGTATTCAGAAATTTATCATTCAAGATTTTTATTCATCACAAGTAAAGCCAAAGAACCATGGTATAGGTAATTAATAATTATACTGGAGTATGAATTTGACACCAGTACAAGGAGTAAGCAAGTCAGAGTTTGTGAACGAGCCCACAGTGGCCCAGGCTGGCCCAGGGTCTGAATTTTCTTTCCCTCTCTGTGTTCCTGCCTGTCATCTACCTCCAAGTACTGCTCATGAAATGAGAATTTATTATCCATCACTACTGTTTAGATTTTTACAAATTTGGTTAAGTTCATGTCTGGCGTTACGATAATAGTGATGTCACTGACACCTATGGTGGGCAGTTATTTTTTTGTGGCAGATATTATTTTAAAAGCTGTAAAAATTCCTTTGGTCCCATATTGGTCAAATCACTATGCATCTGAAGGTGTGACCCTAATGAAATATTCAGTTATAGTTGGTTGTATTTTCTGGGGAAATGTATCTGCTCTAGTAGTATTTGCAAATTTGGATGTAAGGGTGTTTCTGGATGTATTCCCCTTACATGTCAAGAGTTTGTGGTACAGTGTACAAGAAAAATGCTTGCCCTGATAATATCACAGAAGGTGGAAGAAGGCACAGATATTAGGAAGTAAACACAAAGGGCAGCATGGGGTGGTCAGGGCAGAGAAACTCAAAGGCACATTTGAGCTGAATATCAAAGGATGTAGAAGTTGGTCAAAGAGAGAAAGGACTCCAGGACAGGGAAGTGGATGGTTTAATCCCCAGGAGGGTTTGGAGCTGGGGAGATCATATCTGCTGAAGAGATAGGAAAGAGTCAAAATGGGAGGGACATTGGTGCCTAACTTAGTGGTTTCCAAACTTGCTTGTCCATTAGAATGACCTGGGATTTTATGAAATGTCAAAACCAGGCCACATTCCAGACCAGTGAACTCACAGTTTCTGGGGGTGGGACGCAGGCATCAGTTATTTGTCAAAGCTCCCCAGGTGATTCCAATGTTCAGACAAGCCTGGTAACCACTGGCCAAATGAGCTAGGAAGGACTTAATCCTGGAGTACAATCAACAGGGGCTTGTGGAAGAGACATGATCATACTCATTTCTGGAAAAAGTAATTCTGTCCACACCCAGAGTGCCCCAAGCAGGGAGTGCCCCATCTGGCAGGAGAAGCAAGTGTGCAAGGGCCTGATGGTGGGCTGAAGGGGGAGCCTGCCCTTTGGAGCTTAAGACCTTGATTCAAAGTAAAGACCCTTCTTGACCAACTTTAAATTTTAGGCTATGAACTAAAACTCTTTGAGTTCAGCTTCCCTATCTGTAATAGGAATTTATAGGATCTTTTTTGCTTGACTGTTGTAAGGCTTGTGAAATAATATATATGTAAAACACCTGACAGATTGTGTGGCATTGGACCGACATTCATACATATTAGTACCCTTAACCCAGTGGAATAGTGATGGGGAGGCTATTTTGTGATAGGTTGGTTGGAATTTTGATGGTAGGACAAAGTTGAAGGGACAGGAGGAAGATCTGTAAGGAGCCAAGGCTGCCTAAGGTTTCTAGCACGGGAGAGTGCATGAGATCCTACAGTAAGAGAGTACACAGGGACAGGAGAACCGGCCGAGGATAAGCCTTTGGGAGCACCAGTATTTAAGGATTAGGCGAGTAAGGAGGGAACAAAAGGAGGAAAAGAGAAAGCAGTAGCTGGGAGTCTGGGAGTTATGAGGACAGCCAGGCGGGAGTGATGTCCTGGGGTCTGAGGGTGGCCGCTAGGCAACACTACAGAGAGGTCAAGGGGTCAAGGACCGGAAAACGACAGATGAATTGCATGGTGCTCCCGAGTTTGCCAGGGATAAGTGGGGCTTCATCTTTAGTTCTGGCCGTTTGTTACACATATATGTATATTCTGTGTGTTTCTGTATGTACAGGTAGGTATATACATGTAGGCACATTCACAAGGCGTAATCGGAGGCCCTGTGTGTGTGATCTGTGCGCACAGCCTGAGCTGGAGCCGGAGCTCAGAAGACGGAGGAAGTGGTACCTGACCCAGTCCTGATGGGGTGGGCGCAGGACAGCGGCCACAGGGAGCAAAGGAGCCCGGCTCTCCTCCGGGTTCCAACAAAATAAAGGCAGTGGATCTGTCACGCTTTATTTTGTGGGAGAGCAATGGTTGACTTGATGGAACAAGAGAAAACTACGAGAAAGGGAAGATTAAAGGACCGTGTGTCAGCAGCATCTGCCAGCCAGGAGCTATCCCTGGAAATTCCCTGCTCGTTTCCATGAGATCCACGCATAGGAAATCCTCTTTGGGAACTTTCTGGAATATGGCCACGAGAAACCCCTCTCCCAGATGCTTTTCAGAGAATCCATGAAACCATCTGCAGAAGAACATTCTTTGGAAGCAGAGGGATTAACCTGAAGTGAGTCTGTTCCTGATGCTGGTAGGAAACGATTCCATCCTCCTTTCTCAGGCGCCGGGGACCCGCTCAGACTCCCACCGGCAACGACCCTCCGCTTCCGGGCCTGAGAATTAGTGATTCCAGCAACTCAGGCCGTGGGTGTTGAAACGTCTTCGTTGACAGACGACACTCCTTCTGATGAGACGTCCATTTTACACCTTAAGAACAGACTGAGGGCCTCTCTCCGGAGGCCTTGTGGAGGCAGCGTGCAGCCGTGAACCTGTGCCTGGCTGACCTTGAACTCTGGGCGCTGCTCTCTGGGCTCCACCGCTGCGTGTCTGCAGAGGCCGCGCTGCCACGGCCGCTCGCTCCCAGCCAACCGGGGACTAAGGCAGCCCCGCCCAGGGCGACCCGGGGCTCCTCTGACTTTGACTCGGGGGCTCCCAGACTGCGGGGCTAAGACCCACTCGCTGACCGTCCCCCTCTCGCCTTCCCTTGGGGGTAGCCTCGCAGCGCGATCTGACAGCCTCTCTTCCCATTTTCTCTCACACGAGTGTTTTCCCTTTAAAAAAAAAAAAAAGAGAGAGATCTTGGAACCTTTAATACCGTCTTGGTGTCTACTTCTTGGAAGATCTGGACCAACACACAGTGTATTTAAGAGGATAAGTGTTCAACAATGCTGGAGTCAAGCTTTAGGGCTCTGCTAATTACAAGCAAGGTAATTAACATCTCTCTGTCTCAGTTTACTTATCTGTAAATCGGGAATCATTTTAGTATATTTTTCATAAAGTTGTTGTGACCATTAAATGAGAGAGTGCATGTCAATCAGTTAACACTGTTCCTGACACTTATTAAGTACCAATTGCTTGTTATTATTTTTGAAGTTAACACTGTTCTCAGGGCTCTTTATTCCAATGTGCTTCAAGGTAGTTTATATAATATAGAGTAGAAACTCTGATAACATTGGTGTCAGGAGACAAGACTTTTCAAGATAAAATCAGAGCAGTTCTTCCTGTGAGTGCAGATCTGGGGACATGATTTGGCCTACCGTATTAGCAGATCCATGGCACACACTGAGATAGATGGTGGTTTGTAAGGTCTTGGGCTGCCCTCTGATATCGTGGTGCTATTATGCTTTGAGAGTTGGGGTAAGAATAATGCATGATGGCATCCTCAGAGGTGAGGGGTATGCCTCAAACTTCTCTTTATTTTTACTCTAGCTCCTAGATTCCAGTCTTGTCACGGTGGACAGATAATTTCTCATTACAACTTTATTACAGATGACCTGACTTCTGATCCAGTGTGATAAATTCAATCGTAAATGTGGTTCATCTTCTAAAATTCTCAGTGTCCCGTTAGATCGCCTGTCTCCAAAGCATTATATCCTGGATTTGTTCACCACAGTTACTGGCTTGTGAAAAGCACAGAATAGCCAACAGAACAAGGCTGGAATGATGACAGAATAGTCAGTGGTAGAGAAACTGTTTGCCTATTACCCTAGAACTGCAGGCAGTACATATGCCACCGCCTTGAACCTTTCCTCGGGCTTCGTATTTCAGAATACAGTACTTCTTTCAACGGTTTTTACTGAGTATTAAACTAGCTGTGTGGGATGCAAAGAAATATGTGACAAGCATTCAAGGAGCTTACAATGAATTCATTTTTTAAATAAAATCTCATTTGACCAAATGGAATAATTTCCACTGGCACTGCAAAAAAAAAAAAAAAAAAAAAAGAACCAAGAGTCATTAGGCAGCACAGCCATTCATTGTTCTGTCCTGGTCAAAATTTTATGAATGACTTGGATGATAAAGTTATAAAGGGCATGTTTATCGAGTTGGACATGGCATGGGCTGGGAGAAATGATGAATACAGGACATTGAAGGAAAGAATGGAGGTCTAAAAAGAGCTTCACAATTTGGAAAGTTGGACAGAATCTATCAAAATAAAGTATATCAGGAATCAATGGAAGGCTTGCCAGTTACTGTGTGACTTTAAACAAGTTACTCAACCTCTCTATGTCTTTGGGCCCTTAGGTGTAAAATAGGAAGTATGGCAGCCCCTACACATAGGCTCATTTTCAGAATTTAACTCAATGCGTGTAAAGTGCTTACCGTGCCTGTCCCATCATAGATGCTCAGTACATGTAGTGAATACTCCTTTTGGTCTGCAGCTGCCTGATGGAAGCGTATGGTAGCCCCAGAAAAGGTGGGGATGGTTCACTGTGGCTGGTGCTTGTCAAACCACATTATGTGACACATGTCCAGTGAATACTTTAAGAAGGAGATAGAAAAACTGGATTGAGTTCAGAGAAAAGTAGCAACAATAGTGAGAAAGTTTAAAATCATATGACGAAAGGTTAAAAGAACAAAGTATATTTAGCCTGTAGCAGAGAAGACTTGAGTAGTACATAATAGCATTTTCTAATATTTGAAAGGTTCTCATATTGTAGATGGTTTAGATTTATTCTCTCCCAGGGGCCAAAGGTAGATATTTCAGAAAGACAAATTTTAGCTCAATCTAAGGAAGAATTTGCTAATAATCAGAGCTGCTCGAGGATGGTAACAACTGCTTCAGGAAGAAATGAGGTCCTTGTTACTAGAGGTGATGATAGGCCAGATGGCCACTTGGTGGGTGGGCTTGGTGACCTGTAATGTCCGATCTCTGAAATTCTGTGATTTTGAGAATAAACAGGGCTATTTTAGTCAAGACAATAGACCAGAAAAATTATTATCAAGGTATTGATTTTTTTTGTACACCAAAGGAGAAGATCCAAGACCATCAGATCGGCATCTGATGGTGGCCATTTTCCTTTCATGCTCACTGGATGGGGGAGGGCTGGGGGCAGTGAGGTCTGGAACCTCCATCGTGTTCTAGAGCGAGCACTCCCTCCTCACCTGTCCTCCTGGCTTTGTTGGCTGCACATGAACCCACTAGCTCAAGAGCAGACCTTCCCCTTGGCTGGACACATGTAGCCAAATAAAAAGTAGCACGACAGACTGCTTACTGTTTATCTTTCTTAATCTCCTTTAAACCTCTTCCTGCCTCAGCCAGCAGTAAACCCATCACAGAGGTTAAGTCGACTCCCACTCCTCTTTCTTTTTGGTGTTTAATGTCACTGATATTTGTGTTTCCCGTTTGCTTTGGGTTCTCTTTATTGTTTAAAATTACAAAACTTCATTACGCCTGTGCTAATTAATTATCTTTTTTTCTGTCGTATTTTCATGACTTTTTCTTATTTGGATTTTCCTTCATATTTCCACTACTCGAATTGAAAATTTGGAACCACGTGGGTACTCATAGACAGTTTTGCCTCCCCTTGGTGTATATATATTACTGTCTTGAAGACCTGTTACTCTTACAAAATAGCATATAGATACAGTTTATGAGTCACGGTCTCCTGAGAGTTACAAGTAATGTTCTTCAATAATAGCAAAGATTATAATAGTTGATTTACTTTCTTTTGGTGAAGGGGATGGGCCACCAGCGCTCCCCAGTACTCTTCCCAGAATCACAAAGTTTAAAGGTGAAAGATGGCCACTTTTCTTAAAGGTACAAGCTTCTCCTGGCTTATGTGTAGCCTTAGTTCGGACTCCAGCACTTCGGGGAACTTAGACAAGAGGCTTTACTCCAGCCTCAAATGCCTGGGTATAAAGACATCAGGATGAAGCCATTCATTTGCTTTCTGATACCTGGCATTTGACCCTGAGTGCTGCCTACTCATTCTGCTTCCCTCGTATCTTTCTATCCAGAGAACTTCTGGAAGCTGGAAGAGAGAGTTAAGGTCAGTCACTGCTTGTATCCATCCAGGTTCCCTACATTGCAGGCCCTCGTAATTGTCCTTTTTCCAACAGGGGAATGTTTCTCCTGACTGCTCTCGTCTGCCCCATTTGCATTTGACTTCATAAGTTGTAAAAGCTATATTCATCCTTTTGCTTCAGAATATTCTTTGACTACACAGGCAGGTACCCAGTTCACGCTCACACTTTCCATAAGGTATCTATCTGTTCCCTATGGGCTTTTCTCTCTATTCATTCCATATATACTGAATCCCTCCCAAGTGCCTCACTCTGTAAGAACAGGGGAGATAAAAAACATTGGCATTGCCCTCAAGGAGCTTGTGGTCCATAGGAGGGGAGATAGATGGTTGCAGTGTAGTGTGAATGAGCTGGGATACTGGGAAAGGCAGGTGCCTGTAGTTGAAGGAAGGATGCACATCCAGACAAAGGCGAAGGAGTCAGTGTGTGAGGCGGGTGCCCTGAAAGAAGTGAGACCTTATCAGTTTTCAAGGGGAGTGGGAGTTTTCCAGAGCCGACATTTGGAACAGAACAATTTTTCTAGGGAATTTTTATGAGGAAGCCTGTAATGGTTTCCTCATAATGAGTTTATTTTGTTCTCCTGTAGACTCGTGAAATGTTTTGCTGCCCTGTGAAAATTAAAACTTAGAAAGAAGGGGTTCGTAATAGAGTCTCCACAGACCTGAACTAGTCTCATGCTCTCCAAACAGTATCAAACCTCTGATGCCCGTAATAAAGATGAGATAATGTATAGAAAAGCATTTCATAAAGTAAAGGGACCCATAACAATGTCAGGTTTTCCATTTAGGATTATCAAGCAACCTTTTTGGAATATTTTTCACTCCTTATAAATTCCCTGGTGATTTTAAATTGGAAGAACTGAAATCCTTTGGAAATAGGAAGCAAAGAACATTATGCAATGCATGTAGATATGCCACTAGGGTGATAATTCTAGTACATGTGTTGAAAAACAGGGAGAAATATAGAGGGGTTGGTGCTTTTTTACAATTGCTTCAACCGTACACATCCCTGAAGCCATTTTATTTGGACAGCTTCTTTTTTCTCTAACATATACGTTGATAAACTTTTTATTCTGATATTGGTTCATCTCTTTGCATGAAACATTTTTTATCTTGCGGCGGCTTCATTCCCTCAGACCTCCAAAAGTGTCAGACCCCGAGATTTATGATCCACCAGCATGTAGCACAAGATGAAGTTCACATTCAGATAGTGTGAGAACAGGATTGCTTACCATATGACAACTGCTCCATTGACACCCCATTCATCCTCTGGTAAATCTTCTAGAAACCTCAGACATCTAAACAGATCCAACTCTAGGGATAAGAGACAGAGTTTAAGACACAGAGTAACCCTCAGGACCAAGTCCGTTGACTGGGAGTTGAAAGTAGACAGAGGTTAGTGATTAAACAAGCTTGATTTCCCTTTCTCCAGGGTGAGAGCACATAGATGATTTAGAAAATAGAGGGAAGCTGGGAGGGGAGATTGAGAAGGATCAGAGTGAGCCTTAAGACGGGTATCTAAGGTTCAGATTCCAGAACCAGGCTGAGGCCATCAACAGAGGAGGTCATCCCTCCAGTGGAATTGGTCTGACCATGCTGAGAGCCCTAGATGACCAGAGTACCCGACATTGTGTCCCGCAGCAAAGGGCCGGCCTCAATCCCTAAACAGCACTCGGCGCTGAGAGATATCTTGAGCTTGGATCAAGAGATCCCCCGCACTGGAGACCATGGCTTTGCTCTCTGCTGTTGCCACCAAACCCGAATCAGCATTGAGTGGATCATCTGTGGCCTGGGGTCATCCGTGAAACACAGAACATTGAAAAATGGTTGTGTGTGCTACTCCGCCATTTAACATCATTGATTCTATAGACCTAGAAGGGCCCTCAGAGCCCATCAACAGATGACCCTCCCTGGGGCACAGTGGACATCAGAATCAACGTAGGATGTGGAGGAAAATGTATTGGGACATCGGCAAAAGGATTTGGTGTGTAGTCCATATTTTACCATTAGTCTGAACCTTGTGAATTTGGGCAAGCCACTATACCTCTCCAGCCCTCACTTTTCTTGCTGGGAACTGAAGAAGCTGAATTCGTAGCAAAAACAGTTGACATTTTTAGAACACTTACTATTTGCCAGGCACTGAGGTGAACGCTTTATAGACAACAGAGTTAATTCTCAAACAACCCATGAAATTATTTTCCTCCATTTTTAAGTGAGGACATGGAAGGGATAAGGAACTTACCCAAGGTCTCATAGCTGGTAACAGGCAGAGATGGTATTTGAACCACGTCCAGCTCCCTTAGCCTTGAGGGGTACTGTAGTTTCTTCCCCCTTTCACATCCTCCGATTTTCCGACTAGGGTGTCTAAAGACCTTAGCACGGGAGTTAACACTGAGGGGCTGGTTTATCACCAGCTTCGCTGCTCTCCTCGGCGCAGAGGTGATCGGAGATCATTTGCCTCCTGAAGAGCCTTTTGTGTTCCTGTCACCCAGTCTTTAAAACCCTACCCCCTGGGGACCTCCAGGCCTTCCCCATAATCCTCAAAGCGTCCTTCCAGCTCTGCTCCCTCATCACACTCAGCAAATACACCTGCAAGCCCCCACCTGCTCCTCTTTCACTCTGTTTATTCAAGAATGTAAAGGCTATGTATTCTGGATCTGGAATATATGGGCATCCTTGGCAAGGTTAGTTGGTTTATTCTTTACCATTTTCAAAGGGGGAACATAGTGTTATTATAAAGAAAGAAGCAGCTTTTTTGATGGTACCATTTGAAATTGATGAAACTTGAAGCGGATTAGAAGCCTGTCCTTCGTCTGTGTGTGTAGGTAGAAGCAGAAATGAGAGGGCGCGCCGTGCCCTGGACGCACAGGTGCTGGCTGAGTGCAGGGCTCTAATGGAATTGCTTCGTGCTTCTGGTCAGTGTTTTGTCCTAGTCTTTTGGTGCCGTCAATTCTTCACCTGTAGCACAAGAAGACAGTGTGTATATGTGCGTTCCCACTTACAGGTTATTTTCACATACGTTATTTCTCTTAATTCTGACCTGCAAGGACAAGTATTTTATAAGTAAGGAAACTGAGGCCCATAGAGGGTTCAAGACTTGGCCAAGATCATCCAACTCATAAAGAGCAGAGCCAGGAGGCAAACCTCATGTGCTCTTTCTATTTCACAATAGCCGAGTCTATACGAAAGGCAGAGACAATTAACCAGAATGCTTCTCATGCACTCTCTTGGCAAAGGTGAAGTTCCGGGAACGGATCACTACCAGTCCAGAACCGGGAAAAGTGCCATTCAGCTAAAGACACATAGCCTCTGAATCTTCGTGAACACTGGGAATAAAATGAAGCTATTGATGATAGGTTTCACACATCTTTAGACCTGGGATGGTTTCTATATCTTTTATGGTTTACTCTGTGACTATGACATGGGCACAGGTTGATTTGCAGAGAAGTTTAAAAAAAAGCTTGAAACTTCCCCCTAAGACTAATTATGCCTTACAAAGTTTTCATCAAGCTTTGTTCAATAACACAGGGATGATATACTTGATTAAATGATCTTTAGCAGTATACAACCTGTGTCCCAAAATGTGTTTTCAATAATTCCAAAACTTGTACCTCCTTTGAGCCTGATTCCCATAGGTGGTGAATCTATGAATCTCTTACTTGGTAGAGTTAGTATAGCCTGTGATGTAGCTGGTAGAACCAGGGTGAAAATTGCTATGTTGCCAGCCCGACTCAAAATTCAAGTCCTGAGGTCATCAGGCTCTTAGAACCCCTTTCTTTGTTAGAGAGAGACCAGGTACAGACTTAGAAGGGTGCCTTTCACTTCTCTACTTCCCATTAGTGACCCCTCAGCTATTCACTCAAGAAATCGTAAGGTCAGTTTCACACAGGAGCGGCCCTTCACCCGCCTTGCATGATCAGCTGTTCACAAGTAGCCATTGTTTTAACGTGAGAAAGCCGAAATGATCAGAGTCAACAAACATGACCGAAATGATCACAGTCTACAAACATGACCATGCTTTCCTATTTTCCTTTGCACTCTCAAGAGAAGTCCTGAAGCCACACACTCAAAATCCACTTTCTGCATAAGGGCCTGGGCCAGTCTGCCCACCCAACTTAGTTCAGTTATTCTATCAGCCCCATATTGCCCAGAATGAACATGGGCCCTCTATATGGAAAAAGGGAATAATGAACTATTTATATATTGGCTGTCAACAGTTGAGAAGAGAAAAAGCCTGAAGGTATTCTATACTCTAAAACAATTTGGTTGCCCTTTCTTGCTCTTTTTCTTCCATATTTCTCCCCAAGCTCCAGCATTTACAGCCTTGGGCACTGGTAATATAAATCGGATTTTCAGAGTGAAAGGAAGTTGTCTTTCTTTTGAGGAGTCTCAGAAAGCCCTGGAGAAGAAGAAAGGAGTCCATATTAAGTCTGTGAAACCAAACATGCCAGCCAATAGCAGACCTGGACCATACATAAACAGCATCCCAAAAAGTTGGATTGCCATAACTGTGATGCCCTGTATCTGAGAAGAGGTTGGTCTTCAGTTTCTGGTTCTGGTTAGCTATCAGAACCCCACTGGGGAGTCTGCAAGGTTATAGAGCCATTGGTACCTTCAGAAAGAAGGCACCTAAGAGGACGGTATCTGAAAGGAGAATGTAATTAGAGAAAGTTCTGGAACTTAAGTCATTCAAAGAGTGAATGTTAAAAATCCAAAGAAATTTCATCTAAAACTACCATAATTTGCCACTTTTCTGGCAAGAGGCTCTCAAAAGATGAGTAATCTTCTAGGGTCAACCATTTTCTACATTTTGGTAGAATGCTCTCTCTTTACTTCCTTTCATCTTGTGAATAGTCCTGTCTATCTTAACATGGGTATATATGTACAGCAAGAGCTTTATTCTCAACAGTCCTTTTGGAAGCAAAGAAAATGTATGTGGTTGAGGTTTGCACCAAAGCTAGATGTTGACAACACAACCTAGCTTATCTTGTGGGCTCGTGGAAAACCCTGGGCAATTCCATCTAATTTTTCATACAAACCAGGACACTTTTGAGAGTGAAAAGGGGCACTCACCAAACGGGTCACCAGGACAATGCTGTAAGCCAGAGAGGTCCTGAGCAAATCAGGAAATACCATCATCGTAATTTTGCATGGTCAGGTTAATTGGATGAGGAGAGAGGGCTAAGACAGTAATAACGGCTTGAAACTATCTTTTAGGATTTTGTCTTGCCATTGTTTAAATGTTTACTTTTCTTTTACATACAATCATATAGAAGCTTAGATTTCATAAAATACTACTCACTCTTGTTTCTTTTGTTCTGAGACAAGCTACAGGTCAACCAGCTACAAATACACAGGGTCTAGAAGGAAAACAAAAACGAAAAAAACAGTGATTCTAAATAAATTAGATTTTAGTCAAGTGAGAATTTTAAGCAAACTGAAAAGATATGGTCTACAAAACCAGGAGTTCTGTTCCCCTGTAAACCTCATAGAAGTCATGGAACACGAGGTTTTTTATATAGTGAAAATGTCCATATGTAATTTTGTTTCTAGTAAGTATCCTGAACCGTGTTTTCCTATGAGATGGTTTTCTCTATAACTTCTCTAAATAACAAATACTATTTAAAATGTTAACAGTTATAGAAAAATAACTTTTCAGAATTTTATGTAAAATTTCAAAGAAATGAACTGAACCGCAAATGGACTGTAAAGGGATATTTTGATTGGATGGAATAAACATGACACATTAAAAGCTGAGCGGTTAAGTGACAGTGGATCTCATTTGGGTTGGTAACTAGTCTGTACTTGATGGTTTTGTTGCCACCAAGCTCAGTATTGTTAGGACGCAAGTGATTTTCAGACTCAAAATTTTAAACTATTCTTTCCAGCGACGCTGGTTTTGCCTTCACCGTTTCCCATCCCTGCTGGTTCTCCTTCTTCTTCTGATTAAAATCCTTCTTTAACCTCTTAACTAGGGGGAGCCGGACACAGGTATACAGTTTAACCCACCTATCAGCAGTGAGGTCAGACCTTGTCTTTTTTTTTCCCCCATGTTTCTTGTAGGCGCAGAATCTGGGCCCTCCTTTCAATGTATTTGCTCTAATTCTTTTCTACAGGAAGTTTCTAGGGACCAATCAGAGCCAAGCGGTTGATACAGTTTTCCTTTTAACCAGTTAGTCACTGGTCTGAGAGCTAATGGAATCCTATTACAGAATGACAAGCCTGAGTATTTGCTCGCATACACAGAGCAGGTCAAGCGTGCCTGGTTTTGTCGTCTCCGATTCCTGTGTTTGTTCATTATTTTTCCCTTTTCCCGTGATCAGGGTAGTCATCTATGCTATCAAATAGGTGTCCATTTGGAAAAAGATGGTATGCATGTACAGTGCAAGAAACAATGAGATTTAATGGTGTTTAAATATGTATGTGAGGAAGATTTCCAGAAAAGGAAAACAGTAAAAAGGGAGCAGAGATATTGCTGAACAGGAAGAAGAGAGACATAAGAAGGAAACAGGGGTTCATCCTAGCAGATTGAAACCACGGGCATTTTTCAGTTCAGCTAATTTTTCGCAGTTGTTTATAGTCTCAGCCACAAACAATGGCCAAATAATACATTTGATTTAATTTCATCCCAGAAAATGTGTCCCTCTTCAGATCGCTGTATCCTCTCTATTGAATCTCCTCTAAAAATTGACTTGCATTTTCTCTATTCTTAGAGGAAAATTAGGTCTTATTTCCCACTTATTTCATAGCTAAAACTTAGACAAAACTTACTCTCTTCTCTTCTTTTGTGTTTATTTTTGTAACCTATAAGTGCATATTTCTCCATGAAGAATTTTTTTAATCGGTCAAAATTTTATTATAATGTTGTTATGTTTCTTAGCATGGGATTTTTAAGTTATCTTTTGTCTTATTGCAAAAATAATTTGTGTTTATTGTAGAAAATGTTTTCGAAAAATAGAGACAAGCAGAAATAAGAAAATTTAAATCACTGAAAAATCACAATGACCCAAAATAACCACTATCAAAATTGCTGGTGTGTGCAGCGGTTTTTTTGTTGTTGTTGTTTTGTTTTTTAATGATTAAAGGGCTATTTTTGAGGGAATGATTCTACCCATTTCAACACTGTATATTTGCAGACGTGTGTATCTCACACATTACTGCTGCTGGATCTATAGAATAATTTTTTTAATGACTGGAATATTTAACCAGAAAATGTCTGACATATGCAGCTTCTGCTTAGCTTTAACGGTGCCCTGGTGAGAAGCAGCCGTCGACGTGTCATTTCTGTGCACACACACAGACATCCATCCATCATGAATATTTAAAATTTAATCATTAGGTGCAGCAGCGGCGGCGGCAGCATATTTGTTGCAACTGATCAGCCACTAATGGTTTAAAAACTTAGAAATTGGGGGCTGCTTTTGTCAATTGAAGGAGATTATTCCAAGCCACTGAAGCTCCTTGTCAGAATCGAAAAGTGTATTAAAAGAGATGGGATTGCACACCCCAGGGTCGCTAACAATATATAATTCACTAAGCGCACATGCTTAAGAGAAAAATAGCTCAAACGGATGAGACTGGAGATCCCTAAAATAGTCTTCTGTCCAAATCAAACATACAAACAAACAAACAAACAAATATTCCCAATTCTGTTTCTTCCTGAGTCCCACGTAGACAGAAGTTTCTGCTTATGAGGGCCCCCGGGCTTGGTAACCTAGGTTTGGCACTTTGCTCATTCATTCCTCCAGATTAACTTTCCTTTTCAAGCGAGTCTTTCACAACAATAGAAGCAGCAGTGTATTCTGTTGTTACAATAGTCAGGTGAAGTCTGTTTTCTTTCATTACTGGGGGCTTGGTGATGGGCGACTAGGCATGGTTGGAAAGTATTTTTGAAGATTCTATTTTCTGTGCTTAATTTGAACAGTTCACCAGTACTGTCCACGTGCTAGCGCTAGCCACAGCACTTTTTTGTTTTTTAATCATTCCCAACTCTTTAAATCAGATTTAGAAAGCTTCGTAGAGAGACCCAGAAAAGGTGTTCTAGCTTACCAAACACTTCCTTATAACCTGAGCTGTCAGAAGTCCTTGAGAGAAAATGACAGGATCAGGTAAGCATGGAAACACATTTAAAACAAGCATTCTGAAATTCCTTACGACTCTTGCAGGAACCACTTTAAAAATGTTTTTATGATTTGCGCCACAGATTGAATCAATGAGTGGTCGTGTTCTTTCCACACTGCCCTCAGCTTCCCAACTTCCCACACTCACCCGGACTAAACGTGACCTGTGCTAACCCAGAAGAAAAGGGCAGTATGTGTGGTTTTTTAATGTTCTAATTTTACACAACCTGAACAATAGAGAAAGGAGACTGAGAAAGAGAAGAGAGAGGGAAGTTCCATTTCCCTATGGCTGGCCTGCCGAGATTCAGAAAATACTAGGCGTGAACTGTGAAAAATCTTATTGAATAATGTGAGAAAAAGCAGATCCATCCAGTCTCAGGATACTGTTTTGGGCCCCCTCCGCACTGCCTTTTTGCTCTCAAAGAGCTGTTACATGGGTCACTAGCTTCACGGGGAAACCACAGAGTTTTCCTCCAAAATATCAAAATGAATCACCTTGATTTTCTAAATTACAGGATATCCTGAGAAAGCCACGCAAAAGGTATTTTTAAGTATAGGGAAGAAGCAAAAATGTTTAAAATGGAGCTGTTTTAAGGACTGTAACTCCAGAGAAAAGCTCTGTCTGCCACCAAAAGTCATCAACGAATGACTCTTTTAAAGTACATCTTTGAATATAAAATAATACTTCAACTATTATTCATAGATCATTTATTTCTTAAACTCTTCCCCTCATAGACAGAGATGCTTAGTTTGGTGAGAGAATCTGGCTAGTAAAATAAAAATAAGGTGCAGTGCTAGCTTGTTATAATCTATAGCTTAGCTATAGCTTATAATCTATAGCTTCCAGCAATCTGCAGGAAGGGAAATTAAGGCACAAAATAATCCAGGGAAGATTGCATAAAAATTCAGCCACAAAGTTGGGGAGAAAGCATTCCAGCTCCTGATTTTTTTTTTTGAATTTCTGAATTTTATTTTATTTATTTTTTTATACAGCAGGTTCTTATTAGTTATCCATTTTATATATATTAGTGTATATATGTCAATCCCAATCTCCCAATTCAGCTCCTGATTTTTTTTTTTTTTTTGTCACTGTCAAGCTGTCACAAATAACTGCAAAAAAAGTCTGCTTGGGGCATTTCAGACTCTGAATTCTCTGTTTATAGGGATGTTAGGATTTCCTCCCACTCCTAAAGATATATTCTAGACTTAAGGGTTAAAGATCAGCATTACCCTGATAAACCTTACTCTGACTCAAGATTTATTTAACCAACTGTAATTTTACTACTGCCCAGATTCAATCTGTTGAGCAAATAAATATCGCTTTCAAAGTGACCTACCTATGTATTTATTCAGTTTGTATTTTAGAATGATAATGTTGGGCATAGGAGATGGTGGTGTCAGTGAAACTATTATATACCACTTACCATAGATTTTTATAAATGGGACTACAAAAGAGAAAATAAGAAATCACAGCATATGTGAAAATAAGAAATCACATCACGAATGCTTTCGTTCAGATAAGCATCTATTTCAAATCCAAAAACACTGAGTTAAGTAAAATTGTAGTCAAAGTGGTTTCCGGCTTCCTTTCGGTCTCAAGCCAGTCTAATTGCTGATATCACTTACTCTGTGAGATCTTGGTGCAGTCATGAAGAGGATATAGACATAAATTGAAACTTTCTGACATCTCTGTCTTCAGAAATGAAATTGCCATGCAGCAAAATGTGATTTCTTTGCTCTTATTTAGTTTTTCTAACTTCAGTTCCTACCTAGGTATTTCTGCCAATTTGACCTGATTCAGACACCTCGACCTTGGATAAAGACACTCACTCTTGGCAGGAGGGATAAATTAGGAGTTTGGGATTCATATATACACACTACTATATATAAAATAGACAAACAACAAGGACCTACTGTATAGCACAGGGAACTATACTCAATATTTTGTAATAACCTATAAGGGGAAAGAATCTGAAAAAGAACATATATATATATATGTATGTATAACTGAATCGCTTTGCTGTACACCTGAAACTAACACAACATTGTAAATCAACTATACTTCAAAAAGAAGACACTCATTCTTAATTTATGTCTTTTCCCATTTCTGTGTTGGCGTACCCCTGTATGTACTCTGTCTCATACAGCCGTATGTCCAATTCCTTCTCCCTTTCTCACCCTCCCCACTTCTCCCCTTCCGTCTTCTTAACTTCTTTGCTTTTTATGTTTTAATTTTATTGGAGTATAGTTGATTTACAGAGTTGTGTTAGTTTCAGGTGTCCAGCAAAGTGATTCAGTTTTACACATACATATATTCATTCTTTTTTAGATTCTTTTCTCATGTAGGTTATCACAGAATATTGAGTAGAGTTCCCTTTGCCATACAGTAGGTCCTTGTTGGTTATCTGTCTTATATATAGTAGTGTGTGTATGTTCATCCTAAGCTCCTGATTTATCCCCCTCCCCCGCCACGTTTCCCCTTTGGTAACCAGAAGTTTGTTTTCAATATCCGTAAGTCTGTTTCTGTTTTATAAATAAGTTCATTTGTATCTTTTTTAAAAAATTAGATTCCACATATGAGTGATATCATATGATATTTGTCTTTCTTTGTCTGACTTACTTCACTTGGTATGATAATCTCTAGGTCCATCCATGTTGCTACAAATGGCATTATTTCATTCTTTTTTATGGCTTAATAGTATTCCATTGTCTATATGTACCACATCTTTATCCATTCCTCTGTCGATGGACTTTTAAGTTGCTTCCATGTCTTGGCTATTGTAAATAGTGCTGCAATGAACATTGGGGTGCATGTATCCTTTCGGATTATGGTTTTCTCCAGATATATGACCAGGAGTGGGATTGCTGGATGGATCATATGGTAGTTCTATTTTAAATTTTTTAAGGAACTTCCATACTGTTCTCCATAGTGGTTGTACCAATTTACATTCCCACCAACAGTGTAGGAGGGTTCCCTTTTCTCCACACCCGCTCTAGCATTTATCATTTGTAGACTTTTTGATGACAGCCATTCTGACCGGTGTGAGGTGATACCTCATTGTAGTTTTGTTTTTTTTTTTAATATTTATTTATTTATTTGGCTGAGTCGGGTCTTAGTTGAGGCACAAGGGACCTTCGTTGCGGCATGCGGGATCTTTCGGTGTGGCACACGTACTTCTCTCTAGTTGTGGGACGCGGGCTCCAGAGAGCACTGGCTCAGTGATTGTGGCACGCAGGCTTAGTTGCCCCGCGGAATGTGGAATCTTAGTTCCCTGACCAGGGATCAAACCCACGTCCCCTGCATTGGAAGGCAGATTCTTAACCACTGGACCACCAGGGAAATCCCCTCATTGTATTTTTGATTTGCATTTCTCTGATAGTTAGTGATGTTGAGCATCTTTTCATGTGCTTTTTGGCCATCTGTATGTCTTCTTTGGACAAATGTCTGTTTAGATCTTCTGCCCATTTTTTTGATTGGGTTGTTTGTTTTTCTGTTGTAGAGCTGCATGAGCTGTTAGTATATTTTGGAGATTAATCCCTTGTTGGTCGCTTCATTTGCAAATATTTCTCCTATTCTGTGGGTTATCTTTTCGTTTTGTTGTTGGTTTCCTTTGCTGTACAGAAGCTTTTAAGTTTAATTAGGTCCCATTTGTTTATTTTTCATTTTCATTATTCTAGAAGGTGGATCAAAAAAGATATTACTTCCATCTTCTTACTTCTTTGGTGTGTCCTCTCTGTTGGACAGTGTGCCATTTCTGATACACACACACACACACACACACACACACACACACACACACATGGTCTCTCTTTGATGTCTGCCCTCAGAATTCAATTCTGGGAGCCATTAAGCTTTAGTGACTATTTGACTGAGAAGTCAACACCCATTATCTCTTCTAAAAAAAAAAAGTCCTCTCCAGGAGAAAAACCTTGCAAAAACCACGTTGACACTATAAAGAAGGAAAGGAGGGTGAATAGTATGGGCCAGATTCAGACTAAACCAGTGATAGGCTTTTTCCAGCCCTCTGGCCTCTGAGCGGTGGTGCTCTGCCTCTCTGCTCACCAAGTCCCCAGTCTCTCTGCTGCCTTGTCTTCTAATCCGACTCCATGTTATTCCGCTACTGGTGGCCTGCACACTTGGGCAGTTTCCCCATAGTTCCTTTCTCTCACACACACTGTCAATTCCAGCCCCTTAACAACGTGTGAAGCAAAGCAGTGGCTGGATGATGGGGAGGGTACAGCCTGTGATGGAGAAATGGAGATTTCATAAGGTACCAAGTAGAGGATTAAGAGCATTACAAGCTGCTCTGACAGCCTAATGGTCATGACCAAGTTCAGATGTGTTGACAGTGATTCTGAAGCCTGCTAGAAAAAGTATCCAGTCTTAAGAGGTTGAAGAGTTTACCAAGGGTCTACTCTTTGCCAAGGAGTATGCCCAGCTTGGTACTGTTACTCCCACATCAAATCTGTGCCTAATGAACAAGATAAAGACACTAGAATGCCACCAATGTTTAAATGGTGGCACCTAATTGATTTTAATCTTAGGTCAACATTGTGACCCGAAGGATGTTTCAATTACTATCACCATATGGGACACCAAGTGTCTGATTAGTAGGGATGCCCGTGTTCTTCATTCTTTCAAGCGACCACTCATTAATCTGTAAGTTGCTGTCTCCGTCGATGAAATTGTGCCCCAGTGGACTCAAATAGTACGCACAGCTGCTTGAAGGTGCACGTCAGCTTATAGCCAGAGAGTGGCGAAGGTTTGGGAACAAGCTGGGTCCTACGTGAGTGGTGCCTGCTAGAGCCAGCGGTGTAGCAGCTGCTCCTACCCCACCTCACATATTAGTTGTGAATTTGATAAACGCCATCCTCAAGAGCAATTGATTTATTAATTAGCTGATTCGGAATGTTCTTAGGACTCATTTGGGATATGGAGTCATTATAATTTTTAAAATGTCAGTGCAGTGCAATAGAAGACGAAAATGGCACCTCCCAGGGGCCCTGTGGGCAGAGCTCTTTCCTTGGGTGGGTGGGGTTTTCGCCATGGCCATAATGGCGCCCATTGGAGGTCACCTCATCAGGCCTTTGAGTGAGGGCTCCGGAAATGAGGGGACGTTCCTTCCATGAACAGTCAGGATCAGGACTAGGATAGGACCAGACCAAGCAGGATAGTTCTGGATCTTAAACTGACGATAGTAGCCAGTTCATTAGAAGACGCAAATGAATTAAGGTACTTGAGTTTAGGAGTAATTTCTAGAAAAACCCAAGCTGTATGTAATTACCTATATCTATGAATAGGGAGTCTATAAATTTCTTTCCAACAAAAGATTTGATGAGCTGAGGAAGATCCAAAAATATGGGCTAGATTAAATTATCATGAATGTTAACGAACAGGTTTTTGTTTTTATTTTTGCTTTGTCTTTAAACATGGGTAATTAAGACCTGCCAGTAAGTTGGCATTTTAGTTCATACACTCTACTTCTGTGTACTTGGGACTGGGTAGTAAATCTAAACTTGTGATATATCAAGTTATTATCTGGTGTGTTTTTATTTTTTTTTATAAATTTTATTTATTTATTTATTTATTTATGCTGTGTTGGGTCTTCATTTCTGTGCGAGGGCTTTCTCTAGTTGTGGCAAGCGGGGGCCACTCTTCATCGCGGTGCGCGGGCCTCTCACTATCGCGGCCTCTCCTGTTGAGGAGCACAGGCTCCAGATGCACAGGCTCAGTAGTTGTGGCTCATGGGCCTAGCTGCTCCGTGGCATGTGGGATCTTCCCAGACCAGGGCTCGAACCCGTGTCCCCTGCATTGGCAGGCAGACTCTCAACCACTGCGCCACCAGGGAAGCCCTGGTGTGTTTTTAAATGTGACCCATGTGATCCAGAAAGGTGATGTGTCTTAGTACCATACTCACCTCTGGGCAAAAGATAGGCATGTTCCTTCTGTTGAATGCTAAGTTCTACAGTAAATTGAGGAGTTGGGTTGGGGAAACTAGGTAATTCCCAGAGCCCCATTATCAAATGGATACACGTAGAGCTTCGGGGAAGAACAGAGGTCGTGAGTTATAGTTTTACTCCTACCTTTCCTTTAGAGGGAGAAGGAGTTGAAGAAAGCATCTGCAACTAACAAAAGGAGCCATGCTTGTTTTCCTTGTTTACTGTCTTAAAGCCTCGTTGATGGAACAGGGCCACAGACAGACAGAAAGCTTCCTATAGGCCCCTGTGACTTTCATAAGTACTCGAATAACTCTAAAAATCAGATCACCTGGCTTCTTGCGCACGGGCTCAGAGCCAGAACGACCTTGAGCAGCTTGGAGTGGGATGAGAAGGGCTTTAAAGTCAGAAGGATCAAAGTGTGAATCAGCCCTAGGAGAGTGATTTTGAGCAAGTTGGTGGATCTCCTTCAGCTTCAGTTTCCTCAGGGGTGTGTGTGTGTGTCTCTGTGTGAGTGTGTCTGGAAGTCCTACCTCCTAGGATGGTGGAAGTGATTCAACTAGAAAATGTATCTGAAAATGACTGATACCCAGTAGGTACTCAGGAAATGCAAATTCTCTTCCTTTTTTTGGATGTGCGATGCAGTCACTGACCTCTTCTGTACTCTTCGTTTCCTTGTACATGAAACGAGGGATAATAATGTCAGCATATGTGGATCTGCTTAAAATTCTTCTATTAAAGAGTAACTACCTGAGCATCAGTAAAACAACTCTCCCTTCTTTTCAACTCCCCTTCCTTGTCTGACATCTTTCAAACCTCTTGGCTTTCTTCAAAGGAGAACTTCACCCTGAGCCCAGTCGAGGCACACTTGCAGGGCTGCTCTCCACACTGGGCGTGCGTGCATCGCCGCTGCCATGGCTGGAAGCCCACAGCCTCCCAGGGGATCCCTTGTCTGCAGGAACTGCCCCCAGACCGCTCTGAACCCGGGACCTTTTATTGATCTTTTGTACATCTGGCTCCACTGTGATACCAGGAAGAATGGAGGTTGCTGGCCCTGGACTTGGTCCTGGACAAATAAATGTGTTTGTCAAAGCCCTTTCCCGACATTGGTTGTCTCAAGCCCAGGTGGCATTGTGGAGGGTAATTAGTTCTCTTAATTGGAGGGAACATCAGGAGTTCCGGACTGTTCACTGTGGACACACGCAAAAAGATTTTGTTAATGCGGGCTGTTACTCGCCCTTTCATCATGCTAATGGGTAGCCGGTAAGAAATTTGACTTCCTGTCACTGGCACCAAGCAACACCTATCGAACAAAGCATTGTTTCTTCTCACTGTTGATAAGTGTGACTTGTGGAGGCCGGCGATAGCATGCTCATTTTTATCTGCTAAGTGCACAGCGCTTGTAAAAAACCAGCAGTGGCCTTGTTACCACTTGACATGACACTAGGTTTAGCTGTTTACATTGACACACTGCTGCACCCTTTTAGAGCTGCAGCCAGGGGTCAGATTCATTAGAGCGTCAGCCCTGGGAGGCGGCATCCGGTAGGATTCTCTCTGCTCCTCTGTAGGGAGCAGCAAAGCAAGGCGACCGAATCTTGGAAAGGGTGGCTTTTCATGCTTTTCATTCTTTTCTTTTTTATGATTGTTTGAGAACCCCTGTTTATTCTCTAACCATCCACGGAGAAGATGAGAGAGAAAGAAAGGGCTGGGAATAGCACTCACGCCCCCACCCCCGCACCCCCCCCCCCCCATGAAGCAGAGGAACGCTGGGACCCTCCGTGTGTTTCTCTTCTCTTTGCCAACATGTGGCTTTTTGTTGCCCAGGAGAGCCGCAGAGAGGGAGTAAAATGCACGTGTCTTTCTTACCCCAGCAAACAAGGCTGAGAAGCAGAAGTAAATGGAGCGGAACTTTATCCTTCGTCCTTTGTTTCCTCCTTTTTCCTCTCAAATTTATGAGCATCCCCTGGACAAATCTGGGGACCAGACTGCCTTTATAATGCTTGAAGCCATTTATCTTTTGCTTCTAGTCTTGTTGTCCTTTTGGACATAGAGGAAATGGAGGGTCTCTTCCAGGATCCTCAGTTCATTTTGCAATCCCGGTAGCAGACAAGCTGCTGGTAACCTGGTGCAGCTAGAGCGCTCATCGCATCCGGAGCTGAAGAGCAGGCCTTCACTCTCACCACACGAGTCTCAGTCCAGGAATCCACGTGCAGAAGGATACACGTGACCCACGAGAAGCTGCCTTGCAGCTCCATCAGTGTCGCGTGAGAGCATGCTGGCTACAAAGGGCAGGCAGAGCAACCATCCTCTGTGAGTTCGGGAACCCCTGGCATTACTACACGTTGCAAACATATCTCGTGCCCTGTCACAGCTTCTTTGTTTGACAGGCAGCAGAAGCTCCTTTCCACCTCTACCTTTCCGTAAGGATATAAGGATAATTAATGCATTTCCTTGGGTTAAATAGTACACCCATTTTAAAAAGCAGTTGCCGTATCATTCTGCCCTTGCCCTCGGAGACTGGATCACTGCGTCTGTCAAGAATATCCCTTGCCAGGCCTTTTCTTCTAGCTGCTGCCGCTAACACAGCACAGCGGGTTCTTCTGTCTGAATGATTCTTATTAGGTCATGCCAGGAGACGTCTGGGCATTTTCCTAAAGTGCATCGTATGACGTCATAGTGCCACTGAATCACGAAGCTGTGAGAAGCGTTATCAGGATCTGTCGTGGCTTTCTCTGTCCAAACATTATGATGCCCAGTCTGCAAGACCATTGTTGTCAGCCTGGCTTGGAATTCACCAGCTGCTCTGGGGAGAGATCCCATCCCTTGAACTGTATTTATATCTGCACCTTCTTTTCCTATATGCCCAGTACACAGCGACCAAGGTGGGATCCCAGGGGCCTTGGCGCCGTTTAGTGGCTTAGCATGGATTGTATGTCATTGCTGTCTGCATCCCAGGTGCTGCCAAGGACTTCCACGTACAGGAGGCGAGAGATGTTTGCAGTGGCCTAAGTACTTCTACACAAGATGCTTTTCTGTCTTTGGGGGTTTTTGATACCTTCCCATTCACCTGTGGTGGCTCAGAGTAAGTCACATGCTCTGCTGGGGGTGGTGAGTGCTGGGTCAGAAAAGCAGGGGGAGTTGATTCCAGGTACCATGTCCACCGCCTGCCCCACAGCAGCAGCCCCTCCCTCCCCACCCCTTCCCACGGTCTCCCCTTCATCCCCACCGTCTCCTTGGCTCTTTGCGGGTCATTTATAATCAGCAGTCATGGCGTACAGGCCTCATTAGTGATACAGCCATTCCTTCAGTGCTTCAGAAATAATCATTTAGAAAAAAATGCACGGTTTCCTTCCCTTGAGAGCCCATGAGTGATGAATTTATTTCAGTTTGGCTGGCTTGGCTGTCTTGCTCAGCCTTATTTCCATATTTATTTCAACAAACAATGTAGGGTGGGAACGAGAAAACACATGCTGGGTGTACACACGGGCTGCATCTCTGCTCCCAAGCTCAGTTCCTCTTGAGGGAGGTGTAAAAGGCATGTCAACAGAAGTGCCCTCCGTTTTAAAAAAGAACAGAGCCGTCTGCTACGTTGGGGTACCCTGTAGCGGAAGCTGAGCTAGGTCATCATGGTTTGTGTTTGGAAAGTGTGGGTAACATGCCGAAAGCGATTGACTCTTAGCCCCCATCCTGGTAAAGCAGGTGTCCCAGGAGTGCTTAAGCCCTCGACCCCTTGCTCTTGTAGGATCTGATTTGTGTGACGGTGGACAGCAATGAACTTTCAATGCCAACTGAGCATCAGATGCCTCAGTGCCCACAAGGAGTGGGGAGGGGCATGTGGTGGGGGGGTAGTAAGCTGCTCTGACGAGAAACTATGCCAGCAGGTTCTTGATGGCAAATGGTGTCCTCAAGCCAGACTTGCGGATGTGCAAGCCACCTGGCTCCCAGAAATCTGCTCCCTGAAACAGCTTTTCCGCTTTATTGAGAACGTGGCTAAGGCTTGCACTTAGCCCACCTGAATGTTCTAGGGTGAATGTTTTCAAGTGACATCAGCAATGGGTCAGAAGCGAAGACCTCAGAAATCTAGAGCTATGTCACTGACACTGTGTCAAGTGCCAGACAGGCCACTGCACCATCATTAACCTCACCATTTCAGGCCGAGAAAGGGAGGTGCATACCATATCTTGATTCTACAGGGAGGCTTTGAAAGTGGCAATTAGTGAATAATAATAATAATGGGTTTTCTGCTCCAGGGTGAAAGGGGCTAGAATGTGCAAAACCGCATCTTGTCCTAAACATAACAACACCATTTTCCTACAGGAAATGTACACGGTTCACCCATTTTACAAGAGAAAGAATGCAAAAAGCAAATGCGTAGAAGAACCAAGAATAAAAATTTTTGATTCAGGGACCTCAACAGCAACACTTCCAGAATTTCCTTTTCTCAGAAATGCATTTTCTAACCTTAGGATTCCTGTTTCTAAGAAAGACGTCTTGGTTTCCCCAAACTAGTTCAATGGACAAAGCAGGAGTGCTCAGGGGTGAAGAAAAAGATGGATTGGACAATATCTAGAGGATACTATTCCTCCCCAATTAGACATGAAATCATACTAGACAGGAGGGAATACCTATAGGGTAGGTAAATACCTGTAAGGTAAGGAAATACTGCTGAAATGCAGTATTTTTTTCAGAAGTAACCACCCCCCAAAAAAGTTAAAAATCTAGTGCCTGGTTGAAAATTAATAGTAGATTCACATACATGCTAATACCACTCTTAGCTTTGGAACCAAAAGAAGACATCCTTTATTAACTGAGGGAGATTTGGTAGAGTGGCATGTACAGGGCAGCCTCTAACACCTTGTGTTATCCCAGTAATGATGACCTAGGAAAATGCATCCCAAACCCAGCCTCTGCTGGTGTAGACTGTTCACTTATTGGGAGTATAATCTAGCACGGACAGATCTCTCAGCCAGCTCATCTTCTATCCTTTTCATCTAATGCAGGCGGTACAGTATGGTTTTTATTTATTCAGCCAAAATAGTTTTTATTATCCTTACAACTAATAGTATTATAAAATAATTGTTGGAGTATACATATAATTAATATAATATACATGACTATTATATAAAATAATGTATTATAAAAAATGGTGGGAAAAGTACCTTCTCTTACCCGATCTGAGAGAACTGAACTGTGCTCTTGTGGGAAAAGAGATTGGGAAAGGGATGGTTTGGGGGTTAGTACTGGGGTTAGTAACTCTCCAGCAAATTAAAGGTGATCTGTAAGCTTGCCGTACCTTCTTGGGAAGATAGTCGAATCATTATAAAAACAGTATTGGTTTGTAAGTGGGAGTAATGAAGTATTCCATCAAGAGTACAGTTGCCCATGCTTTGCAGCATTCCTTGGCCTTTGGAGAAATGCACGGGTTCAGGCAGCTGAGAAGGGCCGCAGCCGCCTATCAAAGGAGGGCACCAGCACTTGGCTAAGCCCCTGGGGCTTGCTTGCTGGAACTGTGGTATTCCATTTTTAATTGGTAATCTGACCACCCCTAAACATGGCTTTAAGACAGCAGAAGTTGATAATTGAATAAAGTTGATCGTCCTCGTTGTTTTACATTGGAAATAGTTCTCATAACAACCCTCTGAAGTTATTTCCTATCACCAACCTAATTCCTGCTCATGGAATCTTATACTGTATAGCTCTGTGATTTTTATTGTTATTGATGCACTTCTCTCAACTGCCCTTTCTAGATTCTTTTCTTTTACTGACGAGTTGGCAGACAGTAGGCGTGTAAAGCAGACAAATTGACTGAGTGGCTGAAATGCAGATGTTTGTCTGGTCTCTGTAACACTTTCCTGCTCCTATTAGTATTTATGTTTATTTATGTATGTTCTATTTTGGTGCACTTTATAATGTGGTTTCTGTATAGAAGCTGTTACGGACGTACAGAGACAGAATGATGAGTCTTAACATCTTCTTACTGGCATTTCAGGCCTAGAGAGCCGAGGGCCACATGAGCCACCACCTTCACTGGCTTCCCTGATAAGGTTCTGTGTCATCTGCACCCTCTGGCGCAGCCCCCAGACCCCCTCACTCGGGGCTCCTTTACCTTTAAGGATAAGCATAAAAACATGTTCCTGAATATCAGTTCCCTGAATTATAAAGTTATTCCCTTTTATTACATAAGTGGAATTTCACTTATAATCTTTGCTTCTTTTGAGCCACAGTAAATTCCTTCTTCATGAAAATAATATTGGATTCTTCTGTTATTGTACAAAGGAAATGAAGGACCTCTTTGGAAAACTTATCTTAAACTTTGGGCGAGAGGCATCAAGATGTGATAGAAAAAACTCCCAATGAGAATTAAGAAGGTTGGGTTCAAGTCCAGGAGCTGACACGACCCAGTCACTCATTTTCCCTTAGTGACTACAGGTCATCGAGTGAAAATGGGGACAGTCCCCACTGGTAAAATGGGGAGGTCGAATTAGATCATTTCTAGCCTCCTTTCAACCTTAAAAAACTATTTTTTCAGTCTGGGAATGTGTAATATTATCGTTGGTATCTGTATGTTTTACCCACTGCTGGATGGACTTGTAAACCCAACCACAGGCTTTCTGGTTCACAGAAACCTATAGGCTCAGAGTCTGGAAGGAATATGGCAAGAACCAAAATGAAATCAGTGTTAGGATACCTCAAATAATAAATGAAAGCTGAACTCACGCGTCTTAATTGATCAGCAACGTTCATTGAACACTTAGATTTGCAGCATAATATAAGGTGTCCGGAGGCACCTGAGCTAAAACTCATTCACTACCAACACCGGACAGAAATACACACATGCACACAGCCAAGGGTGCCTGTACAGGCTGTGGACACACGGGGCCATCTCTGAGCTGGGATGAAGGGGTCACCGCTCTCCCTCAGCCCCCCGCTCTTAATGAAAACATTTACTTTAGTTAACTTTCGTTAAATCCAAATCACTATGCGAGAACACGTATCAGAAGAAGGGAGCTCCCCTTGTCCCATTCCCCTGTCCCTGTAACTGGAATCTTTGCCAGAGCGGTTTGCTTCCTCATCCAACTGGAAATGTATTGGTGGAAAGTGAATAAAAGCCCAGGACTCCTTTAAGCTGACCTTTCCCTTGAGAACTGAACAATATTCACTTCTGGGGGTAAGCAGAAAATCAGGGCCTACTTCGTGTTTCACACCCTCTCTCTAACTATTCTTAACTCCCCTCCCCTCTGTCCCGGGAAGGGGTGGTCACCCTTTCATGATCTCTGTAGTCAATCCAGAGTTGTTGAAATTTCTTTGACTCAAAATTAGTAAAATTCCCAGAGTAATTCTACACAGTGCTTCACGTTCAAGAAATTCTCCTTTATTCCACCGTTCCCAGACGCGGGCCCGACTAGCATTGGGCAGAATTTGGGGGCGCAGGGTAGTAATTTTAGGGCTTTGCTGCTCTGCAGAAAGCTGGCAGCATCAGCTTCACTTTGGAACTTCTTAGAAATGCAGAAGCTCAGGCCCCACTGAGGACCTACTGAATTAAATCTGCATTTCCCCACAGTCCCATGATGGCTGTGCACCTCCGAGCTTGAAGAGCACTGTTTCACAGATGGCACACGGGAACCCCCAGGCCTCGCAGCAGGGCGGCAATTTGGGTTTTCAAGAGTAGGACCAGGCTGCGTCTAGTGGTGGCAGCAAGCAGAGGCTATAGGGCAACCCTCCCCTCCAGAGAACTGCCAGGTCTTTCAAGCCGGCATCTGTGATCCACAGAAGATAGTATTGCTCCAAGCGGAAGCAAAGATCGATGTTTAACCACACTGGAAACCCCTCATATCATCCGTTGTTGAATACAGATTCCCAAAGAAGCGTGTAAATCCTCTGGCAGAAAGCTTTCGTGTGGGAATGGAGGTAAATTTCCTATTAAAACCCACAGTGGATTGAAGTCTAATTCCAAAATGGCAGCGTGCTGTATTTTCCATTTCTGTTTCCCTTGTACCTGTCACCAAGTTACCCAAGTGATTTGGGATCTTGGTTAGGGTAAAGTTTTTTATGTCAACCCAAAGCACGAGGGAGCATCTTCCCCCCCCCCCCAGCTTCTTTCACTGATTTTTCCTCTTAAAAATCGTCGCTGTAGATTTCTTCCCACTCTTCAGGAAACCGAGCCCCACCCACAGTGTATCAAAGACCCTTCCCTCTCAGGGGGTGCAGGTGGAGGTTCCCTGAGTGAGAATGCATACAGGTCTTCACTTTGCTAAAGAGCTTCTAGAAGGACCCCCAGCCCGACCCCATCAGCAGCCTCACCCTGCTTCCGACCAGCTGCGTCTCTTGGGTCTGCCCCTGGGGACACAAGCAAAAGGGCAAGTGGGTTTGTCCCCAAGCCGCAACCCGGGGCAACGGTGATGGGAGGACTCTCCCGACCAGCCCTGGGTCCTGCCGTCCTTGAATAGGAAGGAAAAGCAACAGCCGCGTAAACAAATTCTTCCCTCTTAAACCTGGGGCGTCGAAACACTCTGGTTTCTCCTCGCCTTCTTTCCACCGGGATCGTCTTGCCAGAAAACCTTATTTCTTGGGTTTCCTCCTCTTTTCTCTTTCCCCTTGGCTGCTCCCCTTGACTCCCACTCCAGCCTCCACTCGCCGCTCTCACTCCCCAAATCGAACATGTACAGATTTTACGGTTCACTGGAGAATAAGTGGCTGTCATTTCACAGACGGGCCAGGATGTAATTAGCCACAATGCATTGGAGTCATGGAACAGATGTCTCTTTGTAAACTGAGTTTGCTGCCGAGCACCGCATGTGTGTGACCCACCGACCGCTCCAGGCGATTCCACGCTGCTCCCCTCCCCCTGGCCTTCTCTGCCTTCCTCCGGCCCCTCTCTGGCTTCTCGAGCCAGAGGCTGGGCTGACTTGAGTGTTTGTGTCTTGATTATTTGGGGGTTTTTCCCCCTCTGGGCTGCCCTGGCACACATTTCTGCGGCTAAAAAGCTGCTGGTGACGTGAAGAAGAGTGAGTGCGCTGAACCTACGTTTATTGATGGAGTCATTGAGAACGGGAAGGTAATACCCCTCTTATGAGATAATTGGCAGTTTCAAGTTGCACTTATTACTGGATGATAATACACCAGCAAAATCATAAATTACTGTTATACTCTCTGACCTGTTGTTGTTTTTCTTAACTAGAAATAAGGGAGATGCATCTCCTTTCTTCCAAGGTTATTATTTAAAATTTAAGAGGAAGAGCCCATGCTGGTCACGGAAGGATGATACACCCAAATATCAGATACTTAAACTTACTGCCACATAACCTTTAAGATCATTCGTTTACACAGACTATGGGATCCCGTGGACCTCTGCTTTTCTATGTGTTTCACTTTAATCTGAAGGTCTTCTCTTTTTAAAAAAAAATTATTTTTAAGTAATAACTTTTGCACATCCTTCCTTTTGAGGCTGTAGATTTCATAAAAAGGTACGAGGCAAAATTCCTGCTGTATTTACTGTCTCTTCTCTCTCTAGGAGGATGAGAGGTACAGACAGTAAACTACATGCAACTCCTCCCTCAAGCCTCCTGCACATTTGGAGGAAAACAATCCTGATTAAAATATGTGGGGAAATCAACTCCCCGGGATGGTACTGGCCTTTGTTCCTCAGGATATCATGTTCGGTTTGATTGATTTTTGTCTCCTGGCCACATGCTCAGAATCTCGGCTTTGGCCACACACAGGAGAGGGCGATTCTGGGCTCGGGTCTAAGGCTACTCTCCAGTGTGTACATGTATCTGGTACCTTTGTCAGGTGAGAAGTACTCTTCTGGTTGTCACCTTGGTCACTGGAATCAGGAAGGCCACAGCCTGTTGGTCAGTGATAGAAGAAGTTGCTATGTAACATGCCTTTATTAATAAGCAGGGAGTAGTGTATTTATCATACAGGAAAACTGACCACAGTGAGACGGAAGCCAATAATTCTAAATGCTCTAATCAGGACCTTGGGTTTGGGTTTGGAACCTGGTGTCAATATATCTTAAAATGTTTGGTTAATTCAAATTTTTCATTTTAAGATTTTAAATGTTGATTATTTTTCCCCCAACGGAATCAAAAACCTTCATTTGGGCTTTTAAAAATCATTAAAAAATTTAAAACAGCAGTCTCAAGTTAATTTTTACCCTGAGGAGTTTATAATAAATAATAGGTGGAAATGGATCTCTGGTGTATGAAATTGATACTTCTACTGGTTTAGCAGCAAGTAATTGGAAACCTTCTCACCATGACCTCATCGATGGCCCCTTGCTTATGAAAGTTGAAACCTCCCCCTAGTCTCTGAGGGATTTGGGTGATCATGATTGTGTCCTCAGCACAAATTTGGAAAAGAAAACTTCTCTGTTTTTTGATAGTCTCCTTATTGCGTAGCAGCCAGAATGTGGAGTGCCTGATATGCTCTAAACACTCTTTCAATATCACTTTTATTGTTTTGTTTTTTATAACTCAGGGGAGCCCTTCATATCTTCAAGGTGCCATTATAAGCTCCATTGCTAATAAAACTATTTCTGAATGATTTCTGCTGCCAAATTAGTGACAAGTTGGGATCAAGCCCCAGTTTCATAAAAGGTCAGTCGCTGTGCATAGAATCATGTTGCCTCCCTGAGGACAGGAGAGGTGATAGGATCATGTCTTATTTTTTTTACCCTCCTCAAAAACTGGCACAATGTGCAAAAACAGTTGGTAATTATTCTAACATGAACTAGATTTCCAGAGATGTAAATTGCATGAGCTCATTAGTTATTTTGAAATTACAGATATCTGAGAGAGCCAGGGTGTATTGCCATTTTACAGAATCTATGCATCAAAATTTTGGTCAAGGTCATCCAGCTCAGGTTCTGGCCAAGAGCAGGAATCTCCTCTAAAACTCTTCTTTGTCAGGATAACTGTGGAGTCCTGGCTTGTCATCCATTTTCACTTTTTGGATATGGAATGATCTGAAAGTCCTTCCTCGCATTCAGCTGCAATCTATCTCCACGTAACCACCGCCTCGTTTTTCTGTTGACACAGGGTAAACCTACCCTTCTTTTCCTATGCAACCTTTAGAGAACTAACAAAAAGCTTTCATATTTCTCTATCTTCTTTTTCCCAACTTGGATTCCCAGTTCCTTCCACTATTCCTTATATTAGCATGATTATCTGACCCTTTGTCACCAAGCCTGTCCTCTTTCTGGTGTGCTATCTTTTTAAAAATGAGATTCCCAGATCTGTGTACAAAACCCCAGATGTCATTTGACCAACGCAGAGTTCAGTAAAAATGATCACACCTTGTCTGCAGCCTAAAGGTGCGTGCATCAATTAAAACTTTCAAATCTTTTCATATAAACCACATTTAGACAAGATTTTCCTAATGCAGTACAAGAGAAATTAGTGTTTGTGAATCTGTGTGTTCAAGTATTAATACTTACTTTTTGTGGCCTGGTAAGATTTATTCTTTTTCCTTGTAGTTGTCATTCTTCCTGCTTATTATGCCAGTATACAAATCACTAATGTAAACAGAGAGCAAAATTCCTGCAGGGGTGGTTGTCCATCACCACGCAGGAGAATCTAGACCCCCCAGGGTACATCCTCCAACTCCATCATCTGCCCCCTGTCAACCTTGGCAGCCTCACCTCCAAATATCCCCATCCCCCCAAACATCCTCTGAGACCCGCTGCTGTAGTTCCTCAAACACACATGTTCTTCCTGTCTTCACACACGCTAGTTCTCTGCCTGGGAGGCTTTGGCCATGTTTTCTCTGACTCATAAACTTCTACTCCTCCTTTAAGGCTTAACTCAAGAATCACCTCTTAGAACAGACTTGTGGTTACCAGAGGTGGATGCGAGGTCTCAGGGGTCAGGATTGGACGAAGGTGGTCAAAAGGTACAGACTTCCAGTTATAAGATACATGAGAACTAGCGATGTAACGTACAACGTAATGGCTATACGTTTTTTTAGAAAGATTTTTTTTTATTTTTTAAATTTTTTAAATTAATTTTTATTGGAGTATAGTTGATTTACAATGTTGTGTTGGTTTCTGCTGTACAGCAAAGTGAACCAGTTATACATACACATATATCCACTCTTTTTTAGATTCTATTCCCATATAGGTCATTACAGAGTGTTGAGTATAGTTCCCCGTGCTATACAGTAAGTTCTTATTAGTTATCTATTTTATATATAGTAGTGTGTATGTGTCAATTCCAATCTTCCAATTTATCCCTCCCCCCCTTTCCCCCTGGGTAGGCATAAGTTTGTTTTCTACATCTGTGACTCTATTTCTGTTTTGTAAATAGGTCATTTGTACCATTTTTTCAGATTCCACATATAAGCGATATCATATGATATTTGTCTTTCTCTGACTTACTTCACTCAGTATGACAATCTCTAGGTCCATCCATGTTGCTGCAAATAGCATTATTATGAGGACTTATACTTCACACTGCTGTATGGTAATTTGAAAGTTAAGAGAGTAGATCCCAAGAGTTCTCATCACAAGGAAAAAAACTTTTTTCTTTTTTCTTTTTTTGTATCCATATGAGATGACAGATGTTAACTAAACTTTTTATGGTAACCATTTCCACAATATATGTAAGTCAAATCATTCTGCTATATAATAATCTCATATAGTGCTATATACCAATTATATCTCAATAAAACTGGAAGGAAAATAGAAAAAAGAAAAATGCATGCACAAATGAACAGAGTTAAGAAGAGTAAAAACAAAAATAAAAGTATTTCTGGTAAAAAGTAAAAAGAATCACCTCTTAAGTTCTGTTGGGATCATGGAGCTGGGGGCACACCAGAGGTTTCCACCCCACAACTAACCCTTGAAGCCAACATCTGTTTTGTTTTATTTTGACATTATAAATAAAGACCATAATTCATCAACAATTAAGATAAACTTTTTTTAAAAAAAGAGAACTGCCTCTTCTGCAAATCCTTCTCTGGCCCACTTTCAACCTTTCATCTCCATGAAGCACCTGCTCCACACAATTACTGCAACATTTATCACTGATTATGTTGCCTTTAACTGCTTGTTCATTTTTTGGCCCCTCTAGACTTTCAACTCCTTGATACACAGTGTTTTGTTTTTTGTGGCTTTCCACTGTCTCAGATGGTGCCTGGTGTTTAGTAAGATTATATGTGAATACAATATTCTACAGGTCTGCTCCTATACTTTACTCTCTTTGTTCAGAAGGATGGTGAAAGAAGTTACATCCAATGCTTTGCTCAAGTCAAGACACCCTGACCTATTGGTGGAGTAATATCATTAACGAAGAAGTGAGCTTCAGTGGTTTGTTTTCTTCCCTCCCTTTAAAAAGCTCAGGCTAGATGCTCATGCCCTCGTGTCAAGGCTTTCTAACCACGCTGAACCTCCACTTTACTGATGATTACAAACACCATTATGGCTCTATCTTGAGCCCTACTATAATTGTTTTTTCCTAAATGTTAATGGGTTTATGATTAACTATAATTGCATATAGGATCCCACACTGAGGAATAATTATAGGTGCTTATTCACTCACCTCTTATATCCCTACTATGTGCAGATATGTCAGACAAATAACATTCTGACAGCACTGTAATGGCAGCGTAATCAGCAGACAAGATGATGCTGGATTCTTCAATTACATGCTCACTTTTTCAAGAGTTGACATACCACCACTATATTTATCATCAATTAAATTTCCCTCTATTAGTTACTTGCAGTAATTTTTGAGGCAATCACCTCAGCTCAAATTGCCATAGCAAACCACGTAATCTCACCAAATAGAACTATTATCAGCAGTCATCGTCCTCATCAATTCTTTATTAAAGACTCATTTCTCAAACCATTTTAAATTGTGGCTTAGAGTAAGTCATTTATAACCACAGTTTGGAAATAGGCACATTATATTTCTATTTCATAAATATGTTTTATTAGTAATGAGTAGTATAGTATTAGATTACTATTAGTATTCTCAGCAGAGGTTGGAAAATGCTTAATTAACAAAGATATTGGATTGGAAAAAAATGACTCTGGGCATATTTCTTCTTGACCGAATTATTATCTATTTTTTTCCCTCTAGTCCTTGGTAATTTTTAATTGCATGCACTTATCCGAGAGAGTGTATTTCCAAGGGTCTATGTAAGGAAGCCAAAACCCAGTAGAGGCAAATTTTCTGAAGACTTCCCTGTTACTGTGTCAGGATCTCCCAGCACCTTCACCTGAACCCCGTCCCCAGTTCCTTTTTAGAAACCATCAGCGGTCAGTCTTTGTTCCTGAAGGACATTGCTGGGAATCTGTTACACTTCATAAAACAGCTAGATTCCTGTTCTGGTTGTGGTGACCTAAAACTGGTATTTGAAATCCAGAGCCATTTTTTTCCATCACCCCCCGGGTGCCTTTCATTCTGAGAACGTGTAGCTCCCTATTTTCCTTGCTCTGGTTCAGCCTCATTTTTTACAGGAGCAGTGAGCGCCGGAGTATTCACTGTGCTAGGGAAACCACAGAGATGTTGGTACCCAGACTATCATGCACAGAGATTGTACTAACCTTGGGCACATACAGGTCTGCTGTTGCCAAGACCTTTTCTTCATCGTTGCTGTTTTAAATTAGAGCTTCTGGTTTACTTTCTTTTTGTTCTCAACTCTTGTTAGGATTCTTCCACTGTTTTTATTTTATTTCATTTGTAGTGGTGTCTCTAGCATCCTTATATTATCTTGTATGAGATGCGTTTTATTATTTCCCATGATTATTTTTCCAAGGGATACGGCTCTTTTTATGATGGTGTAATATGTTCCTATCAAGAACACATGGATGTGTTCTCTGAAGAAACAAACTGATGGCTGCACGTGTGGACACTTTGCTAACACAAAAGAGCAGCAGTTTGTGTTTCAGCAGAAGTACCGGAGTTGTGGACGGCTTAAGCCTGAAGTGGCTTGCTGGTTCTCTAACAGCAGGCAATTATGTGACACTTGGGGAGCCTCCACTATAGGCTGTTCTTATGCAGAGAGTTGACTGAGGGAACAGAAAGAGCAGTAGAAATATGTGAGAGACACGTGACTTCTCCTTAGTGATTGATTGCCCACAGTTGTGTCCTAATTGCTGATGACACCATTCCATCCATACTTAACATTTGTTCAGATATCTTTCCCAAGGTCCCTAGTTATGGGATTTGTATTCATAAAAGCTTCTACTATGGCCCTTCTGTTCACCCAGCCAGTGAATAATCCCCAAGTTAATAAAAAGGCAAGCACTATTTATCAACATGGCATTAAAAGACTCTACCCAATGCAGGTTCATACTGTGAGGGAAAAGTAATCTTTCCTGACACCCCTCCTGGTGTAAAAAGTGAGCTAGCCTACGCCAGCTTTCCCGAGTCCTTAGTAAGGTTTTGCCTAAAATGATGTGGAAAGGCTTCTCTGGTGTTCCAGCAGCGGTTGGAACTCCACGCTTCCAATGCAGAAGGCACGGGTTCGATCCCTGGTCGGGGAAGTTCCGTTTGCCACGCGGTGCGGCCAAAATTAAATAAATAAATAAACTTAAAAAAAAAAATGATGTGGAAGAGGGCATTGACTTGGGATGGAGAGCTGGGATTGGGGATGGCTAAAAGTGGCTTCTGGGGAAGGATGCTCAAGAACAACAAAGAAACTGACACCACGTGCTCTTCTCCAGTGGGAAGGAAACACTTCTCATTCAAGTGGCCTCTTTCTTTGAATCAGAGACCTGCCTTACACAGTGGAAAGACCGGCCTCACTTAGCCAGGCAGACCCATGGCACATGCCCCCTTCCTCTGGCAGGCTCCCCGTGGAGAAACTGCCAGGGACACAGAACCACTCTCCGAGTGATATCGGGACCCCGGGTTACAAATGAGGATTGATGTTGAGCTGAGCAGCTCTAATGGCCTTATCACAGCAATCGTTCTAGGACACCCATCTCTCCCCTTCTCCCTTCACATCTGACTGGTTATCTATTGTTCCTCATTGCCAGGGCTTGTTTGAAGAGCTCTGCAGCGTTTGCAGGTATAGAAGAATGTGCAACTTTTTTTTCCCCCTTGAAGTCATTGTCTATATTTAGGTCAGTGACGTGATGAGGGATGTCGATGTGTTTTGTACCTCGCGCTGAAATATGCTTCCTCCCCGGATCTGAGGGCAGGCGAGGCGCTGATGGCACAGCCTGCGCCCGGAGCCCGCAGCCCACGCTGCCCGCGACCGGAGGGTGGCATCTGCCCTCTGCCGCCCGCCAAGCCGCTGCCCAGGGTCGCAGAAATCTCACCCTGGCCTCCCTGATCCTCTGTGTGAGAGAGGGGACTGTCATTAAAAGGTGAGAGGGAAGGTCGAGGGAAGTTGCTTTATCCTTTACCTGGCGTCCTCACCCTACACTCTGCTCTGTCACGTAGGAAACGCGGCCCAGATAAATCCTGCCCACAAAGGAACTGCGCTTTTTTAACATGCAAATGTTCAGTCGGGGAGAGTAAATAGACATCTCCTCCTTCAGGGAACTCGGAGACAATCGTGGCAACCTCCTACCCCACCCCCAGCTGCATTCCCCTTTCCTCTTTCCATTCTAAGAGAAAGATATTCTGATTTTTTTCCCCATTATTTCTTTTTAAGGGAGGGAGGGGCTTGCATTGAATTACTCTTAAGCCACTGTCTTCTACCCCAACTTCCTCCCGTCTAGATAGGCTTCATTAATTTGATAAGCCGACACCAAAAGAGAGGGGTGGCGGGGAGAGGGGGGAGGGGGATTGCAGGAGGGGCTGCCTAAGGGCTGCCCTGAGGTTTTAGAAGATGAACTGCTAATGATGTTGAAGACGTACCTTTTCAGACTGCCTGGTCCCTCCGGAAAATCAGGGTCCTCTTTCACTTATTCTGATTGTACTGAAAGAACGGAAAAATAGGGGCCTGGTTGGAGCGGAGGAGGGGGCTTCGTGCTGGGAGGGGTGGTAAGGAGACAGATGGGCCTCGGAGGAGGAATCAGAACGCGTCAGTTGCACAGCTTGAAGGGCCTTTGCTTTAACAGGGTATCTGATATTGTCATGCTAAAGAGTCAGAAACTAATGGGGGGAAATAGATTAATTTGCTAGGTCATTGATTGAACAGTCTTGCCTAATACTTACAAACTAGTGAAATTAGCGTGAATTGGTGATATGAATATTTTGATCAACTGACCCTTGAGTTCAAACGGAGAGGGTTGCAAACCACAATGCTTTTGACCTTTTCAGAGGCACTAATCTTTGCTGGCCCTTTCCCATCCTCTGTAGTGACAGAAGCTGATTATACCTAAGATAACCATATTTAGAATCTGCCCAAGAAGTCCTGTTGATGCCACTTCTCCTGGTTCGGGCAAAAAATTATCTATTTGCCCTAATTATACCTCTCAGCGACTGGGAGAACCTGAAAGATACTCAGCTTCAGTATGCGTTTATTTTTTATCGTCTGTTCTCTTGCATACTTTCAAGATCATTCTCAAACATTTACTGAAAACAAAGGTGTGAGACCTTCCGAGGATGGAAAGCCATTTAAGCAAGAATCTTTTCTCGTTTGAGTTAGTAGCAATATAAGCAATTTGCAGATTTAACAAAAACCCAGAATATTCTTGAATCACAGATCAAAGTCCTACAGTGGCTTGTTTTGCTTCTGAAATAAATACCAAGATGGGGGTGGGAAGTCAACAGGCATCCTTAGTTAAGTGAAAACAACCCAGACTTCTGCCCTCCCCCCACCTCCCCCAGTTTCTGCTTCGGTAAATATTTTACTTCCTCCTCAGTTTTACCGAGTGACAGTGATTGTTTGGCAGTGTCAGAGCTCAGTGCTTTGTGGACTCCAGGAGCAGCTTTGAGCCTGAGGGATGGAGGCTGGGGGTAAATATTTCAAATAGATGAACAGGTCTTGGGCTTCGAACTTAGCAATTGCTTAACTAGGATCTAAATTCTAATTAGATTCTAATGGCAAATAAACATTCATTCATTAAACAAATGTTTATCGAGTCCCTGCTGTGTACCAGCCACTCTTCTAGGTGCTTAAAACATATCTATGTATGGAAAAGATAAAGATTCCTGCCCTTATGCAGCTTATGTTCTAGCAGACATTAAACATAATAAATGAGTGTAAATTATATGGTATGTTAGTTGTAAATGCTGTGGAAAAATAAGAAGTAGAGCAGGGTGAAGGAGGTGTTAAAACTGAGGCATATTAAAATGTCTGAGTTTATCTGAGCAGAAATGGATTCGAATCAGGACCCTCAAACCAGAAGTGGTGAGGCGGGCTGCACCGACAGGAGCTGGGGAGAGACTTTTATACAGAAAAGGCGGAGGCAAAAGAAGGAAATTATTTGACTAGCTATAGCTTCTACATCTGTCTTATTTGGGAAAGCCCGGTTGGCTGTGATTGGTTGTCCTTAGGTTTTGATTTCTTAACTTTGAGGCATCACAGGCTTAGGTATCTGTTTGCTTGCTTACAGAGGCTGCTAAGGTATCAGAACACCTCAATCTAATGGTCTCATTGTTTAATTGATCGAACACAGGGTAGAGTGAAGGTCCTGCCTGGGCAATGGGTTTACGAGCCGCCCATACCAAACACCAAGGACAGGGGAGGCCAGCCCGCACATGCAGACACATGAAGCTGAAGACCCAAGAGAGGTGTGACTTCGGCGGCGGCAGCCGTGGTTGGGTATCTTGATTGTACCTGCCAGGGCTGCCATGGCCAGTGGTACTCTGTGTGTGTGTGTCTATGAAAGAGTTCAGGGTTAGAAGGTGGGTGAAATGGTTCAGGCCCTGCCTTTGGGGTGGAGGGCTGGCCTTAGCAGTCCCAGTTCATCTCAGGATTCCCAGCTAGAGTTCTGGGTTCCTTTTCTGCTTTTGCCAGTGGTTCATTACGTAACCTGCGGTGTGAAACTTAATCTTTTCCTGACGACTGTCATGTTCATAGAATCACAAGGTACAGTTATTAAAATGTGGCTGACTTGAATGATGAGGAATTATTTATTGATGGGGGTTCTAAGAAGGACTAAGCCAGCATTAAGAGTTCCTTAACACCCAAAGACAAAACCACAAAATGTCCAAGTGTTCCCCTATGTTTGGTCCATTTTATTCATTTAAAAACTACGGTTTCTTTCCCTCCCTGCCATGTGTTCTACACCTGCAGCTAAATAGGAAGGATCAAGGCAAATATGCCCACACCCATCACCCTGCCTGATTTCAGAGCCCTTCAGGGAGAGGTAATAGACGATCATTTCTTCTGTTCTTCAGAATCAGTGCTATGCTTCCTGCATCACTGTAAAGATGGTGTGATGGCATCGATTTAGTTCAAAAGCAAAGCAGATAGAGTTCTGATTGATTCTTCTCCACTCCTTCACTGGGACTGAAATTAGGGCTCCTGGCTTCCTGCCTGATTAGGGCTTGGTCTATGGAGCAGATCACTGAAGTGGGTCCACACTCCCCAGCGCAGGCCGCCATCCTGCCGAAATCCTGATGTCTGTGTGTACTTTTGCAGCTGCTTCCTTTTTGTTTGTGGTCAGCAAAACGAAGGAATGGATTCAGAGGAAGCCCTACCTCTGACGGAGCAGGTGCTGTGCTTAAGTGTGGAGAACATTTACCCTGGCAGAAACGCCCTGCCTGCATGTATGCCTGGGGCCAATAAGGAGACTCCTGAGACTCAGAAGCATGAGGCCTGATTCTTCCTCCAGTAAACCTGTTGCCCAGAGAGCCAGAGTGGGGCTGGCACGAGGCCTGAGGCCCAGAACTCACACTAGAAACTCAGCGATAAGCACAGAGCGGGAGGCATGGCCCAGCCGCAGCCCTTGCCGTCTGTCTCTAGGGCCCCAACTCCCTCGTTTGCCACCGTGATGACGATCTGACTTTCAGTTGCCTTAGCCACACACAGGACCAAGAAAGCTGTGTGAAATTTAGAAACTTCGGATCCCAAATAGACAGTTTCTTTCTGGTTTCATCTACTCTCCAAATATTGAAGTTCCACAGGTAATTGTGAGCGTGGAATTAATAATTTTGAAACATAAGTACTTCCTGGATGCTTACCCTTCATCTGGTACTGTGATAAGTGTTTTATCCCACTTAATCCTCATGCATTCTTTTGAATTTAGGCACTGTTATTTGCAACATTCTTTCAGTTGAATGTATCATAATTTATTTAATGAATCCTCTACTTTTGGATTATCTATTATCCTCCTTACATGGAGGAGGAAAATGAGCCTGGTTTAGTTATCCAGCTACCAGGGTACAGAGTCAGGCTTTGAACTCAGAAAGGGTGGGTTCTAACAGCCAGACCAGGTTCCCTGACTCTTCGGTTCTGATTGGTGGTAGAAAGACATGCCCGGCAGCTGGGCCCTGCTTACTTAGATTATCTTATTGCCTAATACATGTGTCTGACAACCTTTGCAATAGATAGTACATCTAATTGACGAAACTGAAACTCAGTGATCAGCTCCAGGCAAGCATACAAAATAATGCATTCCTATAATGATAACAGTAGATTTACTTTGATAATAGAAGTTGCTGCTTCCAGTTGATTTGACAATGGGTTTTCTCATAGGAACCTTCAAGCAGTGTCACCAAACATTTTCCACATGGGAAGGGGGCATAGAACAGTTAAGCGGTATGCAGAGAAGTCCTCAGAAGTATTCCTATCCCCTGAACCAGCAATGCTACTTCTATATATATAAGGATGTTCACTGCAGCATTATTTATAGTGGTGAAAGTTGGGAAAAAAGCACTGTATGACCAAAAGTAAGGGGTTAATTAAATAAATTATGATACATTCAACTGAAAGAATATTTCAAAACTGTTATTTTAGAAGAGTGTTTAATAACATGGGGAAGTGGCCCAGATATAATAAATGAAATAAGGTAGAATATAAAACTACCTATGATCCCAATATTTTAAGAAGAGTGAGAATGAGAACAACTTGAGATTAGATTTTTGGTTTAATGAAATGGAGGGTAAGTATGAGGAATTTTTTCCCCAGTAACTAAATCTGGAGTAAATGTTTGAAGAAATAACCTGGAGAAAATTGTGACTTTGGAAGAAATACTTTCTCTTGTAAATTCCCAGTAAAATGAGTGATAGGATAGCTCAACATCAGTCTTAAAACTACTTTATGTTCCTCTTAAGTTTTTTTCTTTTCTTTAAAACACATTTAACCTGAAGTTATAATTGATCAAAGCCGATATTTTTGCAATATCGTGTTCCTTCGAAAGCAGTCTCTTTCAAAGAAAAGCAGAGCTCTCTGTGCCGTTTGTGTAACAGTTGCTTTATTGCCAAGTTCTTCAAAGTTGGTGAAGTGTCTGACAAACATTTTCTTGATGAGAAAAATGGCAGGTGGGAGATTTACTTTGCTGACATGGCAGCACTCATCATACCCGCCTTCCTCTCGTGTGGCAGTCATACGGATGGAAAGAAGGCAATTTCTCTGTTATGCTAGGGGTGAAAGAGAGGGAGAAAGTTTGAGTATTGGAGTGCTGAGCACAGTACCACTGACCAAGTGAGAAAGCCCAAGGCATCAAAATCCTATCTTGCCAGACATGTCAGAGCAGAAGAAAATGAACAGGTTCTTCAACACGTGAGAAGACAGCTTTAGAGGAGGACTCTGTGTGTCCCCCAGTTTTGACAAAATGTAAAATGTAAACACTCAGAACCAGTTGAAGAAAGCCTTTGCATCTCGGTAGGGTTAGAGTGGAGAGAAATCCGAGTCAAGAATTTGTAAGAAAGCTGCCTGATTATATCTAGATATTTGGGCTCATCTGGCTTTCACAATTTATTATATCTCTGAGAACCTTTGGGCGTTTAGAAAATAAAGTCATAATCGCTACCCGTGACCACTTACCAGTTGGCAGTATAGCCCAATTGAAAGAAAATACCCCACATGCCCCAGAAGGCAAATGGAGGGTTAACCTTACAAATCTAGCCAATCAGAGGATTGTAGACATCACACCGGTCTACCCTAAGCCAAACCTGAGAAAAAACGTAACACATGAAGGAAGAGTCATATAGACGAGGCAGTTGGAACCAGGTCACCCATGGAACAAAATACTAGCTTCTTAGCATTATGTCCAAGATTATATATAATCTGACAGGGGACTATATTCCATATCCTGTGATAAACCATAATGGAAAAGAATATGAAAAAGAATATATGTGTGTGTATATATATATACACACACACATGTATATGTATGTAGGTATAACTGAATCACTTTGCTGTATAGCAGAAATTAACACAACATTATAAATCAACTATACTTCAATAAAGTTAAAAAAAACAACAACATTATATACGTTCTGACTGCAAATATCTTTCCAGCTTTCTCTCCCTCTCACTGTGTCTCTCATCTCTGCAGGCACACTGTTCTTTTCTCTTTCCCCTGAGTGAGCCGTGCACCTCAGGGTGTCGGAGCCTCAGCTAATGATGTTCCATTGGCCCCGAATGGCCCGAAACGCTCTGCTTCTTTGCTCTTCAGGATCCCTGTCTGCTTTTCAGGTCCAATCAGATACCACCTCGGTCAGAAATGATCTGACCTTCCTTCCCATACCTGTACGCTTGTATAGGTGCCTTCATCTCGTGTTTATTTCATTCTGCCTTACATTTTAGCGGGTGATTTATGTTTCTCTCCCCCATCAGATTGTTACTCATCTGTAAATACCTCTGATGGATGCCAAGCCAGATGACCTCATACAGTAGTCGCTTAATACATGTTTGCTGAATTCAGTCAAATACAAGAGAGTATATGAATATGAAGATATATGCAACCATGTTTTCCGGACCAAAAATGTCAAGAAATGTGACCTTGGGACAGAATATTTGAAATTAGACTAGTCCTAAAAGACCCAGATTGCCAAGGCTGCTGTAATACCAACCCATAAAAACAGCTAACAGTTTTGAGTATTTGCTACATTCTAAGCCCTACACTAAGTTCTTTCCATATAACATCCCATTTGATCATTCCAACAATTTTATGAGGCTTAAGTACTATTATTATCCCCATTTTGCTGATAAGAAACCAAGACTGGAGGAGCCTCTTAGCCAGGAAACCAAAGGGCACTGCATAAACACCAAGTCTGCCTCTTTCTTTACAGGGTGTCTCTCTCTGGCCTTGGAGGAGGCCCTGGTGGGAGTTGATGGCTGTCATTCATGCAGTATATCTGGGTATCTGCCTAATTCAATCTCAAAGTGGGCCTCACAACAGGCATTAGTATGTTTTGTAAGCAGCTTCTCTGCTTCTGACATTGGTATCAGGTATCATTCGACAGTATTTGATGATTTTCCTACTCTAGGGAAGCTCTAGAGTGTATCAACTCTGAAGTGAGGTGAGCTTCTTATAAGTAAAATAGTCATGCATAGGAAGTATATTAGGGTTCTCCAGAGAAAACAATCAAGAGGATATAGATTTTGATACATATATAAGAGGCGATTTATTATAGGAATTGGCTCACATGATCATGGAGTCCGAGAAGCCCCACAATCTACCATCTGCAGACTGGAGACCCAGGAAAGCTGGCGGTATAATTTAGTCCCTGTCTGAAGGCCTGAGAATCAGTGGGGGCTGATGGTCTAAGTCCCAGTTGAAATCTAAGACCTGAGAACCAGGAGGGTCAAAGTCCAAGGGCAGGAGAGAGGGACGTCCCAGCTAATGTAAAGAGAGTGAATTGGCCCCTTCTCCACTTTTTTGTTCTATTCTGACCATCAGTGGACTGGATAATGCCCACCCACATTGGTAAGAGGGATCTTCTTTACTTAGTCTGTTTCAAATGCTGATCTGTTCCAGAAACACCTTCACAGACACACCCAGAAATAATGTTTTATCAGCTATCCGGGAGTCCCTTAGGCCAGTCAAGTCAACACATAAAATTAACCAGCACGAGAAGGAACGGCAGTATGACCTCAGTTAACTAAAGGGGACGTCATAGAAGAGATTAGTCTACATTTAGCAAATACTTGTGGAGTACACACTATGTGCCAGGTACTCAGCAGCCGCTGGGGACAGGATGCTGAACAACACAGACACGGTCCCTAATCCCATGCACAGGAGTCTAATACCAAGGTAGACATTAGTGCGATGATCACACAGATACATAATTAAAGCCCAGGAGGAAGGCCAGCGCTGGGAAGGAAATGTATAGATGGCCATGAACATGTATAGCCTCGCGAAGGGCAAAACAGACAAGGAAGACTTCTCAGAGATCTAGAAAACCAGTAGAAGGTAACTAGGGCAGTGATTCTCAAGGTGTAGTTCCAGAACCAGCAGCAAAAGCATTACCTGGAGACTTGTTAGAATTGCAGATGAAAGGGTCCCACCCCAGACCCACTGAATCAAAGACTGGGAGTGGGGCCCAGCATTCTGGGTTTTGGTCAGCCCTCCAGGTGATTGTGATGGGCCCCGAAGTTTGAGAACCACTGCACCAGCAGATGAGGTGGGGCGGAGTGTGACGGAGGGCAGAGCATTCCAGCTAGGAGAGATAGAGTAGTGAAGTCCAAGCTGGGAGCAAGATGGCGAGAAGTGGAGCTGCCAGGAGGCCCCACAGAGAGGATAGTGGGGTGGCACGAGGCTGGGAGATATGCCGGAGTCACGTTGCTTCAGGGCCCGTTGTAAGGATTCTACCCACTGTCCTAAGAGCTATAAAAGCCACTGAGGAGCGCTAAGCAAGAGCATGGTATGATCACACTTGCATTTTGAAAACATCCCTCTGACCACAACGGGGAGAACTGATAGAGCAAGTAGACTTAAGTTCTCTCATTTGAAGACTGATAGACGTGATGGAGTGATTGGATATTGAGACAAAGGGAAGTGAATGGGGTTGAGATGTATTCAGGAGGTGACAGTGGAAGGATTTGGCAATATTTTGAAATGGGGACCGAGAGAGAAAGATGCTTCTCTCAGATGGAGGCTAGGTTTCTGGCTTATGAACTAGATTGATCGTGAAGGTTCCCGTCACTGAGATACAGAGGATGGAGATCACGTGTTTTATTTGGATCATGTTAAGTTTAAGGACCCTTTGAGATATGAACTAGACCTTGGTGGAAATTGGATGGATGAAAGCCAGGAAAATATAACGTTGATGGGGAGCTCTGGTAACTGCATGAGCCAAAGGATCGAGATGGAAATGAGTTTTGTGAGGTTTGCTTCCCTATTTTATTATTTTTTATGTATTCATTCACTTATTTATTCATTCTACCTATTATGCCCTTCCAAGAACATGGAAACATTTGAGATAGAGGAAAATTAGTAGGTAGGATGGAGACCAGCTATAGCAGATCCTGAATTCCAGGCTAATAATTTTGGATCACCATTGAATGTAGGCAGGGTTACATCACGTAGGTAGGTATGTTTTGAGAAGATGGACCTAGCAGTGTCACATGCAGTCAAGAAACTAGAGGAAGACCATCACGGTAACTCTAAGGGTGCTGAAGGACTACCTCATTCTTTCTGATTGAAATATAAGGTTAGCATTTGGGGACCACAATCAAATTCATATACATTTATTCATTATATTCCATGTATATGACTGTGTATCTTTAATCTGTGTCTCCTTATAAGTTTGGGAATAGGAAAAGATAAACTTTGAGAGTGTGGAAACTAGGTCTTTCTCCCGTTTCAGTTTTCCATAACCAAGTAGAGGTAGGGTGTTTTCACGGGAGCTAATATTAATTAGAATTGAAAGACCTACACATAGTAGGCACTCAAAAAGATCTCTTAAATGGAATTGTACTGACGTCCGTGCAGTAGTGTGAGAAGACGCAGCTCCACACTGGACCCCCTAAGGGGAAAGGGGAGAGCATGGGGCCCTTGCATGAGAATTAGGACCTTGGTGACCCCCATCTGTTCCTTCCTCTCTCCCTCCCTCCCCCACTGCTGCCATGGCGACATGTCTGGAATCACAGTAAGCCTTATACCCCGGAGAAAACAATACTCTGTTTGAAACGCTGTAAGTTGGCCTCTGAGGCTCCCGGTCTGCAGGCCCCATTCCCCCCAATCAGGGGCTTCTTACAAAAGGCAGCCTTTTACCAGAGGGTCAGCGACACGGCCGCTCATCGATTTGAGCCCATTTTATCCCTCGGCACTTTCCACTTGTTTGTTTTTGAACTCACACCACAGCCTCGATGCTGTTGGTCTGGTTGTGGCGTGAAGTTACTGATGTGGCTGTCTGCATCCGCCTGCACGTCCTCTTGTCTCTGCCGTTGACTCCCCAGGCTGGGGCTGTTTGAGCTAAAGGGAATTAGGAACAATGCAATCAACATCTCTATTTTTATATTTGCTCCCTCCCCCGCCTTTCTTCCCTCCCTCCCGATTGACTCACCATTTCTAGGTCTCAGAGCTTGGCAGCCTTAAAAGAATTATATTGGGGCTGAGGTGAATATATGCACAGATGTGATATTTCTACCATTCGATAAAGAGTGAGTTTTTTTTTTTCTAGTGACCCAGGGGTTCAAATGTTGTAAGTATTGTTTATTATGTCATCCTTACTGGTGCAGTCTTGCTGCTCAAGCTACTGTTTATCTCTGAAGTCTAAGATGAATTGTAGGCAAGGGAGGGAGCCCAGAACTGATTTCTGAAACTCATCTTTAGAGAAAAGTGCGGTTTTGAAGTGAAACTTAACTTTATATCCTGGTTGAATTCTGGCAGCTTGAGCTGGGATTCATATAAAGAGAATGTGACCTGTAAAAAAATATTACCTGTAAAGAAGGCACCATTAATGCAAAATATCTTTTCCTACCATTTTAGCATTTATTTATCATTATCATTCAATGTTACCATTTCTAGAGATGATGTAAACTAAGAATCTGGATTTGAATTCCACTCTGCCACTTACTACCTGTAATCTTGGGCTAGTTACTTAATTTCTTTGTATCTTAATTTTCCCTTCTATAAAATGGAGACTTCTTTCCTCTCATACATACATCATAGTACACATCTCATAGAACTGTCTTGAGAATTAAATAAGCAAATATTTTAAAGTGTTTAAAACAGAGTCTAGCACCTTATAAGCTCTCAATAATTATGTTGCCTATTATTACTCAACAGGCTGTATTTACCTGTTTTAAGATAAATGATTGAGTCCTTAAAGAGTTTTCTTTCAGCAAGCACAGTACACCTTGGGATTTTACCGTCCCTTCCTTCTGAATTTACAAGCCACCCATTTTATGGACACTTAAGTGGGCACAAAGTTATAGAATAGACCTCGTTGTCTTTCATTGAAAAGTAGAGCTTTCCAGCTTTCCAATCTGCCTTGCTTATAGCCAGAATTTTATTCTCACTTCATCAGAATTAGGTTTTGGCTCTCATGTGGTCCAAATCCAAGTGCATTTCTTCTCCAAGTAATCATATTTTACATGCAATGACTTTTCCTTGGCTTATCTAATGCTGCCTCATTAGACTCTAAACCCTAATGATACTCTTTCATTTCAATAACAGAGCCACGGGAATCACATAGAAGACTCTCTGTAGAAGTTCTCCCTTTGTCTTGCAATCCCTAGATCCCTCCCTCACTTCCGGCGGGACCCCTTGACTGGAGGGGGAGGGAAGGCCAGCTGCTGGCCTCATTTGGCAACAGTCCAATGGAGGGTCGTGGAGTTCAGATCAGCTGGGATCCAAAAGGTCCTCAGGAAACTCCCAGCAAGTCTGAGAGCCCCCCACGCACTACATTATTACTCTGGCTTGCCAAATCTAGGGGGGAGCTGCACCACCCACCTTTCAGCTTTCAGAGCCATACCGAAAATGATCTGAACCACAGTTCATTGCAGTGTGGTCATATCTACACAGCACCCACAAGTCAGGACTCAGAGAAGCTTAGGCACCAGTTTGTAGGAAGCAGTGCTACTAGCATTGAAATGTTCCCCTGGGACAAGAAAAACCCTCATGATGGCTTACAAAGCCTGACGGAATTAGACACACTCAGTCACCTTCATTGTGTTTAAGTGTTCGGTGATAACTAGTCAGCTTTTTTATTTTTCAATAGTGTTTTTATTGCAATAACATGGATTCATAATTTGAGAGGTCACATAGCTCTGTACAGCTGATATGATGGAAAGCAGTAGCCCTACCCTACCCCTCTTCCCTTCCTGATGGCTGTTCCCCAAAGTTTTAACATATTCTAGCTCTTTCTGCTGGCATGAACCTCTGTGTTTTTTTTAAAATTAATTAGTTAATTAATTTTGCTGTGTTGGGCCTTTGTTGCTGTGCCCGGGCTTTCTCTAGTTGCGGCGAGCGGGGGCTACTCTTCACTGCGGTGCGCAGGCTTCTCATTGCGGTGGCGTCTCTTGTTGCGGAGCACGGGCTCTAGACACTCGGGCTTCAGTAGTTGTGGCACACAGGCTCAGTAGTTGTGGCTCGCAGGCTCAGTAGTTGTGGCGTATGGGCTTAGTTGCTCCGCGGCATGTGGGATCTTCCCGGACCAGGGCTCAAACCGTGTCCCCTGCATTGGCAGGCGGATTCTTAACCACTGCGCCACCAGGGAAGTCCTGAACCTCTGTGTTTTTAAATGATATGTTTCTACAGTTACCTCTTGATTATTGTGTTTTAGTTATTACCTGTTGACACCTTACCATGGAAAATATGGATTTATCTCGCTTACTCCTTCAACCTCTCACACATGCTCCATCTTCCTCACTCTTCCTAACGACCGTTATATCACAACTTTTGGTGAAATCAGTCTTGTGTGTGTGTGTGTTACGGCTCGATAAATGTCATTCACAGCTGAGCCAAATGGTGGACTTTGATCACCTTTTTATCTCGTACATCTCTTGTTTTTCCTGCAGTTATTGGCTCTATTGCTTTATTTGCTTGCTTAGTTCTTTTATGTTCCTGTCCTTAAATCATTCACAGAATCTTCATCAGCAGCGTAGATCTCCTCTTGATACGTTTGTAACCATCAGGGAATCAATCCACTTCTTCATGGAGTCATTCCTCTTGGAGGTCTGCATCCTTCTGCCCCCACTTGGATTGGTGCTGAGGCTGCTGCAGAGCTGGCATCTCCCGCCTTCGTTTCACCTTGCTCCTATGTTGGCTCCGGTGTTCATAGATCCCAAGTCTTCTCTAGCTTGGCTTTGTCCTCATTTTAGTGGAATGTATCCTCTAAGCACTGCCTAAGAACTCACGAATTTACATGAGAGGTAAATTTTTGAGGTCTTGCATATATGAAAATAGCTTTATTCTTCTCTCGTATCTGACCGGATATAGGATTCTAGGCTATAAATAACTCTCAGGAAGAATTTTGAAGCACTTAATGCATTTTTTCCTGGCTTCCAAGATCACTGTCAAAATGCCCATTGCCATTCTAATTCCCACTCTTTGGACACTTATAGCATTTTAAAAAATTCTTGGCTTTCTGAAATTTCACAGTGATGTACCCTACTATGGCTCTCTTTGTATTCATTGTTCAGGGAATTTTCTAGGCCCTTTTAATATGGAAACTTATGTCCTTCAGTTCTGGGAAATTTTCTTGTATGATTTCATTGATAATTTCCTCCACTCTGTTTTCTCCTCTTCCTTTCTGGACTTATTATTTGGATGTTGTACCTTCTGGACTGAGCCCCTATTTTCTTATCTTTTTTCTTCTGTTTTCCATCTCTTTGACTTTTGTTTTACTTTTCAAAAGTTTTTTTAACTTACCTCTCCACACTTTACTTTGATATTATTTCTGCTACCATGTTTTTAATTTATAGAAATTCTGTTTTAATTTTCTAAATGTTTATACTCATACCATCCTGTTCTTAATTCATAGGTTCAATGCATTTTTCCCGAGAATATATTAATAATTTTTTAAATGTTCTCTTTTTTGCCTTTATTTTCTCTTTTTCATTTGTTTATTTGGAGTCTGGATTTTGTGTTAGAGGTTTTCCTCAAATGTGTGGTTATTCTTGCCTGTATATTCATTGTTATGAGGAAAGTATTAACAATCTAACTGGGAGTCCTATGTTTATATGTGAAGACTTTCAAGTGGTGATGATTGGCCTGGAACCCAGCCATGGGGCATCCAAGATCTATCAGTCATTTCTCCTAGGCTGGTTCATTTCCCTAGAGAAGAATATGCTGACCTTCTGTCTAGGAGATGTAAGACTGGCTGCCAGGGTTCCTTTTTTTTAAAAAATTTTTATTTATTTATTTTTATTGAAGTATAGTTGATTTACAATGTTGTGTTAATTTCTGCTGTACAGCGAAGGGATTCAGTTATACACATATATACATTCTTTTTTTATATTCTTTCCCTTTACGGTTTATCACAAGATATTGAATATAGTTCTCTGTGCTATACATTAGGACCTTGTTGTTTATCCATTCTAAATGTAACAGTTTACATCAACCAACCCCAAACCCCCAGTCCATCCCTCTCCCTCCCCTCCCCCTTGTCAACCACAAGTCTGTTCTCTGTGTCTATGAGTCTGTTTCTCTTTTGTAGGTAGATTCATTTGTGCCATATTTTAGATTTCACATTTAAGTGATATAATACGGTATTTGTCTTTCTCTTTCTGACTTACTTCACGAAGTATGATAATCTCTAGTTGCATCCATGTTGCTGCAAATGACATTAGTTCTTCTTTATGGCTGAGTAGTATTCCACTGTATATGTGTACCACATCTTCTTTATCCATTCATCTGTTGATGGACAATTAGGTTGCTTCCATGTCTTGGCTACTGTGAATAGTGCTGCTATGAACATAGGGGTGCAGGTATCTTTTTGAATTATAGTTTTGTCTGGGTATATGCCCAGGAGTGTGATTGCTGGATCATATGGTAGCTCCGTTTTTAGTTTTCTGAGGAGCCTCCATACTGTTCCTCACAGTGGCTGCACCAACTTACATTCCCACTAACAGCGTAGGAGAGTTCCGTTTTCTCACACCCTCTCCAGCATTTGTTATTTGTAGACTTTTTAATGATGCTGCCAGGGTTCTTGAAGGCAAGTGGAGGAAGGGTATGGAGTTGGGGAAGCTTATCTCACCAGTGACATGGAAGTTTCCACTTAATTACCTTGTTTCCAGTACAGCAACCCCACCTTCAACTGTGCTTTGTGTCCAAGTACCAGATCCCTCTGCTTCTGCTTCTTCAAAGAGGAAGCCACCAACCCTTTCAGGCTGGAGAAGAAATAGTCGCATGGCCATGTGCAGTAGGAAAAGGGTCTCAGAGTCTCATGCTTCTTATACAGACTTTCAACCAACCCTCCTGTTTTTAGCGCCATTTACACCCCATCATCAGAAATATCTGGTGCCTCCAATTCCTGAGCTTTTTAAGGTTCTGAACATACATTGGCTTCCTTCTCCTTAGCTTCCCCCATTGAAAGTTTAGATTACGGCTTTTTCTGCTCTGCTAAATTAGTTACCACTCATTCATCTGCTTTCCAGTTTCCAAAATTATGTTGACATCTCATGTCTGCTTTTGGCTCCTTCCCTATCCGCTCTACGCAGAGTTTTGCTCTTTAAAAAAACATCTCTTTTTTGTCATTTTTATGGAGTGTAAGGAGGTATGGTAGAAAAGGAGTGGAAATAAACATGTATTCAATCTGCCATGCTTAACTGCAATTCATGAGTGACCCTTTGTTTCTAAGGAATACACTGTTTCTATATGCATCAAAATAAAACTGTCAGGGTTACTTGGCAAGGCCCACATCCTGGAATATTTCCACTTGGGGCTGCCATAGTGATGTGGGTGTACATCAGAATACTCTTAAGAAATGCAATGAGATTTAGAGCTATCCCAGGTAACATAAATCAGATTTCCCTGGTTTATGGAAGATTAGAGAGATCCGGGCCCAAACTCCAGAGCAGCCTAAGGAACTAGAAGTACCTAAGCTATGAGACTCCTTACGAACTGAAGAAATCCAGCCATCCCCTTGTCCTAGGCTTTTCTAGACTGTGGGCACTCTGGAAACACAGTGTATCATAGTATGATAGTGTTATCATAGTATCATAATATGACCAGTGTCCTTAGGGAGATTTGATTTAGGTTCTAATGCTAGCTTTGCCCCTTGGATCACAGTTGTCTATGTGCAAGAAGCACTAGGTTAATATTTAAAAAAAAAAAAAAAAAAAAAAAAAGATGTTTCATTTTCCTCATGTAATAAGAAGCCAGATGAGAGGAAATGCAACTGATCTGTGATGTCAGATATTTCCCACCTCCTTCTCTCTTCCCACCCCAAGTCTGTGGCTTTTATCCTCATACTTGTTATTTCAAGTCACAAGATAGTATCTCTACCACCAGCCTGACGCCTGCACTCCGGAAGCTGAGGAAAAAGAAGAAAGGGACAAGGGGCGGGGAGGCAATCACAAATTCCCAGCATACTCTCCGCGCATCTCATTGGCCAGAACTGCATTACATAACCACCCCAGCTGCAAGGGAAGCTTGGAAGTCCCTCCTCAAATACAAGCAGTATTTTAACGAAGAAAGTAAAAGGAATATTAGCTGGGCAGCTAACAGTGTCTGCCACACTAGGTGTATATCCTTGAGCAAGTTATTTAATCTCCCTTGGCACCTATAACCTTATTTGTAAAGTGAGAATAAAAATACCTACCTCACAGACTGGCAGTGAAAAATAAAGGAGGACATATTTAGAAGAAAACATAGCACCATTACCAGACACATAATATGCCCTCCATAAATGTTAGTTCCCTTCCCTGTGATCCCTAATATCAGTCTGATCTCCGAACACGCCACGCTGTTAGCATATGCTGTGAAAACCTCTACAGATGTATATTATTTGATAAAAATTAAGTTTGTTTTGAGCATTACAGAGTACCTGTTGGCAGAGCATTTAGTAAAAATGAGATCTGGGGATCACAAGCCAAAAAGCGTATTTTTAGCATAGAATGACTGCATATAAGACACAGCGAATATAAGATTATAAAGATGATTTTACAGTCCATGTCTTTTATTATAATCCTTAATCTTCCTTTATATCCCTTCCCTTTATAGCTCTCACCCCCCTCCCATCAACCTCTTTTTACCACACTCTTCCCTTGATGTCTTGAGAGGTTCCTTAATTTGTATTTACCATTATTTATCTACAAAGCTTTATTATGCAGTCATTGGACCATCACTGTGTGTGTGTGTGTGTGTGTGTGTGTGTGTGTCTGTGTTTCTTTAATCAGCCCCGATGACTGACTGCACCTTTGCTCCCTTCACCCAGCAAAGCCGTGTGAGGACCTTATAAACCAGGTTGAGTCGAGGAGGTGGGGAAGCTAATGTGAGAGGAGGGAGAACTGTGGCCAACCAAGCCACAACTGAGGCTTTATGAAAACTGCAGTGGTCTGTTCAAGTTTGGGAGCCAGAGGGTGAGAAGACATACGGCTTCTGTCTTTTTTTGTCCGTAGAATCTTCCTGCCTGTACGTACTTTGAGTGCTTTGAGTCCTGCCTTGTTTTACACCTCATGCCCTATCACCTGTCACACCCCAGGCCCTGTCACCATGCTCCACCCCAGCAGAGGACAGGGACCAGGGTCACATTTAATAACTTAAATTGGAAGGGACCTTTGTTTTCCTCTCTCCAGCTAAATGAGCACTGGAAACAGAGGAGAGAGGTTTGGTGCTGTGGATATTTCTGTACAGCGAAAAAAAACCATATTCCAATCCACATGAGCCAGACTGCCTCCTAAAATCAGCAGCTACAAACACATCCTCTCAAGATAAATACAGAAGGGAGAGAGAGAAGCCTCTCCCATTTAAAAATGTTGCCCTTCCCGCGAGGCCCTTCTCTAGCTGGCCTTTGCCTCCGTTGAGTTCTGGCTGTCAGTGTAGAAGCCAAATGCCAGAGTCCAAAGGAGAAGCTCTTTCACAGGGAAAACAAAAGGCAGCTGTCAGTTTAATCCCAAGCTCCCTGATAACATTCCAGCAGAGCTCCTTTTTCTGGAGATGAAATAAGAACCCTGGCAGGCCCTCTTGACTGGCCACATAAATCATTTGTAGTAATTGCTCTGAGAGAGGAGTGCCTCTCAGCCCCCATGGTTAGAAAGGGGGGGAATCACACACCGACATTCTATTTCTCTCTCTGTCTCTCTCTCTCTCGCACGCGCACGCACACACACACACATTGTGCCTTTGCCTCTGGCTCATCCCACACACACGCACTTTCGCCCATATGCACGCCCCCTCTGCTCAGGAGTTGCTCACACCAGGGTGGGCTCAGCAATCCATACTGACAAAAAAAAAAAAGCATGGCACGGAATATAGTGAATAGTCAGTTTTATGTTTCCTTCTCTTTGAACTTGAGCCAATTTAAATTCTTCTGGAGTACAGTTTGGGAGGGGATATCGGGAGGGTTGACAGGGAAAGTGGGAGGGAGAGAACACAGAGGTAAGAGGGGGGTGGTTAGGATTTGGCTTTGTTGGGCTTCTCCGTTGCTGTGTATTCTGTGACGTGCCACCTGCTTCCTCCTTTTTGCCTTTTCTGGTGAGAACTGAGATGCGGTCATAAAAATCCTCCGCACTGTGATCTGGGAGCCGCTGCTGAGGCTTGGCAGTTCACTAAGGACCGAACTCTCAAAAGCCACAGAGCTATAATATCCCTTCCCCTCTGTGGCCAATAAAGATAGTGATAATCAAATAACCGGGCTTAGAAGTGGTGTGGTGCCTACAGCGGTTGGCCACAGGCCGGTGATATACACCCTTCCCTTGTACCCTGATGTATGTTCATTGAAAATATTGAGGCCACCAGAGATTGGAGGGGGGAGGGGCCTGCAGGCACACACAGCTGTTTGAAGAATGAATGGATGGATAAATAAATACATGAATGGATAGTTGGATGAATGAATGATGGATGAGTAGAGTTCAGCGTTGCGTTATGAACACAGCTTGAAAAGCCAGGAAAATTGCACAGCCTCTGTGACAGATGGACGACTTGCCCCTCTCCACACACTGTACGTTGTAGCTATCCTCAGCTTTGTGCCCATGGACAGAGGAGAAAGTGAGGGAAAGGAATTGCTGGACGTGAGTGGAGAAGCATACGTTTCCCCCTACTGCCCTTCAATCCCGACTGTCTCCTAACCCAAGCTGTGAATCAGAGCTGTCTACCCTCACCACGAACATGGAAACTGCTAAGCTAAAATTCAGGGTCATGTGTTTTGTTTGTTAAGAAAAAATATCAAACTTGGAATGCATCCTTCATGCCCAGAGCCCTTTTCACCTTTGTCAAGCTAATAATAAAATCAACCCTCTGTATATATTTCCCAATTTATTTGATACCAAGTTTCTCACCACGAAAGGAGAGTGGAGTGTGGGCCACGAACTCTGTTCCACCTGTTGTACCGCAGGACGAACACTAGGTGTGCTCCGCCCCAAATCACTTCTGCCATGAAGGCGCCAGGTGTTTTAGGGTGATGTATCCTGTGGCGTCTGAGCTCAGCCTTTCCTGGGTTGGATCCTTCTCTTATCTTCTCCACCCATAACCCTTGAAGTGATCAATCATTCCTCGCCTGGCTACGAAGCCAGTAGTTACAGGTCAGCATGTGCTTGTACATGGGACCAAAGATGGCTCCTGTGTATGAGGACACAAGTATATACATTTCATTTTAAGATTTTTCTCGACCGAGGCTTCTCAAATATAGGTTAGTACATTTTTGCTTTAATCCGCAAGGTCCGTTTAGGTTGGAGTTCTAAATTCAGTCACACACACACACACACACACAACTAGTAATAATAGCTTCTATGTGTGTGGTGGTTTACAGTTGGCAAGGCAGTTTTCCATATGGCAGGTCTTGTTGGTAGCTATTTTTAGCCTGAAGAAACCAAAGCTTAGAGAGAGATCAGTGACTTATTTAGGGTCATACAGCAAATAAGTGGCAGAAACAGCTATGGAAGCAGCTGATGAAACATCTAGTTTCATTTGTCATTGAGCATATATTGTCTTTCTAAATTATTGTGGGGAATTTTAGCAAATTACTTTTTACATTGTATTTTAATGCTAAAAAGATGTTTATTTTAGAAATTTTTAAAAAATATACACATGCAGTGTTTTAAAAATCATGCATAATTGTACCATCCAAGATGGTCTCTCTGACATCATTTGAATCGATTCATTCTAGTCATTTCTACACACATAAGACTAATATAAGGCTTTGATATATTCAGCATTAAATCAAGCAGCATTCAGTTTTACATCTTACTTTTTTCGCTTATTTTATTGAGAATTTTTTTCTTTGTCATTAAACATTATTTATAAAACATGATTTTTAATGCCTGTATAATTTCCCCTGGTATGACTATACCATAAATTATTTAAAATTTAATCCGTCTCCGATTGTTGAACATATTATTTATTTACCTTTTTTGTTTACGAACATCCTTGTAAACAAATCTTCAGTGGAATTTCTGATTATTTTTATAGTATAGATTCCTAGAAGAAGAATTGCTGTGTTGGAAGTTATTAACAACTTTTTAGGATCTTGACATGTGTTGCGTAATTGGTTTTCAGAAAGATTTTATCAATATATACCAGCCATCTGAGTGAGCTCTCTCTCCATACTCTTTCCAGCTTTAAGAATTATGAATATTAAAAATTTTTGGCAATTTAATAGTAAAAAATATATTTTGATATTTTTATTTACATTTCTATAATCATTAGTGACATTAAACATCTTTGCTAAGAGTTATTGGCTAAATTGTATTTTTCATTCATAAACTGTCTTCTATTCATGCCTGTTCCTCATTTTTAAAATGAGATATTTCTTGTTTTTAAAAACTTACATATTAAAATTTGCATTTTTTGCAAATATTTTATCCCAATTTTTAATCTGCCTCTTATTTTTTAAAGTTTTAAAATTTTTATGTAAGGAAAACTATTAACTTATTCTTTTGTAACTTCTAGTTATTTTTATACCTAGACTAATGCCAAAATCATTAAATATTGACTTTTTAAACATTTTTTAGAGTTCATCTTTTACAGTTAATTATATGCTTTCCAGAACATGTATTTTGGTGTAGTTGTGAGTCCAGATCTACCTTCAAATTTTTCTCCCAACTCTTATCTATTTAATAATCTTTCTTTTCCCCATATTTTTTTTTAACACTTCTTTTAAAATGAATTTGTTTATTTATTTATTTATGGCTGCATTGGGTCTTCGTTGCTGCGCGTGGGCTTTCTCTAGTTGCGGCGAGCGGGGGCTACTCTTTGTTGCAGTGCACGGGCTTCTCATTGTGGTGGCTTTTCTTTGTTGCGGAGCACAGGCTCTAGGCACTCGGGCTTCAGTAGTTGTGTTGTGCGGGCTCAGTAGTTGTGTCTCGGGCTCTAGAGCGCAGACTCAGTAGTTGTGGCGCACGGGCTTAGTTCCTCTGTGGCATGTGGGATCTTCCAGGGACCAGGGCTCGAACCTGTGTCCTCTGCATTGGCAAGAAGATTCTTAACCACTGCGCCACCAGGGAAGTCCCTCCCCATATTTTTAACATATAAGTTCCTAAGCTCTCCTCTTGAACTATCATTTCTCTTCCATTGACCCATCAATTCCTACCTCAATAGCACAGTTTTCAATTACTCTAACTTTATAGTAGGTTATAATATCACACATTGCTCTTCTTTAGCTGCTTTAGCTCTCCCTCCCAGTTTATTTTTCCAGAATAACTATAAAAAATTTTTCATTAGATTCGTAAATTAATTCCTCTGGAATGTTGATTTGAATTATATTCAATCTATAGAATAATTTGGGAAGAATTGACTTCTTCACAATATACAGTATTTCCATTCAGGAATATGAAATTTATCTCCATTCATTCAAGTCTTCTTTTATGATTCTCTAATTTTCTTCATTTAGTTCCTATTCATTTCTTATTAAGTTTATTCCTGGGTAACTCGAGTGTTTAATTATTTCTGTTTCTGAAATCACTGCAAAGTGGCATTTTTAAAAGGAGGGTCCTGATTAGCTAAATTGGGGTTAGACTATGAGAACACCCAACAGAACTTGACAAGCTAGAAGTCACTAGTAATTAAATAATTTCCATCTAAAAACTAATTGGATTAAATTAACCCATTTTAAGGTATTATTTCTCAGACAAGAAATGTCCAACTGCTATTCTTATGTTATCATCAATGAGTATCCCTAATAATACACCACTCTTAGTCAATGAGTAAGTGAGAAATAAATGAACTTCACGTCTATAATAAATTCGTTTTTAAACACACTGCTGTTTATCATTACTAAACAACAATGTTCTAGACCCATTATTCCCTACTTCTAAAGTCACACTTCTTCCTAAGTCAAATCTCAGGCCTTACCTCAGTAAAACTTGATTTCCAAAAGCACACATTTTTCCAGGACAAAAGTAAACATGTTAGTGTAGCACCGTTTAAACTTACACACACAGACGAGACTATAATGCATACCTAAATTACTATGTTTGTAGAAAGAGGATATGTTACAGAATTCTAGAGCACAAACAGACCTTAAAAATCAACTAGCCAAAAGCCATCTAGTCTTCTTGGGATCCATGAATGCCCTGAAATTGTTAGTGAGATTGTGTTTGTGTGTGTGTGCATTTTTCTGAGGGGAGAGTCTGTAGCTGAATTTCATGTCCTTGCCAACTCTCCAAGACCCTACAAACAGTTGAGAATGACTGCGCTGCTCTAAACCTGTCATTCGTCAGAAGAGAAAGCAAAGGCCCAAGTTGTTGAGGAAACATACCCTTGGGCACACAGGTCTTCTGGGCCAGGGCCGAGGCAGGAAGTCAGGTATCCTGATCCCCAGCTTTTTCTGCGACACTTTTCTGCACACTGCGTATGGAGATTCTATCATAACCCCACACGCCCTGTGTACCTACGTCACGTGACCTGGGTGCAGTGGAACCAGTGTCAAATTTGGAGCCCAGGCCCCAAGTTGAGATTTGGCTCTGGACTCACCAGTTGTGTGACCCTGGGCAAGGTATTCGGTGCTGGCCTCTGTTTCCTCTTCTGTGAAATTGTGAGGAGTAAGACCTACTCATGGAATTTAGAGAGGATGTAATGGGATGATATGTGTGTGCTCATATATACCTAAGTACTTTATAACCTGTAAAGTGCTTAGAGGGTTAGTTATTATTTCCATCATGGCTCTGGGGGAACTGCAGTAAAGGAGGCACAGTGGACACATTGGCAGCGTTGGTAACATTCAGCTGCCACCTCGTATACACCAAACATCTCAACCTCCACCAGAGCCAGACTCCCAGCGCTAATTAGCCCTCTCCACTGCTTTGATAGCAAAACACAGTCATTAACTTACACATCTCCCAAACACCTGCTGACAACAATTCTCTTTATGATGATATGCCTAGGAAAAAGAACATACAACTCTTAGAAGTTCATAATAGGGCTTCTGTTTTTATTTTGTTTTGCTTTATAAAATCTTTATTTTTTTCCAAAAAAAAAAAAAAAAAGGTAAGCTATATAACATTTGAAGGAGTATGGTAAACTACGGTTTAAGAAAAAAAAGTATTTCTTTTGGAAACTTTTTTTTGGAAACTATCTGGCAGCACTGCATTTTAAATTGGTCCCTAAACTTCATGGAGCATTCACCAGTTCATATTATTAAGCATCTTGGAAAAGTCACAAATCTGGCTACTTGAGAGGGGAATATTTATGAAGGGTAGTTGTATAATTTCTAAGCACTATAATATATATTCATTTAACACTGCTTACTATAGAGTACAATGAGGCATAAGACATTTTTGTCATTTAGATAATAATACGTTACATTTGAAAAGTGCTATTCAGTTTCCAAAGCACTTTTACAAGTGCTTATATTTAATGTATAAACATGCATTTTATTTAATACTCTCAACAGTCCTGTTAAGAAGGAATGATTATCCTCATTTTTAAAATGAAGGAATGGAGGTTGACTGACTGGAGACCCACACTGAACCATCAGCAGACCTGGAACTGGACCTCACTCTTCTGACTTCCATCCATCTCTCAGAGGTTATAAGACAGCCCCACCTGGAAGACTCTGGTCCTATAACAAACAATTATACTCAATTTGATTTTTTAAAAGAATATTTTTTTTTTTGCAATTTGTATCATCCCAATATTTTGAGTCAAGGGAAATACAGAAAACTATTCAGAGAATGAATGAACAAAAGGAAAACCAGTAAGCCAAAGCTAAGGTAATGAGAGGAAGACAGGCATAGCAGAGGGCAAAAAGAAGTGAGTTGTTCATGGGAAAATAGTGAACAAACTCAACAGTAAACTCTGGATAGGAGAGATAGGGAATCAAGGAGAGAGAAAGAAACACTATGACAGACACGGACCCAGCTGTATCCAGGCACTCTGGGGAAAGATGCACGGGGAAAGATTCACAATAGAAGATGTATACAGTCATCCCTCGGTATCCACGGGGGACTGGTTCCAAGACCCCCCACGGATGCCAAAGCCCTCGGATGCTCAAGTCCCTTCTATGAAATGGCATGGTACTGTTGGCCCTCCGTTTCCCCAGGTTCCGCATCTGCAGATTCAACCAACCACAGAGATCCAAAGGTGGTTGTATCCACACATGTGGATCCCTCAGATACAGAGGGCCAACTGTGTGATCTTCCAGTAGGAGGTTCTAGTCAGCTAAGAACCAACCAGCTCATTCCAAATGTTCCCAGTTATAGGATATCTTGAGGCTTCTCTGTCCTGCGCTCTACCCACCCCATCCAGGACCAGCTGGATCCCAGTGGGCTAGAGTTAGAGCTCTCCCCGTCACTGGTAGCTGGGATTTGGAAGTAGTGTGATGCTGATCTGACACCTAAGATTGAAACTTGTTGTTTAGCAAAAGAGAACCTTGGTGTTTAGAAATAGCTAGACCGGGCTTCCCTGGTGGCACAGTGGTTAAGAATCTACCTGCCAATGCAGGGGACATGGGTTTGATCCCTGGTCCGGGAAGACCCCACATGCCGCGGAGCAACTAAGCCTGTGCGCCACAACTATTGAGCCCACGTGCCACAACTACTGAAGCCCGCGCGCCTAGAGCCCGTGCTCCCCAGCAAGGGAAGCCACAACAATGAGAAGCCCGTGCGCCACACGAAGAGTAGCCCCCGCTCGCCGCAACTAGAGAAAGCCCGTGCGCAGCAACAAAGACCCAACACAGCCAAAAACAAAAACAAATAAAGAAATAAATTTATAAAAAATAAATAAATAGCCAGACCACAACACCCTGAACCACACACACACCCAGCGCCTTCCTGAAGAGGGCCGTCTGTCTGTTCATCTGGCCCCCTTCTGCCCAGGTCACTTGGGCATCTGGGGAGCCTAGACCAGCTGCAACCTGCCTATACTTGGGAATTAACTCTTTACAAGACTGTACTCCTTCCTATTTCACATCTTTTCTTCTCACTGAACAACTTTCCCGCTTTAGTTATCTGCTCTGCTCCTGTTACCAAGCATCGCTGCTGCCTGGAGTTTCCAAAGATGTGGACATGAACAGACGTGTGTGCCCACTTGTGTACACACACACCCTGTTCCTGCTCCCGTACACTTGGGCCTCCTTTGGATGCTGACCCAAGTCAAAATCTATCCTCACGTTTACCGTCTTCACTCTGCCAGATCACGGCCTTCCTGTCCAAGGAAGAAAGTCCACTGTTCCTGAGCCTGTGGCGTCTGCCCCTCCTACACCCCCTCCCCTGCCCCTGCTCCCGCCTCTGGCTTCAACACTCCCAGAAGCAGTGCTGTTGAACCCTGCCCTGTGGCAAAGTACCTCATTTGGGGAGTAGGGTTGCCAGATTTAGAAAACAAACAAAAAGCAGGAAGGCCCGGTTAAATCTGAATTTCAAATAAACAAAAATTTTTTAGCATGTATTTGTGTTAGTCTGAAACACAAATAAGTTGTATAAGTTGTATAAGTTGTTTGTCTGAAATTCAAATTTAACTGGGTGTCCTGTATTTTATCTGGCAGCTCTCCTCAGGAAAGTGCTCAGTGCCCTCCCAGGGAGAGGTCTGGTGATGGTCAGAGCCGTGTGCTAAAGGTGGACTTTGCCATGGAAACTGGCCTATCCCATAGCGGGCTCCTACGTCCCTTAGAAGCCTGCTTATTTCTAAGAACTAAGCAGATTCCACTTGATCTGTCAGTCAGGCCCAGGCACATCCGAAGCCCCATAAGCACCAAACCAGATCCCTGAAAATAAATCTTCCCACCTGGATGCAGCTCTTTACAAGCATCCAAATGCCATTTTATTTTTTCTCTCAGCCAGGATTTCCTCCAACTTTCCAAATAAGGGCCAGAAACATTGCACATAATTCAAACAATTTGCCAGCCCTGTCTCTCCTCAACAGGATTACTGGTTGCAAAATAAATGAAATCAGTGCTGTTTACAACTCATCATGCAAAATTATTATTCATTTTGGGCAAATGCCTGTTTGTAAAACTAGTCTACCATATTTTGGGTCATTATCTTCCATTCCTTTCAAAAATTAAAGCAGACTTTGAGTTTTCAAATGAAAACAAATCAGAGGCCTTTGGGATTCTTTCTGCTTTGTCTTATGTGTGCAGTCTTCAGTGAAGGAGGCCTCCTTTGTTACTAAGGTCCAACTGAAGAGGTGCAGCACTTTTTTTTTCCTTCTCTTTTTAAAATATCTCTCTGATCCATAAAACTTTGAGAACAGAAGCTTTATAATTTTCAGTGAGTTATGTACCTCGCTCTCCTTTTCATCTTTATTTATTCTCATCATCAAATCGAATACTAAGTACGTAGGTATTCCCGTCTACTAGAGTTGAGACCCTGGAAAAGCCACATCTTTATAAATTTGCCTTTACTGGGACCACGCACATGTCGGCTTCTGTGTGACTCTTCTCTGGGTACTCTGGGACTCTGCCTTTTCAAGGAAGATGGTACGGATTATCATTAAGCAAACCTAGACATAGGAATGGCCTTCTTCCAGTTCTAACGACTGTTAAAACACTGCACTCATCAACCTGCACCAGGGAACATTTAAGAATATTTACTGTGGGTGGTGCATGTAACATTTTAAAAAGAAAGTACGAGCTGTTAAAAGTCTGAAAGAACTAGCCCGGCTACTCTTTTCCAAAATGAAAATAATGTTTGGCATAGATTTAATACTAGAATAATATATGTTCTTTAATATGGTGGAAGAAGTAATACAATCTTTTACAGTGCAGTTATGTTTTATACAAAGATTTACACGTTTTCCTTGGTAGTATAAATATTTGGTCTCATATTCCCCCTTTTCTCCTGTTTCCCTTATTTCCCCCTGAAACTTGAGAGGGTAAATATTGAAGTACATTTGCTTCTGTTTAAATATGAGTCACAGGGCTTACTGGGAGCCCTCCCTCTGGAAAAATAATTGTAAAGTACCACAATTGATATCAGCTGTAGCTGTGCTTGGTCCTCACTTGATGCCGCAGGGGACTGCCTGATTCAGAAGTCCAGTCTTTTGTTTCTAGAAAACAGAAGACGTGGATCCCTTCAACCTGGAGAAGAGATGAGACTCAAACTCTTTCCTGTCTTCCTTCCCTTCCCCCACCCCAGTCTCATCCTACTTCTAGTTTATAAGCTTCATTTCCAGTTTCCTAACATGAACCTGATAATACATTGTCATATGAGGACAAAAAGAGTTCAGTTAACTGCCTTCCTTGGATTTTTGAGTTTCCCTCCCACTGCCCAGGGTTTAAATTAACCATCTATTTCCTTAACACACACACACACGCACGCACACACACACTTTATCTGTGAAAATTTGTCCAGTTATTTTCTGAGTTGAGTTGCTTTAACCTTGAAAGTAGAAGAGCCACCTTGATCATTAGACAATTTGTAGCATTAGGTTGATGTATAGAATCCAGGGGGGCGGTTTCCTTGCAAGGATCACTTGAAGAATTGTTGATCCCAAACAAATAGAAATGGTTATCACTCATGGAAGTGATTCACTTTAGAAGCAGTGGGTCATTTAATTATTACTTCACACACACAAAAAATGACCCTACCACCTACGAACACTAAAGGTCATGCTTTTGAATGTTCTCACCCAATCCTTAAACCTTGGAGAGCAGGGTTGCAGTAAGGCTGGCTGGGGTCAGAATGCTCTTATTATCCATGGTACGGAGAAGAAAGCCGGGGAAAGAAACTCAAAGCTTTAACTGCCTAAGCTAATGACTTATAGGCCAAGAGATTCAGCTATCTTTAATCTGCCCAGTTCAGATAAAGAGATAAATTTATTAGATATTAAAAAATTACAAAATTTAGTGGGTGAAAGTCACAAATGGGCCTGGTAGAGGATCAGGATTTAAACGAAATACTTACACATCCTAGTTAAATTGGATAACTTTCCCTATTTTAAAGTACATTTCCAAAAGTAGTTTTGTTATTTTCTTTAATTTTGGAGGTGAGACCTGGACTAAATTTAGAAATCGGCAGAATGTCAGTCTCTGAGGGCTTCTACTTTCTACACTTGGAGGAAGCAATATTTTGGTGGGACTGGCCCTCATCTGTCTTACCTCATAGACTATGAGTGATGTGATAACTTGTACTAGGGGGATACTTGGGGTAAATAACATCAGGAAAGCACGCCATGACCAGTGGTTGGCAGGCCCAACCATAAAAAGCCAAGGCAGGTAACAGCTATGGCCTTTGTGCTGACTTTATCTTTCCCTTCCACTTTACGATAAGAAGATGTATGGTACAAAAAGCAAGGAAATTTTTGTTTTTTAACTTATATTTCATACCCTGTGTTTAGTATTTCTGAGAGGTTTAAAAGAGAAATTTTTTTTTTAGTGTGTTTAGATATTTGTCACATCAGAAAGTCCAATCTTTTTTTTTTTTTAATTTTTATTTATTTATTTATGGCTGTGTTGGGTCTTCGTTTCTGTGCGAGGGCTTTCTCTGGTTGTGGCAAGCGGGGGCCACTCTTCATTGCGGTGCGCGGGGGCTTTCTCTGGTGTGGCAAGCGGGGGCCACTCTTCATCGCGGTGCGCGGGCCTCTCACTGTCACGGCCTCTCTTGTTGCGGAGCACAGGCTCCAGACGCGCAGGCTCAGTAATTGTGACTTACGGGCCCAGTTGCTCCGCGGCATGTGGGATCTTCCCAGACCAGGGCTCGAACGCATGTGCCCCTGCATTGGCAGGCAGACTCTCAACCACTGCACCACCAGGGAAGCCCTAAAAGAGAAATTTTTAACTGGCCCCTTTAAACACATCATTATAGCTTGAATTAATTTGTGAGCAAAGTAGCATTGTTATCCACATTTTAAAGGTAGATGCAGAGGCTCCTGCAGGCAGGTAAGTTCTTTCCATGTAATGGAACTAAGGAAAATTCCAAAGCTTCGTCCTGGGTCTAGTTGGGCCCGTGCCTTTCAATACTAACAAATGCAATACAGCTGTAATAGAAGCAGTTATTGAAGGTGGTTAGCAAACTATCTAACTTTTTTGCCCATCCCTGTAATTTCCAACACCTTTGGATACTGAGCTGTGTGCAGAGTTTCGATGTGTCTAGGATTAGGGATAGACTGTCAGAGATGAAAGGTGCTTTGGGGGTCTGTGGATTGGGTTCGGTTGGACCATATAAAGCTGCTGATGTTCAACGGTTTCTGATCTACAAAACTGGCAATTTCATATGAATCGACCTAATGCATACCACTCACTTTTAATATTTGGCACCAAGTCCCAAAAAGAGTAAATTATTTTTTTCGTATTTCATTATGAAAAGTTTTAAATGAAACAAGAGTTGAGGGACTACCACAATGAAGTCCCACATATATCCCACCCCAATTCAATTGTCAAGAAATTGCCACACTTCCTTCACTAATCCCTGCACACTTTCTTTGTGCTCAAGTATTTTATTTATTTTATTTTATTTTTGGCCGTACCACGCAGCATGTGGGATCTTAGTTCCCCGACCAGGGACCGAACCCGCACCCCCTCCACTGGAAGCACAGAGTCTTAACCACTGGACCACCAGGGAGGTCCCCTGTGCTGAAGTATTTTAAAGTAAATTCTAGACCTAAGGTCACTTTGCCACTACATTGTATATATACATATTCATGTCTAAAATATGAATATTTTCTTAGGTGACCACAATGTCATTATCACACTTAAAATTATTAGTCATTGCTTGGTCTATATGAACATGGTCTCAAAAATGTCTTTTATGGTTGGTTGTTTTTTGTGTGTTTGTTTGAATTTTTGAATTTTATTATGGTTGGTTTTATGGTTGGTCATGATCCGGAGTCCACCCGCTGGATTTGGGTGTTAAATCTTTTAAGTCTCTTTCTTGGCGGGGGTGGTGGTGGGGAGCACATTTATTTCATTTATTCTTTTATTCCTCCTGCTGAAGTATTTTTAAAGCAAATTCCAAATCCACCTGAATTCAATCTCTACCTCTCCGCATAGTCTCTGGCCAGCCAGCAGTGCCCTTGCTGCCAAGAATGGGAGGGTGCCCCTTGCCACCAAGAATGGGGTATTTGGTTTAAGTCTCCTTTTTATAAACCTGGAGCAGTACATCCCCTTGCCTCCTTTTTATTATACCCCCTTGACTTGTTGAAGAAACTGGGTCAGTTGTCCAGTGTCACATTCTAGATTTATCTCTTCACCGCCACAGGAAGTTGTTAGCTTTAAGTGAGCCTAGCCATGGCCCCTCACCCAGCTTTCCTGACCCCAAGACCGATCCCACACCATGATCCTGCTGACATGTTCATAGCCCAGAGGGCCAGCACCACCCCTTAACTGGGCTCTAATTATAAACATCAGCACGTCTATGTGTGTATATCTATCGTGGGTTTTATGATTTGAGAATAATACAAACTTTAGTTGAAGTAAACTGTAAAGTTTCACATGACATAGATATTATTTTCTTCAATTACAAGAACAGATTGAAAGCTTCAGTTTCAGTAAGCAGTCTCATCTGGAACACATGCAGGGGCCGGGCCCTTGGACATGACACTTTTAGGCATCTCAACAATCCTATGAATTATTAGCCTCATTTTACAGATGAGGAAATTGAGTGTAAGGGAAATTAAATAATCTACCTAAGGTTTTCTGGGTCCAAGTCCAGTGCTCAGGTGTAAAACAAGACCTGTGAAACCTAACTACTGAGTCTTTGTGCTAATCGCCATTCATTCATTCGTTCATTCATTCAGATTTATTCATTTAGTCATTCATTCTTGCTATGTGTCAGGCATTATGCTTGGCTTTGGTGAATACCCTTCTTTTGATTTGTTTTTTTTTTTAATGTTTTAATCCCTTTTTTATTGAAGTATAGTTGATTCATAATGGTGTGTTAGTTTCAGGTATACATCTAAGTGATTCAGTTATTTTTTTAAGATTATTTTTCACTATAGGTTATTACAAGGTATTGAATATTGTTCCCTGTGTTATACAGTAAATCCTTGTTACTTATCTATTTTCTATATAGTAGTGTGTATCTGTTAATCTCATATTCTTAATTTATCTCCCTCTTTTGATGTGTGATCACTTTAAAACATATATATAGTAACCTTTTTATAATTGCTATAGAGAATTATAGAACTAGCCGCTGCCTTAAGTCTCATTATTCTAATATGAAGTGTGGCTGTAGTTTCTGGAAGGGTGAGCTAAACCATGGCCTGTAAATCCATGATGGTTTGTTTGTTTTTTAACACATTCATATAACTAGGTTTTCCATCATAAGGGACTAATTCCTCTAGAGGTTGGAGCCACAGAGTTCACACCCACAGAAAACTCTGATAGGGTCCTCTAGCCTGGAGGACTTTTAACTGCCTCTGAAACGCCTGAGTAGACGGTAGCGTCTCTTAAAATCCATGTAGGATCTTTGTGCCAGCTGGGCTTCATTTCAGAATCTACTGCTGTCATTACAAAATAGCTGTTTTCTCTTTAATCTGTGTGCCACATTGCAGCAATTTTCATCAAAAATATATTAAGCCCCTGCTGTAAATTGGCCGCACACACCCTTGTCAGACATGTGAAGCGTAAAATATCTCCTTTTTTCAAAGTTTTTCCTCTCTCTAAAGCCCTAGCAGATATCAGCACTTCCTAAAGCTTCATAATAGTCCATCATGTCTGTAAGCCAAGGATTATAATGTGTAACAAATCTGACTGAATGTCAGAGACGGATCTTATCCTTTGTTTGTAAAAAAAATTATAGAAAAGGCATTCTAGAACAAAAAACTAAAGCCCCTACATTTCCACGTCTGATGAACTCTCACCTCAAACTGCCTGCCCAAAAGAAACTAGTTTCCAATCTCAGGGAAGAGATTTCCAGTGGTACCTAAATCTTACCCTACCAAATGCCGGCACTGTATACACCTGTGCTGAAGAAGATACAGTCATACTTACGATGGGGGCAGGTAGGTAGGTGCGTGAAGTGGGTGTGTCTGCCTGTGAAAGACAGAAGGAGAGAATGTATTTGTGGGTGCCTTTCTGTGCACTTACAAACGTGGAGACACAGTGGACCACTCTCTCCTAGAGTAACTTAGGATCCTCCAGAAGCGTTTTACATCCCGACAGCAACACTACCACATGTCATAAGTGGTATCAGCTTGAAACTTCATTCAAGAGGGTCTGCTAAAAAGACAGAAGCTCCTTCCTGGCCCGCAGCTTTCAAGACTCTGCATCTTTGTGGTAGGAAGATTTGTCAACCTGACGCCTAGAAGTCTGTAGCATGGAGAAAAAAAAAATAGAGTCCATTCCTTCCTGGAAACTGTGACTTTGAATCTTTCTTCCACTTTTCGGTTTCTTGAGAACACAAGAACTGTAGTGCCTTAAACATTCCTGAGAAGCTCCTAGAACAAAATAGCTTTGACAATTTAACAGGAAATTGCCTCCGATTTGTAAACCATTCTAATTTCACCCTTAACACTCACTAAAATGCATTCAAAGACATTTCATGTATAAGATGCATGACACACAAAGCATGACCCATTCAACTGAATTCAAATTTAGTCAACACCCTTATATATTTTTGTTTTTACAAAACGGCAGCCAGAAGTCTACATTTTAAGGGGCATCCAAATTTACTTGCTTGTTTTCCTCTTCAGTAAAATGTCTCTGAAACACAGCATTGTGATAGGGTTGTTGCTGGGTTAGTCTTTTTTTTAAATTATTACTACTATTAATGAAATTTCAATTGAGACAGTCTTTCAGGCTCTCCTGAATTTCAGGATGGATTATTGACATACCTGACAGGTATGAAGCAGAACTTCCATTGATTCCCCTGTGCTTTCTCACCTAACTTTGTGGAGCTGCCCTTTCTAAACCCTGGGGAAGAAGCAATATAACTTCAGTCTCAGTCACTTTCTAAGAGAGGTAACTACATTGGTAAGGCAGAGTGATTGTTTCCCTCGAAAAATTCAGCTATTTGGAAGTTTCTAGGTGTCATTGCCACCAATTTTTTTTTAGCTTATGCTGTTTATTTCTTTTCTTTTTTAAAATTAATTTTTCTTGGAGTATAGTCACTTTACAATGTTGTGTTAGTTTCTACTGTACAGCAAAATGAATCAGTTATATGTGTACATATGTCCCTTCTTTTTTGGCTTTCCTTCCCATTTAGGTCACCACAGTGCATTAAGTAGAGTTCCCTGTGCTATACAGTAGGTTCTCATTAGTTATCTGTTTTATACATTGTATCAATAGTGTATATATGTCAATCCCAATCTCCCAATTCCTCCCACCCCCTCCCCTTTCCCCCTTGGTACCCATACATTGTTCTCTACATCTGTGTCTCTATTTCTGCTTTGCAAATAAGATCATCTATTGCCACCAATTCTTACCTTCTTTCAGAAAAGAAGCCTTCTGGGCAGGCAACCTCTTTGCACCTGACCCCAGTCTATTAAGCAGCGTGAAGACAGGAAATCTTGGCCAGCTCCACTGAGGAGTAAAGGCTGTTGGCGGTGCCAGCAGCAAGAGTCGGAATACAGATGTACTCCTTCCGCATAGAATCCAGATGTGCCCCCTCAAGCTACATTTTTGCCACAAAACTGGGAGCAGAGAGGCTAGCATTTTTCCAATAGGTCCTTTGGAAAACTGGAAGAGAGCTTTTCAGACCAAGTAGAAGCGCAAATGTGGAGACCATCTCAGTAAGTCATTGGGGTTCACATTATAGAGCCAAGGAATTGCCAACATGGAGATGGAAGTGGTTAGAAATGACAGGATAGGGCTTCCCTGGTGGCGCAGTAGTTAAGAACCCGCCTGCCAATGCAGGGGACAGGGGTTCAAGCCCTGGTCTGGGAAGATCCCACATGCACGGAGCAACTAAGCCCGTGCACCACAACTACTGAGCCTGCGCTCTAGAGCCCGTGAGCCACAACTACTGAGCCCACGTGCCACAACTACTAAAGCCCGCGTGCCTAGAGCCCGTGCTCTGCAACAAGAGAAGCCACCGCAATGAGAAGCCCACGCACCACAACGAAGAGTAGCCCCCGCTCGCCGCAACTAGAGAAAGCCCGCGCACAGCAAGGAAGACCAAACACAGCCAATAAATAAATGAATAAATTTATTTAAAAAAAAAAAAAAAAGAAATGACAGGATGCTTACACAAAGCCTTGTGAATAGACATATAGGCAGGGCCAGGAACAGAGAGAGGCGAGTAGGGCACCCGGGCATTGAGCGCACAGTCAACTTGGGTGTGAGGGCACCGGCCACCCCATTTGTTGTCTGGGTTGATTTTGCTGATCCGGCCAGCTCACTAGCCCCCTCACCATTCTGCATGTTACCCTCGGTGTGGTTCTACACACCAAGTCAGAGAGAAGGACAGCCTTCCCAGGTAGAGCATCATTCTTCGGCCAAAGATATGTGATGCCTTTGTCTGTTACCTGGCATCTGAAGGAAACATGGTGTTCTCGTTAATCTTATTGAAGTAACTTGAATACGGATCATGAATGCTGTTAATTTTCCCAAAAAATACATTACATTAAATGAAGGAAGTACGATGTAATCTTTATTTGGTGATGATTTACACGTTACTTTGAGATCATAATAGAGCCCAGGGCTCATAGGCACAAACATCAATTACCCAGGTAGGACTGTGCCTTAGGTACATGAGTACTTTCTGACAAGAAGTTCTGGCTAATGTTAAAAGATGAGTAGCCAAGATGTGCAGCGCTATTTGTTTTTTCTTCTTCATTCTAATTAGAAAAGTAATGTATTCTCACTACACAACTATAGTAATAGTCTTCTATTACTGGTTGTACACCACCAGTGGACACTATAGGTGGAACATGCAAACACGCACCTGTAGATGCTTACTGATAACACATAAATAAATTGTAGAAGAATGTATATAATACCCTCTGGAGCTGAAGATCAGCATTTCTGAACTCAGTATGTAAGTTGGATTCTCCGGTATAGAAGGCAGTAGAAATTAACTCATGTGAACCAGAGCCAAAAAAAAGATTGGAAAGCTGTTAGGTAGCTCACAGATTCCAGAATGCTGGAGAACCATGGAAAAGCATGAGAAGAAGGGCAACTCTGGGGGTCTTTTAACAGGAAGTGGTATTTAGGCTTTTAGGATGCCACTGCCAGAATGAGTCAACTCCAGGTGTCTTCCATCTTTGTATCCATCTGCTTGAGTCTCAAAGACTTGGGAGAGAGTGTCTATATGGCCAGTGGATCATATGCAGACACCTTGGTAAGAGGAGAACAGGGCACCTCCTGGTGGTTCCACAAGCATTAGTGGAGATGGCTCCCCAAGAGGAAATTGGGGTACTGATACCAAAAGGGAGAATAGGGAAACTAGCATCAGTAAGGGTCCTCTTCTGAGAGGTCCCACAGCCACTCCAAGTCTTCATGTTCACATCTCTGATACGAGCAGGTGGGGTTAGCGCTTTTTCCATGAATCTATAACTCTTAAGTTTAGGTCAGATGGGCTGGTGGAAGGGATGACCGGAGAGCATACAGTATAAGAGGTGCTTTTATGTGAATAAATGCATATCCTTTCTTTGGATAAATAAGAATGGATTCTACCAGTGAGGTAATGCCACTCATCCTTATTAGCATTCTTAAAGAAAACTGTTCTACCAGAGCAACAATTCCACCATCCAAAGAAATGTTAATAGTGTGCGTAGCTTCTAAAAATCTTGTAAACAGAAAAAGAAGAGTTTTTGGCATAGTCTGGCACTGAGTACATTGCATTAGTCTTACTGCTATCTGGGTGACTTACACATACAAAGTACGTGACATTTTTAATGCTTTCTATCTGAAAATACAGACCAGATCTTGTATGATCTTGGTTAATTCACTTAAACTCTGTAGAGTTGTGAGAGAGTATTTATTGTAGAATGTTTGTAATTCAGAGCATATTAGTTTATAAAGGATATAAATAAATCAATGTCAAACAAAATTTCTTTCTTAAATATTTTAAACCTGAATTGGCGTTAAGACATCAGCTTAAATCTCTGTTCCAAAATCATCTATACTGTTTTAAATATGCTCTTTGTAAAGGATACCATTTGCTCCTTGTTAAGGGAGGACCTGGAGTCGATGACCTCTTAGGTCGCTTTCAGATTTCATATACTATTAGCCTGAGTCTCATCTTTTTGTGTGTGACAGTTTTTGTTCTACTCTCTCCTTATCTCCATGAGAATTGCATGCTTGGCCTTTGTCACAGTGCCTGAAACTTAGCAAGTGCTCAATAAATGACTGAATTGAATTCATTTGTTCAAAGCAGCAAAAGCTTATGTAGCACTGTCTGTATTAATGCTTCTCTAGCCTATAACATGCATTGGCCCAAATACTGAAAAGCTCTAAGTTCAGAGCTTTCCAGAGCATATCCAGCACTCTCCAGCAGAGAGAGCCTCCATTATCGCTGTGGCCATCTGTCTCCAGTGGCTGCTGTGGGAAGGAACACCTTCTATAACAATCCAGGGAGCTGGCTGTTAACAGTAGCTTAAGTTGGTGAAGAAGCAATACAGAACATGTGGCTAGAACACAATGCACTAGAAACGCTGTAAAATATGCTCAGGGTTCTGGGAATAATACTGGTTTGGGAATAATGTGCCTTGTGGCCAAACAGCTCAATAGTTACCTTCAAGAGGTGAATTTCCCTGTATTATGAGCAAGTTGCCTTGACTCTCATCTTGAAATTAATAGTGTTAAAAGATAAATAAATGCACTGAAGGGAACACTTACTTATATCATGCAACTTTAGAGAAAATTTATCTGTAACTTTGTAAGTCAATGACGTAGTCTGTTTGGGTTAAAGGATACCTTTATCTTTGAGGACAATGGATAAGACTAAAGATTTATGTAACAATAAGGATAGTTCTATTGCACAACTTTTGAAATTCAGTACATAGTAAGAGTTAAGAAGAAATTTAAGCAAAATTTCTAGCAGAACTGTCTTTAAGCTTGATTTAATGTCTTGATGTCAGCTTTGTATTCAAAAATTCTGTTTAATGTTCATCAATATGGTGATTTAAAATGACATAACCTCCTTTGCCAAAATCCCAGAACAAAAAAAGAGGGGACACTAGAAAAATTTTCAGGTTTCTCCCTGTTGCTGTGGGCACTTAGTCAAAAGCTGATTGATTAAGAAGATTTTTTTTTTTTAATTTTTTTGATGTGGACCATTTTTAAATTTATTGATTGATTTATGGCTTGGGTCTTCGTTTCTGCGCGAGGGCTTTCTCTAGTTGTGGCAAGCGGGGGCCACTCTTCATCGCGGTGCGCGGGCCTCTCACTATCGCGGCCTCTCTTGTTGCGGAGCACAGGCTCCAGACGCGCAGGCTCAGTAATTGTGGCTCACGGGCCTAGTTGCTCCGCGGCATGTGAGATCTTCCCAGACCAGGGCTCGAACCCGTGTCCCCTGCATCGGCAGGCAGACTCTCAACCACTGCGCCACCAGGGAAGCCCCGATTAAGAAGATTTTAATTTAAGATTACTCAGGTACATTGACATATATACACTAATATGTATAAAATAGATAACTAATAAGAACCTGCTGTATTAAAAAAAATTAAAAAAATATTACTCAGATACAGCATTATTCACAATAGCCGAAAGATGGTAACAACCCAAATGTCCATCAACAGATGAGTGGATAATCCAAATGGTATACGATGGAATTATTACTCAGCCTTAAAAAACAATGAAATTCTTATATATGCCACAACATGGATAAAACTTTGAAAACATGATACTACATGAAATAAGTTAGACACAAAAGAACAAATATTGTGCAATTCCATTTATATGAGGTACCCAGGATAGGCAAATTCATGAGCCAGAAAGTAGAATAGTGGTTCCCAGTGACTGCGGAGAGTAAGCAGTAGTTTAATGAGTACCGAGTTTCCATTTGGGATGACGAAAATGTTCTAGAAATGGAAAGTGGTGATAGTCGCACAACATTGTCAATGTGCTAATGCCACTGATCTGACCTGTACACTTAAAAATGGTTCAAATGATGAATTTTGTTGTGTATATTTTCCACAATTTAAAAAAGTGGTTTTATCTACACATCAAGAAAACAACAATTGCCGTGATAATTTTAAAAGGAGGCGGAGAATAATATATTGTTGAGGTTTTCGTTATTATTATTGGTTTGTTTTCCTTGACTTGTATTCCTCGAGTAGTTACCATAATTCTCTTACTAAGCTTTTTATAATTCTCACCACACCTTGAGAAGTTAGTATTTTCAGTGCCCCGGTTTTACACGTGATAAAACTGAGATTTGCAGAGTTCACCTAAGTTTCCTGAGGTCACCCAGGCATGAAACGGTGGAGCCGGGGTCCACACCAAGCTCCCCTGAGTCCGTGGCCCAGACCCTCTCTAACGGCCGCCGCGGTTTCTGTAAGGAAGCCGTCTTCACTGCATTCCTCATTCCCTTCCTGCCTCTCCGGCCACTTGCTCTTGTCTTCCTCATTGACCTCTTCCTGCTCTACCTACCCCATAAACCATAAATGAAATGGTGAGTTCTCCAGAGGCCTGCCTGCCGTTTGCTTTTCTTCCCACGCTTCACTTGCTCCATCACCTGCTGACGTGTGTATTCAGTCGTCACTCTGGGACTCGGGCCTTCTAGGTGTCCTTCTGTAACCCGAGCCCTCTGCTTCATTCCAGATGCGACGTTCTCTCTCTCCACTGGTCACTAGAGTAGAGTCAACTAATGGCTCAGGCCAGGTGGGTGGCCCTTCATCCCACACTGCGCCCTGCCCGCCTCCAGCCTCTTCAGGGAGTGTTAGTTGAGAGAGTCTGAATAATTAGTTTTCCACTTGAGCTTCCAAACAAGGTCTGAATGTCCCATGTGCCTGCATCCCCGCAGTCGGCTGGACTTCTCCTGAGAATATCATTCTGGCGCCTCAAGGTTGGCCTACTCAAAGTCGAGTTAATAGCTTCAAAGCCTTTCAGTCACCCACGTTCAGTCAGCGTCAACCCCCAGGCCCAGATCCTTCCCTGCCCTTTGCATCGCCCCCTTCCTCTCTGAACAACATTGCCCTCGTTGAGGTTGTAAAATATCTTTGGAGTAACCTCCTCTCTCATTTCCAATATTTCCTGTTTCCAAGACTCCCTTAAAAAACTGATTATATATCACCTCTCTGGGCAGAAAACTTTCATGGCTTCCCAGTACTTACAGACTAAAATAAAAACTTACATGATATTCAAGACTCAGATTCCAAGTTCCCATCCAGGCCTTACCCCTGTTGCATCTTTATACCCCCCTGTATCTGCTCACACCAGAACACCAACAATTCCCACCCAGACTGGATTCACCTGCTCTTCACCTTTCTTAGCTCACAAGGCTCCCTCTGTCTAGATTGTATTTCCCTCTGTCCACCCTTGCTGTGAAATGCTACCCCTCTTCAAGGCTCAGTTCAAACACCTTTTGTGAAGCCTTCCCTGGTTCAGGACCACTCATCCTGCCCCCTCATCAATTGTAATTCTCCCAATGTTTCTGCAGTACACTGTGCATTCCTGTCTTACGATGTTTGACATATTCTGCCTTATACTATTTTCAATTGTGTGATGAAAGCTCCTTTAAGGGAAAACCATATTTCACAGCATTTTGCCTCCTCTATGGCACTTAGTCTACTGACTTTCACATAGTAGACTCAACAAATGAAATAAATTGGCTGTATTTAAAAGGATTTTACATGATGATCTCTAAGACCACTCTCTAGCATTAAAAGGTCTTGGTTATATGAAATAAACCTAAGCCAACTCTTTCTGAATCGGTAAAAATTAGATACAGCTGCAAAAACAGAGGTTCCCCACCCCCACCCTCACCTCCCCACTCCCGAAATAGTGGCTTAAAAAATAGCAAAGTTTATTTTTCTTTCTTATACAGGAAGTACAGGAGTATGCAGTCCAGGGCTAGTATGGCAGCTCCACAAAGCCATCAAAAACTCAGGCTTCTTCCAACTCTCTACTCTGCCATTCCTAACTTGTGACCCTCATGGTCTATAATGGCTTCTAGAGCTCCAGCCATCACATGAGAGTTCCAGGCAGAACTTCCAGGAACAGAAGAAAGCATGCCCTCTTTGAAGGAAATCTCCAAGAAGATCTACCCAAACTCACTTACATCTTACTTACTTGCATCACTTAGTTTCTTGGCCACTTTTTATCTGCAAGAAAGATTGGGGATTATAGTCTTTTAGCTGGATAGCAGTGGGCCCAGTTAAAAATGGGGGAAATGGATACTTGACAGGCAACTAGTAGTCTCAGCTGCATTCTTTTTTTTCCAGCTTTATTGAGATACAATTGACAGATAACGTTGTGTAAGTTGAAGGTGTACAACGTGTTGATTTGATCCATTTATATATTGCACAATGGTTACCACCATAGTATTAGCTAACACTGCTGTCACCTCAGGTAATTACCATTTCTCTTTTATGGTGAGGACGTTTAAGATCTACTCTCTTAGCAACTTTCAAGTATATAATACAGCATTATTACCTATAATCACCAAGCTATTCGTTAGATCCACAGAACTTGTTAATCTTATAACTGGAAGTTTGTACCCTTTGACCAAATAACTCCCCATTTCCTCACTGCCCACCATTCTACTCTGTTTCTCCAAGTTGAGCTTTTTTAGATTCCACATATAAGTGAGATCATACAATATTTGTCTTTCTCTGTCTGACTTCTTTCACTTAGCATAATGCCCTCTGGGTTTGTCTGAGTTGTTGCAAACAGCCAGATTTCCTTCTTTCTCATGGCTGAACAATATTCTATATTACCACATCTTTATCCATTTGTCCATTGATGGACACTCTGGTTGTTTCCATAAGAGCAATATTCTTTTTTTTTTCCCCAAAGATTTTTTTTTGATGTGGACCATTTTTTAAAGTCTTTGTTGAATTTTGTTACAATATCGCTTCTGTTTTATGTTTTGGTTTTTTGGCCGCGAGGCATGTGGGACCTTAGCTCCCCAACCAGGGGTCGAACCTGCACCCCCTGCATTGGAAGGCAAAGTCTTGCCCACTGGACCGCTAGGGAAGTCCCGTATAAGAGCAATATTCTTAATGGTCATTTTGAAGTTGGAGGATTTCATTTTATTAGTCCCTCTTCCGGCTGTGTAGGGAAAAGGATTAGAGACAACTTGGAGCAAAGAATTGGTGACAAGATGCAACATATTTATCGTTCTCTTAATATCTGAGAAAAGAAACCAGGAAATAACTATGGAAGAGCATCTAGTGAACTCACTGATCTAGTTTCTATTCAGTTAAAAGAAATAAGCACTGTGAAGAAGAGGGACAGGAAGACAAGTGTCCGTCAGGCCCCCGGCTGCCACCACAAAGGAAGACAGAAGAGAGGGTGGCTCTACAGGAAAATTAGCTCCCTGCTAGGATTCCTATCGGAGGTTTTTGGGGTTTTTTTAAGATTTATTTTTTATTTATTTTAGGCTGCGTTGGGTCTTAGTTGCGGCACGTGGGCTCTCTAGTTGAGGTGCGTGAGCTCAGTAGCTGTGGCCCGTGGGCTTAGTTGCTCCGCGGCATGTGGGATCTCAGTTCCCTGACCAGGGATCGAACCCGCATCCTCTGCATTGTAAGGTGGATCCTTTACCACTGGACCACCAGGGAAGTCCCCCTATCTGAGTTTTTAATGTAATATCCCAATGAAAGGGGAAACATTTTAGGGTCATTTCTTCTCAGCATAGGAATGAAGGTGCTTCCTGAGGTTGAATTTTACTCTGGAGCCTCACCTTCAGGTGTGCTGTCATTAATTTGTTGGGATCTTTTATGTATCCCTTAGCATAACATCTACCCAAATAGTGCTTCATTCCACACCTTTTAAAAGGCACTGATTTCCAAAAGTGTGAAGAGAGTGGAGGGCAAAAGCTCTGAAGCAGAGAGTTAAGTAGGAAGCTTTGGGTTGGCACAGTTAATAAAAAATTAAGGACTGCTATGAAACACTTCAGGCAAAGCTAAGCAAACTAGGGGATTGGGTAGTGTGAAAGCAGATGAAATTCATTTTGGTTAAGTGTCAAATAATGCACTTTGGGGAAAATAATCTCAACTTCTCATAATCTCTGATAGGCTCTGAACTCATAGTAAAATAATTTAAGAGTCATGGCTGATAACTTGGGGAAAATATCTGTCTGGTATCCAGCAGCAATTTGAAAAGCCAATAGGATGCTTGGGGGGGTTAAAAGAAAAAACAATATAGAAAACTTAAAATAACATAGAAAACATTAGTGCTATTCTGTGTCCACTTTTGGTTATCATAGGAGATACTAAATCCCAGAAAAGGGACTTGAAAATAGTTTAGAAAAGTAGTGTGACTTGGGATTTATATAAGCTTACTGACTTGGAAAATGGCCTTTTGGAAGAAAGAAGAGAAGGTGTAATACAGAGAAGAGGAAAAACAATTTAGAAAGGGATGCTTCCTCCTTGGTTCTGGTGTCTTATGATATGAAAAGGCTACACTCAGTGAATTCAACAAAAAAGAATATTAAACAAAGATATCAGATGATCTTTAACCAGTGTTCCTTTAAATTGTAGATCTCCCTGTTCCAGGAGGGGACTTGTATTTGATTAAGGGACACAGAATTACATTAACATTTGTGTCTGTTCGGCTGAGAATGAGTAAGTGAAGTGTAAGGAAACTCCCTGTGGGATACTGGCCTGAGTGGGGATACAGAATGGGGAGGAGGGCTCAGCTGAGTGCTGCCTGCAGCTCGAGAGAGAAAACTCAGCAAGCCCAATTAAGTCATGTCCATGTTTCTCTTAGACATAGAATATTTATTTTTGCTCCGACCGTGCTCTCGTGATTCAGCACTTCCTACAGCAACAGTTGGCAGGGGTGCTTCTGGAAGGCAGAGGATGTTCAGACTCTGCCGGGGGATGGCCCCGGACAGATGAGAAGCAGGATTGGGAAGCAAGGCTGGGAACACGTATCATTTCCGTGAAATCAATATACGGTGCTCTCTTTCTCCAGTGGAAACTGTGCTAGCATTAACCTGGACCCCACTTCAGCCTCACCTCCTGAAACACATAATCCTCGATTATCCATTTTCCAAATATAAGTAACTGCTGAGCCGTGCTTCCTGCTGGGAACACAACCTGCCCAGGGACCGCAAGACTGTCGTATTGACAGATGTGTTTGTTGCCAGCTGACACCTTGGAGAACCGATTGATTGGTTCAAACAAAAATCTAGAGATTTATTTGAAGGGCCAGCGAGGTCCTTCACAGCATTTTCTCGGTTCAAGATGTCAGTTCTGCCTTAAGAACAGGAAGCCAAGGAGCGGCCACTCTTTTACAGGTATTTTGCCAACGGAAAACAACCCAATTTCCACGTAATCTCTGTGAAATTAGCATCTGGGCTGAGATTTACGGGGCTTCTTAAAATAGATCAGCTAAAATGATGCTTGAAATCCCCCAAATACTGTGAAATGCCCCTTTTCCCCTTCTATCGTTTCTCACATCCTTGAGGTACATTAGTACTCATCGCCCCTGTGTTAGTGTGCTTGGGATGCAGTAACAGTGGACCACAGACTGAGTGGTTTCAAACAAAAGAATTTATTTCCTCATGGTTCTGGAGGCTGGAAGTCCAAGGTGTTGGCAGGGTTCATTTCTTCTGAGAGACATTCTCCTTGACTTGTAGATGGCTGTCTTCTTCCACTGTCTTCACAAGATCTTCCCTCTGTGTGTGTCTGTGTCCTAACTCCTTTTCTTACAAGGATACAAGTCATACCCTAATGGTCTCATGTAACCTTAATTACCTCTTTAAAGACCCTGTGTCAAACACAGTCACATTCTGAGGTCCTAGGGGTTAGGACCTCAACATATGAATTGGGTGGGGGACACCATGCATTTTACCCATTGCACAACCACCAACTTAAAATTCAAGATTTAGTGACTTTCCCTGGTCCACGTGGCAAGTAACTATGGGAATTGAAATTCACAGCCCTCCTTCTCACAGGTGTGAGAAGCTTGCAAAGCACAAGTTGGCACCTGCTCATTTGTCAGTCAAGGGGCTTTCTTAAAACCCAGAGTAGTTCCAGGACCAAAAACCCTCAGTAGCATTTTAAATTCAGGAAATCCATTTGTTTTATCACAGAAAAAAAAAAAATTTAGGGAGGTGGTATGTCAACAAGGGGACAGATCTCTCTACACATCACCTCAGGCACCGGGTAGCCATATTGTTCTTGCTGGGTGATGTCTTTCCAAACAATGCTGTACAGTGTGACGCCAGCCGAGCAACAGCCCAGCAACCACATGCAACCTGTTCTTGTCAGTGGGGATCACCGCATTCCGTACAAAAATAAAAAGCCACATTTACTGCCCAGGGCACTCATCAGGAACACTCTGATCCCAGAGCAAGCATCGGTAACCATTTTCTTCCTACTCACAGCCTTTCCAAGGGAATTCGGAATACGGCTCTGCTGTCAGTTTTATTTTCTGCCCAGAGCCCTACTAAAATGAACTCTGCTGTTTAATGTTTTAAACATGTAAATAGCAAAACTTCATCCATGCTCTTGATATCAGGATCTGGCAATGCCTGGGAGGACCCAGAAGCTGAGGGGCAGGATGGAGTTCAGACAATGGGTTCCGTGACCCCCCCGCCGTCCCCCCAGAAAGCATGTGGCAGTGTGGCTGTCGTTTAGGAAGCCAGGTGTCAGCCCTGGGCTCGTAAGCTTTTGTGTCCAAGCTAGCCTTCTAAGCCTGTCCAGGATCTCTCTCTGGTGGCAACAAAGAAAGGAAGCAGGGGAGCCCCTTAATCCCCAGTTTTGGAAGCCCCTGCTGATCGGAGGTGAAAGAAGGGGGCCGCTGCCTTGGCCAGGGCATACCCGGGTGAAGGCGTAAGGCCCTAGAAAAATGGCCAGAATACCACACCAGGGGACTAAATAGGAACAGGTAGGATTTTACAAAGCAATGCAAACGTGATTCCTTTTTAAGGAAGGGAAAGAGATCCTTGAGAAAGGAGATACACACACACACACGCACAGGAAAACATCAGTGTTCATGCAGTAGCAGCTTAGGGCCATAGGGAAGTATCCTTAGCAAGTGGAAGTAAATTGCACCAGGAAGAGTAGGGGGAAGGGGTGGCAAGGGGGTCCCCAAGCCTCCTAGGTAACCCCGGAGCCACCTAACCAGACCCTGTGCTCGCGCACACTGAGTCGGTTCATCCTGTCACTCGCCAGGATCCTTTGGAATGCCGTTGGAGATGCAGGACGGTTTTAGAAACAGGAAATTGCAAGTGTGCTGCTTAAAATACTTCAGGCTGTGTGTGTGAGAAAGGGGAGGGGGGGTGGGTCTGTGTGTCGATAAGAGGAGGCCTTGTGTGGATGTACCCAGGCGGGCTGGTGGGCAGCCGGGCGGGCATCGCGTTGGCCTAGCCTAGCTGGTTCCTGTCTGCAACAGAGGCTCCTTTTTCTGCATGGCCACTGCCCTAGGATGGCAGAACCAAGGGTCCTGTCTTTTCTTCTCCGGCTTCTCTTGCATCAGGGAAAGCGGTTGTGTGCAGATGCTCAGGAATGTAAACATATGCATTTTAATATCCACGGCTCCCCCCACAGTCAGCGAGCTGTCTCCTCCACCCAGGTGGAAAAAGGATGGCGGGCCTCTCTGACATGCTGCTTAGTCTGAAAACAGACCGCTAAATGCATAATGAAGAGGCTCGGAGGAGTCAATCTGCATGTTAAAATGGTGTTTAGCAGCCCAGGCTGTCACACAACATAATTTGAAGATGAATGCATATGCATCGCTGACGGGCAGGGTCCCCGGCTAGGAGGATTACCTGTCTGCTCGCTGCAGCGGGGCTTCCGAGGGGCCACGGGTTCACACCGCCACCCCCCAGTCTGTGACGAGGCCAGTGAGCCCTCTCCTGGCCCTGCCCAAATCTGCACGATCAGACGGATGCCAAGAGACAGTGTGATCTAGCCAGGAGCAGTTAAGGAAGTGACCATTGATCCCAACGCAAAGACACAGGGCTTTCAGCACGCTGGGGTCCAGGGGCTGCAGGCGATAACAAAGGAAAGTGTTCCACTTGACACTTAGACGCAGAAAAGCCAGCCCTGAGCAGCCCGGCACTGGCGGGTGCCGCCCACCACGCAGCTTGGGCTACGGCCACTGCCTCCGCTGCCGCCGCCACCGCAGTTCCCAGCCAGTCGCGGCCTTTGCAGGAATGATGTGTAGACGCCACTTTTGTCTCTGAACGTTTGACAGCCATTAGGACCTGACTCCAGGGGCAGGACATCACACCAACACAGGAACACTGGAGAAATGAGGTTAGAGCAGAGAAATTAGCCATCTGCCGGATGCAGACCGCCCTGGACGTGGCATTTACATAGGAACAACAGACTACACGTGTCCATTGTCCTGTGCCACAGCTGGTCGGAGCACACACGGGCTTATAAGGCCCACATTGTCTTTAAGGCCCCTGGACTCAGGGAGGCTGCATGTGCCTTCCCCCATCCCCCCCCCCCCCCAATTCTAAATGCCTGATGGAGCTGCAGCTAAATGCCAAGCCCTGGGGAAGGATTCGTATTAGCTGGAGGTTTTATGCATTGCTCCCTTCTTGAGGTTCCCAGACACTGGAAATAGGCAGCCTACAGCCAAATTTGGAGCCTAGGAAAGAGCAGCAAATAAAACCGTAAGGCCCTTGGGATGTCGCAAATCCCCATCTGAAAGATGGAGGGGAAGACTGCTTTTAGGTAAGAAATGATTCAGAATTGAGCCCCGGACATGTTCCAGCCACGAACAGCTGAGGGGTTGACAGCAGAGACCTCTGTTTAAAGTGAAGCCTCTCCCCCGGTTCCAGGCACACACACCACTGGGCCCTGGCCACCTCCTCCACGATGAAAGAGGGCAGCCCACAGGTGCTCCCGGGCTGGGCTGGGCCATTCAGTACAGACCGACTGAAAGAGGTGTGAGGAAGGCTCACCTCCAATTAGCGTGTGTACTGCCCTTCCTGAGAGCCTGTTAAGATGGGGAGAGCCGTCCAAGTCTTTTCTACAGAGGTATGAGAGCCAACACGTGTTTCTGTGTCCACGTGAACTCTAAATTTCACTATGCCAGGTTGGCCTACGAGTCACTTAAATTCTTCCAAAAAATGTTTTGGCTGATTTTTTTTTTTTTTTTTTAATTTATTTATTTTGGGCTGTGTTGGGTCTTCGTTTCTGTGCGAGGGCTTTCTCTAGTTGCAGCAAGCGGGCGCCACTCTTCATCGCGGTGCGCGGGCCTCTCACTATCGCGGCCTCTCTTGTTGCAGAGCACAGGCTCCAGACGCGCAGGCTCAGTAGTTGTGGCTCACGGGCTTAGTTGCTCCGCGGCATGTGGGATCTTCCCGGACCAGGGCTCAAACCCTTGTCCCCTGCACTGGCAGGCGGATTCTTAACCACTGCACCACCAGGGAAGTCCTTGGGTGTTTCTAGGTTTTCTTCTGCAACTTTATTTTTTTTGATGATGATGTACAACACATTTTGAGGGCAGTAAGTAAATTAAGAACTTAGAATTCATAATATGCAATGCAAGCAGCATTCAGAGACTAAGGCATTATGGATAAGAAGTTAGTGGAACCAGTTGTAGTGATTGCTGAGCATCGAAATTATGATTTCAATGACTGCCCTAGAAGCAAAGGTTAATCCTCAGAGCCTCTGTAGTTCTTCGTCATCAGAAAAGGGAGACACATGCAGAGCCCCATAGAGGATGAAATGCATCTCTGTCAGGGATCACAGGTGATGAACAATGAAAAGGTAGCAAACACAGGGTAAAACGTTCCACGTGCCTTCGCAGTTTGGTAGAATAAAAGCACAGGGTAGGCTTCCACTGAGAAATCTGAGGTTCGTTCAGAGTCCTTGGTTTGAGGTTCCTTGAGCTACGTCACAGATTTGTGGTATCCGCATTTTAAATAGACGCATGGCACCCAGAAAATTCTCAAATTCTAAGAGACCCAATTCTCTTCACCACCACGAAGGTGTGAAGATTTCAGTAGCTGTGAACAGAGGAAGGAAGGGCCTCCTGGCACCAAGTGAGTTTTCTGGATCAGGGCCATGTGATACAACTTTCTGGGATATAAAAGATGTCCTTTATCTGCATGGTCCCATGCAGTCGCCACTAGCCACATGTGGTTATGAACACTCGACAAGTGGCTAGTACCACTGAGAAACTGAATTTTTTATTTAATTTTGCTTAAATGCAGTTAGTGGCACTGCATTGGATAGCCTGGCTCTCGATTTTCCTGTGATTCTTAAGAAGCTTGGAAGTCGGAAACAGCAGCACCTCGGCTGGCCTGGAGGCACAAGGACAGCAGAGTCCACGAGCCGACAGAGAACAGCACTTTACATGGGCGACATATGGCTTGTGCCCTCCAAAATAAACTAAGACGGATCTGTGACAGAGGAAGGGAGAAGTCTTTCCCTGTCGGCCTCCCCTCCTCCACTCATTCGAATTGCAGAGAGTGGAGAAGGGGCCAATGTAGTCAAGCCTGGTTATTGTCAAGCTCAATCTACCAGGACTTTTATTTTCCAATAAGCAATCCGGCCAGCTGTGGCTAAAAATGAAATCACCAAAGCAAACAGTCCCTCGTCCCTCCTCCAGTTATTGATTTATAAAGAATCCAGCCCATGTTCCAGTCTGTCATCATATCCTATGCTTATATGTATCACTAGCAAATCCCAGGGTACAGATATAGCCCAAGAAATCCTTCTTGAAACAGACAGCAGATAGTAACTTGTGTTTCTAAATTTAAGGAGATTTCACTGGCCTTTCTTAAACATTTTAGAAACAATGTTAAATATAAACAATCAGGGCTATAAGCCTTAAAAAACACAATTAAAATTGTGACCACTTAGAGGGGTTTTTTTTTTGGGGGGGGGTGTCATAAAGTATTCTTTAAATTAAATTTCTAAATCTACTTCAATTATCTTCAATTATTATCAGCCACCTGATTATAACACTTTGAGATTTTGAACTGAAGGGCAGCAAAGCCTGCTAGAAACCTGCGGGAGTCTGCACTCTGTGAGGTCTATGAGTCAATCAATCATTAACATTTACACAGCTCCCCCTCCCCCGCCCACCCCCGTCAAAGGCTGCCCTCGGCTCTTCAGGGACATTAAGGGCAAAAATAAAATTGAAACTATTGACCCTGATCTTAAAGCCCTGGCTAACTGGCTGGGGCAATGGAAAGTCATTGCATGCAAGGCCTACAGAAATCTTGCAGCCATGTCTTCCAATGGTCCTTCCCATCCCTCCTTAGTCCAATTCTGAATCAGAGATGCGGAGGGATAAATTGGGAGATTGGGGTTGACATATATACACTACTATATATAAAATAGATAACTAATAAGGACCTACGGTATCACGCAGGGAGCTCTGCTCAATACTCTGTAATGACCTATATGGGAAAAAAAATCTAAAAAGGAGTGGATATATATACATATATATATATATATACATATATATATAGCTGATTCACTTTGCTGTACAGCAGAAACTAACACAACATTGTAAATCGACTCTACTCCAATAAAAATTTTTTTTAAAAAGTAGACGATACGTAGATTTACGATGACTCACAGCATTTCCTATGGTAACTTAAAATCACTAGGGCCTTATAAATGTTATGGAAGCAGAGCTGTGGACTCACTTTCAGGAAGAGTAAGGGAGCAGCTGAGCCTCTCATGACTCTTTATGAAGTAAAAAAGAAACAGACATCTCAATTCCTCCTAACGGGTGATCCAGCTCAGTGGTTTTTGAGTGGGGTAGTGGATCTTACATCCCCATTCTTCTCTCCTTCCACCGTGACTGTCCTCCAAGACCCAAGGTCAGCCCTCAGTGCTTTTTCCTTTGCTCAGGGAAACTCTCCTAAAATTCCCTGACCCTAGTAAGGATTATGCCCCACTGGTTTCACTCTTCTCTAGGACCTCAATGGAGTAGGCTAGGCCCCTCCCCACTTCAAAGATACACAGCCCTGTGAATCTCTGCCCAAAAGATCATCTAGTCCATTCACAGCAGTTTCTTTTTCTCATCTCCAGCTCTCTTGGGATATAACAACCTCCTTTTACAGTCAACCTATCCTTTATTCAACCAATATTTATTGCATTACCTGCAACATGTCAGGTACCTGTTTGAGGCTTGAGGACACCATTGGGAAAAAGATAAAGTCCCCACTCTCAGACTGTGCATGGCTAGTGGCTGGAGGAGGCCTGCAGAGGTGACACTTGAGCTGAGGCCTGATTGACAAAAAGGAGCCAGCTGAATGAAGAGGTCAGACAAGAGTGTTCCAGGCCGAGGAAGCAGCGGGTGCAAAGATGGAACGAGGCTGGCTTGTTCAGGAACATCGAGGAAGTCAGTGTGGCTAAAGTGAGCAGCAGGGAGACAGGGATGGAGGAGGTGATGAGGCCCCGGCAGTAGACAGGAGCCAGGTGATGCAGAGCCTTGAAGGCCATGGTAAAGAGCATGGGTTATATTCTAAGCGTGATGGGAAGTCTTTGGATGGTGCTGAGCAGGGGAGCAACATGGTCTGATTTATGCTCTAAAAAGCAGCCCTATGGAGAATGGATTGAAGGAGGATACAAGGATCCTCCTGGCTTGAGTCCAAGCAAGTGACGCTGATGGCTTGGATGGGGAAGGTAGTGGCGCAGATTGAAAAGTGGTCCAATTCAGACTTTGTTCTGGAGGTTGAGCTGACAAGATCTGCTGAAGGACTGGATTGGGGTGGGTAGGGAAAGAAGGACATGTGAATGATTCCTAGGACTTTTCCTTGGCCAACAGGGTCGGTGTTGGTATTGTCTACTGAAATAGAGGAGACTTCATGAGTGTCAGGAGTCGGGGTGAAAAAAGAACAGAAATTCTGTTCTGGACATGTTAAGTCCAAGATCCATATTAGCCTGCATATAGTACTTACTATCCTGCCTTTCCCTGAATTCTTCCTTCTAGGCAACTGAATGTGCTCCAACTTTCTTATTTTTTTTTTTCTTTTTCATTTCTAATTTTATTGACTTGAGTCCTCTCCCTCTTTTTTTTGATGAGTCTGGCTAAAGGTTTATCAATTTCGTTTATCTTCTCAAAAGAACCAGCTTTTAGTTTTATTGATCTTTGCTACTGTTTTCTTTGTTTCTATTTCATTTATTTCTGCTCTGATCTGTATGATTTCTTTACTTCTACTAACTTTGTGTTTTTGTTTGTTCTTCTTTCTCTAGTTCCTTTAGGTGTAAGGTTAGATTGTTTATTTGAGATTTTTCTTGTTTCTTGAGGTAGGATTGTATTGCTATAAACTTCCCTCTTAGAACTGCTTTTGCTGCATCCCATAGGTTTTGGATCATCGTGTTTTCATTGTCATTTGTCTCTAGGTATTTTTTGATTTCCTCTTTGATTTCTTCAGTGATCTCTTGGTTATGTAGTAACGTATTGTTTAGCCTGTATGTGTTTGTGTTTTTTACATTTTTTCCCCTGTAATTTATTTCTATTCTCATAGCGTTGTGGTTGGAAAAGATGCTTGATATGATTTCAATTTTCTTCTTTTTTATTTATTTATTTATTTATTTATTTATTTTTGGCTGCATTGGGTCTTCATTGCTGTGCGAGGGCTTTTCTCTAGTTGCGGCGAGTGGGGGCTACTCTTCATTGCAGTGCATGGGCTTCTCATTGCGGTGGCCTCTCTTGTTGCAGAGCACAGGCCCCAGGCGCATGGGCTTCAGTAGTTATGGCACGCAGGCTCAGCAGTTGTGGCTCACGTGCTCCAGAGCACAGGCTCAGTAGTTGTGGCACATGGGCCTAGTTGCTCCGTGGCATGTGGGATCCTCCCGGACCAGGGCTCGAACCCATGTCCCCTGCATTGGCAGGCGGATTCTCAACCACTGCACCACCAGGGAAGCCCGATTTCAATTTTCTTAAATTTACCGAGGCTTGATTTGTGACCCAAGATGTGATCTATCCTGGAGAATGTTCCGTGTGCACTTGAGAAGAAAGTGTAATCTGCTGTTTTTGGATGGAATGTCCTATAAAGATCAATTAAATCTATCTGGTCTATTGTGTCATTTAAAGCTTGTGTTTCCTTATTAATTTTCTGTCTGGATGATCTGTCCATTGGTGTAAGTGAGGTGTTAAAGTCCCCCACTACTATTGTGTCACTGTTGATTTCCTCTTTTATAGCTGTTAGCAGTTGCCTTATGTATCGAGGTGCTCCTATGTTGGGTGCATATATATTTATAATTGTTACATCTTCTTCTTGGATTGATCCCTTGATCATTATGTTGTGTCCTTCTTTGTCTCTTGTAACATTCTTTATTTTAAAGTCTATTTTATCTGATATGAGTATTGCTACTCCAGCTTTCTTTTGATTTCCATTTGCATGGAATATCTTTTTCCATCCCCTCACTTTCAGTCTGTATGTGTCCCTAGGTCTGAAGTGGGTCTCTGGTAGACAGCATATATATGGGTCTTGTTTTTGTGTCCATTCAGCAAGCCTGTGTCTTTTGGTTGGAGCATTTAATCCATTCATGTTTAAGGTAATTATCGATGTGTATGATCCTATTACCATAGGATACAATGGTATCAATGGTATCAATGGTAACAATTTTCTTAATTGTTTTGGGTTTATTTTTGTAGGTCCTTTTCTTCGCTTGTGTTTCCCACTTAGAGAAGTTCCTTTAGCATTTGTTGTAGAGCTGGTTTGGTGGTGCTGAATTCTCTTAGCTTTTGCTTGCCTGTAAAACTTTTGATTTCTCTGTCGAATCTGAATGAGATCCTTGCCAGGTAGAGTAATCTTGGTTGTAGGTTCTTCCCTTTCATCACTCTAAATATATCATGCCCCTCCCTTCTGGCTTGTAGAGTTTCTGCTGAGAAGTCAGCTGTTAACCTTATGGGAGTTCCCTTGTATGTTATTTGTCGTTTTTCCCTTGTTACTTTTAATAATTTTTCTTTGTCTTTAATTTTTGTCAATTTGATTACTGTGTGTCTCGGCGTGTTTCTCCTTGGGTTTATCCTGCCTGGGACTCTCTGTGCTTCCTGGACTTGGGTGGCTATTTCCTTTCCCATGTTAGGGAAGTTTTCAACTATAATCTCTTCAAATATTTTCTCGGGTCTTTTTCTCTCTCTTCTCCTTCTGGGACCCCTATAATGCGAATGTTGGTGCATTTAATGTTGTGCCAGAGGTCTCTTAGTCTGTCTTCATTTCTTTTCATTCTTTTCTCTTTATTCTGATCCATGGCAGTGAATTCCACCATTCTGTCTTCCAGGTCACTTATCTGTTCTTCTGCCTCAGTTATTCTGCTATTGATTCCTTCTAGTGTCTTTTTCATTTCACTTATTGTATTGTTCATCTCTGTTTGCTTGTTCTTTAATTCTTCTAGGTATTTGTTCTTTAATTCTTCTAGGTCTTTGTTAAACATTTCTTGCATCTTCTCAATCTTTGCCTCCATTCTTTTTCCGAGGTCCTGGATCATCTTCACTAGCATTATTCTGAATTCTTTTTCTGGAAGGTTGCCTATCTCCACTTCATTTAGTTGTTTTTCTGGAGTTTTATCTTGTTCCTTCATCTGGTGCACAGTCCTCTGCCTTTTCATCTTGTCTATCTTTCTGTGAATGTGGTTTTTGTTCCACAGGCTGCAGGATTGTAGTTCTTCTTGCTTTTGCTGTCTGGCCTCTGGTGGATGAGGCTATCCCAACTTTCTGTTTAAGCCCCTTGTTACCTCTCATCAGTCTCCCTGCACGTGGAGAAGCTGGTCAGTCCCCCTCCAAAACCCTTCCTGTATTTGAGTACTGTTTCTGTCACCCCTTAACCTTTTTTGCTCGAGGATAAACAACCCAATTCCTTTCATCTCACTTTGAGAGCCCTTTTTCTATCCTTTGAATCATGGCTGTTGCTGGTCTCTGGGTCCTCACCAGTTTTCTCCATGTCATTTTGTAAATGCCAGAACCAAAGTAGGACACAGAATATCAGTCTAATGCCGGTCAAACAGAAGGATTGTTTCCTGCTCTTTGTTAGTCACTTTTTTAGCCACCCCACCCCTTTTTTCCACAAACCCCTTGACTTGGATCCTTGGTCCACCTGTGATCTCTTCCCCTTTGCTTCTGTCTATACCTATGCTTTGCCATCCAGTGTTTGTGCCTTTTGTTTGGGGATTTAAGGACTCCAATTTGCAGATATCTGCTTTGGGTGTATTTCCATCCTGCTTTTGTAAGAGTCACCCAAACACAGTTCAGGGAAAGACTCTACTTGAAAACCTCTGCCAGAATGGCTGGTAGCCTGGCTTCACCCTGCACTTTTTCCAATAGTGGCCAGTAGCTTCTTTATTTTTCTTTTATCTCTCAATGTGCATCTTCAAAGTGCTTTCTAATCTGTTATCTGCTGAGTCACTTCCTTGACCCTCTCAAGAAAGGTTCAAAAGAAAAACAAAAGCAGAAGTGGGGGTGGGGTTTCTAGGGTCCTGTAGGCAAGACAGCAGCCACTCTGGATGCGATCTGACCTCAAATAGATCTCTTTAGACATGTCAGCATGTTTTAGTTCTTGCTAGACAAATCGCAACACTTCTGCCGTAAAATACAACAAAAATGAATATTCCAAAATAAAATTAGAGCAAAATACCATAAATTAACTGCAAATGATATCAAAGAACTGTTGATTTACGAAATAATCATTCTTTCAACCTAGATGAATTGGAAAATTGTTTATGCAGATCCGTTTATCATTTTGCCTTGGGTTAATACATTCACATTTGGCATGCTATTTGGTGGAAAATATTTATGTAAGTAAGATTTTCATCTCCCATAAATAAGTTAAATGGCAGAGGAAGAAACAGAGCTTCTCATATTCTCTTTGCCTCTGCCCTTATTTCCCTGAGATGGGGAAAGGTGCCGAGTCTTCTAATAGCTGCAAGCTGTACCTTCAAGGTTAAAGGAAACTGAAATATTTCCTAAGCAGTTGGAACTATAAGATGCTCTCAACTAAGCTGAAGGTAACGGGCTTTTGAGGGAACCCTACTTACAGTGGAAAAACAGGATGCCAAAGGATGTCCACCGTGCCTTTCACAGAGTCAACACATGATAACAACTATTTGATTTGATATCGGGGGAGGATGTAAACAGTCACAATGAAACCAGGACGTGTTGGAAAATAACATGCAAACTGGAGATCAAGCAGAAATTGAACAGAATCATTCTCTTCCCGGAACTACTTCGGTCAGCTGCTAACTGTCCCTTCTTTGGTTTTCCAGCCTCACAGCCCATGGTTTCACCTGGGAGATTGTAAACTCCAGTTTCATTCCTCATCCTTAATTTAGCTAGACAGAGCTTTGAAATGGCAACTAAATTCCCTTTTGGTGAAATCAGATCTTCCCTACTAGCATCAAGCAGAGAGGAATCCAGACCCCTGGGGCCGGCTAATGCACCCCAGCAGCTCCTCGTCACTCTCCTGGAGCCCAGAGAGGGTGTAGGACATTAAAAGGGTTACTCACATCCTTTGGCCCCCCGCAGTTTATCCTGTAGGGCGTTACTCTCTACACAGGCTTTTCTCTTCTGGCTGCCTGCCTAGCCGAAGGTTGCTTAGGGCAGTAAAATGTTTATTACCTGTTTATTGTGTGAGTAACTGCAGTCTAGGAGGAGTAAATATTTACCGGTTTACTAGGGCAATGAAAATAGGATTAAGAGTTCTCAGGGCTGAGGAAGGAGCAGTATAAAACCCAGAGAATCATCTACCATGAAGCCCAGAGAAGCCCAAGTCCCCCTGCATTATCCTTTCATTCTAGTCATGGTGGCTTTTCCTCTTACTCTCAGACCCATGTAATTCGCCATTATGGATCTGGAGATTGCTGGTATTCTAAAAGTAAGTCTTTCCCCAAAGAGAGTTTGGCTCCTATCCCAGGTGGAGCTATCAAATTGCACCAAAAGACAGGTCATCGACCTGGCTAACATTTACATGCACATTATTTCTCTTTCCTCCAAAGTAAGTTACAAACAGCTTAATTTCCCCCAAATTTGCAGTGTGAAGATTCAATAAAATATCATGTAACAGTTCAAGCCATCCTACAACCGACATGTGCACTGAATTCAGTTATCATGGCTTAGGCAATTCATCTCTAAGATTTAAAAATTACTAGTAGAAATCTTCAATTAGCTCTTAAGCATGACTTTCCTCCTGCCGTCCTCCCCTCCCTTGCCTCTTTTCCCTTCTTAGGAGTCTTTCTGTCTTGATCATTCAGGAACAAAGCAGAATTTAAATCCTGTTCATACGTCACAAAATTATACTTAGCAATCTCTGAAGCTAAAATACCAGCATCTTCTAAAAGGCTGTCATTCTTAGAAGTGGGCTACAGGATTGAGCCCTAATTACTTGTGGAATCTACTGTTGTCTCTCCATTCATTCGTTCACTTATTCATTCATTCACTTATTCATTCATTCACTCTCTCTTTTCATCCTTTTGACAGCTATGGATTGAGCGCCTACTATGTACCAACCACAGTGCTAGGATGGCCAGGTGTGGTTTTGGATTCCGTTTGTTTTAAATTCCAAAACTTGAAAAGTGTTTCAGAAGTAAAGGGCACAATTGGAAAGAATCCATGCATGTGACTTCACAGTGGTCCTGTCGTCGTAATTTCTCATCACGTTGAACATTTCTCTTCTTAGCCATCACCTCAAGGAGCTCTTTTCAAGTCTGAGGTCCAAATCTGTCAAGGTGCTTGTGTACAATCCATACAACGTGGATTGAAGGGTGGGCGATTTGGCAGTCATTTTGTCAAGAGGATACCTGTAAATGGTTTTAGCAAATCATTCCGACTCCACCAAGGCACTCTGCGCTTAATATGAATTGCTGGTGTTATTAATTGGGGAACTTCAGGGTCCCCCTCTTATTCTGTTTGGCACAAGCCTACCTTCTGTTCCCATTACACTGAGCCTTTGGGTAATATACTAACTGTAACTCCACCCTCACCCCCACCTCTGCCGGCGTTCTTCTTCTGTAGTAGCAATGATCCACGCACACATACACATTCCTGAACAGCGAAGAATAAACTCTAGGGTGGTAGAAAACAGCTGCATCCACCAGCACGGGCAGGCATTTATCCTCTTGAGGATTGTGATTCCCTGGTCCTTTAGTGATAGCCTTCTCTAGGGTTGAAGAACCTAAAGCATTGGGAGGGATTTAAGGTCTATGATCTGATGAACACCAAGATGAAGGGTGAAAAGGCTCAGCAGTCATTTCCGTGACATCAGATATCAGGATGCTTGGGATGTGTAGACCACTGTGAAGATGACGGACTCTTTGCCCTTTATCTGTTTGTCTTCATGAGCACCCTGCCAGCCAATAAGTTTCAGAGCTGGAATTAAAGCTAAGAATCCCCAAGTTCGTTGTTGCTTCTGTCCTCAGCTTCTGGACTTCAGATTTATAGACTGGTTTTCTTGCTGCTTTTACAAGCTACCAATAAAATTTCTGAGTGTATGCTTAGACTTTTGAAAATGTAGTATTTGATATATTAAAGCTGATTTTGTTATAATATTATCATAGGATTATAGAGCTGGAGGAAATGTAATACATTACTTCAGGGCTGGGACCCTCTACTGACACTTGAATCCTTTCTACAGTATCCTTGCTAAGTGGTTTTCCAACCTCTACTTGAACACCTCCAGTGATGGAAAATTCACTAACCCATTCCATTTTGGGACAGCTTATTCTTTAAGGCCTGCTATAATACATGTAAAAGTTAATAGAGGGCCAATAATGTTACAATAACTTCTTTAAAATGTCTGTGAATTGGCTGAGCAGGAACTATACCTGAAGAACTGTAATGTCCTTTTTTTTGTTTGTTTGCTTGTTTTAAAGAGTAAGGGGAGGTTAAAGACATAGCAATGATTCCTAAACCTCAGTGTGCAAAAGAATCACCAGGTGAGTGAGCTTGTTCAAAATGAATATTCTCAGGCCCCATTTCTGCGATCCAATTCTGGAATCTCCAAAGCACCTACAGCTGATTCTGGTACACAGGGTCTCTCTGGACCACCTAATGAAGAAACTCTGGCCTAGGCTGGGAAATTTGGACTCCAATAAAACTAAGGAGTCCCTGAGAAATCTTTTACCTCTTCTGTTTCCTCAACCAGAAAATTATTTCCAACAGCTGAACTCTGGAGGCATAATATGTAGATTAACTAGTGATTTTGCTCATTATTTTACATCCTAAAGCCCCAACTACTGATATAGGACATAATGATTTGGGTTTGAGTGAATCTTCTTCCCGGTGTCTGCTGATGGGCAAAATGTATTGGAGCATGGGCACCAATGCTCACAGAATCTTTTTCCTCTTCCAGGGAAGGGAAGGTCTTCTTCACTATTTGACATTCTGTTTATGCATTTAGTCTTAAATTGGCTGCACAATGGAATAGTTAGGACGGACACTGCAAAAAGCGTCCCTTTGGATTGTGAGAGCTCTTTATACACAGGCCTATCAGCCCATCACATGAGGCTCAATCTTAGAAGAGCTCTGAGAAACGGCTGTGATTCTTGGACCCATCATAGCGTGTAATCGGGCTAGATGACGGCTGCCCAAAACCTTCCCCAAATAGAGCCTCTTTAAAGGAGAGGGGTTGTGGCCCTTCTGTTTGTTCGATATGCAGCATAATACATCACTGTCATTTTATTAACTGAAGCTGTAACTTTGGGTGAAGACTTCATGAATGGAGAACTCTCTAGAAGGAAGGTGTGGTAGGAATCCTTCATGGGAGGTCTTTCTATGAGGCATCCTTGCCACCAGCCCTCGTAGAGAATTTTCTAAAGCACGCTGCATATCCAGTCATTAATCCTTTCACCACCTCTGGGCAGCCTTTGCGACCCAGTTTTCTCTCCCTAGTCCTGCCCACTCACCCTTTCTGCTGAGCCTTTTTTTTTTTTTTTTTTTGCTGAGCCTATTTTGCTTTACAAATATACACTGCAGCCATATCCTTTCAAGAGAGACTTAGTCTTACATCATTTACTTTATTGTGGAGCATTTTGCCAGGAGCCAGAAGATCTTGAGGGTCTTGGGAGTTCACCTTTGGGCTGATGGCAATTGAGCTAATCCTAAAAAGAGGCCCGCAGTTGGCTGGCTTCATCCCAAGGAAGAATCCAAAAAGGGAGACTCAGATGTTTCATTTTTAGGAACAAAGAGCAACTTTCCAACTGAGTGCCTGCCTGGCCCTCTGACATCAGGATCCTATCCCGTCCTTCATCCCAACCATGACCAGTCTCTCTTCCTCCACCCTCTATATCAGGTCCCTTAGGACCTCGGGAGGGGCTTGTTACCAGGGACACAAACAGATAGTCCTTAGTGAGTTAAGTACTAAAGTGGGGACGGTCTTTTCCTTCCTCATCCGTGGGAATAACTGCTAGATTCTGAGAGCTTCCACCCTAAGCCCGTTGAAGCCAGAAGGGTCCAAAGGTTTTTTCCCCAGTACCATTATTTACTTTCTTCATATTCAGAGATAATGAAAATATTTCTCAGGATGTCTCTGAATCCTCCTGAGAAAAGGAGCCTTGACATGGAAGGTCTTTAGCATCACTCAGATTTTCTTGACCGTTGATAAGCATCATATATACATGTAAATTTTCCTGGTGATTATACTGTTAATATATTCACCTCGTGTAAGATACACCACTCAAAATGGGTTTCCTAGAAAAGTCTCGTTTCAGTCAACTAGAGAGTGTCACTGTCGTGCAGATGGCCTTCTCCCATGGATTACAGCACAATGTGCACAGGAAAGTACACTTAATGAAAGCAGCATTTTTTGTGTTCCATGTTCCTGAGATGTGTCCTCCGGAGAGTGTGTTTCAACTTACCTCACCTGCTGCTACATCAGGATTCAGGGGCCTCAGAGCCCCTCCAGTGTGAGGGAGGTGCCCACCCTCCTGTGAGAGAAGGGCTGCCCCCATGCAGCTCTGCAGCACCCCCCCCCCACCTGCCCCCAGCTCCTGGCCGAGTCCTCAGAACCCAAGGGTTCTTTGCCAACCTTGGAGTTCTCCAAGCCTTTGCTAATGGTTGGGCCTCTGCTTCTGCTGGGACTTGGAATTCCTTTAGTGAATTCACCAGGAGGTGAGCTTCGGAAAAAGACTGGAATATTCTTCCTGAAACCACACTCTTACCAAAGCAGCTGCAGCCGGGACTGGGCCTAACCACAACCCGGGGCTCCCATTCTTCCACTCCCATAGTCATGGACACTTGTGTCAATGCTGACAGAGGCCAGGTGAATGTAAACCCTCTTGTCCTATATTACCACCTGGGAGAAAAGAGGGGGGAAGCACACTGTTGACCTGAGGGGAAAGAGATTGTTGAAGGGAGAACGTCCAGCCTGGTGGTCCAAAAGCACCACAGTAGCTCTCCAGCCTTGATTTTCTCGACCCAAACCCATCCATCTGCCAGGACCAAGTCACACCACAGCAGAGCTGGTTTCCACCTTGGCCACCAAGGCCACCTTCTCTCCCTCATAGTGGTGCTAAGAGTAGGACCAGAATTCACACTGATATTGCTGTATTTCATAAACATTGGTAGGACAGTTTAAGGATCTGGTGTTATTTACCATTCATAAGGAGGTACTTACACGTATAAATAGAACCAGGTGTTTATACTTGACTGGCAGAGCCCTCACTGTTATATTGTTAAGGCCAGATTAATCTGAGCAATAATAAATACTGACAGGTGGGAATCATAAAGCAACTTGTTTTCAAAGAATCAAAAATACTTTTCAGATATGTTACCTTTTACTAGAACCTGGATTCAGGCAAATCACTTAAACCTGTGGCGTAAGACTATCAAAAAAAATACCTTTGGGGCGTCCCTGGTGGCGCAGTGGTTGGGAGTCCGCCTGCCAATGCAGGGGACACAGGTTCTATCCCTGGTCCGGGAGGATCCCACATGCCGCGGAGCTGCTGAGCCTGTGCTCTGGAGCCCGAGAGCCGCAACTGCTGAGCCCGCGTGCCTGGAGCCCATGCTCCGTGACAGGGGAAGCCACCACAATGAGAAGCCCGAGCACCGCATCGAAGAATAGCCCCCGCTCGCCACAACTAGAGAAAGCCCGCTCACAGCAACAAAGACCCAACACAGCCAAAATTAAAAATGAATAAATAAATTTATTTAAAAAAAATACCTTTGATAAGGTATCTTACAAAACCTATTACAATGTTTTAGACACTAGGATTTTACAAGAGGACCTTTTTCTTGTGGTTGGGGAAATGATATAGACATCTCTGAATACAGGAGAGAAAGAGATGGAACTTTCTATGGATGGAAATAGTCTGAGTGGTGGCCTATCTGAATATTATCTGCTGTCATAAACAAACCCCCTACATTTCAGAGGAGAAACAGATGTTCATTTCTCACCTAACAGTCTGATGTGGGTGTCCTTGGTCACCAGGGTAGCGCTTCTTCACATGGTGACACAGGAACCCAAGTTTGTTCCCTCTTGGGCCTCTGTCCTCAGCAAGTTCCCAGAGTCCTTTGTATCCCGTTGGCAAGTGGAGGGAGGGAGGTGATGGAGAAGGCACCCCTGTTCTTAAACAACTCTGGCCAAAGGGACACCATTCACTTCCAATTACATCCCACTGGCCAGAACCAGTTATTTGGCCCTAGCTAAACGCAAGGCATTCTGGAAACTGTGGTCTCTGCCGGGCTGCCTCCTTTCCAGTTGTGACTCTTCACTATGGACACAGGAGCACAATGTTTGGGGGGCAGTAAGTTCTTTCTGCCACATGGACTTGGGTACTTATTTTAAAGTGATTTAGTACACAGGAGAATATGCAAGTTTGCAGAGGACACTTTATCACAACCAAAAATCAAACCCACATTACATAAATTCCAGAAGATCTGTTGGTTCTACAGCTGAGAAGTAGATAAGCAGCAGATGAAACTCAGTGTGGAGGAACGGAAAGCAGTGTATCTAGGGAAAATAATCCAAATTAGGTTGCACTAATGGTAGGATAATATCCCAAGGTATGGGATTCCGTTCAGAAAACACACATGAGAGTCCTTCTGTACCACTGTCTGAAGACATGGATACAGGGGCAGCTACTATGGCCAGAAAAACCCACCAAAATAACAGACATTATCTGGTGAACGATTACAAATATATAAAAAATAATCGTGTTCAGAATTTTGACAGTCCTCATCTAGAATCTTACATGCCATTCTGGCTACTATATCTCAAGAAATAGCTAACCAGAACTAAAGAAGCTCCAGGAAGGAACCAAGCGATCAACGGTGGTGGTCCGTAAGCTTTTTGGAGTCACAGAAGCCTTTGAGAACCTCAAAGAGAACAGCAAGCGTGGGCACACACAGCTTTGCATGCCATCTCGTGCCCATCTGTGGCTGACTTGTGGTACTCAGACCAATGTTAAGAAACTTTGGTTTAAAAAATACTATGTGAGAATAAATGTTCAAGTTTGGATTCTTCTGTCTCAATACAGAAAGACTGAGAGAAGCTGTATGTAATCAGATTTTTTTTTTAAATTACCAAGTGTGTGATGAGTGCCAACACGGACATTTTCACCAAATCCTGATGTAGTAAGACAAATCAGGAGGACCACCTGAAGTTTGAAAGAGGCAAATTCAAAAAGAAAAAAAAAAATAGCATCACTGATTTACATGGCAGGTTTCATAAGCTTATGGAGTTTCATTAACTGTTTTTTTAAACATCACTTTTTTAAAAAATTAACTTATTTATTTATTTATTTTTGGCTGCATTGAGTCTTTGCTGTGCGCGGGCTTTCTCTAGTTGTGGCGAGCAGGGGCTACTCTTCATTGCAGTGCACGGGCTTCTCGTTGCGGTGCCTTCTCTTGTTGCAGAGCATGGGCTCTTGGTACGTGGGCTTCAGTAGTTGCAGCATGCGGGCTCAGTAGTTGTGGCTCATGGGCTCTAGAGCGCAGGCTCAGTAGTTGTGGCACCACGGGCTTAGTTGCTCTGTGGCATGTGGGATCTTCCCGGACCAGAGATCAAACCTGTGTCCCCTGCATTGGCAGGCGGATTCTTACCCACTGTGCCACCAGGGAAGTCCCTAATTTCATTAACTTAAGATGTGGTAAGGCCAGAATTACAAATAGCTTTTAAAATGGCTTAAACCAATTTCATGGATGATGGGTCTATGATGAGGGATGTTAGAGAAAACTCAATGGTTTGGTGCGTGGCCCTAACCATCTGAGGTTGACATCAACATTGACAGCCATCTTCCTTCACATGTCCCTCAACTTGTCCCTTGGTGCCACCAAAAGAGATTCAGTGCTGAGCTGAATGGATGGATGGGAGGCCTGACCCAGAGTGGAATTTTTAGATTAGAATTAATCACCTGCACCAACTGGAAAGTTGCGGTACTGATGTCTTATTGTTTGTCTGTTTGTTTCTTTGGGAGGCAAAGAGATATAAATTGGTTTATGTAAGTGACCAAATTTGTATGCTAATGAAATGGGCAATCATGGTGATGTGTACACTAGTTATGTGTACCCAAGACATTTTTGTGAGGGAGGGAGGACCGTGTATCATTACGTCCAGTGTTTCATATGTATATAAGTAAGTCCCCTACATACAAACGAGTTCCGTTCCGAGAGCACGTTCGTAAGTCCAGTTTGTTCACAAGTCCAACAAAGTTAGCCTAGGTACCCAACTAACACAATCGGCTACGTAGTACTGTACTGTAATAGGTTTATAATACTTTTCGCACAAATAATACATTAAAAAAACACAAAAAATAAAGAAAACATTTTTAATCGTACAGTACAGTACCTTGAGAAGTACAGTAGTACAGTTCCACAGCTGGCATACAGGGGCTGGCATCGAGTGAACAGGCAAGAAGAGTTACTGACTGGAGGAGGGAGAGGAGGTGGGAGACGGTAGAGCTAAAGGATCGTCAACAACAGGAGATGAAAGGCAAGCTGCAGTTTCACTCACGACTGACGTTGATGGAACGCATGTTCGCATCTTTGAAAGTTCGCACTTGGAAGGTTCGTACGTAGGGGACTTACTGTACTGAAGTACAGAAAGTAAGTAACTAGCTCAGCCTCACACATGAAATCTTGTGAAGCTCACCAGCTCCACTGGTTATAGAGCCAGGGTCCAGGGAGACTGTGTACCAGCAAACCTTGGTTGTTTCCTCCGTTCTGTTCCTCCTCTGCTGGGTGTCCTGCAACCAGAACCTTCACCTCACCTTATCTCCATGTACCTCCTTGTCAAATAGAGTGAATGATTTCTGAAATCAAGCTAGAGGAAATGGTGTGCAGAAAAATCAGAGGGACTGAGAAGTTGCCCCTTCTATTGTTTTCTCCTGAAAAAACAGCGAAGGTCTGCCCTAAGGTGCCAGGCTTTATTTTGTAATGGTTTATTGTTGTTCATTGGAGGAACCCCAAGTTGTTAGAAGTTCCCCTCACTGCCGCTATTTTGGCACCTACAGCTTAAAAAAAAAAAAAAAAAATCATGCATGAAGCAAGGTCACTGCTGAGTGCCTTACAAAGCAACCAGTGATGATCCCTTTTGGTAGGGGAATAGGGAAGAAGATGAACGAAGAGGAAATACACGACACTCTGCCCGATGTTCAGGCCATAGTAGGTTCTCAATAAACAGTTCATCCTTCATTAATTGAAAAGATTGTAGATGTCAAAGCATTTTCCAAATTAAAAAACTACGATATGATTTCCAATTTTTAAACCTCTCACTCCCTTTGCCATTTACTGCATACTCCAAAAAATACCTTGAAGCGAAGGAGGCCACCCTTAAAATATTTTAGAGGGTGAAAATATAATTATTACATTGAAATACTTTAGCCTACGTGGCATTTCTTTAACTTTGCACTTTCAAGCCCAGTAAAGGCAAACTCAGGGTAACCGGATGCCATTTTATAAAATGTTACAACTCCAATTACAGTTCCTTTCCTTCTTTATTTTAAAGACTAACAACATTAAGATAGTGTGAGAAAGGGACTTCTCTGGCCGTCCAGTGGTTAAGACTCTGTGCTCCCAGTGCAGAGGGTGCGGGTTCGATCCCTGGTCAGGGAACTAAGATCCCACATGCTGTCTGGTGCAGCCAAGAAAAAGAAAAGATAGTGTGGGAAAGAGGCAGGGGAAGCATTCATAATCCCACCATCCTAATACAACAAGTAATTTCAGTTTTTAATGTTCCCTCCCAGATTTAGACAACACCCCTGCATATTTTTTAATCCCCTCGGTTAAGTGATGGCTAAACAGCAGCTGTTAGTGGGGCTGCCTAAGAGAAGATGGGCATCTCTCGTCCTCCCAGCTGGAGCTAACCAGCCTGGGGGACCAGTCCCAGGGGAGGCCCTGGGGATAACCTAGCTCCATTCACATCAAGGCTGGGCCCACATCTGCTTCGGTCCCTGCTTCCCAATGACTCCAGGTCCAACCCTGCTTTGCGAGCCACCCAGAAGAGGAGCAGCTACTGAAACAAGAGTGGAGCCAGCGATTATGACAAGGAACCAAGTCGAGGTTGAGAGCAAGCAGAAAATATCCTGTACCCTCTGCTGCTTTGATCTGGGATGTGGGCATTGCTGTACCTGCTTGAGATGGCGCCATCCCACAAGAGAACACAGTCTGTGTTCACAGCACTTTCTAATCACATGAGATACGGCTGTTCCTTCCCTGCCTTTCCAGTAGAATGCCCAGTCACAACAGCAAACGCATCCTCCATCAAGCTTGCAGCTTCTCAGATTCACACAATGCTCTCGCCTGCATGAGCTTGTTCTAGCTCCACGACAACCTCAGTAGGTCATCAGGGCGCTCTTTTTTAGCCCACGTTCTAGGAAAGAGAAATTGAGACTTGGGAACCTGCTGTATAGCACAGGGAACCCTACTCAGTGCTCTGTGGTGACCTAAATGGGAAGGAAATCCAAAAAAGAGGGGGTATATGTATACATATAGCTGATTCACTTTGCTGTACAGCAGAAACTATCACAACATTGTAGAACAACTATACTCCAATAAAAATTAATTTAAAAAAAAAGAAAAGAAATTGAGACTTGGGGAGGTGAGGCCACGTCCTAGGAATGAAGTCCTTGAAAGAATGAATGTGAACTTGTGCTTGGATCCACTGGCCATTCTGGAAGGGGTAGTGGCCTGTTCTATCCACCGACACGCAATCACACATACTCACCCTTGTCCGTACTCAAGCAAGTGGCTCTGCCAGGCATGTGACACGAGTAAGTTGGGACCTTTCCAGCCGGGCATTAGTGAGCAGGACGTAGGGTTGCTGATGAGGGAGTCCGGCAAAATGATGTTTAAAAGTAAATGGTTTCTGACCAAGATGGAAAGGGTTTGATTGTCGGCAGGATGGCTTGTCAGCAGGACTACAGATCCAGGTATGCAACGTCTTTTTGGTGCTACCATTTCTGTCCTGCGTTATTAAAAAATAACATATTGATTACTGCCGCTTCAGTTTACTTAGGGAAGCTATTTATTTTTGGACAGTGGCAAAGGTAGGAAATTACTTCCTTCACTTTGGCATGGTTTCTCACCCCCTTTTGGGAATCTCAGAGCCCACCCTCTCCGCCCTCACCCATTTCTTTGTAGGTTTCGAAAAGGAGTATATCAGTTCAGTATCATTTTAGCAACAGAAGTGCTGCCACTTTGGCTATTTGTAGCCTGTCAGGTGCACTCTGCCTGCCATGAACTTGGTATATTCAAGTGTTTAATTCAGCAGCCTCTCTCATTTGAAAGGGAGCCTTTTCCAGCCCTCTGACCACCATAGCTCCACTTTTACAGCTGCTCGTAAATTTCTGAACATGCAACGATACCTTTAGCGGTGACTCTGGATATTTCCTGTTGAGCTGCAAGATACGATCCTGCAAAAGCACACTGAGGCTAAATATACCCTCTCAGTCCAGCACTCAGCCAAATAAACAGGGGCAGCATCAACATGAGTTTTTTAAATCCAGTACTGGACAGGTTTTTTCAGTTAGATTAATTAAGTAATTTTGGTGACTTGGGCAGTCCAAGTTATTCCACCTACCCGAGCTTTGAACACCAGGCTTCATTTTCTCTCCTGATTCAACATCTGACCAGAAGCTCGGATACAGGGACCTATACAAGGTATGTTTTAATTCCGTGTGCCTCTTAGCCCCATACTTGTACCTGGTTAAACAGACGGCCACACAGCCACCGACTCAGGGCAGCGCCGTACATGTTCTCACAGAATCCAGACTCTTCTACAACCTTGCCTAGGGCCTTAGTCATTGAGGGGAGGAGAGAGATCCAGGATTTTCTTTAAGGAACGTATCCTTTTGAGACTTGAGAAAGGAGAAGGATGTTAAATTCTTTCCCCGGGCTCATAGGAGACCTGTGAAAGGAAAACTTGCCCCTCTGGAGTTAAGTTCTTGTCCGCAGGGGATGCACTGACCTTTTTACCGGACCCTAAACAGTTAAATTGTTGTTCCTGGATAAGGCCTTGGATTCTCAGAGAAAGTTATGTTTCCCGTGAATCTTCAGAAGCAGTAGAGTACACCAAACACCCTTGCTCAGTTTCCCTATAACTAAGATCAGCCAATCCCAGGCCATCCACAGACCAGGAAGATGCTACCTCCAGAGAAGCCAGAGGAATGTGAGGAAGCCTGGATTTTGGCCTTGGACCACCAAATAAGCACCGCCCCCCAACTCCTGCCCTCCTTATGGAGGCTATGGGGTCACGCCTGCCCTCACCCCACCAGATCAGACTCCCTTCAGATGTTTGTTAGAGTCAGTGGGGTCTACAGAGCCTGTCTATTCCCACAGTGTTCCGCCTGCCTCTGACCCAGAGGCCACTTTGGGGGCACACATTTTAGCCATCAGTCTGGCAGTGGAGCCTTGTCTGACGCGTGCAACTTCTCTCCAAGAAATGCAAAGATAGACCTGAAGATCCCATGGAGGAAACCAATCTCTCAACTGTCTCCTTCACATGTCATTTTCTGGTTTATGATGCTGAATATTTCCGTAACTCTCTGTACTTTGAAGATTTCTTTTTGGGCTCTTATCGTTTGGCAAACACCATTACTCATCAAAATGTATTCAGCAAGGGTGGCCACAAAAGCAAAGGTACTAAGCAGTGGGCTTGCAAAGCCAACCAGACAGGAGAACAAGAAACACTAATGAGTAACAGTAATAATAATAACAACAACTCTCTCTTATTAGTACTTACTAGGGCCAGGTGCTGCTCAAAACAAGATATACATAGTAATGTAGAGAAACCTCACAACAATCCTGTGAGGTTGCATCCTTTCTTCTCCCAATCTTTCAGTGAAAACATATTTATTGGGCACCTACTATGTGCCAGGTACTGGGCTAGGCACTGGGAATATAACAGTGAAGGAGATAAACAAGGCTTTTGCCCACAGGGAGCAGAGCAGACCTAAGGGAGTGAACAAACAATTGCACAATAATTCCTAGAGGGCAGGGACCAGCTGGGACTCTGCAGCTTTAGGAAGAGTCCCGTGTGGTGCAAGTTTGTGCATGTGGCTTGCGATCCCTTAGAAACCCACGGGGGGGACTTCCCTGGTGGCGTAGTGGTTAAGAATCCACCTGCCAATGCAGGGGACACGGGTTTGATCCCTGGTCTGGGAAGATCCCACATGCCGCGGAGCAACTAAGCCCGTGTGCCACAACTACTGAGCCCTTGTGCCGCAACTACTGAAGCCCACGCGCCTAGAGCCCATGCTCCGCAACAAGAGAAGCCACCGCAATGAGAAGCCCACGCACCGCAACGAAGAGTAGCCCCGCTCGCTGCAACTAGAGAAAGCCTGCGTGCAGCAACAAAGACCCAACTCAGCCAAAAATAAATAAAAATTTTAAAAAAATAAAGAGAAACCCATGGGAGATTGTCTGGGCTCAACTCTCTAGCCCAGTTTCCTCCTGTCCCATGCTCTGTACTTCCCAGTCCAGCGACACAGGAGATGTTGTATCTTACCTCCATCCCTTTGCTCCTTTTGTTCCCGCTGCCTCTGTTACTTTCCTTGACCAATCTCTGCACCGCTTCCAGAGTCTACTCCCCCAGAAAACCCTCCTTGACCCTTCTTGCCCCAGTCTGGCTGGGTTAGTTGAACTGCCTTTGTGCCTCCGGGGCCCCTTGTGCTGATCTGTAGCACTGCACTTGGCCTCACCCCTTCCCGGGCATCCGTTGCGGGGTCTGTTTTCTCACCAGCCTGCGTGCTCCCTGGGCGCATGCTGGCTCCATTCTTTGTTGCCTTTGTCAAGTAGCACAGGTCCTGACCTGCAGACGGCTACCAATGAACACTTGTGGGGTGAATATGCATCTGGACATGAGAGCGTCCCTTCTCTGCCCTAGTGGAAAAGGTTGGGAATCGGGAGACTCTCCATTTACCTGGGAGTAATTAATGGGACAAAAGGGAGCCGGGTGGGGGGAGCAGTAGAGGCAGTTACTGCTGGAGGAGAGCAGGGGAAGAAGGGGAGCAGTTGTGAAACCCTCTCCATCTCCCTTAAGGGATGCCCACCCACACTCTCTCTGAACAGTTGCAGTGACCGAGAACTTGCTGCCTCACCAAGCAATCTGTTCCTCTGTCACATCTGTTGAAAAGTCCTCCCTTTTGTTAAGCAAACTCTGCTGAAGATTTTCAGAGCTTTGTCTTCTAGAACAGCAGAGTAACTTGACTCTCCTATATAAGAACACTTCAAGGGCTTCCCTGGTGGCGCAGTGGTTGAGAATCTGCCTGCTAATGGAGGGGACACAGGTTCGAGCCCTGGTCTGGGAAGATCCCACATGCCACGGAGCAACTAGGCCCGTGAGCCACAAATACTGAGCCTGCGCGTCTGGAGCCTGTGCTCCGCAACAAGAGAGACCACGATAGTGAGAGGCCCGCGCACCGAGATGAAGAGTGGCCCCCGCTCGCCGCAACTAGAGAAAGCCCTCGCACAGAAATGAAGACCCAATACAGCCAAAAATAAGTAAATAAATAAATAAATAAATAAATAGAAATACACTAATAAAAAAAAAGAACACTTCAAGTATCAGAAGAGCGTTATCGTGACCCATGTCAGATTCGTTTTTCCTTACGAAATCATTCTAGTGCCTTCAGCTATTTCTCCCTATCATGTCACACAACTGGACACCCTACAGCCTCCTGATGTCGCTCTTAAGACATGGTGTCCTGAGCTGAACAGTATGATCCAGAGGGCTTCTGATCGGTATGGGCTATGGTGGTATGACTTCGACTTCCCTTGTTTTACAGCCTCGTCACTTTGTCAGTTCTCACTACTCCTGCGGGCAGTGAAACTCCTTCGTGTTCTGCATACGACAGACTCCGCAGACCACATTTAATAATCGTGCTAATAGCAGCTACAGGTTATTGAGCACATCCTGTGCCCATGAGCCAGGCACCTTGTGGATCATTGTACCATCACTGCTTTCCTTAATTCTCCCATCTACACTGAGGCTGAGTGAGGTTAAGTCATTTATCTAAAGTCCTGGGATTTGAACTCAGCGGACTGTCCAAAGCTCACATTCTATTTAACCCACTGCCCTACCTCCCATCCTGAACTTGTGTAGCTGATTTTTTTCACCTAATTGCCACAGTTAGCTCTGTTAAGTTTGGTCTGAGTTTCTACTCAAGTTTCCAGCATCTCAGAAACTCCACGGGTAGAGTTTTGAGCTCATCTCCTCAGGTTTGTATCATCATACCTGTGTTCCAGCTCAACGACAATGCCTTATAGCTCCCCATTAGAGAACTCCTTCTGGGTTGACACTGTCTGGGCACCAGTAGGGCCCAGAATTTCCATCAGCTTCCAAGCAACCTACCTTTGAATTCTCTGCCCCTTTTTCTGTTTTGTCCAAAAGTCATCATGAGAGACACCGTTAAATATCACATTGGTTTGAGGTACGTTATATACGTAGCATGCCTCCACTCTAACAGATTAACAACAGCAAGAAATAATGCAGAAGGTGGATTCTTTGTTTAATTTATTTTCACAAATTAAGTGTTTAATCTTTTGTCCAAAAATTTTGCCAGAAATCAATAGCATGTTCACCTTTACTCCCCGTGCGAAAGTGAGCTATTGCCTTGACTCTAGGCTTCATTATTCATTCTAGTCTCACGTTATGCATTCATTCATTTCAACATCAGCAGTGTTTCTACCACCACAGAAGCAAAAAAAAAAAAAGTTTTATCTTTCATCATTTTTCTTTTCCCCAAATATTAAAATAATGCATACTTCTTATGAAAATATGGGAAGTACAAATATAGGTAAAGAAAACACAAAATAAAATGGTCCAATAATCCTAGAGATAGCCTCTGACATCACCTAATTCATTTTATAATCTAGAAGGCAATTTGCCTATGTGCTAATGTAATTTATGGCAAGACCTAGGCTTGATTTCCCACACCTAGAACAGGAGCTACAGCCTAAGAGCAGCTAGAAAATTAGGGAGGGACTTCCCTGGTGGTCCAGTGGTAAAGAATCCGCCTAACAATGGAGGGGACTCGGGTTTGATCCCTGGTCAGAGAACTAAGATCCCACATGCCTCAGGGCAACTAAGCCCACGCACCACAACAACTAAGCCCACACGCCACAACTACTGAGCTCGAGCGCCTCAACTAGAGCCCATGTGCTGCAAACTACAGAGCCCACGTGCTCTGGATCCCACGCACCACAACTAGAGTAGAGAGAGGCCCGCGTGCCGCAACAAAAGATCCCGCATGCTTCAACGAAGATCCCGCGTACCACAACTAAGACCCGACGCAGCCAAAAATAAATAAAATAAATAAGTAAATAATAAATCTTAAAAAAAAAAAAAAAAAAAGAAAGAGAATTAGGCAGAAATGCTGCTGGTTCAAGGTGAGGAAGAAGACTGGGCCCCCGGGAAGAGTGGGAGGTATGGTGGGACCCCCAGGGCATCTCCCTGTTCAGCCAAGTGTGTTCTGTTTCTGCTGATGTTCAAGGCAGCACATGGTAGTCCCCAAACCTCTTGATATTGTTTCCCCAGAGGAATTACTTGGCTGCTCTCCAGCTGTGGTTTTCCTCTTTCTGTCATAACTGCAGTGCCCCCTACTATCCAGCTTGAGAGTTCTATCTGGACACATTTCTCTCTTCCCCTCAAACGTCAGTTTGAACATCAGAGTTTAGAAGAGGAATCATATGGGCGAGAAGGTTCCCTCTGGGTGACTGTGATATGTTGGACATCTGTCTCCAAATACATTAGGTTCAGTTTAGAACCAATCTCTCAATCAATCACCGTGATTTTTCACAGATGGATGGATGGACAAACATCTAACAAAATGTCTTATAGATTCTCATCAAGAGAAGTTCAGGTGCTGCGCTGCCTAGAGGTCCCTTCCAGCTCAGTGATTCTTTGAATGTGTGATTGATATTTTGGAAACAGGGATATCAGTTGGTATATTTGTCAGTGGCTGTCAATCTTCATGAAAATTCAGTATGGTCTAGGGAAAGCCTCGAGGAAATATGGGTTGTCTAGAGGAACTTGGGGAAGAGACAAGCTAGTCATCAGATGGCATAGGTAAGAATGTGGAAAAGCCTGTCCTGGGAAAGTTGCTGATGGAAAATAAAGGAGGAAAACAAGAAAGGGCCAGAAGAAGTGTTTGATAACACCCCAGCCTAATCCTGCAATCATACATGGCAGGAGAGGATAAAGGAGAATTGAAGTAACCATTATGTCAAGAACTTAACCTCAAAAGGCAACAGCAGGTCATACAAGTAGAGGTTTCAGACACAGATCAAATTATGTGTCTGGTAGCAAATGAACAGTTGGGAACACATCAGTCTTTCTGGCCACTTCTGCACACACAGATAGATAACCATCAGCTGGAGTAGCCACGTCTTAAAATATTGTCAAAAAAACCCTTAGAAGATGTATTTAGGTCCTACAGTGCCTCCTCAGTTCTTTTCTTTTATACAGTAATGTGTACACAGGCATCTGCCAGGTAGGAAAACACCTTCTCTGCCGTAGATGCTGAGAACTATAGTTTAGATAGGACAGACAGCTCTCTCCCAAGACGAAAGAAAAAGGTTATTATCCTGAGTTGACCTGAGGAGGGGTCGAGAGGGAATTTAGAAGGTTATATGAAGGAGCTAATCACAGACCTATTTTCTGTCATGCCTTCATTCACTCACTCATTGAGTCCCTACCGTGTGACGGGCGCTGCAAGAGGCAGGTGAGTACACAGATGAAGGCTGGCAAGGGACTCAGAGCCTAACAGGGGAGACGGAAGGTAAGTGTGTGATCCTAATCCAGGCAATGAGGAGGCCAACGGAGGAAAAGCAGAGGGTGCTTTGGATGCTCAGAGAGGAAGCAACCAGCCCAGCTGATGACAGGCAATGCTTCTCGCGTGTGATATTAGAATTCAGCGTTCAAGGATGAGGAGAAGGAGTTAGCCAGGTGAAGAATGAAAGGAGGGGGGTTGGCGCAGAGGAAACAGATAGGGGAGTGCAAGACACGTTCAGCCAAATAAAAGTAATTTGGTTAAGGCCAGAGTTAGCATTGCGGGGTAGGATGGGGGCAGTCAACAGATGGGGCTGGAGAGCTAGGTCGCAAAGCACACCCTGCTGAAGAATATGATTTTTACCCTGCATGCAGTTAAGGGCCGGGGGCGGGATGAAGAGTAGGACAAACATCATCAGAGAGATTAGCCTCGTGGCTGGGTGGCTGGAGGGTATGCTGGAGGGCAACAAGAGAGAAAAATGGAAAACCAATGAGGAGACTAACAGAGTGACCCAAGGGAAGTGTGATGACCTGGACCAATGAAGTAGCAGGTGGGATGAAATAAAGGAGGTAGAAGCTACCAGATTCTTTAATGGAGTAGACCTGGAGAATGAGAGGGGAAAGGTAGAGTCTAGGATGACCCCCTGGCCCAGACATCAGGCTAGCAAGATGGCAGCACCATCCTCAGGGGCATGAGTCTAAGGCTAGAGTGCAAGGGGCAGGGGGACATAGGGGAGCTGATTTCATTCTGGTCCCACTGTAAGTATCTCTTTGCCGTGAGAATTTGCTTCCAAGCTGCTGATGGTAGAGCCGTACTGGCAGGAGACTTAGTCACACATTCATATCAGGTCCTGCAAAGCTAGAAAGCCTGACCCTGAAAAAAAAAAACCTTGGGGAGAAGGGCAGGGGATTTGGGCTTTGCAAAAACCTGGATGTTTCCTGAGGGAATTGTTTGGTTCTCAGTTACCTGGTTCTCAAAATTACTTTGGTTCTCAAGAATATTGTGTGCAGATATTCCTAGTCACAACTGTTTCACGGGTGCCAAGCTGTCAGACACTGACGGAGTCCAGACGAAAAGTTGCAGGTGGGGACGGGGTGTACAGTGAGCAAAGAGCTGGTCCATGCGGGCAGGAACCTAACCCGGCTTAGCACAGCCTAACCGCTTAGACACATCCAAGTCATTTCCAGGAATATTTTATTACCAGTAGCTTGAATTTGCACCCCACCTTCTCCAAGGCAGCTTCCCTTTGAGGTCAAATTTAGGTGGTACATCTGGGTCTATCTGAGGTCTAGGCTTGGAGTGCTTTACTCCCAGGTATAGTTTGTGGGCTACTCTACGAGAATGCTGAGGGATGACTTTTTAAGGCCATCTTTCTCTCTTCAGCCAAATGTGATCCTGTTACATAGACCCACATACTTCTGGCTTTAGTTTGTATTGAGGGGCATAATAAAAATCTTCTCAAAATTAGAGATCCATTTCATTCAACACCATGGTAGACTTTAAAGTGAATAACCCTTTATCAACACACATCATATTTTTCAAAATCATCAACTTTTTCACCGTGGGGGAGTGTTACTTTTAAAACATACTAAAACAGCTAATAAATTGGGATTAGAAAGTTCAAAGAACATTCTTCCGCAGACAACCCACATGCTTCGATAGTCTACAGAAAGCTGCTTTTTTTTCTTCTTTTATGTCAGCTTTTCTAATAGAATTATGTAGATGAACAAATAACTTTTAAGTTAACTTTCCATTTCCCATTCTCACACTTATGTCTATTCTCAGACCACCAAGAGTATCCCCACATAAGTTCTAAAGAAAGAGAAATTTAATTTCAAACTTGCAAAAACTGTTCTCAACCAGCTTTGGACCCCACAACGTCCATTAAATACATTGAATTGGAAATTACAGAGTTAAGAGTTTTTAGGTTTTTTTTTTTTTTCTATTTTAATTATTGTCATATCCTGATGCACTGCCTAAACTTCTGACAACCAGAAATTTCGGTAGAACTTCCTAGCCTCTAATAGTTTCATCAGAAGTACCCAGTGTCTCTTTCTTATGTGCATCGATGTTTATCTAATACTGACAGACAAAACCTTACTCTCTCTCTTTCTTTTTTTCATTATTGTAGTGAACCACGTATGGTGAACCAAAAAAGTTATTTGAAACCCTGAATCAAATCAATTGCAATTGTAACAGAGCAGTAGATTCTAACTTGATGGGTTGCCCTCATTATTGGCATAGTTATCTTTGATCCAAGATGCTAAAGTAGTGTGATGTCCAAGCCAGATAACAAAAGCAGCCTTTCTCCAGTGTCATTCCAGGCACTTTTCATTCTCAGAGCCTACAGGTGTTATCCTGGCTTAGGGCTGTTGAAATATGGAACAGCAAACCGGCTGTCATTCATAAGAATTGGTGCTGGCCAGCTGGCCGAGCCAACTCTAGGAATAAAGACGTGCCTTTTCACTCTGATACACGGGGGCCTTGGCTCCGAGCAGACAGCTGAAGAATCTCAGGTGACAGCCCCCCAGGAATAGTGTTTGTGGCCCCCAGGCATCTACCACCCTGAAGAGGCCAGGCAGAAGGCATCTGCTGTCGGCATGCTGATTAAGGAAAGCAAAGCCTGACCAGGCCTACTCCCCAGGCTTTGGGTAGAGGAAAAGAAACTGAGGGAAAAGCTGAGATGACAACATGCTATAAATTAATCTCATTTGCAGCATCTTCCATTGTATTCCTTAGGAAGGAAACACGTAGAATCATAATTGCACTGGAGCAATTGGTCATTTAAAAAAATTGAACGTAACATGTAATACAGAGACCCTTTGCGTATTCCCGATGCGAGTGTAAATAGGTTAAATCTTTCCAGAAAGCCATTTGGGAATATGTTCCAAAACAGGAGCCTTAAAAATATTCATGCTCTTTGACACAGAACTTGTACTTCTAGGAAGCTATCCCAAGGAAATAATCAGAGATATGCACAAATGTTTATGGACAAGAGTGTTCATTTCAGCATGAATTAAAATGGTGAAAAATTGAAAATGATTTAAATGTCCAACAGTAGACAGTTGGTTAAATAAATGATAACACAGCCATACAATGAAATAATATGATCCTTATTTTATTTGACTGAATACTTTGGAAGGAAAATTACCAAGTGATTACCATTTTTTGATAAAGATTACCAATGCTTTTGCTTTCTTGTTTTATATTTTTCTGGGTTGTCCAGTTTTTCTATGGTGAATAAATTTATAATCAAAAAGAAAAACAGTTTTAAGGAAATGAATGTTATATTAATATAAGAGGATGTTTACATTTCTAAATTTAAAAAAAAAACACCCAAAATTCATCAACCTAACACGACATATTTATATTTTTCACATTATACACTTGTTTAAGTTTTAACACAGTAGCAGTCATTGGGCATATGCTATTTTATAGTCTGCTTTTCAACTAACATTATAGTTGAACATATTATACATAGTCTATACATCCATATTTATAACTCTGTAACAGTATCAAATATTAATGTACAGTCACACAGGAGGTATATTGTTTGCCTTGGGTGACGAGGATTTGCAGTCCCACCTCCTGCCCACACCCCAGTCCAAGGACAGAATTATTCATTCCCTCATCTGTGTTTTGCTCATTACATAATTCTTTGTTTCCATATTCATCTCCCTTCTGATGTAGGAGTTACTTGGAGGTGGGCCAGTGCCTGTGTGTCTCTGTAGCCACGATGCCTAGCGCTGGGTCTGGTACATGTATCACACCTGCTCACTAAAGCTGGACACGTGAAACGAAGGAGAGACGGACGATGGACGGACAGAAGTGAACAGGGCTAGGATTTGATGGTTCAGTATCTGTTCGGCTTGAGGAGCCATGCAAACATATTAATTCTGACCTCAGCCTCAGGGAAGTGTGTAGGTCAGTAGCATAAAAGGCCTGCAATTGTCCCAATACAGATTTTTCCCCTTTAGTCATTTTGTAAAATCGGCATTTATTTTCACAGTAAGTTTTAGACCCTGGTAAAGGCCTGTTTATAACAGTTCTCTTACCAGCTTCTAAAACTCATCTTTAACTTTTTGATCGGGACTTTTCCCATTTTGCCTTTGTCACATTCCTTTCCAAATTTGTATCAATACCCATAATAGCAGTGAAAATGATCGTAGCAAAAATAAACAGAGAAGAACAAAGAAAGGAAGGCTGTTTAATGGGTACAGAGATTCTCCTTGGGATGATGAAAAAAATTCTGGAAATAGATAGTGTGATGGTTACAAGTGTTGTGACTGTACTTAAAGCCACGGCATTATACATTTTTAAATGATTGAAATGATAAATGAAGGAGTATCACCACAATTAACAAATGAAGGGAGGAAGAAAAGAAGGAAGGAAGGAAGGAAAATAGAAATTGAGTCGTGTGGCACCCACTCCTTCTATAAATCTGTTTTTTACTAGTTGAGCCCTTTCCTGAATAAGATTCAAGACCGCAGTAAGTCTTTTTTGAAGACAGGAAGAATAAATTCCTCAGGTTTGTCTTGTACCCTATTATCTTGACCTAGCAGATAGGTCCAAAAAAAAAAAATCACTCCAGCCTGCAAAAACTTTGCTGTTCCATTTTCTTTCTTCCTTTTAGCTCGTCCCGCTGTCACCACAAGGAAGCCACTGATGACCATAGCATTAGCAGGATGAAGAACTATGGTTATAAGTGTAGGGGCTCATTTTTTTCCTTTAAAATTATTACCTTCCCCTAGCGTTTTTCTTCTAGAATCGAACTAAAATGATTTCGGTGCTAGCCCTGGGTTTATTTGAGTGGCCGCGCTACCTCTTATCTATACACATGCTCTCTTGGAAGAAATATGTGCAATGCATTGTGGTAAGGATTTTTTTTTTAACTATCATTTAGAAAAATACAGAAGGTGTTTGTTCCCAGCCTTGCTCTGAATGAAGCCGTGAGAGGGAAACACCGGCCGCTGAAGCTCTGGTGACCCGCGGCCACTTTCCCCCCTCGTTCCCACAGACCAGGATGGGGGTGGGTGTCGTCATTCACCCCTTTTCAGAGATGGGGCCATGAGCACAGAGAGAGCATGGCCAAGTCCAGGGTGGACGCCACTTGTGGGTGGAGGAGTGACCACCGCTCTGGTCCTACTGGTTGTACAGGAGCCTAGGCCCAAGCCTGGGCCCACGTAACCAATGGGCCTAAATACCATCTCCCCTTGAGCCTGAGATACACATTTTTACATCTCTGAAATCAGGATGCACCTTACACTTGATGACCTGCCATAGTTTCATACGTACCTTTTTTTCTTTCTTTCTAGCAGTACATAACGTGTGCCTTAAAGTTTATGAGTCTTAGAGTTGATGAAATACGACATATTAGGGAGAACCTAAAGATGGGCATCTGCACCATTTTGTAGAAATCGCTGCAATCCCTACCTGCAAGGAGAGTTAGAATTTGAATCTCTGAGTCATGGGCAAGGGAGAAGCCAAGTCTGTGTTTTAGAGTCAGGCTACTTATTGTGAGCCTCTGATTTCTACTGCTGGACCCAGAGCACAGTAGTAATAAATGCAGTACAGGCCTCCTTTCTCATGTGGGCTCTGTGGAAGTCTCTGCTTGAATGTGTACCTTTCTTTAACAAAGGGGCTATAACCTTGCATGTAGACACTACAAAAAGTAAGAATGGATCCTTTGTGGATTAGAGGTCACAGATGTCATTGTAACTCTGTGACTTGCTGGGGGCAAAACGGCTAACTGGGCTGGGTTTATTTCCGTGTCCTTTCCTTCCCTCCTGCCAGGCACAAGGTCCTGTCCCCTGGCTCCCTGGGGTTCATTGAGCCTACAGTCCTGTGTGTCACCCTTAGAACCTAACTCTCTAGAGTTAGGGGCTGTGTGGGTTATATATACATCGCTCTCAGTAAGATGTTAAGTATCATAGCAATCTTCTAGAAAACCTAAACACATAGGTGAAAATGTTACACTGAGATTGAGACCTGGGAGAGAGATTTTTAAGAGGCATTTTGTTATCTGGCAAATCATACCTACAGGTAAACTACCCACCCTACCTCCACTTAAGGCTCGTCCTTTGCCTACACTGCATGCCAGATCCAGACTTAGAGCCTGAAACTTGGGCTGATTTTCAGGTCTGAAAGTCTTTAACATGGCAAAAAGAATGACTGGATCACAGGACACAACTTGCTAGCCGTCCCAACCAGGAGGCGACACTTCTGTTCCTACTGCCCACAAAAGGATAATCATTTTCAACGAAGGCTGAAATCAGAAATGTGAAAGCAAAATGGAAACCCTTCTTCCCAAACCTCCTCTCACCTCCATTAAAAAAAAAAAAATGATAGGGGGTAGTGGTGGTAGTGATGAGATTGACTGATGGGAAATGCTAGGATGAAAATGTATCACTGACTTTTGAAATTCAAACTACAGCAGGGCTTCCATGGTGGCACAGTGGTTAAGAATCCACCTGCCAATGCAAGGGACATGGGTTCGAGCCCTGGTCCGGGAAGATTCCCACATGCCACAGAGCAACTAAGCCCATGCGCCACAACTACTGAGCCTGCACTCTAGAGCCTGTGAGCCACAAGTACTGAGCCTGCGCCCTAGAGCCTGCGAGCCACAACTACTGAGCCCACATGCCACAACTACTGAAGCCCATGCACCTAGAGCCCGTGCTCCGCAACAAGAGAAGCCACCGCAATGAGAAGCCCGCGCACCCGCACCGCAACGAAGAGCAGCCCCTGCTCGCTGCAACTAGGGGAAGCCCGCGCGCAGCAACGAAGACCCAACGCAGCCAAAAATAAATAAAATAAATAAACTTAAAAAAAAAAGTTTATTCATTCAGTGCACTCTTAAAAAAAAAAAAACTACAGTAGTCTTAGACCATTTTTAGTGAAAAAGAAAAAGAAGCGAATTGAGCCTAAAGAGAGCCTAACTGCCTCTTTAAATGTCTGTTTTTCTCAGCTGCACCAGGGTAGGCTCTGCACTGAGGTCAGACAGAGTGAACAATGGAGGAGGGGGAACCCAGTGTGTCAGATTTCACCACGTGACGCAACATGGTTTAGACACAGCCCCATCGGTAACTCAGAGTCAAAGAGGATATAAGGCTTAATATCTCCGAGGAACAAAGGGAAAGAAAGCCCAAAACTGCACCAAAGACCATTTCTACAGGCAGCCTGGTTTGCATTTAGTGCAGAGGCAGCAAATGCTGGATGGTCTGCAGAAGGAGAACTAGTGACCCTCCAGCAGGATGGCCTCTCCTTCCCTTGGAATCCATTGATTTTATTGGAGGTGGAGAGTAAACCGCAGGAGAGGGCCCGCCCGGGTTAAGTTTCTCAAGCTTCTAATGCCACCTAGGAAGGGGCTGGGGAATTGTTACCTTCCCTTCTCTTTCTCGTATCGGGGGGCGGTGGGTGCACCCAGGCAATCTTAACCCTCTCTTCCTTCCCACTTAGCACTGAAATATCACGTGGGCCACGAGCTACCTTATCTTGGAGGACTGGAATTCTCGCAGATGAATTCCAAAGCATGCTTCCATCCAGAGTTCCTTGCGTTTTTTTTCACGGCTGTGGTTGGCATCCTATTGGCACTTCAGGGTAAAATCAGATTCACTGTCACTCTAGTGACGTGAATAATCCATCCATATTAATGAAATGATAGCTGTTCCTTGCCATGTCTTTTCCTATTCTTAAACTGATTTCAAATAACATGAGTCTCACTTTTTGGGGGGAGGGGGGTGGATTCTCTTATTAAACTCCACTCTGGTGGGGGGAATGGGACAAAGAGGTAATGGAATGCTGGTGATGCAAAATAACTGTAAAATAATTACCGAGTTGCTCAAAACTCTGTATTATTCATCCGTGTAGTGAGAGCCCCTGTTCAGTACCACACTTGAGTGGCAACTTCACCAATTAGCCCTGCCGCTGCGGGTCTGTGAACTGCATGTGAAAACAGAATTTGTCCAGAAGTGTTCATGCAAATTGTGCAACACGAATGTGGCCTCCGTGTCAAGTGCTTTCACGTGTTCTGACAGACTCGTGTCTTTCCAGATTTCTCTGATCGGTGCCCCCCACCCTTGACAGTTACCAGAGCTCAGAAGCCAAAGGAAACAGCTCCTGTTGCCACGAGTACTATGTCTGTGGTGAGGTTTACGAGCTGCTCCTGCGGCTGGGCTTTTGCCTCAAAAAAAAAAAAAAATTCAGATTTTCACTGTGAGAAAACAGATTAGGAAGGGAATACATGCAAATATCTATGTTAAAGCCACCAAAGCTATACCCTGGCCCCATGGTGCTTGAGTAGCCACTTGTCTTAGTGGAAACCTTTTTTGAGTATTCTAGCATGAATATATGTTTCATATTTTAAAAATTGGTATTAAGGCAAAGATACCCAAAAAGCAGAAGTGTCAGGTCAAATATGAACTTTGCTTTCATTTTATATAATCAGGGTGTATCATATCATTGTAAATATAGTACCTGTACATTTATAAACCATTCTTTGTTTTTCCCCAATATGAAGAAATTCCTAATCTTTCCTGAAGAAGAAATTATTTGTTCCATTTGAGCTCTGTTGAGAACTGTTGGGGTTTTTTGATGACAGTTCGGAGGGCCCAGATGGGAAGGAGGAGGTACCCTCTGGGGCTTCAAGGGCTTAAGCAGCCACAAATCACGCCCATACTCTGCTGGCCAGTGACACACGATCTTCTGAATGGCGCTCACACAAAGGGAGGCCCCCTAGACAAGCTGTCTTCTGAGGCCAGCAACACAAAGCTGGGGTGAGCTTGCAGGCCTTGAAAACGGCTGTCGACAAAATATCTGGTCAGGCTAAGACCTTCCTGATTTTTCCCCTGCCCTTCCACTGTCTAAAATCTCAGAAGCACTCACTTGTAATTGCTTGGCTCTCCAAAGCTACTTGCATTGGGAGTAAAAGAAAAATAAGAAATGTCACCCCAAGAGCGCTTTCAGGCTTTAACCCCCAAAGGTATAGGCACCAGAAAGCACAGCTTTGGATACGAATTTCTCCAAACCAAACCTCATCCTGCTTTTAGGGACAGAGATGGAGTTGTCTGCCAGCCAGGGTCTGTTCTTGGACTTTTCTCAGCCTGATTTCTTCTCCGATTGCATCTTCCTCCCTCAATTGCAATCATTTGCATTGATGCATTTTGTCTGATTTTGCAGTTCAGTCCCAGATATCCTTTTCTCCAGTGGCTTTTGACCTGACTTCCATTCCTCTCGGCTTCTAGCCCCTCCTCCTGGTATTGAAGGCTTTAGTGCCTCTGTTTTGAGGGGTGGTCCTGTTTCTCCGGAGCCCCTAAAAGGAAAGTGATCAAGTAATCGACAAAGAGACTCGTGGTGACCAGCACCAGGAACCCCAACCTAGGAAGTTGGCCCAAGTGATCTGAGTCTCAATTCCCAAGGACTCCCTTCTCAATGAGCCCCCTGACAATTTAAAGGGCTGGAGGCACTCTTAGAGAGGAGCCCATGAGTGGAGGGAAACTGAGGCACCACAGACAGGTGTTACTGTGAGTCTCTCTTCCCAGTCCTCGTCAGAGGCCCTCCAAGCTCTACACGTGCATTCCTGCTACTCCTAACGGGTATCACGGTAAAATCATGTCTGCAGGGAATAACTATCCTACCAGAATCTTTAAAGTTCTTCCGCCCCAAATTCATTCTCTAACTCTGAAGGGATAGAGACACTTGAAGGAAAAATCCCTGTCTAAAAGGAGAGAAAGTTTCCCTAAGCTCTCTACCCTTCTGCTCCACACACAAATTCCCAAGTTATATTTCCTTTCTCAGCAGTGTAGATAGTATGGATTTGGTAGTAAGCTTTAAGGGTTTCAATGGATTTTTTTTTTCCCCCACCTACTAACTCCCTTTGAAAGCAGCCCATCCTACAGAAACGATATTTAAGTACTGATTTCCCTGCACATCTGGAGGGCAGGGCCTCCCTCTATTTCCACCCCTTTCGCTTCTCCCCAGAACACAAGCCAAAAGGGCTGCAGGCTGCACAGACTCAGCTGTTCAGAATGCAGACACCGTGAGAGCCTGCTGCAGCTGGCCTTTGGCCACTGAGTAAAATTGGGAACGGGTGGCCCAGAATTCCTTCAGATGAACCCCCGACAAGAGCTGGCCTAGCCCAGGACCGCAGACCGCAGCAAGCCCCTCCCACCTCTGCTTTCCCTGGGCCTTTTATTACCTTTACTTGGTCAAAGGAAGGAAAGCAATCTGTCTCTCTTCTAGTTGTTTAATGAAAGAAAACATAATCATAGTTGGACACATTACTTTTGGTAGATGCACAGAAAGAATCCGCTATAATAGAAAGGGAGAGGGCAGGGGGAGGGGCGGGCGAAAGGAAAACAAATTGGCTGCACGCAGAGGTCCAGTGTCAGGCGTCAGAGGAATCTTGTTCCTTCAGACACTGTGGGAAAGACCATGGCAACGAGGGGCCCAGCGACAGCGAGCAAGAGAGGCAGATGGGGAGATCTGCGGCCCCTCCCTCAGATTAGAAGACAGAACAAATAGGTAGAAGCAGGCCGTTTTCCAGAGCCCTGTGGAGATTTCAGAGCGCTGCAGACCAGAGGGCCTGCTTCTCCTCAACGTTGTCTCAATACCGGGTAGGAAGATTTTCAAGGAGGAGATTTTTCATTTGTTCAGAGGAGACACCTAGTTTCCAAGTTGCTGATAATAAAGCATGTTTTTACCTGGAACCACCAACGTATTCTTCAATCATAAATTTGCAATGGCCTGACTGGTTTCTGAGGGATTAACTATTTTATTAGAAATTATTTTTACTCCCATGTCCAGTTGAGATTTAAAAGATCAGTGCAATAAATGCAACATTAACTATCTTATGAAAATATATCACACCACTTCTGTTGCAAACAAGGTTTAGCATGAAGACTCAGAGTGATTTGCTGACTTTTAAAAAAATCCGTTTGAGGGACTTCCCTGGCGGTCCAGTGGTTAGGACTTAGCACTTTCACTGCCGGGGCCTGGGTTCGATCCCTGATTGGGGAACTAATATCCCTCAAGCTGTGTGGCACAGCCAAAAAAATAAAAATAAAAATAAAAATAAAAAATCCATTAGAGAACATAAACCCACTAACGGCCTTGGTGGAAATACTTAGTTATCATATTTGTTACGAATTCTACGTGTATTCTTAAAACGCTTTAATTGGGTTAATGAAATTAACCCAACTGGGTTAATGAAATTGAGTTTCATTATTATTCTAACTTTCATTATTCTTCATCAGACCTTCTTAAAAAAGTTAAGTGAAACACTTAGCAGGAAATAGAAAGTTGGGGGAACCAGGTAAGGAAGCACAAAAATGAAAAGGTTTCTTCTTCTCCAAGTAGTTTTGGGCATATTTCCTGTTATTGTTTGGCATTTTCATCCCCAGGATATATTGTCAGGGCTTTGAAAATATTCAAGGTGTACACCTACCATGCTACTCCCGGTTAAAAGCCAGGTGCTATGTTTAAAATACCCTGTACTGAATTCAGATGTAAATAAAGTCAGTTTTTAAAAAGTCGGGAGAACAAGGAAATGGATGTTCCTTGTGGAATGATTTATATTCAGTTTTGGTTTTTTTTTTTTAAATAGATTATTATCTTTTTATTTCTTTATACAGCAGGTTCTTATTAGTCATCCGTTTTATACACATCAGTGTATACATGTTAATCCCAATCTCCCAATTCATCACACCACCACCCCCTGACACCTACCACTTACCCCCCTTGGTGTCCATACATTTGTTCTCTACATCTGCGTCTCAGTTTCTGCCCTGCAAACCGGTTCATCTGTACCATTTTTCTAGGTTCCACATATATGCGTTAATATACGATATTTGTTTTTCTCTTTCTGACTTACTTCACTCTGTATGACAGTCTCTAGATCCATCCACGTCTCTACAAATGACCCAATTTCGTTCCTTTTTATGGCTGAGTAATATTCCATTGTATATATGTACCACATCTTCTTTATCCATTTGTCTGTCGATGGGCATTTAGGTTGCTTCCATGACCTGGCTATTGTAAAGAGTGCTGCAATGAACATTGAGGTGCATGTGTCTTTTTGAATTATGGTTTTCTCTGGGTAAATGCCCAGTAGTGGGATTGCTGGGTCATATGGTAATTCTATTTTTAGTTTTCTAAGGAACCTCCATACTGTTCTCCATAGTGGCTGTATCAATTTATATTCCCACCAACAGTGCAAGAGGGTTCCCTTTTCTCCACACCCTCTCCAGCATTTGTTGTTTGTAGATTTTCTGATGATGCCCATTCTAACTGGTGTGAGGTGATACCTCATTGTAGTTTTGATTTGCATTTCTCTAATAATTAGTGATGTTGAGCAGCTTTTCATGTGCCTCTTGGCCATCTGTATGTCTTCTTTGGAGAAATGTCTATTTAGGTCTTCTGCCCATTTTTGGATTGGGTTGTTTGTTTTTTTAATATTAAGCTGCATTAGTTTTGTTTGTTTGTGGGTTTTTTTTGCATATAACCTACACACATCCTCCTGTATACGTTTTAAAAATTTTTATTAGAGTATAGTTGCTTTACAATGTTGTGTTAGTGTATACTGTACAGCAAAGTGAATCAGCTTTAGGTATACATATATCCCCTCTTTTTTGGATTTCCTTCCCATTTAGGTTACCACAGAGCACTGAGTAGAGTTCCCTGTGCTATACAGTAGGTTCTCATTAGTTATCTATTTTATACATAGTATCAATAGTGTATATATGTCAATCCCAACCTCCCAATTCATCCCACCTCCCACTTTCCCCCTTGGTATCCATATGTTTGTTCTCTTATGTCTGTGTCTCTATTTTTGCTTTGTAAATAAGATCATCCATAGCAATTTTTTCAGATTCCATATATAGGCGTTAATATATGATACTTGTTTTTCTCTTTCTGCCTTCACTCTGTATGACAGTCTCTAGGTCAATTCATGTCTTACAAATGACCCAATTTTGTTCCTTTTTATGGCTGAGTAATATTCCATTGTATATATATGTACCACATCTTCTTTATCCATTCCTCTGTTGATGGACATTTAGGTTGCTTCCATGTCCCAGCTATCGTAAATAGTGCTGCAATGAACATTGGGGTGCATGTGTCTTTTTGAATTATGGTTTTCTCTGGGTATATGCCCAATAGTGGGATTGCTGGGTCATATGGTAGTTCTGTTTTCAGTTTTTTAAGGAATCTCCATACTGTTCTCCATAGTGGCTGTTATCAATTTCCCTCACACCGGTCAGAATGGCCATCATCAAAAAATCTACAAACAATAAATGCTGGAGAGGGTGTGGAGAAAAGGGAATCCTCATGCATTGTTGGTGGGAATGTAAATTGATACAGCCACTCAAATTTTAAGCAGCGATCTCTATCTCTGCCAGATTTCCAGTAGCCACATGAGGGCCAAGTGAGAAAAAGGTCCGGGAGTGAACGGGAGGAGGTGGGAGCCAGTGGACCAGGGAGTGACCCCAGATATCTGCATTCAGCAAAGAGCGTGTGAACTCTTATTCTTGCCGAAATAGACCTTGCAGTTAAATCTGACTCTTTACTCTTCAGTTCCCACTGTCAGTAACAAAGTCTCTCTCGGCCACCTCCCCTTCAGGTCCTGGGTGGATTCCTCCCAACCCTGCCTCCCCACTTTCTTCCTTCTGATCCAGCCCCATTCTAATCTCTGCCTTACCTGCTTTTATCATTTTAGTTCCTCTAAGAGCCTCCTGTGGCACCTGGCTGTTGGTTGGGTCACACGTCTGTGCCGCACTCAGACCTGTCCGTGGTCAGACCCACCCTGCCCCTCGAGGCTCTTCTCCCGCATGCGCCAGCACACACCTCGGCTGGGGCCTGAGTACGGCCGCCTCCCTCCTTGCCCGTGGCTACTCCTCCCTCCTTCTCTGCTCCCTCAAATCCAAATCTGCACTAACATCGAGGCTCCCAGTCAAGTCCCCCCCTTATTCATAACGCTCTTCCCAGAGAATTTTAGGGCAGGTAGACCCTGAGAGCTCACCTGAGCAGGTGTCCTCACTTTATAAAGGAGCATATGAAGCTCAGAGATGTGCAGTGACTTGCCCTGGGTCAAACAATCCCTAGAACCCCTGTGTCCCATGTTCCCCTTTCCACCCCCTTTCCACTGTGTAATTGACCATCCCAGGTCTGACCAGGAGGGCTTTGTGGAAATCCTGTGGAACCAGGGCACATGCCACAGTCTAACCCTTCACAGGCTGGGATCATCCTTGAGCTTTTCAATGAAGGGGAACTTTGTCTCTCCTCTGGGACTTTAGTATCCCTCCAGAACCGCGGCCACGGCTGCCCTTCTCTTAGATTCCACCCATAACACCTGCCATTGTGCTGGGGTGCTGGAGGGCCCTGGGGACTCCTGGAGCAATCAAAACTTTTTAAAAACTGGGATCTTATATCTGAATTGAAAGAAAACTTTAATGGCAAATTATACATTCCGCACATGATGTTCTAGATCTCCAACTACGGGTGGAGGGTTTGTGGTGTATGCTTGTTTTCTGGGTGGGTTTCCATTTTGGCCATGGAACTGTAGTATTCTACTGCACATAAAATCAAAGTGAAGTTGTAAACACAACCCATGCCCATGGATTTTTGGTATTTGATTAAACAAGTCAGTTGTTTGCTTTTTTGTTTTGTTGGTTGGTTGGTTGGTTGGTTGGTTTTACCTGTGGCCGAGGATTCTCTAGGACTAATCAATTCTGAGACCTGGAAATTGAACTGAAAATGGCATTCCTGGTTGTGCCATGCTGTCCAGTGACAGGCATAAGGCTCCAAGTTCTTGAACCAGATCCCTGAACTTCCGTTAGTTTAGCAACCTTGGCAATATATCTTACTGACCTCCTCACCCTTCTGTATCTGAGTCCCTTAGCAGAAAGTGAATCAGAGTATTCCAGACCTCTCTAGCTTCCTACCCAGGGTGTTTGTGCATGTGACTACGAGATATATTGGGACTCTGTCCCCAGTGAGCCTCTGGGACATGCTGAGAGCAAGGGGGACCCGGCAACAGCCCCAGATGTTTCCGTGGTGACGTGGCTGGGCCCTGTGGCAGGGGATGGCCCCTCTATGTTGTGAGATATCTTTCAGCATTCTGTTTAGTCAGCCCTCCAAATCCATGGGTTCCGAATCTGCGGATTCAACCAACCACAGATCAGAAATATTCAGAAAAAAACTTCCAGAAAGTTCCAAAAAGCAAAACCTGAATTTGCTGCGCCTGACAACTATTGACATAGTACTTACATTGTATTTACAACGATTTACATAGCATTTACATTGTATTAGGTATTATAAGTCATCTAGAGATGATTTAAAGTATATGGGAGGGTGTGCATAGGTTATATGCAAATACGCCATTTTATATAAGGGACTTGAGCATCCGTGGATTTGGGTATCCGCAGGGGGGTCCTGATACCCCCTGAAGATACACAGGGAAGACTGTACATGGACATACACTCCTGAGGGCTTATGTTTACTGGCTAATGGGGACTCAGTGGCTTCCTTCTTTGCTGGGAAATTCTCTACGACTATATCCAAAAAGGAATGAAAGATTGGTCTTGTCAGCCTGTTTTACATGCTTCTAAATATGAATTAAGAGGTAGTGTTCACTGGGCCTTACATAAAAAGTAAACTTCAGTAAAAATTAAGCCCTGAGAACCTAAGGTAAATAAAGAAGGAAATCTTACTCTCGCTGGCTTTTCCTGTGTGTCACATGATGGGGACGTGAGACAGACTTAAAGTTGAATTCAGAGTTTCGTCATCCCCACCCCTGTATATAAAGGCTTCCAGCCATTTATACTGCATCTCAGCTTCCAGAAAAGGTTTGGCTGACTTGGAAGGATTTCATCATTTCTGATTGAGAAATTCTCTATGAAGATAGGGGGAGGATAAAGAGGAGGAAGTAAAGTAAATTAGTTGGACCAACGTAAAAGAAACTAAGCGTGTATTAGAGAAATGGTCAAAAGGTAAAGTGAGTCCAGAAATAGGCTCCTCAATGCTGGGGAAGCTTTCCCAGGTTGATAAATACCCCGAGCAACAGGTTAGATCTGCTCGTCCTCCTCCAGCATCAGTCAGCCTGACCCTCCTGTTCTGATTTTAACCTCCTAGGAGCAGTCAGCTTGGAGAGAAGATGCAGTTGTGAAAGCTCTTAAAGGAGCTGTGCGGGTTTAGGCGAAGGGTGTACGTGAATCACGTGTACGTTGTAAAGGAGGTGACCGGATCTGGGAAGCAGAGCAGAGGGGGTATTAAGCTGGCTAAACTAGAGGAAGAATTAACACAAGAAAATTTGGGGAAAAGTGGGGAGGGGTGGGCATTTGTGATGACGTTATGGTAAGGGGGTCAGACCAGGCTTTAGCTTCTGACAGAAAGGAATAGGAAACTGATGATACCTTCCAGATGTTTAAGCAAAAATACTTAGGCTTTTAGAGGGGATGTGGGGCAAAAGATATGTGGCCCATAACCCCCATCTTAGAAGGCCTCTATTGCTGTTGCCAACACGAGTGGATTTATTCCTCACGAAAATGAAAGTTTCACATAAACTTCACCCTCATTCCAGGGTCTAGTTCCATATTTAGTTACCAACTTAATTTTTATCCTAAGCGAAAGGTGGTCATTTGTGAACCGGGATTTTTTTTCTCCGGAAGGCTGAGGAACTGATCTGACCATTAAGAAAGAACAAAATATGAGCTGAACATATAGGCCCTGCCTAAAGTTTCTAATTCCTCATTATTATTAACATTGATGATAATGATTGCAAACATTTATGAGCACTTGCTATATGCCAAGCACTGTTGAATCACGCTACCTGAGAGAAGTTTTGGTAAAATGAGTGAAAAGTTTAAGATCTGTGGAAAGGATGGTTTCTAATTGCTTCCAGGTTCCTTTATCTAGGTTACTCTGTGTGTGTGTGTGTGTGTGTGTGTGTGTGTGTGTGTGTGTGTGTGTGTGTAGCTGTGTTCACTGTGATGGAGGAAACTCCCTTTGAGGCCCATACTTCTTCTAAGGCTATTTTTATCCCAGTTTGTCCCCAACTCTTCTCAAAGTTAACAAAAGACCTGGACCACTTTTGTTTTTTGGAGTCACCAGGTGTATTTACAAACGGAAGAAATGCCAGTAAGGTTGTTTTTTTTTTTTACAGCAGCAGAGGCATCTCATATGTTTTTTCTTTTTTTGAATTTTTGAATTGTATTTATTTTTTTATACAGCAGGTTCTTATTAGTCATCCATTTTATACACATCAGTGTATACATGTCAATCCCAATCTCCCAATTCATCCCACCACCACTTTTCCCCCTCAGTGTCCATACGTTTGTTCTCTACATCTGCGTTTCAATTTCTGCCCTGCAAACCGGTTCATCTGTACCATTTTTCTAGGTTCCACGTATATGCATTAATATACAATATTTGTTTTTCTCTTTCTGACTTACTTCATTCTGTCTGACAGTCTCTAGGTCCATCCACGTCTCTACAAATGACCCAATTTCGTTCCTTTTTATGGCTGAGTAATATTCCATTGTATATATGTACCACATCTTCTTTATCCATTCATCTGTCGATGGGCATTTAGGTTGCTTCCATGACCTGGCTATTGTAAATAGTGCTGCAATGAACATTGGGGTGCATGTGTCTTTTTTTCTTTCTTTTTTTTTAAATGTTAATCTCTTTTTTTAAAATTAATTAATTAATTAATTTTTGGCTGTGTTGGGTCTTCGTTTCTGTGTGGAGGCTTTCTCTAGTTGCGGCAAGTGGGGGCCACTCTTCATCACGGTGCACGGGCCTCTCACTATCACGGCCTCTCTTCTTGCAGAGCACAGGCTCCAGACCTGCAGGCTCAGTAGTTGTGGCTCATGGGCCTAGTTGCTCCGCGGCATGTGGGATCTTCCCCGATGAGGGCTCGAACCTGTGTCCCCTGCATTAGCGGGCAGATTCTCAACCACTGCGCCATCAGGGAAGCCCTGTGTCTTTTTGAATTATGGTTTTCTCTGGGTATATGCCCAATAGTGGGATTGCTGGGTCATATGGTAATTCTATTTTTAGTTTTTTAAGGAACTTCCATACTGTTCTCCATAGTGGCTGTATCAATTTACATTCCCACCAACAGTGCAAGAGGGTTCCCTTTTCTACACACCCTCTCCAGCATTTGTTGTCTGTAGATTTTCTGATGATGCCCATTCTAACTGGTGTGAGGTGATACCTCATTGTAGTTTTGATTTGCACTTCTCTAATAATTAGTGATGTTGAGCAGCTTTTCATGTGCTTCTTGGCCATCTGTATGTCTTCTTTGGAGAAATGTCTATTTAGGTCTTCTGGCCATTTTTGGATTGGGTTGTTTGTTTTTTTAATATTGAGCTGCATGAGCTGTTTATATATTTTGGAGATTAATCCTTTGTCCATTGATTCGCTTGCAAATATTTTCTCCCATTCTGAGGATTGTCTTTTCATCTTGTTTGTAGTTTCCTTTGCTTTGCAAAAGCTTTGAAGTTTAATTAGGTCCCATTTGTTTATTTTTGTTTTTATTTCCATTACTCTAGGAGGTGGATCAAAAAAGATCTTGCTGTGATTTATGTCAAAGAGTGTTCTTCCTATGTTTTCCTCTAACAGTTTTATAGTGTCCGGTCTTACATTTAGGTCTCTAATCCATTTTGAGTTTATTTTTGTGTATGGTGTTAGGGAGTGTTCTAATTTCATTCTTTTACATGTAGCTGTCCAGTTTTCCCAGCACCACTTATTGAAGAGACTGTCTTTTCTCCGTTGTATATCCTTGCCTCCTTTGTCATAGATTAGTCGACCATAGGTGCGTGGGTTTATCTCTGGGCTTTCTATCCTGTTCCATTGATCTATATTTCTGTTTTTGTGCCAGTACCATGTTGTCTTGATTACTGTAGCTTTGTAATATAGTCTGAAGTCAGGGAGTCTGATTCCTCCAGCTCCATTTTTTTCCCTCAAGACTGCTTTGGCTATTCGGGGTCTTTTGTATCTTTTTTTTTTTTTTAAAGATTTTTTTTAAAAAAAGAAAGCAATGTTTATTTTAAAAAAATGCAGTCTGGTGTAATTATATCATTCACAAGATAAACACAGGACTTACGAAGAGTATTAATTCATAATGGACTTAGAGCAGTGTGATCTAGTTACAGGACACAACTTAAGCCATAAAATAGGAGGTACCTTTCAATCATATCAGGGTTTCTCAGTGACCCCCTGTAAAACCTTGTGTGAAGAATATATCTAAGGATCTTGGGCACTTCCCTGGCGGTCCAGTGGTTAAGACTCCATGCTTCCACTGCAGGGGGCACAGGTTGGATCCCTGATCTGGGAAGTAAGATCTCACATGCTGCACGCAGCAGCCAAAAGAAAAAAAAAAAGAATAAATCTGATGATCTGAACTGGAAGACCATTGTGGACGTAAGGCCTAGGGGTCAGTGGCCCCCAGTCGCCACCTGCCCATCGGCCCTCCCTGCCCCAGTGTGAGCCCCTGTCCTAGACTTGCTTACTCTAAGAACCTGGTTCTCAGCCCAAATCTCTAAGTGTGTAACGCACCACCCCCTGATTTCTAAATGTTCCTCCTCTTTTTTCTCCTTTCTCGTGGCCTCCTGTAACCCCACCACGACGGCTGGCTTAGCTCTGCTCTCAGGGCTGTGGCGAGGGCTGTCCTCCCCCAGATCCTCGCTGGGATCACACCTGGTTTGCCCACAGACAGGTTCAACCGTGAGAAAACCAGCAGAGCAGGCTGACACGGACCCTCCCTCCGGCAGCGTCTCCTGGGAGCCGGGGGAACAGGGGGACCACTTTGTGGAAGTGGCTCTTCCCAGGCGTTCAGATGGAGCATCCCTGAGCCACCCTCCCAAGGCTGATGGAGAGCATGGAGGATGTGCCCAAGCCTCCTCTGCACAGCAAGCCCTCCAGCTCCAAGCCTTCCTTCCCTTCTTCCTGTCTTGTAGTGGCTGCAGCAGAGAGCGCCATTTGGCAGCATGGTGGTGCTCTTGGCTGTGAACGGAAACATTGGCCTGACTCCCAGTATAACACAAGATAGGTCTCTGCAGAAGTTATGCAGTCTTGGCTGTGATGACTTCATCAGAAAGGGGCGGGGGGGAAGGGGCAATGAAAGAGAAAGGTACAGCATGGGGGAACAGTAGCTCGGGAGGAAAGTTTTCCCAGCGGCTCGGCTGAAGACAGTTGAGACTCCTTCTTCCCCCTCTCGATTTTTAAATCAAGGGGGAAACAAAGGCAGCAGGCGTATGGGTAAAAAGCCGAGTTCCTGGAGCCACTGACAAACCACTTGCAGTCGTGTCGGGACCGTGGTCACTTGGATGCGGGCAGATGCTGTGTCCACCTCTGTGGGGCGGGTCTCAAGCCCCTGCGCTGGGTTTTCTTACAGCCCTGTGGAGGAGACTGCCTATACAGGTCAACAACGGTTTTCACTCATCTCGCAAGTTCTTAAACTCGAAAGGTTGGGCTGCTTCTGGCCCTGCTCTGTGGTTTGGAGCCTAGAATGGAGAAAAACCCCAGAGAGCAGGGTGAGGCCCAAAGGGACGCTTGGCCAGGTGCATCAGAGGATTCTTGGAAGATGTCAGTCCCCTCGGAGCCTTCTCTGGCACTTGGGGGCTCTTTGTTGAAGCAACGAAAAGCTAGCCTAGTTACTGAATCTGTAGCCAAACCCAGTTTGTTCACATTCATGCCATGTCCAGGTCTTGACAGGAGAACTACCCCCGTTAAGGATGTCTGCTGCACACTCCACAGTGTGAGATGGGCTCTGGTGGAAATAGTCCAGATCCCAGATACAACCGGAGCCCCTCTCAAACTCGCTACGTTCCATTCCTAGTTGAGCCTAAATAATCTTAATGAGGTCTTGGGTTTTTTTCAGGGAGGCAGGGAGGTTGTATTATAGTTTAATGAATCCTCTAAATGTTGGCCATTTAGGTTGTTTCTTTTTTTGCTACTCAAAACCATTTGCGCTCTTCAAGATAAATCTTTGCACAGAGCTATGAATATTTCCAGGAGACGAGTCCTTAGAAATGGAATTTCAGGGTATGATGTATTCAAGTCTTTGATCATTCTGTCCCTCCACCCTGGAACCCCTTCCCCTCTTGGTTACCTGAGCCATTCCAAGACATCGCTTCCTCTGGGAAGCCTTCAGTCCCCTCCCCAGGCACAGTCAGGTGCTTCCCGGTGGAAGGCCCAGGGGTGTCGCTTGCGCCACCTCCCCTTCAAAGATGCCATGAGCTGCTCAGGACCTAAAGGATCCTTACTCCACATCAGAACTGTGGACTCCTTCTTGAAACCAAGCAAATAGGCCCGTTTTCTTTTCTTTCTTTTTTTGTCCATTTAAAGACTTTAGGTTTTTAGAGCATGAGACTTAATATTTATTTGAAGAAATATGTTCATAATAGAAAATTTGAAAGAGTATGAAAATAAAAATCACTTAAAGTCCTCCCCTAACATGATTGTTCTGTGACTACTGTTCTAATAACTGCTTTTTCTTCCCCTCTTCACTGTATATTGTAAGCTTTTTTTTATTTATTTATTTGATCAGATAATCTGAAAAGGCCTGATTTTTATTGGCTGCCTAGTATTTATGGTATGGATGTACCATAATTTATTTAATCAAGCTCCTATTGTTGCACACTAATGAACTTTTAACCAATTTAGAGTTGCTTTGGTGGTGGAATTAATCACAACAAAGGGATGCGAAGGACTCTATAATTTACATCAAAGGCAGAGGAAAAGCATAACTCTCAAAGTTGTGTTTCCACTGGGGGAACCTATGGTAACTATGTTCAAAGCACTGATAAGGACAAATGGTATTTTTGTTGTTTTTACCTCCAAGTAAGTCCTTGAAACACTGACCTTCCTGTGGCTGATGGCACTCTCCCATCTTACTCTGGACCAGCAACTTTAACCCTTTCTTTCATCTTCAGCAGAAGCTCCGGTAGCCTGGAGAAGCAGTCCATTATGAGGGTTATCTTTTTTCCTCCTCTCTGGTCATATCTGATCTTGGTCTAAGCTCCAATTCATCATAGACAATTAGTTCAGTTCAGCAGATATTTATTCTGTTGCGACCGTGGACCTAGCTCTGTGCTGATGCTGGGAGCCACATAACGAAACCTAAAGACCTTGCAGGAATGTTGACATAAGGTAATATCCTACCAGAAGATGACTGCTTATAAGCATTTGGAAAGTTGGAACTTTCTACCTCTCCTGTGTTACTTAGTAAGAAATAGTGGTACAATCATGTATATACCATGATCATGAGCATGGAAAATATATTACTGCACTGGGTGGGGAGCTGAGAAGAAACACAGAGACACATCAGAATATTAATGTGGTTGCCTGTGAGTGTTAAAAATGAATGTTGCCTTTTAAAAATACTTTTAGACAATATTTTTAAATTTTCCCTGTGATCGGGGGCAAAGTCAGCAAAACATGCATTTGTTAAAGAGTCAAAAGTCTGGGTAGGAATGCCATCCTGCTCACTGAGAATCGAGAAAGAAAACCAAGTTTAAAGTCTTAGACTTCATTATCTTAGGAATTAAGCTAGAACCAGAGCCATAGCACTTCCTTCACCCTGACTTTCTAAAGCTGCATAATCAAGAGGTCATAGCAATAATAGTGATAACAAGCTATGTGTTATGTGCCAGTCACTGGACCCTCGATGGAGCTGAGTTTCTACCCAAGCCTGTTGGGTTCCCCCAATGTAAACTGCTCCTTCTTAGAAGCCGAACAAAGAACTTTCCTGAACCCATTTAGCAGGCTTAGCACTGGGCCCCAAGTTACTGCCCTGTCTGTGATAAGCTTCCTAAATCGGTAAACTGCCTCAAACCTCAACTGTCTTGGCAACACAGCCACTACACATCATATAACACTTTTTTTAATCCAAATTTCTTCAATAATCTGCTGAAGAAGCAGATTATCTTGGGGTGAGCCTATTGGGGCTCTGCAATGAATTTATTACAAGCAACTCTCCAAACCCACATTGAAAAATTATCCTGGACAAGCACAAAGAAAGTCTGTAAAAGGAGCCACCATCCTGAAACCAAGTTTCTGCCCTGACACTTGATCAACTTCAAAGAGAATTCTAAGGTTTTATTTTATTTTGTTTCTTCCTTCCATTTCTGGTTGAATGGTCTAATCTTATGCCCTTTCTTTAAATGTCAAAGTTGATACCACAGAGGCATCCTAATTTGGGGTATCAGGCAACATATAAAAAATGATGTATATTTCTGTGCTCTTTCAGCTTCATCCTTTGATCCCAGTAGAGTGTCTACCTTTTTATTCTGTGCCCATTCCTCTCCCCCCCACCCCTTCCCATTTCTCATTACTCCAGAGTCCTCTTGGGTGGTCTGCTCAATTTAGACCAGATGCATGTTCTGGTCAGTGGAAAAGTCAGAATCCCAAAGACCACCATCAGCTGTGGGACATCAGGCAAGTAATTTAACCTCTCAGAGACTCGGATCCTTTTTAATCAGCAAAATGAGTTTTAAGTACACAGAAGAAAACACTGAGCTGAGTGCTTTGCATACAGTAGGTGCCCCATAAGTGTTAATTGTTTTCTTCCATTGTCGCTTCTGGTCTTCTTCTTGTTTGAAGAGGGGACTTTCTCAAATCATAGCTTTCCTGCCTTATAGCAGACCAGGAGACAGGAAGTCTAGTGATGTTTGATGCTTCCTCCCGGAGGAAGGGAGGGAGTTTAACTGGCTTCACCCCTTCCTTGCTCTTGGCTGCACCTCCGCCTCCAGAGCAGAGCTGCAGGAGCACCGACCTTTCTGGAAGAATCATGGCATAGGCTCCTTTCGGAATTCATGAGTTTACATTGCCTGCACAGCCCTCTGAAAATTAGAGAGTTCTGCTCCAAATGCAGAAGAATTGGCAATAGAAACTTAAGTAACTCAGCACTCTGACTTGCTTTTGAACGTGCAGGGTTTGCAATCTAATCACAGAGAGCGCTGATACCCCAGGTTGCAGTCAGCGCCCATAAACCAGGATTATTTGCCCAGTGAGTCTCAAAACGTGGGGCATGGTAATTATCGAAGGGCATGTTAAATTGCTCCCAAAGACTCTGGTTCAGGAGGCTTGGAGCAGAGCCTGAGAATTTGCATTTCTAACAAGCTCCCAGGTGATGCTAATGGTGCTGGTCCCGGAACCACGCTTTGAGAACCCCTGATGGAGCCCTCACGGTTCCCCAACAGCCCACACTTAAAGTGGAGGAAGTTTTAGCACCCTCTTAGCCATTTTCTCTCTATAGCTCATTCATCTCCAAAGTTGCCATTGTCGAGGGAGGAGTCCTATGGATAGGATTTCCGTTTGAAGAGGTGGGGACCGAGACCCAGAGGTCAGATGGCCCCCTGAGCCTCAGGAAGCCAGTTCACCACCCTGAGCCCCAGAGAGTCACGGCGGGATGCCTCCAGCCAGCTCTGCAGTGGGTGTCGGATTCTCTGACATGAATGTACTGAACTTCCCAACGAGTGTGAGGTTCTGCGCGAAACGTCAGCTTCCACCTTTGAAAAGACTTCCTCTTTCTGAAACTTAAAACTTGAACAGTACCTTTGCAGGAGAAGACCCCTGACAGTGGTGAGAGGTTGGACATAGAAGTGGCTTGATGTATAGAATCTAGGCAAAATTCCATTGGTGCTGGATTTTTTTTTTTTTTTTTAATTACTCGATCCACTTCAGTGTGTGTGAAAAGCACAGGTTTGTCTTCTGGGGCATGCTTTTTGTTTATGTATTAATTTTACTTCTTCCTACCGTGAACTACCCTCCTGTCTCCCCCAGTGCCCTCCTGCTCCCACTTCCTTGCCGGCGACCGGCCCACACGACGTGGCGGGGAGAGGGAGGTGAAACGCGCCCCGGGGAGCGCGCCGCGGCCTCCCAGCTTGCGGAGCAGCGCGCAGGCCGAGGATCTCGGGGCCCCGTGGCGGCTCGTCCGCCGCACGTCCGCCCTCCGCCGCCCCTGCCCGCGCCCAGACCGCCTAGTCGGTTTCTTTGTTAAGGACGCCTGCGCGGAGACGCATCTTCGGCCCCGGCAGGGGTGCACGGGCCTCACTCCTGACTTCTTAGAGTCCCCTAAGGACTTGTAAGCATATAAGCTCGAGTCGAGAGGCTAAATTACGCCCCAGGGGGCTTTTTAAGTAAAATCCTAAATTTCATTTAGGCTGTTCGTAAGCCATGCGATGGCAAAGACACTAAGCCCAGGCTCGCCCCCGGCGCGGCCCTTTACCGCGCCGGCTTCGTGCAGCCCGGGTTACGGGGAACCCTGACCCTCTCGGACAGTCCGCCCCTGGGTCTGGGGTACGCCACTGTCCCTCCCCTCTCGGGTCGCCAACGCCCCCATCACCTCCTCCATCTCCCGGCCCTTCCGTTTCCTTCCACGGCCTCCCCCACCCACACGTGAAATCTCCCTCCCCTCGGGCTGGCAGCAAGGTCGGTAATAAGAAACCAGTTCGGTGTCAGTCGGAGAGAGGAGGGAGATAACCCCAGAGATACACGGCAGTGGAGAGAGAACTCATTTTGTGTAAAGAGGGCCTCGAGTCACCAGGGAATTCCTGGATTGTCTCAGGCTGTCGTGTGTGATGTCCATCACGCCGAGCGAGCACCATCTGTTCGGTATTATGCTCTCAGTTGCCAGGCTACCTGCTATACGCGGTAACACTTGACTGCCCGGCTCCACGCTCGTAGCGTTAGCCCAGACGCGCGGGGCCGGGGGGACCGGCTGGGGGAGGAAGGCGAGTCCTGATTAAGCCATCTGCAGGCTGGGAGGGGGGCGGGGGGGACACGCCGCGCGGGCGGAGCGGGCGGGCTGGCGGCGAGGACTGGGCTGACACCACCATCTGCTGGGGCCGCGGAGGAACAGCAGCTGTTCCTTGTTTTCCCCCGACGAGAGCACCTGAAAAAAGGCCGAAGCCCTGAGCGTCCTCCAGCCCGTTCTCCACTAAGCCCCGGCACCCCAGTCCCAGTCACCGCCGGGAGCCTCTTGCAATCCCCCCTCCAAGGAGCCAGCCGTCTTTGGTCCACCGCCAGCAACCCCGGCCCCTCTCACCCAAACACGAGGCATGTTCTTGAAAACACGTAAGAGAAAATGAAGCTTCCTTACGCACAGATTTATAAATAAACAGCTGGCTACTCTTGAGAGATTTTTACCACAGCTGCTTTTTGAAGTGAAAACTGCCTCTTTGGGGGAAGTAGGGTGTTTTTTTACACCTCTTACCTATCTCCAGCCCTTAGGAAATTGCTAAGACCTTTTCCCTGGAAGAGAAGATACGTAAAATATTGGTTTTGATTTCTCCCCCCCTCCCTTTATTTTACGGAAGAGTGAGAGCTTTGGGGAGTAATGAAGATCTATGTAGTCAATTGGATTTCTGAGAGGAAGAGGCTGAATTAAGATTCTGGGTAGAAGGCAAGGGAGGTCGTTGGGCAGGGGGTGGAGTGGAGAACAAGCTAGTAATTAAAACTAAAAATACTGCATCATTTGGCTTCAAGGCATTACATTTCTGGTGACGAAAGCCCAGCCTGGTTTTCTCTGATTGCATGTACAGTGTGTGTCCTCCTTAGAAACAAGAGCGGGGGCTTGAAATTCTGAAATTCGACAGACTAATGCTCATTAAGCCCTCTTAGACTGGGGATTAAAAGCCAACATGTCATGTGCATCAGCTAATGGCCTCAGCCAGCCCAATTTGTAAGGTGAGTCACTCGGCGCGTCTTCACACTTGGCATACACATCTGAGGCTGGGGCTCTGGGTGTCACTCACCCGCTGTTGAATGCAGCAGAGCTGGTTGGGAAAGGTGTATCAACTTAGGCTCACAAATGTTTCCTAGGGAGGGCAGTCCTTTAAAAGTGCACATAGCCCTCCTGCCTCTCGGTCTTCAGGTCTTCGGTGAGAAACCTGAAGGCAAAATCTTTGAGAAAGAATCATTGGGGGAAATAGATAATCCTGGGAGGTAATAACCAGACTATCCCTTTGGGAAGGGTTTTACACACTGTGCTTTTTGAAGTTCAGCAACACCCCGCCCCATCTGAAAGCAGAGCATTCCTAGGAAACCTTTCCTAAGCCGAAATGGCTTACAGTGAAGAAGCAAGCACCTTAGGACACATCTTGCTAAGAATGTGCGAAATAAATAGAGATAGAGCACAGATGCTCACACAGTTCGAAGCTATGGCAGCTTGATGCTGAGATGCTGAGTGTAGTTCCTGGGGAAGGCGCTTGGTGGCGCCACTCTTGTTGCTGGAGGCACCTGCTGTCTCTACAATCACTCTCTGCAAAACAAACACTGAATGCTATCTTAGATTTTCACCTTCTTTTGTAAAAGCGAAAATCCTCTTCAGATTTCTTCCAGTTAGCAAAAACAGATACTAGTGTAGGTGTTTCATAAAAGGGGAGTGGCGTAAATTGAACTCTTGAAAAGTGGGGGACCTGTATTTCCTTTTGGTCTAGGAAGACAGGGACTAGACAAGCGTAGATGAATCTACATCCTCACCTCATTTGCCTCTCCCTTTCTTTCTGGGTGGAGAGAAGGCTGGGAGAGCAACACATCACTACTTACGGCTCCTGGGCAAGCTCACCAGGTACTTGAGGGCTAGTCTCACAGGACAAGAATATCTCAAAGTGTACAAAGATAAACGGGGCCAGCCCAGACCAGTCCTCTCATAAAACCAAGCCGAAGAGAACTTGATCTTCCCTTGGGTCTCATTTTCTTTCCAACTCCCTCCTCATTATCAAAATGGGAAAATATCAAATATTCTGAAATACACAGAAAAAACTGTGTATCTGTATTTTCGCTGATTGGTCGACTATCTGCACTTCCATGTGAATTTGTTTGTTTAAGTATTAAGTCAATCAGCCATTTGTCTCCAAAGGTGGCAAGAAACAGCTTCATCCCATTGGAAGGAAGGGTTTGGAAAACAGGTAGCAAGTTTGGGGTGGGGGGAAAGGAAAGAGTGAAATATCTTGACCTCTGCAGGGGTCAGTCATAAAGTAAACTTTTTGGTGGCATAAAGTTCCAGGCATTGCTGAGTATAAGGTCTTTTTATTAACATTAATATCTCATAGCTCCCTACCTAATAATTGTCTATGTACAGAGAAAATACACAAAGACAGAAAGTTTTAATTTCAGTACCACCACACTTAACATTTGAAAAATAGAACACAGTGTATTTATGGGAGACATACTATATATTTAGTCTACAGGCAATTCTTAGGCACACACTTGGCACCATGGACCCATCGTCCGGGAAAGGCCTGTGCTTGTGGAAGGAATATTGAATTTAGACTCAAAATCAGTACTCCAGTTCTGCAAGTTCTGGTTCTTCCATTTACTAACTGTGTGACCTGGGCCACCGCACTGACTAACCAAAACTTCTTGAGCTATTGTTTCCCAGATGAGAGGAGTAACGGGGTTTTGTTTGGTTTTTTGTTTGTTTTGCTTGTTTTGTTTTGTTTGGGTGCTGATGGGAGGGACGAAGAGTACGTGAAGATGCGGTTTCGGTATACCTGGAAAGAAGAACGTGGATGGCTGATCTCCACACAGTAGCGGGGAGGGGGGTCCAACAAGCCCAGGCTATGGGGGCTCCCATGCAGGGCTGCGTCTCTAGGAGTTGTGTCAAACACAACTCTCTGTTTTGAGAGGAAACTGCCCACGTGATTGACTGTACCAACACTGAAGAGGTAGCAAAGCAAAAAGAGGACAAATATTAAAATCCAGTTTGACTGCACCCTGTTTTTCATTTAGGATGGCTCAGAAGAGGCAGATAAAATTCATGTTGTTCACAAAGCAGGCTAGTTGCATGCATTAATGAAGGAATGCATTAATAACGATGGAAATACCATTGCAAATGACATTTGATAACTACTAAACATCCATTTAAGGTAGTCACTTGCCTGTATACATCTGCGTAGTCTTAATTTCCTTCACCCCATATAACTGGAAATAATAACCAGTGTGGAAAAAAAGAATGAATATCTAGATTTTATAATGAGGAAAGTTTTTTTTAATCCAGTTTAACTGGCTACAAAAATTTAAATACTGTAGATTTATTCACATCCGTTTCTCATGATCTAAGTCTCATAATTGTGCCTCATGATATGACTGTGTATGTCCTTACACGTATGCCCATTTAACTTGTGTACCTCTCAGACAGCAGCTTCTCTTTGTTCAGATTAATTACTTGAAACTTCAGTGAATTAAAAGAAACCTTTCTGTGAAATGTTCAGACAGTGCTTTGCCATTACCAGCTGTGCTTGATATAATGAACAGGAAAGAAAGCATCGAGAAACTACATCTTACGGTCACACACCTACTTTTCCCATCAGCTGTTTTTCCCCAATGGTCTACACCGTCGGGCTGTTACTTCCCCTCTGAGTACAGTCTCCGAGTAGTGACTTGGGCTGTGTGTGAGGAGTTCTCTACCACTTTACCTCCTGTTCCTTAAGGGCCAGTCCTTAAAAGTTGCCATCATTTGATTTGACTGACTGACACATAATTATAGAATCAAGAGACCCAATTCAACCCCCCATGTTTAAGTTATCCCAGACACCTGAGACCCAATTCTATCTCTAAAGATGTTGGGAGATTTCGTATCTTGGGTCCGGGTCACACACTCCTAATTCTCACCATCAACAATTCTCACTAGCAGGATATTTTTTTTTTTACACATGTCAAACCTTTCGAATGTCACAATTAGAATTTCATCAAATAGCAATCTGCTGATGAATCCATTCCAGCAGTCTTCTGTAAATGTCTCTCCTACTAGCTAAGAAGCCCATTTTGGCCAGGCAGGCAGTAAGGATGAAGAGGTAAGGTGAGGATGTCTCATTCCCGACTTAAAATGAGCCCCACCTGAGGGCTTATTCCCTTTCCTTCGGAGGAGCACAGATTGTTAGCTGAAAATGCGGTTCTTGTTCCTTAGCCAGTCCCATCAGAAACAGACTGGACCTGGTCTCAGATTTTCCCAGAGCCGTGCTCTATTACTGTCGCCCTCTAGCCTCTGCAATCCCACCTGTGGTAAGGCCAGGTTTGAGGACCACTGGGTTCTTTTTTAATGGAAATGTAATGTGTGCCTCTCGGGATCCCGTAGGTCCCTAAGGCGGGACCTACCCCCTCCCCCTATCCCCTGTGCTTTCCTTCACACGTGGAGTGGCTGCATTCTCTTCTCTTCCTGTCCTTCTAGGAGCAGCATCCGGTCGGGCTTCCCCGGGCCGCGGGCCCCATGCAGACCTCCGTGCCCCCGGGCTCCGGCGGCATCGTCTCCGGAGCCGGTCCAGCGGGGCCCAGCTTCCTGGGCGGCCAGCCCCAGGCAGCCCTCATGAAGCAGATGCTCCTGGACCAGCGGGCGCAGCTGATAGAGCAGCAGAGGCAGCAGATGCTGGCGGAGCAGGTAACTCACGCCCGCGGTGGGATCCGTTCGTGCGGCAGACACTCACTCGGTGCCTGGTGTCTGTGAGGGAGTCTCGGTTCGTGTCCTTCATCAAGAAATTCACAAGCCGGCACTTCCTGAGATCACAGAAGAACCTGCAGAATTTAGACCTTTCCGTTCGTTAGGCTTTTTCTTAGAATGAATGAGTGTGTTCTGAAAAGACAGGCTTCAGCCATCCATTTGAAGACCCATTTGCCAGAGACCGTTCTTCAGTTCAAGTCTGGCTCTTTTCTTCTGGCTTCTGGTACAGGAGTCTGTAGAATCAGCATGGGGGGCAAGGGTGGAAGGGGGCTGGCTCACATTCTTCGTAAAGTCTGATATTTCCAGCATGAAGAAAAAAGAAAATAATTCAGAGAACTTTGCTTCTTGGAGGAAAGTGTCAGAAGGAGGGATTGAGAAGAATTCTTACACAATTGGTCATGAACAATGGAACAGGAACAATAGCTGAATAATAGGGCCCACAGAACTACCTGGAAACCTGAACTCGGGGTCACAGAAAGGGTGCAAACTTGAGAAAATTCCCAGCAGCTTTGAACACAGCTCAGGAAATGTTTGAGTTAAAGGCCTAACACAGAGAAAGCTTTACCTGAGGCATCTTTGACAACCCTTGACATATATAATTCCTCCAGCTTAGAAAGAAAGCCTTCCATGCGGGCTACTCCTCTCAGTTTCAGTGTGTTTTGTTTTTCGAGATGCCCATGCCCGATTTCGTGTTATCTCGGGAAAGGCCTGAGGACTTCCCCAGGAGGTCCCTGGATGCCTTCCGTGGGGGCCTATCCAGCGCGTCTCACCCTTCTGTTATAGGAGACGTGAGGCTGTCATCTAAGGCTCAAGGCCCACAATTACCCTTCTAGAATGTTCCTAATAGGATCAGAATTTTGGAAATGTATTAACCATCCTCCACCATATCTATAGGAGAGGTTGTGTAGGACACAAGACGCGTCGAGGTCCTTAGTAACCAAGGGCAGCAGTTCAAAGTAACACCAGTCATCCCCCAAATAGAAAAATTGTACACTGTTGAGCACAGTACTTATGTTCCCTTGTTCGCTTTTGTTCTTGAACAGCTGTGTAATTATCTCCCTTTTTACCGAGGTCAGTCAGCTGCCTGGCAGCTCTTGTACAAACAAACCTCTATCCCTCTCACCCTGCGTAAGGTGTGTGACAATGAGCCATGCTCATATCTCTCAGACAGTGATAAATGGAGCTGCCGAGGGGAAGCTGGGCTTTGCAGATCCGCCCCTCAGCCAATCCCAGGAAATTTCAGGTGTGCCTGATACTTGGAGGGATGGTCTTTGATGCCTGTGCTGCGACCAAGACACAAAGGGGAGTCGGGGTAACCAGGCCAAACTCAGCTGTGCCAGCCCAGGGGTGTCCCCCCCATGGGTTGGCAAGGTCAGCCAACCCCGGGAATGAGGGGGAAGGCAGGAGACCGGGAGCATGGCTTTCACAGGATGGTGCCCACAGACCATAAGGTGAGAGAGTGCGGGACCCCTCAGAACCCGGGACACAGAAAGACAGACATAGGGCTCCTCAGAAGAGATGAGGAAATGGGAAACTGGAAAAAAATGAGTATAATTCCTTAATGACTGTGTGTTCCGGGAGCTGAAGAGGGACCAAGGAAAGAACGGTTCACTCTGGGTCACATCCTTTGCTTATGGTATGATTTTGGAAAAACCACCTAACCTCTCTCCTCATCTGCCAAATAAGGTTTTCCTAATCTCCCAGCCTTCCTCCTGATGCTCAACATGAGTAATGAGTGTAAAACCCTTTGGAAACTGCACAAGGTGTGGATCTGCCACTTGACCCTGGTGTCACAGAAGGCAGTGTGAGAGCTGCAGCCACACGTGCCAGCCATCCTGTGGGACTAGCCCAGAAGTAAGTCAGAGGGATGTAGCATCTCACCTGCACCTGGGGAAAGTGCTTATTGATGCCTACACTTTTGAGGTTGAATGTGGCCACATCAACGCCAAGCTGATTTTCTTGGTCCCTGCAGCGGCAGTGAAAGCATCCTAACACTTTCAATTTTGCCAACAGCGTACTGGGAACACTTGGGTTTCTGGAAAGGACATGTGAGGGAAAACAGAAAGACTGGGGATATCTTGCATATCTTTGGGAACTTTCAAATGGTTCTCAGTGGACTTAGCAAGTTGAAAGCAGGTGTGAATTAACATTTAATGCGTTATTCTCAAGAGCACAGAGAGTGTCAAATCCCACCCATTCACAAAGGTTCAACGGAATCTGGAATTTTGGATCTGAAAGAAACATTGAGGATCATGAAGTCCCTTTATTTTACACACGAGGAGACTGAGACCAGAGAGCTTACATGATTTTTTTCAGAGATCGCAGAGCTAGAGAGGGGCAGAGCCAGGACTGGCACCTGGGCCCCCTGACTCCTGACTGCCAATCCACCCCAGGCTACCCCAGGGCTGATGCCCAGTTGTAAGTGGGACCGTTAAATTCTTATGTAATATGGGAAGTTTGGCTTCTGAGAAGCTTTTAAATGCTCCCCTTACTCTCAGTAATGTTCTTAGATTGCTGCCTAGAAGATTAGCATGGTTTCTTGTCTATGCCGTGTCTATACAATTAATACATTTCAACGGTTTCGTGCAAAACACCACAGGATGGGGTGAACAGAGGCCGTTCTTTTCTTTGGTTGCCAGTGCTGGCTGGCCTTGTCAAGAAAAAGAAAGAGAAAGAAAATTATAGAGCTGCCCAGGAACAAAAACAAGAGAAAAAATAGAAATAAACACATGCGTTAAGAAGTGGTCAATGTGTGTTATTTTTATAATGAACACTGTAAAGATCCGGGCCCTCGTTGTCTGTTTTCCTAGGCCTTGCAGATGAAAGGTGCTTGATGCATATTCCACAGCTGCAGAGGAGGTTAGATGACAGGCCGAAGGTCACGCAGCTACTTGACGGCAGACCCAGAACGAAAACCCCTTTCTTTGCTCTTTCCACCTCACTCTTATTTTCTGTCCCTTTTCACATACAGCATGATAATGACCATAATAGCCTTCCCTGTATATTGGTAACAATGCCGGCAGTGCAAAAGCCCCGTGACTGGAAGAAGAAAAATTAAAACGCAGGCCTCCTGGCTCCTGGTGTACGTGGAATCCCACGCGGTTTCCTCAAGGCAGTAAATGCTGTATGTTTGACTTGTGGAGATGTATTCTGCAGGCAGGGTGGCTTCCTGGGAATAAAATGAGCCTTTTTTTTTTATAGGCCCTGAGAATCCCATCTTCCTATACCCGAGGCATCTACCTTAGGTCATTAAAAGTTAGCTGCTTGTCCGTTTGAGCTCGGTACCCACCATGCTGAGGAAAGCACGCAGGCTGATGTCGGAAAAGCAAAGTCAGAACTGCCTCCCTGGCTATACCTCCCTCGTAAGCCAGCAAGTCCACACAGCAGAAATGCCGCAGATGTTCACCGAGGATGTTTGCAGCAGGGGGGGCTCTGACAGCCGAAACCAGAAGCTCCCTAAACAGCCACCCCGAGTAGCATGGGCAAAGACATCGTGGGATGTTCTTATGGGGGGAATGCTACTCGACAGTGAGAATGAATGGACCCCACCGCAGGCATCACCGTGGATGGAGCTCCCAAAGGCGATGAATGCAAGAAGCCAGACCCCAAAAAACAGGCTCAAGTACATTGTCTCAGGCCGCTTCTCTGAAGCACAGAAGCAGATATAACTAACCTGTTGCTAGGCTGGGATAGTGCGCCCACGGGTCAGGTGAAGGGCGGTGGCTGGGAAGGGGCAGGAGGGGCTTCTAGCAGCATTCTGCGTCTCGACCCACGAGCGTGTTCCTTTGTGAAAATCCATCGCACGGGGCACGGATGCTACACGCTTGTGCCCTGACCTGTATGCGTGTTACTCTTCAGCATAGAATTCAGTTTTTGAAAACCGCCTTCCTCAGAACAGCCAGGAGATCTAACTGTGCGCCTCCTCCCGCCCCGCCCCCCGGCCCTCCTTGTCCTATCGTTTCAGCAGCTGCAGCCGCCACAGTTACCCCGGCAGCACCTCCAGCGGCCCCGCAACCCGTACCCAGTGCAGCAGGTCGCCCAGTTTCAAGGTGAGGCCGGTGCACACCTCTGCCATTGTATCCCTTCCAGTGGGCAAGTGTAAGTGAATGCAGAGCCGGTGACAATGCCACGGCTGCTGTGTTTGTGTCCAGGTAACATTAAAAATCTTTAAGAACTGATGGTGCCAACCAATCAGAATCCCAGGCGTTAACCTTTGGGTCGCTGGGCCCCAGAGAGGTCCTGGTGGGCCCGGGGTGGGGGCGGGGGGGCGGTGGGAGTGGGACTGGAGCAGCCGTTCTTTACCAAAGGTACGGAAGTATTTCGGGGGTTTAACAACCAGCAAAGACATCCAGGCGCCGACTGACCTAATATCAGCCCTGTTTAAGTCCGGATCGTCATCTCAGTGGCCATGGGGAGGAGCGGGGGGAATCCCGTGTCACACCTTTCTTGCTAATCCCAGCAGGTCAGCTGACCAAAGCCCTCACTTCCAGCAACCGAAGTAAAAGGATCTGGCTTTCGGCAACCACTAATCTCTGCCGAACATAGAAGACAAATAGGGACTTGAGTTTGATTGGACTTTCTTGATCCTGCCGCCCTTTGCACAAATCCTGAATCATGGCCCCAGGAGTAATGGGTGCACTGTTTGTCTGGCGTTGCCATTCCTCTGTAAAGTAGAAGGTCCACTCAAATATCAATCCCTTCCGTCTCTAACAGAGAGAGCCCCTGTGGGTCTTGTATGGGGTGAAGGATGAGTCTGAGGACCCTTCCCAATCTCATCCACAGGCGTTTTCAGGGGGCCACAGGGGTCATGAAGCAGCAGAAATCCTAATTCCTGTCCTCTGTCATTTCTGAAGACCTAGATCGATGCATCCTAACTTCCCAAATGTTACCTATCGCTTTGACAATCTGCCAAAAGCTATGAAGCCCCTTGTACAGAAATATCCATATATATAAATAAATACAAATTTTGTGGATCATTTCACAAGTGTTACCCTTTTCCATAGACGGTGGGTGAAAATGTTGTGATCTAGGGTAGCCTTTTTCAGTCTTTGGGTTGCAACACTCAAGTAGGTTGAGAAGATAATTGGCCACAACCAACATTTTTTAACGAAATAATAGGAATGATTGGAGTGTATCATAATTAAGGCAACTTTTGTTTCTGTCCTAAACCCACATGTGTATGTACTGTGAGTTGTGGCTTAAAGAGTCTGAAAGCCGCTGATGTTCACGGCCAGATCTCCCTGAAGATTGCCTGTGGACCCCCTGGGGCTTGAGCCGCTATCACCCCCTCCCATCCCTGGGATATTTATATCACTTCAAATCCCTTTGGACTCGACACAGGGAAGGACAAAGGGAATTGTTCTGTGCACTAAATTAGTGCCAATATTCTTTGAAGAATTCTGTTTCTCACTTGGTCAATGGTGCGGAGGAGTGGGAAATAGTCATGTTACATGTGTAGTTTTTGTCGCAGACTCGGAGCCCTCTTTTGTACCTGTGGTTCTCAGACTTGAGCCTGCATCAGATCACCAGCACAGCTGGTTCAAAACAGAAGCCCGCCCTCACCCCCAGAGTCTCTGATTCAGTAGGTCTGGAGCAGGGCCTGAGAATTTGCATCTCTAACAGGTTCCCCAGAGTTGCTGTTGCTACTGGCCCAGGGCCATACTTTGGGAACTGGTGCTTTATATTATGAACTAATTTAAACCATTAAATCTGGTAAACCTGGTATTGTGTCCCTTGAGTTTTCTAGGTTCATAACTCATGTATTATTTTTTGGAATACAGGGACCCACCAAAATTTAATAACTCCTCTGTGTTATGAGTTATTCTGAATGGTTTGGGTCCAATTTAAAAGTTCTACTCTTTGAACTTTTCTAAAACCCCAAATCACAGGTAATCAACCTAAAAAACTTAGCTACACTTAGGCTAAACAACCAGTGACATTTTAGGGTTCCTAAGCTGGTTGATATGATAATTTTTAAAATTTTCTTCTGTATTTTCATGTACTTTACTGACATCCTAGATATCATAATATTATGTATCTGGGAAAATAGCAAATTGATAGATAAAAAAATATTGTCCTTGGAGAGAAGTTCTGTTAGGGATAACTTGTCTGAGGCCTACAGGTCCACTGACCACTACAGTTTTCAAAGGTTTTAAAGACGAACTTTCTCTTACTGAGTTCTGTGTCTCCGGGCAATGTTACATGCCTAGGGGAAAAGCTTATTTTACATAAATATAGACTTCTTGTGAGTGAAAATAGAACACAGACCCTTTCAGGGAAAAAATTGCATGTTACCGTCTCTGTTTGAATATGGAAAATTTTCTTTGACGTTGTGGTGTTAACCAACAGACAAGAAAATTAATTTGACTACAGTATCTCACAGTAGTATCTGTTTTAGACAAAAATAAAAAAGAAGAAAAAGTAGTCTGTTGTTTAACATATGTAGTTGTCAGATAAAGACAAGTTAATTCTTTGAAGGCATTTGAATTTTTTTCCTTTGTATATTTAAAATTACCCAAGTTCATAAAACCAGATTAATATGAGGTATTTTGTTTTTCTTAGGTTGAAAATATGGTGCTGACTGCTGATATTAAAAGGTCCTTTTTTTTTTTTAATAAGAATTACATCTGGATAGTGTAGTCATTGACACCAAGTAAAACTAAAGGTTGGCTTGGATTAATGGTTCAATACTTCTTAAGAGGCACTGCAGCATTTTTGCCCTCTAAAGAAAGGAAATTATTTCTCATTCACAAAATTAGTCCAGTCAATATCTAATCCCTCAACATATTTATTCTAAGTTACAACAAAAAATGTCCGAAATATGAAAGTCCTTTCATCTGTTTCCAGCAGCCTGTTTATGTAATTTGGGTCTATCCAATCAATCTCTGAGTCAGCAATATTTTTCCCTTAAATTTTTTTATAAGCAACTCAATAACCCATTTCACCACAGTTGATCAGACTGGCCATGTAGTCAATACAGATTTAGTTGTTAAGGTCACAAAGCTTCATAAGAAGATTGCAAGTTGCAATATATACCACCATCCAGTGTTTAATCAGGAACTTTTTTTTAAAATTCCACTTAGATACAATTAAGCTCAAAACAAAAAACTGAAACGCTTCTAGGGATCTCCCCCAGGTCTTTCTGGTTTCCCCACAGTAACCGTTTCATTTTTCAATGCAGCATGATATTGATCTCAAGCCACAAAAACTTGTCATAATCAAAATTCCCATAATTTTCTTTCTTAAAGAAAGACAGAAAATATGGAGACATATTTGCTGCCCAGAAATCAATAACCCCATCAGGAAGACAAAAACACACTTCAGTTATCTGCCAAGGTGCCAGGCTTAACAAGGTTACACTATTCTCACCTGGTTTCTCATCCAGGTTCCAGGTAGGATCAAATTTGCTTATAGTATCGATTGGCTCCCATGCTGTGCCTTTTTTAAATGTCCAGGAAAAAAACTATTTTTCTTTTTTTCATAGACTTAATCATCAGCAGGGACACAGAAAAATCCATTTCTGTGCACCTCCTAGCCCTTGACAACATTGACATGTTCTAAGGGTGACATTTCTATTCTCTTGACTGGTTTAGAAATTTCCCGGAAACATGTAAAGAAGGACTCACTCAAATGTCTAATTAGAGTTGAGTGACTTGGCATTGATATTCTGGTCAACTTTTAAGCAGCATCATTAAAACTGCCTTAGTGGTCATTGCTGATTTGAAGGAGTGGCCTTTGTTGGAGAAATGCATAAAGTTCATTGCCAAGTAGCAAGTAGGAGGATGATTTCTTTTTCTAACTAACTCAGGAAGCTGGCCAGTTCGCACTGACATATTATGATTCAGAGAATCTGGAGCATGTGGAAGTCTACAGAGTGGATCCAAGAAATGTCCCATCTGTCGAAATAGCTTCTTAGCAGAAGTGATAGCCTTTAACCTCTCAAATCCTACTCAAGTCTTAAGGGAAATTAGCCTAATGGTCTTCATTGATAGTATTCTCTACTGAACCATATTCCACTTCGCAAATAGGATATGCAAAGTGATCAGCCATTTCTGCCTCATTTAGCCCAGGAGGTGAATTTCCTCTCACCTCCAAAAAGATGGTATCTTATTGGTTGAGGATGGCATCATATGAAGACGGGTGAGAAACGATTTGTTTCTGAAATGTGAACAAAAATAATATCAGGGTATATCAAATAGAAAAGTCAACTACAAAAGCCTGTGTACTGCATGGTCCCAATTTTCATGCGTCTATTTATATATTAATGTAAGTTGGCAGTGGTCTTCTCTGGATGATGGGAATGACTTTAATTTTCATCTTTATGCTTTTCACTATTTTCCAAACTTTTTACAATCAGCATATGTTACAGTCAGAAAAATAATACTCTGGTTTTTTTAAGGATTTATTACGAGTAGCTCCTTTCATCTAAAAGAATTTTGTCAGTCCCAAAGAAAAGTCCAGCAACCTGTTACCATGCACTGCTTGTAGAGATGAGTGAACGGGTCTGTCCTTTTCTCCCTGCAGGGTCTCCCCAGGACGTCGCAGCCGTGAGAAGCCAGGCGGCCCTCCAGAGCATGCGAACTTCACGGTTGATGGCACAGAACGCAGGCATGATGGGAATGGGACCCTCCCAGAACCCAGGGACAATGGCCACAGCAGCCCAGTCGGAGATGGGCCTGGCCCCTTACAGCACCCCACCTGCCAGCCAACCGGGAATGTACAGTATGAGCACAGGAATGACCCAGATGTTGCAGCACCCAAACCAAAGCGGCATGAGTATCACACACAGCCAAGCCCAGGGGCCGAGGCAGCCCACCTCGGGGCAAGGGGTGGGGATGGTGAGTGGTTTTGGTCAGAGCATGCTGGTGAACTCGGCCGTTACCCAGCAGCACCAGCAAATGAAGGGGCCGGTCGGCCAGGCCTTGCCCAGGCCCCAGGGCCCGCCGAGGCTGCAAAGCATTGTGGGAACGGTCCAGCAGGGAGCACAGAGCTGGCAACAGAGGAGCCTCCAGGCGGTGCCCGGGAGGACTAGTGGAGAATTAGCCTCATTCAACAACGGCGCCAGCTACCCGCTGCAGGCTGGCCAGCCGAGGCTGACCAAGCAACACTTCCCGCAGGGACTGAGCCAGGTGGTGGACGCGAACACTGGCACGGTGAGAACCCTCAACCCAGCTGCCCTGGGTCGGCAGATGATGCCACCGCTCCCGGGGCAGCAGGGCACCAGCCAGGCCAGGCCCATGGTCATGTCTGGCCTAAGCCAGGGCGTTCCCGGCATGCCAGCATTCAGCCAGCCCCCGGCACAGCAGCAGATGTCCAGTGGCGGTTTTGCCTCGAGCAGCCAGAGCCAAGGCTACGAGCGGAACCCGCCTCAGGACATGTCGTACGGTTACAGTGGCGACGCCGCTGGGGCATCCTTCCCCAGCCTCTCGGACAGCGCCGATCTCGTGGACGCCATCATCAAAGGTGGGCCGGGGGAGGAGTGGATGCAGGAGCTCGATGAATTGTTCGGAAGCCCCTAGTCACGAGGGGCCCCGGCAGCCACAACCCTAGTGGCTGAAGCTTCAACCGTGAAAAAGAAACAGGATGTTGCCTCATCCTTGTTTTTTTGTTTATTTGACCTGCGTAATCTGAGCAAAACTGCAGCCGGCTGACAGTGGAAGATCCAGGTGCCAATCCACAGCCCCGCTGGGGCCTCATTTCACCTGATTTTCACACAGCAATCAAGACAGACGCCCTGCGAATCCCGCTGCGAGAGAGGGGGACGCACCAGAGACAGGTGGGGAAGATGCTTCTGTAGCCCCTCTGCTTGGCCCTCCCTGAGATCGTCCGGCCCAGCAAGAGCCGCTCTGGCCAAGACAGACTGCTGCCCGACGTGAGGTGGCCGTCAGCCCCTCCTGGCCCTGGTCCAGAGTCTGTAGCTTTGGAGACACAAAGGAGAGAGCGCCTGGGACTGACAGTCCCACGGAGCCTGCTGGGTGGTGGCACAAGCCAAGAGCACACGTCAGAAGCGCGCCGAACTCCGGCTACAAAGAGATGTCAGGCTTCAAGACATGCTATTGGGTCTGGAGGGTAGGTGCAGAGAACGGTGAGATGTCACAGGAAGACACAGGATCCTACAGGCCTGTCTCCTGCCCGTGATGACCCTCAGGAATTTTAGAGCCATTGCCTCACAGGGTGAGCTTGGAGAAGGGTCCTGGCAGTCCTGGGCGGGCAGCCCTCTGCTGGTGACCGGGGTGGCCGTCACTCTGCGGAGTTGAGCTGGCGCCTCCTGAGGACCCGATAGGACCCAATACATCTTGGCAGTTCCCATCTACTCCCGGAGGCCGAGGATGGAGAGGCCCAGGCTGGACGCTGTGTGTCCGCTAGCACGGCCGCCTTTCTCCCCGGTCCCTGCCCTTATTCCTCCTCGCCTCTACCCCAGCCTTCCCTTGCTCCTCCTTGCAGACTAGCCAAGAAGAAACGAAGCTTTTGTCTTTAGGGAGCCCGGGCAGAGGGAAAATAGGTGCAAGAAGAACTTAGACAATGCCTGAAATGCAACGGTGACACTGGAGTTTTCTTTCTCTGCCTGGAACTGAGCGGGCCACTCGATGCTTCTGGGACACCAGGGAGGACTGGCCTGGACATCGCTGGCTCTGGCTCCCTTTGGGAAAATCCTAGGGGTGAGGCTCTAAAATCAGCCTGGCCCTTCATCCCTACTCACCAGAAAGACAAATCTCAAACCCTGAAAGTTGAGGAACTGAAAAATCAATTGCTCCACTTCGCACATTTTGATAACGAAAAGGAAGCAGGTATGGTTCCTTTCCTGTGGGCAAAGTGATCCACTCCTGATGTTCTGTACAGTCGTTCACTTTGTAATTCACTCAAATCTGCCCTAACTGAAGTCTGTCGGAAGGGATCCACAACCTCCACTGTCGTAAAGCTGATCTCATCCGTCCTTTCCTCCCCTCCCACTGTCATGTTTTGGAGGCCGCGTGGCATAACCATTGTCCTAAGTGAGTGAGAGTGGCGTGAGCTTTCCTCCCGCCACCCCCTCCCTCCGCGTCCAAAAGGCAGGCTCCCTTCTGCGCACTCACGTGTTAACTCGCCACACCAGAGCCCCAGCCCAGCCACGGGAGCCGGACTGGCTGTACTGGGGGCGGGTCCTGGGAAGGAAGGGGGTTCGAATGAAGAGCTGGGGCAGAGGGTGCAGAGAGGCGGCAGGCAGGCAAACACCGGCCTTGACTTGCTCGCCAGGTACCAAGGTCATAGCCCTACTCAGCCAGGGGCAGGATGGAGAACAAGTGGGCCACTCCTGGGAAGAGGTGCTGGGTGGCAGGCTGACTGTGAACTCCCTGTGTGGGGAGGGACACTGCCAGGGAAACTCTTGGGTGGAAACAGATGAAAACCAAAAACAAACAGAAGAAAGTAAACACATGAGAAGACACAGAATATATAATTACCTTTTTCTGAAAGGTACAGGAAGTAAATGTATAAGAAATGATGAGAAACTGGAGGTGGCTGACGGAGGGGGAGGGGCTCTCCATGCTCTTTTTAAAGCTTCCTCCAAATGCTCAGTACTGGGACCAACGACATAGAGAGGTAGATTTTAACAAGGTGGTTTTGTTTTGTTTTTGTTTTTACTACGGTGCTGATGTATATGTAATGTCTAAAAAAAGTTATTTGTAAATAAGTTTTTACAATATGACAGATATCACTGGGTCTACTATCTGTAAAAAATATACATATAAATATATATATACTGTTTGTTTAAAATAGAGTATTTTTATTTCATTCCTTAACTCATCATCCCAGCAGTGGTATTGCACTTCAGATGACATCATATTACTAATTTGTACTGTATGACCTATGGCAACTTCCTCCATTTGATTCAGATTTTTCTAGTTTTCTGTTTTTACTTTGTACATTGAGCATTGCTTATTTCCTTTTAAGAAATGTACAGAACTCTGAAATGTAGAAATGAAGTGATGTTGACATACCACTTTTAAAGAAAAAAACAAATAAAAGATCATTATCTGAACCAATCCAAAGTTGAGTTTATTTTAGAACTGTCACTGGAGCTCCAGCCTTAGTTAAGCAGATGGATTATGCCTGGGTTTTAATTGATTAACTGCAGTTCTTGTCTCAAAATTTTTATATCATTATTTAAACATTTAAGTAACAGTGGAGATCAATCATTCCCAGCCTTTTTAATTCCACCACGCTATTAAAATGTTCTAAATTTGCACTGCAGGAGATGTGGCAACGGTAAAAGAAGAGCGTCATCTATGAAAGGAATATACTGAATCCATTTGTAGACTCGGAACCATAACAATTCAAATTCCACCTGGTTCACTCAGAGAACTTGGAAACTGATAGTAAACTTCTTATTTAAAAAGGAAGAAAACTCAAGGAATATACTGGGGGGAAAGTAACGATGGGCCTTGCCCCACTGTAATGAACACTGTCGCTACACACACACACACACACACACGCACACCTGTGTGTGGCTGCGTCTCTTTGGAGAACAGCCTGGCTTGGCCAGCACCACCCACAGAGAGTTGAATGTGCTTAGAAGTTTACATCCCTCCAGACTGATGTTAGCCCATGACCTGCTGGTGCAGGAGCGTGAGAGCCCAGTTAACTTACCTGGACAAACCCTGAGATAGCATTTCTGTTCCAAGGTCCCCTGCAGGATCAGGCAGAGGCTGGGACTTTGCCAGAAGGTGCCCCCTTGCTTGGCTTCCTGCCTTTTTCTGCCCTGTTTCCCCCACTCCCTCAGTTTCCCCTCCTGGGAGCCCTTCGGTGACAAATCACACACATGTGAATCCACTCCACTTCTAGAAGACCTGACCTAAGTCTTCCCATCAAACTTTAAAAAGCATGGTAAAGCAACATGTTTCAAAACTGTCTGGGTGAAGCAGAAAAAGAGGCCACAAGAATAGAATAAGTTCATCATCAAAAATAGATCCAAAGCAAAGGTGAGTTTTAATATGTACAAACCAAGAGAAAGAATGAACTTGACTCTGGAAAAAGAGGCCAGCCCTCCCCTGTGGTAGGCCACAGGCTGGCTGTGGTTCCAGACCAGCTGACATATAACACCATGTAAAAAACAGTGTGACACTGGGCTTTGTCCCAGTGATATGGGTGTAGTGACATGAGATCAAAAATGAACTGATTCGCGGGTGGGGATGGGAAGGCTGACAACAGAATAAAAACATGGAGTCTGAGAAGGGCTGAGTACTACTTGTCCTGATGAGTCAAAACCACATATTTTTATTTACTGCACTGGATGGATGGAATACCATTCTCCTTTAAAATGATTTCTTATTTATAATCGTGTTGACCTTTATAAAGTCCCAGCGCAGCAAGTGTATAATGGGGAAAGAAGGACAATAAACATCTTTCCAAGAAGTCACTAGGCACTTTCCCCCGTAAGAAGGAGGTATTTTATTGCCGAAAGTTAAGGAACATTCGAAAGCATTAAAGGAACTATTTCTGCCTTTAACCATTCTTTTCAAGGAAGGTTGTATATAGAGAAAAAGGATAAAAGACAAATGACCTGATATTTTTCCTTATTAATGACTTTTTTGGCCACACCTCCTCTACTTCCAATCCTGCAAAGAAAAGTGTGAAAGGAAAAATACCTTGGAAGAGAGCAGGGCTGCTTGTTTGTGTAACCAGTCCTTTATCTTTCTAACTTATTTTTCATTTTAAGTTCTAAGGACATTATATTTCCATGCTGGTGTTCTCTGGACAAGTTACTACAGACACCTGTTTCATTTCATAACAGGCGGAGGTAATTAGGGCAACATTCACGCACTTGGGGCCCAAGTGTCCCTGCCACGTCTAGGACAGCTGCTGGGCCAGAGCTAATGCTACGGCTCTATCCCTACCTCAGATCCCAAGTCAAGCATGCAGCACTCAACATAAAAATCTTCAGAGCTACTGAGAACCTGACTTTAGCTTTTAACTTCGCTTCATATATTTAAACTTGTATGACAATCATTTTCAAACAATCAGAAAAATAAAGAATAGTACAATGAATAACTATACACTTACCAACTTGATTTGATACTTGTTAACACTTCACCATATATGCTTCACATATATATTTTGTGGAACCATTTCAAAGTAAGCTATACACGTGCAGTCACTTTACCCCTCAACCTCCCAGCATACCTTGCCAAAGAATTAGGGCATTTTCTTTCCTAGACACAACATCATTATCACACCTAACACAATTAATTCCCTAATATCTAATTCTCACTCCTTATTCAAATCGTCCCAAATGTCTCCCATAGCTGTTTTTTTCTAACCAGGATTTGATCAAGGATCCCACGTTGCCATTTGGGTTTTATGCCCCTTAAGGGTATCTTTTAATGCAGAAAAGTTCTTCTCCATCCCTTTGTTTATAACATCGACTTTTCGAGGCAAGGAATCTGATTTCTAAAAATAAAATCAGTCAATTTACTAATATGTAAAAAATATGTATGTCAGATCAGAAACTCACATCTCCCTGGCCAACACGTTTGCTCCCTGTAAAATCAGTCAGTTTACTAATATATAAAAAAATACGTATGTCAGATCAGAAACCCACATCTCCCTGGCCAACACGTTTGCTCCCTGTAACCAAACTACAGGAATTAAAATCGTCAAGAGGTTGCCTTGGTGACAATAGAATTGGAACAAAGGAAATAAATTCTATAGTTCAGATATTTTTAAAGATAAAAAGCTTTGATATACCGGTGGGACCATCTTCTTTTTTCCACATGTTGTTTAACCAACTCTGTGTGTGTGTCTTTGCGTGTGTGTGTATGTGTTTATAGTTTACGTCTTTAAATAGTTCCAATTTAAATGCAAGATAGAAATTGTTTAAAAATCCTCAAGTGTAAGATTTGGAAAGTTGTGGTTTTTTTCCCACTTCCAAAGGACAATGAGTTTGCAGTAATTATGCTTTATGGTCAAAAATTTGCACTTTACCCCCTGGCGGGACACATTAAATTTAAGTTCTCCATGAAAAAAAAAAAATTGCACTTTCTCTTCCTTTATTGTCTTCAATGTGTAAAACAATTAAAATGTCACAATACGAGTCACTATAACTGACTGAAATACTAAAAAGTAAGAAGACCATAGAATCATAGCATTTTAAAATATTAGCCCCATTTTACCTGAGGAATAAAACTGAAGCAGAGAGCTACACGGCTGTGGTAGCATAGCCAGCGAGTGGTAGAACAGGATTAGTGTTGACTGGCCCTGGAGTCTTCACTTCTTTTGCTGCACGACCTCTATGGTGAGCTGCCTTATCCGGAGTCAAAGAGCCAGTTAGTGGGGGAACTGGGCTGATATCCAGATACCCCATTCCCAGACTGGTCGTTCTCAGTGTACTCGGGGGTATTTAGCCCAGGTATTTGGGATGCAAGAGGTTGTCGTGTCTTCTCCCGTACTATTTTGGAAACGCTAGCGTTTTAATGCCTTTATTTTTCTCTATTATTCATAGCCTCTGTAACTGCCTTTGTACCCACACACCAAAAAAGGCGCAATAAAAAGTTTCTTGGAGATGCCTACACCAGATTCAAGGCTGTCACACTTTCTTTAGAAAAATTACAGAGAGCTCTTTTCCTGATGCTAAAAAGTTATATATGCTCATAATTCCATTCTCCTAAGGCCCCTGAAGACTCATTCCCATTTTACAGATGAAGAAAGTGAAGAAGGGTCATTTGCCTTTTGCCAGACAGTGACTGCACGTCAGGGTCCAACAGCAGCAGGCCCCCAGCCCCACGTGGCATGGGAAGTGCAGTGGAACCCAGCCTAGGCTCTCCAGCCATGACCATGACCCTCCTTCCCCTGCCCAGGGGCAAGATATTCCCCGAGCACTCTTCTCTGGATGGTTTCTTGAAAATGACACACCTTTTTTTTTTTCTTTTTCCTTTGTTTGTTACAAAGTCCATTTTCACAGCCAGATGTGCTTTGTGCTGTTAGTTGATGACTCTCTTCTCTGGCTACTTGATGTGTTTGCCTGACTTCCCTCACCAACTGTTGCATTCCTGCAACTAATGAAGTGGGCTCAGATGCCTTATCAGCATCTATCTGGAACTTTCCATCGAGAAGCAGTCTTAGAGGTGAGTGATGGCAGTGGTCCACGGAAAGCCCTAGACACAGACAGGTCAGGCTGCTTTCTCCCTACACCAGCAGTCATGACTTTGGCATGTGCTTCTAAAACCAGGGCTCAACACACTTCCACTGACGCTACGGATCCCCCGCCTCAGAGCAAACTTCAGTTGTTAAACTAACAGGAAAATCTAACGGGAATGTTTCTCCAAAGCCATTTCAAAAAAAGGAGACTTACTTCTTTTAATTGAACAAGTGGCACCATCTAACCTTTAGAGTGGAAACATCTTCTGCAAGCATTTGAGCAAAGGGAGGGGGGAACGTTAGAAGTGCCTCAGTTTCTTGGCAACACTGAAGTCCAGGTATTCATCCAGAAAGCTGCTTGCAATCCCCGGGGTGCCCAGAACAGTCAACAAGGCCAAAAGCCCCAGACTCAACCGGAAACCAGTGATCCTGCGGGCGGATGTGAGAGAGAGAGAGGTGATAAATAAACTGGGCTACAGGGATGACCCTGGGGAGCCTGGGGCAGAACTCTCATTGTGGACACTGCCCAGAACTTCCATGTTTTCGCCATTTGAAAATTTTGATTCGTCAGATAAATTAAAGAGGACGCCTAGCCACAGAGGTCAAGCGGCTCCTTTCAAACATTCAAAGGATTATCAAGGCCGGGAGGGATTATTTCCTTGGAAACTTTTGGGAGATAGTGCAAAATGTTTGCAAGGATTTAAAGTGTGGCGGTCAAAAGAGTGCACACTTAGTGTACAGTTTTATCCTTGCAATTTCCTGTCTCACACCTAATTGTGTAGGGCCTGGTGAGACTTGGCCTCAGGCAACATAGATCACTTCTGCCGTCATAGCCATAAGTGCTGTATTACCCTCAGGAACAGGAAGCTAATATAGGCTCCATCCTGCTACTTTTTGTCTAAACACACAATTCTTGGGTGTTCCTTACTTTTTTTTTTAGCAGCTTCTGAGTATCCCCAGAAATACTGGTGACGGACATATATGTACACCAGACTTGTCTGGTGTACTTGTCTAAGTATCAAAAACTATAGAGAAAAAAAAAATAGAAAAGACACAGAACATGATGGCAGCCTCTCAAAATGCGGTGTGAAAGTTGACGATACTCACAGAACGTGTATCTGACAAAAGACTTGTGTGCAGAACTCTGGCAATTCAATAATGAAAGAAAAACAACTCAGTGTTTTGAATGGGCAAAATATTTGAATAGAAAATTCACATAGCAAGATAAACAAATGTACCAATACGCACATGAAAATTTTTTCAACATTATTCAACATCATTCAATATCAGCAAAACTGCAATTTAAAACCACAATGAGGGGCTTCCCTGGTGGCGCAGTGGTTGAGAATCTGCCTGCCGGTGCGGGGGACATGGGTTCGAGCCCTGGTCTGGGAGGATCCCACATGCCGCGGAGCAACTGGGCCCGTGAGCCACAACTACTGAGCCTGCGCGTCTGGAGCCTGTGCTCCGCAGCAAGAGAGGCTGCGATAGTGAGAGGCCCGCGCACCGCGATGAAGAGTGGCCCCCACTTGCCACAACTGGAGAGGGCCCTCGCACAGAAACGAAGACCCAATACAGCCATAAATATTTAAATAAATAAAAAATAAACCAAAAGTTTAAAAAAAAAAAAAAAAAAAGATAGTAGCTGTAGATTTTTCATATATGCTAAAAAAAAAAAAAAAAAACCACAATGAGATGACACCACTTGCACACCCACCAGAATGGCGAAATTTTAAAAAGACTGAAGCATAAAATATTGGGGGTGTTGGAATCTCATACATTATTTGTGGGAATGCAAAATGGTACAGCCGCTTTGGGAAAAGTTCTGGTAGTGTCTTATAAAACTAAACATTACTTTTTGACCCAGCAATTCCTTCCTTTCCTGTGTATTTACCCAAGAGAAATGGAAGCACATGTCCATAAAAAAACTTGTACAGAATGGTCATTGCAGCTTTATTCATAATAGCCAAACACTGAAAACAGCCTGGAAATCTATCCACAGGAGAATGGATAAACAAACTGTGATAACCATACAATGGAGCCCCATTGGCCATGAAAAGAAACAGACAACTTGCAACAAACAGCATGGTGAATCTCAGAAATATTCTGCTGAGTGAATGAAGCATTATGCAAGAGTACATACTATGATTCCAATTATAGAAAGTTCTAGAATGGACAAAACTAAACTATGATTTAAAAAAATCAGAGCATTGTCTGCCTCTGAAAGGGACTGGGAAGGACCTGAGGAAACTTTCTGAGTGGTTGTCATGTTCCATATCTTGATAGGGCTTTGAGTGACACAGGTGTATACACTTGTCAAAACTCATCGGATGGTACACTTAAGATTCGTGCATTTCACTAAATACAAATTTTACCTAAAAGAAATGTAAAGTGTGGGGTTCTGTTCTGCCATCCAGTCCAATGAAAACTCTCAATATCTTCCCTACACTAGAGACCCTCTGTCTTCCTCGACACTTCACAGATGTAAATTGCCAGAGCCCTCTTATGAACACAAGAAGTCTGTCTGTGGGACTCTGATATGCTGGATAAAATGAAATTCATTATTTTTTTAGGTCATAAACATTTTTTTTGGCTTCTACTATATACCAGGTATTATTCTAAGGATTGGAGTTAGCTGTGAAAAAGATACAAGCTCCCTGCCCTTATGGAGTTTATCATCAAAGACAGACAACAAAGGGGAAAACAAGAAGAAAAAGAGACTTGAACGTGCTGTGAAGGAAATGAAGGAGGATGGGCCGCCAGGAACTGGAGGAGGCCGCCTTTAGGAAGGGTCAGGGAAGGCCCCTGTGAGAGAATGACGCTTGTGCTGGGCCCCGAAGGGTGAGAACGAGGGGGCCCAGCAAACAGCAGGAGGAGAAAGGGTGGAAGGGCCACCTGGCCTCTGAGGAAGGGGAGAGATTCTGAGCACGCTGCGGTTTAGAAACTCTCTATCTAATCCATTACTCCCACAAATCCAATGGGAACTGTTCAAGGCAGTTAATAGGCAACCTACTCTGGATGAGAAAGAGTGCAAATTACAACAAGATACCCAAGAAATCCTTTCCTGATAGGCGGTCGGCCTCATTCAGCCCATCACAGGGAAATCCAAAGGTTCAAGTGGCAGAGGCCGAGTCCCATTAACAAAAGGCACTTTTGTTATTAGTTGTGAATGTGGTCTCACCTGACAAGGACCTGCCGCCTTCATTCTTGCCCTTAAGGGATAAAAACGTAAGTTGGAACAAAGTTAAATCATTCTCTAGAGGACATTTTAGCTGAAATTTCTCAGTTGACAGTAAAAATTACAAGAGGGGAGGTGATAGGGTTGCCTTTAAAAACCAGCTAGATTTGGGGTTATTTAAATCGTAGCAATCAAGTGTCAAACCCAAATGAGGCCACGGAGAGTTATCAGAAAGAAAAAGGGATTGAATTTCTCCAAATAAGGTAGCTGATGCTAGTCTGAGCTCCCGTGAAAGGGGCGGGCAGAGTTTGGGTAAAGCCCTCAGCTCACCAAGGATACTCCATTCAAATGGAAAGCAGATGTTTATAGAGTTTCTACATACAGTAGTAGCAGCACTACATCCTTGGAAACTCTTAACAAAAAGTACATGGGTTGTTGGGTCAAATACCTATAAACCCTGCTCTGTACTCAAAAGCTACTTTTCTCCTACATTGGGAAATGTTAAGTTGGACAAACGACTTAACCTCTCTGTACTTCAGTTTCCTCACCTGTAAAGCAGGAATGAATTACAGACCCTGCCACAGAGGAAGATAAATCCTACATATGAGATAATACGTGCATGACACTTAAAAACTGTACCTGGCACAAAGTAAGTATTCAATAAATATTAGCTATAATTATTAGGGTGAACTGTTAATTCTGTGTTCTGTTCCTGCAAATAAATTAGAATTTAGCGTATTAGATTTGAAGACAAAATCGCATGTCATATTCATTCTGGATTCCCCCACGTACAGTTTGTTCCAAGTTTTTAAAAAATCACTGAATTAAATTGGAATGACGCCAAAGTTAGCCTATCTGCAGCACAGTGTTCTTTGATGCAAACAGACAGTGCTTATTTTGTTTAAAACAACTTCCAGGATCAGTAGATGTCTGGTTGTGTATCTGCTGTTTAATAGTTGTGAGGACCATAGTCGTCATTAAACTTACCTTGGTTGAAATACCATCCAGCCATCCACAATGTAATCATAAATATTGGGTAAAACTCCACACAGTTTTGTCTGCAGGAAGAAAATAAAGATGTGGGTTATTTTATGAAAAAAACTATACATCAAAGCAGTGAGTTTTCATCTATAGGTAAATGTCCACCCTCTTCTTACAAAAATAATTATAAGAATTAACCTAAAGAGCATAAATGTCCTTACAGGTAAAATTAGTCTTTCAAGGTGGGACTCAAACATTTTTTTAAACCTCAGAGCAGGGCTAAGAATCACTCTCCTACGTGTAAGTTGCCAGCAATAGAAATGAAGTGTAAGCTCTTTTCCAAAAGACAGGCCCGGAGATGGTCCTGATTCTGAGCTTAAAGATCATTCTGTATCTTATCTAAATAACCCAGAAAATAACTCAATTCATATTAAATGGATTTCTTCCCCAGAATTCCCTTGCATCTATTGCCTTCCATTTGAGCTACTCAGCACATTAAAAATGGTTTTTAAATAATTCCCCTAAAGCCTCCTGAAATAAATGAATGAGCGTATTTCATTCCCATTTTATGGAGGAAAAAGAACTAAAGACTGAGAACCCAAGCTGATGGAAGCCTTGCAGAGAAACAGAGGTAGTCTGTGTCATCTCCAGATTCCAAAGCTCTGTCCTAATGTCAAGTCAAATAGCTTCTATTCATAGAAGACTAGGATGGAAAATTTGACACTATTTTAAGCGAAAGGGAATGCTTCTCTGGGAGCTATAATTAATTCATCTGCACCTAGCAAAAGGAAAAAAGATGAACTATATTCATCTTCCTTCCTGTGCTACACCCCCAAGTGATCTTGGTTAGGTTGGCTGAGCTCTTTCCTGACAATATCACAACCAGAAAAAAAACTTTCATGTAATTCGCAATGAGGTCTTGAGTTGATCCTGGTGGAAGAGTCATAGTCTACAGGATTAGAAATGATCCTACATCCTTCCTTAAGCTGTAAAGCTTAAGTATGTAAGGTTATGAGGCAATTGACCCAGAAACAGTTGATTCTGGTTCTTGAAGGCTGAGTCTTCTAACCCAGGTCACCATGAATGATTCTTCCTTTTTTTTTCCTTCTTTTTTTCGCTTTTTTTTTCTCTTTTCTTTCTTAATGAAAAAAAAAAGTGTTTTGTTTTCTTTTCTTTTGTGACCAAGATGGTGACATGGGAGGCTCTTAAACTTCCCTCCTCCCACAGATGCACTGAATGTACAGATACACACAGAGCAATTCCCTCTGAAAGAAATCCAGAAACCAGCTGAATGACTCCTACACATCAGGCGAATAAGAAAATAGCCACACTGGCAGTTCCCTGGTGGCCTAGTGGTTAGGATTCCAGACTTTCACTGTCGTGGCCCAGGTTCAATCTCTGATCAGGGAATTGAGATCCTGCAAGCCGTGTGGCATGGCCAAAAAAAAAAAAAAGTAGCCACACTGAAATAAGTAGGAGAAGCTGAGACACACTCTCATCATAAACACCACCCCTAGCATAGCACCATACATTCAGGAGAAAATCCTCAACCCCCAGCTTCTCCCTGAGGAGCAAAGGGTTTAGATTGCATATCTAGCACCCCAACTTTTAAGACTTCCACCTGAGGGCTGGGTCCCCAAAACACCTAGTTCTGCAAGCCAATGGGGCTTGCATCCATGAGACTCACAGGACTATAGCAAACAAAGAAGCAATTCTTAACAGAGCACACGAACACTCAGTACAGCTAAGCCTCCAGGGCTCAGTGCAGAGGGAGCAGGCAAAAACTCCTGTCTCCAGGCTTTCTCTAGAAAGGGTTTGACTCCATACTTTACAAGCTGATGCCTGGAGACCCAGCTTCTAGTTCAGCACGTATCCAAGGGCTAGCTGAGATCCTCTCTGGAGCCCAGGGGAGCTCATGGGCACTTCTCTTGCCTACTTCCTTCAATTTGCTCCATTGATAAAACCAGATTGCCAGCATCTGTCTGGAAGGAGTCTGTACACACATCTGGCACCCCAGCTTTTGCAGCTTCTCTCTGAGGGACCGGCCTCCAAATCACCTAGCTCTGATAGCCAATGAGGCTTGCATTCACAAGTCTCACAGGACCATAGCAAACAAAGAAGCAATTTTGAACTTTGTAAGCCAGAAGGGAGTGGGAAGATATACTCAAAGTTCTGAAAGAAAAAACTGCCAACGAAGAATACTCTACCCTGAAAAGTTGTCCTTCAAAATTGAAGAGATAAAGAATTTTAGAAACAAAATCTGAAGGAGTTCATCACCACTAGACTTGATATAAGAAATGTTAAAGCGAGGTCTTCAGAGAAAAACAAATACCATATGATATCACTTACATGTGGAATCTAAAAATTTACAACAAACTAGTGAGTATAACAAAAAAGAAGCAGTCTCAGAGATATAGAGAACAAATTAGTCATTACCAGTGGGGGAGGGGGCAATAGAGGAGTGGGGGAGTGGGAAGTACAAACTACTGGGTATAAGATAGGCTCAAGGATGTATTGTACAACATGGGGCATACAGCCAATATTTTGTAACAACTGTAAATGGAAAGTAACCTTTGAAATTTTTATTTAAAAATTAATAAAAATCCTGACATATGTAAAAACTATAGGTCCTCAAGTTGAAATGAAAGGATGCTAATTACTAATATGAAAATATATGAAAGTATAAAACTCACCAGTAAAGGTAAATATATAATTTAATTCAGAATTCTCTCATATTGCAGCGATGGTGGGTAAATCACTTACAACTCTAGTATAAAGGTTAAAAGACAAGAGTATTAAAAACAAAACAATAATAATTTGTTAATAGCTATACAATATTAAAAAATATAAATTTGTGCATCAAAAACATAAAATGGGGAAGAACTGTAAAAATATAGAGCTTTTGAATGCATTCAAAGTTAAGTTGCTATCTGCTTAAGATGGACTGTTATAAATATAAGATGTTTTATGTAAGCTTCTTGGTAACCACAAAGCAAAAGTCTATAGTAAAATTTAAAAAAAAAGTCTATAGTAGATATACAAAAGATAATGAAAAAGGAATCAAAGCATAGCACTATAGAAAATCATCATATCACAAAGGAAGAGAGCAAGAAAGGAACAAAGGAATTACAAAACAGCCAGAAAACAATTAACAAGATGTCAATAGTAAGTTCACACCTATCAGTAATGACTTTAAATGTAAATGAACTAAAGTCTCCAATCAAAAAACACAGAGTGGCTGAATGGATAAAAAAATATAAGACCCAACTATATGTTGCCTACAAGAGATTCAGATAAAATAGACTTTAAGCCAAACACTTTAACAAGAGATAGAGATGGTCATTACATAATGATAAAGGGATCAATTCATCAAGAAGATATGACAAGTGTAAATATTTATGCACCCAACATTAGAGCACCTAAATATATAAAGCAAATATTAACAGATCTGAAGGGAGAAACAGACAGCAATACAATAAGAGTAGGAGACTTCAATACCCCACTTTCAACAATGAATAGATCATCCAGATGGAAAATCAATAAGGAAACATTGGGCTTAAACTACACATTAGACCAGTAGACCTAACAGACATATTCAGAACATTCCATTTAACAACAGCAAAACAGACATTTCTTCTCAAGTGCATATGGAATAGGATAGATCAAAAAATAAATAAAATTAAGAATATTGAAATCATATCAAGCATCTTTTCTGACCACAATGGTATGAAACTAGAAATTAATTACAAGAAGAAAACTGGAAAATTCATATATATGTGGAGATTTAAAAACATGCTCTTGAACACGAGTCAAAGAAAAAAATCAAAAGGGAAATCAAAAAATATCTTGAGACAAACGAAAATGGAGACACAATATACAAAAACTTATGGAGTACAGCAAAAGCAGTTCTAGAGGGAAGTTTATAGTGACAAACACCTACATTAAGAAAAAAAGAAAGATCTCAAATAAACAACCTAAATTTACATTTCAAGGAACTAGGAAAAGAAGAACAAACTGAGCCCAAACTTAGTAGAAGAAAGGAAAAAGCAAAGGTTACAGAAAAAATATGAAATAGAGACTAAAAAGACAAAAGATCAATGAAACTAAAAACCAATTTTTTGAAAAGGTAAGCAAAATTTACAAAACTTTAGCTAGACCAAGAAGAAAGAAAAGAAGACTCAAATAAATAAAATCAGAAATGAAAGAGGAGACATTGCAATTGATCACACAGAAATACTAAGGATCATAAGAAACTATTATGACCAATTATATACCAACAAAGTAGACAACCTAAAAGAAATGGATAAATTCCTAGAAATATACAACCTACAAAGTCTGAAACATGAAGAAATAGAAAATCTGAATTGACCAATTACTAGTAAGGAGATTGAATCAGTAATCAAAAACATCCTGACAAAGAAAAGACCAGGACCACAACTGGTGAGTTCTACCAAATACTGAACAACAATTAATACCATTCCTTCTCAAATCCTTCCAAAAAATACAGGAGGAGAGAACACTTTCAAATTCATTTTGTGAGGCCAGCATTACTGTGATACCAAAGCCATTACTGTGATATCACAGCATTACTGTGATACCAAAGGACATTACAAGAAAAGAAAATTATAGTTCAATATCCCTGATGAACATAGATGCAAAAATTCTCAACAAAATTTTAGCAAACTGAATTCAACAATATATTAAAAGGATCATACACCACGACTGAGTGGGATTCATCCCAGGGATGCAAGGATGATTCAACATACACAAATCAATCAATGTGATACACCACATTGACAAAATGAAGGATAAAAATCACATGACCATCTCAATAGATGCAGAGAATGCATTTGACAAATTTCAACATCCTTTATGATAAAAACTCTCAATAAACTGCGTATAAAAGGAATACACTTCAACATAATAAAGGCCATATATGACAAGCCCACAGCTAACATCATACTCAACAATAAAAAGCTGAAAACTTTTCCTCTAAAATCAGGAACAAGACAAGAGTGCCTACTCTCATCACTCCTATTCAACATAGTACTGGAAATCTTAGCAATTAAGCAAGAAAAAGAAATAAAAGGCAACCAAATCAGAAAGGAAAAAGTAAATTTGTCTCTGCAGATGACATGATATCATATATAAAAACCCCTAAAGATTCCACCAAAAAACTGTTAGAACTAATAAGTTCAGTAAAGTTGCAGGATACAAAATCAACATACAGAACTTCCCTGGTGGTGCAGTGGTTAAGAATCCTCCTGCTAATGCAGGAAACACAGGTTCGAGCCCTGGTCCGGGAAGATCCCACATGCCACAGAGCAACTAAGCCCGTGTCCCACAACTACTGAACCTGTGCTCTAGAACCCGCGAGCCACAACTACTGAGCCCATGTGCTGCAACTACTGAAGCCTGTGCGCCTAGAGCCCGAGCTCTGAAACAAGAGAAGCCACCACAATGAGAAGCCTGTGTAGCACAGGGAAGAGAAGCCCCCGCTCACCACAACTAGCGAAAGCCTGCACAAAGACCCAACGGGGTCTGCAACGAAGACCCAACAACAAAGACCCAACGCAGCCAAAAATAAATAAATAAATAAATTTATTTTTAAAAAAAAATCAACGTACAAAATCATTTGTTTATGTATACACCAACAATGAACTATCAGAAAGATAAATTAAGAAAACAATCCCATTTACAACTGCATCAAAATGAATAAAATATTTGGGAATAAATTTAATCAGGGAGGTAAAGACCTGTAAACTGAAAACTACAAAACACTGATGAAAGAAACTGAAGAAGACACAAATAAATGAAAAGGTATTCCATGCTCATGAATTGGAAGCATTAAGATTGTTAAAATGTCCATAATACTTAAAGCAATCTACAGATTCAATGCAATTCCTATCAAAATTCCAGTGGCATTTTTCACAGAAATAGAAAAAAATCCTAAATTTCATATGGAACCAAAAAAAGAACATGAATAGCTAAAGGAATCTTGAGAGAGAAGAACAAAGCTGAAGGCATTGCACTTCCTGATTTCAAATTATATTACAAAGCTGTAGTAATTGAAATGGTATAGTATTGGCATAAAAACAGACACATAGATTAATGGAACAGAATAGAGAGCCAGAAATAAACCCATGCATATGTGGTAAATTAGTTTTTACAAAGGAGCCAAGAATATACAATGGGGAAAGGATAGTCTCTTCAGTAAATGGTGTTGAGAACACTGGACAGCCAAATGCAAAAGAATGAAACTGTACCCCTGTCTTACACCATACACAAAAATCAACTCTAAATGGATTAAAGACTTGAACATAAGACCTGAAACCATAAAACTCATAAAAGAAGACATAGGGGAAAATATTCTTGACATTGGCCTTGGCAATGATTTTTTGGATTTGGCACTAAAAGCAAAGGCAACAAAAACAAAAATAAACAAGTGGGACTACAACAAACTAAAAAGCTTCTTCACAGCAAAGGAAACTGCCAACAAAATGAAAAGGCAATCTATGGAATGGGAAAAAATATTTGCAAACCACACATTCGATAAGGGGTTACTACCCAAAATACACAAAGAACACATACAACTCAATAGCAGAGAAAACCAAATAACCCAATTAAAAAACGGGCAGAGAACCTGAATAGACATTTTTCCAAAGACATAAATGATCAACAGGTACCTGAAAAGGTGCTCAACATCTCTAATCATCAGCAGAATGCAAATCAAAACCACAGTGAGATATCACCTCACACTTGTTAAAATGGCTATTATCAAAAAGACAAGGAACAAGTGCTGGCAATAACTTGGAGAAAAGGGAACCTTATACACCACTGATGGGAGTGTAAACTGATGCGACCTCTATGGAAAACAGTATGGAGGGTCCTCAAAAAATTAAAACTAGAACTACCATATGATCCAGCAATCCCACTCCTGTGTATATATCCAAAGGAAATGAAATCACTATCTTGAAGAGATATCTGTACTCTCATCTTGATTACACTGTTATTCACGTAGGCAAGATATGGAAACAACCTAAGTATCCAACTGTGGATGAATGGATAAAGAAAATGTGATATACATATATGTAATGAAATATTATTCAACATTTAAAAAGAAGGAAATCCTGCCATTTGCGACAAACTGGATGAACCAGCAGGGCCTTTTGCTAAGTGAAATCAGCCAGATAAAGAAAGACAAATAGTGCATGGTATCACTTACATGTAGAATCTTTAAAAAAAAAAAAAAAGGTGAACTCACAGAAACAGAGAGTAGAATGGTAGGTGTCATGGTCTGAGGGTGAGCAAAATAGGGAGAGCCTAATAAAAGGGTACAAACTTTCAGTTATTAAAGGAATGAGGTCTGAGAATCTAATATATAACATGGTGACTATAGTTGACAACACTTTATCGTATAATTGAAATATGCTAAGAGAGTAGAACTTAAGTGCCCTCACCAAAAAAAAAAAAAAAAAAGAGTAAATATGTAAAGGGTAAATATGTAAGGTAAGGGATGTATTAATTAACTCAGTGGGGGAAATCCTTTCACAAATCATACGTTTATCAAATCATCATGTTGTACACTTTAAATATCTTACAATTTTATTTGTCAATTATACCTCAATAAATCTGAAAAAAAATCTCTAACTCAAAAAGAAGAAGAAGAAGAAGAAAGCCTAATTACAAAGCATAATTCTTTCCTCATTCTCCATAAATCTACGGGAAATTGTGGATGGGTCAACTCAACCTTATTAGTTTCTGACTCAACTACATTAGAAAAAACTCCCTGCTAATCATTCAGCCATCTCTTAAAGCTGGGTAAAAAAGCTTCCTAACTAACTGCATAACTCAGCGCTCATATAAAGACCACAGCTGGTGCAGAGTCAGAAGCATGAGTGGACCTTTCTAACCCTGAGCCGGCAATGACGACGGTAAAGTCACCCACGCAGCTCTCTAAGAGCCAGAAGAGCGATCATCAGACCCCTGGCACATCAGAAATGCAGAATACGAATGCCAAATGCTTTCCTCTTCATTTTTTTTTTTACTGTTGCCTTTAAGGCCTGAAAGGCCACTGGAATGACCTAAGGAATATCTTGTCCAGAGCCTGACACTGATACCCTCACAAACCATAGCCACAACTTTCTCATTCTTAGGGAAATAACTGAGCTTTGTCTTTCTGCCATTTCCTATCCTTGGCATTATTTTGCTTCTGATGGTTGCCTTTTTACTAACGTCTTTTAAAGTTTGTGAGTTCCTATGGTAGGTTAAGTGAAAAGATGCTTTACAAATGTGAATCGTCAGAATAATTACAGCTATGTTAAAAAACATTTCCTTTTCCTCGGCTAAATCCATGGACCTGTTTTCCATGAAGTAAAAGAGCAGAAGTATGCTCTATTTTCCACAGCCAATGTCAAGGGCATGATCCCCTTTGTCTTCTTCTATGGGTTTTATCCTTTTTGGAAACAAAACACAATTGTCCCATCTTCTATCTAGTCTTGTAAAACACCTTAAATTATCCCAAAATTTAAGGGGTAAGTTCTTCTACAACACGACACAAAATTAGCCATGATGAGATTTTTTTTTAAAAATCACCCTTGGACTTCCCTGGTGGCGCAGTGGTTGGGAATCCGCCTGCCAATGCAGGGGACACGGTCCCTGGTCCAGGAGGATCCCACATGCCAGAGAACAACTAAGCCCATGAGCCACAACTATACCGAGCCTGCGCTCCAGAGCCCACGAGCCACAACTACTGAGCCCGCATGCCAAAACTACCAAAGCCTGCGTGCCCTAGAGCCCCTGCTGCAACTACTGAGCCCGCGTGCTGCAACTACTGAAGCCCACGTGCCTAGAGCCTGTGCTCCACAACAAGAGAAGCCACCGCACCTCAACGAAGAGTAGCCCCCTCCCACTGTAACTAGAGAAAGCCCGCGCGCAGCAACGAAGACCCAACGCAGCCAAAAGAATAAATAAAAAAATTTTTTAAAAATCACCCTCAAAACCAGTCCATATTATTCTTCATGAAGTCTAACTATTTAGAAGGTTTTTTCTCCCCACTGTACTAGCAGCCTTGGCTAGGCACGTGGGGCAGATGATATTATATAAAGGCATCCCAGCCAAGCCCAAACTGAGCTGCAGAGGCAGAACCTTGGGTCTGTGGCCCCTGTGGGCATCCGTCCATACACACTGAGATGCAGGTGCGCTTTTGTGTCTCTTATTTGCAAGAGGAAGAAGGCCTCTGGGCAAGAAAGAGTGAGGACAGAGGAAATGAGGAAAACGGAGGGATGTTCTGGGGTCTTTCCCACCCCTGCCCAAGGCAGGGGACCGGTTTCACACCTGAGTGGAGACCAGGCTGAAAGCTGAAGGACGGTCTTCATGAAAGGACTGGTGAAACTCCAGATGCCTGCAATGCTATGCCTCAGACAGAAGTGCCAAACAGCTGCAGAGAGCCACAGCCCTCACCTCCCTCTGCCACAGACCAAAGAGCAGCCGGAGAGCAGTCATGGAAGACTCCAGAACCTGGGGAGGGATCCCGAACTCACAGGACCGGAGGACTGGAGCAGGGCAGTGGCATGGGCCCTCCCTTCAATTGCTAGGCAGCAGAATTGTCCCTGCCCACGTCCCCGGGGGCTCCAGGAAGTAACTGAGAAGATGGGGGAAAGGGGTGCCGAGGTCCCGGGGGAGCAGGGGCGGTTAGAAGTCACGGAGACTCAGGCAGGGATGTGAGTGTAACTGCATTTGTGCTCCCAGAGGGCACAGCCTGGTGTATGTGGGCAGTTTAGCACCATATCTCTGCACCCTCCTCTCCTAAGAAATGAGACTCTTTGTCCCCAATAAGCCGTTAGTCACTGTTGGTCTCACCCTGACCTCATGCCCCAGCTGCGCTGGTTGTACTTTTCTCCTGGTCCCTTGTTTACCGACCCGCCTTAAGCCCTGAAGATGTGTCCCACTATCATCTTTCAGAGATTGAAGATAATTCTCTGACAGCCAGCCTGGGGCCCTGCTATTGCTAACGGTCTTCCCTCTGCTGCCTGCTGAAGACACCGGGTGTTGCTTGGCCTTAAAATAACTGGAATCCCATTCTGGCTGCTCGGTCTGACCCCCTGCACCTCCTCCACCACGTGACCATGTCCTTCCACCACCAGCACTTTCGGGTCCCTGCAGATCCCACAGCACCGTTAGGTGGTCCATGCCCGGATGTGCTCCAGAACAGCTTGTTCACAGTGAGCTGTCCACAGACACTGTTTAACTCACGGGGACCGAACACTGAAAATGTGTCCTTCACAATCCTATCAGTGACTAATTACAGTCACTTTGACAGGAAAACCAAAGTGAAAATAATTGATGATCTCTTTTTGGATATGAAGGCAGATTATATTACAGGAGATCCTCAGGAAAAATCTCCTACGGGACAGAAATCAGCTGGCAGCAGCTGTGTCAGTTTCCCTTTGCGTGGGAACAGGGGGTAACGTTGGTTCTGACCGCTGCTGGACCGCCCCATTTCCTGCGTGTCCACGCTGAGGGAAAATGAGTCTGTCTACTGATTCCCCGGTGAGAGCCCTCTTGCCACTATAATCCTGTGCTCTTTGATATTTAAGCTTCCCATAAAAAGATGAGGGAGAAGCTTCTCTTTTGTTATAGGCAGATGTCACCATGGGCCTCAAGTTCCACCCAGGGGTAATAACAGAAAGAGTCTTTACTGGAAGAACAGTGGGGTGACCAGCCATCCTGGTTTGCCCTGGACTGAACAGGTTTTCAGAACGTGGGACTTTGATTTTTTAAACCAGGACAATCTGGGGTTTGCCTGGAACGGAGGGATTTCCTGGGACACAGAAATCGGAGTGCTAAAACTGAGAAAGTCCCAGGCAAAGTGGAAAGAGTTGGTCACCCTAGAAGATGGACCAATGGGGCCCATGGAGATTGAATACTTAAAGCCACTGAAAGCCCCATCGTCCGTCCCCAACTCCAAAGGAGCCTGGGCCTGGGGGCTCAGGACATGTGACCACTGCAGATCCCTGTCTGGACCCGAAGGCTGGGAGCAGTGAAGGTACTCCTAAACTAAGTACTGCTTGGGCCCTGTCTCCGTCATTAAGTGTATGTACTATAAAGCTCACCCCATACTGGAAAAGAAAGAATCATATTGCATTCTGGCAGTTCCTAAAACCCTAGTCTCTGACTTTTTTTAATTGCATAACCCCAATAAAAAATATCCACATGTCCTACTATAGCAGAGGCGGCTGGCCGACAACAGGGAGGGTGTGAAGTTGGCGCTGTGCAGTAGCTGCCCAGTCAGGGATACACTTCCCAGCCTCCTGGGATCTTAGTGGGGCTACTTCTTGCCAATGGAAAGTAAGTGAAATGAAATACGTCACTTCTGAGCCAGATGACTAAGCAGCTGGTGCGCCAAGCTCCCTTCACCCCACGCACTGGTTGCACGGAGAGAACGCTGAGGACCCGGATGGGGATAGCACCCTGAGGTGGGAGGAGCCTTGGTCCCTAAATGACCACGTGGAAGGCCACCCGACCAGGAGCACCCACGTAGGACTTGACACGAGCAAGAAAAACGGTAAACTTCCATTACATTAAACCACTGGGAATGTGGGGTTGATCCACTAGCACAGCTAATACATTCGACTGGAAAAGAGTATCATATACGTTATAAAACAAACACAAAATAGAGATTAAAAGATGATATTTTAAGAGTAAATATAAATAGGAGCTCCAATGTTTTCCTCACTCCCACAGCAGAGTTCTTAGTGTGCCCCCTCAATGTGTACACATCACTTGGGAAATCTTTGGCCTAAAACACTTCTGAATATTTCTGCTATTTGATAGATTTCTCGTAAACACTCAACATGAAACTTTGCTTATGACAATCGTGTTCATAGAAAATCTGAACCATTTCCCATAGAGGAAAACCTGAACAGCCAGAGGACACTTCTAATGCCATGCTTAGAGTATGACATCTTTTAAAAATAAAAAGCAGGGCTTCCCTGGTGGTGCAGTGGTTGAGAATCTGCCTGCCAATGCGGGGGACAAGGGTTCGAGCCCTGGTCTGGGAAGATCCCACATGCCGCGGAGCAACTGGGCCCGTGAGCCACAATTACTGAGCCTGCGTGTCTGGAGCCTGTGCTCCGCAACAAGAGAGGCCGCGATAGTGAGAGGCCCGCGCACCACGATGAAGAGTGGCCCCCGCTTGCCACAACTAGAGAAAGCCCTCGCACAGAAACGAAGACCCAACACAGCCATAAATAAATAAATAAAATAAATAAATAAATAAATAGAAAGCAGACAAGGCAACTTAAAGGAGGTTTCCCTCATTCAAGATTTTTGCTGCTCCTTTTTCTTTCTTCTTTTGTTTTGGTGACTTGTTCTGAAACACCACCAGTAGGTTGCACAGCTCCATGAGCTACTTGCACTATTAACAGATGACCCAGCCTTGGTCAGCTGGCTTTTGACCCTAAGAAGTGTTCTGGATTATTACACTGGCTGGGGGGGTCAGAGCAACAGGTTAATATGCTCAGAAAAGGCTTGGGGATGAGAGGTTGCTGGAGCTAATCTTTTTATATAGATCTGTAACTATCTAAATTGTTCCTTGTCAAGTAACCCTCGGGGACACCAGAGAGAGGCTGCTGCTAATGGCAGGAGGGCATGAAATCTAACCAGCACTTCAGTGGTACTGCTGATAAGGAACAGGATGGGGAGATGAGGGAGTGAGGCTGGCAGCTCATCCAAATTCTAGCTGCCTCTCGTCCCCTGACTACCTGAGAATCACGCAGCTTGTGTGACAGACGCTGTTTGGTGGTGGTACGGACTAAATGTTTGTCTCTCCAAAACTTACATGCTGAAGCCCTAACCCCTCAGTGAGGCTGTATTTGGAGTAAGGAAGTAATTAAGGTTACATGAGATCAGAAGTATGGAGCCCTGATCCAATAGGATTAGTGCCCTTATAAGAAGAAACACCAGAGAGCTCTCTGACGCCTGCCAGATTGACTGACTCTGACTCTCTCCCCCTCCCTCTCCCTCTCTCTCTCTCCTTCCCTCTCCCTCTCTCCCTCCCTCTCCCTCTCTCCCTCCCTCTCCCTCTCTCCCTCCCTCTCTCTCTCTCCCTCCCTCTCCCTCTCTCCCTCCCTCTCCCTCTCCCACCCCTCCACCAAGGAAAGGCCATGTGAGGACACATTAAGCCAAGAGAAGAAAGCTCTCACCAGAAATAGAATCAGCCAGAACCTTGATCTTAGACTTGCAGCCTCCAAAACTGTGAAAAATAAATATCTGTCACTGAAGCCACCCAGTCTATGGCATTTTGTTACAGTGGCCCCAGCTGACTAATACAAGGTGGGTTTTAGAGGAGGATGGAGTTTGAAGAACTCATCATTTAGTCATTCTCTCATCTTGGAGAACCCAAGCCCTTTATAACTCAGTGAAAAAGTACATCTTGGGATTTCAGCTAATGTCTAAGATCAGTACCTTGTAATAAGAATGGAGATGTGTTTATTGTCTCTCTATTATTTATCATTTTTGTACCTACTACAAAAGTAGGTGACTCATATTACTATAATCCTGGTGTTGCAGAATACTTGAAAAATTACTCTATTTGTGAATTTTCCTTTTCTCCATGGGTTTTAGGCATGCATTATGGTCAACAGTTTTAATTTCTAAATTTCAGGATTCAAAGTGACTACAAGGAGTTAGTAAAATGGCAAAAAAAAAAAAAAAAAAGGAAGAAGAAAAAGAAGAACTCTAGTAGAGTAAGAAAAGGCTAACATTTCTAAAGAGTTCTCAGATTCATGATGACTGGGTTTACTTGTGCCTTGTGGCAGGTTAATTCTGGAACAGGAACTTAAAAATTCAGCATTAAGCAAATAGAGTACATACAAGAAAGAAGTAAGAGGCAATTCTTCTACCTCACCCAGAACTGATGGAACCATTGTTGGGATACTATGTACATTTCTAGGCTCCAGGTTTAGAAAGAATATGAAAAATTTTAGTCTAAAGAGAACAACCAAATTGTTTAATGATTGAAAAAAAAAAGCTGAATTTCTGCTACCTAGCCTCAAAATACAGAAGATGAAAGACATTTAATAATGGTCCTCAAGTGTCTGAAAAAGAGTGAGGTCATCAGCAGCTATTCTTCTCTTCTGGTGAGGATAGAATCAGAGGAAATATGTTTAAATTACAACAAGATCAATTTATTACTTGGATCTACTTTTTAAATTTATAAAAGCCTTTAATCTAAAGGGATCAAGGTGCTCAAATTAGACTAGATAGAATTTTCTAAGCTTAGCAATACCATGAAGAAATGGCCTTCCGTGAAATTATAGCTGCTATTTTCATAATTTCAAAGAGTGTATTCTGGCAAAAGACTGCAAAACTCTAGGAAGAGTCACCTCTAATGCCCTCCCTGGAGGAAGGGAAGAGGAAATGAATGGGGCCTCTAGAGAAGGGGCCCTGGGCTAGTAACTCGGGTAAGCTGGCCCCATAATAATCATCGCTGCTTGACAAGTAAGTATCCAACTTGAGGCGACCCTCAGACAGGAAACAGGTACCTCAGGGGTGGTCAGAGGGACCTTGAAATGGTTGCTATGAGATGTCAAATTCCGCTCAAAGAAAGAATTAGTCATAACAGCAGGCTTCTTGGCTACGCTTAGGGCAAAGCAGCAGGAGAAAGAGTAGGAGAAGAGGCAGCATTTCGGTTACTCATGAGGCCATAAGATCTTCAAGGGAGGCTGAAGGGGCTCAATGCTTTGGTCCAGGAGAGCCAGAAAAGAAAGTGCATTCTCTCTTGGGGATTTGCAGAGCTCAGGGGAGTCTTCCCTGAAAAAGAGAATAGGTAGCCAAGTAGGCTTTGGAATAAACTGGTTATCCCAGGGGCTCCTGCCCTAAAACTACCTCAGATAAAGTCGAAATGGCTTCACCAGCCATGAATCTTCTCTGATCTGGCCAAGTTCATCCTAAACCTTAGAACCTAAGGCAACAACTGGGCTACTGCCCTGGAATATCCAAGAAGAAATTCAGAGAAGGGAGTAGGACCATTCCCATCCACCCTTCAGAGAGAACCCAGGACAACTATACTGTGACCTTAGAGGTATTTTATGGCTCCAAATCCCCCACCCCACCCTAAGATTGGTTATTATTTTTTAACCGCTCTCTGTTCTGCCATGATTAATCAAACAAAACACATTTAACAAGGAAATTGGATTTGGATACTTATAGACAGCAACTTAAGAGAAATATTTGGAAATGGTATCCAGCTTTATTCCTAGGACAAGAGGAATACAGATGCAGAAAAGGAAGGAGAGAGCAGTAACTCGAAAGAAAATCAAATCTGTGAAAACTATGTGAACGAACATAGAACCAGAAGTGACGCAAGAATTTAGCCTGCTGGAAATCCAACACTCCCCAACAAAGTCTCAGAACATGAAAGACAAAGTGAGAAGATGCAGAATTTCCTCCTGTGATCATTTGTATAAATAGTATGGTATCTCCCAAACTCCAAACATTAATATATTACTGTCAAAAATTTAGCTTCTCCATATACCTCTTATTATTTTTCTATGAATCAACTTCTTTTTGACTCACACAAATTCGGAAAAATGAAATTGTTCCCACTTGTGGTAGTGAGGTAAGAGTATAACTTTCTAAATAAAAGATAAGTATAAAAATAAATGCCATGAAAACAGAAAGTTGTCAGATTCTTATTAGATGCTCTTGATTGCTGGAGACTCTGAGCATGAGAGCCTTCCTCTGCTGAATGGGGGGAAATGGGTGTCCAGATGGTGTCGAGAACACATCCCAAGGACTTCCTGCTAAACATGGCAGATTGAACCCGTGTTTGTTTCTCCTCCCTCCTGAAACCTCACTAAAATGCCAGTAAAGGAATAAAAAATAGATAGAAAGTCTTCAAGAACAGAGAGAACGGGAGCAGACACAGCAGTGGAAGAGAGATGGTAGCACATTTCTGAAGGAAAACCAGCACAAGGGGAACAATAGCTGAGTTGACAGAGTGCAGAGAGCTGAAGCTACGTGCCTGCAGGAGGAAGAACCAGTGAAGACTGAGACAAGGAATTCCCTGGCAGCGCAGTGGTTAGCGCTCTGTGCTGTCACTGCCGAGGGCCCGGGTTCAGTCCCGTGTGGGGGAACTAAGATACCGCAAGCCACACGGCACAGCAAATAAAAAAAAAGACTGAGACAATCCTTACCCCAGAACCCAAGAGGCTCAGCAACTGGGGCCCAGGTCCCTTGGAGGCCAAAGGCTGAAACAGAAGAATTCGTTGAAAGACTGTAGAAGGAGGGCTTTGGCTCCGCTCCACCTCTGAGCCCCACCCTACTCCTTCATCAGAGGAGATGGGAGGATTATTGTCTGGAGAAACTGAACCAGAGAATCTCTGGGGGCTCCAAGAACAATGGAGCGTGAGGGTAAAATTCTGTACTGACCATAGTGCGAATTCACATACTGCACAGTGGAAGACGCTTCCTTCCTTCACCCACCACACTGTCAGACTACTAGAAGGCAGGCCTAATATACCCACCCTCCTCCCTCACCCTTCACTCCCTCCTCCCTCACAGGGGAGTTAAGGGGTTTTTTCCTAGAGGAAGTCAACGGTCCCATAAAGATGACCTGCAGATGCCGTCATGTGGGGTCCCCCCAGAAGAAAGTTGCCTCCTGATCCATCAACCTTCAGTGAAGTTGCCTACTCAGTAAGCCCCGTCTGTGCACACAGAGCCCCCAGTTCTCTCCCTAGTGCCTCTTTCTTAAATTGCACAGATAGCCAATCAAGAATGACCTGACATTTGAGTAAAGCCTCTAGGGTCTCTTTTGCTCAGATCTCTTTGCTGGACCCTTGTTTTCTTGGCCTCATCAGGCTGGAGGGCTCTAGGTTCAGTCCTTGGTCCTCTCCTCTTTTTGACCTATACCCACGCCCTTAAAGATGTCATCCAGTGTCCTGGCTTTAAATCATCTTCATGTGCCAATGACTCCTGAATTTATATTTCCAGTTCAGATCTCCCTGCTACAATGAGGATTGGTATATCCAACTGTCTACTCTCTATCTCTGCTTGGATGTGTAAGCAACAATGTATTAGCCAGTTTATGATGCAATAACAAACGATCCAAATAGCTTAGTAGAGCACAGTGTCTAAAGCCTCTCCTTAGCTGTAGTGTTAAGTCACATCTCCTGGTCTTCCCCTCAAAACTGCTCCTCCCGCAGCCCTCGCTGACTCAGTTAATCACAATTCCATCCTTTGGGATGCTCAGGCCAAAAATCTGAAAGCTGTTCCTGACTCTTCGCACACTCCCTATTTGTTATTTCAGGAAATCCTACTGGCTCTACCCTCCAAATATAGCCAGAATCTGCCATATCTCATATGTCATCTGCTATCTTCCTGGTTCAAGTCGCCATCATCCCTCACCCGTATTTTTGCAGTAGCTTCCTAACTGAATGTTCTGCTTCTACCAATGCGCCCAGACAGTCTATTTTCTGCAAAACAGACAAAGTGATCCTTTTAAAATACAAGATCATGTTACTCCTCTGCTTAAAACCCTGTAACCACTTTCCATTTCACTTAGAGAAAAAGCTAAAGTCCTTACAATGGCCTTCAAGGCCCTGCCTGGTCTGGCCATCCATTACCTTTCTGACTTTCCCTCCTACCACTCTCTGCCAGCTTCCTCTCTCAGCTACACTAACTTCTTTGCTAACCCACCAGTCACATTTCCACTTAAAGTCCTTGCATTGGCTATTTCCTCTATCTCAAGAGCGTCTTCCCTACATGGCCACATGGCTAACTCCTTCACCTGCTTCAAGTCTTTGTTCAAGTGCCACCTTCACAGTGCAGCCTACACTGACCACTCTGTTTAAACTGCAACCCACTCTAGCTCATGCCCCAGCAACCCACCCCCACGTCCCTATATAATGTTCTCGGTTTTTTTGTATAGCTTAACACCACCCTCTTACACGATATCTTATTTTCTTATGGTATTATCTGCTTATTGTGTATTTTCTGTCTTCCTTGGCTATAAGGTAAACTTCAAGAGGGCAAGGATCTTTGTCGGAGTTCTTCACTACTATCTCCCAACTAATACATAGAGGTGCTCAAAAAATATGTAACGGGTGAATAACAAATAAAAATTAAAGGCAAAGTCTAAAATAGAAAAATAAGAAGGAACTTGGAAGAAACAGAAATGATAAAGGAAGATTTTTTTTTTAAATAATTAAAATCCTCAGATAGAAGAGAATAAACTGCATCTATGAAACAAGAAAGGAATGATATAACAGCAGCAGCAACAAGAAGAACTAAAGAACAATCAAAGGATAAAAATTAATTCTTAGGAATTAAATTCATATTTGAATTTTTAAAAAAATCAGTAAAAAGTTGGACGTTCAAGAAATTCCCTGAAAGAACAAAAGTCCAAGAAGATGAAAAACTCAAGATAAAAGAAAACTAAAGATCAGTCCAGGAGGTCAACTTACGACTAATATATATTTTAAGAATGAGGGACAGGGCTTCCCTGGTGGCTCAGCGGTTAAGGATCTGCCTGCCAATGCAGCAGACATGGGTTTGAGCCCTGGTCCAGGAAGATCCCACATGCCACGGAGCAACAAAGCCCGTGTGCCACAACTACTGAGCCTGCGCTCTAGAGCCCGTGAGCCACAACTACCGAGCCTGCATGCTGCAGCTACTGAAGCCCGCACACCCAGGGCCCATGCTCCACAACAAGAGAAGCCACCGCAATGAGAAGCCCACGCACCACAATGAACAGTAGCCCTCGCTCACCGCAACTAGAGAAAGCCCGTGCGCAGCAACAAAGATCCAACGCAGCCAAAAATAAATAAATAAATAAACTTATTAAAAAAAAAGAATGAGGGACTTCCCTGGTGGTCCAGTCGTTAAGACTCCCACTCCCAGTGCAGGGGGCCCTGGTTCGATCCCTGGTCAGGGAACTAGATCCCATATGCATGCTGCAACTAAGAGTTCGAATGCCACAACTAAGGAGCCTGCTTGCTGCAACTAAGGAGCTGGCAAGCTGCAACTAAGGAGCCCACCTGCCACAACTAAGACCCAGCACAATCAAATAAATAAATAAATAAATAAATGTTTTTAAATAAATAAAAGATCCTACAGGCCACAACGAAGATCCCACATGCTGCAACTAAGATCCAGTGCAGCCAAATAAATAAATAAATATTTTTAAAAAGAATGAAAGAACAGAGAAAATAAGAAGACAAAACTTAGCGGTAAACAATATTTAAAAATATCCTAGAACAGAAGGGCATGAGTTTTCAGGCTGTGAAAAAACCTCCTCTAGGGTTCAGCATAGTGAAAAAAAATGCCTCTGAGCAAGCACAGCACTGTAACACCTCAGGCCAGCGATCAGGGGAAGCCCCTAAAGCTTCTACAGTTTCCAAACAAAGCATCAGAACAGCACAGAACACCTCAACCATAGCAGCGGAAATCAGATAATAATGAAAACAATGTTTTCGAAATTCTGAGGGTAAGGATTTTTAACAGAGAAATAAAGGCATATTCAGAAGTGTCAAGACCTACCATTCCCCTCCTCTCAGGAAGTGTCTGGAGGATGTGCTCCACCAAAACGAGAGAGAAAAACCAGTACATAGGATAATATGAAATCCAGGAAACAGGTGATCCAAATCAGTAGGGTATAAGGGAAATTCCTAGGATGGTGACAGGAAGTTGTGGGATGACAGCTATGTAACAGATCTAAAGTGCAACCTCCAGATTGGAGACGAAATATGGAAGACTAAAGCACAAATGACTCTAGGAAAAAAACAAGTGGTATTACTAGCTTACTTAATGTATTTAAATGTACTGAGAGGAAATTTTCAGTTCTGCTGAAGATTTGGAGATGAAACTAAGCAAACAAACAAAGAGGCAATTATTAACCCCGTGTAAAACAAAAAACTACACAAGAAGGAAATGTAACCATAGTATACTACTTGATTCAGCTTTGAACATTATTTACTTAATCACAACAACATAAACATTGATTTAACTCAACAAAGTGATATAACTTTTCTGGAAGGATGAAGTGAGGAAAAGAGGAAACAGAGGAGCATGAAATTTTTTCTGCCATAAAAGGAAGTCAATTGGTAATGTCTAAAATTTGTGAATCAATAAACAGCAGTGAACACATAGTATTTAGAAATATGGAAATAAATACCAAAAGTAGTAGTCAAAAGGAGTGCCAATGGCTGTCTCTGGGGATGGATTGGGGATAAGGAGAATTATTTGTTGTTATAAGGCTTGTAACCTCACTTTATTTTCAGACTACATACATGTATTACCCTGATAAAAATAAATATTTTGGGATGTGGGACATACCAGCACCAAATCAATATTTTCCACTTGATATAACATAAAGATTCAAAGACAGTGGAAATGACTTTCTCATCATGTGGTCCAATGTTATTTAAAATCATACCTTGGGGGACTTCCCTGGTGGCACAGTGGTTAAGAATCCACCTGCCAATGCAGGGGGACACGGGTTTCAGTCCTGGCCCAGGAAGATCCCACATGCCGTGGAGCAACTAAGCCCATGCACCGCAACTACTGAGCCTGCACTCTAGAGCCCGCGAGCCACAACTACTGAGCCCTCATGCCACAACTACTGAAGCCCTCGCACCTAGAGCTCGTGCTCCACAACAAGAGAAGCCACTGCAATGAGAAGCCCGCGCACTGCAAAGAATAGTAGCCCCTGCTCACTACAACTAGAGAAAGCCCGCACACAGCAACAAAGACCAAATGCGGCCCAAAATAAATAAATAAATAAATAAATAAATAAATAAATAAATAATTAATTAATTAATTTTTTTAATTAAAAAAATAAAATAAAATCATACCTTGGGCATAAAGTTTCAGCCAAGTTAGATGAATAAGCCCTAGAGATCTGTTGTACAACATTGTACCTCTAGTCAACAGTAATATATTATACCCTCAACATTTTGTTAACAGGGTAGAGCTCAAGCTACACATTCTTACCACATTTTAAAAAATGTTTAAACATGTCTATGCACCTCTTAAAATTATCTCTTGTACTACCAGTGGTATTCATCACACTTTCAAGCCTAGGGAATAGTGTGTGCCATCCTCCTTGGAGCAATTAGATGGACAAGAGACCAATGTTCACAGTTTAAGGGCCATGTCTGACCCAAACTAATTCAAGACATAATAAAAAGCCTGAATAATTCCATAATCATTAAAGAAATCAAATCTCATAGTTTAAATTTTTTTCACAAGAAAAACATCTGGTCTAGATCATTTTATAGGCAAATTCTAACAACTTTGAAGGAACACACTCTTCCAATCTTATTAAAACTCTGAGAAAATAATTCTCTAATTCATTCTGTGAGGCTAATGTAATCTTGATACCAAAATGAGCAAGGACCATACAAAAAAGAAAAATTATAGTCCAACCTCACTCATGAACAAAGATGAAAAATCCCAAAGTATTGACAAAAGAACCAAGCAATGTATAAATGGTGATATGTGCAATGTTTTTAAAAGCACCAGGCTTGGGGGATTAAATGTAAAGGGAGCCCTAGCATCTTGCATCAGGCAAATTCATGGTGTTTATAGTGGAACATTCTGTGTGGATCTGAAAAGGCAAGGAGCACAAGATGTTTTAAAAAAAAAAAAAAACTATGAATACACATGAAATAGAAAGCTTTCTCATTATTATAGGTTTCTGATTTTAGGAAATGGGTTGTTGGCAGACGATAACACTGACCTACCTCTGTTTTGAAGTGGAGAGGAAGAAGTAAAGATTTCAGATAGGAAACTGATAGCATAACTATTTCAACATGAGGCTACTGAACTCTCAGGGAGCCCCTTCCAGGCTCTTGGACCAAACTGCCACACTTAGAGACATATAGCAGTCCCCCCTAAGATCCCAGCCTTTTCTGTAAATGTATCCTCTGAATTTGTAATATAGGTGGGTAGAAACTCCATGCACTGCCTACTTCAAACCTCAAGGATCACGAGAAGATTCTTGGCCACGAAGAGTGGTTTGCTATAATGGCATATCTTCTCTGCGTATCTTTCCCCTAATTAGGAATTGTGTGTATGTGGCAGATTCATACCCCTGAAGGGAAAAGCATTACTCACTGTGCACGAAATATCCTCTCAAATTCTGGTGACCCAGAGACTGCTGGGGGTGTAACTTTGTATTTTGATCGCGCCTTTCCTACCTGCAAAGCAAAATAACCTGCAAGTAAAGAGGAATGAACGTTAAACATGTGGCACATCACTATTCATTAGTAAAATGCAAATTTAAACCACAGTTAGATACACTACATACCTATTAAAATGTCTAAAATTAAAAAGACAGATCATACCAACTAGAAAAGACAGACAGACAAGTGAAGATACAAAATCAACTGGAATTCTCATACACTGCTGGTGGGAATGTAAAATGATACAACTGCTTTGGAAAACCATTTGGAAGGAATTTTTTAATTAGACATACATTGACCATATGATTCAGGCATTCCACAACTAGAATTTTTCCATGAGAAATTAAATCACATGTCCATAAAAACACCCGTCCACAAATGTTTACAACAGCTTTATTTGTAATAGCCAAAAATTAGGAACAACTCCCTGATGGTTAAGATTATATGTCAACTAGGCTAGCCATGGTGCCCAGCTGTTTGGTCAAACAGCAGTCTAGATGTTGCTGTGAAGGTATTGTTTAGAGGTGATCAACATTTACATCAGTAGACTCTGAGTAAAGCAGATGACCCTCCATATTGTGGGTGGGCCTCACCCAATCAGTTGAAGGCCTTAAGAAAAAAGTCTGAGGTCCCCCAAAGAGGAAGAGAGTTTTGCCTCCCTTTGGACCCAAGACTGCAACATCAATTCTTGTTGGAATTTCCGGTCTTGCAACCCACCCTGCAAATGTCAGACTTCCCAACCCCAACTATTATATGAGCCAATTTCTTAAAATAGATATGTGAGAGTGTGTATGTGTGTGTGTGTGTGTGTATCCTATTGGTTCTGTTTCTCTGGAGAACGCCGACTAACACAAATGTCTATCAACAAGTGAGTGGATAAATAATTTGTGCTTTGTCCATACAACAGGATACTATTCAACAGTGAAAAGGAATGAGCTATTAGTAAATGAAACAACGTGGATGAATCTCAGAATGATTATGCAGAATGAGGTGTGTGCAGATGGTGTCACCTAGAACTTGAGCAGCTGCACGAGGGGGATCGGAGGTCTGACAACAGCCAAGGACAAACTCAGAGGGCAGAAGTCCAGGAGTGTATTCCCCACAACCAGCCAAAAAAGCTTTAAGGTTAAAAATAAAGCAAAACCAGTTACCACTAATCTTAAGATAAACATTGTGAATGATGAAAAAGATAACTGAGAGAATAAAGCTTTCGTAGATATACGAAAGGAACTCGCACACCTCTCAAAAGGCCTTTCTCTTGAACCTCTGCAGAAACAGCTGATTCCTCAGCAGTGAGCACGAACCAGTTAATGTTGATGAAGCTACAAGATTAATGGCTCAGTTGTAATACACTGGTGATGCATCAAATTCCCCCAAAAGACCAATAAATTAAATGTTTTATACAAAAAAATTATGCTAAATGAAAGAGGCAAGACCCCCCAAAAAGTATTACTGTATAAGTTCATTTGTATAAAATTCTCAGAAATGCGAGTGAATCTACAGTGACATAAAGCAGATCAGTAGTTGCCTGGAGATGAGGAGGGCCAGGAAGGGGTGGGTCACAAGAAAACTTGGGGTTGATGGTTCCCTGCAGGACTCAGCTTCCCTATCATGAAATGATTATGACTTTCTTCTTCATTTGCTGCACGGAAAATACATTAGATTATGAAACCCCAAAGCCTGGGATCACCTGCCTCTGATCATCAGTTCTGTGACCCTCTTTCACTTTCACACCCACACTTCCTCCTCTGTAAATAGTTCTCACCTCCTGTCCTTATCTCCCTCGTTTTACCCCGTAATTAACTTCTGGGGTCTATTATTTCCCTTCAGATTATTTCTTCCAGTTTCAGTTGCTCACAGTTTCTCTCCAACACTGTTCTGGTCTCCCTTATTTTAGTACCTCGATATCCATTTCCTACTTGCTAATGTTTTAAAAATAATTTCCTTTTCCACACCAAGTTTGCAGCTTCAGTCTCTCACTGTGTGACAGTATTAGGGGCCATGTGTTTCCTCCTGAAACATGGTACTATCTCCCCTCCAACAAGAAGTCAGTAAATACCGAACCTGGTCGAGTAAGCCTCTCACAGCTGGCTACTTTCCTTCCCCTTCATTCCCCTCTGCTGCAAATAAAGTGTTGGTCCTGATTTAGAAGCTACAGCTGAACATCTAAGTGTGTAAGCACTTAGGACTGGCCTCTCTCTCGTTCAAACTGTCGTCATATCACTGAAGCCTGGGAGAGTAGAGTGAAGGTAAGTGTGGGATTAGGCACTGATGGTTTCCAACCCTGGGCTAAGTCTTTTCAAGGCAGCACAAAGCTGGAGAGGCCAATGGCTCACGGCCTCAGCTGGAGCCAAAGAGGAGGTCTATCTATGGAGGGGAAAACTGGGACTTGGCCATTCTGGACCCTGCTGTCACCACCGCTTCTAACGTGCTCCACAACCTCAGAGAACACACCAGGCAAGGCTTCTTGTTTTCATGATAAAATGGAAACGATGAAAGATGTGTGCTCCTAGATTTTTCTATCGGCAATGGTGCCAGAACCTAGAGCTTCAAAATGAAGGTGAATAAGTGAAAGCTTTGCAGGGCTGTCTTTTTCTGGTTGTTCATTGCACCTGGTCGGCATCTGTCTGAAGCAGCAGCAAATGTGAGGAATGAGCTTCAGTAAATCGAAGACCCCGCCCACCTCCAGCCCCAGGAAGGAGGACTCAGTTGCATCAGCTCCAGTTCCAAGGAGTCTCAGGTCAGGGGCCTGAGACAGACCGTGGTTATCACTGGGGCAACATCATGAGGGTGGAAAGGCTATTTCACCACGTTTTCTGGAGAGCTTCCATTTTATTTCCCTTCTTATGAGTTGATTAAAACCTACTTGAGAATAAGCTCCTTTTGCTTTGCCCGTCTTTCCTCTTCCTTTGCTCTCTCCAGGGGGACACGTGTGCTGGGGAAAGTGAATCAAGACCCTTCATCCTGCCCCCTACTCTCAGCCCAGCCACAGCTGGGCTTCTTCACCACAAGGCTGCCTCTCAATCCACCAGAAGCTTCTCTCTGTGGGGAAGCAGCCAAGGTCTGGAAGTGACTGTGCTGAACACCACCCCTGGGCCAGGCACCACGGTGGGCACTTCCTACTCAGTGTCCTGTTTAACCCTCTTTGATGAGGACACTGAAGGACAGATTTTCCTGGCCAAGGGCACCCAGCTTGTAAGTGGCTGGACCAGAAGATACAAGTCTGTTTTCAAGGCTTGAGTTTCTTCTACTATAGCACAGGGCGTCTCATCTCTTTCGCTAAAGCAGCGAATTCTGGTTCTTAATGCCAACCCCTTCCCTCCCTCTCTCTCTCTTCCCTATCCATCACCAACCACCATTGGCCCAGTCTCCCCTTCCCAACTCAGCTGCCTTAACTTCAGACTGCAATTCACACCATCCCTTGCACCCACCAGCAAACAGAACCTCTCTGCGGGGATGGCAGAGGCTATGCCAGCCTGGGGCCATCCGTGGACCTGCCCCTGTGCTCTCTGCAGGGCCAGGACGTGGGCACACACGGGGTGGACAGTGCCTACGTGTAGAGGGTCAACACAAGGCGTTTCAGACTTAAGTGCTGCTTTAGTTGGCTATAAGCATCCCGCTTTACTCCAGAAAAGATGGTAAATCAAACCACAAAATATGTGTCTTAAGGTATAATGTTTTCATAAATTCACAAAACAGACTGGCTAGCAAGTCTGCCATTGAGTGTGCGTGCAGACTCTATCTATCCTAAACCGTGGTGCCTCCGTGCTTGGGGCTGAGAAGTCCGTGACTCTGCCCCGTTTCCTGGTACAAGCACACTGGGAAAATAAAGAAATACCTGTTCTTGATAAGAAGTCTTGCTCACCAGGGCTCAGACCCTTTTCCCCATTTTGCGTGTTAAGGAAGCGTGTGCCTAAGATAATATGAATTGAGCAAAAGTGACCCCAGAGGAGAAGAAGCCTCTATTTAACCAGGCAATCAGGATATTGAATAATCCTAGTGGGAAGGCACTTTAAAATTTAGAATGGGGGCTTCCCTGGTGGCGCAGTGGTTGAGAGTCTGCCTGCTAAAGCAGGGGACACGGGTTCGAGCCCTGGTCTGGGAAGATCTCACATGCCGCGGAGCAACTGGGCCCGTGAGCCACAACTACTGAGCCTGCGCGTCTGGAGCCTGTGCTCCTCAACAAGAGAGGCCGCGATAGTGAGAGGCCCGCGCACCGCGATGAAGAGTGGCCCCCGCTTGCTGCAACTAGAGAAAGCCCTCGCACAGAAACGAAGACCCAACATAGCAATCAATCAATCAATCAATAAATCTTTAAAAATAAAGATGAGAGAATAAGTTTAAAAAATTTTTTTTAAAAATTTAGAATGAATTACTTAATCTGAAGCTCATATTTTTGCAGGAGATTTTTTTTTTTTAACCTGATAATCATACTTGCCATACCCAGCTTATTTAAGAAACACACAGTAATTAAAAGATCGGGGTTCAAGAAATCACAGCCATGATTTATAAGCCGGTACCATGTTACCTTTGGAACACTCCAGATTAATATTTCTAGCCCACTTCCCCCAGGTTACCGCATTTCTAACCCTCCCTCGAACTGGGCTGAGGGTTGTAACCACAGATGATGCAGAATCTCTGGGCTCGAAGGCCCACCGCATCCCCACTGGAAGAACTAATCCCTGGAACGTTCCACACCTCTGCCTGTCCCCAGGGAAGGGGGCGCCGATGACCCTGAGCACAACGTGCTCTGCAGAGCCCACGGACCACCAGCAAGGGAGTTAGAAACCCCAGAACGCTCCCTCCCTCCCTCTGCCACACACACACACACACACACACACACACACACACACACACGCACACACGCACACACACACCCGCACGCAGCCCGGGACGCTTACTTTGCTGACAGGCAGAGAGGACAGAGAGAGCAGCCAGCAAGATCGAATTCCCGGCCATCTTTCATGCGGAAAGTTCTGGTTCACGGGACTATTCGCAGAAACCGAGGAGAAGATAACAGAGGCACTTTCGACTTGGCGAGGCCGACCTTCCTTCTAAGGCGGAGGTTCAAGCGGCTGTGTGACCTTTGCCCTGGAACAGGAATCAGAGAGGCAGGCGGGCCCAGGCTGTCAGTCAAAGATCTTCACCTGGACGGGGCGACGCTTCCCCGACGTGCATCAGATCTCCTCGAGCTCCGACCTGCGGGCTTAGCCCTCCAGCCTCAGCACCTGCTGCCGACCCATCTCAGCCAATTCGAAAACAATTCCCTCTCCTTCTCTTCCAAAGTCTGGGCTCCTTAGTCCCCCGCCTGGCTCCAAGGCCTTGATGAGACCTTTCCCACCGCCCGTGGGAAAAGAGAGGCGGTGGAAGGTTTTATTTAACCCCACTGAGATTAACATGCTAACTTAAGCCGATTCTAACTTTATTCCCTAGTAAATGGAAGACCTAGGATTTGAACCCGTGTCCAGCAGATTCCAACAGTGCCCTAAGCCCCCCGCCAGGCTTCCTCCCACTGTCACCCCAACTCTCCCATCATCGTGGTGACCATACATTTTTTTAGGTTGAGATATAATTGACATATAGCATTGTCTTCATTTCAGATGTAAAACATAATGACTTGATGTATATATTGCAAAACGAGCACCACAGTAAGTTTAGGTTAACACCCGTCACCTCACATAATTACAGTTTTTTTCTTGTGCTGAGAACTTTTATGATCTACTTTCTTAGCAACTTTCAAGTATACAGTACAGAATTGTTACCTATAGTCATCATTCTGTATGTTACATCCCCCAGGACTTATTTATCTTATAACTGGAAGTTTGTACCACAGATTTTTAAAAAAAAATACACTAGGGTATATGTTCTGAGAAGGAAGAGGGCCCTTGAGGAAAGAAGTAGGCCAGTGTTTTTATACAGTAAACACAGCACACATGGTCTCCATGCCGGCCCAGGGCCTCTCCATTCCAGAGCAACGCCCCACACCGCCCAGGTACAGCTGTCCTTCCACAGCTGGTGGCTTCTTCTGCAGAACCTCTTCATCACAGCCCCTCCCCCTAACACAATTGTTTTGTTCTTTAAAGACTCAGCTTCCCACCAAACAAAGTCGGGGTCCCTTCATTGTCCCACCCTTCAACTCAGAGGGAGCTCCAGTGCCCATGGGAAAGCTGGTGAGTCTCTCCCGTGGGCCCACACAAGCCCGCTCCTGGGCTCCCAACCCAGACACTGAAGGATGACACATCTTTGGGCAGAAGTTGAACCTCAGTTTGCTAAGACGGGCTAATGATGGGTGAAGGGAAGTTTAGATGAGATAGGGCTGCTTTGAGGATTGACTTAGTTAACATTTATAAAGCACTTAAAACAGCACACGGTATCTAAAAGTGTGTTCTGTGTGTTTGTTAAATAAACACATAAAGTATCTAGAAAACTACTTAGCATATTAGGTACCTAATGTTAAAAGATATTTTTTAAAAGGTAAAAGTCATGTCTCTTGTACAAATATAAAATGAAAACACATCAAAGATTTTATTGAATTCATTAATGAGGGAACCAGTACCACATTTTAGGGAGAATTCAAAGAACCACACATGTATGGTGTTAAAAAACAAAATCCAGCTGAGTTCATTTTAAAGGTCTTTATTCAGTGATTCATGAATCAAGCAGCATCCAACCTAGCAGACAAAAAGGAGCTCTGAGGAGCGGTACAAAATGAAACACACTTATAGGCAGAAGGGAGCAGGAACAAGGAAGTTATACTTGGCAAAAAGTGAATTAGTTATTGCAAGGTTACTTTCCTTTAGAGAAAGGCAGGAGTCTCTCAGACAGTTTACCTAAGGGTTGTTGATCAAGCAATTCCTGATTGACTGGTTTAAGATTCCATTTCCGGAAGATTCCAAAACTGTAAGTTATGTCTGGTTTAGTGACATGGGGCTTAGCATAAGTGACTCCATTTGGGGCCTGTTGCTTTGTTTTTATCAATAAGGAATCAGAGATTAATTTACAAATAGTTGCAAACCAGGTCTGCTCCCAGTGCCCTGTTGGTCTCTTCATGTTGCCTCTGTTCTCATGTGTTCCTGAAACCACTGAAGACTAAGACTCTGTAAGAAGACAGATCCTAGAAGCCCAGGACAGCACCAAAAAGTTCTTGTGTATTTGATTGAATGGTTTTGGCCTTCAGTACACGGCAGGGATTCTAAACTGCGAGGCATTCACCCTGAACCACATCAACCATCTCCTAAAATAATCTCCCCAAATGATGGGCCTCGAAGGAGAGGTCTGGGCTGGGCCTGTGGGCAGGCAGAGGCTCTCCAAGTAAGAAACCTGCTCCGAGAAAGAGAAATAGCGGGAGGAAGAGGCGAGCAAGGGTGTGGGGCTCCTGGCTGATGGCCACAACAATTGGGTGTTTAGAGCTGCTGTTTTGAGAATCTTGGGTACGTCCATACTAGGGAACTAGTTTTAAAAACACAACTCCCTGGGAATTCCCTGGCGGACCAGTGGTTAGGATTCTGTGCTTCCACTGCAGGGGGCACGGGTTCAATCCCTGGTCGGGGAACTAAGATCCCACATGCCGTGTGGTGCAGCCAAAAAATTAAAATTAAAAAAAAAAGAACAAAAAAAACCCCCCACAACTCCAGAGTGACCTTTGGTTCCCACTGAATTGCTTTCTTCCCACTTTCTGGACAAATCCTGAGTTTCCCTACTGACTTCTCTCAGCCAATCCCAGGCAGTCCCCCAACCTTAGAGACGGTTGATACAACAAAAAGTGCCTCATGTACTTTGAAACCCTGTGCATTCACGTGTAACCTGCTTTAATAGATCTTGAAAGTTAGTGTAGTTTCTGCCTCTAGGAAGATACGAAACAATGAAACTTTGGATAACAAAATGTTCATCACCTTCTGTGGTGATAAAACTTCCAGATGACTCCACAGTTGAAACACTGCCATAGCATTTAACAAACTAACAAAAATCTGAGCTTCTCTCTATATCTCCCCTGGATGGGTAGAAGGTGAAAAGCATTTTCCCTGAAGGTAATACATATAGATGCTTCCAGTATCGGTCTTAGTCCTTATATTTTAGTAAGAAAAGAAAAACGAGAGGAGAAACAACATATCGGTAATTATAGTAAAATGTTTTTAAAAGGTTTATGTTCCCTATATAAACTCAAAAAAACTACAAGAGTTTGTGAGAGTTTAGCTTATTAGTTAATCAGTGTTTGTTACCAAAATTATACTCTGGATAAGGCAAACCAGAGAAAAGTTTGGTAGTATAAAAACAACCCAGAACCATGTGAAAGAACTGTTGTTGTGAAATGTAAACTCGAAATGTAACTATTGCTGAATAATTTTGCTGGTAGATGAAAAGATATATATATATAAAACTATAGACATGTTCTCTCAGACCAATTGCATCCCCCCCAATTATTCCCTGACTTCACCCTCTGTGTTCTATCCCTGTCCCTCCAAAAAATGAGAGCTTATTGTCCTGGTTTCCACTGGCACTATGACAAGCCGTCTCTGCTGCCAACAGGCCTGGCCGCAGAGAGACAGAAAACACACCGCCTGCCCGAGGATGCCCAGAAACCGTCAGTGATCACAATTATCAAGGACCATAATACTCCTGATTGAAAACTAGCCCAGAAAAGGGTTTCCACGTGCCTAGCGTTTATTTCATTCTCTTGCTGGAAGTCCTGACCAATTGGAAACACCTTAACAACGCAGCAATCGTTTACACAAAGCTCAGATTCACCGAACTTGAGAAATTATGCCCCAGCCTACATGTTGCAAAAACTCAGGGAATTGCAGCCGTCCTGCAGAACATTTTCTCCCCCTTCAGAAGCTGGAGCACTTTGCTCTGTGACCCTGGGTGTGGAAATCAAGCTACAGGGTGCTCAGGCATTTCCTACATTGGGGAGCCCTTTGGCCTGGGATGGGCGGGGCACAGGGCAGAGGATTACGGTAGGTTACACCAAGCCTCAGGCAGAGACTGACAGTCATCCAACACCAGGAATGTCCCATCCAGGCTCAAAGGCAGAGACAAAAGCGGAGCAGAAAGGACAGGAAACTAAAGATCAGTCCCCAGGATAGTGCAGTGAGAAGAGCACAAGCTTTCAGCTAGTGATCTAGGCTCACGTCCTGGATGGTGTTGGCGAGTCGCTAAACATCCCCTGACCTGTTTTCTCAAAGGGAAGTAATAGGACCAACCACACAGGGTCCCTCTGATGACTTAATGAAATAACACGCGGGAAGCAAACAGCACAGAACGTGGCACGTGGCAGGGCGTCCACCAGGTCCCTCTGCCGCCCCCTCCATGCCCTCAGGCCTGGTGGACGCAGAACAGACAAGATCTATTTGTCGGGAAGGGCCTGGTACAAAGCAGCGATGATCACAGGATGCCGTTATAATTTCCCAGAAGAATGGAAACCGAGCACTTGAATTGCTTCAGAACGGCTTTTGACAGTAATAGGTCTGAACCTGAGTTGTCTTAAGTGTACATAAGGTTTGGGAGAGGATAAAGTAAAGCAGAATCTAGAGACCGGGGAGGGGAATTAGAAATCCTCGTTGACAAACCCCAGCACACGCAGCCCTACACACACACACACACACACACACACACACACGTGCACACGTACATAAACACACTCATGTACAGATTCACACACATTCCTACACACTCACATTCTCATAAATACGCACACTCACACACACACACACACACACACACACACATTCTACCCTCATGTCTCCAAAGGGGATTTGTAAACTGAATGTCTGGACCTCAAGGCACATATTCTCACAAAAATAACATTATAAATGGTGGCCACGTTCTCAGGTGGCTTCACGGTTAAGAAAATTGTAACCCATAAGTGAGGTAACATGCTGCATATTGGCAGTTGAACAACAACAAGAGGAACTAACACTTCATTTGCCTCTTCCGTTTAATCATTAGTAAATTTTTTTAAACCGAATAGTATTTGAAATGAAGCACTTTTAAAAGAGGGCTGTTGGCAAAAACTCCCTGCCCACCCCCCCATGGAGAGAAGCCAGGTTCCCTGTGGGCCATGCTCAGAGCTGGATTCATATATACTTGCTGGGACCACAGCAGCAAGAGGCAGGAGGACCCTGGGACCAGAGGGCTGAGACACCCTGGACGGGCCTCAGTCTGACGGGGGCTCTGATATCCACCACCCCAGCTCCCAATTGCACTCAACAGAAGGGAAGTTTCGAGCCCTGTGCCAGGCCCCATGCAGAAATGTCTCAACTAATCTGCCTAATCAACAATGAAGCACGTGTTTTATTCCCATTGTTCAGATGGAGAAACTGAGGCTCGGTGGTTAGTGACTGGCCCAAGGTCGGTACAGCCCAGCCCTGCTGCTCCCAAAGCCTTTGTGCTTAACGTTGGCTGTACACTGGAATCACCTGGGGGTCATTAAAAATACTGGCGCTTAGCTTTCCCCACCAAAAGCAATTCTGATTTAATTGATCTCGGGTTCGACCCAGGCACCTGAACTTTTTAAAAACTCCCCAGATGATTCTAGTACACGGCCAAGGTAGAGAAGCACCGTCCTAATCAGTGTTTCTCAGTGTGGTCCTCACCACCTGCCACCATCACCTGAGGTGATATAAACACGCAGATTTCTAGGCCTCATTCAGGATCCGTTTTTGAACATCACTTTCACGTTGGTGAAGCATCCACAGGCTCATATAACTCACACAACACTGCTCTAAAGTTGTAAATTATTCTCAGTTTACAGGTAAGGACACTGAGACCCAGAGAGCTTTGGGAAGCTGGCCTAGTCACTCCATCTCACTGCTTCTCAAAGAGGAACGATCACGCACCATCTCGGGGTGTGGTTGGGGGAATGAACCAGCTGGTGGAAGCCAAAGTGGGTGTCCTTGGAGCCCGGGAAGGAAGAGGAACGGGTATGGAAGGTTCTGCAGTGGCAGGAGGGAAGAGGTGAGGGTGGGAGGAACGGGATCCTGGGGGCCTCAGGGTGCAGCCCGGGAGAAATGGAGGGAGATTTCCACGGCAGGACTTTGGGGGGGGGTGCCTGGGTGGAGGAAGGAGGAAAAGACAGACACAGGAGAGAAATCGAGGCTGAGGTGGGGGAGAAGGGGTGCTCCGAGTTCTCAGTAGAGAGCAGTCTGGCTGGAGCCGGTGTCTCAGCTAATTCCTCATCAGGTCCACCAGTACTGGCCCGCTAACTGGTTTTGATGTCCATCGAGACTTGGCAGTTCTCACTTTAGAATCACCAAAGGCGCTTTTGAAATAGACACGAATTTAACTGAGTAATCTCTTGGATTTTGTGACATCAGCTCGGCCAGCTACTGCCTCCGAAAACTTACTGAGATTTCTACACACGAGAGGAAGAGAGCTCGCCTCCTCTGAACTAAAACACGACGTTTCTCTTTAGCTTGTCCTTAAGACGTAAATGTTAGTTCGTCTCTCTTGCGTTGCCGGGTTCCTTCACTAGGCATCCTATCTATGTAGGCGGGACAGAAATCTAGCCTACAGAGGGTGCAGTGTGATTGGGCTACTTCAGAAAAAGGGGGGACTGTGGCTTCCCCTCCCGTCTCTCCGGGGCTTGTTAAAGCAAAGGAAAGGGCAGCTATTCCCCCTCTTGATGAGAAAACACAAAAGGTCGCAGATTAAGAACAAACAGTTAAAAGCAGCTCGGCCTTTGAAATGTGGCACTATATCCGCCACGGGGCTGACACGCCAAACCGTGGTAATTGCCTCACAGCCCAGCCTGGGCCAACATGACTCACAAGATACCCATCTATCAGATCGAAGGCCCAGTCAGGTCCTGCAGAAGAAAAAATATAACAAAATAAATTAGGAGCTTGGGATTAACAGACACACACTACTATATATAAAACAGATAAATGACAAGGACCTACTGTATAGCACAGGGAACTATATTCAATACCTTGTAATAACCTATAATGGAAAAGAATCTGAAAAATTATATATATATATATATATATATACATACATTTACATAGTATACATATTTCTGGGTAACTGGCCATGTCCAATTCACAAGCCTGTCCCCGAGTTAATATCCCTAAAGCCTGTGTCTATCATTGTTTAGGAGTGATGGGTGAGGGATACGCTTGTATTTTGTAGATAATCCAGGTCTTGTGTTTTGTCTGTATTCACCAGCCATCCCCATGCAGTCAGATAAGCCACAAGCATGGGGTTGCTACTTTTAAACTGGAAAGAAGAGACTCTGAGATTAACAGGATATTATCGCTCTAATGGAAGAGGAAGACATCTCTCACGGTAGTCAGCTGCCACAGGGTCCCACATGCTAGCGGACAGTCACCTCGGGATCACCCCCAAACAGGAAAACCCTAGCGTGACACGAACCCAGGCATGAAGGCCTATGACTGCTTTGTTCTGCTACCTTAGCAAGAGGGTAAGGAATTTCAAAGATTGGATGCCTGGTTTTCACTTTCCTTTTCTCTTCCTTTCTTTCTTCTTTCTTATCCCTCCTGCTTTACCTTAGATTGTGTCTGGTTCTCGCCTTTGTTTCTGGGACTTCGTTAGCAAAGCATCCTCGGGATTTCCGTCTCTGGCAGTTTCTGGGACCAGAATTTTAGACAAAACAGCTTCCTCCGCCCTCTGCGTCTCCCACCTCCATGAGCCGACTTCCCATCCTCTTCTCAGAGGACCCATCGGCTTATCATCTCTTTTCATCCTTGATTTGCATTCGGAAGATTCTGACCAGCCACACATTCAGAGCTGGGAGTGTTGTAGCTGAAACTTTGTCCTTTCCATCGAGAGAAGTTATATTTCGTCAAACCACTAGGGGGAGTAAATCCCAGGGATACCAGAAATCAGGGATTCAGCAACCTTGGGAGGAAGCTGGAGTGTCACCATGGGCCAGCCTCCCGGCTCAGTTAAACTTCCTCCTCCAGCTTTCCAGAGGCCCTGAGAATGCACATCAGCAAAACTGAAACAAGTCAGTTAACAGAAACTGTTTGCCAGAATCACTTCTAAAGGATGCCCTAAAAAATGTCAGGTTTTCAGAAATCAACATATTGACACTTTCCAGCAAGAGCTTGTGATAGGAACAAAACCCACTGGTGCTTAAATGTAAAATGACCAGAATTTAACCCTTAGTCCTGACCCACGCAAAACTAGACACAAGCCAAACACAGACTCTGCCCTAAAGACTTACATTCCATTGAGAAACGGTCCAAAACAGGACGCAACGCGTCACATTTGGCATCCCTGCAGGAGGTAGTCAGGAGTGAGAGGTGAGAAAAGATAAAAGAAGTCCCATTTGGTGGACAAGCAACCAAGAGAGGAGAGTCCATCTTTTGGTAAATATTCTGAGCAATCAAATACCACATCTTGGACTTTGATCCTTCAGTGTACCTCTGGCTTCTAGAATAGTTTAGTAAAATTTAAAAGTACTCTGCAAAGTACTTTACATAAATTCTTTGTAGAGGAGCAGGTCAAAGAACTGAGCAGAGTCTGGAAAGATTCTCAGGATCAGGCAGAGAGTCTGGCTGATAAAACATCAGAGAACGGGGCTTTCACCCACACATGCAGTGAGAGTCCCGCTTCATAGCGACAGAGGGAAATCTAAAGCAAGGAAAGGAAGGAATGTGAAGATTCTCAAGAATACACGTAAGTAGTATTTGTCCGTTCATTCATTCATTCATTGATTCATTCCCAAATGCGCCGAGCACCTACCACGCGCCAAGCTCTGTGCTAAGTACTGGGATACGGGGCTGAGCAAGATGACAGCATCACGCTCTGGTGGAGTTTACAGAGGCTTGAGGAGAAGCATTAACAGGGCTTCCCAAGGCTAATTAATTCACCATCACTGTGATGAATGCTGTAAGTGCGTGGTCGCTGATGCCACCGGAGCACGCCTCAGGGGACTAACCTAGTCTGGGAGGCCAGAGGCGCCTTCACAAAAGTGCCATTTTAGCTGAGGACTGATAATGACGTGTGAGCCAGATGAGTGCTACGCAGGTGTGTGTGTCGAGGGCGGATAGGCAGGAGAAAAGGGGATGTTCCAGACTGAGGAACAGCAGTAAAGAGGCCTGAATAGGGAAAGGCCCTGGCATGGTTCAGAGGATGCCGAGAGAAGTCTAGCCTTGGCTGTTACATAAAGACCTGGGAGAGGGTGGCATCTGGTGAGCCAGGGCCAGTCCACGCAGGGCCATGTCAGGAATGCTTACTTGACACCAGAGCTTCTCGACCGAGACGATTTTGCCTCCCTCCCCTCCAGGGACATTTTTCCTTGTCACAACTGGGAGTAGACTGCTACTGGCATCTGGTGAGTAGAGACCAGAGATGCGGCTAAATATCCTACGTTGCACAGGGCAGCCCCACAGCAAAGAATTCTCCCACTCAAGATGTCAACGATGCTGCAGAGGAAAAGCCCTATTTTAGAATGAGGATCAAGGAGCCACGCAGGGGTTTTAGGCTGGGAGGTCTGGCGATGAGATTTGCTTCAAAAAGATCACTCTGACTTCAGTGTGGACTGATGGGGGAGAACTATTAGTGTAGATCTAAAGCGATCGGTTGGGAAGATCTGCTGTGGTCTGGGCAAGAGAAGATGTGGCCCAGCCTTGGGGAATGTCAGTGTGGATGGAGAAAAGTGAATGGATGAGGAAGATACTTAAAAGAATAAATCAGTGGGATTGGGTGACAGATTGGTTGTGGTGCATATCTCAGCCCATGCTCTTGAAAGCAACAAAGCCCGAGGCAAGGCTTAAATGCTGATGCTTTACTTGGACGGCTCGGTACCAGGGCAGCAAGAGTGAGGGAAAGGGAAGTAAGGCAGAATGACAGGAAGCAGTGCGTTTCCACCCAGACCGCTGCTTCAGAGGAGCTGTGATGAGACACAGGCACCCAGCCAGGCCCCCAGGATATCTTTGGATGGGGTGCTGGAGTAGCTGCACCTTAGAACAGTCCACTGGAGAGAGGAAGGAGAATATAGCTTCTATCTCCCATCTCCCACTGGTCAAAGTTTCCCCCGTGGCAGTTTTAAAACATATCTTCAAATTCTCCCATTAAAACACATCTGCAAGTTTCTCCCATCATGAGGTGGGAACTGTATCCTCTATCGTGAATCTGGACTGGCCTGAATTACTCACTCGTATCCAGGAGAACACAGCAGAAGTGATGCTGTAGGACTTCCAAGGCTAGGTCATACAAAGCCATGCGGGTTCTGCCTTGCTCACTGGAGCACCTGTGCTTGGAGTCCTTGGCTGTCCTGTAAGGAGTTGACGACCCTAAAGCCACTGTGCTGGAATGAGCCCAGGCCACACAGAGAGCCCAGGTGGAGGGGCTCTGCTTCATAGCTCCAACCACAGACCCTGTCAACAGCCAGCATGCACTGCCGGCCCTGGGTGTGAAGATACTTTCAGATGATTCTATTGCACGAGCGTAGGGTCACTCATAGCCGTGAGTCACCCAGCTCCGGCTTCAGACGTCAAGGAGCAGAGCCAGGCCAGTCCTACTGTGCCCTACTGACCCTCATAATCCACGAGCCTAATTAAATGATTGTTTTAAGCCCCTGGACTTTGGGGTAATTTGTCACCCCCAAAGTCACTGGAACACACTTGTTACAGGTTAATGACTCACCCTTCTCATTTGAATCATTTGGCCCCCTGACATCACCCCAAACCCTGCCATGTGGCACTTCAGACAGGAGCCCGGGACACCAACAGTATGGCTGGGGGTCCTCAGATGGCAGATTACAGATACCCCACAGGGAGTCAGCCAACCACAGTGGAGCCTAAGTAGAGCATGTGGCCGAAGATTCAGGAGAGACATAAAGTCAAGGCATCAGGCACGGTGTGCTGATATGTCTGATACAGGGGTGAGGCAGCGGGAAGGCAGGAGTTAAGGATTCTCACATTTCTGGTTTCTGACTTGAGCAACCAGGTAGATTAACGATTTTAATTGAAATCATTAGTGCAATTTACTGAGAGAGGAACTGGATAAAAGGAGGGGGCTCAGTTCAAGGTACCTGTGTGGACATTGGATATGGCAAGAAGTAGGAGCCCAGAACACCAAAGACGCTCAAAGTCATTGATCTTAAGACTCCAGGGCCCCAAGAGGGCTTAAGAGCCTGTCCCTGAATCTTCTTTCATGTGTGATGAATATTTTCCAGGTCTCTGGTTGGGACCCTTGTCTGGCTGAATTATGTATTTCAAGGCTAGTGTGTTAGAGAAGGTAAAGGGAGCCTCCAGGAAAGAACACGGCATCTGCAAGAGCTGCCATATATAAACACATGCCCTATATCCCAGTGCTGGCAGGAGAGATACCATCAGGTTTACTTATTATCATTATTTTTAATGTGTGGGGAAAATATTTTAGTTACCTTTAATATGTTGGAATCCTTTCCCAGCATGCAGCGCTCTTCTTTCTCCTCCTTCTCACTTTTTAACCCAAATTGCAAATGTTCTGTATATGCAAGATGTTAGTCTGTTTTGCACTGCATGTTTAGATAATTGGTGCTTTTGACTGATGTTCTTGTCAATGTTGCTTTAGTTCACGGATTTATAATATTCCTAGGCCTGGAGGAGATCTCACAAAGAAATAATGCAAAACAATCCCCAGTTCCTGAATGCCTGAGGTGACGGGAGCCAGCCACCTCCTGTTCCCTACCACAGGTGGGCAGGATCCTCTTCTGAAACAAGAAGTCAAGGTCAGGTCTAAGGACAGGTCTGAGCTACTCCGATCCCTGTGAGGGCAGAGCCTGGGGGTCTCCCAGTCTCAGCTGGGACTCCCGGGACCCATTCCCTGCTGCTCTCCCAACACACAGTTTCAGGTTCTTCCAGATCCGCTTCCCTCAACCCCTCTGCTAAAATGAAAAAGGCCGTGCCTGCAGCAGTAATAACTTTTGATTATTTACAAAATCGTGTCGGGGCGGGGAGTGGGGGGCAGAATACAAGGAGGAATGAAGAAAAGGAGGGATGGAGCATTCACTGAGGCACCACTTTCCTGTTCTGGGGGGCTTTATCACAATGAGTCCGTACAAAATCCTGTTGGTATTAGTCACCCATATTTTTTACATGAAGAAACTGAGGCACAAAGAGATTCATTAACGTGCCCAAGATTGTGCAGCTAATAAGATTCAAGGCCAGAGTCCATTTTCCACTCCAGTCCAGTGCTCTTTGCACCATCCTTTTCTTCCCTAGTCTTTGTATCCACAACTCTATTACTCTTTTTTTTTTAACATCTTTATTGGAGTATAATTGCTTTACCATGGTGTGTTAGTTTCTGATCTATAACAAAGTGCATCAGTCATACATATACATATGTCCCCATATCCCCTCCCTCTTGCATCTCCCTCCCACCCTCCCCATCCCACCCCTCTAGGTGGTCCCAAAGCACCGAGCTGATCTCCCTGCGCCCCTCGGCTGCTTCCCACCCCTCTATTACTCTGAAAGAACAGAAGGCATTTCTCTGGTTGTGGGGAGACCGGGCTGTGGGCGCAAGAACCACTGTACCTCTCCCTGCGCGCCACCAGGTGGCGCCGTGAGAGGCTGAAGTCCTGCTGCTTTTCACCGGCGCCCTTGGCGAGACACACAAGCGTGGGGTGGAACAGCTGCAGGGAGAGTGTCAAAACAGAGTTCTATTTAGGAAAGCGGAGCTTTCTGCCCGGCCCTGTTTCCCACTGGGATCCTTGGTTGGCTCTCCACAGACTATAAATGAATTTGCTTTTTTCTTCCTTCCCCATCCTACTGCTAACCCACATCTCGATTCTATTTTCTCTCCAACTCTGACACCAGGGCACGAGTCCCACCCACATCAGGGAATAGTGTGTCCTGAAGAGAGAGGGCAGCAGGCAGGCTGGGTGGTGCAGAGTCGGGGCCTGCAGCCAGTCCCCAGAGCAACTGGTGGGCCATTTCCCACACAGACCCTTCCCACCCGTGGACCATCACAGCGTTCCCACGACCCCACCCCCGCCCCCCAAATCTAAAGGACTTATCTTAGTCTGCTTGGCTGCCATAACAAAGTATCACAGTTCTGGGGGCTGGAAGGCCAAGGCCAAGGTGAGGACAGTTTGCTTCCTTCTGAGGCCTCTCTCTGCGGCTTGCTGTGTCCTCACGTGGCCATTTCCCTGTGTGAGCATCCCAGGTCTCTCCGTGTGTCCTACTCTCCTCTTCTTCTAAGGACACAAGCCAGATTGGACTAGAGCACATAAAGCGGTCTCATTTTATTCTGTGTGTGCATTACTATTCTTTTTTTTTTTATTATTGAAGTATAGTGATTTACACTATTGTGTTCATTTCAGGTGTTCAGGGAAGTGATTTGGGTACATTTTTTTTTGTCAGATTCATTTTCCATTATAAGTTATTACAAAATACTGAGTATAGTTCCCTGTGCCATACAGTAAATCCTGTTGCTTGTCTATTGGATGTATAATAGTTTGTATCTGTCAATTCCATACTCCTAATTTATCCCTCCCCTCACATTCTCCTTTTGCAACCACAAGTTTGTTTTCTGTCTGTGAGTCTGTATCTGTGTTGTATATAGATTTGTTTGTATTGTTTTTTTAGATTCCGCATAAGTGATATCATATACTATTTCTTTCTCTGACTGACTAACTTCACTAAGTGTGATGATCTCTAGGTCCATCCATGTTGCTGCAAATGGCATTATTTCATTCTTTTCTGTGACTGAGTAATATTCCATTATATATATATATATATATATACCACATCTTCTTTATCCATTCCTCTGTTGATGGACACTTAGGTTGCTTCCATGTCTCGGCTATTGTAAATAGTGCTGCAATGAACATTGGGGTGCATGTGTCTTTTCGAATTAGAGTTTTCATCTTTTCTTTTTCTAGTTTTCTAAGGAACCTCCATGCTGTTTTCCACAGTCAGCCTCATTTTCTTTCAATTGCCTCTTTAAAGGTCCTGTCTCCAAATACAGTCACATTCTGAGGTACTGGGGATTAGGGCTTCAATAATATGACTTTGTGGGGGGATACAATTCAGTCCATGACAGGATCCAATCACTAATGTTTAAACATCCTGGAGAGGGCAGAATTTTGTGCTTAATTTTAGCCCCAAGAGGTCACGGGAAAAGTCATAGGTCACAATGTGCTCATGACGTTCACCTCATGAACTTCATCAAGTGTGTGATGTTAAGGATAAACATAGCTGAAATAATCCAAGTAATTGCAAAATGGCCCATCCTGGGGCTCACATGGTAACCCTGATGGATCTGGTTTGGGGTCTCTAACCCATGAACTAACTAGAACATCAGCAAGTGTCTACTTCCCTTTGAAAAGCAGTTTCCCCTCATCTCTCTCTTTTGAACACCCCCAAATGCAGCGCACTCCCGGAGCCCACAGAACTCCCTCCTTCCCTGGGGTCTGTCTACCTGGGAGACAGCTCTTGGATGGCAACCTGGATCTACCCGACACACCCTAGGGGACTGTAGGGATGGCATAGTCGTCCCCAGGTTGAAAGACTAGGCCAGAGGGTCTGCTGAATCTGGGAATGCCCCCAAGCCAGTCTACATGGAACCTCATTTAGAAGAAATTCATAGAGAATTAAGAAATCCCAAAGAGGTCGTCTCTTCCCCAAGGGAGAATTGTGGAGGAAAGGCAAGAGAAATGCCTAATTAGAAAATAAAGAAGGCAGCTCCCGTTTGACAGTGGCCAACATGACCAGAGGCTGAGGGCTGGGTTGCCCTCAGCTGGGGAATGATTGTGTGGTCATTTGACAGCTATGCATCTCCAGCACCTTCTTGTCCTCAGACTGCTCTTCTGTCCCCTCAGAGGGAAAACTAACCCTAGTTTGATAACCTAAGTAATTCTCAACCCAGCCCCTACTCAGCCCTCTTAAGGGTTTCTGGCCTTCTTCAAGACCTCAGATTTCTGTACTCACGTGTTATATCGTGGTGCAGTAGAGTTATATGATGCTGGAGCCACAAGTGCGTATGTGCAATAGTTGTGAGTCCGGCCCCATGTGGTTTGGGCAGATGTATCTCAAGCAGGGAAGGCAAATCTGTATCCAGGAGAAGCGTCTATTTTAGTGAGAACAAACTATTGCAGGAGACTGATCCACGCGGGCTATATCATCTCATCTTGGCTCTCTCTGAACATTCCTACCGTGGTCACCTGTCACCCAGTGACTTTGGTCCTGGGCCCTGGTGATGCTGTCTCCATCTTTGTCTCCAACCTAAGGCTGGTAGAGCTCCATGCTACTGCTAATCTTCGGGTTGCCTCTCCAGCGATTTGGACTTCTCAGTCTGACCATCATTTACAGAACCAACTCCCTGTATCAGATTCCCACTCTTTTAAACACTTAGTTTCTTTTTGCCTGGTTGGACCCAGACTGATAACAGCCCACTTGAAGTTTGAGTTCATAAAGTTAAAGAGAGACCAATCAGCAGAGCGTGTGATTGTTCCCAGTAGCCTTCAGTTTTCTTCAGATGTAGACAGAGAATAGGCAGAGAGTTGGATCTAAGTAGCACTGGAGTCTTGCCAAGAAAAAGTGATGGAAGGAAGAGCTGAAGATGATTTTAAGAATGACCCAAAGACTCTCGGCTGGGTTAAGAGATAAGTGAGGTTATGAAAGGGTGAATAGCAATGCAAAGATGGGAAAGCCAGTGGGTTAAAAATCCATGTGTGCTTGATCATTTTTTGAGCAGAGGCGCTACAGGGAGTGAGCCGAAAGGTTATGCAAGGGTAATCAGGGATTAGGATGCTTGAAATCAAACTTTTGGAAGAGATGCAGCAATTGATAAGACCATGAGAGTGAGTGGCTGAGACAGGCTGGAGGACAAGATCAATGGAAATGAGGAAATGAGGGATTACTGTTGAGTGGATTGTCTACGTGGATATTGAAGACCCACCCTAAGACCTCTAAAGGATCTGGGTCTCTCCTCTCTTGCTTAAACCTTGGAGAGCGGGGCTCCAGCTTGTTCTCTCCTCTTCTCTCTCTGCTGTCCTGTCCCTCACCATGACCCTTGATGGTGGCCACGGTTACTCTCGTTCCCCAAGCCCCACTAGCACAAAGTTGTTATGTGTAACAGACGTTTACCAACTATTCGCAGATAAAAGAGGAGACATAGCAGAGCATAAGGCTAGAAATAACTTAAAACTGAACATCACCTATGAAGTCTTAGAGTCCTTAATAGGAATTTCTCAAGGACCAGTTTTCCCCTTGGGTCCTGACTCTGCCAGTTTTGTTCAGGTCACCTCTCTCTACAGAGACCCTTCTCTACCTTGCTTCCTCTTTGGGACATCTGGTCCCCCAACCTCCCTTTATTGCAAGCGTCCGGGATAATGCTCTTAAATTCACATACAGGGAACACACATTCAGTGGTGCAGTCCTTTCACAACTCTTGCCACCACGGGGGTCCCACCTTTTATTTCCAAAAGGCCTGTCAAGGTATTTTCCTAAAGAAAAGAGCCATCAACCTCTAAGAGGAATTCTGCCCCTTCCCCAAAATACAAAATTGCAACAGGCATGGCATTATTCTAATAAAGCAAATGTTTCACTTTCCTGTTATTACCCAAGTTAAAATGACATCATGCAAACCACAGTGTTTAAAATCTGAAAAGCACTTTTCTAATTCAAATATAAGAGGAGAGAAATTGTATGTACAATCGCACAACCCAGTCTAATAAGGAGATGATCCAAGAACCAAAGATCCATTTGTCTGCAAGGCCCCAGGGATGCAGACTTGGGGAAAGTGGGTTGTGACTAAATGCAGTGCTCAGTTGAATGCATGCTTAAATTAATGAATGAAATGTGCATAGTTGTATATGACATCATGACTTATAATAACAAATAGACGTTTGGTCTTCTGGCATAGGGCTCCTAAAACCCTTGGAATTTCCTAAGCGATAAGAGAATGAGAGCATCTTTTGTTATAATATTTAGTCTTTGGCCTTGGTTCCTGAAATAGCTCCAGAGCCATTGGAGCTATTGGTGACCTATTGGAGGTTGGTGACCTTCTGGGCTGGTGAACATATGGCGGTGCAGGGAGAATGGCTCCAGGCCCCTTCCTATATACTTTGCCCTATGCATCTTTTCCATCTGGCTGCTCCTGACATATCTTTTTATAATAAACTGGTAACCTAGTAAGTAAACTGTTTTCCTGAGTTCTGTGAGCTGCTCTAGCAAATTAATGGAACTGGAGGAGGAGATCGTGGGAACCTCCGACTTACCGTTGGTAGGCCAAAAGCACAGGTGACAATCTGGACTTGCAATTGGCATCTGGGGATGGGGACAGTCTTGTGGGACTGAGCCCTTACCTGTGGAATCTGATACCAGCTCTAGGTAGGGAGTGTCAGAACTGAACTAAATTGTAGGACACCCAGCTGGTGTTGCAGAATTGGTCAGCATGGGAATAAGCCCACATCTTGTGTCAGAAGTGTGAAAATAGAGAACCACAGGAACAGGTTTTCCTTTACAGTGTAATGCAAGGAGGTGCTTGGTAGGCACTTTTTAGCCATCTCAATAAAATCATTTCAGAACTGTGGTGGAACCCAAGCGGGGAATAAGAAGGGGATGAAGGGGAATAAGAAAATGGATAAAACAAGTGTGACTCTCTTTTTCTAGAAGCTAAATGTGAAAAGGAGAACGACAGTGTAGTAGCCACTTAGTTCCAGCACTCCTCAGGATACTCTGCTCCGCAGTCTAGGTATTTTACACTCATGGTATCTTGAGGAGACTCTAACAAAGGGCACCTCCCAAGCATCCAGTTCTTTACATGCCCCCCACGTATGCCTAGGGCAGTGCCAACTATGCCCTTTCCTGAGTGAATATTTTGATAAGAGTCTTGGGGAGAGAAGTAAAAAGGACAGGCCTGCTAAAGTGAAAAGAAGAGGAGAGAGATGTGTTATGGACTGAATTGTACGTCCCCCAAATCCATATGTGGAAGCACTAACCACGCAGTGTGACTAAATTTGGAGATAGGCCCTCTAAGTAGGCAACTAGGTTAAGTGAGGTCATAAGGGTGGGGCCCTAATCCAATAGGACTTGTGTCCTCATAAGAAGAGGAAGAGGCAGGAGGAGTTGACAGGCACAGAGGTGAGGCCATGTGAGGACACAAGAGCAGGTGGCTGTCTGCAAGCCAGGAAGAAAGGCCTCACCAGAAACCAACCCTGCCAGCATCTTGATCTTGAACTTCAAGCCTCCAGGTTCATGAGAAAATTCATCTCAGTTGTTTAAGTCACCCAGCCTGTGGTACGGTTGTTATGGCAGCCCAAGCAGACGAACACAGGGAAAAAAAAATTAATAATAATAAATATATATAATAATAAGGGGGGAGGTTTGTCTAGGATGCTGAACCTAGATTTCTCTTCATAATTTTGCAAAGGTCTGGCTCTAGTGGTGTAAAGGGAGAGGGAAAGGGAGAGGGGAGGAACATGACAGTGGCGGATTTGTCACACAACAAGACACTGGCTCTCACCTGGCCAGCTCATGCACCTCCCCAGTCCCCGTTTGCTGTTCCCCATTCCCTGGATCTCTGGGGCTGGCTGTCAGACTACGGCAAATACTCTGCCTCCAGCAAAAGCAATTGTTTGAGTTGGGAGCCCTCTGCCTTCACCTTGGGTCACTTTATAGACCTCTCAAAGGTTTGCTTAGTTTTTAAACATCCCAGTTTAGATAACTAAAGTTCTGTGGTGGGAGGTGTGGGTTTTGTTCTTTTGTTTTGTTTTGTTTTGTTTTGTTTTTTTCCTTCTGATTTATGCCAGGATCAAAAGCAGCTTCCCTGGGACTTCCCTGGTGGCGCAGTGGTTTAGAATCCACCTGCCAATGCAGGGGACATGGGTTCGAACCCTGGTCCGGGAAGATCCCACATGCTGCGGAGTAACTAAGCCCGTGCGCCACAACTACTGAGCCTGCAGGCCACAACTACTGAAGCCCACACGCCTAGAGCCTGTGCTCCGCAACAAGAGAAGCCACAGCAATGAGAAGCCCGCGTACTGCAACGAAGAGCGGCCCTCGCTCGCCTCAACTAGAGAAAGCCCACGTGCAGCAACGAAGACCCAACACAGCCAAAAATAAAAATAAATAAATAAATGTATAGAGTCTTTCCTGTGGTTATCGACCCATTGAGAGCCGCTCTGCAGCCAAAGGCCTCGCTGTGCTCCAGGGAATGCCTGAGATTAGGGAGGATTCCGCAAGAGGCTTGAAGAGCCGCACGCGGGTGTGGGGACGTTGCATCTCTCTTTGCAAGCACATAATGGACCCAAAGTGGTGGACCGCTCACAAATTCGTTCCCCCCTCCTTTCATTTCTAACCTTAGCGGGAGAACTGCATTAATTACTTAAACAGTTGAGCGACTCAGAGGCTTCTTTTCAGCTGCAACGCTCACGTGGCTGCCTCTTTTATGGCCGGCAGCTCCCTGATGCCAAGGGTGGGCGACGGAGGGAGGCCTTGCTAGGAGCACTTGTTTAAACAAGGCCAATTTCAAGCCTACTTTGCATGCAAATACTTACAAGAGCATCCCGGCTCGTTCCTTAAAATTAGATGGAATAAAGACACTTTGGAGGGATATGGCTTGGTTTGTTTCCAATCTTTTCCTCTTATGGCTAAAACTAGTTTCTCCAGATCATGCTTTGGTTTTGCTGTGTTGAGAGTTTATATCACAAGGAAAATAACTTTGTTCTTCAGGACCAACAGTTTAAAATGGGAACCATTTAATTTATTTTGGGGCGGGGGGCGGTTTGTTTGTTTGGTTGGTTGGGTGGGGTTTTTTTGGCCTCGAGGAGGCTTCTGGGCGTGGAGTCTTAACTGGACTGCCAGGGTATTCCCGGGAACCATTTAATGTTGTTGTTCTTGTTTTAAATTTATTTAGAATAGTGTCTTTTAAATGGGTCTCTTAAAACCGTTTGCCTTGGAAATGTTATGTTTATGTGCACAATTCCAGGCTCCCTGGGCTTCTTTCTTCATCATCAGGGTATCTTGCTTGCAGAGACCTGCAGGAGGTAAATGTGGTCTTAGCATTTCTGTGTCTGGTCAGGTACCTGCCATGCACATGGTAAGCACTCATTAAATAATTTCCTTGGTGAATTATTTATGGTGTGGTCGCATTAATCTTTTATCTTAGACTAATTCATACTCTAAAATGTTGGTTTGGCCATTTTTGTAAATCATTTTCACAAATAGGTGTTTTCTCTGGATTCATTGGGTTATTAGCAGTTCAACCAAAAAGTGTTACCACGTGCTAGATGACGTTCTTCTCTGGTTAACTTAGTTTTTTTATTAATTTAATATCCATGAATGTTATCAAGATTGCCAGTCTACATATAGTTCTTCTGGTAACAATTCTCAAACTCTAAAGAATGGTGAAAAAAGCACAGCTTTGTTGTTGTTGTTGGGTTTTTTTTTTGGTCTCTGGAGCTCAAAAAGATTTTTATGGTTGAAATGGAAGATGGTAAGCAGCCCTATTTACAGTAGCCAAGATATGGAAGGAACCTTATTGTCCATCAACAGATGAATGGATAAAGAAAATGTTGTACATATACACAATGGAATACTACTCAGCCATAAAAAAGGATGAAATAATGCCATTTGCAACAACATGGATGGACCCAGAGATTATCATACTAAGTGAAGTAAGTCAGAAAGAGAAAAACAAATATCATATATCACTTTTATGTGGAATCTAAAAAATAAAACAAACTAGTGAATATAACAAACAAGAAACAGACTCACAGATATAGAGACCAAACTAATGGTTACCACTGGGGAGAGGGAGGGGAGAGGCAACATAGGGATAAGGGATTAAGAGGCACAAACTACTATGTATAAAATAAACAAGCTACAAGGATACTTTGTACAGCACAGGGGAAATAGCCAATATTTTATAACTATAAATAGAACATAACCTTTAAAATTGTGAATCACTGTGTTTTACACCTAAAACTTACATAATGTTGTAATCAACTCTACCTCGGTAAAAAATAATTCTTAAAAAAAAACCCAGAAAAATAAAGGAATGGTAAGAGGCAACCACAGAGTGGACAAAAGGAGTCCTGGGGACTGCCCTTTGTTCTTTTACTCATACATCGACACAGGCATTTATTGGGATTCAGCCCTGCCTTAAGAAGCCCACAGTCTAGGGATACAAATGAGCTAGTGATTACAGGGTAAAGTGATAATGATGGATGTTCTCATAGCTTATTTATTTATTTTGGCCATGCCGTGAGGCTTATAGGATCTTAGTTCCCCAACCAGGGATTGAACCCAGGCCCTTGGCAGTGAAAACCCAGAGTCCTAACCACTGGACTGCCAGGGAATTCTCACCTTTTTAATTTATTAAATGTCACCATCTGGTTGGCCCAGGAGCATCTTACAAATGAGATGGGCTGTGGCAGACATTGGTTGGTACTCAACTGAGCCAATTTTTTTCCCTTTTCCATTATGGTTTTTTACAGGATATTGAATATAGTTTCTTGTGCTGTACAGTAGGACCTTATTGTTTATCCATTCTATATATAATAGTTTGCATCTGCTAATCCCAAACTCCCACTCCATCCTTCTCCCACACCCCTCTCCCTTGGCAACCACAAGTCTGTTCTCTATGTCTGTGAGTCTGTTTCTGTTTTGTAAATAAGTTCATTTGTGTCATATTTTAGATTCCACATATAAGTGAGATCATATGGTATCTGTCTTTCTCTTTCTGACCTACTTCACTTAGTATGATAATCTCTAGGTCCATCCATGTTGCTGCAAATGGCATTATTTCATTCTTTTTGAGGCTGAGTAATTACTGCATTGTATATAGGTACCACCTCTTCTTTATCCAGTCATCTGTTGATGGACATTTAGGTTGCTTCCATGTCTTGGCTATTGTGAATAGTGCTGCCATGAACATTGGGGTGCATGTGTCTTTCAGCTGAGCCAACCTTAAGCACCAGAGCCCTCGGTCCTGGTGGCCTCACCCCTTGTTCAGAGCAGGAGGCAGGTCAGCTGAGCCATGGTGCTGTAGGATGTGTGGTGACCAGGACTGGGTATACAGGAGCTACACAGCCTCCCACAGTGCCTTCGCCACACTCTCATGCCTGGCCTTGGCTAGGCTTCCAGGAACAGCTGTCTCCTTACCATTCTGAGAAAAAGAAAAAAAGGGAGGAGTGAGGCAGATTATCTAAAAGGTCACTAGCAAAAGCCTCTTCGTCCTTTGGAACAGTTCAGCCTTGATCAGTGCTGCGTGCTCGGTCACCAGTTATGTGGAAGAAGCACAGCCATGGCAGACAATGGAGGTGGGAAGAAAGCCAGCCCTTCTGGCAGGACTTCTAATGCTCAAAGACAAGAGTGGCCATACCCCCCTGCAGGAACCCCACAGTTAGAGGCATTGAAGCCTTCCAGTAAATCCATCTTGGAAGGCAATTCATCTTGGCCAAGTCCCTGAAAGGTAGGCCTATGGGAAGTTACAATTGTTGGTGCAGCAGTAAAGACCTGGCTTAAGCTGACTAGGACAGCCGTGGGCTTGTTATCTTAACCACAGACATTTTGTTCCAAGCGAATGTTATCAGCTCTTCAGAAAACCTTTTGAGAGAATCAGGCGAATCAAGCCCAAGCTGCCCTCCCTCTCTGTGTGCCCTCCCTCTCTGTGTGCCCTTGTCTGGTTTCCCGTGAAAGAAATGAAACCAGCAGCATCATGGAGAGAAAAGACTCCGCACGAGCTGCTTTTCTCCATCCCATGCCACTCCATCCTTCTCCCCGCTCCATCACCCTGAAGAAGTCTCCTTCTGGAATAAACTGCCTTTCATCCCTGTCACCTTCAATATGGCTCTAGGAATGTCCTTCTCGAGGACCTGTGGACCATCTCTTTGAAAGGTAATCACCAGAGGAGACAACTTCTCTATCTCTCAGCCTCTGAGGGAGGGTAGAAGCCTAACATTAGAGAACACCTTGCTCCCAGTTGTAAAGCTAACTTCTGCCATAAAGACAGGAGAGGGACTTCCCTGGTGGCGCAGTGGTTTAGAATCCACCTGCCAATGCAGGGGACATGGGTTCGAACCCTGGTCCGGGAAGATCCCACATGCTGCGGAGTAACTAAGCCCGTGCGCCACAACTACTGAGCCTGCGCTCTAGAGCCCACAAGCCACAACTACTGAGCCTGCGTGCTGCAACTACTGAAGCCCATGCACCTACAGCCTGTTCTCTGCAACAAGAGAAGCCACTGCAATGAGAAACCCGCGCACCACAACGAAGAGTAGCCCCTGCTCGCCGCAACTAGAGAAAGCCCATGCGCAGTAACAAAGACCCAATGCAGCCAGAAATAATAAATAAATAAAATAAATAAATTTATATATATATTTAAAAAAAAAGACAAGAGAGGTTTATGAGCAAACACAGATGGCCTTTGACAGCACCCTAACACCGCCCAGTAGTTTTCCACTAGCTCACCCCAGCATTTAAAAACCCTGGGCTTCCCTGGTGGCGCAGTGGTTGAGAATCTGCCTGCCAATGCAGGGGACACGGGTTCGAGCCCTGGTCTGGGAAGATCCCACATGCCGCGGAGCGACTGGGCCCGTGAGCTACAATTACTGAGCCTGCGCGTCTGGAGCCTGTGCTCTGCAACAAGAGAGGCCACGATAGTGAGAGGCCCGCGCACCGCGATGAAGAATGGCCCCCACTTGCCGCAACTGGAGAAAGCCCTCGCACAGAAACGAAGACCCAGCACAGCCATAAATAAATAAATAAATAAATAAATAAATAAAATAAAATAAAATAAAAAATAAAAACACTTCCACCCTCTGATCCAGGGGAGTTAAGTTCAGACTGAGTTCTGGCCTGTCTCTCTTATGGCAATAGCCTTGAATGAAGCTTTCCTTGCCTGTTTAACTTTGCAGGGTGCAATCTTTGCTTTGACATGCCCCTGCTCACGCCTCCAAAAGCTTCTCATTCCATTGCAGCAGTGGCTCTCAAACTAGTATGTTTCTGAGTCACCTGGAGGGCTTGTTAGAAGTACAGTTGCTGGGACTTCCCTGGTGGTCCAGTGGTTAAGAATCCGCCTTCCAATGCAGGGGATGTGGATTCAACCCCTGGTAGGGGAACTAACATCCCACGTGCCACAGGGCAACTAAGCCACGTGAGCCACAACTACTGAGCCCACGCTCCACAACGAGAGAGCCTGCACGCTGCAACTACTGAGCCCACACACCACAACTAGAGAGAGAAGCCCGCGCACTGCAACAAAGAGCCCATGCACCACAACGAAAGATCCCTAGTGCCGCTGCAACTAAGACCCAATGCAGCCATAAATAAATAAATAAATAAATATTTTAAAAAAAGAACACAGTTGCTAAAGCAGTAGGCCTGGGTCGGGGCTTGACATGTTCCAACAAGTTTCCAGATAAGACATGGCTGGTACAGAGACCATACTTTTTAGCTTGTTTTTTGCACAGACTATCTTAACCCTCTAAGGGCCCTGGAGTTCATGGTGGCCCCAGTATACTGTCCTGTAAAAAGGTCATTTCCAGAGTTGATGGAGATGTTTTCTTTCCCACAATCTTCTCCCTCTCTCTCTTTTTAGTACTTGTTCCCCCTGTACTCTCTGGCTTTTCCCCCTCCCTTTCCTTCCCTCTCCTTTGACTCCCAGGTCACAGTAATTCTCTTCCAATTAGCCTTCCCCTTCTGGAAAAAAAAAAAAAGAAGTAGCCTGCTGCTACTTAGGATAGCCGTTAATCTTTCCACGTTTGAGGCTATAGTTGTTTTTGGTTGTTTTTTAACCAACAAATCCTTCTTGGAGCCCCCTTGGCACTTTGCTTCCCTGGGGATGGGGGAGGGGGCTTCCCTCATACTCCCTGGTTACCTAGCAACTTGTCTCCTTTCTGACAAGTCACCGCCCCTGCGGAGAAGCCAGCTGATGTGCACACAACAAAGGGAAAGTGACACCACTGCTCCGCTTCCCCTCCTCGAAGGCCTCCCTGTTCATTAGCGCTGTGATAAGTGACTTGCTATGGGCAGGCCCCACTGATGCCCTCTTTGATTAAGCCAGCCGCACTGCCCCTCCCAGGGATCTTGGAGTGATGGCAGCTTGTCAAGTTCCCGAGATGCTGAGTAGGTACTGGGAATTTCAGATTTAACCCCTAATTATATCCAGCCCATCACCTTTGTAATAGGAGCCATAATAGCCTTTTCATTGTTGTCTTCAAGTCGGTGGGGCCGTGTGGAAAACTATATCCATATTCATGCCCGTGTTTCCTATCTATTGCTACTACATCCTCTCTCCTTACACTTCAGAATGAAAGGGGCTTTGCTTTTCTCCTGCGAAAGCCTTTATGAAAGAAGCTGTTTGTTCTATACCCTTCAAGCCCCCGCCCCCATCATCTTTGTTTCTTCTTTACACATTGATGAATTAACCGCTTTGGGCCCAGGGTTGGTAACTGATTTTAATTTATCACAGAAGACAGAGATGCCCCCAGGTAGCGCTCGTAGAGTGGAAAGTTGGTTGATCCTGGACCAACTGAGGAAAGAGGGTTTCTCAATCTCACTTTCTGTAATCCTGAAAAAGACAGTAGAATAGGGAAAAAAAGGACAAAGATAGAAAGAGAAAAAACAAATTCCACTCTGAAAAAAAAAGAGACATTCATAGCAGTAATACTTGTAACAGAGAAAAGTGGTAAATTACCCAGATGTCCAATAGATGAATGCCCATACAGTCAGTATAGTAACACAACAGAAGATTATTAGATTGATTTTATAAATGGTAGGCTATTTATATGGGTCATACCAGTCTTAGAGATAAATATATATTTCATATTTAAATATGCATAATGCATGCCACATATAAATATATGTGATGTGTTCATATACACAGTAATTCAGGGGAAAAGAATCCAAGAGAGTTTGAACAACTGGTTAGATACATGCAAAAACACATGTAACTTTTCAGAAAAATTAGAAGACTATGTGAAAAGATATGAAGGCACAGTCCAATTCCGTAGCCAATAGCCACATGTAGCTAGTGGGGTGGAGTACTGGAAATGTAGTACTAGTGGCTAGTGTAGTACAAATGGCTAGTGTGAGCTGACATGTGTCATAAGTGTAAAACTGGATTCAAAGACTTAATATGAAAAAATATATAAAATAGCTCATCAAAAATTTTATGTTGATTACCTGTTGAAATGGTTGTATTTTTAAAACACTGGGTTAAATAACGTATTATTAAAATGAATTCCGGGCTTCCCTGGTGGCGCAGCGCTTCAGAATCCGCCTGCTAATGCAGGGGACACCGGTTCGAGCCCTGGTCGGGGAAAATCCCACATGCCGTGGAGCAACTAAGCCCGTGCACCACAACTACTGAGCCTGCACTCTAGAGCCTGTGAGCCACAACTACTCAAGCCCACGCACCTAGAGCCCGTGCTCCGCAACAAGAGAAGCCACCGCAATGAAAAGCCCGCACACCGCAACGAAGAGTAGCCCCCGCTCACCACAACTAGAGAAAGCCCGCGCGCAACAACAAAGACCCAACACAGCCAAAAGTAATTTAAATAAATAAATTAAAATAATAATAATAATAAAAATAATAAAATGAATTCCACTCGTTTCTTTCTACTTAATGTGGTTACCAGAAAATTTTAAATTACGTATGTGGCTCACATTTGTGGCTTGCATTATATTTCTATTGGACAGTGTTAAGTTTAGAGTTTAATGTTTATTAGGTCCTCTTTCTATAAAATTGCTAAATTTCTTGTTCTGTTTATATTTATAAGGTGTATGAAGTCTGGATAGAAGGAATTTGAAAGCAATATTTCCACAAAGACCAGTTCTACAGCTGGCTTTCTACATTCTATACTAGACTTTAGGCAGATAATGGAAATTGTGACTTCCCTGGGAGGATAGAAGGAGGCCTGGAGAGGAAAGGAGGAAGGCCACCTACTTCAGAGGTGATAGGGTCATTGAGACAACTAAATGTTGGAAATACAAGTAGATGGTCTCCTTCTAAGATGTCACTTGTCATTTTGGAGAAGGCTTCCTTCCCAAACCAGCTCTTTCCTGCGGGCCTGTCAGCTTGACCTCTTGGAGTTGAGAAATGTCTTTCTATCCACTGTCCTCAGAGGAAGAACATATTCATTAAGCTACGAGTCAACTACATAACTTGGTGTGCAATTCATGATTTTTGTCATTTATGTGTTTGGTTTCATTGTTAGAATTCTTTACTCCTGGACAGTCTGTTGACCACAGATTTTAATGGGGGAAGGGGGCTTTGGGGGTGGTGAGCAGAGCACCACTGGTGCTGAAGATGTGACCGAGGCATGGGAGTGCCCCAGGGAATGGGGACACAGCAGAGAAATGAGACACTTACCTACCTAACCAAACTTTAGCTACAGCAACTCATGGGTGTGTGACCAGGATGTTCTAGTGGCCAGAATTTTCCGAGCATGTGCTCTAACTAACCATTTGGGAGAGGAGATGATAGACAAAACTAAGTGTATTCTGCATTTCAGAGACTGTCCCAGAGGGGACAGCACCCCTCCCTGATTTATGGAGACTGATTTAACAATAGGAGTAACATTATCCAAGGGGCTGATTGAATCAGCCCAAACACCACCTCCCCAGGGGGGACAGCACCTATGTATGCAACTGTGTATGGAATATGGGTACACAAAGCAACTTTGTGTACACAATATATATACACAACTGTGTATATAATGTGTGTTCGCAAAGGAATTTGTGTACACAATGCATATACACAACTGTATACATACTATGTGTCCACAAAACATTTGAGTACACAATGATTATACACAACAGGGTACATACTATTTCCACAGAGGAACTTTGGGTACACAATACATATACACAACGGTGGACATGCTATGTTTCCCCAAAAGAACTTTGTGTACACAATGCATATACACAACTGAGTACCCCAGGGGGATGCCAGGGCCACCCCTCGGGGATACCCTGCCCCCACCCCCCACGGGGAACAGCACCTCTCCTGGGCTGGGCCCCCATTGATTCAATCTGCCTTCTTAAATATGGTGACCCTAATTAAAGTAATCATCCTCTTTAATGGGTGTCAGGAGACTTACTAAGGCCGATTGATTTAATGGGACTCAGGAAACCTAAGGTGTTTGGTTGGTTTAATGAAAGTCAGGAGATTTAAGAAGAACAATTGATTTAAAGGGGTTAACAATATTTAAGTGAGCTGATTTAATCAATGGGAGTCACGCGATACAATGGGCCTGATTGAATCATTGGTAACTCCACCATTTAAGGGCACTGATTGAATCAAAGCAATCACGTGATTTAAGGGGGCTTATTGTTTTAAGGGCTGTTGGGGGATTAAGAAGGGCGATTGATTTAATGGGGTTCAGGAGAATTAAGAAGGCAGAATGACTTAATGAGTGTCTAGAGAGTTAAGAAGGCAGATTGATTTGGGGGGTCAGGAAACCTAAGGAGTTTGATTGGAATAATGGGTGTCAGGAGATTTAAGGAGGATGATTGATTTAATGGGGGTTGGGATGTTTAACGGGCCTGATTTAATCAATTGGAGTCATGTGATTTGGGGGTTGTTTAATACATGGGAGTCACGTGATAAAAGGGTGCTGAATAATTCTTATATTCAGGCCTGATCCTACTGGTGGCTGCCTTGGGGGCCACATTCATTAACATGGATGGAAAAATGCCCCCCAAAGTAATCCATGGTCACAGAATCTCATTAAACTTGGAAGAACTACTTTTTTCTCCAAGAGAAAAAAAATCGAAGTATAACATTTCTTCTTAAGAAAGAGAAATTGTTATTCAACTGCTACATCCCACCTGTTCAATAAATATTCACTGAACTTCATAGGTACCATTCAGCCATTAAATAAATACTAAGGCCTCACTATGTAGAATATTGTGTAGTTGAGATCCTAGACTTTAAAGACTGCCTGGATTCGAATCCTGTCTCTACTACTTCCTATCAGGATGACCCTGGGCAAATTATTTAATCTCTCTGAGCCTCTTTCTTCATCTGTAAAGTGGAATAAAAGAATAGTGTTGTTGTGACAATTACATGAGTTAATACAATTAAATGAGCTTTAAAATACATGAAAAATACTTAGTACATGAAAAACACGGGCACAGAGTGGATGATGCATAAGTATTTGCTGCTATATGCTGGCCAGTGTGCGATAGGAATAACAAAGATAAACACAACACAATATTGGCCCTCAAGGGTATTCCATCTGATGGCCTGTGAAACACATTGTTTCATTTAACCTTCATAATCAGCCCATGAGTTGGTATTGTTAATCTGAGACTCAGGCAGACTAAATTACCTGCCTGAGTGCACACAAATAATAAATGACAGGTGTGATTTAGAACTGGTTATTCTGACCCTAAATCCAGGGCTCTTTGCTCAATAGTATGCTGTCTTTCTAGTCTTTCAGAGGCAAAGTCTTAGCTCAGCCCATGAAGCAGAGGCTCTACCCCCAATAGCATTACAGAGATACTTTCTTTGCAGCAATGTTAGGGTGTCTGGGGAACCAAGTAACAGAAAGTCCTGACTGAATTTGGCTTACACATTAAAAAAAATTATCTCACATTTTTAAAAGCCTCAATGTAGGTTGCTTCAGGGTTTGATGGTTTCGTGATATCATGAAGGACCCAGGTTCACTCCATCTCTCTGCTCTCACTGTCAAGGAGAATAGGATGACCATGGCTGGCTCAGCAAAATGATGATCTATCCCCCCATATAGGAAATAGGGTGACCTTCACAGAGCATATTAGGGTGGACACAGCCACAGAATCAGCTTCTGCCGTTGGTTGCCTAGGCCGTCAACAGTGTCTGCTACAAGTGACACCAAGTGTCATCAAGTAGCATTCCTTTTACAACTAATAGAGTCCTCATCTCAATTTAGAAGGAAAATCCAAAATCAAAGTAGACTATAGATAAGTTAAATGGGGGTGTCTGCCATAGTGATGAGAATTTTAGTTTTGCCAAAACCCTTTATATTTTGAGAGCTTGGTTGTGGTCATGAGAACATCTAAGTTGTTCTAACCAGTTCAAATTTATAAAAACATTATTTGTGGACTTCCCTGGTGGTGCAGTGGTTAGGAATCTCCCTGCCAATACAGGGGACACGGCTTCGAGCCCTGGTCCGGGAAGATCCCACATGCCACGGAGCAACTAAGCCCGTGCGCCACACCTACTGAGTCCATGTGCTGCAACTACTGAAGCCCGCACGCCTCGAGCCCGTGCTCTGCAACAAGAGAAGACACCGCAATGAGAAGCCCCGGCAATGAGAAGCCCGCACACCACAAGGAAGAGTAGCCCCTGCTCGCCGCAACTAGAGAAAGCCGGCGCACAGCAACAAAGACCTAGCCAAAAATTAAAAAAAAAAAAAGAAAAGAAAAGAAACCCATTATTTGTGACTTTTAGGGAAGTGCTTTTTTTTTTTTTAACCACAAAAAAGAGGGTAGAACAGCAAGGACCTACTGTATAGCACAGGGAACTATATTCAATATCTCGTAATAACCTATAATGGAAAAGAATCTGAAAAAGAATAGATATATATATATGTATAACTGAATCACTTTGCTGTTCACTTGAAACTAACATGCCATTGTAAATCAACCATATTTCAATTTTTTAAAAATTTAAAATTTAAAAAAGAGGGTAGAAGATAGTACAATATTCAAAGCGATGTGTAGCAGCCAAAGGGAAATGTAATCTTTCCTAGGAGACAAGATTTTATAGCATTCCTGGATCTTTTTTGTATCTGATTGTTGAGGTCTTGACAGCTTTTCAATTGAGGAATACGGTCATGTCTGTTAAACTAATTGTAGCTCTTCACTCCACTATATAATTTTACATTTCAGCTTCAAATAGAATGGCTTCAATAAACATAAAGCAGACTGACACATTCCAGATTTCTGCAGTTTACTTTACACCAAGAAATTACATTTAGAGATTTCCAGACACATGCTATAAACGAAAATTCAACAGGAAGTTTCTTTCACTTCCTCTAAATCTGACCTACATTTCAAAAATGTATGAGTGGGCTATAACCAGGAACTTCTCTTGCTGCCATTATTCATGCTGTGTTTTCTGAAGTATTTTTTTTCTTCTCAGTGACTCTAGTGGCCGTTGAGGGAACTGTAGACCTCGGGAGTCTTTATGCAGCCCTATGTGAAATGGCAAATGTTATCAATAGGGATGGCCAGATGATATAGCTCTGAGCTACCTACATCCATCAGATTAACCAGAAAAGTCAGACCTCTGTACTCTTTTTGTGGAATAGTTGAAACCTATGGCTTTTTCAGCTATCTAACCTTAGATATTTTTAATGTGAGCAGCCATTTGATGGCTACATCTTTCCCAACTCTATGCCACCCACCTATCTACTCCCACCTATCTACTCTAAAGGAATCGGTGTGGTGATGAATTAGATCCAGTTTGTGTACATTGCTAGCTTTTTAGAGAATGGTGCCATATAAATTCAAGACCTTGTTAAAAATGAGCTAAAGCCCATAATATACCAACTTACATATATTTTATTGTACTCTAGGCTGCAATATAGACACAGAACATTCCCACACCTCCTCTACCTGCCATCGTAAGAGTTCTGGAATTCAGTCCAGGAGTCTGGTGTGGCCCCTAGATGGATGTGTGTGTCTTTGTGCCTGGAAAAATATGTGCTTCACAGAAGCCTTTCTCTCCATTTTAGAGTGACATCCATAAGATAGCTGGATAAGATGCTTACAGCAGAGCAACTGCTGTCCTCTGCCTCCACATAAAATGCCAGGAGACGTGGAGGAAAGCGGGCAGCCCAGTTAAGTAATAATGTGTTAATTCAGTTTAAAGATGTGAAGCTACGAGCAACTGGGTACAGAGTGAGGAAGCTTTAGGCACTTCAATCTTTAGCAGGGATTTAAAAGTCAAATGCATCGAGGGATCAGACAGATAACGTAAATTGTCAAGTGGCTCTAGCCAATAGGAAGTGATAAGAACTGGGGTAAATTTTTTTTTTTTTTTTTACTGTTCCATCACCTTTTATTACAATCCTACCCTTGTGTTCCAGAATGAATGGCTATTTAATACACAACCCAAAGCACTCCTAAAATTGATCTTAACCTTCCCATTTCTTTCTCAGTATATTAAATCAAAAGGAAAAAAACTTCCAAAAAAGTCACCAGGTTTAGTACATCCCAGGAAGAGCAACTTTACTAAACAACAGGAGACAAAACATGTCAGGAATCTGACCAAATGCACAAAACAGCAGGTGAGATTCCTGATAGGAAGGAATGACTCCCAATGGAACATAAATAGATCCCCTCAAAGTATATATATTTCACATGAGTGTGTACATATATATGTAATATATTAAAAGAAATTTGGTTTCTACCACAAGAAGTTAGGGCATTCAAATTTTAAAAATTAAAAAAAAATTTTTTTAAACAGAAACACACAAAAAACACTGCGTATTCAAATAAAACATGCCCCCCAGTTACTACATATGATCTTATGTATCAATAGAAGAACATCCAGGGAGACGGTTGGTTTCTAAGGTGTCAGATGTTTCTGCTTAAAAGCCAGATAGCCAGACTCGACTTCAAATAGGTACGAAGTATTGCATGTGCTGAAACTAATACTTGGTCTTGGGTTAAATAACACATTGTCTGGGTATTTTCTCCCACAGGGCTCATCACATAACAACAACAGCAACAAAAATAACAATAACAATCACTGATACTCATATAGTCCTTACCATGTGCCAGGCACTTTTCTAAGCACTTTACATATATTAATTCATTTTTAATACACAAAACAACTTTCTAAAGTAGATACTACTATTATTCCATCTGACACATAAGGAAACAAAGGCCCAGAGTCAGGCTGTTAGGAAGTGGTAGAAGTTGGATTTGAACCAGGATAGAAGTTCACTCAATACTTCTCTACTAAACTCAATATGATTTGAGCTTCAGAAGGATTTCAGTGGCTTACTCCTGACCTGGAGATCGTAGTTATACCAATCCAATCACTTCATTGATTCAAAGTTTGAACGTCAAACTTTTCTTTAAAACACTTTTCAGGGACTTCCCTGGAGATCCAGTGGTTAAGACTCCATGCTCCCAATGCAGGGGGCACGGGTTCAATCCCTGGTGGAGGAACTAAGATCCTGCATGCTACACAGCGTGGCCAAAAAGTAAAAAATTAAAAAAATAAAAAATAAACACTTTTCATAGCAAGAAATGTATTTTACCTCTTCATCCAGTACACACATATGTGATGCAACACTCACCCTCACAGCACACAAGGCACTCTGGTCTGTTCGATTCTTTTCTGTTCTGTACCATTTTTGAAAAGTGCTCAACACAAACAATTAGATTGATTTCTGCAATTTGGAAATTACTAATAAAAGGATCTTTTCTCAGCCCAAATCCATATATGGTCAAATATTGATTGACATGGATGTACAGAAAAAAAAAATCTTTATGAAAATTCTTGCCACTGCCTTGATTTTCACCTCCCAAAGACAGGCATCAGCGTACCAGCCAAAGAGTGAATTAGTGTCACTCTTTGCAAGCACAAACGCCTCTTTCACAATTGTTATAGTCAAAAAACAATTAGTGCACACACATACAGCACAAAAGTTAAACGATTTGTCTCTGCAGCCTAATCTTACATTACTATCCTCTATTCGAATACTGCCCAGTATATATCTAAGGCTCCTGAATAAAGAGAATCCACTCTTTCTTTTCTTCCCTTGGTTTCTTTCCTTCCTTCCTTCCTTCCTCCCTCCCTCCCTTCCTTCCTTCCTTCCTTCCTTCCTCCCTCCCTCCCTTCCTTCCTTCCTCCCTCCCTCCCTCCCTTCCCTTTTTCCTTTCTTGCCTTCCTCTTTCCTTTTCTCATCCTTTAATTCAACACACAAGTATCGAGCATCACCAAGACAAGGCACACACTCCGGCCTCACGGAATTTACAATCCCGTGAAGGATTGAAACAAACTGGATACTCAGCCCAGACATGTGTGTGTGGATGCAGTTTAATTCCTTCTTCTTTTGTGATAAGTGACCTACCGAAATATTTCTCAAATGCCGTTCAATAAATATTTTATGTTAAGACACCAGGCATCTAAAGTGAAAACAAAAACAAACAACCCTCAATACTTCTCATGTATTGTGCTGTTTTCACTGGAAAATGTTTGCCTGACAACCAAAGCCAGAGAGGAAACAGGTGTTTGGTTTTATTTTTCAGTAGCTTCTCTCCTGGTTCTCTATGTCAGTTGCCTGTGATGTGTATCTTGCCCCTGAGTTTTATAGATGTCCTTGCGATTGAGTCAACATACATACATAAATCAGATATACTGGTATGGGGGGGGGATTCTGTTTTCATCTAATGTCCAAATAATTGAGGCTGAGCTATACGTTATTAGTTACACTTTCCAGTAACTTGATAATCTAAGTATGAGTCCTCTGCTGGATGAAAATTCCAAGGAGCCTACAGATGGTATAGTAAATACAATATCACCCTCTAGATAAGCGGTGGCAGATATTATTCTGGTTTAAATTTCACTGAGAAATGTTCACAAGTATAGAAAAAAGGGTTGGATAGGAATCCAAAGAACTCCCTCATTTCCTTGAATCTGTGCTCAACGCCACCCTCTCAGTGAAGCCCATACACCCACTCCTGGCCCCCATTACCTTTGCTCTATTTCCTTTTTTTTCATTGTACTTAATACCTTCCAACGTACTTTATGATTGATTGACTTATTTAATATGTTTAGTATGTTAATTGTTGGTTTTTTGTGTCTTGGCCCCCACTGGAAGGTAATCTCTAATAAGACAGAAAGTTTATCTGTTTTGCTTATTGATATACACTAAGCCCAATAAATGAACAAACACCTACTGATCGACTGATTGGATAAATTAAAGGAAGAATGCACCTATTGATTATTTATTATAATCCATAATGCAAAGTGTGGGCTTTGGAATCAAATTGCCTGTGTTCAACCCCCAGCAACTCTATTTTTTTTTAGGGTGTACCGTGCAGCTTGCAGGATCTTAGTTCCCCTACCAGGGATCGAACCTGGGCACCTGGCAGTAAGAGCACTGAGTCCTAACCACTGGACTGCCAGGGAATTCGCTCCCAGCAACTTTATTTATTAACTGTTAGCCTAGGGCAAGTTACTTATTACTCCCGGTTTCCTCAACAATAATATTGGTAAGATAATAGTAATGCCTAGATCCCAAAGATGGTGTCGGAGTTAATCAGGATAATTTTCCCTATCCAGAATGTGCTAAATCCTCAACAAATGTTAGTTATTATTAGTGTGCACCTGGCACCTACACACACTGTATCTCATTCTAATACAGGATCCTGACACTGTACCTGTGGAGTTCCCCCAAGAATCATACAAAAACTCTTGGCCAATCTGAATATAACCCCCAATTGGAGGATCCTTGCTAAAACCCAAAGAGTCAAAGAACAGTCTTAGAAAAACAATGAATTTTGCTGGAAAATAGGAGGTATTGATTTTTCTTCCCTCCAAATAGCAACGAATGAATCGACTAATCATTTTCCCTGTATGCTACCACCCCAAATCAGGAGTTCCAAATTCCTGTAGAGACTGACAGAAATAAGATTGTGAATACAAGGATAAATTTTCTTAAAATAAAAATAAGTTGGGGCTTCCCTGGTGGCGCAGTGGTTGAGAATCTGCCTGCCAATGCAGGGAACACGGGTTCGAGCCCTGGTCTGGGAAGATCCCACATGCCACGGAGCAACTAGGCCCGTGAGCCACAACTACTGAGCCTGCGCGTCTGGAGCCTGTGCTCCGCAACAAGAGAGGCCGCGATAGTGAGAGGCCCGCGCACCGCGATGAAGAGTGACCCCCGCTTGCCGCAACAGGAGAAAGCCCTAGCACAGAAACGAAGACCCAACACAGCCCAAAATAAAGTAATTAATTAATTAAAAAAAAAACAAAACAAAAAACCACCCACCTTTAAAAAAAAAAAAAAAAAAGTTGATCAAGAGCACATTCCAGGACTTCCCTGGTGGCGCAGTAGTTAAGAATCTGCCTGCCAATTCAGGGGACACGGGTTGAAGTCCTGGTCCAGGAAGATCCCACATGTCGTGGAGCAACTAAGCCCGTGTGCCACAACAACTGAGCCTGCACTCCAGAGCCTGCGAGCCAAAACTACTGAGCCCGCATGCCACAACTACTGAAGCTCGTGTGCCTAGAGCCCATGCTCTGCAACAAGAGAAGCCACCGCAATGAGAAGCCCACGCATGGTAAGGAAAAGTAGCCCCCACTCGCCACAAATAGAGAAAGCCCACGTGCAGCAACAAAGACCCAACGCAGCCAGACAAATAAATAAATAAATAAATATTTAAAAAAAAAGAGCATATTCCAGAAGTACTGTCCTTGAACGTCTCTATTTAAACAATTGATGAGAAAGTCACATGCACCCAGCTATTTTCATTCCCAATGGGCCAACACGTAGAGTACCAAATCCAAGTAGTGTTGCCAACTAAGAACATACTGAGTTCCAGGGGCAAATAAAATGTAAAGATTATAATCATTTATTAGCATGCTTAAGTGTCAGAAGTAAGAATTTATATTTTATTTTCTGTTGCCCATATTTAAAATTGCACATTAAACAGTCTAAATTCAGGGTTACCAGATAAATAACCTGCCCCAGTGCTTTAAAATTTGTGTATAAAATATGAACATGAGCCATTATCCTGGTGTTTTACTCCAGTCCCTACATCTACTTACCAAGAATTGGCTCCTCTGAGCGTGTGGTAGACCGTCCTGTGTTCCCCCGGGAGTGTGGATTATTGTGGCTTTGCAAAAGGTCAGCCTAGGGAAAAGGATACACACACTTTGACCCAGGAATCACATTTCTAGAATTTATTCTAGACATGTAATCTGAGATAGGCGCAATGAACTGCCCACAAGAATGTTCACTGGAACATTATGTATTGTAATTTGAAAATGGAGACAGACTATGTCTCAAAATTAGAGATTACATAGAATAGTGGTATATATCTGAGGTTATTCCAGAGGTCAGAAAACTGTTGCCCATGGACCAAATCCAGCCTGCCTGTTTTTGTAAATAAGGTTTTACTGGAGCACAGACACGCCCACTCATTTATATATTATCTATGGCTGCTTTTACTACAACAGCAGCGTCGAGTGGTTGTGGTAGAAACTGTTATGCATTCATTTCCTGTTGCTTCTGTAACAAATGACCACAAATGAGTGGCTTAAACCATACAAATTTATTTTCTTACAGTTCTGAAAGTCAGAAGTCCTAAAATCAAGGTGTCGGCAGGACAGCATTCCTTCTGGAGGCCTTAGAGGAGAATCTGTTTCCTTGACTTTTCCAGCTTCTAGAGGTCATCTGTATTCCCTGGTTCATGGTTCCCTCTGCCATATTCAAAGCAAGCAGGGTAGCATTTTATCATCTCTCTCTCTGACTCTGACCCTTCTGTATCCCTCTTATAAGGGCCCTTCATTGAGTCCACCCAGATAATCCAGGATAATGTCCCATCTCAAGATCCTTAATTTAATCACAACTGCTAAATCTCTTTTGCCATAGAAAGTAACATAGTCACAGATTCTGGTGACTAGGATGTGGACCTCTCAGTGTTCAGTCTACCACACCATGTAACCCACAAAGCCTTCAATATTTACTCTCTGGTCCTTTAGGAAAAAGTTTGCTGACCCCTGCTTTAGACCATTGGGCTGGAGGATGAGAACAGCAGCTTGTGGCCTGAGGGAGCAACTTCTCTGCCACGTGACCGCAAGAGGGCTGCCCTCTAAGCCAGCTCTATGATGAGGGACCTACAGATTCAGTCCTCTTTAGAAACACAACTGCAATTATCCATGAAAAACCTGAAAAATACACAGAGCATTAGAAGAAAATCTAAATTTCCAAATCTATTTTTCCAAAATTCCAAAAAAGAAGGATCTTTTCTTGGCTATATGGTACTTTCTTTTTTTGACCTTGACACCTATTTTTTCTCCCTGACTCCCATTCTTTCTTACCAATGGAACCTCAATTTTTAACCAGGCAGCAATGTACCCAGTTAAAAATATCCATCGCTCCAGCCTCCCTTGCAACTAGAGATTACCCTGTGACTCATTTTGATCAATGAGATAAAAGCAGAAATCTGCTGAATGGAGCTTCTTGGGAATACTACTGTTTTCACAACTAAAAAAAAAAAAAACAGAAAAGAGAAAAAGCACAGACTCATCTAGTTCATCCTTACAGCCCTTCACTGTTTTCTTCTATGTCCAGCATAGAACACAGATGTGGTCATGGAGGTGGAACAGCCATTCAATGAAGAAGACGAGCACCAGGTCTGATGATGGTGGAATAGGAAGCTGGAAGGGTCCTGGGTCCTTGGCAACATCCATGAGCAGCTACACAAGCCCCGGACTGACCACCTCCAGACGGTTACATCAGAAAAATGAGCCACTCTTTGGCTTAGCCACTGTGGTCAGTATTCTTTTTTACATGCAAAGATGATCCTAGCAATTACAACATGATATGATGTATATCAAAGCTCCAGCAACATGATGTCTATCTGTGTGCTATTCCGTCACTCTGCTCTAACGAGAGTGGATCTACTCCATATATGGGGTGGGAAAAGCATGGATAGAACACAGGTCTTTTTCATGTGGTTAATTCTAACATCCCTTCATGGTAAAAAAAAAAACACACACACACACACACACAAAACCTCAAACTAGAAATAGAAGGGAACTTCCTCAATCTAATAAAAGGAATCTATGGAAAACCCACAGCTAACATTATACTTAGTGGTGAAAAGCTAAATGCTTTCCCTCTAAGATCAGGAACAAGGCAAGGATGTTCGTTCTTGCCACTTCTATTCAACATTGTACTGTAGGTTCTAGCCAGGGCAATTAGGCAAGAAAATGCGATAAAATTTGGAAAAGAAGTAAAACTATCCCTCTTTGCAGATGACATAATCTTTTATATAGTAAATCCTAAATAATCCATCAAAAAAACTATTAGAGGGCTTCCCTGGTGGCGCAGTGGTTGAGAGTCTGCCTGCCAATGCAGGGAACACGGGTTCGAGCCCTGGTCTGGGAAGATCCCACATGCCGCGGAGCAACTGGGCCCGTGAGCCACAACTACTGAGCCTGCGCGTCTGGAGCCTGTGCTCCGCAACAAGAGAGGCCGCGATAGTGAGAAGCCCACACATCGCAATGAAGAGTGGCCCCCGCTTGCCGCAACTAGAGAAAGCCCTCACACAGAAACGAAGACCCAACACAGTCAAAGGTAAATAAAATAAATAAATTTTAAAAAAAAACCAAAAACACAAACTTTAAAAAAAAAAAAGCTATTAGAGTTAATCAACAAATTCAGTAAAATGTCAGGATACAATATCAATATACAAAAATCAATTGTATTTCTATATACTAACAATGAACAATCCAAAAGTGAAATTAAGAAAACAATTCCATTTACAATAGCTTTAAAAAGAAGACAATATTGAGGAATAAATTTAATAAAAGAAACGTAAGCACTGCAAGCTACAAAGCAGCACTGAAGGACATTTTAAAAGACCTAAATAAATGGAAAAACTTCCTGAGTTCATGGACTGGAAGATAACGTCGTTAAGATGAAAACACTCCCCAAATTGATTTATGGACTCAATACAATTTTTATCAAAATCTCAGCTGCCTTCTTGTACAGAAATGAATGGACAAGCTGGTCCTAAAATTCATATGGAAATGCAAGGGACCCAGAATAACCAAAGCAATCCTGAAAAATAAGAACAAAGTTGGATGAGTCAGAGTTCTCAATTTTAAAACTTATTACAAAGAAACAGTCATCAAGACTGTGGTACTGGCATAAGGAAAGACATATAGATCAAGGAAATGGAATTGAGAGTTAAGATTTAAAATCAAAGTCTAAATAGCAACCACAGGGTTGGAAAATTCTGATGAGGACCAACCACTGGGATGAGATGGTGCAACTAAGAGTCAAGTTCCAAAGTGAGACGAACATGTGACTTTCGTAACTGGAGTCACCTGTCTGCTCCCAGGCTAAGGGAAGGCTGGGCTTCCAATTATAATCCTCCCACCCAAGAAGAAAAGATGATTACAGATAAGAAGACCAGAATACTGTTAAGAAAATTTATTCTAGGCTGCCCCTAGATTCTAGGCTGTTCCTATTTATTTCTACGGAGTAAAAGAGTGAAAAAGGATATTCTTGAAGGGGTGAGGGTTTCCCAGACACCTCATTTTGGAGTTTCACCATTAAATATATATCTGGGCTTCTTTACATTTTTTTCTCAGTTCTGGCGCTTCTCTGCTTCACTTGTTCCCAAACCTTTTGCCACACTCTTTATTCTGTATGCCCTGTCCCTCCCCCAACATCTTTACTACTGCCAAACTCTCTCTCTCTCTCTTTCTCACACACATACACACCCACACACACACGCCAAACTCTCTCTCTCTCTTTCTCACACACATACACACACACACGCCAAACTCTCTCACGCACACACACACACGCATGCACATTCATCCTGCATTCTTATCACAGCAGCAAACAGTACATTAACTGCATGGATTTTAGATTTAGACTGATCTGTTTTGAATTCAAGTTATGCTTTTTATTGACTTGTGCCCATCAGGCATATACCTAAACTCTAAGCCCGTTTCCTTGTCCATAAAATAGAGATAATACAAGGGGCTCACAGGGGCTTTGTGACGTTAAAATGTAGTGTACTGGGAGTTCCCAGTGGTTAGGATTACAGGCTTTCACTGCCATGGCCCAGGTTCAGTCCCTGGTCAGGGAACTTAAATCCCACAAGCCCCATGGGGCGGCCAAAAAAAAAAATTGGGGTGCATATAAGATATTTAGCCCAGAACCTGGCACACTGTAAATTCTCACTTAGTGGCATACAATAGCTGTACCTATGGCAGCTTCCTAACCAGTAGAGATGTTTGTAAAAAGAGACTCCTCTGGGGCTGGTTTCATTCTGCTGAAGATCAGACAGAGACCCTGGCTTACCCACATGATGGCAAAAATTATATCTGCAAAAAAATAATCCCTTGTTATGGTAGAAATTTTCCTAGACATAATCTCTCCAATGTCCATGTACCAACCTGTCTTCGGATGCTCTTAATAAAAATACATGGTTCTATCAAATCTGTTGCTTTTTAAAAGGGGGATTTTCAGGCTTACATATAAAATTATTAAGGGGTAGAGAAATGTACACTGTGAAAGAGATAATAGAGGCAGGATTTAACTTGGAAAAAAGGAAGGCAGAGTGTGTGAAATTAATAGCTGTCTTCAATAAGGATATTAAAAGCTATTAGGATGAGTATAGCGGTCAGTTCTGTCCCATTGCCACTAAGACAGAAATGAATTATGAGGCTTAACTGTGGCATTTAAAGTAGAGATTTACCCAACTCTGGATTACTTAGAAAAAGGAATCAAGGAATGGATACTGCAAACCAGTTTATACTGGGAAAAAAATGTCTATGAAGTGAAGTCATTGACACGTATTAAGGGAATGTCTTTATGAAGACAACCATTGACTGTTTTGCAGATTTCTTTTCCCCCTGCTGCATTCATTCATTGCACAATTGACTGGACCATTTGACAGATTATTTTTGGCAATTTTTTTCACTAAGACATCTTAATTAGCTTTTATCACAGTTCGAAAAAAAAACCCAGGCCATCCTTGGACTGGTCCGTAGACCTTTGTCAGTCAGAGGAGCACCGTTTCTAAAGTCCTGGCTCCAGGATTTCTCACCTTCAAAACCCTACTCCACGCAGGCTTCTGTCTTCCAGTGAAGATTTTGGCTCTTGATCTAAGCTCCTCTCTCCACTCTGAAACCTGTCAGCATCTTGGGTGACCTCAAGATCCACCATGATAACCAGCACTCTTCACTTCATGGTTATACCCTCGACCTTGTAACATCAGATCCACGCCTCCTCGGAAATCATACCTAAAACAGTAATTTCTTACTCTTCTAACTAGCTTCCTTAATTACTGCCCAGGTAACATCTATTTGACCTCTGCAGCCCCGCCTTGTTTATCTTCTTTTTTTTTCCCCACCCTTCTTGACTCAACTCTCCTGATCTCCAGGGTGACTGCTGCATACCTCCACCTGCAATCCTGTCTCTTGCACTGCACCCTCAGCAGATCACCACACATTGCTTCCTCCAGAAAAAAAGTAGATGCCGCCAGAAAAGAGCATCTATAACGTGTGCCACCAAATCGTCACACCCGCCTTCTTCCACCTTCCGCCTTTCCTCTTGTTACAGCGGACAGGTTACCCTCATCCATCCTATCCTCCTGGACCCTGAATCCCTCCTCTACCACCTTCTCAGGAACAGATTGGCTCCGCTTTCAATATTCAGTCTCTCCTTTTCTACAGACTCTTCCCATCAGCATTTAAATATACTCATTTTCTCTCATCTTAAAAAATAAAGTCAAAACTCTCCCTCAGTCGGCACTTCTAATCTGTCTCCTTAGTCTCCGTGAAAGACCTGTCTGCTTTCTGTATCCACACGCCTTGCTCACCCCGCCCCAGCTGGCCTCAGGCTCCCAAGGCACCAAAACAGCTTTCACCCCCACTGACCCAGATAAAACTCTTTTGCAGTAAACTTTGGTTCTTTCTTGACCTCCAGGCAACGTCTGCCCCTGCAGACGACGCCCTGCTCTCTCACTTCCTGTGACACCTGTGCTGTCTTGGTCTCCTATCTTCCCTCTCTCTCTCCCCTCCTTTCCAGTCTCCTTTCGAGACCCCGCCACAAATGATGTGTTTTGTTTTGTGTTTACTCCTAGCGTTCTGTCCGAGGCGCTCTGCTCTTTTCACTCTTCAAGCTCTCCCTGGATGAACTTGTTTACTCTCAAGACGTCATTTACTATCTAAAGTCTAAAGATGCTCAAGATTTTTCATCTAGTCTAGATCTTTCTTCTGAGCTCCGGGTAGCCGACTGACCAGTGGACACCTCCCCTCAGATCTATCTCTTACAAATCCCTCAAGCTCATCATGTCCCAAGCTGGACTCATTATTATCCTTCCTTCCTCCCAACTCACGGCTCTGGCAGGTTGCTCCCCTGCCAGGAACTCAGGTGTTATTCTTGAAGTCTCCCTCTCTTGACTCCTCACATCCAATCAGTAGTCAAGTCTTCCAGTTGTCCATTCCAAAAATCTGTCCATCTAGCTCCGTCTCTCCTTCCTCACTGCCATTTCTGGCCCAGGCACCAGCCCTTACTTAGGGTGGTATAGCAAAACCCTCCTGACTGGTCCCCCAGGTTCCTGTCTTCACTCTTGCAGACAGCTTTGACTGACCTAAGATGTTCATCAGATTGTGCCCCGCACCTGCTCCCCTTCCTCTGAATTCCTCTAAGATTTCCCACGGCCCCTGAGATAAAAAGCAGACCCTCAGACATGGCTCCTAGGGCCCTCACTTCTCTGCCTGTTCCCTTGCTCCCCACAGCTCACCCCAGAGACAGCCCTCCAATACTCCTCTCCTTCCCCCAACGAGTCTAGCTCTTACTGAGCCTCGAGTCTCAGCTTAAACGTCACTTTCTCAGGAGGTGATGAGGCCTTCAGTGATGGGTTGAATAGTGCCTTCCCTCCCCCCTCCAAACATAAAAAAGCTATTCCCCATCCTAATTCCTGGAACCTGTAACTCTTACCCTATATGGCAAAAGATGTGGTTAAGCTAAGGATCTCCAGATTTTCCTAGATCATTCAGGGTGGGGCGGGGCATTGGGCTACCATAACAAGATTCCACAGACTGGGGGGCTTAAACAACCGAAATTTATTTTCTCATGGTCCTGGAGGCTAGAAGTCCAAGATCAAGATTCTGGCAGGGTTGGTTTCCGGTGAGACCTCTCTACCTGGCTTGCAGATGGCTGAATTCTCACTGTCATCGCATGGTCTTTCCTCGGGGGGGGTGGGGGGGAGAGAGAGGGAGATCTGATGTCTCCTTCTCTTCTTTTAAGGCTGCCAGTCCTATTGAATTGGCCTCACCATTATGACCTCATTTAACCTTGTTCCCTTAAAGGCTGTATCTCCATGTATGGAAATATGGTCACATTGGGGTTAGGGCTTCAACACGTGGATTTGAGGGGCACACCATTCAGTCCACAACAGGCCCTAAATGCAATTACATGGATCCTTATAATGTAGACACACAGAGGAGAAGATACACAGAGAAGAGGAGACGCTAATGTGCCCCAAGAGGCAGAGATTGGGGTGATGCAGCCACAAACCAAGGGATGCCTGGAGCCCCAAGAAGAGGTACAGACAGGAGCAGATTCTCCCCAAGAGCCTTGGGAAGGAGGGCGGCCCTACCAGCACCTAGTTTCTGCTTCTGGCTTCCTGAACTGCGAGAGAATGACTTTTCGTTGTTTTAAGCCACTCAGTTTGTGATAATTTGTTACAGAAGCAACAGGAAAGGAGTACACTTCGGTGACCTCAGAGACAAGGTGGGATTGCCTGCTCCCTGCTCCCTCAGCTCCTGTCTGCCGTTTTCATCACCCACATCACACTGAATTGTAAGTGTTTGTTTAGAGTCAGTCTTCTCTTCTAGGCTACAGGTTCAAGAGGGCAGAGATGGCCTTTCTTGTCCACCACTGCTCCCCAGGGCATAGCACATAGTACATGCTCAATAAATATGAGATGGATAAGTCAATGAGCTGGTATTGAGAATTTCTTGGCTGGGAGAGTTGATAAGTAATAGACTGAGCTATGAAAACAAGCTAGGGAAGTGGTTCCTTATAGGAGGTAGTCTCAGTTCTCTGAAATAATTAGGTAACGTCTTGTCTAGAGACCCCAGAATGACCTTTCAGGAGTTTCTAGCCCCTCGACAGCTGTGACCCAGTGGTTTGCAATTTTCTTAGCAACTTGAGCTTTGGTGCCCTCTGGTGACAGAAGTGAATTGTCTCATTGTAAGTCTGTCAAGATTGACACAAATCTAGTTACCTGCTGCTGTATGCGATTTTCTCATGAAGAAATTGAATTTTCTCCTTACCGTTAAATCAACTGGAAAAAAAAAAAAAAAGAAATCAACTGGAATGATGTATTTAACCATGAAGTCGATAAAAGTTACATAAACCACATAACCTCCAAAGCCTTTGCAGGTGTCACCTTGAGTTTTGTTTTGAATATTAAGATTTCCCTGTGAAATACAAAATTTCAGATTGCGTTTACATTTTCTCCTCAAATAGCCATGTTGTTTATGGTCGACTTTAATATTATTTGGAAAACTGACACCGTATTGTAAGTGGCTGCTTATGATAACTAAGACTTAAGTGCTTTCCACAGCCCTTAAACCTTTATTGAGATTGAAACTCAAGTTGCTATTTTTTTACAAACCACATACATAAAAAGATGCCTGTGTGCTGTTTGTAAATGAGAAGTTACGGGTCTGGCTGCCTGTCTGTAAACAGACTTACTTTTCATCTCCTGATCTTGTAAAAATGCTGACAGCTACACAGTCTTCCAATTTTAAATTCTGTGTGAGTTGCAATGGCAGACAGTTCCACATAGCAACCGCGTGCATGACTATGCTTAGCTTCACGTCAAAGATGTGTTTTCCAAAGTGCCATTTGAAGATAATTTGGGAGGACAAAGTAAATACATTTTTTTTCTCACCGATTACATCATCATTTTAGCGATAACTTACCATCATTTCTGATGATTTTCCAAGGGTCATGCTGACCTGTTAACATTTGAGTTTGAAGTGTTTCTGACCTCAACCATTTGGTCAAATAAACAAGCACTGATTTGCACAAGGGAGCTGCTATTTATAGGCACTCAACACTGGTTTCCTTTCTAAATTGAAGAGTCCTTTGGTAATGTAAACAACCACCCTCTGACTTTGTTTGTTTTGAATACTCCTAGTTTCACTTTCCTATTTGCTTAAAGCACTGTATATCTGTATAAACCCACCAGAGGAGAAACTGATGTCCCCAAGGTTCTTCTTAAAAAGAGCCAGAACCCAAGCATTATGATGCAAATGCTTTCTGGAAGATGCAACTGCTTGCAAGATGATTCTTCAAATGGTGAGATTTTATATATATATATATATGGATAGGGTAGAGAGGTGAAGATTGCTTTAAAGACTTGGGAGGCAGTAGACTATAATAGTTGAGTATAAATCCTAGAATCAGACTGCCTGTATTTGAAAACAAGCATTGCCATTTATGAGTTCTGTGCCCTTGGAAAAGTAATTTTATCTCCTGTGCCTCATATTCCTTATTTGTAAAATGATAGTAAAGATAGTAACTCTCTGTTATAAGTTGTTATGAACCCCAAATAGCCAAAACAATCTTGAAAAAGAAGAACAAAACTGGAGGCATTTTTGCTGAACATGGCCTCTCTACACTGACACCAAAGTAAATCTCAGAGACAGAGTTGTTGGGTGAAGTAGAAAAGAATAGGTTTATTGCTTTGCCAGGCAAAGGGGGACACAGCAGGCTAGTGGCCCCAAAACTGTGTCCTCCTTTGGGGAGGGTAGCACGGAATCTTACAGTAGTGGTCAAAGAAGCAAGGCTGTAGATAAGAATCAGGGTGTACCATCTGGCTGTGAGAGCTGTCTACAGGCTGTGGGCTGGCAGTGTGCTGATCTTTTAAAGTTTCTTTCCCTACCCAATCCCCCCTTTTTGGTGAGGTTTCAGTGAGGTCTGTTAGGTGGGCATCCTACAGCTTACTTGGCTTGAATATACTCTCCTTTGGTGTGGTCTCTTCCGGGGGCCGATTGGGAGAAAGAAAAACCAATACTGTAACTGTTTTGATACTGAAAACTGTTAATGTCTTTTTGAAATAAAGAACCAGTCCCTCCAAAAAAAAAAAAGAATCAGGGTGCATGCAGTGCTTGCATTCTTGTCATCCCTGGATCATGTCAGAACCTTCAAGGCTGGTTTCAGGCAGTCCCATGACTGGCTTCTGTGGTTCTCGAGGTTATGGAACTGTGAACTTCTCTCTGGAATGCAAGATGAAAAGAGTTCTGGAGACGGATGGCGGAGATGGTTGTACAACAATGTGTATGTACTTAAAACCCCTCGACTGTATACTTAAAATGGTTAAGATGGTAACTTGTGTATTTTCCCACAATTAAAATTTTTAAGTAAATATATTTCTTAAGAGTGCAGCTTTTGGTGGCATAGAATTCTCTCCCTCTTCTTGGTCTCCAGAAGATGAGAAGGAGGATGTGCCATCTTGTGGCATTTATTCCCGTAGACCACTGCATCGAGGTGGTCTGATTTTCAATTATTCATTAAACAAATAGCTACTGATGATTTACTATGTACTATGTAATTATTCATTAAACAAATAGCTACTGATGATTTACTATGTAGAGGCTGACAGCAAACAAAAAAGGTCCCCCAAATTTCCTATCCATAGGGATCTTACCTTCCAGCAGGTGGAGAAAAACCATAAATAAAATAAACAAGTAAGATACATAGTATTTAACAACAAACTAGTGAATAAAACAAAAAAGAAGCAGACTCACAGATATAGAGAACAAACGTGATCATCAGTGGGGAGAGGGAAGGGGGCAGGGCAACTTAGGGGTGGGGGAATGGTTATTATGGGATGATATGAAATCATGTGTGAAAGTTTTGAAAATTGTAAAGCACTACAGAATTTAAAGAATCTTTCATTCAATTTAAAAGAAGAAAAAACAAAGAAAAAACTAAATAAAAGAAAAAGATATACAGCATTTAGATGGCAATATGAGTATGGAGAGGGTGGATAAAACATGTATAAGGGTTGTTATTTTAAATAGAATTGTCAGAGGAGACTTCACTGAGGAAATATATGAGTAAGACTTGAATTAAGGAAGTTAGCCATGGAGGTATCTGGGGGAAGAATGTTCCAGACAAAAGGAAAAGTCAGTGCAAAGGCCCTGAGGCAGACGCATGACTGGTACATACAGGGAAGAGCAAAGGGGCCATAGTGGCTGAAACAGAGTAAGCAAGGGCGAAGTAGTCTAAGATGAGGTTAGAGACATCAAAGAGGTCATCCCAGATCACGAAGGCCATGGTAGCCCACTGTTAGTAAGACTTTGGCTCTTACTCTGAGATGGCAGCTAGAGGAATTACGCGATCTGACTTCTGTGTTAAAAAGATCTCAGGTTGGGGTTGGGGAGGTCAAGGGCAGAACCAGGGAGACTAGTAGGATTGCCATATTCCAGGTAAGAGGTGTTAAGAGCTCAGACCAGGTAGACAGCAATGGAGGTGGTAAGAAGTGGTCAGATTCTGGGTGTATTTTGAGGAAAGGGCCGACAGGATTTTCTGGGAGGCTGGCTCAAGAGGAAGAAGGAAGTGAAAGGTTAAAGAAGACTCTACTAGTTTCCTGTGCCTGCTGGAACACAACACCCCAAGCTTGGCAGCTTAAAACGACACACGTTTATTCTGTCACAATTCTAAAGGCCAGAAGGCTGAAACAAAGGAGCTGCCAGGGCTGTCCTAAGTCCAGAAGCTCTGGGGCTATTCTGCTCCCTGCCTCTCCCAGTTTCTGGAGATCCAGGCATTCCCTAGGTGGAGGCTGCAGGACTCCAGTCTCTGCCTCCACCCTCACTTGGCCTTCTCCTCTGTCTACGTCATCTCTTTTGTCTCTCATAAGAACACTTGTCACTGGATTTAGGACCCACCCAGATAATTCAGCATGACCTCATCTCAAGATCCTTAACTACCTCTGCCAAGACCTTTCCGCCAGATAAGGTCACATTCACAGGTACTGGGAGTTAGAACGTGGCTGTATCTTTTTGGGAGACACCATTGAATTCGTTGCAATGACTCACGCTTTTAACCCGAGCAACCGTAAGGATGTAATCGCCATTAAGTGAGATGGTGAAGATATGGGTTGAACAGAGTAGGGAGAGGAGTCTAGGACCTCAGTGTTGGACACGTCAGGTCTGAGAGGCTTACTTGATATTCAGTGGAGATGTTGGGTGGGGCAGCTGGATGAACAAGCCTGGAGCTCAGGGCAGTGCAGGACTTGAGCCATAAGTACGGAGGTACCAAGATGCGGCAGCATGGCAAGAGGCGGGGCCTGTGATGTAACCCCGGGAGGGATGGAGACAGAAGAGGGAAGCCATGGGACTTCCCTGGCGGTCCAGCGGTTAAGACTCTGCGCTTCCAAGGCAGGGTGTGTGGGTTCGATCCCCGGCTGGGGATGGGGAACTAAGATTCTGCATGCTGCATTGCACGGCCACAGAAAAAAGAAAGAAAAACGAGGGAAGCCATGCCAGCGTTCGGAGGATGCAGCTAAGAGCTGAGAAGAGAAGTCGGGCAAAATGAGAAGAAACAGAAGCGTGTAAGGTCCTAGAAGCTGAGTGGAGAAATTGCTGGAAGGAGGAAGGAGTGATCAACTCCATATTCTGACCACGGCATCATAGTTGCAAATTCTCAGACCTAGGGCTTCAGGTGAAAGGTGAAATTTCTCTGCAGTTTCCTATAACAAAATTGTGCAATTTTCATGTAACTCCTCTTTTATGATGTGGGAAAGCCAGTGGCATCTGATTGAAATCATCACAGATACCCTGAAGTTCCTTATAATGAAGTATGTTTTCAAAGCGTTGCGTTATTAGTTTGATCAGCAAAGCCTTCTCACTGGGTCAGTGTTTACTGCATTTGACTCAGAAGGGAAAGAAAGGCGTCTGTCTCAACCCCACACAAGGTAGGAGAAACCGTCGAGAGCTATCGCTGCCTGGAATCACACCATTTTCCTCATTTGAAGCTCCTGAGGTAAAGGCCTTGTTATATCCTTCATAGGAGTGTGTGGGAAATCACTTGGAGAAACTGTTTTAAAAGGTTCTAAACTACTGCTAGAGAATAGTGTAGTCACCTCAGGAACCAAGACAGCAATTCGACAAGTGAAAAAATTCCACCATTTTGACTGACTTCTGTTGCAAGATGCCAAACATCTGGTGAAATCAATCAACGGAGTTAAGCAAGTTGTTTGTCATTCATGGGGGATGGAAAGGGGAGAAGTAGCATGAGGCGATGGATTAGATTTTCCACCAAGTGGTCATCCCAAAGACACAGCTTAAACCTTGAGCAGATTTTGGCTTTTTTGTGAATGATAATAAATGGTTTAATTAGAGAATCGAGTGCTAAATCCTGAAAAGTACGTCTTGTGGAAATTGTTTCTGTGTCGCTGTAGCCAGAATATCTCAGGCTTCACTGGTCTGTGACCGCAAATGGGATTTCATCAATATTAATATCCAAATCTCCATGACTCACAGCCTCCATCAGCTTGACATCCAAATTCCCCTCCCTTGAGTGTATTAGGGAATCCCCAGGGTGTGTATTTATAACGTCCCTAAAGTTGTAAGCTTGGCTGAGAGGGGATCTCAACCCTGACCCCAGAAGAGCCCCTCCATGCTAGTGGCTGCTCAGAGCCACTGCCGCACTGGGCATCCTTGGGGCTGGACCAGCTCTGAAACTCCGAGCGGACGACTAGCCTCCTCTCGCTTGTGAAGCCAGAACATTCCCTGGTTACATTCAGTTACAGGGTTGACAACACAAGGGTCCTTGAGCCTCAGAATGTCATAAGCCTTAGTCACAAGCCCTTTCACTTCAGGCACAAAGCCCTTTTCTCCCCCAGGAGATGAAGTCGTGCTTCCTGGGTGGGAAGCAGTTCTGGAAAGGCAGCTCAGCCCTTTACAGTGAGTCGTCCTCAAGGTCAGTAAGGACGTGTGTTCTCCAGAAGGCTCCTCAGCCCTCGGGGAGTCAGAGATTGTGAACAGCCTGATGGGAGAAAAGGCTATTGCCTCACCGTCCTCACCAGGACCATCTGAGTCTCCACTCTGTCCCCAGCCGAGACACTTCTTTAGAAAGATTTTTTTTAAGGATTGGAAATGTTCTGTCCTCTAAAATGATTAGCCTGGTAGCCTGTTTCCATTTCCAGCAAAAGACAGAAATTTGGGGGGAAATAAGAACAGTTAGAGCCCTTTGGAAGAGAGATCCATCCCATGGCTACTCTGCAGACCTCCGTACACTTGTACCTGACAGAAAATCCTCAGCTTGCTCAGGGTGGGGCTGGGGACACCAGGGAATTGTCCTAGCCTGGACCCAGTCTCCCAGAACCAAGGAAAGAGAGGGACTCCTTAATAGGAGATCAAAAGTACTTCTTTCGGACTTCCCTGGTGGCGCAGTGGTTAAGAATCCGCCTGCCAATGCAGGGGACACGGGTTCGAGCCCTGGTCCGGAAAGTTCCCACGTGCCGCGGCGCAACTAAGCCCGTGCGCCACAACTACTGAGCCTGCGCTCTAGATCCCGTGAGCCACAACTACTGAGCCCGCGTGCCGCAACTACTGAAGCCTGCACACCTAGAGCCTGTGCTCCGCAACCGCAACGAGAAACCCACGCACAGCAACGAAGAGTAGCCCCCGCTCGTGGAAACTAGAGAAAGCCCGCGCGCAGCAACGAAGACCCAACACAACCAAAAATAAATAAATTTATTGAAAAAAGAAAAGGAAAAAAAAGTACTTCTTTCTCTACCCCAGTTCGCTCAGAGTTTGTTGGGTTATCTTGCATAGAGAAAAGGATTCAGCAATCTGGAACTTGTGGGCAAAGGATCAGATTTATAATAGTAGTGGTAATAAGAAGAAATCTAATTACTTTGAGTGTTTACTATGTGCTAGGCATTGTGCTAAGTATTATATATATGTACTATAAAATACTATTTATATGTATACACACACATATAAACTTACTTAATCCATACCCCAAGTTTCTGATGTATCCCCATTTTACAGAGAAGTAAATTGAGGCTCAAAAAGTTTCCATTAACAAGGCCACAGAATCCAGGAGCCCAACCCAGTATAACTCCAAAGCCTGAGCTTTGAACCACAATACTCTATTGGTTCTTAACATTCAGATGTAAAAAATCACCCCAAACACCCTCTGAAATCAGAAAAGCCCTTCACAAAACACAATTTTATTGAAGGTTTCCTTTGGACATCATTGCAGTGAATTTGATTTGTGTTCCAGAAAGACTCGTGTGAGAGAGGGGGAAAAAAAAAAAAAAAAAAAGCACACCCTGGGTCAGATCCTCCCGAGTTGTGTGATACTGAGAGGCTTTAGGAGATCTGGGTCCTCTGCAGCCTCCCTAACTCTGGAACCATGAAGTTGCTGGGCGTGTAACTCTGGAAGAGCTATACGTATATGGGCAGGCTCTTCCCAGGAGTCCCCAGACCTCAGTTTCACTTGATCAGGGACTGTGGATCCTCAGAAAAGTTATGGCACCTCGCAGGGTTTCCTCACTGCCACATCTGGAAGACCAGGAGAAATGTGGCTGGTGTGGTAGTATTCTCCACCTCCAGCCCCGCCAGCCCCTCCAGCCCAGAGGGAATGAATGGAATGTGCCTGGGATGGGGCAAGCCTGTTTCGAAGGAGCTGTAAGTTCCTGAGAAAGAGTCTTAAGTCACCAGAGGATGCTACTTGTTATTATTTCAGAAACCAAGGAGTTTTGTCTCCCAGGCCATCACTCTGGTTCTATTCACCACCAATCAATTTCACTAAAGATGAGCGCAGAAATGAAAAATAAAATGGCCATTAAAAGTTTTATTACAGTACATGTCCAGTGGCTATTTTTAAATAGAATCCCTTTGAAATTTTATTCTTGACATTTTTTTTTTCATCAACTGATTAGGACTGTGTGATAGATTAAGTGAAATTTCACTTTAGAATTATGTTGCTTTTTAACTGCCCCCCAAAATGAGGTATTCATTTTAACTCTTCTCATCCAAAAGGAACATCAAATTCAGGTCTGGAGAAAAGAAATTGTGACAATTTCCTCCTTCTCTTCAACATAATTATATATGACTTTTAAAAAAATCGGTTCAATTATTAATCTGCAAAAAATGAGACAGATAATGAAAACTGAGATGGCGCCTGAAACTCATCAGCACATGGACAGCAGTCCTTTCAGGAACTGTAGATCAAAGCTTTGTGATAAAATGCACCGACAGAACCAATTCATTTACATCCCATTTTGTACGACACTAAGTAGAAGAGCTAGTGTCACAATTTCATTATCCCTGTCCCTCATGCATATTGCATTGTGAATTAATGTAGTGATGCAAAGTTGAAAGCAACCTTAAAGGGGAAAACATGAGGCTCAGAGCAGCTTACTCTAAGGTGCATCTCACTGTCAACTAAAATTTACCATCATTGTGTTATCTCACTCTCTTGCCATAACCTAATGACATCAGAGGCATTGAATCTGGAAACTGAAGTGACAGGACATGCCTCTGTGCTGCATATAATACTTAGGAGAACTAAGCAGCTGGAAAGAGAACCTGCCCCTTGGGGAATGGGCAGCCAATGAGAGAGTGCTTTGATGATGTAATATCTTTTCTCCCTGGTGAGTCCTTGGTTAAATGGAAACAAAGATAACAATAATGCACTCCAGGAGTTTGTAAATTCCTTCTGCCTGAACAACTCCTGGCATTCTGCACACCTCTCACTGATCTCAGGAGGTGGGCTCCCGACTTAGGGAACGGCCAAGACTTCAAATGAGCCCAAGGCAACAGATGGACATAGCTGCCTCAGAACAACGTGACTCTCTCTGTCCCTAGGGTTTGCTAGTCTCCCTGGTTTGGGTGAACATTGTCCTGCGCTGGGTGGTCGGGGGTGTTTTCCAGCACCACCAAGCCACTCTCCAGTTCTCAGTGGACACTGATTGACTGTCCTACAAATTGAACTCAGTACTGACACTCCTTACCTGGAGGTGGCCTCGTATCCCACGGGGCTCAGGGCTGAAGTCCCACAGTCCCCATTTCAGACACCAGTCCCAAGTCCAGGTTGTCACCTGTGCTTCTGACCAACTGGCTGTGAATAGGAAGTTCCCCTGACCCCCTCCTCAGGTTTGAGTGATTTGCTAGTGCAGCTCACAGAACTCAGAAAACATTAACTTGCATTTGTCAGTTTATTGTAGTGGATATTTATAAAGGATACAGATGAACAGCCACATGAAGAGGTACATAGGGTGAGGTCCAGAAGGGTTCTTGAATACAGAAACTTCTGTCCCTGGGGACCAGGGTGCACCACCTTCCTGGCACATGGATGCATTCACCAATCCAGAAGCTCATCAAATTTCATTGTCTGAGAGTTTTAATAGAGCTTATCTGCGACTCTCCCCTGTCCCCTTCCCAGCCTGAGTGCGGATGAAAGTTCCAACCTTCTAATCACTTGGTCTTTCTGGTGACCAGCCCCATCTGAGGGGATCTAGGGGTCCCACCTTAAGTCACCTCATTAGCGTAAACTCAGATGTGCTCAAAAGGGGGCTCCTTATGAAGAACAAAAGACACTCCTGTCACTCAGGAAATTCCAAGGGTTTGAGGAGTTCTGTGCCAGGAACCAGGGAGAAAGTCCAGATATACTTATTATACCCCAGTGGGCATCACCTGCACTTTTCAGTGATGGCAGACAAGGACCGTTCCAGCTAAGAGAGGGTGGTGACCCCCCTGGTGTGCAGATGGGCTCCAAGGTGATGCCCTAGCATCTGATCTCACTGCCTCCAGTCTCTCCCACCTGATCTATGCAAGACTCATTCCATAAAAGCACATCTCTGACCATATCTTTCTCCTGCTCAAAATAAAGTCCTGGCATCACTGCAATCTTGTCTTTCCAGGTTTATTTCCAACTGCTCTCTCCCCACACCCCATGCTCCAGCCTAGCCCAACTCTTCCCTCACCCACACCTGTGCTCGACCACCTCTGAGCCTTTTGCATACCTCTGCCTGCCATGCTCTCCTCTCTTGTGCCTGTCCAAATCCTATCCAGTTTCTGTGTGAAACCATCCTCAGTACTTGTCTGAGCCACTAATTCCTCTTCAGGAGAAAACTTTCTTTAGCTGAAAGATATAAGAGGTGCAGGGTCTGGTGTAGCAGTCCTCAAACATTTTTGCTTGTGTATGCGTCAAATAATTTTTTATAAGACGGTGTGTCCCCTCACACATTTTATTTCTTTTAATTTTTAAAAATATTTATTTATTTATTTATTTTGGCTGCGCCGGATTATATTTGTGGCACACAGGATCTTTTAGTTGCAGCATGCGGGCTCTTAGTTGTGGCATGCAGACTTCTTTTCTTTTTTTAATTAATTTTTATTGGAGTATAGTTGCTTTACAATGTTGTGTTAGCTTCTACTACACAGCAAAATGAATCAGCCATACATATACATATATCCCCTCCCTTTTGGATTTCTCTCCCATTTAGGATACCACAGTGCATTAGTTGCGGTATGCAGACTCTTAGTTGTGGCACACTGACTTCTTAGTTGCAGCACGTGAGCTCTTAGTTGCAGCATGAATGTGGGATCTAGTTCCCCGACCAGGGATCAAACCCGGGCCCCTTGCATTGGGAGTGCGGAGTCTTACCCACTGGACCACCAGGGAAGTACCTCACACATTTTAAGTTGACACTAAAATTTTTCTATTATAAGTTTAAGTAATGGCAAAGGCAGCAACTGTTGGCACAGTGGTCCTCACACTTGTGTAGGCATCAGAATCACCTGGAGGGCAGGTGAAAACACAGATTGCTGGGGCCCGTCCTCAGATTTTCTGATTCAATAAGTTTCAGGTGGGGCCTGGGAATTTCCATTTCTGTAAAGTTACCCGGTGATCCCAGGTGCTAAGGCTCAGGAACCACACTTGGAGAACTACTGTTCTGCTGTATTGTAAATATTGACATCTTAAAACCGTCGTATCACGCCTTTAAATACATCGAGTGGAATCTAAAAGTGGCAGCAATTTGAGAGTCACCATCATCCAATTCTTAAAAATACAAGAATAAGCTCTTCTTGACAACTGGAAATTTTACGTTGCTCCTTTTTCTCCTTGAGCTTTTATTTCCATCCTATTTCCTCCATTGAATTTTATGCTAATGTAATATATTTTATCCTTAAAAGTATTTTATTGATCACTCTTTTGCATATCTGTCATAAATGTAGGTATAGAAGTTGAAATTGAAATTTATTTAAATTTCCTGTAACAGGCTCTGAGTTTAAAAAATGTTTATTTTGGATTAAGTTAGTATTACAATTATTAGTAGTATACAATTGAACAACATATATATATTTATTAAAGATGAAAAGTGAAATTTTATTGGAAATGTAGCTCTTTATAAGATGGGACTTTTCAAAATTAGTTCTTTTTTTTTTTAATTAACATTACTTATTGCTAGAATGACACAGGCTTCTATATGAATTCTATTCCAATTTTTATTTTTCAATTTTTTTTTTTTTTTTAATTTATGGCTGTGTTGGGTCTTCGTTTCTGTGCGAGGATTTTCTCTAGTTGTGGCAAGCGGGGGCCACTCTTCATCGCGGTGCGCGCGCCTCTCACTATTGTGGCCTCTCTTGTTGTGGAGAACGGGCTCCAGACGCGCAGGCTCAGCAACTGTGGCTCACGGGCCTATTTGCATGTGGGATCCTCCCAGACCAGGGCTCGAACCCGTGTCCCCCGCATTGGCAGGCAGACTCCCAACCACTGCACCACCAGGGAAGCCCCAATTTTTATTTTTTATAGACACAGCACCGAAGAATATTGTTGACATGAAAATGGAATGAATTATGTAACTGCAATTTTACTTAATTCTCTGAATGCCTTCCAAGTTATAGACCAACAATCTCATAGTGATCTAACATCTAGAATTATTTTTTATGATCTACCAGCTAAAAATGCGATTAGGTCTCCTTCAATACAGTTGAAAGCAAAAAATTAGAAACCACCTGGCTTGCAAAAGTGTTTGTTACCAAATATTTGAACCATTCTCTTTTTCAGTATTGACACCATTATTTCAAATTGTCCCTTTCTTTGCTGCACTGGAGGTTTTGTTTTATTTGTTTGTGATTTTTTGCTTTTTTAATTATCTAGGACAGCGGTTGACAAACTAAGGCCAGCTGGTGCTGACCAAATTCTGCCCATCTTGTTTCTGTACAACCCTCAAGCTAAGAATGGTTTTTACATTTTTAAAGGATTGTAAAACATACACACACACACACAGACAAACATTCAAAGAGACAGTATGTGGCCCACAAATTCTGAAATATCTGCTATCTGGCCCTTTACAGGTAAATCTAGGACAAAGCAGCCTGGTAAGAGTCAGGAAGGTGACTACACACCTTAATTGTACAGTGGAGACTGGCCTTTGTGAAAGGATCTATCGTGATGCTGGATTCTTAAGATGATCAATTTTAGAAGAGGACAAATGGAGCATTCGAATCTGCAAATGATTCCCTATCTATTGCTGCATAACAAACTACCCAAAACTTGGTAGCTTAAACCAAGAACAGTCATTTACTTTGCTCACAAACCTGTAACTTGGGCAGGGCTGCCAGAGGAAAGCTCGCCTCTGCTCCACGTGACTTAGCTAAGGGCTGGGGGATGGGTTTCCAAGACAACACATGGATGTCAAGTTGTCCATGGCTGTCAGCTGGGAGCTCCGGGGGGCGGAGGCTGCAGGCTTCCTATCCTGTGCAGCGGGCCTGACTGCTCTCCTTAGAAAGACCTACTGGCAAGGCTGGTCCTTGACTAGTATTTGGGAATTTGGATTTGGGGAGGGTGCCCTAACTGATAAGAGTGGCTCTCTGTGCTTCAATTGTTTATATAAGCAATGTGGTTTATGCTAAATACCAGCCTCCTTCTGGGGGTCTAGAATCTTGGCACATGCTAGGCAGAGGGTGTCTATATGACCAGCCCACCATAAAAACCTTGGGCACATTGTCTCTTAGCCCTCCTGTGTAGATGCCATTTCACACGTGTGGTCACAGCTCGTTGCTGGAGGAATTCAGCGCGTCCTGCGTGACTCCACAGGGAGAGGACTCCAGAGACTTGTGCCTGTTTCTCCTGACTTTGCCCCGCACACCTTTTCCCTTTGCTGATTTGGCACTGTATCCTCTCATATAATAAATCCTAGTCGCAAGCACAACCGTATGCTGAGTCCTGTGAGACCTCATAGTGAATCATCAAACCTGGGGGTGGCCTTGGGACCCCCGACACAGTTCCTCTTCATGTGGGCCCCTCCATGAGGTCTGGGCCTCCTCACAGCACGGTGGCTGGGTCCCAAAAACAAGTATCGCGAGAGAATGAGCCAGGTGGACCTCATCTCAGAAGTCACGTAGCATCACTTCTGCCCATTCTATTAGTTGAGATGTTCATAAAGGCCTACCCAGGTTCAAGGGGAAGATACACAGACTCCCCCTTCTGATGGGGGTGTGGCAAGGTTCCAGAAAAGGATGTGGGTGGAGATATTGTTTAAGCTATTTTTGGAAAATAAAATCAACCATACCCTTAAAAGCTCCTGCACCTACATTCCCTTTGAGATGTCTCTGAATACCTTCGGGATAGGTTTCTCAGTTTGAGACCACTGGTACAGTGAATAAAACATCGGCTTTTGAGTCAGAAAGACTGGATTTGAATCCTGGCTCTGTCACTTCCTGCCAAGAGAGCAATGCCCTTTAGCCATTACCAAGCATGCATACTCCTTCAAGTTCTAAGGGTTTAGGAGCGGTTGCTTGAGGCCCAGAGTCCAGCTGTGAAACTTTGAGAATTTACTAATTTACTCATTCAACAAATATTTATTGAGTGTCTTTTACGAGTCGGCACTGTGTGAGTGCCAAATGTGCAATGCTCAGCAAAATTCACCCAGTCCTCATGGACCTTACAGAAGAGGAAAAAACCGAATCAAATGATCACACAAATGAGTAACAATACGCTGTGTGAAGCTCCGTAAAAGGACAGCCCAAGGCACTAACTCCACCAGAATATAAGCTCCACGAGAGTTTTGAGTATTTTGTTCTCTGATGTATCCCTATCACCTAGAAGGTGACCTGGCATATATAAAGTGTTACATAAATATTTGTCAAATGAGTGAGTGAATGAATGAATGGATGAATGAAAGCTATGAGATTACTTCTTGAAGGGTTAGTGTAAATTCTTTTAGGAAGTGCTATCTTGGCTGATGTTAAAGATAAACTCCATTTTCTTAGCTCAAATTCTACTGAATGAATTTGTATTACCCCAACTCTCAAGAGACTAATTTATGCACCAGGATACACTTTTTATTTTTGTAGTGGGAGACATACCTGATTTAGTATTTCTCTAGGAAGCACCCAAAAAACTCCAAGCGAAACTATCTTTGGTATTACTACAATTCTGCTGAGTTGAGCAGTAGTTAGAGACCTCTCGGGGAGCCAAAGTAGTTATCAGAAGGCTAATATAGAAGAACCTGGAATCAGTAAAAAGGAAACTACATAGGTTTAAAGGGCATTCACACAAGTCACCCACACAACTTACATAAAACCACTTTCCTACTAGGCACACCCCTATGTAGATCAAATTCTCCCCTCTCTTGGTGGTGCTGAAGAATCACAGCAAGTCACATTGTTAGAATTATTCCTTTTCCTAGATTCCAAGCTAGGAACTAGACTTACATGAAATTCCAGGGCCCTATTCTTTTGCTTTGAGCTGTCTGTGAACCTATTCTCATCAAGGCAGCTGTCTTCTTGAGTTTGTGCCAATTTTACCTTCCTCCCAGTTCCTGGCATCCTTTGAAATCAAAAGTCTATTGAAGGTATTTGTTGGTGTAGGGGAGCAAAATTCACCACCCCAAAAATATCTCTTTGGCATGTGGATTATTTTGAGCTGAAAACAATCAAGGCCCAAAAGACTCAGGGAGAACCTTTGATCTTCCCCCTAAATGCCTAAAGGACGGAGATAGAGGACCAGTTCCAGGAAGGGAGCTTTTGCCATAGGTAACTCTAGTATGAACTAAGTGTGCAGACAGGGAGGAACCTGGCAAGGTCTGTTTGTTAAAATTCCTCTCCATGTCTTTTTATCTCTGCATGGCCCAGCAAACATTTGTTCACCAAACATTTGCTTTTCCATCTCCATGTCAATTGCCTTCCTCCCCCTTTGAGATCCCAAACCACTACTCCCAACATCCTCTTTGGTCTTTAACTGAGGATGGTCTTTAAGGTGAGGGTTTCGGCCGTTTTGGCGAGTTACTCACTTCTGGGTCTCTCCGTTGTACGCATGTTATTAAGCTTTTGTTTGATTTTCTCCTGTTCATCCATCTCATGTCAATTTAATTCTCAGACCAGCCAAAAGAACCTAGAAGGGTAGAGGAAAATTTCTTCCTCCCTGACATATACCTCTTATAGGAAGTCCTCCGTGCCTCCCTCTGCTGTCTCTGGGTAATGTATCTATTTCTGTATGGACGTGCATGTGTTTCTGTGTGGCTCTCCATGCATCTGCGTTTAGGTATACCAGCAAAGTCTTGTGCTTTACTTCACAAGCCCAGTGAGGCCATTCACCTCACTGTTTTAGCACATCACCCAGCGAGGATGCATACTTATACATATCTGGGTGTTGAGAGTATATACACATATTTGCTATCACAAGTCCTACGGGGACACTTGGAGGACTGCTGGCTCCCCTGAAGTGAGAATCTGTTTAAACCAGATGACAGGCGAGTCAAGGGAGAATCTAGAAGACTAGGCCCTGCTCGGACCCCAGAGGATCTGTTATTTGCTGAGCCGGGAGAAAAGAAAGGAATGAGTTAATGTGAGTGCTGGCAAGTCTCAGAAGAGTATTTTGCTCACAAAAACTGAAAATAGCATGTCGAAGTAGGACATTTGAGCCTTATGGAAAAGAATTAAAGAGTATTTCGTAACAAAATGCTGTTAGGAAGGTAGGGAATCTCCACAGACCCATGTGGGTCTGTAGCACTGTGGATCCAAAGCGTCATTTTTAGCTCAGGAAACATAATAAAGTGAATTTCCTAAAAATGAAGATTTTCCCCATCTGCCTTTGTAAAACGGGTGTTCCTAGTCACCGTCTACCGTGTCACCAGTAGGACAACAAATTATTTTCTTTAAGCAGCAGTGCTGTGGAACTCTCACAGACACTAGAGCTCCCAATACTTTTCCTATGAGATCTGGGAAATCGTGTCAACAGAGCAGCAAGGAAAGAATGAGAAGCTGCGGTTACCTTGAATGTTCTGGCCTTAGGACCTCAGAGGTCAAGGTATTGGGCTTCCTGAAACACCACCGCCAGCCCTGCCCTTCCTTCCCTCCTCCCTCTGAGACTGGGCTTTGCATTCTCAAGAGTGCTGAATGCGTCTTGAATTGAACCTTTCCTTAAAAAAAAAAAAAAAAACCCTAAAAACATTTTCATCACCGTGTGATAATTGCCTCTTACGACATAGTCACGTTACATCAGAGCTGCTGGTTGTCCACGTGGTGCTTTTAGACAAATTGGAAAAGGCATCCCTTACCCTTTATCTTCATCTATTAAAAAAGGTGTCTTAACATACTGTTGTTGTTGTTGTTTTTATTTTTATTTATTTATTTATTTATTTATTCATGGCTGTGTTGGGTCTTCGTTTCCATACGAGGGCTTTCTCTAGTTGTGGCAAGCGGGGGCCACTCCTCATCGCGGTGCGCGGGCCTCTCACTATCGCGGCCTCTCTTGTTGTGGAGCACAGGCTCCAGACGCGCAGGCTCAGTAGTTGTGGCTCACGGGCCCAGCTGCTCCGCGGCATGTGGGATCCTCCCAGACCAGGGCTCGAACCCGTGTCCCCTGCATTGGCAGGCAGACTCTCAACCACTGCACCACCAGGGAAGCCCTGTTGTTTTTTTTTAATAAGACCCTTTTGCGCCAGCTGCAGGAAAATAATCTGTGATGTCTAGGATGTGAATGGAGCTCTTTTAGAGTTAAAAGCACAGGCCTGAAAACCAAACAATTTGATTCAAACTCTAGCTCTGCCTCTTCCAGCAAATTGCTGAACTTTTCTGAGCACTAGGTTTCCCCTGTTTGTAAAATGGGGATAATATACCCGACAGCCAAGCTCATTATGGGGATTAAATGAAATGCTGTGCGTAAAGCACTTAGTGTATGATGCTCACCAAACAGTATCGGTTGGGTACTTCCCTGGTGGTGCAGTGGTTAAGAATCCGCCTGCCAATGCAGGGGACACGGGTTCGGGCCCTGGTCCGGGAAGATCCCACATGCCGCGGAGCAACTAAGCCTGTGTGCCACAACTACTGACCCTGTGCTCTAGAGCCCGTGAGCCACAACTACTGAGCCCGTGTGCCACAACTACTGAAGCCCACGTGCCTAGAGCCCGTGCTCCGCAACAAGAGAAGCCACCGCAATGAGAAGCCCGCGCGCCGCAAGGAAGAGTAGCCCCAGCTCGCTGCAACTAGAGAAAGCCCACACAGCAGCAAAGACCCAACGCAGCCAAAAATAAATAAATAAATAAATAAATGTATTAAAAAGAAAAAACAGTATGGGTTGTACGAAAAGGACAGGAACACACATATTAACAGCACACATGGTGTTAATTAAAAATAGGATTTATCAGGGGGAAACTTAAAAGCATAGAAGTAATGACTGTTCGTGAGTCTCTGACGTCCCATCATGCCCCAGAGAGGTGTGTGGGACTCAGCGTAGGAGGCAGACACATCATAGAAAGGTCCCAGGAGAGGTGCTCCATGCCTTTAGCGCTCTACACGCATTTAGAGAAATAAGCACGGGAACATCTAGGTAATTCTGTAGTAATGGAGCTTCCTGAGCCGTGAAACAGACAGCCTTGTTAGAACAGGGAAGCTCCCAGGCTCAGCTTCCAGCATCAGGCTCTTCCTCCCTTTTTTTAAAAAAAATTTATTTATTTTATTTATTTATTTTTGTCTGTGTTGGGTCTTCATTGCTGTGCATGGACTTTCTCTAGTTGCAGCGAGCAGGGGTTACTCTTCCTTGCAGTGTGCGGGCTTCTCACTGCGGTGGCTTCTCTTGTTGCAGAGTATGGGCTCTAGGCATGCAAGCTTCAGTAGTTGTGGCACACGGGCTCAGTAGTGTGGCTCGTGGGCTCAGTAGTTGCGGCTCGCGGGCTCTAGAGCGCAGGCTCAGTAGTTGTGGTGCACAGGCTTAGCTGCTCCATGGCATGTGGGATCTTCCCGGACCAGGGCTCAAACCCATGTCCCCTGCATTGGCAGGCAGATTCTTAACCACCGCACAACCAGGGAAGTCCCAGGCTCTTTCTTCCTTAGTTAACTCTGACCAACTGAGCTGGCTTCTTGCTACAAAAATGGGAGGAAATGAGCTGCCAGGGCCATGCGATTTTCTTTCCTCTGAACGCATCACACAAGAAAACATGTGAGGAATCAAGCATTTCCTGCCCATGGCAAGGGTTGAACGCAGCTTTTCCAGTTTCTAAGGCCAGAGAGCTTTCCACTTGGCCGTGTTGCTTCCACTAACAAGTCAGCCTAGAAATCATTCAGAGTGTAATTGAAACTAATTCCAAATCTCTTAGAGTCATAAATTGAAAAGGACATGAGAGATAATATAATTCAATCCGACATTTGCGGACAAAAGTGAGACTCAAAATGGGCATTTATTGGGTTACCAATATGAAGTGGCAGAGTCAGGCTTGAACCTTCATCTTCCAAATCCCATTTCCTCTTAAACTGCAATAAAGTGCAATGCAAACTTGTTTAGCACACAAGTCACATAGATCCTATTAAAAAGGGCTTTATGGCTTTAATCTACAAAGTTTGAGGAAAAGACAACAGCTTCCAGAGTAAACTGAGAGAGTAGCAGAGCCAAAGATGATTGATTCATTTTGTTCAAACCCTTGGAACCTCCTAAATAAGAAAGAAAAGCTAGGGCTTCCCTGGTGGCGCAGTGGTTGAGAGTCTGCCTGCCGATGCAGGGGACACGGGTTCGAGTCCTGGTCTGGGAAGATCCCACATGCCGCGGAGCAACTAGGCCCGTGAGCCACAACTACTGAGCCTGCGCATCTGGAGCCTGTGCTCCACAACAAGAGAGGCCGCGACAGTGAGAGGCCCGTGCATCGCGATGAAGAGTGGCCCCCGCTCGCCGCAACTGGAGAAAGCCCTCGCACAGAAACGAAGATCCAACACAGCCAAAAATAAATAAATAAATAAATAAATAAATTTATTAAAAAAAAAAAAAAGAAAAAAGAAAGAAAAGCTAGATAATTTAGCAAATAATGATCAAGAGAACACTACTTATTAACATCTATGAGATGTAGTCAAAGATTTATTCAGAGGAAAAGTCATAATCTTAAAACCTTTTTAGCTTAAGAATGAATATGAAGGAAGTGACTATTCAAGAAGACTAAAAAAAGAATAATTTTTAAAATCTAAGGAAAATAGAATTTAAAATGAAAGCAGAATATGATGATGTTGAAAACAAAGTCAGTGGAATTGATTGTTGGGAGACAGTGCTCTCATGGGTGGCTTGCATTTCTCCACATCTCAGGAGCAGACACACTGACTACTTTTGTTCTAGACTATCTTTTCAAGGAGGTTTGTGTAGCAAACAGCTTGGGAAGCTAGAGAGGGTGCCCCTACCTGGAGCCAAGGGCAGGCATTCTTACTTTCCTTATGAAAGAGTTGAGTTTGCTAAGCTTAGGATTCGGATTCCTCTCCTCCAACCTACTACGTGAGAAAGCATCACGTGGCCTCCATGGCAAGGACCTGTGGGAAGTGGCAAAAATGCTGATACTCTAGCTGTCTTGGACCTGGGAGGCTTGCATGCTCTACCAACAGACTAACTAACCTGTTAGCTTGCAAATAGGATAAAATCTCAGACCGTTTGCAGGTCTTCATATTGATAAAGAAATCCAGAGCTGGTTCATCACAGAGAAAACAGCTACAATAATAAATAATCCACTAAGTTAGACTAATCAAGGAAAAAGGGGAAAAATACAAATAAAGTTAGGAATTAGAAACTGGATTATCACACATATATAGGAAACTATAATTCTTTTTTTTAAAACTTTATTTATTGAGATGTATTTGACATATAACATCATATTAGTTTCAGGTGTAAAATAATGATAATAATGACTTGATATTTGTATATAAGAAATTAAAATTCTTGTAAAAGAATCATTTGTACAAATATGTATTCCTATTTTCAAAGTCTGAATGAAATGGATCATTTTTGAGGAACATATAAAATATCAAAATTCATTCAAAAAGAAGCAGGAAACTTAAACAGGCCCGTCTCATACCAGAAATTGAGAGGCCAATGCCAAAGTCTTGGTCTACTTAGCAGATGAGCCATATTCTCCCAGGACTTGTCTGCTTGCTTTTTCCTGGCCATCGATCAAAGGTGGATACCTCAAAAAAAGAAAAAAGGTGGATACCTCAGCCGGCAAGGCCGGTGTTTGTCTCTGGCTGGAGTTGAAAGTGGAGGTGAAATCTGCCAGTCTTGACTCCACACATTACGATGTGATAAAATGACCTAACAAGTCACACTTTTTTCACTGGAGAAAGGAGCGGGGGGGGAGGGAATAATTTTTATTAAATAATACACATATTTCTTATGAATCCTATCCTTTAAATCTTATGCCATTTTCTTTATTTATAAAATAATACATTTGCCCTGGAAATGCCAGCTCAAAAGTGACTGATTTTGATTGGACAAGGACAGTGAGATCACCAGAAAGAGTCTTTTGGTGCATGTCAGTGCCTTTCTTGGGTTCAATCTGCCACCATATACGATGGCCATTGCCCGGACACTCCACCCATTACAATAAAGCAGTGGTTCTCCAACCCGCAGCGTCAGCATTACCCAAAAACTTGTTAGAAATGCACTTTCTCAAGCCCCATCCCAGATCTACTGATTCACGAACTCTGGGGGTGGTACCCAGGAGTCTGTGTTTCAACAAGCCCCTCCCCTCTGGGTAATTCTGATGCAGACAAATTTGAGAAGTGCTGTAATAGACCTCGTTCATGTCATCAAGTTTAGCATCTATCAGAGCCCACTTCCTGTTGGTTGCATCAAAACGACTCAGAAGGAAAAAATTTTGCAGCCCCCCTCTCGCTATAAATAGTGAACACTTGCTTACCAGCAGCTGGAGTTCCGGCCCATCCTTGTTGGAGCTCTCCATCTCCATCAGACAGCTGCTGCAGAATACCAATAGCCGAAAGAACAAGGATATTCAGCTGTGCTGGGGGGAAATTAGACCATCTTTTAGGTCTTGCCCAATAAAGTCACAAAGCAGATTTGCAGTAGAAGTTTAGGAAAGGAAGGGTTGCCCCACTATTTTTTTTAATGAGCAAAGTTAAGATGGAACTAATACACAGCTACAGACCCTAATCCTAACTACATGTGAGATTTAAAGAGACAGCAAGATCTAATGCTGAGGCAAAAAAACTGAAAGGACCAGAAACCTGAATCCTTTCCCTGTCTCGGTTACTAATTCACCACGTGACCTTGGGAACATTACTCAAGCTTTGAATTCTTTACTATTCCTGTCTGTGAAATATGAGAGATAATAATAACCCCTCCTCCCCCCATCACAGACTGATGGGGAGATTCATTTCAACCTCCAGAAAAGAAGTTTTTAAGAGAAAAGAGCCACAGGCAGAGATGGGCCCTAAGGTACCTCAGGCCACTCTCACCCACCTCCTCCCAAACTCAGGGCGAAATTGGGAAAAAGCTAGGATTTTAAAGACTCCCTAGCTCATGCACATGAATAACCTGAGCTTCTAACCCAGCACTGACACCCGCAAGAAGGCAGACTGGGCCACTTCAGCCCTTGGTTTGTCCCTCTGATTGGGAGGGTGGGGAGAGGTGTAGGGTGTCTTTTTTTTTTTTTGGTTTTCAAAGCACCTTTATGGGAAATGAGCTGATTTGACTCTAACTGCAGCCTCATGTGGCAGGCAGGACCGGCAGTAGTATTTGCATTTGGTTGATGAGGAAACATACTTGCTCAGAAGTAACTTCACGGTTACATGGATAGTGGATTGCAGAGTTGATATCAGAACCCAGGGCTCCCGACTCGAAGCTTCTCTGTTGGTAATAAGGGCCCAACTATCACTCCTACGTAGTCATTTTTTCCCATTCCTACCTCTCAGCTTTTTTAACTGGTTCCTGTACACTCTACCTAATCTTCCCTGTCCTGCTTTTTTCTTCAGCAATTTCTATCTTAGGGCACTTTTCCTTAGTCTACTCCAGACCTTCCTACACCTTATCCCTCTTCTTCTAGGCCTTCATCCTGTCAAGTCATACTTGCTCATTTCGGAGAATCTCAACATACTAGGGTCTAACCAGTGGTTCTCAACAGGGGGCTTTTTCTTTTTTTTTTTAATATTTATTTATTTATTTGGCTGCACCGGGTCTTAGTTGTGGCTGGCAGGATCTTAAATTGTGGCATGCAGGATCTAGTTCCCTGACCAGGGATTGAACGTGGGCCCCATGCATTGGGAGCAAGGAGTCTTAGCCACTGGACCACAGGGGAAGTCCCTCAACAGGGGGCTTTTGTCTCTCAGAGACATTTGGAGATATGTCTGGAGATATTTTTGATTGTCACTACGGGGGGACGCTACTGATATCTAGTAAGAAGCCAGGGATGGCGCATCTTACAAGGCATAGGACAGCCTCACAACAAAGAATTATCCAGCCCCAAATGTCATTAGTGCTGAGGGTGAAACCCTGCTCTAATCCAATGCCTGGGGAAGCCTTGTTTGACTCCTGACTTGCTCTTTGTAGGTGGAACAGCTGCGCCAGGCCATAAAGGAACTATACTATTTTGAATTTGTGGTGGACAAGTTGCCAATCTGTGGCTTTGTGGGCTACATGGAGGAGAGTGGCTTCCTGCCTCACAGCCACAAGGCAGGACTCTGGACCCATTTAGACTTCCACCTAGAATTCCACAGAGACTGGATTATAATGTGCCAGAGTCTCAGTGCGGGATGTCAAGCCCCACAGTTTAGATGGGTTATGACCTGATGAGTTCCTAGGCCTCACCCACACCTACAGCGTGCACTGGTCTGAGACGTCAGGTGAGCATTGGAGTGACAGGTGCATGGTGATGATGGCGGTTTCTTTCCCCAAATACTGGAAATCCATTGGTAGTCCATCATCAATTCCATGGTGCTTGTGCTTTTACTGGTGGGTTTTGTGGCTGTCATTTTCACGCGGGTGCTTCTAAAGGACTTGGCTCGATACGACTTGGATGAAGAGCCAACCTCTGGAGGTTCTGGTGATGACTTTGACCAAGGTGACAATGGCTGGAAAATTGTCCACACAGATGTCTTCCACTTCCCTCCATATCATGGTCTGCTCTGTGCTGTGCTTGGTGTGGGACCCTTGGCACTGGTGAGGTGATAAAAAATTAATCAGGGTTTTCTCTCAAGGGGTAGAACTAAGTAGGTGGTTTGTTCAGTAAAAGATCTGCAGATCTTCTCTTCTGTCCAAGGTGAGGGGCAGACCTAAGGGGTGGATGGCTCTAGCAAGGATGTGTATATTCTATTGTTATTCTACTGTGGGTTTTCTAGACAACAGAACTGGGGGATATTGTTTGGATGGAAGCCCTGGGTCTGGGAGAAAGCAGGCTGGCTGATTCCTCTGAAATTGCCAGAAGAGGGTCGGGTGAAACCTAACACAGGCTTTCCACTACCACCCTGCAGGCATTATGGTCATGGCACTGCTGGGCACGTTCAGCGTGCACCATCCTGGGGCCATTAACTCAGCAGCCATCCTGTATGCCCTGACTTGCTGCATCTCTAGCTACATGTCCAGCCGCTTCCACTGGCAGATCAGAGGCCAGTGTTGGGTGTGGAACATCATTCTCACCGCCAGTCTCTTCTCGGGTGAGGACAGCCCTTTCCCTGGTGGGCCAGTTTAGGAACTTAGAACACATCATGGAACCTGCTTTCTCATCCTGGATCTGCCAGTTCGAGGCTGTGCTGACCTGCAGACGACTGAGCACCGGTTGCGAGGGTGCCTTTTTCTTAATTGAAGTATAGTTGATTTACAATGTTGTGTTAGTTTCAGGTGTACAGCAAAGGGATTCAGATATATATATATAAAATATTCTTTATAATATGTATATTTTTATAATATATGTATATTTATATATTTATAATTTATGTATATATTCTTTTTCAGATTCTTTTCCACTACAGTTTATTACAAGATATTGAATATAGTTCACTGCGCTATACAGAAGGTCCTTGTTGTTTATCGATTTTATGCATATAGTAGTTTGTATCTCCTAATCCCAAACTCCTAATTTATCCCTCCCCATCCTTTCCCTTTTGGTAACCATAAGTTTGTTTTCTATGTCTGAGTCTATTTCTGTTTTGTAAGTTCATTTGTATCATTATTTTAGATCCCACATATAAGTGATATCAGATGATGTTTGTGGAGGGTGATTTTCAGGATTCTCTCTTATCCCGTGGCTCCCCTGATCAAATGTTTTGAGCCCAAAATAGGGTTAACTGCCTCACAAATGAAAGGTACCTATAGAGAAACTAGGTGGGTTTTTCTAAATCAGAGGGTAAAGATTACATCCCATGTCACCGCCTGGACAATCTCTCCCCCAGCACAAGCCCTTCTAAGAGGTCTGTGCTCCGCCCCACCTCCTTCCATTGGGAGCTTCCTCAGAAGCTGTCTTTTCTGCACTCTTTCTTTATGCATTCTTTTTTTTTTTTTAATAAATTTTTATTTATTTATTTATTTATTTATTGTCTGTGTTGGGTCTTCGTTGCTGCACGTGGACTTTCTCTAGTTGCGGCGAGCAGGGGCTATTCTTCGTTGCAGGGCGCGGGCTTCTCATTGCAGTGGCTTCTCTTGTTGCGGAGCACGGGCTCTAGGCGCACGGGCTTCAGTAGTTGTGGCTCGCGGGTTCTAGAGCGCAGGCTCAGTAGTTGTGGCGCAGGGGCTTAGTTGCTCCGCGGCCTGTGGGATCTTCCTGGACCAGAGCTCGAACCCGTGTCCCCTGCATTGGCAGGGGGATTCTTAACCACTGCACCACCAGGGAAGTCCCCCTTTATGCATTCTGACTGCTCCATACATGTGTGTTAAACGAAAGGTAAAAGAAGAGTGAATGGCTTAATTCTTCCCCTTTGAGAGAACGCTCGACACACATTTTATCCTACTTTCGCCTGATTGTTACAGTCAACCACGTGCCCTGCATTATCCCCACCGAGGACTGCCTGGGGCCATTGCTTCTTGAGATGTAGGATTTTATCACAATAAGGAGCCTTAGTTGTTGTTCAGACGACCTTCTTTTACATATTAAACTGAGGCTCAGGGAGAAGATATGACCTGGATAGCTGTTTTGTCTAGAAACTTTGTTGTTAAGGTATTAAGTGATTGAGTGATAATCACTATATCAAAGGGCTTAAAAACCTTCAGAAGCCAAGGATAGATCTGGGATAAAAATAGCATCTGGGCATTGTCTTTGAGGCATGAAGAGAGGACTCACACAGAATTCAGCATTTACCCCTGTGTTAATACAACTCAACTAATTCAGCCACAGTCAAAGAGAACGAAAGTTTAGAAATAGGGTTAATGCATTTTGGCTCCCACAGAACTGCCTGAGTCCTTTCAAGGGTTAGAGACTGCCCCTTCCAAAGCCCTAGGGGAGAGGGAATGTGCCCTCAAGGGTCTCTTTTTTTTAAATTGAAGTATAGTTGATGTACAGTGTTGTGTTAGTTTCGGAGGTACAGCAAAGTGATTCAGATATATTATATATATATATTCTTTTTCATATTCTTTTCCATTATGGTTTATTATAAGATACTGAATATAATTCCCTGTGCTATACAGTAGGTCCTTGTTGTTTATCCATTTTGTATATAGTAGTTTGTATCTGCTAACCCCAAGCTCCTAATGTATCCCTACTCCACCCCCTTTCCCCTTTGGTAACCATAAGTTTGTTCTCTATGTCTCTGAATCTGTTTCTGTTTTATAAATAAGTTCATTTGTGTCATATTTTAGATTCTACATATAAGTGATATGATATGGTGTTTGTCTCTGTCTGACTTGCTTCACTTAGTATGATAATCTCTAGGTCCATCCATGTTGCTGCGAATGGCATTTTTTCATTCTTTTTTATGGCTGAGTAGTATTCCATTATATATACACCATATCTTCTTTATCCATTCATCTGTCGATGGACACTTAGGCTGCTTCCGTATCTTGGCTATTGTAAATAGTACTGCTATGAACATTGGGGTGCATATATCTTTTCACATTAGAGTTTTCTCTGGATATATGCCCAAGAGTGGGTTTGCTGGATCATATGGCAATTCTATTTTTAGTTGTTTTTTTTAATAAATTTATTTATTTTATTTATTTTTAGCTACGTTAGGTCTTCATTGCTGTGTGCAGGTTTTCTCTAGTTGCAGTGAGCGGGGGCTACTCTTCATTGCAGTGCACGGGCTTCTCGTTGCGGTGGCTTCTCTTGTTGTGGAGCATGGGCTCTAGGCGCGCGGGCTTCAGTCGTTGTGACACACGGGCTTCCATAGTTGTGGCTCGTGGGCTCTAGAACACAGGCTCAGTAGTTGTGGCGCACGGGTTTTGTTGCTCCATGGCATGTGGGATCTTCCCGGACCAGGGATCGAACCCGTGTCCCCTGCATCGGCAGATGGATTCTGAACCACTGTGCCACCAGGGAAGCCCTATTTTTAGTTTTTTAAGGAACCTCCACACTGTTTTCCATAGTGACTGCACCAGTTTACATTCCCACCAACAGTGCAGGAGGGTCTCTTAATGTATCCCTCAAGGAATACAATCAAGAATTTTATAGCTGTTCTGAGCTCTCCTCACTTGTTCTAATCAATGCACGAGGGAGGCCTTGGGTTTTGTCCATCTTAGAGATGAAAAACTTGGGACCTGGGGAGGAGCATCCTACTCAGGTGAACCAGTCATCATCCAGAAAGGAATTCGAAGCTTAAAATGAAGTCCACCCAGCAAGGTAGGCCTGGGTGGAGTTCTAAGATTCAGAAGCCTGTCCTGTCTTTGTCGTCTCCCCTTTCTCTGCTCCTATTTATTGTCTTACTTGCTTTGTAGATGTTGCCTCCTCAACCTCATGTCTGCCCAGCACCCTAGTGTCTGGGGCTTACCCTCTCTGGTCTCACCTCAGGTCCTCTCGAAAGCCAACTACACTTTTCTACTCAAGGCCTCCCCCTTGATCTCCCCTCCCAACATAACTTGCTTCTCCTGCATTGACACATTTTTACAATGTAAAAGGTTGCTAGTTCAGATCCAGCAACAAGAGACCAGAAAGGGGGACAGATGGCCAGAGACGGCCTCCTCCCTCTGATAACAAAGTAGGGCCATGTTCAATTCATACCACATGATTTGCTAAAGTGGTATGTTCTCTGTTTCAAGGATATACGCAGAAGGCCTCAAGCAAGACAGAAAAAGGTCCCCACAAGTCCCCCAAACATAACTCTTCCATGATCATAGCACCGCCATTTGTATACTGTCTACCAGGTGTCAGACACCCCAAGTCTCACCCCCATCCTATGAGGTGCTACTACCCCCATGTTACAGATGAGAAAACTGAGGCTCAGAGACATTAGTATGAGCTTGAATGTGAACCCAGGTCTGCTTGACTCCAACACCCGGGCTCCTAACTTTCTTCTACATTCAGCTTAACTCTGAGACGGCTGACTCATTCCATGCTGCACCGAGAGCCAGGCAGTGTCCTAACATGCGGAGCTGGATCATTCTCCTTGCCCTCCTCTTCTGTATCCCACACTCTCACCTCTGTGGGAACCTGATTTCCTGCAGTTTTTCTTTCTGCCCTGCCCCCGCTCTCTTCAACCTCTCTACCTCTCATGGGTGGTTTCTGATGGAAAGGTGTTGACAGCTCTTTATAACTATCCTTTTAGTTCTCCTTAAAAAAAAAAAAAAAAAACTACATTCATATTTTAAAACGTGGAAGCATGGCTCAGTGATGTAAAAAAAATTATGTCAGAACAAAGAACATAAAAGACAGAACCCTTAGAAGGAGACATATCAGCCTGCACAACCCGTTGCAAAGCTACACGACGAATAAATCACAAACGCCTCCAACAGCTGCTGTGCCCTGGAAAGGCTCTCTGGGACAAGCAGCAGTGAGAGTCTTTGTGCTTACCTTGCAAACCTCACCAGGGCTAAAGCCCTGGCACCATCAGAGAAGAAAGTTGGGGCATGGAACCAGCCCTTAACTAGGAGTCAGTCAACTACTAAACACTGAGCAAGCATGAGGAGTCAGTCAGCCTCTCTGGGCCTCATCTGGAGAGCTTTTTGTTTGTTTGTTTGTTTGTTTTGGTTTTTTTGGAGAACGTTCTTAAGGTCCAGCTCTCCCCTGCCACTCTGATTGAATATCTCTCAGATGAAGCCTAGGAATTGCTATATTTTAAAATTTCCCTGAGTGATCCCTACCCACGGCCAGATTTGGGAACCACTGAAAGAGATGATATCTAAGATACCTTCCAACTCTAAGAACTTATGACAGTTTCCCTTACCTTACCCCACTAAGGGCAACTTGATAGCATCGCCACATAGCTGGTATTGCCAAGTACATCCCAAATGTCACATAAAACAGGGACACTGGTTTCTGTTGCAGAACAGAGACCGTGAGGATGGATTTGAATGACCATTTGAAATCAAGACCCAGGGAGGGGCTTGGCTGCCACCCAGGAGAGAATGGGGTTTGGCTCTTGCCTGTCTGGATAGAAGGGAGTGGATAGGGCACTGGTAACATGTACTTGACAGAATCCCGCTGGAAAGAGTGACTCCTTTAAACAAAGCAAATTCCTTGCTTTCAAGTTTATTGACAAACACAGCCAACTTAAGAGTTTATGTTTTGTATCTAAGTATCCTTGATGAGCAAAATTTCAGTGATAATAACATCTGGTGGGGAAGAGATTTTAGACAGCAAAATGTGAGACGCTAGTTCTTACTTTGGAGAATTTTTTTTTTTTTTTTTAATGTATTTGGCTGCGCAGGGTCTTAGTTGTGGCATGTGGGATCTAGTTCCCTGACCAGGAATCGAACCCAGGCCCCCTGCATTGGAAGCACAGAGTCTTAACTGCTGGGCCACCATGGAAGTCCCTGGAGGCTTTTTTTTAAAACTTCTATTACTGTTATGAGTTGAATTGTGTCTCCAACCCCCCGCCCCACCAAAAAAAAAAAAAAAGATATGCTGAAGTCTGAATTCCAGGACCTTAGAATGTGACATCATTTGGAAACAGGATCTTTGCAGAAGTCAAGTTAAAATGAGGTCATGAGTGTGGGCCGTAATCCAGTGTGGCTGGGTCCTTATAAAAGGAGGAAAATAATACACAGAGATAGACATGCACTCTGGGAAGACCATGTAAAGACACACATGGAGAAAATGCCATGTGCCTGGAGTGATACACCTATAAGCCAATGATTGCTGGCAAGCACAAGAAGCTGGGAAAAGACAAAGGATTCCCCTACTGGTTTCAGAGGGAGCGTGGGCCCTGCTGACACCCTGATTTTGGACTTAGCCTCTAGAATTGTGAGACAATACATTTCTGTTGTTTTAAGCCACTCAGTTTATGGTACTTTGTTACAGAAACCCTAGGAAACGAATACAATTACCAACCTAGACTTTAAAATAATAATAACAACAACAATAATGGCCACCATCTATTGCTTGGTTTTACATGCATGGTCTCATTTAATCCTCTCGATAACCATAAAATGGGTTTATCATCCCTAGCTTTATTTTATTGTCATCTCCATTTTTTTAAAAAAGGCAGGTGTGACCAAGTAAGATTAAGAAATTTGCTGAAGATTAGACAGCTCTAAAAAGGAATGGGACTTGAACTTGATCTTGGTCTATCTCACCCCAAAGCCTTACTGCTGCTGACCCTAGAGTAGCCTCCGTGGAAGAACTTAACCTAGAAAAGTAAACCTAAGCAATTCCTCAACTACTGATGCCAATATTTATGGCCTAGTGTCATTATTTTGTTTAAAGTAAAATTGCAGGCCAGATACCTATGATTAGGTAAATACCAAAGCACATTAAGTAAAATGTAAAATGGTTTTAAGTTAAGTCATCTGAGATTTAAATCAAATAAGCAGGGATAAGACCCTGCTTCTATTAATATAAACTAATCAATGATTGAGTCTATGTATTTATAATAGAGGTGACAAAAACAGTGATATAAGAAGTGTGACTGTTTTTATTTTACAGTTGATGAAACTGAGCCACTTCAGAGAGTGAAGTTTTTATCTTAGAGATGCTCTGTACAAACTTCCAGAGTTAGGGTTGATTGGAGTTGTTTCAGGATAATGGGTCTTTCCCAAATGGAACACTTTCTTATGCAATATAATACAAGAAAGTTTAGAAGCTCGCATCAAAGGAGCTCCCCTGCTTTCTGAAGCTTAACTTTTAGGCAATAAAAGCTTTGGCCTCAAAGTGGCAGCACAAAGATCAAATACAGGGAAAACATGACTGACATTACCTTGTGGTATTTTCAAGGATGAAACCAAAACTGAACCGATTCTTTTTTAAGCTGTGTTGTCATGTTTATACGTAGATAACTCAAGCAGAAATTTCCTGAGAAAGCTCATGGGTCACCAGTATGGCATACGTGGAGCTTGATCTTATGGAAGAATTCTCACATGTTGATTCTAGCCTCTAGAATTAAGCGTGTGGAAGAGTTGGTGTCAGCCCCGCCTGCCCTCTGTTGGCACACAGATCTGCAGGAATGCTCCCTCAGACAGGCTCAGACATGCCCACGCCTAGGAGATGTGGCTTTTGTCAACGGCCTCGGTCCATCAGATGCAGGAGTGAGGCATGGCCGTGACAGCTGGGCACCCCCCTGCTCTCTGAATCTTCCACACCCTTCACCCTACTGCCCCATCCTCCTTTGTTGGAAGCTGCTTTTCCTCAAGCACTAGTATTCAAGATAAACATTTCAATTGTATTTCTTATTCATTTTCCCTGTTTTGTTTCCTAGATTTTCAAGGTTTTTTTTTTTTTTTTTTCCTACTGAGCATGGTGGGTTAAATAGGCTTTTGTGGGCTAGTCTGGGAACATTGTTTCCAGTAAAAAAATGCATTCTGTGTTGGAAACAAACAACATACACAGAGAAATGTGGTGAACACCACCTCTTTGTAGAGTGGGGACTGCCTGCCCAGCCTCATGTATCTGAGTGAAAGCCTCCAAGGGTTTTCTTTTGAAATCTAGTCAGCCCTCTTTTTTTTTTAATGTCTCAATCTGGGTTGGAGAGCTATGCATCTGGCCACATGTGGGAGAATCCTAAGAAATAAACGGTTTTGATGTTTGTATCATCCGTTTTCTAACTGGCAGAGAGGGTTAGAAATAAAGTGATATGACTGCCTTCTTGCTCTTTAGGAAAACACCAGCCCTCTGAGGAGAAGGTGGTGGGAAGTGATTGAACTGTTCATTCACTTGACAAAGATAATTTCCTTAATTAATTAAATCATCCAGCAACTATATACTGAGTGTTACAACCAGCTGGTCACTGTTCTAGGTGTTCCAGTGGAAATTCTGACTGAACAAACAAGGTCTGTGGGGTGACTGACACGAGGTAACAGAATAATACACATAAACAACAACATGTTGTCGCAAACGCTATGATGAAAATGAAACAGAGGAAGAATTAAACCGGAGAGGTGTGCCCAGGTAGCTCCTTTTGATTGGGTGGCCAGGAAGGCCTCCCTGAGGAAGGACTTTTACACTAACACCAAAACCCAGCTGTGGGAAGCTACAGGGAAAAGAATTCCAGGTAAAGGGAACAGGAAGTGCAAAGGCCCTGAGGTAGGAGAGAACTTGATTTTATCCCAAGAACAGAAGGGTCATTGTGGCTGGAGTGTAGCAACTGAGAAGGAAGGAGGGTAATGTGAGAGTTGCTTGCAGAGCTGGTCAGGGACCACATCCTACAGGGCCTTGCAACCAGGGTAAACTGTTTAGATCTGATCCTAAGTACATGCGCAACGCTGGGAGGTTTTAAGCAGGGCAATGTCTTCAGTGAACTGACTTGAAAGGCCTCTCTCCTACTCCATGAGAAGGCAAGAGTAGAAGCCGAAGTTTTAATTAACGACAGCAGGGACGATTGTGGCCAACAGGTACTGTGTACGTACCGTGTGCCTGGGATTCTTTAAAGTGCTTTACCTGCATTACTTTGATGAATCCTCATGACCAATCTATGGAGTAGAAATTATTAGAATTTCCATATTACACAGAAAGAAAATAAAGCCTAAAAAGTAAAGAAACGTGTCTCCAGCTAGTAGTTTTTTTTTTTTTTAATATCCTTTTATAATTATATAAGTTAATAATAGTCATTATAAGAAAACTGCTTTTTGGTTTTTTTAAAAATCTTTTGGCTGCGCTGTGTGGCATGTGGGATCTTAGTTCTCCAACCAGAGATTGAGCCCCCAGGATCCCTGCACTGACAGCGCGGAGTCTTAACCACTGGACCACCAGGGAAGTCCCAAGAAAACTGTTTTAAATGAACAAAAAGAAAAAAACTAAAGCACTTGAGATCACATTGTCCTGAGATAACGTTAACATTTTAGCTTATATTTTCCAGTCGTTGTGCTATGCAAATACATTATCTACTGTTCTCAAAAGCATAGGACCACTTACTTCTATACATGACATAATTCCTAGATTACAGAGTTTTGTTTACATTTTTATTATTACTTTTAAGAATACTGCCCACAAATCCATTTTGAATGACAGTATGAAAAAAATGTTAAATCATAATACACAGAATCAAGTATACTATTGGATAGTTAACTAATATGAAAAAAAAATTTTTAATTAATTAATTTATTTTTGGCTGCGTTGGGTCTTCGTTGCTGCGCACGGGCTTTCTCTAGTTTTGGCGAGCAGGGGATACTCTTCGTTGGGGTGTGCGGGCTTCTTATTGTGGTGGCTTCTCTTGTTGCGGAGCACGGGCTCTAGGCGCACGGGCTTCAGTAGTTGTGGCTCACGGGCTCTAGAGCGCAGGCTCAGTAGTTGTGGCACATGGGCTTAGTTGCTCCGTGGCATGTGGGATCTTCCCGGACCAGGGCTCGAACCCGTGTCCCCTGCATTGGCCGGAGGATTCTTAACCACTGCGCCACCAGGGAAACCCCATACGACATTGTTGATAGAGGTTACTATTGGTTGTTAGGATTTCGAGTTTTACTTTCTTCTTTTTGATATTCTACTTTTCTAATATCTCTACAAGTAGTGTTTTTCTTCTAAAAGTAATAAAGTAAATGGTGATTTAAAACTACAGATTAAGAGTGGATTGTTGGGACTTCCCTGGTGGCGCAGTGGTTAAGAATCCGCCTGCCAATACAGGGGATGCGGGTTTGAGCCCTGGTCCGGGAAGATCCCACATGCCGCGGAGCAGCTAAGCCCGTGAGCCACAACTACTGAGCCTGTGCTCTAGAGCCCGTGAGCCATAACTAGAGAATGCCCGCACCCAGCAACGAAGACCCAATGCAGCCAAAAATAAATAAATTAAAAAAAAAAAAGACTGGATTGTTTTGGGGCATTCCCTGGCAGTCCAGTGGTTAGGACTCGGTGCTTTCACTTCCAGGGCCCCAGGTTCCGTCCCTGGTCAGGGAATTAAGATCCCGCAAGCCGTGCGGCACTGCCCGCCCCCACCGGTCCCCTGAGAAAAAGACTGGATTGTTTTAATTTAATGAAGTTCTTCAAAAAATATTTTTTCTGTCCTATTCCATGTCCATAGCTCAAAAGTCATCTGTCAGACATAAATTGCTCCCAAGATGGCTATTCTCAGCAACCTGCTCCTGGTGGGCTTGTTTGGATTGGTCCCTCAATGGCAAAGAACACCTCCTGGCAACAAGCTCCCACACAGCTCCTAGACACCTACGTGTCCAGACTGTACTAGGCACCCCGAGTGCCTAGTGCAGCAGCAAACGTAACTTCTGCCCACTACCTCAGCCACCATTACCAGAAAAACAAGCCAAACAACGTGCGGCCAAGTAGTATGTCATCTCAAACAAGAGAAGGTCACCTGGGACACCCCCATAAAAGCATACCTTCAATGGTGGTCAAAAGGTACAAACTTCCAGTTACCATGTAAATAAGTACTAAGGATGTCATGTACACCGTGGTGACTACAGTTAACACTGCTGTATGATCTATAGGAATATAATTAAGAGAGTAAATCCTGAGTTCTCATCACAAGAACAAAAAATTGTTTTTGCTTTTTCTTTTTATTGTATCTGTATGAGATGATGTATACCAACTAACCATATTGTGGTAATCATTTCACAATCTATCTCAGTCAAACCACTATCCTGTACACCTTAAACTTATAGAGTGATGTATGTCAATTATATCTCAATAAAACTGGGAGGGGGAGGGGGTGAGCATACCTTCAGAGATAAAGTCAAAGTTTCCTCTGCAATCTGAGGCCAGCCATGTATATATATGTTCTTGTGGTTTCATCCCCCATAATTCCATTTTGCATGACACCATGGAAATTGATGTAGGGCTTCCTCAAGTACTTTTCCTTTACCCAGCCAGCTTCTAGAATTGTTTCTCCACCACTGTCCTGTCATTTCCCTTTCCTCTGTATGTGGCTTTTCATGGTTTGGACAGCTATGGCTCCAATCCCAATACCACTACTGATATGACTGCAGATGAGTTATTTAAATTTATAGTCTCAGGTTTCCTCATCTATAAATGGAGATAATACCCTATAAGGTCATTTTCAGGATTAAGTGAAATCACATGGATCAAGGTCCTGGGATACAGTAGACTGTCTCTAAGCACCATTTTCTTCTCACTTGTCTCCTGCCCTCCTATGCCCACCATCTAAAGGATCTCATCACTCTGCATGAGATGTGTGGTATGTGAAGGCCCAATGGGCCTTGATTTGAGCTCCATTCAGCCATGTTTTTGATGTGGGATCCTGGGCAAGTCTTTAAACCATCATGGTCTTGAGGATTACTCTGAGATACTAATGAGATAATAGATACCAAATCGCTTTCTATTCAAGATAGAGCTCTCCAAATACTAGAAGAGTATGGTAACAAGAGAAATAGGCCCTTGGAAAAAAATGAATCTATAAATGAGACACATCCACTGTATAACCCAAAATTTTTCAATAAGCATTTTCAGAAGGACTATTCTGAAATAGGAAAGTTAATTGCAAAATACCCAAATCTTATACAGGATTGGTGGGAGGTAAGAGAAAATTGACTTGCCCCTCTTTCTTATATACAACTTAGAATGAACCTAGCCTGCTTCAAATCACAATCTTTTGCCACACCTGAATGGGTAGGGAATCCCAGGGGAGGCCAGTCCAGAGAGGGGAAGCATAGGCAGCATGGAGAACGTGCCCTGTCTTCCCAGCTGAGCAATAACTAGGCTGCCCACACCCATAGGAAACCCATGCTCAGCCCATGCTTGAGGAACTGCCCAGATGCCAGGTTGGGAAAAGATGCTCAGGGCTTGTAGAAGACCTGCCCGCATAACACGGCTGCTCAACTAGCATTGTTCTCCAAGGCCCTGCACTGTCCTGCCACGGGGCTGCTTCTTTGTGTTCCTCTATCTTGAGCACAGGAACATCTGAGCTGGGTTCTGTAAATTGGGCTGAAAGATTTCCAAAGTTGGCCACAGCATTTTTTCCTGGGAGCTGATCTATGAACTCAGCAAGGAGGATCAATTGGACCTTAAATGACCTGAAAGGACACTCTACATTTAAAAAGACTGCAGGTCCCCAACAAAGTCCATCTGGGGAAGGAGTGGCTTAGCAACAAGCCCCTCTGGGTGGGGGCTACCTATGTGTCAAGGACGTCATTTCAATGTCAGGGGTTCCAGAAACACTCTGTCAATCTGTCCTTGTTGGTAACTTGAGTTAACAAGGCCATGTGAATATTTTCATTTCTGGATTGAGTTCAGAATCAGAGTCCTGTCTGCTCTCCATCTATGTTGGAGTAGATAGTACCTGCATCCTCAAGGTGAAATTTCACAACCTAAGTCATCATAGCAAACGGCCAGCCTCTCTTCTCACGCAGAGAAGAGGAAAAATATCCTTGAGTTGGGTGCCCAGGAAAAGATGGGCAACTCTATCACATCACAGGACCTATGGACCTAAATAAGCCTGATCTCTTTATTCAAAGTGCATGGTGGCCAAAGGAAGGTTAGGTCACTGTTGGTAGCCCATGAAGCAAAATGAGCTGCTCCTCCAAGAATTTGGAAACCAGGTCACGCTCAGAAAGTTAGACTAAAATCTGCACGTATGATGGATTGGACTAGAATTCAGTGGGAGTAGACCAAGACAGTGACAGAATTTGTGACCGAAGAATTTGGAAATACCCCAAATTCCCATTAAAGTGACTTGACTGCAATATCAGGAAGGTAGATACAGAATGTGATTATGACTTTAAAAGTGTAAATCTGCCTAGTTAGGTGTATAGGATGCTGTGTGGAGAAACTGGTTTGAAGAGACTAGTGTCTACAGAACGGAAGCCCAAACTCTCAGAAGCTGGCAGGGCCATCTAAGCAAGGATGGGTGGTGGGGATGGGTGCCTCATTCTTTCAGGGCATTGTGTCAGGGGCATTCCTCTGTGGACCATACAACAAATTTCATTTATTCTAACTCCAGGCTAAGCAAACATCTGGATGGAATTTGTCTTCTCAAGTACATTTATCTATAGAGACTGATCTTGCGTGGCAACGTGAGTATTCTGGTCTGTTGGTCATAATTTGGGTATGTCCATCAGTCTCTGGGGTCTGGTTAATGCGAGTTTATTTGAGGAAGGTCAGGATCTCGGCCGTCATGAATGTTGTGACATTTGTGATAAACAAGACAGCTGGAAATGCCCTTCCATTCACTCTGTGGACAGTAATGTTAAAAGATACACAATGTACCCACCCCTGCAATATTAGCATTTGCCCATGACTGATTACAGGACCCAGTAACTTTAATTATAGCCCAGTAAAATAATTTTTTTAAAAAGCAATAAAATAAACTGATACTTAAGAAAACACATTTGGTTTTCATGGTCATTGTATTTTTCAAATTCCTGCGTCCTATTGATTTTTCTGAAGTACTTTCTAAAGCAATCACCTCTTTGAAATCGTTTCCAATTTTTCTTTCTTCTTCTTTTTTTTTTTTTTTCAAATCATGTCATTCAGCAGCTTCACCAGACCCAAGCCTGACAAGGGTTTTCGTAGCCCATAATGGAAAGACCAAAAGAAGCAGGCACACTGCGGAGGAAGAATATTTGTCCAGAGTGGACCCAAACAGGGAGACCTGGGCTGTGTCTTCCCTTCCTCCATGCCCCCAAAGGGCTAAATTTAGTTTACAGGATACACTGCCATGACATTAACATGTTGCAAGAACAAGAATCAAGCCAAAGAGAGAAAAATAAGCTTAATGTGGTGCAAGATATTTAAATGCCATGGCAACTATGATGTCTTCTCTATTATTTAATTCACTTCCTCGGGTCAGGTCATCCTGCCCTCTCTCCCCTGCACTTCCTGTTGCTGTAATCAAATCAGGTCACCCTGGATTCGTGAGTCCTCTTCATGACTGCAGTCGTGTCTATTTCCAGCAGAATGAATTTTCTCCATCTCTTCCTTTGCTCCCGGACCTTTATTTGGTGCCCTTGATGTTGCCAGTTGCTCTTCGCAGTGCTCCACATGCTGTAAATGCTTCCCTTTCATCCACATCTCTTCCCCCACACCCTTCTCCTCAGTGCTGCCCTCCCCGCCCCTCCCTCCAGCTTCTGCAGTTGTCACTAACACAGTTAGAGCCACTTGATCAGCAACTCAGTGATTCAGAAGCCAAGAACCTTGGTTCTTCTGAAAGGCCCATGCTTCTCTTCCTAGAGCAAGATAAAAGTTTCTCCCTCACCCCCAGATCTCAGTGCCCTTAAGTTGAGATGACACGGGGGCTTGAATATTCCATTTGCCAGGGTTGCCCCTGTTTCTTCCCCTTTCTTTTTCTGTGCCTGTCCCTGGAGCTCTTCACGCTCTATTCAGCTTTTCCCCAGGAAAGGTGGACAGAGAAGGTTTGAGCTTAGCATTTTGGTAGCCCAAACTCCTCCTTTACAGATGGGAAAACGAAGGTCCAGAGAGCTGAATTGACCAGTTGCATGGCTAGCCCTTGGAGGAACCAAAACAAATAGGGTGAAAACTCAATCACGGTGGCAGATTTGGTGGGAAAAAGTCTTGTTAAGGGGTGAGCAGTGCCAAAATGAGTATTGATGATTATTTAAGAGTTCTTTCACTCATTCTGCCCTCATCTCCCTGCCAGCAGTATAAGCAAAAGATCAAAGCAGAGCGGGCACACCAGTCATAGATCCACCAGGACACCTGGCGAGACTCTGCCTCGTAGGAGCATGAAGACCCTGAAGACCGCCTGGGCCCCTCCAGCCCCTACAAGCAGGACAGGATGAGGGCTCAGTGACAGCCAGACTAATGAATTCCACACGAGGCCCACATCCACTAGGCTTTTCTCTATTTGCCAGCACACATAGTGGTGAATTGACAGAATTTTTTCCCCCTCAGTGTAAAAAGATGCATAAAATACATGATGCCTATGAAAATATATTTATTGCAAAAGTTTTATCAGTCTTGTAAGTAAGCACCAGCCCTCTCTGGGGAAAGACATGGGTGGTAAAATGAATAAAATAACTCAGTATTCTGACTGCTTCCTGCAGTGGAAGAGGGACTTCTGTTTCCCAAGCTGAGTGGGAAGAGAGGGATTTATCCTTGGATGCAGAGGAAGCAAGGCAGGGCAGCTTAGAAGAGCCACTCCTTGGTGTGAGCTTGGAAGCAAGTCCCACCCCAGAGCCTGGCTGTCGGATGTCCTGAGCCACCCCTTTCCTCCCTGGTAGGGCTTGTGCTGGTGCATTGGGATCTGCTGAGTTAGGAGCTGAGCTCTGCTGCCGCCGCCCCACACTGTGATTAAGAGCTCAATGATTGATTTTCTAGCCCATGACCACACTGGTGGGGACAGAGTACGACAGAGGAGACTGGCGGGAAGCCAAGTGGAAAGAGGGTTTATGAAATGAGCTCTCAGTGAAGAAAACTGTGGGAAAGAATGCAATGGAAGCAGATTTGGGGCCAGTAGATGTGGGAAAATAGAACTCAAAAACGCTCTTCAGACTCGAACTGAAACAAAGCATTTTGTCAAACACAGGAAGAGGATCCAGTGTGTGAGAAAGACTCAGCACTGTTTATATAAAACAGAATATTCCTCTATGCACAATCATCACTGACAAAGCTTCACCTTCCTTCTGTACCAGGCACTGTGCTGGGTTCTGGGGCTATAAAGAAGAATCAGTCAGTCAGTCTAGAGAAGGGGATTGAAAACACACAAAATGATGTGCAAAAATGCAGATGGCTCTTAAGGGAGTCATCAAAACATTTTGCCTAAACTTTGGGCCCAGAGCCAGCAGGCACGAGTGGTGGGGGGAGGGGGCTGGGACTGTGTCCCGGGTGCTGCCTGCCTCATGTGCAAACCTTTTTTTAAAAAATTTATTTATTTTATTTATTTATTTTTGGCTGCATTGGGTCTTCGTTGCTGCGAGCGGGCTTTCTCTAGTTGCGGCGAGTGGGGGCTACTCTTCGTTGTGGTGCGCGGGCTTCTCACTGCGGTGGCTTCCCTTGTTGCAGAGCATGGGCTCTAGGTGCATGGGCTTCAGGAATTGCAGCACGCGGGCTCAGTAGTTGTGGCGCACAGGTTTAATTGCTCCGCGGCCTGTGGGATCTTCCCGGACCAGGCCTCGAACCCGTGTCCCCTGCATTGGCAGGCGAATTCTCAACCACTGCGCCACCAGGGAAGCCCCCTTATGTGCAAATCTGAGGAAGGTTCTGGCAGGAAGACCCTGGTCGCTTCCCACCCCAACCCTTATGTCCAGAGGAAGTCTGCTGAAGTGATGGGGGCTGTGTGCAGGGTTCCAGGTGTTCAGGCTGGGAAAACCTCACAGCACCAAGGGGAGAGTTGGACATCGTCCTCTAAGCCTAAAGTTAGGGCAGGACACTTGTAACATGATTATCTCCCCTCCCCGCACTTACCCACCCACCGTGAACTCGTGTCTCTGTGACTCCACCTGTGTGTTTTGAGGGGAGATTTCTTCCAATCTAGCCTGCCCCTGCCTCAGCCCCCTTTGAGTAAAGAAATAAATTATTTGTGTTTTCTTTAGCTTTCAGCATCTTTTTTTTTTTTAATAAATTTATTTATTTATTTATTTATTTATTTTTGGCTGTGTTGGGTCTTTGTTGCTGCGCGCGGGCTTTCTCTAGTTGCGGCGAGCGGGGGCTACTCTTCGTTGTGGTGCGCGGGCTTCTCATTGCGGTGGCTTCTCTTGTTGTGGAGCACGGGCTCCAGGCGCGGGGGCTTCAGTAGTTGAGGCACGTGGGCTCAGTAGTTGTGGCTCACAGGCTCTAGACCGCAGTTGTGGTGCACAGGCTTAGTTGCTCTGCGGCATGTTGGATCTTCCCAGACCAGGGCTCGAACCAGCGTCCCCTGCATTGGCAGGCGGATTCTTAACCACTGTGTCAGCAGGGAAGTCCCTCGGCATCTTTTTTTTGCCCTGGAAAATAAACTGGGAACTGGAGGAGATGATTATCTGGCGGGTTTTTGTGCATCAGTGTAATATGTAAGAGAGGAGATATGTTTAAAAGAGGAAAATGAGAAAAAATATCATATAACTCAAAACCAGTGAGTGACCAAGCTCAGTACATGATGGCTGTTTTTTTTTTTTTTTTTTTTAAATCAGAAATAAAATCCTGTTTCTGTGGGTCATGTTTGAAAATGATGTAATCCAAAGTGGAGCTTTCATCTTCCACTGCAGGAACCCCTTCTCTTTGCAGCTTTGGAGCCCAGGTATCTGCTCTGGAGGACTTTAAGGAGGTTACATTTAAGCCAGAAGACTTCAGAAAGGTATCGACTAAGCCGGAAGGACCTCTGATCAATTTAGCCTAAGCTGGAGGGCCTGATACCAATGTAGCCGAAGCCTGTGATCTCCTAGGGGAGGAATCCAGGCTGGGAGGAGTGGCTTCCCAGGGCCCTTAGGCAGGTGAGCAGCACCAGGACCCAAGTTTCCTAACTCCTGGTCCAGGCCCCTTCCCTCTCTTTCTGAAACAGTCAGAAGGGGTTGGAATTTCTGGCAGTGTATGGGACAAATGTCCCTACCATTGTTCTCTATTTTCGCAGAGGAAAAACTGAATTTAATAAGAAACTCACAATACTCGATAAAAATACCTGGCATTTAAGCACAAAGCCAAAAGCAAGGCGTGGTCTCCCGGGTACTGGAAGTACTTTGAAGTCCACAAAGTCTCATTCGTGGTTCAGAAAACAAAATGGAACAACTTTCTCGGCTCCCTCCTATCCTCCCCCCCCCCCCCGCCCCCTCCATGCGGTAGCTGTTCTTGGCAGACACCCAGAGCGGCACCCGGTAATTCCACGGCACATTGTGTACATTTGCATACATTTAACCAGCTATTTACAGCCGCCCTTTGCCGCCACCTGTAAGAGGCAACGCCATAATGACGCTAAGTGGCGGGGCTGGGAAGCGGGTGCCCCGTGATGTTCTCCACTTAAAGAGCCCGAATCTGTGGAAGGCTGGCACTTGGAGAAACAGGGAGACAGCTGGGGACATCACACGTACAGGGGGGGAGGCGCGCCAGACGGAGGGTCCCTCCTCAGTAGCTCCGCTCGGTGGCTCCTTTTCTGTTACCACAAGCGCGAGGAGGGAACTGACAGGCCTTCCGCGCCGCTTGTTTCCTGCCTGATAAAGAGCCCGCTGCCATTTGGATCTGCTGAATTTCTGAATCACCCGAGACGCCTGACGGTCCCGAGGAGGGTGGGGACGCAGCGCGCACGGGTGGGAGCCGCAGACCCGCATCTGGGCTGGATGTCACCCCCTTGAGTTTGGGAAACCTGCTCGCGGATGTGATGCGGCAACGCGGAGACACCTGCTCTCCAGTGCGTGCCGCACTCGTGCAGCTCCGGGTGGCAAACGGGGTGAAGTGGGGGCGAGGGCGAGAGGAAGTTGAGGCGCTGGAGCTTTAGGAACGCTGCCTTAGCTCGCCTTGCTCTTTGGAGGCTGTCCCGAGGGGGGACTGGCGGGCATTGCACGCGGACTTCCAAGTGGTCCCCGGCACAGTTGGAGGTCGGAGTTCTGAGCCCCAGAGGGCGGATACCCGGAGGTCCCAAGTGCCCGCGAGGAGCCCGCGGCGCCCAGGACCAGGCTTGGCGCTCGGAGCGCACCAAGCCTCGCAGAAGCAAAAGATAAACCCTGATGGGCCCGGGGGCTGGTGGGCTGGGGCGTAGCGTCAGCGCGGACCCCGAGCGTCTTTCGTTTTAAGGAGCCTCACTTCTGGGAAGGGACGGGGAACTGTCAATCAGCGAGGGAGGGAGCGCACCGGCGCTGGGTGATGTCAGCGGATCAGCTGCTCGATAACAAAGAGGGGGTATTACAGGAGAAAGTTGCAGCGGCGGCGGCGGCCACGGCGGCACCCCGGAGCCTCGGAAGCGAGGGGCAAGTGGGCGAAGGAGGAGGGACGGCTGCTGCGGGAGCAGCTTAAGGCCAAGGAATTGAAAGGGCTCTAGGGGGAGGCAGTGCGAGCCAGCCCCGACTGCTCCTCCTCTTCCTCCTCCTCCAAACTCGCAGGGTTCAGCCCCAGCGCTCGCTCAGCCGCCGGGAGCACCCGGAGGGACGGGAGGCAGCCGCGCGGCCCCGAGCTGGGCAGGGTCCCCAGCCGCCATGGATAGCGACGACGAGATGGTGGAGGAGGCTGTGGAAGGTACAGGCATTTCTCTGGGGCCCGGGGAGGAGGCGCCGAGGGCACGGAACGCGGAAGGAGTGGCGGGCTGCGACCGGCGCGGCGCCGGGCCCCGCGGCCGCCACTGCCCCCTAGGCGGGTGGCCCGCTGCTTGGGCAGGGGCCGGACCGCCACGGCCACGCCGCTGGGAGCGCGCACTGCGCGGCGGGGCGCAGGCCGGGAACGGGGCTCGGCTGGGCCGGGGTCTCCGGGAGAGCGCTGCTGCTCCATCCCGCCCGGTCACCGCCTGCATCCGCCTTCGGAGTTGCGAAACCTTCCGGGCACTCCGGCCTTCCCCCTTTCGGGGATGGGAGGTGGCGGTGCGCAGGAGTTCAGCCCCCCGCGGCCGGCCGTCTCCGTGGAGCAATCCCCCCGCCCGGTTTTGGCAAGCCCGAGCCCCTCTCCGGACGCCAGCCCTTTCCTTCCGCTCGCCGCTGCGACCCGCGGTGACCGCGGCCGCGTCCGGGTCCGTCCCCCGGCGCAGCGCACGGGGCCGGACCAGGCACGTGGCAGCCGCGGTCCGGGCGGTCGCTTCTCCGAAACGATGAAATCATTGCAGAGCCATGGACAACGCTCCCGACCCGGGGCTTGAACGCACGCCGGCGGGGAGGCGGGTGGCCCTGGCCTCTGCTGCCCCCGAGCGAACTCAGTCAAACCGCCCTTCCCCCTTCCTGCTTCCCAGGCGGGTGCCGCCGCCGCCACGCTGTGCAGGCGCGCCGCAAGCCCGGACTGAAATTGCTGGGTGACACTTAACTTTCTGAATTCCATGCAGTTGGCTGTGGGTGATATCACCGCCTTGGTGTCGTGTTTCTCCGCCCCTTCGCTTCCAGCGCCCCTCCCCCGACTTTTCTCGCCACTTTGTTTTGCTGAGTTTCTCCACCTTTTTTTTTTTTTTTTTTTTTGCTGGTTCTAAAAAGCGAGGTGGGGACGTTATACAATCTAGTTGTTTGTATCAGGAGATGTTATGATTTTGTAACAGTGAATACTGGAAAATACTCTTTAGCGTATTTATTTATTTGATTCTACCGTACACAGTACGTCGTGATGTTTTGCAGTGTTGCGTGATATTATTCCGGAATATTTTAACCAGATATCTAGGTAAATATTTTTTAAGCTTTTGGTTGAATATGGTTTCTATCTAATTTGTATAAACAAGCTCTCAGAAATGGTAAAGAAAGACAAAGTGGGGACCCTTACAGATGCATGAGGATGCATACTTATTGCTACTTTGGGAGAAAAAAAAATGAGTTTTTATGTCAACATAATTGACTCCTTTTGTAGTGCTCCCGAGGTCTTAAGGAGAGATTAAGTAGAATAATATTTCTGAATTCTATAAAAGCTAACTGTCTTAATGTAACTAGTGAAACTTCTTATTTCTTTATCCAGCTTCAAGGAGTGTTCATGGTGGTGTTTTAATTTCACAGTGTCCTGAACTGTTTATCTCCAATGAGTAAAGCCAATGCTGGGACTTACTGGGGCCCAAAGATGTTAGTTGGAAGCCTTCTTTAAATGTAAATTATTGACTACGTGTGCCTTCATATTATGAAAGATAATTGAAAAATGCTCTTCTCAAATTGTTAGGACTGGCTCTCATTCTTCAAAGTTTACTTTTACTCATAAAAATTTAATGCAAACCCTTGATCACAGGCAGTGCTCCCGAGGTTAACCCATCTTCCCCTTTGAAGCTGTTTGGAAACACAAGGCCCAGTTGTCCACGGTCCCAGGCTCCTTGCAGAATGTGAACAAACAGCTTTAGAAATGCATCGATGTTGTTTTTGAGATTGCTCAATGGGTGAAAGCAGAGAAATTTCTTCATATAAGCAAGGAAGGTTCTGTTATATAGGGTGACCATATGCATTATTGTCCAAAATCAGAACATACTTGAGAAGGGTCACTGTTTAATACTTATGCTGGGACAACTGGCTTAAACCTTGAATGTCTGGGGCAATCCGGGACACATGGTGACTCAGTTGTACCTAACAGTAAACAATTAGAGTAACACAGAAATTTTAAAAATCCTTAGACGCACCCAAGGCTCAAACTCACACAGTGTCTAGAGCATGCATGTGTAAAAGTAGGCTTTTCTTTAGCCATTCTTGGACTTTTAAGTGCTGTCTGTAATAGTCTTTACTTAACATCTAACACGTGCATGGGGGACTGGTAAAAAGCCCGTCTGAATATCTTGGTGTTGAAGTACCAACTAACCTACCTCTCTCCACATACAGAGCCTGTGCTCTCGGTAGTTTATTTGTCTTAGCTGAAATTATCATTGCTGTAATTGTTTAGTCCTTACTATGTGCAGGCTCTGTGCTAAGTGTTTCACACACACATTATCCATTCAGTCTTATCACGTGCGTACTAATATTATCCTAATTTTACAAAGGAGGGAACTGAGGCTTAGAGAAGTTAAGAACTAATCTGAGGACACTCAGCCAGGTAGGAGACAGGCTTGGACCTCCAGAACCCCACTGTGCCATACCAAACTGTCTCTCTACAAATTTCTTTTTTTTAAATGAGTCAGTCAAATATATGAAATAGTTGGCAACTGAGTTTGGAAGCAACAGTTAAATGTTGCGTCAGTGTCGTTCTTTATCAATGTCACTCTTTAGAGGTTGGTTCTGAAAGAGTTTGGTGACTTTCAGAAAAATGTGTTTGGGGAAAGAGAATTTAACTTACAGCCTCTGCAACAGATACCCTTTTTCTTCTTTTTCTTCCTCCTTAGAAACATACTCTGGGGGAGAAATTGGTCTCTTCAGGACTTGAGTCTTTTGTCACCTCACGTACATTTTGATTCTCTGTCTGGTGGAACTGTAGCTTGGGTGGCGTTCTAAGCTCAGGGTGGATGAATCCCCGAGGGCAGGTGGGTGGAGGGAGTGTCTGTGTACATTGCTGGCTGTGCTGCCTTGGGAAGGTAGCCCTGGGCATCAGCAGGCCTGCAAACATCACCTGAGCTCCTGCTGTGGTTTTTTAAAAAACTCTTAGAGGAAAAAAAAAAAAAAAAAACTCTTTGAGGCTCATTGTTTCTTCAGGGAATGCTGTTTAGCTTTGGGAATAGAAATCGTCGTCATGTCTATTTCTTTGTCTACCCCTAGACACAAAGATGAATACAGTGTGGTCCCTAATACAATTTGAAATAAATATATCACATCTAAACCGATGAATGATGGTGGTTGAGAGGAAGTAAAAATTGCATCTCGCTTGGGGAATTAGATGGGGAGGATTTCCCGGAAGAGGTGGCGTGGAGTTGAGTCCAGTCCAGAGGGGAACTTTGGGAGTAAAGAGAGGTGTGGAATGAAACAATAATTCACAAGAAAAGCGCAGATGACCAATAAGCATTTGAAAAGACACAACTTCATTAAATAAATACAAATGAAAATGTTGAGATAAAAGTTTTCTCTAATTAGATTGGCAAAATTCAACGAGACTGGTAGCCTACAAGGAAAGGGACACCCTTATGTGTGGTTCATTAATATCATCAAGGAATTTCAGCTAATTGAATACTAACCCAGGAGCACAAAGACATTAAAGAGAAAGGGGAAAAAAAAAAGAGAGAGAGGAGTGCAATTATGCAGGCACATTCAGAGACGAATCCCTGGGTTCTGCTGTAACAGAGGGCCTGGGAGGAGAAAAGTGGAAGGTGAGACAGGGAAAGGAGGCTCGTCACAGGCCGAGATCGTGGACTCCGTCCTGGAGGCCGTGGGCCATGTGAGGGCTCTTTAGAGCTGGGAATAGAGGATGAAGGCCCTGCTCTGGGAGGGCGGGAGGATGGGATGAACAGGCAGTGGGGAGCGGGTGAGGCGATCGCCTAAAGGGCTCTTTGCAGTAGCGGTTACGAGGGTAGGAAAAAAACAGAAAGGCCTCGAAACATAAAGGAGACATCGAGGAAGAATCCTCAAAAATGGGAAATAGCAGAGTCTCCAGAACTAAGGAGCCAGAATGAAAACAAGCATCTCTGTGTTTCACTGTCCCAACCCCTCAAATATTAAGAGCATTTCTAACAGTCCCCCTAATATCTCATCCTGCCTGTCTCTAATAAGACTGCGAATGAATGCTCTGTACTTAGGAAAAATACAGGCTAGGTGTCCTGGTAGCACCCTCTATGTGTAGGCCTCACATTAAAATTAAGACCCTCACAACTAATAATTGAGCTCTTGCAAGGGATTACTCTCAAAACTCAAATTATGTTTTTAACCACCAGCGTTAAGTGTATCATCATGAGGGCACATTCTTTGCACTAAACAGAATAAGTTTGCCTTTTTATTATTATTACTTTTTTTTTTTTTTTTAAAGTAGTTCTATTATACAAAACCAACAATGCATGTAAGGGCCTCTGGTTCTGAGGGAAACACACACATATATACACACACACTCAGATCTCCTGTGAATAAGCCTGAGGCAGTAAGCAGCCAGGTGTCCGATGCAGAGGGAATTTCCTGTGCTGAGAGGTACCATCACTGCATAGAATACAGGCCTGGCTCTCATCAGGTTCAGGAAGAAGCTCCGAGGGAACCCGAGGGGAAAAAATTGAACTTTCTCTCTGTTCAGTAGATAATGATCTTTAGAACAAAGTGAAAAACTAGACTTGTGAGACGGTTATGTTTTATTCCCTCTTCCTCTAACTTCAGTCAATATTTAAAACCGTGCTGCAGACAGATATATGGCACACAAGCTGGGACCGCATTCCCAACACAGAGCAGTCATTCAAGTGGGTTTTCCTTGTTGTTTGGGTTGGCGTTCAACCTCTGTTGAGTGGGAATTGGCCCGGAAGGCTGCTGGCTGACTTGGCGCATTGCACAGATTGATCTCAATCAGAGCAAGCTGGACTAGTGTTGCTCTTTGCATCGGGTAACACTTGGAAGAGACAGGCATTTGCCACCAGGATATGCTGGTGAAGATCCTGGTGGTTCTGTGAGAACTATCATAACTACGAAGGCGTCTTCCACTTCTCTGCCTGGGACCTGAGAACACCTCCCTCTTTAGAGGTCGCTTCTTCCACCATCGGCAGGGAAGAAAGGATGTTCAGCCAGTTTGCCCTTGACCAGAGAGAAAAGGGATTGGAGGATTGCGGGAAGGGGCCTTCAGCATCCATGAGCACATTCAGGGTAGCAGTTAATGTGTTTCTTGGGCACATAGCGGTGGCTTCCTCATCTATAAGATTGGAATTTGAGGGATGGTTGTGAGGTTTAATTTAAATAACAGGAAATTACATAACCCAGTGCCTGATGCATAGTAGGTATACAGATTTTTTTCTTCTCTGTATATCAGTCTCCTTCTCCATTAAATTGACTATTGCTGGCAAGACAAATATTACATGATCTTATTGTCCAAATGGCAGTGGAACAAGAGTTGTACCAGAAGCTCCTCTAGCACTAACATTGATAGGAGATATGAGGTCTCAGCAACCTAATCTCTTCTCTTTTTTTTCTTTGTTTTTCTTTTTTAAATTAATTTATTTATTTTTGGCTGCATTGGTTCTTCGTTGCTGCATGGGGGCTTTCTCTAGCTGCAGCGAGCAGGGGCTGCTCTCCGTTGCGGTGCGCGGGCTTCTTATTGCGGTGGCTTCTCTTGTTGCGGAGCACGGGTTCTAGGCGCGCAGGCTTCAGTAGTTGTGGCTCACGGGCTCTAGAGCACAGGCTCAGTAGTTGTGGTGAACGGGCTTAGTTGTTCCGCGGCATGTGGGATCTTCCCGGACCAGGGCTCAAACCCGTGTCCCCTGCACTGGCAGGCGGATTCTTAACCACTGCGCCACCAGGGAAGCCCCAGCCTAATGTCTTTTCTTCCTGACGTTTCTTTCCTTGGACGATCCCTTAGTTGTTGTTATTGTTTTGGTTGTGGCTGTTGTTTTAAACATAAAGTTCTACTGCTAGGAACACCACCCCCGGCTGTTACATATTCAGGGTGGAAGTCTTGAATGATCACAAGCCTTAACTTTTAGCTCCTTTTCATTGATCCTGGTCATTGATCACATCCTGGTCATTGATCACATCGTCCTCCTTTTGGAAGGATGAGAAGAAAACAAAACAAATGAGCCAACCAGAGGATTCTGCTGTGATCTGATAGAGGGAGATTTCTCACAGCAAGCAGCCTAAACACCTTTAGAAAGGCTGGGAATCGTCACAAGTCTGAGCCTTCTTTCTAAACACACAGTGTCACCAGAGAAACAGCCATCATTCAGCAGCTTCTCTGTTCTCCCTCCCTAGAGCCTAACAAGGTGATGGGACTTCTGTTCACTGGCCTGTGGAAGGAGGCATGGGCGTAAGCATCCTTCGTGGAGCAGGGTTGATTTTTTTGCTTTCATCTCAGTGGGGTTCAGTACTGTCCCTCAGGTGCTTTTAGTGTGTTCTATGATGCTTCCAAGTTTCTCTAATATCTAAATGCCATTGCTGAGGGTGCATCTGCAGTGTTTTATTCAGAAATAGGATAGGACTATTGCAACTGAGCAAAGGTGGAAATGAATTAACATTGGATTTTTTTTTCCCCTTAGTGTTCATGTTTATCGTAATATTTCTCTTGATCTAAAGTGGAATAACTGATTTTATCAAACATTAACTTTATAAACTCTGAAATATGTGAACTGTTTTCTATGGGGAAAGCGTTTTCAATAAATTAGTAAGTACCTCAATATAAGGTTAAAATGATTATTCTGATAGTTATACCTAAATCAGAAGTGGAATACTAAATTTGTAGGAATGCAAATAGCTAAATTTAATTTGATCTGAGCAACATTTCATAAAAGGAAGCTTTTAACTATACACTGAGTGGTTTTTTTTAATGAAAGGAGAAAAAGTAGATATAATTTATTTCAATGAGAGAAACGCCATCAGTAGATATTTAGAAAATAATTGTCCAAATTACTTCATATGACTCAAGTGTCATTGAATTATGTCAGGTACAGTTTTTGGTTTTTGAGCAGGAAGGAAGCAATTGTGGCCTACTTCCCTCCTAACCATTAATTTCCTGGCCCTTGTTAGAAAAAAATTTGGGTTAAGAGGAAAGGAACCTTATTGATTGTGATTTATTTAAGTAGCCATGTTTTAATGCAATATATTCTAGGTAATTCATTCTATGCAGAATCAGATGTAGCAATAAAACAGTGCATTTGTTCATTTTTATGTTTATGTAATCAATAATACAAATAAAGAGCTTTTTCCTTCTTTGTAAGAGAGCTTACTTAACTATCTTCTAAGGGACGATATTCTTTTATCACTTTAGAAGAAATTCTTTTAGGAGAGTAAAGCATTCATTGTGGTGATATGGTTTGTGCTTTCTTTTATGTCTGTGAGCCATCTGGAAGCCACATTTAAGTGTTTAATGTCCCTGCATTGCACACAGTATTTAATGCTTTTATACCTTTGTCATCCATGACTCAGGTCATTAACCCAGGAGAAAGCCAGTAGATTAACTGCTGCCTTCATTTTCACCCGCCTCTGCAAAATTAGTTCACCAGAATGACTGGGGAGACACCAGTGAGGTGACTTCTGGATTTTGTGAAATATGTAGATAATAATAAAAAACCTAAACATTGACTGTAAACGTAAATATAACAGTACACCCATCGGTGACCCAAGAAGAACCAGCAGTTTAAAGATCACAGTGTAATAATTGCTGCTGGTGTTCAAAGCCACTGCTTAAATGGCCATGTGGATACTTCTAGCTACATTTAAAGCGCAAACCCTCTGAACACAGTGGGTCGAGGGTGTATGACAAGGTGATTACTGAACATTCAAAGCTGAAAGATTTTGGAAAGTAAAGCAGTAAGTTCAATGTTAAGCCTAAGTTTAAGCTTAGAGGGACTCGCAGTTCGTGTGTTCGTACAGTGGGGTGTAGATTTTAGGGCAGTCTTGAAGACATGGCTCTATCCTTTTCAGAAGGCACCTGGCCAGCACTGCTCCACATCATACTGTATAATGATGTGTGCCGTCGTATTGTATACTTAGTTCTAGAACCAGATAACTTATTGCCGAGACAGTGTGCCATCTCAACCATGTTTCGGTTAAGCGTGAGCGTTCGAGGGCGTTAATTCCAAACGTGCGCAGTACCGTGTGGGGAAGTACTGGGTCAACTGAAACTCACACTGCAGGTGTTATTACTCAGAATAACTCTCAGTCCCCAGTGAAATATGAGCGTGGTTTTGGTTCATAACCTTACACGTGTCTAAGGCCCTCTATGGTGGACCCGTCCTTTCTAAAGTGTACCTAAGAGCGGAGTTGATGGTGCTGATGCGGGCAGAGAAGGCTTGGTGTTCGCTCTCCCCTCAGGCAGGGAAGGGACTCTTGAGCTGCACGGGGCACTTGCTGGCAGCGTCTGGGCACGGATGACGGTGGGTGAGCGTGGAAGATGTTAAGGTTTGCCTTGTGGTTCCCTTTCTCCAGGGCACCTGGATGATGATGGATTACCGCACGGCTTCTGCACGGTCACCTACTCCTCCACGGACAGATTTGAGGGCAACTTCATTCACGGAGAAAAGAACGGACGGGGGAAGTTCTTCTTCTTTGATGGCAGGTAGCACTCACGGTTTTGTTTTATTTTGTTTTTTGGGGGGTGGGGAGTAGGTACCAAATCACTTTATTTGGAGGAATGATATGAATGAGAGAATTTAAGTGAATATTTTAGTACAGTTTATAGAAAAAGTCAGAGTAACCCCAACATGCATGTACTGCTTTGGGGACCAGGGAAGTCAGTCACCCCCTGTTACTGAACCAAACTTGGGTCTGCTCACCCGTGTGCAGTAAAGCCAGTCTGACATCTGGCTGTGGTGAAGGAAAGTGCAGCGTTTAGTGCAGGCGCCAAGCAATGAACCCAGGGCAATTAGTGCTCAAAACACCCGAACTCCCAGATGGGTTTCGGGAAAGCATTTTTAAACACCAGGTGAGGGAGGGGAGTCCCAGAGTATGTGATCAGCGTGCACACATTTCTCTGCTTGGTTGATGGTGAGGGAACAGGGCGGTGTCACAGGGGTTAACATTACCAGTAGGTCTGTGGGCTACATAGTCATGACCATGTATGACCTCAAGTAGTTAATTTCTTCCATTTGGTGGTGGTTTTAGCATCTGCAGAACAACTCCGGAAATGTGCATCAGCTCCTGTTATCTGGGTACTTCAGAGAGGAGCTCCAGCAGAGGATATGGGGGAGGGGTCTGTCCCGGGAAGGTCCCATAGTGTCCTGCTTAGTTACACCCCCATGGCTATGGCCTAAGACCCAGCTCTGCCATCATTGCCTCTAAGGGTGTGCTTGTCAAAGAGAGCCTCTGCCGTGCCACATTCAGGGACCCCCATCTTGCAGAGGTTGGTTAGGTGGTCACCCAGGTCTTTGATGGATTTCACCTCCTCGTTCAGATAATGAGTCTCCATAAAGTCACACAAGTGGGGATCGTTTTTGTCAGGGACCACTGTGTGTAGTTCCAGTAGTGACTGATTCACGCTCTTTTCCAAGTGTAACGCACACTCACTGTGTGTTCGGCACACTCTCAGACATCATGGTCCAGTTTCCTGATCTCCTTTTGAAAGAAGATTCAGCCACCTCATTGGTTCTGCAGCTTCATAATTTTCTCAGCATATTCTCCTTCCTCCTGAGATTAGTCAAGAGACTATTTAGCAAAGTTCTTCAAAGCCACATCATCATGGTCCAAGCAGTAAGATGGGTAGATATAGGAGGGGTACAGCTCCAGACTCACAGTGTTCTAAATGCTTGTCTTTGGGATGACTGGACATTGTGTGTGATACCTTAATGCTGATGTCGTAACTAGTATTTCCTATGTTCTACCACTAGTTAAAACATTTTTCACAGCAGGGTTCTTTTACCTTGCTTTCACCCCCTGTGTGAGAACGCTGTGAGGCAGAAGCGCCTCACCCTCTTGAGATAGGTGGAAATAACTAGGACTTTTCTCTTTCAAGAAGAGATACGGTTGCATGGGCTCAGCTTTCCAACAGTGACTTTTAAGCCGTGTCAGCTTCAGAAATGAAAAGCGGTCGTGTGAATTTCTCCAGCATTTAGAGGAATTCAGAGCCACGGAAGGACTAGCTCTTTTCATACCACTTGACTGGGTAATTCAGAAATGGATTTAGCTATAGCAGGTTATAGGATTCTGTGGGACACAGCACCGCTTACTGTAAACTCTTGACATGGGTGATAAGCTGAAGCTTCCTTATACCTTGGAATTCCTTCAGGAAAGAAAACGTCTAAGCTGATAGTTGAAGGGTGATCGCAGGGACTGGCTTGTAACCCAGAATCCCTTTTCTGTAGGTGGAGTGAGCCGCTTTTAAAAAATATTAACAGGTCCTCAGGCTCTCAATTATCTGATATAAGGAGGGGTGAGGAAAGCAATAAAAACCTATCAGAGAACTTTTGTAAATTTTTATTTTAATTCCAACCTTCTCTTTCCCATTGTCCTCAACCCCACACCCCACCTCTTTTTAGCAGAAATTCGTTTCCAAACTATTCATGTTAAATGGTCGAATATTCTGCTTCCTTTCTTCTGCCCTGGTGGGTAACTGAGTCCCGTAGCAGCCTCTTACTCGATTTGGTATCAGTGCTTTCTTCTCTCACGATTCCTTTAACCTGTCCAGAAGGAAACTTTTCCTGCCTCACTTCCATAGAAGTTTATTTATAACTCTTCCCTGGAAAGTGTCACTGTTTACCTCATGCAATTATTCTTTTATTCATTCAGCAAATATATATTTATATAAATGTCTTATTTCCCCTACAGGAGAGAGGTTTCCTTGAGGGCACAATCTGTATCTGTTCCATCTTCTATGCTTCATAGCACCTTCTGTTAATTTGGTATTAAAAAAAAAAATTCTTGCTGAATGAGGATGGGAGACGAAAAAGAGGGTAGAATTCACACACACGCACATGCACACGCACGTGCGCGCGCTGATGTTTTAAATCTCATAGTTTGAAGGTCATACCCAGTAACTGACTGACTCTGGGAAAACAGTCCAGCAGGCTTCGTTGAATTTAGTATTGGTTACGGGCTTGCTTCACAGACCTGAGACTCAGCGAGCTGAAGGGCTAGGCTGAGCTTCCCAACCAGTGTGTCAGGAATGAGCCCTGCGGGGCTGAGTGGGGCCTGAGACTTCCCAAGCACCTGCCTCCCTCCCTCCCTGTGTCAAGCCAGTCACGTGTGGCTCTGACCAGCTTCATCCAGTTCCCCCAGCGTGCTGTACAAATGCAGTGATCTGGAGGGGAGTCATGACCAGGGAAAGCTGGAACCCTGGCTGAGGCTGAAGCACTAGGCCAGTGACTATCTATGGAAGAGAAAGAAATTCATTGCCTTTCTTTTTTCTTTTAGAGGCACGAATTCACTGGTTTTTATACCTACCACTCAAACACCTGGAGAGACTTGGGTCCAATGGTAGACTCAAAGAGTGGTGGTGTTAGCAAGGACCCGAAAAGTTTACCCTTGTTAGCCTTCTGCGGATAGATGGGGGTGATACCTTGAGGGGAGAAGGTCAGTATCACTGCTTTTATGACATGGGATGAAGCAGTGTGGTGACAGTTTCTCAAAAGGTCCTGTCACCTTCATTCGTAAGCCCAATGATGATCATGTTATGAGACATCTGCTAAAAGGATTGGCGGAAAAGTTAGTGAGTGAGTCTTATGACTGAAATAAAGGCTGTGGAATCTACTAGATCTTTCTAAGGGGGATGCAGGAAGTGGTCATGCAGAAGTCAGTCACCTCTCATGAAGCAGCACCTTAGTTTACACTGCTTTATTAATTTTTCTCCCTATTACTGCTACCAATTTTTAGAGTCTGATGTATTGGGTAAAACAAAGTGGGCACTCAGTGCTTTTACTGCCAGTTAGGAGGCTTTAGTCTGGAAAAATTCCTCCCGAAAGGGTGACATCAAGGTTTTGAAATAACAGTTGAGGAAACAAAAGGCTTATGGTAGAGTTTTTAGAAGTTGTTCAAACCTGTAGTACTCGCTTATGTTCCCATCGAAGGCTTTATTTGCAGTTACAGGAGGCTGTGTTTGGAAAATTCTAGTGTAGTGACAGAAGATTTGGCCTGATGCATTCTAATCTTATATAAAACCTGATTGTGATTTTTTTTTTAACTAGAGACATGATTCATATACAAAAAACTGTACATATTTAACATATACCACTTCATGAATTTGGAGTTAAGTGTACGTTCATGAAACTATCACCACAATCCATGCCATAGACTGGGTGTGTGGTTTATGAGAAGGTTCCAAACAAATAAAAATTTATATCAAGAAAGTTCTGGAATCAATTTTCCCCTTTACATAGAATATGATAAAGCTGAATAAGAATTTTAAATATTCAGATCACCAGGAAAGATGGCCTGGAAAAACAGAAACAGAATATATATATATTTTTTTAATTACACAGGTAGCAAATGCTTGGTAGAAAAAAGAACTTCAAGAAAATACAGAAATGTAAAAAGTGAACATGCTCCCCCCTTTTTTTTTTACCCCCATCCTCAGATCACAGAGGTAAACCACTGTTGGCAGAGAATTTAAGCATCTTATTCTCTGCCCCCACTGTTGGCAGAGAATACTCGAGGTAAAATAAGGAACTAGCTATCTATTTCTAAACCAGTTTAAATAGCCAAAATGTACATTTTTACCTTTTTACTACTGTGTCAGCTTCAGAAGCTTCAGAATGTTCGCTAGTTTTGAGATCTATTTTTTGTTTGTTTTTTATAAATTTATTTATTTATTTATTCATTTTTGGCTGCGTTGGGTCTTCGTTGCTGCGCGCAGGCTTACACTAGTTGTGGCGAGCGGGGGCTACTCTTTGTTGCGGTGCGCGGGCTTCTCATTGCGGTGGCTCCTCTTGTTGTGGAGCACAGGTTCCAGACGCGCAGGCTCAGTAATTGTGGCTCACGGGCCCAGTTGCTCCGCGGCATGTGGGATCTTCCCAGACCAGGGCTCGAACCCATGTCCCCTGCATTGGCAGGTGGATTCTTAACCGCTGCGCCACCAGGGAAGCCCCCCCCCCCCCCTTTTTAAAGGAAAGAAGAAGATTGTCCTAAGGTTAGGTAATGGGACTTCCTAACATCTGCTCTGGTCCTGAGATAAAGGCATTTATGCAGCGAGGAGAAAGGAATCTTGAGGCTTTGTCGGTGTGGTTCCTGGAGTCCTGTGGCACCAGTGATTTGCTGGAGCCCTGTGGGGTATTACAAAATGTTTAGTATGCAGAATACTTTGATTTACACATCTCTACTTTTTATACTAATCCCAGATTCTGGATGTTCATGTTAATGTGTTTTCTTCCTGAATTGTTCTCATCTCAGACAAGATTTGTGGATGTAAAGACAATTTAGCAGGACTTCTCGAAATCTTAGAATGGTAACAAGAAAGAGGTATTTCAATGCAGATTGGCTTTGGGCTGTGAGATATTAGGGCATCATGTGGTTTTTAGCCTGATTATGAGATAGAGATAAGTGAATTCATTCAGGTTTTTTTTTTTTTTTTACATTATTGCTTCCTCCTGACATGCCAATTAGATTTCAAGATATTATTTGCTACTCCATGACTTCATCCTTCTCTGCCCAAGTCATCTTCTGATGTTGATTTGCTCCACTAATGAATCCAGCTAAGCGGGCTCCTTGTAGTTGATCGTTGACCAGGTAACCTAAGAGAAGCTGCCCATCTGATGAGCCACTGAGAAGGCTGATGTTTTCCAGGTGACAGGTCCATGCAGGAGTTCTTTTGTTTGGTTTTTAGAAAGTGCTTGGTCACATTTTAGAGAAATTGGAGCTGGAACTCATGTATCCCAACCTCCCACACAAGGCAAAAGTCCCTTCTGTATCGCTTTTGTTGGAACCAGGCTCAACAAATACATTCATCTGTATTCTAAGGAACAGTTCTGATCGAGGCAAAGATTTTTGTGATGTATTAGAAAGGGAGAGGGAATGAGATGGATAACTTTGAACACCTACCGTCTGCTCAAACGCTGGACATGTAGCCTTCACAACAATCTGTGAAGTAGATTTTATAATCCTTTTTTGTTGTACTTATGAAGAAACTAAGGCATAGAGAGATGAAATAACTTGCCCCAGGTGACCTCGTTGGTAAGAGCTGGAGCTGAGATTCAAGCCAAGTTGAACTGGAAGTTTGTACCCTTTGACCAACATCTCCCCATTTCCCCATGCTCCAGTCCCTGGCAACCACTGATCTACTCTCTTTCTATGAGTTAGGCTTTTTTAGATTCCACATATTAGTGGGGACATACAGTATTTGTCTTTGTCTGACATTTCACTTAGCATAATGTCCTCAAGATCAAGGATAGATTATTACTGTTATCATTATTACTATTATATTTTATTACTGCTGTTACTGTTATTATCCGTTTTTAACAATGGCCAGCAGGGTTTTCTCAGGGTTTATTTTTAGAGAACAAAACTAAATTTCACTAATTGCTCTTCAAATATTTTACTGTTATCTTGAGCCTTTATAACAATCAGAACCTACCGACTCATAGATCTTCTATTAAAGGATAAGAAACTTTGAAGATAGTGCACTGGATTACATGGAAGCATTACAGAACTCCATTCAGTTTGCTTGTCACATCTTGGAAGAAGTTGAAGTTTCTCGTTGCATATAGCCCCAGCAGATGATTTGGGTTTGTTATTGATGTTCTTCTTTACTTAGTTTTCAAGATTTTAAGAGATAATATGTAGTATAATGTTATATGTCAGTAATGTCTCAATTTAAAAAAAAGATAATATATATTGTCATATAACTAGTTCTCAAGACAATGTTTTAATACTAAGGGTCACAATTTAATTTGGTTAGAGACAGGAATTTACAGTAAAATTATCATTCATTTAAAATTTCCCTCTTGATTCTATACCAGACAAAAGAAAGGGAACACAGTGGGGGAGGGAACACAGTTTATGCCTCAGGAGCTGGAAAGCCCCAAACCTTCTAGAGTCCAAAATATGAAGGAAAAGCCAAAGCTGTTTAGTCTCCTAAGAACACTTTTGTGTATTCAGACATTAAAGAGAATTTTAAAATGAAAATAGTTGAATAGATTGCAGCTGTATCAGTCTAGGTAAACAATTATAAAAAATTCTCATTTCTTTGTAAGTTAGATTTTCTCATTTAATTTAATACTGGAAATTTAAGTACAAGAGCTTTGATAAAACAGATGAAAATGGTCTGTGTATATGGAAAGAAAGAAATCTAATTAAAATTGATTTTTAAATTTTCTCCATGTTTTCGAGTTATTTGATTCAGATGCTGGTACCAGAAAAATCAAACCATTTTTGCAGCTTCTTAACATACTAAAAAATCTGCCAAGATGTTGAAAGAAATTTTAAGAAAATACAAGTCAAGAACATTGTGTATGGTATGATCCCATTTTTGTTAAAAAAAAAAAACCACCACACAGGTGGGAAAATGCTTAATATATAAATGGAAAAAAGTCTTAAATGGTAAATGCCAAATTGGGTAAGAGTACTGGGGGAGTTTCTACATCTTTGTAGTGTTTGATTTGTTTGTTTGTTCATTTTACAATGAATACATATTACTTTTTTCACTTAAAGAAGCATTTATTCCATCCTTCCCTCAGACAGAGAGGGATCTTTCTTACTTGTGTTTTTTTTTAAAGTAATATATATATATATATAATTTATTTACTTTTGGCTACGTTGGAGCTTTGTTGCCGTGCGCAGGCTTTCTCTAGTTGCAGCGAGCAGGGGCTACTCTTCATTGCGATGTGTGGGCTTCTCATTGGGGTAGCTTCTCTTGTTGCGGAGCATGGGCTCTAGGCGCGTGGGCTTCAGTAGTTGTGGCACAAGGGCTCAGTAGTTGTGGCTCACAGGCTCTAGAGCACAGGCTCAGTAGTTGTGGCGCACGGGCTTAGTTGCTCCACGGTATGTGGGATCTTCCCGGGCCAGGGCTCGAACCCGTGTCCCCTGCATTGGCAGGCGGATTCTTAACCACTGAGCCACCACAGAAGGCCTTACTTGTTTTTTTTTTTTAAAGTAGATTTAGAGCAGTGTTGTCAGTTTCTTTGACTGTCTATTCCAGTGTCTTGTAACTGTGTCCCTGATGCTGCTGTTTTAAGCCAAGTTTCTCAGTAGAAAGCTCACCATCATGTACATGAAAGCGCATGCTTAATAATCATAGCCGTTATTTATTCGAGCAATCATTATGTCCCAGATCATCGTCTAAGCACTTCATATGTATTAACCCATGTACTTTTTAATAACCCTATTAGTAGCTGCAGTTTACAAATGGAGAAATAAAGCATAGCGTTTAAGAAACTTTCCGAACTTGCAGACTGTATGCACATACACTTCATATAAAGAATCCTCCCTGCACTTGAGGATGTTAAGAAATACTCTTAACATCCTTATGTTCCTTCTCAATTTTCTCTTCTCAGAGCAAGATTATCCCAGTTCCACTGTTTCATTTAGGAAATATCACTGGAAGATAGGCTGTGTTTATATGTTAGGGAGGAATACATAATGCCTAATTTGTTCCTGTAAAGGGCTTACAATCTATTTAGAGAAATAGGACCCGTAAGCTGATCATGGATAAAGACGTGGCAAAGCCTGTACTAGTCCGTGACTAGGCTTCGGTGACTGTGGTTGCAGAGGTCAAGGTAGACTCTGTGGGAAGTAGGGCTCCATGTGGGGGATGGGCGGGCTCTGGGGAGGCGAGTGACGAGCACACCTTCCTCCTTCCTCCGCAGCATAGCTCCCAATCCAGCTTCAGCAAGAAGGATTAGAAAGTTACTCCTCCAGAGCTACTTCCCAGATATGACCAGATATTAATGATGGAGTTGCTACAAAATAGCGCCATTTTCTCATAGTCGATTTCTTTCTGAAATAGAAAAAGACCAGGGGTTGGAGAATATTCATTCTTTTCCCAAAGTCATTTTTGTTTTGAATTTCAAAAACGGGAAATGTGACCCGTAACTTTTTTTTCCTGAATGTGTCCTCAGGGATTTTAAAAGTTTGGTTACATATGTTTTAAGGGAAGTGGCAGGGAAAACGTAGTATAGGAGCTAAGATACATAGATGTGTGCTTGGGGCCAGTGAATAAACTAACGTGAGCAGAGGATTCTAGAGCGGGAGTCGGCAAACTTTTTCTGCCTGGGGTGAGGTAGTAAATAGTTTAGGCTTCTTGGGCCACATTCGGCCTCTGTTGCAACTATTCAACTCTGCTGTTGTCATATGAAAGCAGCCACAGAGGATACGGAAAGGAATGTTCATGGCTGTGTTCCAGTAAAACTGTATTTACAAAAGCAGGCAGCCGGCCATGGTTTGCCAACCTCCTCTGGAGGAAAAAGTTAGAAAGAAAGGTGGTGCCTTTAACACCAGATTAAGAAGCTTTTATTTCCTTTGAAATAAAAGGATTTCAAAGCCTTATCATTTTTTATTGCCCTGGAGACCCCAGTTCATGTGATAACATGCCCCTTTTTGTTATCAGATTCCAACCAAGCTACCAAAAAAATGTACCAAGGAAGCTAAGCTGTTTCCTCAGGCAGGGGCTGGAAAACAACGCAGTTAAGTTTTGCTCTCCAATACCTAAGAATTTGCATTTGGGAATCTTATGTTCCTTGAGCTAAGGGAAAGAGCAGTTTGTTCTTAGGATTATGATACTAATAAGGGTAGGTTCTGCTGTGAGGGAGGGGTGGGACAAGCTACTGGACATGACCCGGGGGAAATATGTGCAAACCCACATGACTGGTTAACCGATTCGTGAGACCCATGCCTTGTAGATTTCATCATAAACCTAAGAAACATTGGCAGACTAGTCTGTCAGGGGATAATTCTGCCCAAACATACACAGTAACATTTTGAATGCTGCTGAGAATTCAAAGTCAATAGGGTCACCAGGTTTAGCAAATAAAAATCCAGGGCACCCAGTTAAAATGGGTCAGATAAGCAACGAAAAATATTTTAGTAAAAAACTGTATCCAGTTCAATATTTGAGACATACTTATGCTCAAAAATTATTTGTTGTTTATCTGAAATTCAAACTTAACTGAGCATATTCTGTTTTATCTGGCAATCCCCAAACTGAAGATAGATGATTAAATAGTTTTTTGCACTGTCTATTGCATCATTGTGTCAGTTGATTAGTAATCCTTCACCAAGGTTCTTTTTTTTCATGGCAGGAGTCTAATGACAGTCGAATCCCCTTAATTCCGACCTCACTGACACAGAATTTTGATTATTGATGCAAGGGCTGTGCTAAAGTGCACCTTTTTCTCTTCATGAATTTACTAGGCCTGTTTATCATTGATAGTACAAACAAAACTGAAAGAGAACGATTTATCTCCTTGGGAGACTACAAATAGTATAATTACAATGTAATCAGAGGCTATCGTTATTTAGACTGTGCTTTTCATTTAATAATTACAGATCATTCTGTCATTCATTAGAGCAAGACAACACTTTTCCAGGCAGACTCAGGTGCAGCCATCTCTGTCCCCATGGACCCCTTTGGGTCCCACCTGTCCCCAGTACCTGTCTCCTGGTTTTGTGTTTGTCTTGTTCATCGTGCTTTCTAGATCCTCACACGACGCCACTACTTGAAGGCACCCTGTAAATGTCTGTAGGTTGAATTAATGAATGAGTGTTATCTGCACATGTTAAAATAATCAAACTGTCTTTGTTGCTAAACATCTTACTTTTTAATTGTAAAAAATAATTTGAGCTAGTCTTTCCCTTCATTCCAGATTTCAGTTCATGAAGGGAATTTTTGGATAAAGTTAGTTTCATTGCATAATGGCCTTTGCGAGGCTGACACTGAAAACATGTATTGAAATTCCAAAAGTGTTTTATGAGGAGAGAAAAAGGTTCTTGTAAAATCACCATGAGCACCCTTGTGAGCTTTCTTCTGTTCTAGGACGATGGGTCTCAAACTTTATCAGGCTGCTAACGATATCAGCAAGGTTTAGCGGGCCATCTTCCTTACTTGCCCCTATTTCCCACGATCACACGCACACACAAGTAAATCCCCATATATCTTCCAAAGAGATGGATGGGGATACTTTTGATTGGATACCAGTTACGGTTGTCACTGATAAATAATGCATTAATGGCTTAAGACAGATAGGCAGACATCTACACGTTCCAAACCACATTTGTATTATTAGAGACCACTGTATACAAGCCATCTGAAAGACCCTTGAGAACTCCCAGTGAATTCTGGACCACTCTTGAGGGAAATTAAACATGAGTGGTTTATGTGTGGAAAGGGTAACACCAGAATTTCTATTGCCCGGTGTTGGGTGGCATCTAGCCTTGGAAACATACTGAGATGAGGCTTGTTCTTTTCCACCTGTGGCTTCTTTCTTCTGTATTTCCTCCAGTAGAGAAATTGGATTAATAGGAACCAGGAGATTAGGAATTAAATCTCCCTCTCTGTTTCTAATCCTACCCATATCTTGGGAGTATTTTTCCTAGCAGTCTCGGAGAATTCAGGAGGATGCACTGAATACAGGCCAGCATCGGAACAGAGCTGGGCGTGATGTGATCCTTTCTTTTAAGAGAGTTGAGTCACTCTTCTCTTTTGTTCTCCCTTCTCTCACAGCACCCTGGAGGGATATTATGTGGATGACGCCCTACAGGGCCAGGGAGTTTACACTTATGAGGATGGAGGAGTTCTCCAGGGCACATATGTAGACGGAGAGCTGAACGGACCCGCCCAGGAGTACGACACAGATGGAAGACTGATCTTCAAGGGACAATATAAAGATAACATTCGACATGGAGTGTGCTGGATATATTACCCAGTAAGCCTCACGACTGTTCGTTTTGCTGGAAAGTAACAAGTTTTAAGACAATGCTTCGAGTCTTCCCAATGAATAACAAAATGTATTCTCTATCTTAGAAAATGTGAGGCTGTGAAACTTGGGAGTCAGTAGCTGAAGCCAACAGCTTAGGGGGATATCCTCTCACTGTTTCACTATTGACTTAGATTGTTGTCCTCCGATCTACTATGAATTCCTCCTCAGGGTGGCTTTGGAAAGGAATGATTAGTCATGATGAAAGCAAACTGGGACAGACTGGTTTGATTGTACCACTAATAAAGACAAAAATATATTGCTTTTTAAAAATATCCCTTTGGGATATAGAAAGAGATGGTGGAATGTCTCATTGTTGCAATTAATGTTATTCTTTCTCATATGTAAGAACTAATCCAGCAATTTCCCATCTTTTTGGACTTACTACACTGTTGTTACTTGATTTTACAATCCTACTCCCTGCTTTCTGGTTTATCTTGCTTAAATCAAGGTGATTAAAATTAACTTGCCTTTGAGTATTTGATAACATTTTATGATCTTTCTGGAGCTGACTAGAGCAAAAAAATGTGGCAAAACCCATGGCTGGAAATTAATGCTGTAATTTTTGTTTGCATTTCAAATACCCCATCTGTTTGTAGTGAATTTCCAGAAAATGTTTCAGAAAATAAACCTGAGGAAATATTTTACCTAATATTTTATTTTGTCCAGAGCTTAAGTCAAAATATGTTTTTTTTCCTTACTCTTAACCATATCCTCTTATGATTTAAAAGTATTAAAAACATGTATAACAAGAAAAGTAGTCCCAGCTAAATCTATTTACACATTATTGTTCCTAAAAAATAAGTTATACTCTAGGCATAAGAAAAACTATTGTAAAATATTTTTTAAAATAATTACTAAAGCATTTACACATTCTCTTGGTAGGATCTGCAGTAGCTCACAAGTCCTTTCAGTTACAGAGGGAGAAGAGATGGAGGTACTTAGCAGTTAGGAAGCCTGAAACTTTTGTTGCTTCATCAGTAGGCAGGATAAGCTTCCTGCTGCCCAGTGCTGGGGAGTTGCCGATATGACAGTGAATCTTGAAGTCTGGGAAAGTGGAATTCCTCATGAGGGTGGGTCTAGGAAAGAGGTAATGGATTACCAGATTCTCACACTACCTGTCATTTTACTTGTTACGATCAATTTAAGTCCCTAGAGATCAAGGATGAACTAAGGTGAATGGATCCGATTGGCTCCGTGTAGCTGCATTTTGAAACCTAAAATGTGCAGCTGCATTTTAGCCTTCAGCCTTAATCACTGTCTTTTAAAGCACCAAGAGAAGACTCTGCCTTAGGAAGGAAGAAGCACTAGGGAGTTACAAGCTTTAAAAATCAACTTGGTTGATAGCACTTTGTATATAGTATCTGTTGGCATTTGGGGTCGGGGCTGGGGGAGGCTGGTAATCACACCCCACTGCTCTGTTCTCTGGATTGGGGATCAATTAAGAAATAGACATAGGTGTCAGGGATCAGGATGTTGGTTTCATTATGGCGGAGTTGGACTGGAGACGTGGCGTGGGCTTCTACTCTTGCCCCTCTGAACTAAACGGATGGGCCAGCTGCCCACAGAGCAGCTAGAAAGCTGCAGGTTTCCCTTGGGGAGTAGGGCTGCCTGGGGGAGCTTCCCCAAGGAGAGGAGAGGAATGAGAGGGGAGCAGGTGCAGCCTGTGGGCACCGCCAGTTCCCAGGACAGGTGAGCGAAAATGCAGAGCACATGAGAGCAGCGGCTTTATGCTGTTAACCCCTACCCAGTAGAGTTGGGTATCAGTGGGTGTCAGATCCTGCCTTCTCACTAATCAAGTGAACGATTTCTCCTCCCATGAGGGGGAGCCACTGAGCAGAGGAGAAAAAGGAGCAGTTTCTTCCCCAGCACCCCTGACACAGCCAACAAGGAAGTGTTTGTGACATGAAGTCAAAGCAGGAACAAGGGGAGGCAAAAATAATGATCCTTCCTACAGGATTTGTAAGCTCACTCTAAGGACAGTTTATTTCTTTCAAAATTTGACCTTGAAACAGTGATGGAAAGTTTTTAATTAAAAACTCATAACTCCTTTTGGAAAAAAAAGAAGAATCTCTGCTTTATCATTCTAGACAAATAAAATCATTTGCCCCCAGAACTGGAAGTTTAAAAGCACATAAGGGGGAAGAAAAACGTGAGATCCTAGAAGGACAGAATCCTGTTCTGAAGAAATTGTCATGTTGATGGCTTACATTAGTTACGGCATATAAGAAGCATAAATACTCTAACACCATTCAGCTCAGTCACTGAAAGCCTGAAGGCAGATCTTGCAAAAAGTATCATCCCCATTCAGGCTGGGTTATTAAGAATTAACTCGGGGAGGAGAAAGGGCAATAATACGTCCCTAATGCACTTTCTATCCGTGAAAAATGCTTCCAAGTATTTTTCTTTCTATGGAAGTGCTGTGATTCGTTTTTTAATTGATAACCTTTTTTCTCCAAAGAGCAATTGGAGTACGATGAACTGTAGAAATCCTGTACCTGGTGGTATTTCTTCCTGCTGTCTCTCTGTAAACAGCATTTGGAATCACTTAAAAGTCATCCCACGTCACTGACTTTGAGTAGCTGCTTCTAGAACCTTTCAGTTGGGGGAATAGCCAAGCTTTTAGAAGATGTCATGGGCTTACTAGTCTTGTGTCAAACCCACAAAGGTCTTAGATTTTCAGTTATACCATAAGGACCTTCTGGATGGGGAAAAAAAAAAAAAGGGAAACATCTCTTGTACCCTAGATTAGATTTTTTAAAATTATTTATTGGTTTTAGTATCCCAATTCAGTTTTAAAAATATTTATATCACTTACTGTATCCCTAGCGCTGGTACCAGGGTACAGAATTCTCCGATAGCCTCTGCCCTAAAGCATTTAATGACCCTTTGGAATGAAGCAAATGACAGTTAAAGAAGAAGCACAGCTGACTCCTCTCCTGGAAGGAGGGAGAAGGGAGAAGTAAATAAAGACGAGTGGGAAGAAAGAAGTGATGGGGAAGGGAGTAGAATTTAGTTGATCTTTTTTAACTTTTCCTTCTAACTCCAAAAAAAAATGATGGTATAGAATTCTCAGAAAGGCAGTGTCCAGAAGTCCTTTTGTTTATCCCTTAGAAAGTGCAGATAACTCTCATTACTCATGTATACTGAACTAATTCTTAAGTACCTTTGAACTAAAGATTTTCTTAATAGACCAGAAATCCAGAATTCAATATTTGAGAAGTGACATCATAGGAATAGTAAGACTGTCCTGCTACAGATCCTCGTCACATTTGATATTGGCCCAAAGTAATCCTTAGTTACATTTCCTTTCGATGATTGTAACTTACATCACAAATACAACATGTTTGTTCCTTAGATAACAAACCAAGTTAGAGTATCAGTAGCTTGTCCAAGGATTATAAAGTACAACTCCGTCTTTGACTCTCTAAATCAGGCTATATGCCCCCTGTGCATATAACTCATAGGGGACTGGATGGGGAGGGGAGAGATGCTTCATGCTTTTCATGCTCATGTGAAAAGCTCTGAGTTCTGAAACTGTTATGACCACATTAGTGCTGTTAACAATGGCCGTGCACAAGAGAAATGTCTTGAGCTCATGTCATATAGATAAATACTATATATAATATTTTCTGGTTTTGGGTTTCTCCCATCAGGATGGAGGCAGCCTTGTAGGAGAAGTAAATGAAGATGGGGAGATGACTGGAGAGAAGATAGCGTATGTGTACCCTGATGAGAGGACTGCTTTGTATGGAAAATTCATTGATGGAGAGATGATAGAAGGGAAACTGGCTACTCTTCTATCCACTGAAGAAGGAAGGCCTCACTTTGAACTGATGCCTGGAAGTAAGTTGAATCTGCTTCAGACGGGTTGCTCTAATTCCAAAACGGGTTGTTGCGGCTTAAGAGACGTTAATTTCTTTGTCTAGTCCTGGTGTATTAGCTTGGCCGCATAACAGGTACCTCAGCAGCTCAGTGGTTCACAACAGCAAACACAGGTCTGCTAAGCAACTGTACTCAACTGGTCCAGGGGGGGCGTGGCCAGACCAGGCTGGACCTGAGGCTTCTAGTCAGCTCTGAGTCTGTTCTATGTCTTAATTCTGGGCCCAATCTAAAGGGACAGTGGTGGTGGCCTGGGCCAGTTTCCTCAGGTGGTCACAGGAAGCCAGAGCATGAGCAGACACCTACGATGCCTCTTAAAGCCTCAGCTTGGAACTGACACGAAGTCCCTTTCACCCACTTTTCATTGGTCAAAGCAAGTCACATGGCCAAGGCGGACATCAGTGAGACAGGGTAATATACACCGTGCACTTTAGTGGCAGATGCTAAAAAGTCATCTGACGAGGGCATAGCTGTATAATTCTAACGCACAGAAGGAGTGAAGAAATGACAGCAGTAATTTAATCAGTTTTAAATATTATATCTCAGGGAAAAAAACTTACAGTTTAATGATTTAACTGATAAAGAATCAAATTAGGTAGATCTCCAAGTTGGTACAGATTGTAATGCTGATTCAGCCTGAGCTCTGACTTGGAACGATAAATGCACATTGGCACCCGGGCCCTCTTCAAAGTCTAGCATCTTCTTGGAGGACATATTCCATACATGAATGAGCCTATTGGAATCAATGATAGAAAAAATCCTGTTTCCTTTTAGAAGTACAGGATGGCACACCAAACTTTTTTTCTGAGTATAAAATTATTTCTTGTAGAAAATCTGGAACATATACAAAGAAAAAAAATCAAGATTTTGTATTTTCAGTGGCACAATATTAAGAAAGCTAAATCGGTCTGATTCCTTGAAATATGCGTATATGTATTTCCAATCCAAGTTAAGGTATAAGGAGAATAAAGTAGAAAAGATAATACAGGAACTTCCCCGATTGTCTAGTGGTTAAGACTCCACACTGTCAATGCAGGGCACCTGGGTTCAATCCCTGGTCCGGGAACTAGATCCCACATGCCGCAGCTAAAGATTCCGAGAGCCACAACTAAAGATCCTGAGTGCCTCAACTAAAGATCCTGCATGCTGCAACTAAGACCTGGCGCAGCCAAATAAATAAATAAATAAATATTTTTTTTAAAAAAGAAAAGATAATATATCTAGGCATTGATAGGCCTAAATAATATTTAGCTGTTTGGATTGGAAGGAGATTCTCCAAAGGGTGGTGGTCCAAAAATAGGAAGCCTAGCACTTTACATTTAGGTCCAACTTGGGTTGTTATAAATGTCTCTGGTTTTGTTTTTTTAAGTTAAAAATTGAGGCATTTTAAATGCAATATGGGATTCTGGATTGGATCCTGGAACAGAAAAAGGACATTCGTGGAAAAACTCGTGAAATCTGAATAAAGTCTGGAGTTCAGTCAATACTAACGCAGCTATGTTGGTTTCTTAATTTGGACAAATGTACCATGTAACACAAGAAATTAACATTAGGAGAAGCAGTGAGGGGCATTGGGAACTCTCTGTACTATGTTTGCAACTTTTCTGTAAATTTAAAATCATTCCAAAATGAAGGGTTTTTTTAAGTGTAACAGTAATCTTTGAACTTCAAACTCTAATATCTGCACTCTTCACATCCCTTCCAAAAGGAGACAGTGTTATAATGTTTAGAAGTGAGGAGACTCCAGCTAGGGGAGGATCCCACTTGGTGATGCAGATTTTAAAAGTGGCAGCATTTGGAAGTGGCAGCATTTTTAGTGGCAAGAGTCTTGGACTTAAGAGTCACCTCGTTTGAGTCTTAGTGCCAACATTTACTGTATTATGGTTTTGGGCAGGTTAGTTATCCTTTCAGAACCCGTTTTTTCATTATAAAATACAGATAGTGGCACCTACCGTAAAGCCCGCATCAGGAAAGTTACTGTGGTTATTACATTCTTCTTAGTATAAGTACGAAACACATTTTGGGAAGTGAGAGTGATCCTTCTCAGGGGAATGATGATTTTTCTTAGAACTCCTGGTTGCAAATAACAAACACCCTCTTCAAACTAACTTAAGGCCAAAAAAAGGAGGGGGGTGGATTTACTGGCGAGATTTCAGCAGGCCTCAGGTCTTTTAAGGATAGGTTGAACAATTTGGGTCTCAAAAGGGTCAGGAACCATAGCTGCTCTGGGTGACTGGGAGGAACCAGCACAGTCTTTACTCCACGTTCTGCTCCTTTTGTTTCTCTCTCCTTCCTCTTCCAGTTACAGTGATTGAACCACTGACTGGCTGACCGATTAGGGCTTTCGAGTCATGTGGCCTCTGGTCCAGTGGTTGAGGGAGGGGAAGAGGGAAACAGAAATCGAATATCTCACCTAAAATCCTCCTACAACTGCCTTCTCCTCCTTTTTCTCTGTGCTTTTGGATCCACAAACTGCTTCTCTGTCTCCACTTACTTCTTGCTGAGTTTCTCCTTGTGCCTCTGCCTGGAATTTCTTTTCTTCTCATCTCTTTGCCTCTTTACATAGGAATTCCATTCCCTGGCTAATGTCTAGTCCATCTTTTTTTTTTTTAAAACGCAATTATCAGCATCACCTGGATGTTTCTTAGAAATGCAAGCTGTCAGGCCCACTTTGGGACTATTAAATCAGAATTCCCATTTTTTTTAATTTGATTTTTAAAAAAATTTTTATTGGAGTACAGTTGATTTACAATGTTGTGTTAGTTTCAGGTGTACAGCAAAGTGAATCAGTTATACATATATCTACTCTTTTTTAGATTCTTTTCCCATATAGGCCATTACAGAGGACTGAGTAGAGTTCCTTGTGCTATACAGTAGGTCTTTATTGGTTTTTATTTTTTTGGCTGCGTAGCTTGTGGGATCTTAGTTCCCCGACCAGGGATTGAACCTGGGCCCTAGCAGTGAAAGTGAGGAGTCCCAGCCGCTAGACCGCCAGGGAAGTCCCTGCCTATTCCATCTTTACAGCTTGGCTTACCTCTTAGAAGTAACGTTTGTCAAGTGAATGGATGAATTCTAGTCACAGGTCATAGTACCAACGATAGGGGAAAGGAGGAAAAGGAAAGGGTGCCTTCCGTTTGCCTGGAGCACAGGCCTGTCTCAGGGAGTAGAGGGAGGGACGGTATGCGTTGAAGAAGATGCATCAGCTCCTTGAGGGCAGGAGGAGATGTGACTCCCACTTGTATCTGCACAGCCCCTAACACAGTGCTTTACGTGTGGTTGGCACTTAGTACATTTGTGAGGAAAGTATGAGTCTAAGGAAGGGAGATGGGAATTCACAGGAGAATTTCTGCACAGTAGAATGTGTATTCCACAGAAACGTTTGGTTTGAAAGTGGTTTTTTTCTTCTTTTTTTGAACTAACTTCCTTTAATGGGTTGTGTGCTGGTCCAGATGCATTCCTCAGCCTTTCCCTGCCCTGCTTTACTGCAGGGGCCTTCTGCCCCTTGCAGGCTGCATTTCCCAGGCTCTTGTGCCTCTGGCTTCTGTCTGGGTTTGGCCACAGGCTGGGGACACGGAGAGGGACAGGAGCAGGGAGAAGCCCTCTCTGTGTCCAGCAGAGTCCCCAGCAGTGGCCTGTCTCCTGATTCCATCTCCCAGCAGGACGGTCCCCCATGGGTCCAGCTTCCCTGGACTCCCGCAGCGCTAGAGCTCCAGGAATGCCTCTGCCTCTGTCCCTGTGGCTCAGGGTCTTGGCCTCCTGCTCTTGCCAGTTTCTGGGCTCTTCACTGCCCTGTTTGGCTTCCCAGCTCTTCCATCCTCTGTGTAACCAATTCCCTGTATTAAATTCTCTCTCTCTGAAATACTCAAATGGTCTGTTTCCTGGTTAGACACCGACTGATCTGGATTGTTTTCTGACTTTTAGTTTGAGACATTAATTTGGGTTTTATTTTACTTATTTATTTTAGTTTTGGCTGCGTTGGGTCTTCGTTGCTGCACATGGGCTTTCTCTAGTTGCGGCGAGCGGGGGCTACTCTTTGTTGTGGTGCGGGGGCTTCTCATCGCGGTGGCTTCTCTTGTTGTGGAGGAGGGGCTCCAGGCGCGTGGGCTTCAGTAGTTGTGGCACTCAGGCTCAGTAGTTGTGGCTCGCGGGCCCTAGAGCGCAGGCTCAGTAGTTGTGGCGCACGGGCTTAGTTGCTCCGTGGCATGTGGGATCTTCCTGGACCAGGGCTCGAACCCGTGTCCCTTGCATTGACAGGTGGATTCTTAACCACTGTGCCACCATGGAAGCCCCTTAATTTGGGTTTTGACTGTATAAAAAAAGGAAACAGAAAGAGGACCTGGTAGCCATTGGTAACCACTTAGGAATTGCTTAATGGAATAATTTGTGATGCCTTAGTACCTAAAATAATTGACTTTGCTGGAGTAAGCCCTCCAGTTCCAGAAGTTGTTTATTTACTTATTAGCCTGTGGAACACCGTATGTCTTCCTTGTGCTCTGGGAGGATTCTCTGAAGCTAATTCTTTGCAGAGAACGAACATTAATTCTAGGACGGTTGTGTACCTTCGTTTCTGGAATAAATTACTAATTGGCTTCTGAACCACTTTAATAGAAATAAGATGACTTTGTTAATGCTTTATCAAAAGCAGTCTGTTCTCCTTAATTCTGGTGAGGCTGAATTTATTTTTAGTGAAGGAGACAATTGCCAAGGGTGGGTGGTTGGATTCTATAGACTGTGTCTAGTATGAAGAAAACCACAAGAAAAATTTAAAACTATTATCCAATCTGATCTGACCAGAGAGATCTCAAATTTTCATGACAAAGCTTTTTCTTGATTAAAAATTGTAATTACACAAGCAGCTTTTAAACCATATGAATAAAGAAAATTCAAAAGCAAAAATGGGATTTTAAGAGATACTTCTGATGGCTGTTTATTAAGACCTGAGAACGAAACTCCAGAACAAATCTAAAAACTATCCATTTATATCTTGCACAGCAATCTGTAATTACTGGTGTAAACCTGCCTATAGGAAGCATGTTATCTAGCCAGTCAGCAACTATTTCATTCTATCACATATTTTTTTTTTACACAATATTCTCTTGGCATTGAACTTTTAAAAATTTTTTTTTATTTGTGGCTGTGTTGGGTCTTCGTTGCTGTGCATGAGCTTTCTCTAGTTGCAGCGAGCGGGGGCTACTCTTCGTTGCGGTGCTCAGGCTTCTCATTGCAGTGGCTTCTCTTGTTGCAGAGCACGGGCTCTAGGCGCACGGGCTTCAGTAGTTGCAGCACGCAGGCTCAGCAGTTGTGGTGCATGGGCTTCGTTGCTCCGCGGCATGTGGGATCTTCCCGGACCAGGGATCAAACCCGTGTCCCCTGCATTGGCAGGCGGATTCTTAACCACTGCACCACCAAGGAAGTCCCTCTATCACATATTTTAATTAGAACTAATATTACCACATGTTACCGTTCCCATCTACTAAGCATCCAATTGCTGTATTCAATAATAACCTAAAAATATCTTTTAGCAACTCAGTTCAACATCACAAAGTTCAACAAACAAAACAGCAGATTTTAATCCCCTCGTATAAGAATGTTTGATGTTATGGCAATATTTGTTATACTTATGATTCTCCAATCATAAATGATCTTAGAGGTATAACATCAGTTGTACCAAATGATGTGGCTGATGCTTAGATGTAGACCACCGAGGTAATTCCAGATATTTGTAGAATGAAAGAGAGAAAGTACATTATGCTGTATAGCATGGTATCCATCTTCATTATTATATTCTTGAATAAACTGAAAGCATTTCAGGAGTAATATAAAAATTATTTCTTTAGATTAACTTTTTCCTGATTATCTGTATGTATTTTTTCCACTTAGATATTCAGGAAAATAAATAAAACCCATATGTGTATCTTTTACTAGGTAACAAAATGAGGAGTTGGGGTTTATCTATTCACAATCGTAAATTCTCTTAAATATAATGAATGTTATTTTAATCACCAAGAGATTCATGATGAATATGATGGAGAATGAAGCTAAGAAATTGATTCTGTTTGCACATTTACTCAGCATAAGTAAACTTTCTTTTTTTTTTTTCCCTAACTCGCTCTAGTAAACTTTATCATAAAAACCTATTATCATTAGAAAAACTATCCATTTATATTGAAGAATTTCATTCTAGTTGGTCTAACTTGAATAACATTTTTCATTATTTAACTCTTTCTGGTCCTGTGGATAGAGAGAATGCTCTTCCCTAACTCTGGGCCTTGTACTGAGATTTTTGTTTGCTTTTTAGGTTCGGTGTACCACTTTGATAAGTCAACTTCATCTTGCATTTCTACCAGTGCTCTTCTTCCAGATCCATATGAATCAGAGAGGTAATTTTTTCCATGTGGTTTAAACAGCACCATTTATGTGAGATTAAATAACCCTCGTGGTAGGAATTATTGCTCCTCGGTGACCCTCTGCTCAGGCCAAGTTCTTGAGCAGAAAAAAATATTCATATATTCTGAGGAAGAGTGTTTTTATTGTCATATAGAATCTGTCCCTGTAAGGAAGTTTTTCCACCCATAAAGCACAGAACAGCTTGTGTGTCATTCCCAGAATGAAGCTTCTACAAAGACAGCAGTTGGGCCTGGCAGCCAGCTATGCCCTGCTCAAGTGTCCCCTTTCTTGGGGCTCTGGTGCCACAGTTTGTGACTTAGCCCCTGCTGGCCCCTAGGGAGCATTTCACACTCTTGAAAGCTCTAGCCGAGGCAGGGACCAAATGCCTCCTTTTCTACTTAGCCCAGCTGAGGGGGTCTGGAATGTGAGATAATTTCTTCATTCACTAAGGGAAGACAGGAGTGAAACAAAGAAAACACAAGAAGCATAAAAACATTCCAGCTTATAAATTACAAGTTTCTGATTCTATAAGCTCCCTCCCAGAGTGTCAAGCCCTGTTCCATTTCATACCCTATCTAAACTCTAAGCTCTTGATTCCTGGTATGGTTTTCCCTGGTCCCCTGCCTGGGGTTCTTATTCCCCAGCGACTGGCCTGTCTGTGGGTAAGAGTGCCATCTGCAGTTGGCTTTCTCTTGGCCTCACTCTGTAAGTGTGGCTTCTATTCAGTTTCTGTTCCGTCCCCATCTGAGAAAAGGCCTCTTCCCTGGTTTAACTGACAGGGCTGACACCACCATGTCACAATGAATGAATGGCCTCTTCCTTGACGCGAGGCTCTGGCCTGTTTGCAGGGAGAAAGGTTTGGTCTCTTGTTAGCCCCCAAAACACAACAGTACCATAACCGTATGCATCAGTCATTTTTTGTTACTGTCATTGTGATGATGCCACATAACAATACCCTCAGACTATCAGTGATTTACGAAAGCAAACATTTTCTTTTACGCTCATGCTTGTGTAGATTGGCTGACGTTCAGCTACTTTTGACTGGGCTCAACTCGGCTCAGCTGGCCTAGGCTACACTCCAGGTTTCAAGTTGGGTTCCAGTCTGTCTCACATGCCTTCATTCCAAGACTCAGGCTAAGGGAGCAACAGCCCCCCGGGGCACCTTCTTCTTGTGGAGATGAATGGAAACTCAAGGAAGCTGGCAGAAACTTGCCATGCTTCTTAATACCCAAGACCTAGCTTTGCAGTCACTTCTGCCTAGTCGCAAAGCAGATCACACGGCCAAGACCAAAGTCAGTCAGGCAGGGATGTATCCTCAGCCCAAGCTGAAGGGCAGTCATGTGGCCAAGCAGCAGCACGTATAATTCTGTCCCAGGGAGAGAGTCAAGAGGTAAAAGCAATAATTCAGCCTTCCAGCCCATCAAATAAGCAGAAGATCTACATAACAAAAATCCCAGATGACCAGTTCCACCAGAGTCATTACATCACAGGGGCCAGAAGAACTGAAATCCTGTGGATGGGGCATGTACTTACTTACTAAATCCAGTTCCGTAATCATGAGTGCTGTTTTCTTATAAACCAGTGGTTGGCAAATTTGTCCTATAAAGGGCCATGTGGTCAGTATTTTAGGCTTTGTGGGTCTCTACAGCCACTACTTAAGTCTGCCTTTGTAACGCTAAAGCAGTCATAGATAATATTGAACAAATAGGTGTGGCTGTGTCCCAATAAAACTTTATTTACAAAAATGGACACAGCCAGATTTGGTCCTTGAGCTGATCTGCTATAAACTCCTTTGTTGGGAAGTGCTTATTGGATATATTTTATGAACTATTTATCACTCTTTCATGTAAAAGATTCATCTTGGGGCTCCATTAAAACAGTCTTTCCCTCCTATATGGCACTGAGAAACTTAGGTATAGCTTTAATTAGCTTTGGGAAATGTTTGCCTTGTCAACGAAGACAGTGGAAATTGTCATTAATTAAAACAGACAAATTTTTAAAAACCTTATATCAAGCACTGAGTTACCTTGTGAATATATACCAATAATCCCTTTATTAGAGAGCAGTGAGAGAAATAAGTAACAGTTCTCCAGTTTCTAATGCCAAAATATGTGGTTTCACTGTTTCTTGCTTCCTCATTGGATTATTATGAACTGACATTTTGGATTCCGTAGCTCTAAGGATATTTTGGTGGTTGATGTAAGGGACGACATATCAAACTAAAAAAAAAAATCATTATTTGCCCCTTTTTTCTGTTTAGGGTTTATGTTGCGGAATCTCTCATTTCCAGTGCTGGAGAAGGACTGTTTTCAAAGGTAGCAGTGGGACCCAATACTGTTATGTCTTTTTATAATGGAGTCCGAATTACACACCAAGAGGTGAGCGGGGTAGAAGTGGAAAATCAGCGTGATTGGTTAGAGTGTTTTGTTTCAAACACGCTTATTAATTTTCTCATTAGTCCTTTTACTTTAATATTCACTAGGAATATAAAGGAACAAAAAGCTAGGGTTTTTTGTAAAATGCTTGGATATTGTCTTATAGCCAGCCTCAGACTGCTTTAGCGAAGACACTGTAGATTATGTAGCTTATGAACAACAGAATTTGATTTCTCACAGTTCTGGAGGCTGGGAAGTCCAAGATCAAGGTGCCAGCAGATTCAGTGTCTGGTGAGAGCCTGCTTCCTGGTTCATAGATGTCACTCTTTTTGCTGTAACTTCACATGGCAGGAGGGATGAGGGAGCTCTCTGGGGCCTCTTTTATAAGACACTAATCCCATTCATGAGGGCTCTGCCTGCTGTCATGACCTAAACACCTCCCAAAGACCCCAACTCCGGATACCCTGACATTGGGGATGAGATTTCAACATATGTTTGGAGGGGGGACATTAACATTCAGTCTATAGCAGATATTTTCCTCTTTGTTTTTTTTAATCGTTGTGAAATCAAGTCTATTCGTCTTTTTTTTTTTAATTTATTTTTATTTATTTATTTGGCCACACTGCACGGCATGTGGGATCTTAGTTCCCCGACCAGGGATTGAACCCGCGCCCCCTGCAGTGGAAATGCGGAGTCTTAACCACTGGACCGCCAGGGAAGCCCCAATTTCCCTCTTTATTTTGAGCCTTAGTATGTTTTGTTTTTTTTTGTTTTTTTTTTTTTACGTTCCACAGCTATTTTATAGAAAGTGGGCTGGTGCCATCAGTGAGACAGTAATTGCTTTGTATTGGACTACACCCAGTATCTGAAAAACTGAGATCCAATCGGACTCTGTCAATAATTAATTTATGACCTTGGGTGGGGTGCTTTACAGGAAGGGCCCCTACTTCTATTTGTGCAAAAGCCATACAATAGCCTACATCTTACCTGGAAGGGTTCTATTGCCAAAAAAAAAATAAAAATTAAAAGTTAAAGAGTTGAATCACCTCTTGCCTTAGACATAATCTTTGATACACTTCTCAGATTTCATGTATGTTTTTTTGTTTTTGTTTCTTCACTTCACAACTCGCTTCCTTAAGTGTCTGCTTAAGGGCGAAAGCTTGATGCTTTGAGCACAGGTAGGGCTCTGTCCATCCCGGTCTCACTTGTGTGAAGTTGGGTGGGACTTAAGCCGATCGCTCACATCCCACCTTCACGTCTTCATTTTTCATTTGTTCCTATGGAATGATAAAAAGCGAAAGGCCGAGAAATAATCAAGTCACTGTACATTCAAAGCAGCCGCCCAGACAAAGATGTCAGTGCACAAACCGAGCTGTGATATGCCTCGCAGTGTCCCCTTGTGATGGTCAATCCAGAAAGTCCAAGAAATTCAGCCTATGGACGGTGGCTCGGGATATTGATCCATAATTTATTCAAACGTTTTACATCTAAGGAAACTGAAGCCAAGAGAGGTTAAGCCATTTGCCTAAGGTCACAACTATAGTAACTGGCAGAATTCAAGCAAGGTTTCTAACAGCAGAATCTGTCTCTGTGCTGAAACTCACTATATAAATGAATGAGGGTGCCTCCTTGCCTTCATGAAGTTTAGATGAGAAAAATACACAGCTAGTGGCAACATAAGGAAGATGGTACTGAGTGTCATATATCAAGTCACATAACAGGTCTGGACTATTAAGATCCATGAAGATTTTTTCACTTTCATCACTGCTGTATCCCCTGCACCTAGAACAGTGCCTAGCATATGGTAGGTGCTCAGTCAATATCTGTTGAATGAATATCAGATACAAATAAAAGCATAATTGTAGCTTACAGACGGGAGAGATGGTATATCTCTGAGTGTCAACAGTTTTTGAATGAAAGTGTGATCCTTTTTGGTTCCAAAACGCTGTCCTTGCTGGCATGCACAGATGCTGGGGCATGTTGGTCAGGACTGGTTGGGAGAAAGGATGCCTGCTGCTTGCACAGAGGATAGTGAGTCCTGCTGTGGGTGAGAGAGCGCACTGGTTGTCCATGACTCTGCTGGTCACACCGATTGCCCACCTGCAGCAAAGGTGTAGGACTTTCCTGGCGCTCAGTTTTGCATTCCTTAGGTTTCTGGTTCCGTTTGATGTTCTTACTTTCATTTTTCTTTGGCTTCATCCTTTTCTCTGTAGAGGTTCAAGGGATTTGAGGGCTGATTAAAGAAAAAGACCATAAGAGGCAGCAGCACACATGCTTTATAGATATTGGGTGGTGATTGGGCGGGGCTGCATGAGAGGGGGGTGTCCTCCCAGCATGAGGCCATTCAGAGGCTTATGGCTCAGGGGCCAAGGTCCAGAGGGGAGCAGGGCAAGGGAACTCCTGGGAAAGAGAGGGACCGGAGAGGGGGTTGACATGTCTAGGTGATGTGTAGCCTGGGAGGGGTCTCTGGGCCAAAGAACTCCAAAGGACAGCTACAGTCTGGCATCTTTATGGTCCTGGGTTTATCTCTCTGCTCCTAGCAGATGTGGGGTGAGGTTTTGTGGATGAAGCAAACTCTGAATGGTTAAAACTCTGCTCTGTTTGGGCTATTTAAAAGAACGGTGGGGTATGTAAAAATTTAAGGTTGGTGGTGATGGGCTTTTAAGGTAACAGGTCTCAGCCAGCAGTGAAGAAATAAACAACCTAGGGGCCCATACACAGAGGCTGTCTTTGACTCATTGACATAACACTCACCTGCTTTTAATTCAAGACATCTGTTTATAAATGTAAGGCCTGACACTATCAAACTCTTAGAGGAAAACATAGGCAGAACACTCTATGACATAAATCACAGCAAGATCCTTTTTGACCCACCTCCTAGAGAAATGGAAATAAAAACAAAAATAAACAAATGGGACCTAATGAAACTTAAAAGCTTTTGCACAGCAAAGGAAACCATAAACAAGACGAAAAGACAACCCTTAGAATGGGAGAAAATATTTGCAAATGAAGCAGCTGACAAAGGATTAATCTCCAAAGTTTACAAGCAGCTCATGCAACTCAATATCAAAAAAAAACAAACAACCCGGGACTTACCTGGTGGCACAGTGGTTAAGAATCCGCCTGCCAATGCAGGGGACACGAGTTCAAGCCCTGGTCTGGGAGGATCCCACATGCCGCGGAGCAACTAAGCCCATGCGCCACAACTACTGAAGCCTCCGTGCCTAGAGCTCATGCTCTGCAACAAGAGAAGCCACCGCAACGAGAAACCTGCACACCGCAATGAGGAGTAGCCCCCACTCACGCCGCAACTAGAGAAAGCCTGCGCGCAGCAACGAAGACCCAACACAGCCAAAAATAAATAAATGAATAAATAAATAAATAAATTTATTCAAAAAACAAACAACCCAATCCAAAAGTGGGCAGAAGACCTAAATAGACATTTCTCCAAAGAAGATATACAGATCACCAACAAACACGTGAAAGGATGCAACATCACTAATCATTAGAGAAATGCAAATCAAAACTACAATGAGGTATCACCTCACACCAGTTAGAATGGCCATCATCAAAAAATCTACAAACAACAAATGCTGGAGAGAGTGTGGAGAAAAGGGAACCCTCTTGCACTGTTGGTGGGAATGTAAATTGATACAGCCACTATGGAGAACAGTATGGAAGTTCCTTAAAAAACTAAACATAGAACTACCATATGACCCAGCAATCCCACTACTGGGCATATACCCAGAGAAAACCATAATTCAAAAAGAGTTATGTACCACAACGTTCATTGGAACTCTATTTACAATAGCCAGGACATGGAGGCAACCTAAGTGTCCATCGACAGATGACTGGATGAAGAAGATGTGGCACATATATACAATGGGATATTACTCAGCCATGAAAAGAAACGAAATTGAGTTATTTGCAGTGAGGTGGATGGACCTAGAGTCTGTCATACAGAGTGAAGTAAGTCAAAAAGAGAAAAACAAATACCGTATGCTAACACATATATATGGAATCTAAAAAAAAAAAAAAAGGTTCTGAAGAACCTAGGGGCAGGACAGGAGTAAAGATGCAGACGCAGAGAATGGACTTGAGGACACGGGGAGGGGGAAGGGTAAGCCGGGACGAAGTGAGAGAGTGGCATGGACATATATACACTACTAAATGTAAAATAGATAGCTAGTGGGAAACAGCCGCATAGGATAGGGAGATCAGCTCGGTGATTTGTCACCACCTAGAGGGGTGGGATAGGGAGGGTGGGAGGGAGATGCAAGAGGGAAGAGATATGGGGATATATGTATACGTATAGCTGATTCACCTTGTTATACAGCAGAAACTAACACACCATTGTAAAGCAATTATACTCCAATAAAGATGTTAAAAAAAAAAAGACATCTGGTTATTTTTTTGTGTTTCTGTAAAGGGACTTTAAATCCTTTTTTTCATATAAGATAGGGGAAAATCAATAAATGCTAAGTTGAGCTGCCCGGCGCTGCCCACATACGCCTTTTGCACCATCAGTGTGCGGGGTTTGCACCATCGCGGTGCAAGGGATGCCTTAGGCTCTTTCCCTGTATGTGGCACTCAAACCGTGAAGTTTAAGGATAAATGAGTTAATATCTCCGGCGTCCTCTGAGCTCCTGGGAGGAAGGGCCTTTCTGATGTTTGCTTTCTTGTTTTCTGCAGGTCGACAGCAGGGACTGGGCTCTTAATGGGAACACCCTCTCCCTCGATGAAGAGACGGTCATTGATGTGCCTGAGCCCTACAACCGTGTATCCAAGTACTGTGCCTCCTTGGGACACAAGGCAAATCACTCCTTCACTCCGAACTGCATCTACGACATGTGAGTAGGAGACCACGCGGCCAGTGGCTGGGGCAGCTCTGTGCCTCGGGGCCCCGAGAATGAGGAGGGCACCTCGAGGAAGGTGGCTTCCTCAGAATATTCGAGGGTCCTCTGGCCAGGGGCCTCATGGTTATAACTTGAAACTCAGAAATGGAAAAGTGCTTCAAAGAGTAGAAATGCTGTGGAAATGCTGTACTTAGTGGTTGCTGTTTTATTTGTGGCTTTTTTGTCCTTTAGTTATCTCATTCAGGCAAATTAAGGGTAGTGTCATTTGAAGTAATAGTACAAATTGAAATGACTCTGCACAGTGGAGATTAGGGAATCCTTTTATTATGTGAGAGGAAGGAGAACCAAAAGATCCTAAGCCTAGGACGTGAGCTCTCAGTATTGGAAAAAAACGTGTAAAATCAGAGTCCCTATCATTTAACAATCAAGAGGAATGAAATACTGAACACATGCTACAACATGGATGAGCCTTGAAGACATGCTAAGTGCAAGAAGCCAGTCATGGGGACTTCCCTGGTGGTCCAGTGGGTAAGACTCCACGCTCCCAATGCAGGGGGCCTGGGTTCGATCCCTGGTGGGGGAACTAGATCCCTCATGCATGCCGCAACTAAGAGCCTGCATGGTGCAACTAAAGATCCCACATGCCACAACTAAAGATCCCACATGCTGCAACTAAAGATCCCACATGCCACCACGAAGATCCCGCATGCTGCAACGAAGACCCAGTGTAGCCAAAATAAATAAATAAATATTAAAAAAGAAGCCAGTCACAGGAGCATGTAGTGTATGATTTCCATGTATATGAACAGTCCACTATAGCCGCAGAGACAGAATGCAGATCAGTCGTTGCCTAGAGCTGGGGGCAGGGGTGGGCAGAGTAGAAGTTGATGGCTAATGAGCGTGGAGGTTCCTTTTGAGGCTGATGAAAGCTTCCAAAATTAGTGGCGATGGTTGCACAACTGAAAACCACTGAATTGTACACTTTAAATGGATGAATTTTATGAGACATGAATTATATCTCAACAAAACCATTATTTTAAAAAATCAAATACTCCTACCTCCCCTTCCAACGGTGCACTGAACCTCTTGGAAACCTCCATTGATGAGAACCTTACCATTATCCACACAGGCGGCTGTCTGGACAAATACATATCATGGAATTAGCTGTTGGGCTCTGAGGATTAGAAAGTTCCTTCTGTTGAGCCCAGATGGGTTTCCCTGTAATATCCAGCCCTTGGCCCTAATTACCTCCCTTTTTTTCTTGTGTACAGTGTCAATCTCTCTTCCACATAGTAGTCCTACAAAATATCTTAGTAGTCTTCACGTGCCCCCTGAACCCTCTCTTCCAAAAGGCAAGCATCTCCGACTCTGCCTTAAAGGATACAGCTGAGATTCCATGTTGTTGCTGTTCTTAACTCAGCCTGAGGACAGGCTAGGAGCCTAGGAGTTAGGCAGCTGTGTGCAGCCTTTTCTGCTCAGCTGTAGTTTGCTGTCACTTAGTCCTCTAGCTTGTTAACATAAGCAGGATCTGATCATGTGCATTTAATCTGTAGGAAAATTGCCAGGATTTGAATGTCCCTTCATGCATCCCTGAGATGGCTTTAAAATTGTTCTGGCACTGACTTGCTCTCTTTGGCAGCCAGGACCAAGTACTGAAGCTACAACTTCTGTTTAAAGGGCGGGTAGAAATGGCAAAGGACATGTGTCATGTGAAATGAAACTGACACTGTTATTAACTCCAAGGCTTTCACGGCCAGTGTGAATTAGGCCAAAGCATCGTTGCAGGCTGCACACAGCTGAACAACAACCCTTTAAAGCAGTGGTAACTAAGGATAACAAATGCTACTGAGGCTGCCCCTTAAAACAAATGAGTCCTGGGATTTCATGGCAAGAGCATGATTTTTCTCATCAAAAAGGAGACAGCACAGGAGACAAGAGAAGGAACCATTTGTGCAAAATCAAGTCCCTCCTCAGAGTTTTTTTTTTCCCAAGCCCAATGTGAACGATTAGTTATTTGGGGTCATGGGGAGACTAGCTGAATAATCATCAAATAGAACATTCAGATACCAATCCATGGCATTCATTTGTTTCTAAAATCATTGGTACTGTTATGCACACTGTAACTTAAACAGAACAGCACTTCTATACGCTGTTTTAACTGTAGTCTGGTACAGCGTGCCAAATGGACAGATAGGCAGGAACTACTTTTCTCGTTGTAAATATAGGTTACTTGTCGACAAGGGACCGAAGAGTGTGGCCCAGAGGTTTGGTCTGAGGGCTAATTGTGCAGCCAGTGTTTCCTGAGCACTTCCTCTAGGTCAGTGCTGTGCTAAAACCTTCTGTGCACATTGTCATTCAATCCTCCCAGTAACTTCGTGGGGCCCCTAGTATTACTGCTGATTCCAGATCAGCGACAAGAAACGCAGGGCTCTTGTCAAAGTGGAGAAGTGCTCTTAACCATTGTGCCTTGGGGCTGCTTTGAAGAATCAGCACCTGAGATTGAGTTCTGTCTTTTCAGTCTGTCCATTTTCTACTCCCTGAGAATAACGATAATGAGCAAGAAAATGAAAATACAAGAGGACGATAAGAGAAATCTTAGGCTTCTTGTGCGATTTTTTTCAGTGTACCAGAAGGTTAACTAGAGCTCCATTTCAGGAGTATTTTTTTTATTGAAGTATCACTGATTTACAATACTGTGTTAGTTTCAGGTGTACAGCAAAGTGATTTGGATATACGTATATTCATTTTCAGATGCTTTTCCGTTATAGGTTATTACAAGATATTGAATATAGTTCCCTGTGCTATGCAGTAGGTCCTTGTTGTTTATCTATTTTATATATAGTATTGTGTATCTGTTAACCCCATACTCCTAATTTATCCCTCCCCCTCTCCCCGCCTTTCCCCTTTGGTAACCGTAAGTTTGTTTTCTATGTCTGCGAGTCTGTTTCTGTTTTGTAAATAAATTCATTTGTATCATTTTTTTAAGATTCCACATGTAAGTGATATCATATGATATTTGTCTTTGTCTGACTGACTTCTCTTAGTATGACAATCTCTAGGTCCATCCATGTTGCTGCAAATGGCATTATTTCATTCTTTTTTATGGCCAAGTAATATTCCATTGTAAGGAGTATTATTTTTTAATGAAATATTTTAATTTAGAGACAAAGAGTGATTTTAATAAGGAATTCCCAAATCCCTGATCCAGGGATGTCCTCTGTGCTGGAGCACAGTCTGACACTTCTGTGCACGTGTGTGCTCTCATACACCCACATGCTTGCTTACACGTCACAACTGATACGAGTCTTCAGCTGTGCCAGGCACTGTGTGTGGTGCTTTATTTACGTGACCCTATTTTGTCACCACAATGACTCTTGGAGGATAAGGATTACTGGTGTTATCATGATTTGGCAGGTGAGGAAAGTGAGATTCAGAGACACAGAGGTGAGCTTTCCAGAAGGAGGCAGTCATAATGTGTGGCGCCAGGACTCACACCAAAGTCTTCGGGCCCAAATCAAGTGTGCTTTCCAAGAAACAGGACAGCCAAAGGGGGTGGGCATAGAGGCCCCCTTGGAGTGAGAGTGTGGTGGTTCCTTTTTACCCCCCACACAATATGTCCATACACTGCAGACACGCTCATCTCCCACCAAGCGCTTGCCATCGTGCGCCCTGTACCTCTGACTTCAGGCCTGGAACCTCCGCCTTTGGTGTTTCAAAGCCCTTTGTTCAAAACGTAACTATAAATGAATGGATTTGACCAGATGCATAGGAAAACAAAGTTACTTTCTTTCTGGCCTGCCTCCCAGGCATCCGTGTTGGGTTTCAGCAGCTGTAAGAGGAGATGAGTCTCTTAATACTTATTTAGCTCCCGATCCCCTGAAGGGAGCCGTGCAGGTGAGCCAGGCCGGGAGCCTCTGGCAGAGGAGCATAATCCTAGCTTTAGCCTGGCCTCTCCCATCACAGGGGGCATCAGAGGGAAATCTGAAAGAAGCAGGATGGCAGAGCGGTCTGGGCTTCCCTCTTGGGAAAAATATCTTCATTTACTTTTATGCTAGAAAATAACTCTTCCTCTACAGGTACAGGATGGAAAACAGAGTTTTTATGCTTTTGCAAATCCACAGGGCTCTTTCTTACAACTCCAGAAGCGCCCTGGCAAAGCCTTTCCCCGAGGTTCAGGCAGGTAATGTGAGGCGACAGGCCAGAGGAGCTGAAATGCTGACAGGCCGCATTGGATCTGATTTCTCATTAAAGACAGATTTTTGTTGAAGATCCTGATTGTTGATTTACAAATACAGAGTGGCAAATAGGCTCAGAGAGGAAGATAGGGCCGTGCTTTTTAAACCTTAATGTACATAGGGATCACCAGGGAGGGCGAGGGGGGCGGGGTGTTAGAATGCAGATCCCACCACCAGGTCTGGGTGGGGAAGCCTGGAGTATCCCCGTGAGCACCAGCCTCCCAGGGGAAGCTCATGCCGGCTCCTCTGTGGCCCGTACGCTGAGGACCTGCCGGTGGTGTCCAGGGCACAGCAAGCACACGGGTGATTCCTGCCTTAGCCCTTCTAGCCTTTGCATCTGACCTCCCGGTCCGGCCCGGGAATGACCATGTGCATCTTGATGTCTAGGTTTGTCCACCCCCGTTTTGGACCCATCAAATGCATTCGCACGCTCCGAGCCGTGGAGGCCGACGAGGAACTCACTGTTGCCTATGGCTACGACCACAGCCCCCCAGGGAAGAGTGGGCCTGAAGCCCCCGAGTGGTACCAGGTGGAGCTGAAGGCCTTCCAGGCCACCCAGCAGAAGTGAAAGGCCTGGCTCCGGGCTTCAGAGACCTGGAATAGAAACTTGGATCTATGCACTACGTTTATCCAACAACGGGACAACCAGGGACTGCTCATGCTGTGACATCACATCCTCTCACTCTGCGTTCGCTACAACTTTCTCGAATACTAACTAGGTCTGACTGTATTACTCATACCAGGTTTAAAATTAGCTAGCAACAACGCCCTCCTGAGAGGTACTGTTGAGCACTTGACAGAAGACAGCGTGATGTTCTTGGGTGGTTCAAGACTAAATCTGTACCACATTCAGAGATGCCAAACGATTAGACTGAAAAAAGGGGGTTTTTCAGTCATTTTTAGTCAGTGGCTTTTCCATGAGGTTTATTTCTATGGCCGGTGCAAATTGCGTTATCACACTTGCATATGCGCCATATGGAGGACAGAGAATTACTACATTTTTATTCTCTAAATGTAGTATCATTTGCCTTTTAACCTTTGATCTGTTCTTGCAATAGAATGGCTTTGTTTTTCCCCTAGCGAACAGAACCCCACTTTTTGAGTCACTTCACCCCTTAGTCCTCTTCTCTATCTTAGGTATCTTTCACAAGAGAAAACTTCCAAATGGATTTCGTTTCAGTGCCAGTGTGTAGGTCTCTCTGGCTCTCTCTATATCACTGTTTCATTACTATGTCCTAATATAAAGACCTGGCTCCTAGGGCCGGGCTATTATTATAGAATTATTATTCTCGCATGTAAACAAAGATATCTTTGCTTTAAGATGTGAGAAGAAATGAATTTACTTTGTTTGCATTAAGTTATGGAAGAGTTGTAACATATACTTTAAGAAAGAAGAGGGGGAAATTAGTATTTCTAAGCAGTAGACGTGGCAATTTTGCAATATCTTCAATAGTGCTAGTAATTTTTTTTCTCCTTGGGTACACATTAAATGTACATAACAGAGCAGTCTGGCTTGTGGCACAGTGCATTGAATTCAAAAGTCAAATAGCAAACTTGAATTATAACACAGAATTCAAAAGGTTTTTTTGGTTTGTTTTTTTTTTTTTTAAATCGCTACTGTTAAGAGAGACGTACTGATCACTAGGTACAAATCAAACCTTAATGCTAAAACTCTTCATCATTGTAATTTCAAAGCACTTACCTGCTTCACAGCCTTGTGAATTAAGACTAACACCTGTATAGCTTAGAAGCAACGGTATCAATAGCATTTCAGCCATTTTTGCTAGCCATGTGTAATCACAACTGCAGAAATAAGGAGAAAAGCCCCTGTTTTTTAGTTTAGCTAATTAGGTATGTAACCTGACTGGGATTACTCTGGGGGAATTCTGGGAGTTTGGGGTTTTTGTAAGTGCCCTCACCACATGCCATAGCTGTGTCCTCTTCAGATGCCCAGCTGAGGAGCTGGGAGGTCTGGAAAGCAGCAGTTGCTACAAGTTGCAACTGTCAGCTGGGGCACCTGTCCCGAAGTCAGTTTGGTCTTGAAAGCTGAAGCCTTCCACACTGTAGCTCTGGCTAGTAGGGAAGGCTTGCTGGGAGCAGGAAAAGAGAAAAGAAACAGGCAGGAGGAAGTTTGCTATTTCATGTCAGTTACACATTGCTCTTGGGAAGAATTTAACAAAAGTGCTTCATCAGGGCTGCTCACAGCTTTCAGTTCTGGCAGCTCCTGGGCACAGGATTCAGCCTTCAAGACAGTGACAGAAGTGGCCCTTTCCCTTGGTAAGTCCAGGCTTCCCAGAGCTCCCCTGTCCCCAGCAGTGCAGCTAGGTGGCCACGGTTTCAGGGAGCTCAGCTGCTGGTTCACTCGTGAGAAGTTCTGAGGCTGCCAGGAAGATCTTCCACGAAGTGAACTGAATAGAGTTTTTAGATTAAAAGGCACCAGGATAGGATCGCTTCTATTCTGTAGAAAGAGACCAGACCGTTCCATAAACTGGCAGATGCGCAGAGTCTTGGGACTTGTATTCTGATAGGTGCTTTCATTCAAACGCGTCCCAAAGTAAGTGACTGTCTTCAGGAGAAAGATGGCTTTAATCAACCCCAGTGAGTTGGGTTGTGGAGCCAGATCAGGGAGTGCGGTCGGGGGGGAGGATGGCACAGGACTCCGAAGCAAGGACTTCAGGCTGCCGGCTGCCATGGGGTGTAATGTCTGTCCCAATGGGCTACCCCATTCAAATGGAATTTTTCTTTTCTTTTGACGAAAGTGGCTGAAGAGTTGGAAATAGTGACTAACCAGCAAATCCATTTTTCAAATAAAATAGTGAATAACTCTCTGAGTTTCGAGCCCGGCAGTGTGTCTGTCTGTGACGTTCAGACAAATCAGAGGAAGCAGTACATCCAAGCTGAGCCTCTCCACGTCCTCTCTCCTGTCTCCCTTGTTCTCTGGCTCTTCTTTCTCCTGCCCTACCCTTTCCCCTCTCTCTCTCTCTGTTGTCTGTGAGAATGGCTGGTGTTTGTACGTAACAACGTGCCAGCTGACCCCTCCGGCCGCTCCCTCTCTCCCTCCTCTCCCGCCAGTCTCTCTGGCCCATTGGACCCTGTCTGTCTGTCTTTCCCTCTGCGAGTACCTCTCTCCATCACTCTGTGTCCACATCTGCTTCTGCTACTCCTGTCGTCCCCCTGACACACACCCCCGCCCCGCCCCCCCCCCCCCCCGCCAAATGTAAGGCTTTGTCACAGGGTGGGGTCAGAGGGGGCCTTGAGATTCACTGTGTTCTGTAGGTAGATAAAATAGTCAAGGGGGTTGGGGTCCCATGAGGAATTAACTGGTGAGGGAATAGGGTTTGTTCCCTGTTTGAGCCAAAGCTGAGGGGGAAGCCTTGGGATGTATTTTTCTACTGAATCTTGACGTCCGCTGTGGAAGGAAATACGTCAGGAAGCAGGTAGTTTCATCAGCATCATAACAGAAATGTGGAAGAGTCCAGGTGGTGGGGATAAAGGAGTAACTTTCTGCTCTCCTCCAAAAGGGTCAGTGCCAAGGAGGGTGCCTGATGCCATGGTCCCCATCAGATTCACTCAGAGCTGTCTCAGTCCACCTCCTGCATGACTAGATCTTTCCTTAGCAGCTTTTCTATGACAAAATATTATCTTGTGTTAGAGTTAGGAATAGGAACTAATCTGTAGGAGTATGTCCCCAAATGGGCATTTGAATGGACTCACAAAAAACTACCGTTAGGACTGAATTTCTGACACAAAGGAATGATGAGATTTAAAAGCTACAGGCAAGGAAGACTTGAGTTTTGCAGTACCTATTCTTATTTTAACCTGCTTCATCCCTGGTCTGCCTGAGAAACTGAGAAGGAGATTTGTTGTTCAAGACCCCTTTGAACCTGTCTGGGGCTGTCCTTAAACTTATTTGCCTTCTGGGGGTTCTTCACACTTGAAAAACAATTTCCTTATCACCAACAACCTGAAAAGGCCAAAGCAAAGGCCAAGTGTAACCATTGACAACATTTAATTGTAATGGTAAAATTGCAGTAACTGTGAACAGTGAGTTCAAGGGTTGTCTTCTCAGTGAGTCGTATGTGGCACTTTAGTAAATTTCCTTTACTATATGAAATTTTAAATCACTCACTGCAAAATGCATTTAAGATCTTCCAGGAAGGTATTGTTTTCTGTTGTGCTTTGTTTTAAAACAGTTGCCTCAAGTTTCTGTCTTAAGAGTAGTGATTTAGAATCCAGACATCTTTCGTTTTAGAAAAACAAGCAAAACCATGTTGCAAGACTGATAGTCGTAATGTTTATTTGCCGCAGATCAAAGGTTCACAAAATATACTGAATTTACATCTACTTGAGGTACCTTGATAGACTGTTTTTTTTTTGTCTTTGATCTTTCCCTTCAGGAATTTGGAGCCTCAGTATCCATTTTGATTTTTAAAATACTAAATTGTAATCGTTTTATTTTGCCAAATGGGTGCAGACATACTCAAAGCAATGAAAACTATTTCAAGCCATACAACCACAGGGATGGAAACCCTTTTCACAAATTTTAACGTGTTTGTATGTAAATAGATGTTTGTATGAACTATTTTCATGGTAGAATGAATATATTTAAGTGAAGTTGAATTATTCCAGTGCTATTTAAACAAATTGCAAACATTTTTGGTGAGAATTCTCTGAGTCTATTGAGATATAATGCAGATCAGTTTTGATTTTTACAAAATCAAAAAGCCTACAAAAAACTCTGACTCATGGCAACTTCCCCGCGTTGTTGCACCTGATGTGGAGAGAGCTCGTAGGCTTCCCCAGTGCCTCAGCCGCTTCCTGGTGGAAGTTAGGTGCTCGTGGAGGTATGTCCACCCTTAGTGACATCACTCCGGGCCTTTGGGGGCCCGTGAGTGACTCAGAGGCATTAGAGACACCGGTGCAGTTATCCGGAGCACAATTTCTTTGCAGGGTAGCAGAATCAGAAGCCAGATGTGGCCATGGGAACCTCGGAACCAGGTTTTCTGGCCGCCATCCACCGCTTCCCTTACTGCCTAGTCACACACGTCAGGGAGGCTGCCCTCAGTGGAGCTGGGGTTCAGACCCCCGGGTGGGACCTCACGGTTTTGCCAGCAGTCCCTGCCTCTGGGCCTCCACCTCGAGAGAGGACGGAGGAGGGTCCTGCTGGCAAGGGGCCCATTTCTCAGCACAGTACACTTCCCGTCTCAGCTCTGGGAAACTATGCACCCAAGCACCAAACTTCCAACCAGAGAGAGACATCCTCGGATAACGCAGATCCTTGCTTCCTCTGTCTGTGACTTTACACACCGTTGTTAGAAGTCGTGTTACCATCAAGACCAATCACCTCCCTATAGGACATACCTCCCAACTCCCCTGACTCTTACTAGAACACTCCTTTATAATGATATTCAACTTGAGTGGGGTTTTTTTTTTTTCCGCTTTAGTCCTGGATATAATGAAATGATAAATATGATGACAAATTTTCACTGTGTATACTAGCAATATGTACACACACACCAATGTATCTTAACATACAACTTGGTTACATTTTGGATGACTGTCATTCATCTCAAGTCATGTACTGGGAAACTACAGGGACTACGTGATGTCTGCTTATCATAGAGGAAAGTCGGGTTCATGGTTCTGAGCTCCCTACTTCAAAAGTTTTTCCTCCAGGGTTTTCTGTGTTCTCTTTTTATCCTGAAATGCATTGATTAGGTTGTGAGGTATGTTTAAGGATTGGAAGCCAGGGGAATGCTTTCGGCATTTATTGCAACCAAAAGTTAACCTCATCACAGTTAACGAGCATCTTTGATTGGTCTTTTGTGGAATTTGAACTAAATCTATGAGCCTTATTCAATATCTATAATTCTATGATTTTTTTAAATTATGGGAAATTAATGAAAGATGTTTACATGAATAATGTTTGCCCTTACTGTGTTATGAATGAGTTTTTTGTAGTGTGTCTGGGTGCATGTGCAAGAGAGTAGGAAAAATGTTTCTGAAACAAAACTTGACAAATATTTGTAATGAAAAGTAAATTTAAAGATTGCTATAATCGCGCTATAGAAACAATGCAAGTATTAAACAAAATATACAATCGCCTGTCGTTGTCTTCCTTTGGTTGCCTGGGGCAGGAAGGCAGTAATGTATTTCTCTGCCATGTCTTCCTGTATATTGAAATTACTAAGCAAACTTTACATCTGAAGTTGTTTAAAAATGTTACAGTAAGTCCCCTACATACGAACGAGTTCCATTCTGAGAGTGCGTTCGTAAGTCCACTTTGTTCGTAAGTCCAACAAAGTTAGCCTAGGTACCCAGCTAACACAATCGGCTACATAGTACTTTACTGTAATAGCGTAATAGGTTTATAATACTTTCACACAAATAATACATAAAAAACAAATGCAAACAACAAAGAAAACATTTTTAATCTTACAGTACCTTGAAAAGTACAGTAGTACAGTACAACAGCTAGCATACAGGGGCTGGCATCGAGTGAACAGGCAAGAAGAGTTACTGACTGGAGGAGGGAGAGGAGGTGGGAGACGGTAAAGCCGAAGGATCGTCAGCAATAGGAGATGCAAGGCAAGCTGCAATTTCACTCATGCCTGATGCTGATGAAACGCACGTTCGCATCTTTGAAAGTTCGCAACTTGAAGGTTCGTGTGTGGGGGACTTACTGTATTAACCTTTTGCCATTTTCAAAGCATCATAGTAAGACCTGAGGGAGGGGTATGGAAAGGTGAGGACCCTGTTGTGTATTTGGCATGGCACCCTGTACACCCATGAATCCAGAAAAATTAGCAACATCAGCCAAACGTATCTGATGGACTCCATAAATGTTAAGGATATTGACCGTACATCAGAAGATCAGGGAAAATATCTGAAGAATGGGAAACTTCAACTTGTGGTTGAAGATACAGGAACGTTGTTAGATGTTGTGGTAGATCTTGGTGATCTTAGGACAGCTTTGAGCCAAGGAAGCCAGAAACCCCTTATTTCTGCCCAATCATTGTCAATGTTCCCAAACTCTCCCCTACAACATTCCCAAAGCACAGAGGCCAGTGACAAAGGGGGTAAAAAAATAGTACTTTGCTATCAGCTGGGCCATCTACCCATGGTCCCAAAGAAGTGAATTCCAGTAAGCTGGGTGTCAAACCGAAGCAGCCCATGAGCCCGCCTGCTTTGTCTTACCTCCCTCGGTTGCCCATTCTTTGATCTTAATCACACTTCCTTCCACTGAAGCAAATGAGATGACTCAATCCAAACCTGGCTAGATCAGTTTCCCCACTTGGATGAAGACACATCCATACGCTGGATCTTTAAGGCAGCGTTTCACCCACTAACCCACAATATTAATATTCTTCCTCCTTGTGTGGGAGAGGGGTGTGAGACAAAAAATTGAATAAAACTGGGGCAAGTCTAAGAAGCTCAACTCTCAAAAGTGAAAGATCAGGCAACATTTTTTGTTTGTTTTTACTGGAGTACAGTTGCTTTACAATGTTGTGTTAGTTTCTGCTGTACAGAGAAGTGAATCAGCTATATGTATACATATATCCCCTCTTTTTTGGGTTTCCTTCCCATTTAGGTCACCACAGAGCACTGAGTAGAGTTCCCTGTGCTATACAGTAGGTTCGCATTAATTATCTATTTTATACATAGTATCAAGATTGTATATATGTCAATCCCAATCTCCCAGTTCATCCTACCCTCCCTTTCCCCTCTTGGTGTCCATACGTTTGTTCTCGAACAGGAAACTTTTTGTGGATTAAGATGGATGTAGGCTCAAGTGTTGTAGCATAAGGGATTGTGAGGAAGACTGAAACCAAATTGTTTTAGTCTCAATACTTGTCCCACATATACTTCTTACTAAATATCTGCCTTTGGGTTTTAATGTTCCAGACCATTTAGCCTGCTAATTCACACTAGCCTTAAAATTATTTCAGAAATTATTCATTTCTAGAATTAGAATTAGATAACAATCATTCAGAAGGATTTTATGCATCTGACTGGTTTGGGGTTGTTCCACTAGAAAGTTTTGCCCCAAAAGTATTTTAGAAAACGGCTGTTGCCTTTTATATAAAAAGATGATGCAACACACTGGTGTGTGTTTCTCTTAAAGTTTTGTTTCTTTGTGAAAACCAAAAGCCATGGTTTTGCATTTAGAGCTTCACTTCTTATAATGTACATAGAAAAAGGTGAATGGCTCCATCTAGATTGCTACCAAATTTTTATTGGCAAGTATCAGATTTTGCAAGTATCAGTGTCATTCTGATATTGCAAGTATCAGAATGCTTCCAGCTTCAAGAAGCCTAAAAACCTGCCTCAATATAGCTGAAGCAATAAAGATAGACTATCTCACATAACAAGAAGTGTTGAGTGACCCTGGAGTTGGTTAATTCTAACCAACTTTCTATCTTTCTGCTTTGCAATTCTTAGCAGGTCCGGTTTGCCCTTAGGGGCCAGGTCACCTCACAGTCACAACATGGGTGTCACAGTTGCAGACATCACAGCCAGATTTGGCAACATCTAGTGGGTGAAAAGGAAAATCTCTTGTATGGTCTCTACCATGGAGGAAACCTAGACCAATCCCTTGCAGGGCCTTGGGGGCACCACGATTACCTGAGGGAAGGTTACTGCTGTGTGGGGAAGGGTGGAGGGCCTGAACGAAGCTGGGATTCTCCCAGCAAGGAAGAAAGGAGAAAAGAGAGTTAGGCTGACCACTCACAGTGTCTGCCTCTTCTACATCACAGGTTTTGTCTTATTTTCTTCAGAGAAGAAAGGAAATAGTCTCTTCAGATACATAAATGGATTTTCTAATTAATCAAATCAACTCAGAGAATTCTCCAGTGGCTGGTGTGGGAGAGGTTCTACAAAGGTACATTTAGGTCAGGTTTAAAGGCAGTTTTAAATGTTTAGGTTATTCATTTATCTCACAAACAGCCATGTGATATAGGTACTGCTATCACCCCATTTTAGAGAGGGAAGAACTGAGGCATACCCATGTTAAGTAACTTGACTTGCAGTTAGGTAACCCGGTCACAGAACTCACAAGGAAGTGGCAGAGGCAAAGCATGAAGCCAGGAAGCTGGGTTCCAGGCCACTCTCCTAACCACACTTACGGGAGCTCCTCTCTCCTCCAGCCCTTCACTTCTTCATGCTCTCCCCAGGGTAAAACCAACTCTTAATATCCTTAGTCTGAGTCTTCCTTTCCCTTGATCATTTGCTTAGCCAGCTAATCAACTGATCTCCCAGGCCCCATCCCTCCTCGGTCCAATCCATGCGATACTGAAACCGAGCGGGGCCCTGTGGGGCTCCTGGGCCTGGAGGCCTTTTTGTCCCCCGTTTCTTGTAGGCAAGACTCCAGCCTCCATCACCTTCCCTGAGTTCCAAAGGGCAGATTTGAACAGTTGCTAATCAAGGGAGGAGCAGCCGTGAAACCACCTGAGGCCAGATTACAGGGACCAGAGAAGCCCATCAAGATTAGGAGATGGACCACCTGAGACCCTGCACACACCCTCATCTTGTCAGCAACCCCGCCCCTGAACTACCACCATAAAACTCCCCATCACGTCCTCCCAGGTTGGGACAGACCGTTTTCTGAGGCAGCAGCCTGCTGTGTCCCGCTTTGCCTGGCAAAGCAATAAAGCTATCCTTTTCTGCTTCACCCAAAACTCTGTTTCTGAGGTTTGATTCGGCACCGGTATACAGAGAAGCTGAGCTTTCGGCGTCAATATCCAGACCAACTTCCTACGGTTTTGCTCTCATCACCTTCTGCCCTGATCCAGAACTTCCACCCCCTCTGCCTTGATTCCAGTCGTAGCTTCTCCATCCCGTCTTATCTCTCATTCCTCAGCCCCGCCTCGTGCAGTTCCCTCAGTGATGAGGTTTCACTGCCTCTCTGTGGGGGCACCGGTGAGGGTCATGTGATGGACAGGACCTGGGCTCTGGAGTCAGACTGGCTTGCATCAGCTCTGCCACTGTCCAAAGGACAGCGGGCTTCAGACTGCTCTCTAGCAAACGCGGATGACGCCTGCTGCACAGGGTTGCTTGGGGATTGTAAAGATCGAGCTTTTGCAAGCCCTCCTCCCTCCCTGACCTTCTTCTTTCCCCTCCAGTCACTCTCACTGCCTTCTTGTCTTTAGAAATGCCAGGCTCGCTCCAGCTCCCCTCTCACCTGTGCGTGTCTTTCTCCCAGATCCACATGGCTCCCTCCCTCGCCTCCTACAAGTCTTTGCTGGAATGCCTTCCTTGACCGTCCACTTAAATGGCAGCACCCTCCTCCCCGCAGCATCTCCAAACCACTTTACCCTCCTTTCTTTTCTTCCAGACCACTTTCACCTTCTAACTTACTATGTAATTTCATCATCCATTATGTTTGTTCACTGTCCTTCTCCTCCCTCTAGACTGTCAGCTCCAGGTGGGCATGGATTTAGTCTGTTTCATTCACTGATGGATCCTTAACGTTAGGCACATAGTAAGCACTCAATAAATTGAATGAATGGGAGTCCGCAGGTTGTAATGTTTAAGAGAGCTTTGGTAATCATCTTAGATTGAAATCCCAGCTCTGCCATTTCCCAACTGTATGATAAAACCTCTTTATGTTTCAGTTTCCTTACTTGTAAATTTACATTAATAATGATACCTAAAAAAAAAAAAGATTGAGTGCTTGACCAATGGAGCAGACTCACTAACTGTGTCCTTTCTGCTTTGGAATGCCATCTCTGGGGGGTGGGGTGTGGAGGGGGGAGGGGAAGCTGGCCTGACTCTTCATGACCTGCCCTCACTGGCCCCCCCTTTTCTGCACCCACGGACATCACGGGCCACACCGTATTCTCGATTGTTTAATGAGTGAAACATCTTGCTGGCCTCCGCCTTAGATGACAGGCTTCAGGGCCAGCAAGTGTGTCTTTCTGGATGCGTACAAAGCATTCTCCAAATACTTGATGTAAGAACGACTGAGCTGGAGTGTCGTTTTTAAAAAAATCATTTTCTCGGTTTGCTCATTCAATCAACACATATTTCTTACCATCTAGCAGTCACTATTCTAAGCCATTAACAAATCGGCAGTGAACGGAAACAAAGTCCCTGCCTTGTGGAGCTTACGTTTTCATGGCGACATTGATCATGAACCAGGAATGGCTGTAAGTGCCAGGTAAGTGCTATGGAACAAGGCAAGGGGTGTGGCGGTTAGATGGGGGACTGCACTGAGGGAGGGAGTGCAACTCGGGGGGTCTGGGGGGGTGGAGGCCAGGGCTGTGAAGAGAAGGGGCCGGCCGGGTGCTGTGCTCAGAGGGCAAGCAGGAACCCAATTCTATAGGGGCCCCAAAGCCATTTTCAGGACTGGGTTTTTAACTCAGAGTGGATGGAAAGTCAACCGATAACATAAACCACTTTTGTGTGTTTTTAAAAACAAACCAGCTTTATCCAACTTAGTTTCCTGAAGGTTCCAAAAACGCCGTTGAAACCGTAATTGCCGTTAGGGCTTCAATTGGAGGGCTCTGAAGGGAAGAGTGGTAAGACCTGCGTTACTTGTGTGACAGGCTCACCTTGACTGTTCACAGGGTGCAGAATAGCCTGGAATGAGGCGGGGAGTGGGGTGGTGGGCAGGTGGAAACAGGAAGAACAGGATGATGGTGGGTGGGACACAGGGGCTATGGCGATGAGGAGTGCTTGAACTGGGGCTACACCATAAAGGCAGAGACAGTAGGATTTGCTGAGATGTGGGGTAGCGATTTCAAGGTGTTGGTCTTATTATTAACGCAGGTACAGTGAGGCCAACAGATCAGTGCCCTGGAAGGAAAAGAGAGCTCATTACTCACAGTTGCCAAGGGGAGGGGACACCAAGCCACAGGGGCCACGCAGGGAAGCGCCAGGGTCGTCAGGAGGCAGAGGGAACAGGCGAAAACAGGGACAAGAGGCTTGATTGTGGTTTCTGGGGGAAGGAACAGGCAGGAAGGTTTAGAATTAGCTTGAATAATTTCAACGGGCTCTGCGGTACAGGGGCTTCTTTTAGTCACCTGGTACCTGGCCTTGGGGTGATAGAGGCCTGGGCTCTTCTTTTAAGAGCCCTGAAAGAAGCCGGTTGCAAGATGGGCTCTGGATTGGTTGGTTTGCATATGAAAGGACGAGTTGTTTGCTGTCTCAAGGAATTGGTGGCCCAGGGTCAGCAAGGTCCCAGATGTCAAAGCATCAGAAGAGAAAGTCAGGCTTAATTCATTGGGAAGTAAGGAATCAAGGACGACTCTGATCTTTGGTCTGAACAACTGAAAGAATGGAATAATCACTTGTGAACATCACTTCTGCCAATCCTGATGGTTTTACCCTGAATCACCTGCGCTCTCCCAGTTTTTATTTCTGTTTCCAAAACAACCCATTAGTTTCTTCGTGGTCCAGCTCCCTCTTGTGGTGAGCATTTATTCTCATACTGTTTCTGACAGGAATCAGAAAGAACTTTAGCAAAAGGATGATTTGATACATTTTGAAAACAGACATGAAAACTGGGCTGATGTCTATTTATTCCCATTATCAGGTTGAACTTTGTATAGCCAAATGAAGACACAATTTCCAGGGCTTTTTTATTTTTTAAATAAGCCCAAATTTCAAAAGGTCTAATAGCAAAAGGTCTAATAGCACTTTTGGAGCTTGCAATAAACTAAGTTGAACAAAGCTTGTTTTTCTTTTAAAACAAACCAAAAAAAAAAAAAAACATTTTTAGGTCATGTAGCTCTTTAAAAGCACAGTTTTCTGCAAAACACGGGTTATGAGTTCACTAGTCCTAAATCAATCTTATCTTGTACTTCCCTGACCTATCATCATTTTATTTATTTATTATTATTTTTTTAAATGAGTCACCCATGGGGTGGTGAAAGGGTCATGGATCACCAGGGGAAGTTATCTCCTAGTTAACCACATGCATGAACTATACAGAGGTAAATGGAAGTGCGTAGATACCTTCACTGACAACCAACTTCCTGAACTTATTCTAAACTCTAGAATCTAGCTCCTGACTGGGGCAGAGGAATATAGTTTCTCCAAAATAAGGAAATCTTAAGTAGCTTGAAATAAAAAGAGTCGTATTCAAGCTTACCATGTGAGTGGAACGTACACTGGGGGGGAGTATGAATGTTTATCTCATAACTAATGAAATTGGTCCCTAAAAGGAAAATATTGGGCTGGCCAAAAAGTTGGTTTGGGTTTTTCCCATAACGTTGAATGGAAAAACCCGAATGCACTTTTTGGCCAACCCTATAATTTATCCCAGTAGAACTGAGATATTAGAGAAATTTCTCAAAATTTTGTTATATCGTAGAACCATTCAAAATATAGCACTCTAGTAGCATATGATCCAGCAATCCCACTCCTGGGCATATATCCAGAGAAAACTCTAATTTGAAAAGATACATGCACCCCAATGTTCATAGCAGTACTATTTACAATAGCCAAGACGTGGAAACAATCTAAATGTCCATCGACAGATGCATGGATAAAGAAGATGTGGTACATATACATATACAATGGAATATTACTCAGCCATAAAAGAGAATGAAATAATGCCATTTGTAGCAACATGGATGGACCTAGAGATGATCATACTAAGTGAAGTAAGTCAGACAGAGGAAGACAAATATTTTATGATATCACTTATATGTGGAATCTTAAAAAAATGATACAAATGAACTTATTTCCAAAACAGAAACAGACTCACAGACATAGAAAACAAACTTATGGTTACCAAAGGGGAAAGGCAGGGGGCTGGGGGGAGAGATAAGTTAGGAGTATGGGATTAGCAGATACACAATACTGTATATAAAATAGATAAACAACAAGGACCTACTGTATAGCACAGGGAACTATATTCAATATCTTATAGTAAGCTATAATGGAAAATAATCTGAAAAAGAAAATATATATGTGTGTGTATAAATATGTGTGTATACACACACATACACACACACATATACGCTTGAATCGCTTTGCTGGACACCTGAAACTAACACAATATTTTAAATCAACTATACTTCAATTTAAAAAAAAAAGCAAATCTAACACGCTGCCTGTGTGTGTGTGTGCCTACAGGCACACCACTTACCTAGGTAAGACTTATAGCACAGCACCCACAGCTATGTGGGACACAGGCAGAAACTTGAAAGTAAGGGACTTCTGAGCAGCCAGTAGCTATTTCAAAGATCATGCACTCTGCCCTGCAGAACTGCCTTGACACAGCCAGTGAGGAGCACGAGATTCCAGCCTCAGAGCCTCTGAACCATGAGGTGTGACAGCCAGCGACACAGGGAAGGGGGAAGTATCAGAGAAATGCAGCTGGTTTTCTAAAAATCTCTTCCAGGTTTTCAGCACCATGGCTTGAAACCTACGTACCTTAGCAATCTCTGACAATGTTCTCGGCCAGTGCTTCTCCAACCTCAGGGGCAGAATCACCTGGGAAACTGTTACCTATGCAGATTCTCGGACCCCACTCCCAGAGACCCTGCATAGGGATCACGTCGCCTGGGCAGAGCACAGAAGCCCGGCATTTCGGCTTTGCAGTGTAGCCCAGTAAGTGATGCTCAGAGTGATATTCCTGAGTAATTAAGAAAAGATAAAAGTAAGTGGAATGCACCCTGCCTAATGATAATGGTAATTGTTCTCAGAACCATAGGCTTCCCTCAAGAACTTAAAAATCACTCTCTGGGAGCCGTTTTATTTTTGTTTGTTTGTTTTTTTAATTTATTTTTGACTGCGTTGGGTCTTTGTTGCTGCGCGCGGGCTTTCCCTAGGTGCCTGAGCGGGGGCTACTCTTCATTGCGATGTGCGGGCTTCTCATTGCGGTGGCTTCTCTTGTTGCGGAGCATGGGCCCTAGGCGCGCGGGCTTCAGTAGTTGTAGCATGGGGGCTCTAGAGCACGGGTTCTAGAGCACGGGCTCTAGAGCGCAGGCTCAGTAGTTGTGGCACATGGGCTTAGTTGCTCCACGGCATGTAGGATCTTCCCAGACCAGGGCTCAAACCTGTGTCCCCTGCATTGGCAGGCGGATTCGTAACCACTGTGCCACCAGGGAAGCCCTCTGGGAGCTGTTTTAAGATCAGAGCAGAGCTATCTAAAGTCACCAGAAAAAGAAGAAAAATGGCGCTCAAACCAGCGGGATTTAAGCTGATTTAATAAAATATCTTTCAAAGCGATCAGGATGGACTTCCCTGGTGGTGCAGTGGTTAAGAATCCACCTGCCAATGCAGGGGACACGGGTTCGAGCCCTGGTCCAGGAAGATCCCACATGCCGCGGAACATCTAAACCCATGTGCCACGACTACTGAACCTGCGCTCTAGGGCCCGCGAGCCACAACTACTGAAGCCCACGCACCTAGAGCCCGTGCTCCGCAACAAGGGAAGCCACCGCAATGAGAAGCCCGTGCACCGCAACGAAGAGTAGCCTCCGCTCACTGCCACTAGAGAAAGCCTGTGTGCAGCAACGAAGACCCAACACAGCCAAAAATAAATAATTAATTTTTTAAAAAAGAAAAAAAAATCAGGATGTTTAGAATTTTCTTCAAGGGACTTCCCCGGCAGTCCAGTGGCTAAGACTCCATGCTTCCACTGCAGGGGGCAGGGGTTTGATCCCTGGTCAGGGAACCAGGATTCAGCATGCCGCGTGGTACGGCCAAAGAAAAAAGAATTTTCTTCAAATTCCAATACAGGAGGGCAAGGGGTGTGGATGAGGATGTAAATAAAACCAGACTGACTGACCATGTGTGGATAATGATTGAAACAGGTGATGGGCACATGGGGGCTCATTATCTTACACTGTATATTTTTCTGTGTTTCAGAACCTCCATAATAAAAAGTTAAAGAAAAAAAGAAACTAAAAAAGAGAACGTTATTAACTATTAACATATTGTCAAGGAGAAAGAAATTTTCCTCTATCCTTCTAGGTTCTTCTGGCTGGTCTAAAGAATTAAATTGGTATGAGCCAGTAACAGGAGAAAAATCAATCAAACTAATTTAATAACGTGTATACACAGGAGACCCCCAGGGGAACTGAGTAACTGGCCAAAATAAATGGCTGAAACCCTCACCTCAAAGACAATCCCCAGCTAAAAACAGAAGAGGGCATTGAGGATGGGGAGAGTCGGTTCCGGAGCTGACGGGAGAAGCGCAATCAACAAGGGTAAGTTCCTTTTGCAGATTTAAGTCATTGCCTTCTCCATTCACGAGAGTTTCTAAAGATTTGATCATCCTCCTCTTCCTGGTACAGCCAGGGAGACACCCTTACAAATGGAGGTTTCTCTCATAAATGTGAGCATTTCTTACAAAAGGGTAACTCCTACTTGGTTTTTGAGAGTTTTTCCCATGTATGCTGTTTCTTAGAAAATAGCCAACTTAAAATAATGAATATGCCAAAGAGACATGTTAGGGGGTGGCAAATTCTGCTCCCCTACAATATCAAAAAACAAGTGTCACAGAGGCAAACACATTACCTGTCCTAATTCTGCCCAAGTAATTGCCTTTCTTGAATTACCTCGGCGCATTAGCAAACTAATCCCTACTGTGAGATGGATCTATCAGAGAGCATTAAACATTACATGTATGTACGTGAAAACTCCCCTTGTTCTGATTCCTTGCTCACCAAGAAATCCTCTGATTGTCAGTCCGCCTTCAGGGAGAAAATATGCTGATCGTGCTAGCACAACTCCTCAATCCGTGTATCAGTCAGAGTCTTCATTCTCTGTGGTTAATTAGGATTCTGGTTTTGATTCTGGTCTTGTAAGTTTGGGTAAAGAATCTGTCCTAGGACTTCCCTGGTGGTGCAGTGGCTAAGAATCCGCCTGCCAATGCAGGGGACACGGGTTCGAGCCCTGGTCCGGGAAGATCCCACATGCCGTGGAGCAACTAAGCCCGTGCGCCACAACTACTGAGCCCGCGCTCTAGAGCCCGCGAGCCACAACCACTGAGCCCGTGCGCCATAACTACTGAAGCCCGCATGCCTGGAGCCCGTGCTCTGCAACAAGAGAAGCCACCACAATAAGCCCACGCACCGCAACGAAGAGTAGCCCACGCTCACCGCAACTAGAGAAAGCCCGCATGCAACAACAAAGATCCAACGCAGCCAAAAAATAAAATTAAAAATAAATAAATAAATAAATAAAAGAATCTGTCCTAAAACGTGGAGCTATTCATAATGTCCTGACAAAATATCCAGGTTCTGAGTCTATAAAGACCAGGAAAAGCATTAAGCCAAGGAAAATTTCCCAAGGCAATGAATGTCTCCTGATGTAACCTCTAGGAAGAAGCCAGCCAGGTGAATAAACACCCCATCCAGCTTGTGGTTGCTTTTCTTGATTAACTGAATGTTTATTCTAATATATACAGCAAGCATTGTACTAGGTACTTTCTGTTACTTGTCTCAGTTTTCACAGTAGAAAACACTGTGGTATGTAATTACATACATACTCATGTACGTGATATACCTATGTTGAATACTTACTGCATATAATCCATAATGTAATATTCTGGCTACAGTGCCATGTGAATATATATACGTAATGATTATTAAGCATTGTTCTTCTAAGGAGAATTTCACTGAAACTCTCTATCTCATTACAAAGAATTGTAAAGAGTTTACTATTTAAGGTAATATTACTAGTGAACCCACTTAACCAGGTACTTGTAAACCCATATTGCCACAATCCACTGACAGTGAATGAACAGTAAGGGTGCTGCTGTTAAGCTCTCCATGGTGTAGACTGTAGAATCAGGATACTTGGATTCCATATGTGTAAGGCATGTGCCTATCCGATACCTAGTGTCAATTCACATATTAAATATTAGCAATGCTGAACTTCTATGTCTATATTATCTATATTCATGCAAACATAAAATTCTCAATGTCCTTCCCACACTCCAATGGATTGTCTTCCATATCCCCTGGGGTGCATGCTCTCTCCACCTTATCATTCTGTTCAGTGGAACAATATTTCCGACTATAACAGAAGACGTTATTTATTATTTTATTATTTTATTATTTTTTAGAAGGTTTCTTTCCATTCCGAAGTCTGTTCTGATGAACTGATCTCCCTCCAGTGCCCATTCAGCTGTGATAATTGGACACTGGACATTGAGACACACCAGGACACGTGTGACTGGGTTCAGCCTTTTGCGGGGCCCAGAATAATAAAAGGTAAGTAAGAAGAACACATCCTTTTGAGGTCAAAAGATTGAGACTCAAGCCTTCTGAACTTTGTGCTCTTTAATGCTGTTTCCCTTTTATAAATGAGTACAATAAAAATTGCCCCACCTATTTCACAGGCTCGTTTTAGGAATAATGCAGATGACCACAATGACAGACACTGGATTGGCTACCCAAAAGCCAATTACAAGTCATTTTCCTCCTTGCCTTCCTGTGCCTAAAATATCCACATTTTAAGAATCCCTCTGGGCTTCCCTGGTGGCACAGTCATTAAGAATACACCTGCCAACGCAGGGGACACGGGTTCGAGCCCTGGTCTGGGAAGATCCCACATGCCACGGAGCAACTGGGCCCGTGAGCCACAACTACTGAGCCTGCGCGTCTGGAGCCTGTGCTCCGCAACAAGAGAGGCCGCGATAGTGAGAGCCCCGCGCACCGCGATGAAGAGTGGCCCCCGCTTGCCACAACTGGAGGAAGCCCTCGCACAGAAACGAAGACCCAACAAAGCCATAAATAAATAAATTAATTAATTAAAAAAAATAGTGACTCAGATCATGCCATTGCTCTATGGAATCCCTTTCCATTGCAGATAGAATAAAATCCAAACTGTGTACACTGGTCTGGCTCCCTCTACCTCCCCGGTATCATTCAGTCCATTCTCCCCCCATCCCTGTCCTCCAGCCAGACCTTCTGTTCCTCAAACTTGCCAAGTGTTTTCCCGGCTCTAGGCCTTTACACCTGCTGATTCCTCTGCCCAGTGCTCTCCTCTGACCCACACATCCCAACGTCCACTGCAGCCAGATTTACAATAGCCAAGACATGGAAGCAACCAAAGTGCTCACAGACAAGGTGAAAAGATAAAGAAGATGTGGTACATATAGACAATGAAATACTACTCAGCCATAAAAAAGAATGAAATAATGCCACTTGCAGCAACATGGATGGACCTAGGGATGATCATATTAAGTGAAGTAAGTCAGAAAGGAAAGACAAATATATGATATCACTTATAGGTGGAATCCAAAAATTGATACAAAGGAACCAATTTACAAAGCAGAAACAGGCTCACAGACTTAGAAAACAAACCTAAGATTACTAAAGGGGAAAGGTAGAGGAAAGGGGTAAATGCAAAGGCTGGGATTAGCACATACACCCTAATATATATATAAAATAGATAATCAACAAGGATCTACTGTCTAGCACAGGGAACTCTACTCAAAACTCGTAATAACATATATGGGAAAAGAATCCAAAAAAGAACAGATATACATCTATGTAGAACTGAATCAAGTTGCTGAACACCTAAAACAACACAACATTGTAAATCAACTATACTCCAATATAAAATAACAATTAATTAAATTAAAAAAAAAAAAAAGAAATGCCTACTATGTTCCCAACAGACCTCGGTGACCTGGGCTGGAGTCACATCCCTGGAGCCTGAGCAGGCTTGGGTTCCAAGGCTGGATTGTCCTGGGACTGAGGGTACTGGGAAAGATGTGCCAGCAAATAAGCCCTCCTTGGACCTGTAGTGCCTGGTGCCCTCTGCATGGGACCACAATCTCCAGATCCAGGCAGACTCTCTGGGCTGGAAGAGCTTTGAAAACTCAGCTGGTCTCCATGTCTCCTGCTGGTAAGGTTCCCGCCTCTGGCCTCCTTCCTTACGGTCTCCCCACCTCCAGAGGACAGCACCCCCAACCCACTGTTGCCAGCATCCGCAATAAAGCAAACTTTCCTTTCCGCCAATCTTGCCTCTTTATTGGCTTTTGAGTGGCAAGCAGCCGGACCCCACTTTCGGTTACAATGCTGTTAGTAAGCTTTAAATTTTATTTATCTTTTATAATCAAATCATAGTCTGTTCACTCAAACACTTGTAGCAAGGACAGGAGCTGGTCACAGTATTGGGCACTGTGGCAGAAACAAGGAGAAAGCATGCATGGCACCTGCCTGATGGAGCCCAGTTAGGGAGGCAAGTATGCTACAAGTTGTGTGAGTGTGCTGAGGGCAACGGTCAATTACAGTCTTGCTACTCAGTGTGGTCTCGCCACCCCACCACGCCTGCATAGCACCATCTGGGAGCCTGGTAGAAATGCAGAACCTCAATCCGGCTCCAGACCTAAATCAGAATCTTCATTTTAACAAGGATGCTAGCAGGTGATACGTACGCACACAGGAGCTTTTGTCCAGGAGACAGAAATCACTTCCCAGCAGGGTGTCCCAAAACGGTATCAACTCAACCATCATCACCAGAACAAGGCCCTGTGCTGGGCACTGGGGACCTAGAGAAGAAATAAATGTGTCCTTGCCCTCAAGGAGCTTGCAGGCTAACAGGGAAACAGACACACAAACACACAACCTCCTCCGACAGAGGAGGTGGCTCTGAGATGCTCTCGTGCTAGGCGGGGGCATCGTTTGTTCTAAGAAAACTCCTTATAAAGCATGAAGAGTTGATCCAGTGCAACACCACTCAATTTCCTGTAGGTTCCAAGTAACATAAGAGCTTTCCGAGGGGATCATCTCACACAGCTCTTGGTTCAGTGGCACCGTGCCTCTCTGAGCCTCCATTTTCTTAGCTGCAAAATGAGACAGTTTGTACCATGTTTTTTTGAGTTTTTTGTTTTGTTTTTGGCCACACTGCGCTGCAGGCATGTGGGATCTTAGTTCCCCAACTAGGGATTGAACCAGTGCCCCCTGTACTGGAAGCATGGAGTCTTAACCACTGGACTGGCCAGGGAAGTCCCTAACCTTCCTGGCTTTTATTAGAGCCACAAAGCCACCTTGTGAGAGAGAAGGGCAAGTAAGGACTAACATGAACATTTACTGAATGGAAAAAAAGAATGCTGCTGGACAGTACGCGCACTGTGAAATCATGTTTAGAAAAAAAGTCCCATACATATACTATTTTTTAACGTGTGCTATATATAAAGCTATACATAGAGGAAAAGTTCTGTAATAACAACGACTTTCCTGGAGGGTGGAAGTAGGCCTTTATACACCTCAATAGCAGTTTATTTTCAAAGAAATGTACTACTTCTTAAACGAAAACATTTTAAAAGTATTTAAGTGCATTGGAAATTGGAAGTAATGTTAATCCTGATTACCTGAGTCGGGTGATTACGGATGACATTTTCTTCTAATTATGCTTTCTAAATTTCCTACAATGAGCGTGTATCCATCTGGGCCATTTGATTTGCGAGAAGCCTTAACCTCCACCTCCCCCGCCCCACCCCCCCAGCCCCCTTTCTTGCTGAGTCTGCAGGTCTCTAGCGCCCTCTGCCGAAGCATCTCTACGTTTTGTGCTTTGCGGAACGAGGTGTAGGTCAGTCTCCTGGGAGTCTTGTTAAAAGGCAGCTTCTGATTCAATGGGTGTGGGGCAGGACCGGGATTCGGCGTTTTAAAAAATCCCTGGGGAAGCTGATGGTTGACCTCCCCCAGTGGCAAGGATTGAAACTGCTAGACCACGAAGAGTTATTCTACAACAGCTAGCACAGTACCACTGTCAGCCTCGGACAACGTTCCCGGAGAGCTCCCCGGAAAGCGTAAACCTAACGCGGAGGCGGCTCACCTTGGGGACAAGGGCGACAGGACCGCAGCCGACGGCCCCGCCCCTCGAGGCCCTCGCGGAGCCTCCATTGGCCAACCCACTGACGTAAGCCTCACGTCACGTGAGGCCGCCGTCCAATGGCGGAGCGTACTGCGCCGGGCCCGTGGATGGCGCTGGGGACACACGGAGGTGTGGCGGAGCGCACCGTGGCGGCTAGGTCGCAGGTCGCAGGCGGCGGTGTGTGTGCGCCGCCCTCCCTGACGCCTCACCCCGAATCCCCCCTGCGCCTGCAGGCCGGCGCGATGCGGCGCCGCTTCTGGGGCATGTTCAGCTGCCCGTGCGCCGGCGCCGATGCGTTTGGGGCCTTGGCTGCCGCCTCCGCCAAGCTGGCCTCGGGCAGTGACGTGGAGCTGGAGCACGGCTGTGGCGGCCGGCAGGTGGGGCTGGGTGGAGGAGGGGCGCTGCGGGGCTGCTGGGCTCCAGGGTGGAGCAGGGCTGGGGGCGCCAGGGCCGCCTCACACCCGGTGGTCCTTTGGGTCCCCTCGGCTGCCGGGCACTACAGACAGCGGGGGCAGGAGAGCATCTCTGCCCTGGAAGTCACACCTGTCGACTCAAAAGTATTTTTACAGCCTGAAAGTTGAACGTTTTATTTGGCAGGAATTTTTAGGACTTCAAGCTGGGAGGCAGCACGTCAAGTAACCCTGAGAGAACTGCTCCGTGAGCCAGCATATACAGGAGTTTTGCGACAAAGGGCAGGTAGTCTGAATGTCAAAAGATTGTTGTTAGTTAAAGAAAGACAGATATGTCAAGTTGAGGAATTGAGCGCTTTTGTATGTATGGGAAGGTGCAAGAGCCTGGGCGGCTCACTGAAATCATTCCTTTGATATGCACCTCAGCTATCTGGGCCAGTATCCTGTGTTTTCACATCCTGAGATTCCTCAGGGCTCACCTTTGTGAGTGGCTGCAGTCTGATGGCTGCTAGATGGCAGGTATTCTTTTCCTTCCTGAGTTCCCTCAGGGTTCACCAGCTCACCATGAGGTGACTGATGACTGATATCTTTTGTTTATTGATATGGCAGGCAATATTTCATTTATCAGTTCCTCCTCTTGGTCTGAAATTCGACCAACATTTGGGAGACATTTCATGACCAGTTTTTGTCCCATGGCGCTAGGAGGCTCATCCCAGATCAGGCGAAAATTCGTGTTGATACGCCACTGCAGGGGCTAATTTCTGGGTTAGGCCCTGTTGATAAAGATTCTCTGGATCCTCTGTCTTACTAGTCTATTATGATCCAGGAGATATTTTCCCTTGTTGCTTGTTCCCATACCTAGAATCACACTATTACAGTTATTCTATGTAGAGTTACAAATGTGATTTATTTCCTCACGATGTTTAGCCATCAATTTTGTTGGAGGCCTGGTTACACACTGAGTACTGTAAGAGACAGCAAAATAGACAGGGCATAAGTAACGTAGGTAGTAACACTGACAAGGTCATAGTGCAACAGGGAGACAAATTATAAACAATTTGGAAACAAAGAACAAATTAAAACAATGATTAGTATAACTAGTTGAAATCCAGTTGTATTGGGCTGGCCAAAAAGTTCGTTCGGTTTTAAGTTTAAAGACTTTTTTCTTTTTTTTAACATTGAGCATTTACTTCGTGCCAGACTCTTTTTTTTTTAATTTATTAATTAATTTATTTATTTTGGCTGCGCCATGTCTTAGTTGCGACACACGGGATCTTCGTTGAGGCATGTGGGATCTTTAGTTGCAGCATATGGGATCTTTTAGTTGCAGCACGCAGACTTCTTAGTTGCGGCATGCAGACTCTTAGTTGCGGCATGCATGCGGGATCTAGTTTCCCGACCAGGGATCGAACCCGGGCCCCCTGCTTTGGGAGCTCGGAGTCTTACCCACTGGACCACCAGGAAAGTCCCAAGACACGTTTTTCATTTTCACAAAGAACTTTACTGGACAACGTATTCACTGGCCGAACGAACTTTTTGGCCAACCCAATAATAAACCATCAAGTCCACAGGAGAGCCAGCTGGAGAAGCCAAATTCTGGAAGGATCAAGTAGAGAGAAAAAGATAAATGTTTCATCTTTGTTTACAAAGGTATGCTTTATCAACTTGTAGGTCATAGCATAAGAGAAAAGGTTTTTCTGGAAAACAAAGTTCGTTCAGTCCCATGTAATTACTTCCTGTTGATCTGGATGAAGTAATCAGGTTTTCCATTAGAGTTTTGTCATTTGTTACCCAGTTCAGTGCTATTATCTAAAGGCTATCAGAAACTTATATTTGTTTAAAAGTTCTTTTTATGAGTCTTCTTGAAAATCTTCATTTTGTAAAAGCATCAGTGTAAAATAATGATTGTCTATAAAGGACAAAACTTAAAATTTGAGCATGGTTAAAGATTTGAGTACAATGCAATTATCAGGAAACTTGGATATTTCTGTGACATATAACATTTTAGAATAACTAGAATTATGGCTGATAACATTATATTAGATGTTAGGAATTTCATATAAATTTTGGAATAGCTATATTAATAACATCTATCCATACACTATAACCTAAGGTTCATCTCCAATCACTGGACAATGTTTTGAAGTAAGTTAACATACCAAATAAACTTAATTAGTGTAACATTCATCTCTGAGCTGTCTCAGGATGCTCCTTAAAGCATCCCACAGTCAGTTGGAGGCTAAAAGAGACTTAGATTTTGATATTTGGGAAGTTTGTTAAAAATATCAAAAAGGTTTTAAAACACAACAGGATCATAGGTCTCTATGAAACAATACTTATTCATTTAACCAAAGTCACAAAAAGATTAAAAAAAAATACAGATCACTTAAGGTCACAGAACCTCACTCAATCTGTTATCAAAAAGAAAAACTCTAAGAAACTTTGTTTAGCTTCCAGTCTTGTACTAGCTTACTTAACAAAATCCATTTACTTAATTAACTCCAATCTAAATTTAGTTAATCCTGACCATGCACAGAATTTTTTTCCTCAATAAAATGTAATTCCATTCCTCATAACTAAAAACACACATTCTGCTTTCCTACTGTGTACTGAAATGTTTCTGTTTTATTCCTATTAGCTTTAATTACGTGTTTAAATTAGAATCCGCAACTTTTTTTTTTAAATTTAAATTCCCCTCGTGAGTAATAACATCTTATGACTCTTATATAAGCATATTATACACTTATTGGCCATTTTGATACCCTCTTTTGTGAAAGAGGATCTTTCAAATCTATTGTCCTTTCTTCTTTTTCTTTTTTTTTTTGGCTGCCGTGGGTCTTCGTTGCTGCGTGCGGGCTTTCTCTAGTTGTGGCGAGCAGGGGCTACTCTTCATTGCGGTGCGCGGGCTTCTCATTGCCTTGGCTTCTCTTGTTGCATAGCATGGGCTCTAGGTGCGCAGGCTCAGTAGTTGTGGTACACGGGCCCTAGAGTGCGTGGGCTTCAGTAGTTGTGGCTCATGGGCTGTAGAGCACAGGCTCAGTAGTTGTGGTGCACGGGCTTAATTGCTCTGTGGCATGTGGGATCTTCCCGGGCCAGGGATCGAACATGTGTCCCCTGCATTGGCAAGCGGATTCTTAACCACTGTGCCACGAGAGAAGTCCAGAGTCCTCAACTCTTAAAAACCTTAATATCTAGTGAAAGTTAAGAAGTAAGCAATTACGATGGTCTTTTACATTAGCATTCATTACGGTGTACATAAATACCAGTGGTAATTTCTAAAAACATTTGGTTTTTTTATGGAGAACATCTCAGGGTGGCACCAAACACTTTTATTAATAGTCCTAAATATCTTTAGTTTTTCTATTTAGTAATTGATGTCTCAGTATCTTATGTTTTTGGAAATTGTCTAGCTATTCAATAAACTTGCATCTTAAATTAGCACAACTCTAGAACTTTACCAAATATCTGGAAAGGTCATTTTAAGTAGACGTTTATAAAATATAATTATTTGTCAAGAGTTTACCCAAAGCTTTTATATCTTTTACATCTAAAGTCTCATCATATCAAGTTATTTTCCTTGCAACAGATATAATAAGTCTTATTTGACTTCTGTTAAACCTAGGTACAATAGTGTCATAGTTAATGTTGATGACTCTAAAGACATGTCTATATTAATTAGTTCAACAAACAAACTTTAATACCAGGTATCAAGTTAATATTGAATATTTCCCAATTCATGTGAACCTGAAAGTCATTTTGGCCGATTTCTTTATATTTAATTTGTAAGTGCTTTCTTTTAAATTAAATAGAGCTCTTTATAAATTCAATTTTGATAATACTTTCCAGAGGTAGAGATATCTCATATGTATAATGTATACACAAGACATATAATATAAATAGGCAAAACTAGAGATCTCATGGCTTCACTTCAAAACTTAGTTGTGAATCAGGTATTACAATGTAAACATACGAGTTTACAAAGAACAGTTGGAATACATTAAAGTTGCTTGCTCAGATGACTAAGGCTTTACTATTTGTAAAGTTTGGCTGAGGGAGCATTCTTAGCAGTTTGAATTTTAAAACTGCCACTTTTGTAGCAGAAACTAGTTGCGGCACCCCCATTATGTTAGCCCTTATTCAGCCCTCATTCTTTCCACCCATTCAACTGGTCTCCTATAGATGTTTTTTCCCCCCCCTTCTCTTACTTGCTTGATTGCACTCTGAAAATGATTGCCCGCTAGCTAAAGTTGTACTATGCAGCTGACGTTTACTTCTCCAAGACAGCACTCCCTAACACTCCTTTCCTTGTGAGCATTTTTCATTCCAGAAAGAAGGTCACAGAATGATAACCCCGAGTACCACCAGAACCTGTTCCAGAACCACCTGACCCCAGCCCTAATGATCTCAACGTCTCCAGGAGGAAAGAAGAATGCAATACTAGATCAGCTCCGATTTTATGTACAGCCCTATTTTCCACCCTGAAACTATAAGACCCTTCCTATTTCCCAGGAAGGGGGGCACAGTCTTGAGGGTGTTAGCCTGCTGTGGCCCCCTTTGCCTGGAAAAGTAAGAAAGCTACTCTCTTCTACTCCTCCAAAACTGTGTCTCCGTGTTTCTATTCAGCACTGGTGAACAGAGGCCGGGTTTTCGACAACACTTTTGTCATTTTTTTTTTTTTTTCTTGGTTTCAGGCCTTGCCTGATTGGGCTAACTAGGCTCAGTCTCAGGTCCTTGTGGCCTGTTTGTACATTTCAGGTTTGTAGAGATTTGCAAGAGAGACAGTCGCTTTTAGTTCCCTAAAGAACAGGTCTGTCACCTAAAGGATACTAAAAGATTGATTTGTCCAACTATATATTATATCAGTGAGAAGATTTCTAACTAAACTGAAGTTTACGAGTTCTATGTTCTAGAACTTTGGTGTTTAATTTATCACGCCTTCAAAGTCTTGTATATGGCATTCAGCAAAGACCTTCTTTCTGAGTTTACAAGTTTAAACCCAAAGAAAAATCACTATTTTTGTTTTTTTAGCCCTTGAATGTTAGTTCCCAGTTTTTACTTATTTGTGTGGCTCAGGTAACCCTATTGGTTTCCTTTAGTATGTTCAATTAATATTTTCCAAGGTGCATATTTATATGCCTTGTCTTATACCACACAGGGGAAGCATTCCCCAGTGAAACATGCCTACCCCACAATATAATTAAAAGAGATATAACCATCTTATATAAAGCACATTTAAATATACCAGTTTTATACACTTTCATCTCAATTCTGTCAACTGTTTTACCTTGAACTTTAGCCTTCATTAGGATCCAATCAAGTTTTGATCTTATAGGAGGAGTTCTAGAAGTTTTTCTTCTTTTTGTTCCCTGTCCACTTAATCTATTTTAATATAAAAGCTCTGGGATCCCCAGGAGGGGAGTTGAGCCAGGGAACTCAGGCTCTTTGGCCAAACTGTTGCCCCAGATAATTGCTGGTTAGGTATCTCAGTGCAAAAAAAACTTTTCAGCCCTTTAAATATATATATATATTTAATATATATAAAAATATATAATATATATTAAATATGTATATATTATATATATATATATTTTAAACTGAGGTAAATAGAGTGGACCTCTTTGGCTTTTAATGTTGAGGACGAGTAGGGAGTCCCTTTTGGCCCATTTAACCGTAGTGTAATATCAAAACCTTATGTTTTAATCACATAAATGTCCATTTTATCCCATTTTTAATAACCATCTAAAGATTTCTTTATTCATTTAAGATAAGCCCTTTTTAAAAATTTCTTTCTTGTTGGAAAAACTATCTAGACTTCCCTTACAAATTTTTAAAATCTGTTAACATTAATTATTCTAATGCTTTTGTTAGCATCTGTAAGACCCATTGAGGGGAAGCAAAGACCACAAATTAAGCTTCCCAAACTGGTTTTTCTTTGTTTTAAAATAAAGAAGTTCTTAGATTAGCCAGTAGATATGTTTCTTTTTTCCACCTTTAGTTTGATTTTTGTTTTTATAGGTATCAATAAAACAGCTGTTTACAATGAGAGAGCTCTAGGTTCACCGATTTATTAGTTTCTCCAATGTAAAAGAATCCATCACTTGGCTGATCTCCGGGAGACGGCAGAGAGCGGTGGCGTGAAGCGAGATCTTAGTTCCCTGCCCAGGAATTGGACCTGGGTAACCTGGATGGAAACCAGGAATCCTAGCCGCTAGTGCACCAGGGGCTAGAGGATAGAAACAAGGTTCCCCTGTCTCTTGCCCTCATTGAAAAATGCATTTCTCAAGGAGGCAAAAACTGTAGAAACAGGTACAAAGTTTATTATTAGAGACATGGTGCAACAAGTGGGAGAGCACACAGAGAAACAGTTTGTTTAGTTCAGACAGAAGCGAGGCAGAGATACACACCAGGAGAGAAAACCTGTGGGCATCCCCCCTAATGAGGAGGAATGCAGTATAGAGGTGGTTGAATCATTTTGTATAGGGCAGTTCTTCTGGGTCTTTGTTCACCTTTGGCCAATTATCTGGTTTCTTTTTCCACGCCTGACCTGCCCTAGGACCTCCCCAACACGTGTGCACAACTTTTTTCACAGATGGATCCCAGCCCACAGGCCTATGGGGGGCCTTGGCATCACCTATTTTGGGGTGGTGCCCCCTCCTTTCTGACCCCCAAGAAGCCCCCAAGGTGCAGTGTCTCCCTCGCCCCAAGGACGGGAAACACGTGACCTCTTTATCTTTTACTCAAACAGGGTTTAGCCCCTCTCTGTCCCTGCCGTGACTGTTATCTTAAAGTGTCCACAGGAAACAAAGTCCAGCTATTTACCCTGTTCCTGTTGTAATTTCTATCTCAAAGTGCAAACAGGAGGCTGGTTGTAAATATCTAGCCTAGGGCTCACCTACCTCCTTCCTCAGGAAGTGTAAATAGGAGGCTAGTTGTAAATGCCTAGCCTGGAGCCCATCAATCTCCTGCCTCATGGCCATTAATAAAACATATATATTAATAGTGATTCAAACCAATACTACACAAGAGGCTTCCCCATAAGAGTGGAGGAGGATGTCACCTAAGTAAAATCCAGAGAGTTTACTCTCAAAAGTAGCATAGCAGAGGTCAAGTTTTCAAAACAAGTACATACACATTTACACACACACAACATCCTAGGAAGATCAGGTAGAACATTTACATCTCAAAGACATAGGAAAGAGAAATGCAAGTTCCCCCCTAGATGGCCTTTGTTTAAAATCAGAATTCTGAAAAGATATTTTTACCAAGCTGGCTTTTTAAACTTAATTTAAATTAACTGTGTACACAATAAAAGAGCCCCCTCGTTTTTAGGGCGAGATTTCCTTTAATTTCCAATTAAGTAAGTACTTGTATTTTTGTACATACATAAACCTGGCTGGTGTATTTGTTGGAGGCTGGCAACCTGTTGTTCCTCTTTTGTTGTTTTGAAAGCTTTATTTCCCATTCTGAGGTTGATTTGTCAAAATAAAATTGCTAGTGAGGATCGTGTGGTGGGCCAACGTGCTGCTTGAGAGCTTAACTCCTCTAGGTTTTGCCCCAGAGCTGTTTCAGCCCCCTCTTACGTGTCTCGGGTTCTCCCAGTGGCATATAAGGCTACCGCGGTGCTCAGATCATGGAATGGCCAGTTCTTATTCATGTCCCCAGTTGAGCAGGTTGTTAATTAAATGAGTGGGTTTCCCTATAGGGACAAATGCACAGCACGAGGTCTTGCCTCCACTGCTCCTGCAACTTTTTCAGTCGCCTTGATCTCAGGCGGCCTCAGCCTGCAGTGGCTTAAAGCAGGATTTCGGTTCCCAGCCAGAGATTGAGGTCAGGTCGTGGCAGTGAGAGCTCTGAATCCTAGCCACCAGACCACCAGGGACCAGTGGTCAGCGACAAGGCCCTGGCCCTGCTGCTTTGCAGAAAAGAATTCCCACAAAGACGTAAAGGGGTGAAACAAGTAAAGTGTTTATTAGGAGAAAAAAAAGAGTAGAGTACATGTGGATAGACACACGGGCGGACTCAGAGAGTCACGCCCACGTGGTAGTTTAAATCACATACATGGGACATTTCTTCTGGGTTTCCTTTGGCCAATCATTTTGACTTGCCTGGTTCAGAGTCCATATTTGGTATATCTCAGGATCCTCCCATGTGTGTGCAGGCATCTCTTAGCCAAGATGAATTCCACCGAAGAGGCCTATGGGTAGCTGGCATCACTTACTGTGCGGTGGCACCCCGTCCCTTTTTGATCTCCAAGGAGCATTCTAGTTGGGAAGGTTTCCTTGACTTCAGGAATGAGACATATGTGGTGTCTTATTTTCTATCTGGGCAGGGCCCAGCCTCCTCTCAATTGTCCTGCTATTCTCATCTTGGAGTATAGGTCCACAGGGAATGAATCCCAATTGCTTACCCTGGGGGGACCCATCTACCTCCTGCCTCAGCCTGAGAAAGCTGTTGCCGGCCAGGAGGAAAGAGTCCTTTCTTTGGAGCTCCAGAAGCTCTCATAAGATTTCAGTTTTATTTTGACAAGCTCTATTAAGGTAGGCAATTCAAGGAAAAATGACAGGCCAGTCTTCTCCCTAATTACTCAGTCCCACCTTACTCAGTGTTTAACTGAGCAAAGTCTTCCCAGTCTTTAAACTGAGGATACCCACTCAGTATCTAAACTGAGTCTTCCCAGTGCCTTTCACTGAGGATAAGCCGCTCAGGGTCTAAACTGAGCAAAAGCTTCCCAGTCCTTCGACTGAGGATAACCCAGGTGCCTCTTCTTGAAACTAAGTTTCAAGGATAACCTATTCCCCCACGGAATAAAACTTAGAATCCTAAACTGTCAACTGTGCATCAAAAAAAATGCACAACGTGAGAACTGTGAGTTAAGTTTTATTTGGGGCTGAGGACTATAGCCCAGGAGGCAGCATTTCAGATAGCTCTGAGAAACAGCTCCAAAGAGGCAGGGGGGAAGGTCAGTAAAGATGTGATTTTGGTGAAGGGGGAGTACATGCAATCAAGCACATATTTTTGCCGAAGGTTTCTGCTAGTCTTGTGAAGGTTACTGCTATTCCTGAGGAGCAGATGCCACCATGAAGGATTTTAGGACTTTTCTAGATATGAGGAGATGCAAGAATTGGGCTCAAAAAATCATCTCCTGAAAACATCTAACTATCTGAAGACCTGTTCTGCCAGTTTTTTCCAGAGCAAAGAGTGCCTCATTTCTGCTCTCCACCCTGAACTCCTTTCAGGGGGTGTTGGAGATCAGCAGCTGCAGCAGTTCATAATTTAATCCTTGTAGAGGTAGATGGCAAGTGCCAATTTGTAGGTGACACAACCAATAACGGGAGATCCTAGAACCAGGAGAGACTCACCCAGATTCATCTGGGCTCCCCGAGGAGGTGGATGGGTATAAGAGGCCTCTGCTGGTCCCAAGGCTCCGGATCCTCGTAGAGTTCAGGTGAAGGAGAGGAATCTGCCCTGATCCCTTTGTTGGTCGGCCATAACTGTCGACTAAAAAAATATTTTCACAACCTAAAAGTTGAGAGTTATGTTTTATTTGGCAGGAATTTTTAGGACTTCAAGCCAGGGACTTACCTAACCCTAACGCTAAACCCTAACCCTAAGCCTAACCCTAACCCTCTGGGCTCACTATAGGGAATGGTTGCAATCTGATGGCTGCTAGACGGCAAGTATCCTTTTCCTTCCTGAGTTCCCTCAGGGCTCACCAGCTCACCATCTGATGGTGGCTGCAATCGCTGATGACCGTGACATACTTTGTTTACTGATACGGCAGGCAATATTCCATTTACCATGCCCAACACTCGTCCAATGATGTTGGGGACTGAGGCTTGTTCCCTTACCAGGGACCTAACATCTGTCCTCCGATTGGACTAGTTCACTCTCGGGGAAGACACACACCTCCTACATCCACTCTCTACCTCTCATTTTAAGCCCTTTGTGCCTAAATATTTCTCTCCACGTGACTCCTAAGGTGAGAAGCCTGTTGCCCATCTCTTTAACTGTAATTAGTGGGTGTTTTGACTGGTCTACCCTGCTGCCGGAAAACTTGGGAGTTTGGGATATCCCAGGTATAAGGGAAGACTGAGAGAGACGTTCTGGATATTCCCCCTATGCTGAGAACTCCCGAACTGCCTCCCCACGTCTGCTAAGGTGTACCTTTGCCTCTCGCATCCCGAGTCACAGGCCAGCTTCTGTTTGTTAAAGAGGTTTTATTGCATCTGCAACCCAGGGTCTGTCCCTGACCTGGACAGTTGACAGGCTGATTCTTTAGGTTTAAGCCTATTTAGAGCTAATCCAGTGGGAGCTGCCATGCTTGAGGTTGGTATCCTGTTGGGTGTAATTCTTGGAGTAAGTGGTCCAAAGCAAGACGAGTGACCATGAGCCATGAGGTTTTCTAGTCTTCTCAGTTGTGCAGCAGACCTTCATAAGCCTTTATACAAGCAGGCTGCCGCTGGCACATACAATGCTCCTATGTAAATTATACAGAGACACTCCTTCCTCAAGACACTATATATTCAGCTGCTGGAAGACTGTTACAAGAAATAAGAGTATGAGGTTTAGATGGGCACCATCCCCAGAGGAAGCAGCTCTGTCTGCAGGCAGGTTTATAACTCAAAACCAAGCAAGAGGTCTGCATATTCTTTGTATAGGAGGGTTCTAAAGATCCTCACTTCTCTCAATGCTCTCCTTGAAAAGAAAGAAAGACAGACAGACAGAGAGAGAGAGAGAGAGAGAGGGAGGGAGGGAGAGAGAGAGGGAGGGAGGGAGGGAGAGAGAGAGGGAGGGAGGGAGGGAGGGAGGGAGAGAGGGAGAGAGAGAGAGAGAGAGAGAGAGAAAGAAAGAAAAAGAAAAAGAAAGAAAGAAAGAAGGAAAGGAAAGAAGGAAAGAAAGAAGGAAAGAAAGAAGGAAAGAAAGAAGGAAAGAAGAAAGAAAGAAGGAAAGAAAGAAAAGAAAGGAGCCACACTGCCTGGGCTACAATCCTGGCGACTGCCCCAGCTGTGGCACTTTAGGCAAGTGACTTCATGCCTCAGGTTCTTTATCTGTAAAATGAAGTTATGGAATAAATGAAAATGTACTTAAAACACTTAGCACAGGGTCTGGTACAGAGTTAAAGCTCAAGAATGCCCAGTGGGACTGGCCTGAGTGGGTTGTAGCCTGTACAGAATGGGGGGAAGACAACTAATTCATGCTTTACCTGATCCCGGGAAGTGAGGACTGTGCCCCTGATTTACTCATCCCTCAGACCAAGTAATAACTACTTGGCCCACTGGGACTGCACGTCAAGCATTGGTCACTGCGGGGTCAATAAGGGACTGGTGTTCAGTAGAAAACAAAGCTGGATATGGATTAGCATTTTACTTCTGCCCAAGGCCACAAGGCTGGCAAGATGGCCAAATGTGTGTCTTCTCTGAATTTGTTTCAGCTGTGAAATGGGTGTGGTGTCTTCTGAGGGTTAAGTGAAGCCCTGTGCAGGAAAGCTCTGAGGACCCCCAGGCGGTGGTGGCCCGGTGGCCGCCAGCAGTAACCATGACCCGGGTGTGCTGTGAGGGGGTCTGCTGGTCACGCTGCTCAGGGCTGGCCGCGGCTGCAGTGACACTTTCTTCTGCAGGCGAACGTGGGCATCTGTGTCTCAGGTATTACTGTGAGAGCTACCACCAATTCTCTGAGGTGAATGTTCTTTAGCCAGGGCTTCAGTTTCTCCATGTCTTCGGCCATTGCATCTGTCACGGTGACTTTTTCAAATGTCCTCAGCTCGGTGAGTAGCCTGAGCGTACGGTCCCTCCGTCCCAAACCCGGGTTCTGGGAGGGTTCTTGGTGGGTCGTCCTTGGGCGACCCCTGCTTTCCCACATAGGAGAAGGGACAGGAACTGAAGCAGAGGTTGGGCTGTGGCTTGACTCCTGCTGGCTGCTCTTCTAATCTCTCAGACTTGGAGGAATTCTCAAGTTAGGTGGGGATGAAGTCCAACTGTCAAAAGCCTACTTGTTAGCTGCTCCTCAGGGGTCAGTGAACTCGGGCACGAGACGTGGAGGGTCGCGGTCCTTCCCTCCCGGGTGAGGCTGAGCCAGTCAGCCCTGCAGTCCAGGCAGGGGGGACTTGTGTGCTGGGCCTGGCTGCCGGCCTCTGCTGGGCTTTCTTATTATTTTTTCTCAAATGGTTTTCCTTTTTTTTTGATAGGTCTTTATTGGAGTATAATTGCTCCACGATACTGTGTTAGCTTCTGTTGTACACCAAAGCGAATCAGCCATATGCACACCTATGTCCCCATATCCCCTCCCTCTTGAGCCTCCCTCCCACCCTCCCTGTCCCACCCCTCTAGGTCATCGCAAAGCACCGAGCTGATCTCCCTGTGCTATGCAGCTGCTTCCCACTAGCTATCTCTTTTACATTTGGTAGTGTGTATATGTCGATGCTACTCTCACTTCACCCCAGCTTCCCCCTCCCATCCTGTGTCCTCAAGTCCATTCTCTATGTCTACATCTTTATTCCTGCCCTGCAACTAGGTTCATCAGTACCTTTTTTTTTTTTTTTAGATTCCATACATATGTGTTAGCATACGGTATTTGTTTTTCTCTTTCTGACTTACTTCACTCTGTATGACAGACTCTAGGTCCATCCACCTCACTACAAATAACTCAATTTCGTTTCTCTTTATGGCTGAGTAATATTCTGTCGTATATTATCTGCTGGGCTTTCTTGTGCTTTGCTGGGGTCCGATGCCGTGAGGAAGGTACCCTCCCCACTTCTCCAGGTGAGATATGCTGAAGGTAACAGATGGGTTTCAGGCCCAAGGCTTCCAGCTCCAGACCTTTCCTCCTGCCCTAGGAAGGCACTCAGCCACGGGGGAGTCAGGTAGCGCCCACCCACCGTGGTTGCGTCCTGCGGGCACGTGCCCACCCGGCCTCTTAGCTGTCTCTGTCCCGCAGGTCTTCCTGGGCTTTGTGTCGTAGGGAGAGTGCCAGTAGGTCCTGTGGTGAGGAGGAGCGCTCTTCATCCTCTGCGGACTCACCCTGATCCACAGGGAGCTCCCACCACCCAGGAAGGCCCTTCCACACAAGCAGCAGTAGCGCCAGGGGGCTGGGCGGACCCACTGGAAAGACAGTGATGGCGGCTCCGGCTCGGGTTGGCGTGTGCGGACTGCTTCTCAGGGCGATCCGTGTGCGCAGCCTTCTGACCCTCAGCCGAAGGGAGATGCCTCCCAGGGAAGCAGGCCCGTGACCGAGCAGCCTTGCAGGGGGGCAGCCCCGGCTTCTGTCAAGGGAAGTACCTCACACCAGTGTTCTGCCCAAAGCCGTCTCTGTCCGTCCGCACCACGCTGTTGATTCTGACACTCTCCGGCCCACCCTGTGAGCCTTGGCAGGTGCCGGAGACCCCGGGGCTGGTCGGCTTCCTGTATGGACTGCAGTCCTGTTGCCTAACAAAGGCCAGTCACGGAATTTTGGAATCAGTGGCTGGTTGGGCTTTCAACACCTTCACACCAGTGTGGCAGGCCATCAGCGTCATGCTTCTGCATTACAGCAAGAGAAGGAAAACTAGATTAATAAATACTTTTTTTGTAAGTTAAAAGTGCCAGGTGTGGAATCTTAATTCTTTCCTACCTTTTTTCCTTTCCTAATTTTTCGGCGCATGAGCAACCAGGACGAGCTCCAATTCTGGGAGGGGAGTTGCAAGCCCAGCCCCGTTTCCAGGTCTGGGGCTTGGTTCCCCTCTGCCGGCCTGCGCGGCTCCTTCCGGGCTTCACTCGGGCTGGTGCTTTTCAAATTCGGGAGTGTCTGTGCATTCTCCCGGTACTCAAGGAGAAAAGCTGGATCTCACTTTGGGGACCTAGTTTTAGTTTCCTTATCAGGAAAGGAAACTGGCCCAGGGGCTGCTCCCGCCCCTTCATCTTACCTTTGTGCCTCTTCTGTCCTTTGGTCACGTGACTTTTGCTAGCTTACACCATGCGAATGTAAATCAAAACGGTCTGTTTGCTGCCTGCACCCTTTCCCGGTGCGTAGCTTCAAGTGCAACGCTCACCCGCTCTAATCCCTCGGGGTTCCCCTGGTTGTCTGAGGGCCCTCTCAGCTCTGCTGAGCCTGACTGCGGGGCCAGGTCTCCTTCCACGTTTCCTGCAGGAGAGAGGGACTTCTTAGCCATGCCGCAGCGGGGAGAGAAGGGTCGTGTCCCGGCTGGCCCCTCCTCCCCACGCACATAGCACCTTCATTGCTCTCCTCCGTTGCTCGCTGCAGTTGACAGATGAGTTTTCCAGAGCTGTTCCCTGGCTCCTAGCCACTGGGCTCGGGACCAGCCCCCCTCTCCCGCTGCTCCCTCGTTGCCTCTTTCACTTCCACACTCACCGTGCTTGAGTCACCCACACGTCTGCGTCTCAGCGGTTCTCAAGTCCACCATGGCCAGTCCGCTATCTCCATGCTTTTGTGCTTGCTTTTTCCTTTGCCTCGGTTTCCTTTCCCCTTCCCCTCTCCCTGGAAAACTCCTGCTCCTCCTTCAAAACCCCCAGGGCACGATTTGCTGCTCTTTCTGAGCTTCCACGGGGGCCAAGGCTAAGCTATGATTCATAGAATGGGAATTTGACACATTGAATCCTCCAAGCCACACTGGGAGGGAGGTACTCTTGTTATTCTCATATTAGAGGTGAGGAAACTCAGGCTCAGAGAGGTTGAGTCATTTGCCAAGATCACACAGCTAATGAATGCCTGAATCACTGTGTCAGCCCAAGTCTGTGTGACTCCAGGGTTTGGCCCTTAATCCCTATAACCATCCTGCCTCCTACCTCAGCACGTTAAAGCCCCAGAGAGGTCCTGTGAAGGGGAGCCTGTTTTACAGTGCCTAGTAGCGTTTCCCAAGTCTCAGATCTCTGTTTATTTACTTATTTATGTTTTATTTTTGGCTGTGTTGGCTCTTCATTGCGGTGCACGGGCTTCTCATTGCGGTGGCTTCTCTTGTCGCAGAGCAGGGGCTCTAGGCACGCGGACTTCAGTAGTTGTGGCACGCAGGCTCAGTAGTTGTGGCTTGCGGGCACTAGAGCGCAGGGTCAGTAGTTGTGGCGCACGGGCTTAGTTGCTCCGCAGCATGTGGGATCTTCCTGGACCAGGGCTCGAACCCATGTCCTCTGCATTGGCAGGCGGATTCTTAACCACTGTGCCACCAGGGAAGTCCCTTAATTTCTTCTTTTCTGCAACCATTCACAGGTGGGCAGGGTCAGATTATCTCCCTGTGAGCTGAACAAAGGCATTTTAGTTTAACATTCAGGCAGAGGGGCAGGGTTCCCTGAGGCAGGCCATTGTGTATGATTATAATAACAAAAGCAACAAAAAGCAAAGGTTAAAGTCAAAGAAATAGATCCAACATGGGGTCAGATTTTGCTCTTCCCTGTTACAGTTCTATTTTTAAAATGTTAATTTAGTAAAGTCACAAGTATAATAAAAATCCATACATTTGCAATCCTGAGATGATATTTATAAAAATGCTAAACTGTATTTTTCTTTGCACAAGGTTCTTTACTCGGCAGACAAAACACAAACTGATTCTCATGGTTTTGATATACATGGATTGAAATATGTAAATATATGGAGATATATTTAGGAGTAAGAAAACTAAGAAGTAAGAATGTGTGTGTGTATACGTAGCTTTAGAAATACTTTAGAAATATTGGATCACAACTGGTCATTTCAAAATTGTGGATGAATTACTGACTAAGGAAACTTACAGATTTGTAATGTGAATTTATTTTGTCTACATTACATTGAATTGATTTATTTCATATCTCCTGAGTCATGGTTTGAGATGCTCCCCATGCAGATCCTATCTTGTTTAGTTGCCTGTTAATCATGAAAAACCCAGTTTATGTTTATTTGTCCAAAATTCATGAACCATTGCTTTTATGATATTCTCAGGCACTTTAAGAATGCTTTTCATTAAATGTACTAGTGTTCAGAAATTAATTTGAAGATGAGGGTAATTCCACAGGGAGAATATTATGTTGATTTTGGTTAATTAATAGTTCATTACTTTCTTCTTAATTAGAGAGAAATGGTAAGACAACTTTCCTTCAGTTATTGTTTCTTCCAATTCTTATAAGTGACATTATCAAAATTATCCACTTTACTGTGACAATTTGAGCAGGTGAAAACCTGGAGAATTCCTAAGTCATGGGGCTGTTTAGGCATTTATATGGAGTGAACAAACACACATGACAGTGATGGATGTATAGTAGATACTATATAATTAGGAGAAAAATGTTCCAATTGAGTAATGCTGTAGCATGAGGTAAGAGATAGAAAATGGATTAAATGTAGAATTGCATAAATTCTGCATGTGGAGAGAGGATACCTGTTCTCTGGTTGCACAACTGACACTCTGATTTTAGGAGAAAAAATCTAATTTCCTAATTATTTCCAGTTTTTTAATTTAACCTCATTGTCATCCTTGCTACATATGAATCAGTCATCGTCCTTCTTTGCCTTTGTTATGGACACAGGGTTCTCACTGCTCTCCTCACCTACAGTCACCCATGCAGGCCCTGGTAGTTTCTGATGTGTACTTTCAATTTCTTTCTAAAACAATGAGAAATTTAAGTGACAAATTAGAGGTCACATATAAGATTCAAGTGCAACATAAATTATATCTACTTTAAAAGAGTGACCTTCCAGGGAAGCTAACCCACAGGTGGCAGGAACCTTTCTCACTTTCTCTTAACAGAGTGATGGCCTTGTCAAGAGTTCTGGCTTCTGTACCAGGCATCACTTAGTTGTGTGAGAAGTTCACCAGTCAGAGGCAGTGAGCATTTCTTTTTCAAATGGCTTATTTAGTTTCTAGGCTAGAAGTTCCCAAGTTTTTCACAGCCCATATTGTCTTTTTACCCATCTTGACTGAAGTGGAAGGAGGATTTTTTTTCAGTTGGGGTAATTGATACGATGGAGTTGAGTAGCAAGTTATGCTCACATTTAACACTGGTATAAATGAAATATAGTAATGTGTCATTTTCTGTAGCTGGTAGTTTATTTTCAGCTATACCAAGAATGGACTAATGCATATGTACAGAAAAGAAGATGTATGCTTGGTGCTGCATACACAGGGAACAGGTAGATGCTCATAGCTGATAAAACGGCTGTGAAAACTTATAAGGTACATTTTCATTTTTCACTTCTTTCTGGCATTGTCTACATGCAGGCATTGTGCACATTTTTGTTCTCTCATAATTCCAATATGGTTGCGCAACTATCAAGCTTCAAAGCATGTTCCATGTGAATATAATAGGACGTAGAGGTTTTTTTGGTTGTTTTTTTTTAAATTTTATTTATTTATTTATTTATTTATGGCTGTGTTGGGTCTTCGTTTCTGTGCGAGGGCTTTCTCTAGTTGCGGCAAGTGGGGGCCACTCTTCATCGCAGTGCGCGGGCCTCTCACTATCGCGGCCTCTCTTGTTGCGGAGCACAGGCTCCAGACACGCAGGCTCAGCAACTGTGGTTCACGGGCCTAGTCGCTCCGCGGCATGTGGGATCTTCCCAGACCAGGGCTCGAACCCGTGTCCCCTGCATTGGCAGGCAGACTCTCAACCACTGTGCCACCAGGGAAGCCCCGACATAGAGGTTTTGATTCAAAGCCACTCCTTTTTGATTTGGGGAACACAATCCTTCCCTGATCTTCTCTCTCCGTATCATTGGTCAGAATTCTATCCCATGGCCACTCTAAGGAAATGCACAAGCAAACATGTGAGAAGATAGTTGTGAATGGCTGATGTTACCTGAACTCTTTCACAGAGCCTGACCCAAAGGATAATTACAAATGGCTAAAATGTTTGAATTCAGGATTGTGTGGCTGGTGCCCAAAGGAGGGCTTTGTAGGGGACTTTGGCTTCATTTGGGCCAGTTCCCTTTCTCTGTTGTGTGTGAGTCCTGACATCACCCCTTGAAGGGCCATCAACTGACAGGAGAAGTTATGATGATATTGATGATGATGACGATGACTTGCATTTCTTTGAACTTGTTAAGAATAAAATAGTTTCTAGTATAATTGTCCCAGAAAACTGTGTTTATGTTAAAGTGCTTTTTGTTTTATTTTATAAAATAGGCAGGGAAGTGACTAAATGGGTTAAAAGAATATGAACTCTGGAAGTGAAGTTTCTGTTGGGCGGGCTTAGGACAGACAGTGAGGGAAATACCCCAGAGACAGGCAGAGCAGTGCGGGGAGCTGGGTCCTTCCCCAGCCCCGCCCAGACCCACCCCCGCAGGAGGCGGAGTCCAGGCCAGTCCCCACCCTGGGTCCCCCCCTCACTGCGCAGGTTACAGGAGATCAGTGTTGGGTTGGCTGCTTCTCTCACGTCTCAGCGGAAGATGCTCACATTTTGCTGAAACCCAAAAGCAGGTATGTGAGAGCAAAGACCTGTATGTTTTAGAGTTTTTTTTTTTTAATTGAAGTGTAGCTGATTTACAATGTCGTCTTAATTTCTGTTTGGAGGCTTAATTTCTCATTAAATCCCGCACTTCGTGAGCCATCCCATCCAGCACCCTGCTTTCCATTCCTGTAGATCCAGTATTTGGTCAAGTTCAAAAATGTAAATAAACATGTATGTTGTGAAATGATTACCACATTCAAGCTAATTAACATATCTGTCATCTCATTATTTGCATCTTTTTCTGGTGAGAACACTTCAAATATACTCTCTTAGCAAATCTCAAGTATAATATACCCTATAACTGACTGTTTCACCAGGCTGTACTTAGAGCTCCAGACTTCATTCATCCTGCATAACTGAATTTTTGTACCATTTCACCAACATCTCCCATCTCCCCCACAGCAAGTTCCAGAAAGTCAAGATTCGGCTCTGTCTTATGAGTTGGTCTTTAGTAGATTCCACATATAATTGAGATAATACAGTATCTTCCTTTCTGTGTTGGCTTGTTCCACTTAGCATAATGTCCTTCAGGTTCATTCATGTTGTCCCAAATGAAAGGATGTGCTTTTTTTAAAAGGCTGAAAAATATTCATTTGTATATATCACATTTTCTTTATCTATTTATGCTACACACCAGGGAAACAATAATAGGACTGTACCTCAAATTTCCAGATGCCTAAATTAAATACAAAAATAAAACAAAAATTGGTAACATCAAATTTTAGTGAGAATGGGGAGGAATTAAAATTACCATGTATTGCTGATGGGAGTATAAAAAATACATCCAGTTAGGAAAACTGATTGGCTTTTACTTATAAACTTAAAACTTTACCATATTTGAAAAAAAAGTGAAAATATATATAAAACAATGAAAACTCTCTGAACTTCTAAGATACCCTTCCTTTCTCTATTCCTCCAGCCATCTATAGGTAGCTTCTAATGTAGGCAAACATTTTTTAAAACATCAATAATAGGGCTTCCCTGGTGGCACAGTGGTTGAGAATCTGCCTGCCAATGCAGGGGACATGGGTTCGGGCCCTGGTCTGGGAAGATCCCACATGCCGCGGAGCAACTGGGCCCGTGAGCCACAATTACTGAGCCTGCGCTCTAGAGCCTGCGAGCCACAACTACTGAGCCTGTGTGCCACAGCTACTGAAGCCTGCGCACCTAGAACCTGTGCTCTGCAACAAGAGAAGCCACTGCAATTAGAAGGCCACGCACCGCAACGAAGAGTAACCCCTGCTCGCTGCAACTAGAGAAAGCCCATGCGCAGTAAGGAAGACCCAACGCAGCCAAAAATAAATTTAAAAATAAATAAATAAAATAAAATAATTTAAAAAAATACACAAGAGTATAGGACATGAGAGTTATACGTAGTTTAAAATTGTTTAACCCTGTTCGTATGATTAGATTCATGTTTTTTGGTTTGCTTTTTGGTTTGTCTTCTTTTTTGCCAGACTCTCCCAGCGATGATGAGTCCTGTGTGCATTGGTCAGCTGATATCAATTTGTCCCATTATATCTGATGTTAATTTTGTTCACTTGATTCAGGGGCTATCTGCCAGATCCCTCGACTGAAAAGTTAATAATTTTCCAATTATCCTTAATAGGGTCTTGGAGGGATTTACCCAGAGATGTGCATAAACCATCGCATTTCATGTGAATACTCTCCCTGTCTACTTCATTTCCCTTTACGTGTAGATTGCTTTGGAAGATGAAGGCTCTCACCTTTGTTCAGGCTTTTGTTAGTATATGTTCTGTAAATTTCCTTTTAATTCCTTTGTCATTTCACAGTTATTGTTTATTATATTTTGTATCTCCAGGAAAAGAAAATGAGTCCTATAGTATATATTCAAGTCTCCTCAAATGCTATAATATAATCAGCATAAATGAATAAAGAAATCATTTTGAGGAAATAAGGGTTTGTTAATGAAAAAAAGAAAATCTTCATGATGTTTCATCTTGTCCTCATTTCTTGAGTTGATCTGCATCTTTCACTCTAGATCAGTGATCATTTTATCAATAGATATTTAAAATGAAATAAGATATTTTTGCCCACATCTTAAAGTTGGATATCTGTTCCTTATTTTTGATTGAGTAGTACTTGGAAGTAGAGTTAAGGATCTGAAATTAGAAATGCTTCCTAAGTGTTTTAAAGGGGCTGTCAGGAAACTATTTGGTGAAATAATTTTCTATAACTTATAGTGTCCTCTTTTCTATGCTGAACACAGGACTGGATTGGAAATTGTAGAATCCCTGGGATGAGTCATATTCCTTTTTTTAATAAACAGGTCTTGCTGTCTCTAAGCTGAACCTGGTCACCTTTTTGGGACAAAGGAAAGAGCCCTGAGATGTGAAGAAAAGGAGACAACAGTCACACCCAGGTACGTGGGAATGAATAAAGCGGATAGCACAGGGGTGATGTCCAAAGGTGAAGGAGGAAGCTAGGCTTTAAAATGTTGTTTGGGAAGCTCTGCTTCGATGGAAGTTATGTTGAGAAGCCTAGGTTTGTCTCTTGCTGTCACAGGGGTATCTCTCCTTCTCCACTCGTATCATGCTCCGAAATCCTCTAAGGATTTTCCTTTTGCTCTAGTGATCTTCCGTGGCAATCAGAGTGAGAGCCAAAGGCCTCCCCATGGCCAGTGAGGGTCTGTATGTTCTGACTCTTCTTCCATTGCTTATGGGGGCCTGGGAAAATCTGTGCACATACAGAGTTCTTTTATGGAGTTTATGTGAGTTTCTCCTCCCTTATCTCTGGAGGCACTTGTCTCCTAGAGACACCTACACATTCCACTACAACACTGGGAACGTGAGATTCAAGTCTATGTAGAACCAGACCCTGTACTAGGTCCTCAGAAATGAACCTGGGAGCCTCACAGTGTTTACCTTGGTCTCACGATAGAATAACCTGGGTCACTTCATTAAGATAGCATTGATCTTGGGCCCTGCCAAAGACTAATTGACAGAATCTATGGGGGTGGGACACAGGGGATGGCAGTTCTAAAACAATACATGAATGATCCCAAAGGGGAGTCAAGGCTGAAAATGACTTTGGTGAACATTGCTCATCAGAATTTCCTGTCTCTACAAATCACTTATGGATCCCTTTAAAAACTAGATGAGGAAAGTGCTCAAAATGAAATGGGGCGCTGGTGTTAAAATATTAATTTATGCACATTCCAGTTTTCCGGGGTTAATTTGAGCATACCTCTATTCAGTTCCAGCAGCCTCAAATCAAAGGTGGTTAGCAGCAATTTATCTGCAGAAACTAGGGGAGAGGTTTTTCTAGAGAAGACACCCAATCAAAGCAAGGATAATAGTTGATGGTATCTTAACCAGTCATCTTGGTATTGGAAAGCCTCGTTGGCTGTGTGGTTGATTGTTCTTAATTTATTTTCTCAGATTAATGTGCCTTGACTCTGGATTAAGTTTTGCTTCAATAGGCCACCAAACCATGAGAGTCACCACAGCCTAATGGCCTCCTTGTGTAATTACTTTAACACTGGAAATGCAGTAGGTGGGGTATTATACTTTTCATCCATTTGCAAGGTAATTTAGCAACTGTCCACCTAATGTAGAAATGCACAGCCATGTTGGTGCAACAATTTCATGTCCCAGAACCACCCAGATAAGCTACATGTGTAGAAATCAAAGATCCACATTCTGTGATGGCAGAAGAAAAATACATGCAACCATGTACATGCATAACTAGGGAGTGTTTCAGTAAAGCCATTTTATTCATAATTACCATGGAATATGATGTGTGTTTGGGAATGCGGGAAATCCATTTCTACTTGTGTGAGAATATCACCTTCATATGTCATTGGTTAAGGAAAGCAATTTGATTGACAGAAAGTTTGATTTGACAATATGTATGTCAATATTGAACCATGTACATAATATTTTACTGTTGGTGTACATGCAAATGTGTATTATACAATCTCAAATGTAGTTTTTTACACATGGAAATTGCATAGCAAGGAGGATATACTTGGAACTGATGATGTTACATCTGGAGATAAAATTTTATTGCTTCTGGGGGGTGGCTAATGAATGGACATTTTTACTTGATTTTATTGTTTAAATATTTTATAATTACGTATTTTATAATGTTTATTATTTCATAATTAAATTTGTTCCTATGCCTAGTAGTTTTCTATCACTGCTATAACATATGACCACACAATTAGTAGTTTCAAAAACACTCTACACTTCATAAGTTAGAAATCTAGTGGTCTTGGCTGGTCTTTCTGTTTAGGGTCTTACAAGGTCAAATATCAGGGTGTCATGAGGCATAGGATCTTATCTGCAGCTTCCAGGGGAGAATCCACTTCCAGGACCATTCAGGTGCTAGGCAGAATACATTTCATTCTGGTGGTGTCCATGTCACCCCTCCCTGGTCACACTTGCATCCGGTGTCCCTAAAGGAGAGAAGAAATATTGTGTCATTGCTTTACTCATTTGCTTCTCTAATCCTTTACTGTGTGTTCAGTTGAAGGGATCATCGCAAGTATTTTATGTGAGTAAGGTTATTACCTCAAGGTCTCAAACTAGAAACTGTTCACAATCAGGTTATGATTTGAATGCAAATCATGGAATTAGTGAATAGGAGAAAAAATTCGTGACCCTCAATCCACCCACTGCAACTACCATCACCCCACCTCCATCCCTTGACTCCATCATTCTCTATTCTTCATTGTGACCTCAATCTCTCCACCTGTGTGACCTTTAGATATCTCTAGAACTAACTCTTCCCCTTCTGGGCTTCTTTATTGCCCTCCCACGTCCATCCTGTGCATTTTAAACCTCCATCCCCATGAAAACTCTCTCCCCCAGGATTCCAGGCTCTCAGCCCAACCTTCCTTCTCTTTATTGCTCCCAAGCCTTTTATCCTTCGTATCCTCCTTCTCCCTTGCCCTTTATCCTCCCCTCATTCCAATGACTTCAGCCCATATCTCGTGTCCTGTATGTCTAATGCCCTCAGATGATCCAGTCATCAGTTATCAAATGTCCTTATTTTCCTCATGACCCTGCAGCCATTTCCCCCAACCCTGTAATTCCCGACTCTGCAATTTCCTCTGCAATTTTCTGGAATAGTTTGAGAAGAATAGGTGTTAACTCTTCTCTAAATGTTTGGCAGATTCATTTGTGACACCGTCTGCTCCTGGACTTTTGTTCATTGGAAATTCTTTTTTTTTTTTTTTTTTTTATAACTGATTCAATTTGATTACTGGTAATTCATCTGATTATATTTTCTATTTCTTCCTCATTCGGTCTTGGGAGATTGTACATTTCTAGGAATTTGTCCATTTCTTCTAGGCTGTCCATTTTATTAGCATATAATTGTTCATAGTAGTCACGTTCTCATTGGTACTTCTGTGGTGTCAGTTGTAACTTCCCCTTTTTCATATCTGATTTTATTGATATGGGCCCTCTCTCTCTTTTTTTGTTCTTTTTGATGAGTCTGGCCAAATTTTGTTTATCTTTTCAAAGAACCAGCTCTTAGTTTCATTGGTCTTTTCTATTGATTTTTTTTTAATAGACACAAACTTTTTTAAAATTAATTAATTAATTTTTATTTTTGGCTGTGTTGCATCTTCGTTGCTGCACACAGGCTTTCTTTAGTTGTGCCTAGCAGGGGCTACTCTTCATTGCGGTGCATGGGCTTCTCATTGTGGTGGCTTTTCTTGTTGCGGAGCACGGGCTTTAAGTGCACAGGCTCAGTAGCTGTGGCTCCTGGGCTCTAGAGCATAGGCTCAGTAGTTGTGGTGCATGGGCTTAGTTGCTCCACGGCATGTGGGATCTTCCTGGACCAGGGCTCAAATCTGTGTCTCCTGCACTGGCAGGCGGATTCTTAACCACTGTGCCACCAGGGAAGCCCTCTATTGATTTTTAGTCTCTATTTTACTTATTTCTGTTCTAATCTTTATGATTTTTAAAAAAAATTTTACTAACTGAGCTTTGTTCTTCTTTTTCTAGCTCCTCTGGGTGTAAGGTTAGGTTGTACAGTTGAGATTTTTCTTGTTTCCTATGATAAGTTCGTATCACTGTAAACTTCTCCTTTAGAACTGCTTTTGTTGCATCCTGTAGATACGGAGTGTGTTTTCACTTTCATTTGTCTCTAGGTATTTTTTTTCCTCTTTGTTTCTTCAGTGATCCATTGGTTGTTTAGTAGCATATTGTTTAGCCTCCACGTGTTTTTGGTTTTTTTGCAGTTATTTTCTTATAGTCAGTTTGTAGTTTCATAGCACTGTGTTTGGTAAATATACTTGATATGATTTCAATTTTCTTAAATTTACTGAGGGTTGTTTTGAGGCCTAGCATGTGATCTATCCTGGAGAAAGTTCCATGAGCACTTGAAAAGGAAGTGTATTCTGATGCTTTTGGAAGGAATGTGCCATGTACGTATATATCCATCCATCTGGTCTAAAGTGTCATTTAAGGCCAGAGTTTCCTTATTGATTTTCTGTCTGGATGACCTGTTCTTTGTTATAAGTGGGGTTTTAAAGTTCCCTACTTTTATTGTGTTACTGTCAATTTCTCTCTTTATGTCAGTTAATATTTGCTTTATGTGTTTATGTGCTCCTATATTGGGTGCATAAATACTTATAGTTGTTATATCTTCTTCTTGGATTGATCACTTAATCATTATGTAGTGTCCTTCTTTGTCTCTTGTAACAGTCCTTATTTTAAATCTAATTTGTCTGGGAGTTCCCTAGCGGTCCAGTGGTTAGGACTCGGCTTTCACTGCCATGGCCTGGGTTCAATCCCTGGTCGGGGAACTAAGATCCCACAAGCTTCGCAGCCAAAAAAAAAAGGCTCTTTTAACAATCACTAAAATCTTGAAGACATTGGTATGTGGAGCATGAAACACTTATTGGGGTATACTAAAAGATTTGAAAAACTAAAAATAGAACTACCGTATGACCCAGTGATTCAACTCCTGGGGAGATATCCAAAAATACCCCCAAACACTCTTGCAAAAAGATGTACCCCAATGTTCATAGCAGCACTATTTACAATTGCCATGATATAAGAGCAACCTCAGTGTCCATGAACAGATGAATGGATAAAGAAGATGTGGTGTGTGTATGTATATATATATAAAAATATATATATATAAAAATATATATATATTTATATACATACACACAGTAAGTCCCCTACATACAAACTTTTAAGTTTCAAAGATGCAAATGTGCATCTGGTTTCAGAAAGGAACCAGAACCTGTGCCATCAACGTCAGGAGCAAGTGAAATTGCAGCTTGCCCTCCGTCTCCTATTGCTGACGATCCTTCAGCTCTGCCATCTCCCACCTCCTCTCCCTCCTCCAGTCCGTAACTCTTCTTGCCTGTTCACTCGATGCCAGCCCCTGTATGCCAGCTGTTGTACTGTACTACTGTACTTTCCAAGGTACTGTACTGTAAGATTAAAAATGTTTTACTTTTTGTGTTTGTTTTTTATGTGTTTGTGTGAAAAGTATTATAAACCTATTACATTACGGTACTATATAGCCATTGTGTTAGTTGTGTACCTAGGCTAACTTTGCTGGACTTACATACAAATTGGACTTATGAATGTGCCCTCAGAACAGAATTTGTTTGTATGTAGGGGCTTACTATATATACAACACCATGCTACTCAGCTATGAAAAAATAAAATTTTGGCATTTGCAGCAACATGGATGGACTTGGAGGACATTATACTAAGTGAAATAAGTCAGAGAAAGGAAAATACTGTATGATATCATTTATACGTAGAATCTAAAAAATACAACAAACTAGTGAATATAACAAAAAAGAAGTAAGCTCACAGATACGGAGAACAAACTAGTGGTGACCAGTGGGGAGGTGAGAGGGGCACTGTAGAGGTAGGGGAGAGGGAGGTAGAAACTCTTGGGTGTAGGACAGGCTCAAGGATGTATTGTACAACATGGGGAAAATAGCCAGTATTTTATAATGAATATAAATGGAAAGTAACCTTTAAAAATTATATTAAAAATTTAAAAATTTTTTAAAACAAAATAAAGTTTTTAAAAGATTCAGTATTCTCAAAGAAGATTCGAAAAGTAGATATGCATTTCTCTAATTTTTACCTTAATGAATGCACTTTAAAGATGTGAGAAAGTATAAATACGTGATGGGGGTGGGGGGAGAACAAACTGTGGCACCACAGTTTATAATAGACACACACGCAATCAACAAAAGATTCCGATCTGTTGATTCAGTTATAAGGGGCTTTATTAACATAGATCACAGCGTCCCTTGTGAATCATCAAACATGCATTCATGGCATCATTTTCAAAGGCTTCTGTCCATTCCCAACACAAAATGTTAATCCACCCTCCACTGCTGCCTTTGGTTTGTTTTCAGAGATTTGTTCTCAATCTGTGATGAAAACAACTCCGTGCTCTGAATCTTTGGGGTATGGAGTCTCAGCTGCCCTGAGGACAGGTGGTCACGCCCTGCTCCCGAGTACTCCTGCTGGGCAGGTGGGCCCTGAGAGGAGAGGGGGCTAAAGGACCTGAGGACTAAGGGTATCTTTGGGTAGATTTCTAAGGGCCACCCCTCACACCACCCACCATGTGATTCCCACCAACCCAGCAGCATGTCCCCTAGGCAACAGCAAGGCCACACCTATTCCAGAAGGAGCTCAGCCCCTAGGAATCAGTCCCAGGGAAACTGCACTTCTGGAAGTTCTTACCCCAAACCTTCACGCTACTCAGTGGTCTCAGGTGTGCTATGCCAGAGAGCTCTAGCTCAGTGCTACTGAATACGGGTCTGACAGAGTAATATTGGCCCCAACAAAAAGCTTGTTAAAGATGTCATTTCATGAGCCTCACAGGAGAATCATAATTAAGAGTGGGGCCTGGGTTCCCCCCAGATTTGTAAGCACTTTAAAGCTTTGGAAGAAATGTTTGCTCCGAGGCTCCCATGCAGTTTCTCATTAGTATTACATGATGAGTATTTAGCAATAACATCACCTGTGCCCTCCCACAGAGTCTGTTGATGTGGGTGGGAGCATCTGTGTTGTTTTAACTCCAGGTGATTCTAAGGTTAGTCCCGGTTTAAGCACGAGGGCTGCTTGGGTACCTTGATGAGAGCTGCTTCCAGTCTTTGGTCCTTTTGCCCTTGGGGAGGCATCGGCGTCTGCTCTACATGGGATTGGAAGGAGTGGGGTCAGTGTAGCCCACTTGCTCTAGGCTGTAGCAGAGTTTCTGGGCATCTGTGTGAGGGGAGAGCACCTGTAGACAGGAAAGAAAAAGCTCATAGTTTGGTCTCCACGCAGGAGCTCATTGTTCCTGAATCTCTCTTTTTCTGAAGGTTGGCATTTCAGCGTTTCAAGGTCTTTTGCCTGCGGGTATGGTGGGAACAGGTGAAGGAGCTGTGCTGATGTCGTTGAAGGCATATTCTCAAGATGCTGATGTGATTCCTCAACGTGATATCAATGAGAAAATGACCAAGAGCAGGAGGAAGAAGAGGACGAAATGGCAGTTTCTCAGGTAAATGTCCTGTCCTGGGTCAGAGGCTGTGTCTGCTTTTCCTCCTGAAATGTCATGGATTGAGAACCTGCAAACCTTTCATTTTCTACTTCCGATGGTCCTCCCTAGCAAGGTTGTTTTCAACTACCTGTTTTTTCCTTCTTATGATAGTCATAGTCAGCTCTTCAGAATATTTCTCCCCTGTGTTCCAGAGCCTTTTCCCCATTGTCTGCATCCAGGCTCCCTATAGAGCACGGAGAATTCTCACCATGAATTAATGACCTTCAACTATCGAAATTCCTATTCCTTTTGTGAAAGATCAACATGGGAAGGCATTAGTATCCAAAATTCCCTGATGTTGAGATATTAGTGAAGAAGGGGAAATGGAATGATTAATGTACATCTGAATGCAACATCAACTTATCACAACAGGATTAAGAAAATGCACTTTTAAATGGGATGGCATTAGTAGTCCAGATAACTCAAAGTTCTGAAAAACAAAGTAATTAGGAGAGATTTGCCCTGTATATTGATAAGAAAGACTATTTAAATACAGCATTAGAGTCAGAAAGCGTGGGAGGTATATGTGGACTGAAATTTGCATAAAACTGACATTTTTTTCATGTTAGTTTCAGATTATGTTTTTCTTATGTATTTCACCTAGAATACCACAGCAGTGATAAAGTGTCTTGTGTGCTTCAGTCACCTGATAATCATTTGTCCCATTACACCTGATGTTCACTGGTTCAGGTGCTTTCTGCAAGATTCCTTTGCGATGAAGCTCATATATTTCTTGTATCTTTAGTAAGGATTTGGTGTGATTTGCTGAGAAATGTGCATAAGCCATCATGGTAGATCTGGAAACTGTAATTTCTTCTTAGTTTTCCTTTGCTTGTAGTTTGCTTTGAAAAATAAACATTGTCACCTTTGTTTATTAAAGACATTGGCTTTTCAAGTGGAGTCTGTAATCAGTCAAGCCTTGCTCTTGTAAGTTTCTATGATACTCCACACTCATGCAACAGACATACGGTTCTTTATCACTACTTTGTATTTTCAAAAAAGTTTACAAGAATCATTTTATTAATGTATGCTCAGTTGTGTTAAATTTCTGAAATATAGCCCAACTCATATGATAAATATTTTCAGACATCAAAGATTCAGAACCAATAGCTCTAACTTATTGTATATCGTTGAGTGTATGTCTCCCCAAGTGAATTTATAAAATGCAAAGTGTATCATCCACAAATAGATTCATAAGATTTATCCAGTTAAAAATAATTAGTATTAATTCTTCTTTAAAAGTTTGGTAGAATTCACCAGTGAAGCCATCTAGCCCTGGTATTTTTTTGTTGGGAGGTTTTTGAGAACTGATTCAATCTCCTTAATAATAATTTTGTCTGTTTGCGATTGTTTTATTTCTTCATGATCCAGTCTTTTTATTTTGTATTTTTTAACTTTTTGTTTGGCCCATTGATTCCTTAGGATCGTGTTGTTTAATTTCCACATATTTGTATATTTTCCAGACTCTGTCCTGTTGTTCATTTCTGGTTTCTTACCATTGTGGTTAAAAAAATACTTAGTAAGTGAAGTAAATCAGAAAGAGAAAGACATATCATATGTTATCACTTATGTGGAATCTAAAATATGACACAAATGAACCTATCTATGAAACAGAAACAGAATCACGGACATAGAGAACTGACTGGTGGTTGCCAAGGGGGAGGGGTTTGTGGGACAGATGGAGTGGGAGGTTGGATTTAGCAGATGTAAGATTTTATATATAGAATAGATAAAACAACAAGGTCCAACTGTATAGCACAGAGAACTATATTCAATATTGTATGGTAAACCATAATGGAAAAGAATATTAAAAATATAAAAATATTAAGAATGTGTATGTGTGTGTGTATATATATATATATATATATATATATATATGTAACTGAATCACTAAAAATATACTTAGTATGATATCAGTCTTCTTAAATTTGCTAAGACTTGTTTAGTGACCCATCACATGATCTGTCCTGGAGAATGTTCAATGTGCAGTTGAGAATAATATGTATTCTGCTGCTGTTGGATGGATTGCTCTGTTTTTGTCTGTTAAGTCCATTTTGTCTAATGTATAATTCAAGGTCAGTACTTCCTTACTGATATTCTTTCTGGATGACCAGTTCATTGTTGAAAGTTGGGTATTAAGAATCCCTACACTTTTTTTTGTACTGTCTGTTTCTCTCTTCAAATCTGTTAGTATTTGCTTAATACATTAAGGCCCTCCAATGTTGGGTGCATATTTATTTATGATTGTTGTCTTCTTGATGAGTTGACAACATTATCATTATATAATGACCTTATTTTTTTTCTTGTTGCAGCTTTTGGCTTAAAATCTATGTTTTCTGTTATAGCTCTAGCTACCCCTGCTTTCTTTTGGTTTCCACATGTATGGAATATCTTCTTCTAAAGCTTCACTTTGAGCCAATTTGTGTTTTTAACACTGAAATGAGTCTCTGATAGGCAGCATACAGTTTGATCTTGTATTTTTAACTATCTAGCCACTCTATGACTTTTGACCAGAGAATTTAATATATCTATGTTTATAATAATTATTGATAGGTAAGGACTTACCAAGGCCATCTTATTGTTTCCTGGATGTTTTGTTGTTTCTTGTTCCTTTTTTCCTCCTTTGCTGCCTTTCTTTGTGAATTAGTGATACTCTGTAGTGGTATGTGATGATTTCCTTCTCTTTATATTTTCTGAATCTACCGTAGGTTTTTGCTTTGTGGTTCCATGAGGCTCACGGAAAACGTCTTATAGATACAACAGTCTATTTTATGTAGATAACAATTTAACTTCCATCAGATACAAAAAATCTACTCTTTTACTCCCGTCTGTGAATTTTTGTATATGGTGTTACAATTTACCTCTTTGTATACTGTTTACACATTAAAATTATTATAGCTGCAGTTATTTTTAATAATCTAATTCTTTAACCTTTATATACTAAATTTAACTGGTTAACACGCCGCCATATCACACTATTAAAGTATTCTTACCTAACTATATACTTACAAGTCTATTGTGTATCCTCATGTTTTCATGGTCCTACTTAGTGTCCTTCTATTTTAGCTTGACGAACTCTTTTACAATTTCTTCTAAGACAGATCTAGTGATGATGAACTCCCTCAGCTTTTGTTTTTTGAAAAGAGTTTTTAATCTCTTCATTTAAGAAGGATAATTATGATGGATAGAATATTCTTGGTTGGCAGGGGTTTTTTTGTTTGTTTGTTTTTTTAATTGAGCAATTTGAAAATATCATCCTACTCTCTCCTGGCCTGTGAGGTTTCTGCTGAGAAATCAAATTTTAATCTTACGAAGGTTCTCTTGTAAGTTATAAGCCTCTCTCCTCCTGATGCTTTTAAGATTCTTTGTTTTTGATAGTTGACAGTTTTACTATAATGTGTTTTGGAGAAGAATTTTTTTTATTTTGAGTTAAGTTTGTCTGGTACCCTATGAACTTCGTGAACTTGGATATCCAAATCTATTCCCTGACTTGGAAAGGTCTCAGCCACTATTTATTTAAATAAGCCTTCTGTCTATATCTTTTCCTTCTAAGACTCCTTAATTTACAGAATGTTTCTTTTGATGGTATCTATGGATCACATAGTCATTCTTCACTCTTTTTATCTTTGCTCTCCTCTGAGTGTGTATTTTCAACTTACTGTCTGCTAACTCATGGAAAATTTCTTCTGCTTGATCTGTTTTGATATTGTTTATGCTTATTGCATTTTTTTTCTTGTAATATATTGAACACATAATATTATTTGAATTTAAGGCATACAGCATGGTGATTTGATACATTTACATATTATACTATGATTGCCATTGTAGCAATATTTATCACCTCTATCATGTCACATAATCATTATTTCTTTTTTAAAAATTTTTATTGGAGTATAGTTGCTTTACAATGTTGTGTTTCTGCTGTACAGCAAAGTGAATCAGCTATACGTATACATATATCCCCTCTTTTTTGGGTTTCCTTCCCATTTAGGTCACCACAGAGCATTGAGTGGAGTTCCCTGTGCTATACAGTAGGTTCTCATTAGTTATCTATTTTATACGTAGTAGTGTATATATGTCAATCCCAATCTCCCAATTCATCCCACCCCCCCTTTTTCCCCCGTAGTGTCCATACATTTGTTCTCCAAGTCTGTGTCTCCATTTCTGCTTTGCAAATTGGTTCATCTGTACCATTTTTCTAGGTTCCACATATATGTATTAATATACCATATTTGTTTTTCTCTTTCTGACTTACTTCACTCTGTATGACTGTCTCTGGGTCCATTCACGTCTCTGCAAATGGCACAATTTCATTCCTTCTTATGGCTGAGTAATATTCCATTGTATATACGTACCAGGCCTTCTTTATCTATTCCTCTGTTGATGGACATTTAGGTTGCTTCCATGTCCTGGCTACTTTAAATAGTACTGCAATGAACGTTGGGGTGCATGTATCTTTTTTAATTATAGTTTTCTCTGGGTATGTGCCCAGGAGTGGGATTGCTGGGTCATATGGTAGTTCTATTTTTAGTTCTTTAAGGAACCTCCGTACTCTTCTCCATAGTGGCTGTATCAATTTACATTCCCACCAACAGTGTGAGAGGGTTCTCTTTTCTCCCCACCCTCTCCAGCGTTTATTGTTTGTAGATTTTGTTTGTTTGTTTTGGCTGTGCTGGGTCTTGCTTGTGGCATGCGGGCTCTTCTTTGCGGCGAGTGGGCTCTCTCGTTGTAGCACGCAGGCTCTAGAGCAGGGGTCCCCAACCCCCAGGCTGCACTGATCCACGGCCTGTTAAGAACCAGGCGGCACAGCAGGAGGTGAGCAGTGGGCAAGCAAGCGAAGCTTCATCTGCCGCTCCCCATCGTTCCCCATCACTCGCATTACCACCCAAACCATTCCCCCCTCCCCCCGTCCATGGAAAAATTATCTTCCACAAAACCACTCCCTTGTGGCAAAAAGGCTGGGGACCGCTGCTCTAGAGCACGAGCGCTCGGTAGTTGTGCTGCGTGGGCTTAGTTGTGGTATGTGGGATCTTAGTTCCTTGACCAGGGATTGAACCCGGCCCCCTGCATTGGGAGCGTGGAGTCTTAACCACTGAACCACCAGGGAAGTCCCTGTTTGTAGGTTTTTTGATGATGGCCATTCTGACCGGTGTGAGGTGATACCTCATTGTAGTTTTGATTTGCATTTCTCTAATAATTAGTGACGTTGAGCATCTTTTCATGTGCCTCTTGGCCATCTGTATGTCTTCTTTGGAGAAATGTCTATTTAGATCTTCCGTCCATTTTTTGATTGGGTTGTTAGTTTTTTTGCTATTGAGCTGCATGAGCTGTTTGTATATTTTGGAGATTAATCCCTTGTCAGTTGCTTCTTTTGCAAATATTTTCTCCCATTCTGAGGGTTGTCTTTTCATTTTGTTTATGGTTTCCTTTGCTGTGCAAAAGCTTTTAAGTTTCATTAGGTCCCATTTTTTAATTTTTGTTTTTATTTTCATTACTCTATGAGGTGGGTCAAAAAAGATCTTGCTGCAATTTATGTCAAAGAGTGTTCTGCCATTGTTTTCCTCTAAGAGTTTTATAGTGTCTGACCTTACATTTAGATCTTTTCTTTTTTTTTTTTTAAATTTGGCTGCACTGGGTCTTAGTTGCTGTATGCGGGATCTTCATTATGGCATGAGGGATCTTCATTGAGGCATGTGGGATCTTTAGTTGAGACATTCGGTCTCTTAGTTGCGGCATGCAGGATCTAGTTCCCTGACCAGTAATCGAACTCAGGGCCCCTGTGTTGGGAATGCAGGGTCTTAAGCACTGCACCACCAGGGAAGTCCCTTACATTTAGGTCTTTAATCCATTTTGAGTTTATTTTTGTGTATGGTGTTAGGGAGTGTTCTAATTTCATTATTTTACATGTAGCTGTCCAGTTTTCCTAGCACTCCTTATTGAAGAGGCTATCTTCTCCATTGTATATTCTTGCCTGCTTTGTCATAGATTAGGTGACCATAGGTGTGTGGGTTTACCTCTGGGCTTTCTATCCTGTTCCATTGATTTGTATTTCTGTTTTTGTGCCCGTACCATACTGTCTTGATTACTGTAGCTTTGTAGTATAATCTGAAGTCAGGGAGCCTGATTCCTTCAGCTCCATTTTTCGTTCTCAAGATTGCTTCGGTGGGGACTTCCCTGGTGGCACAGTGGTTAAGAATCCACCTGCCAGTGCAGGGGATACGGGTTCGAGCCCTGGTCTGGGAAAATCCCACATGCTGTGGAGCAACTAAGCCCATGTGCCACAACTACTGAGGCTGCTCTCTAGAGCCCCTGAGCCACAACTACTGAAGCCTGAGTGCATAGAACCCGTGCTCCAAAACAGGAGAAGCCACTGCAATGAGAAGCCCGCACACCACAATGAAGGGTAGCCCCCACTCGCCACAACTAGAAAAAGCCCACATGCAGCAACGAAGACCCAACACAGCCAAAAATAAATAAATTAATTAATTAAAAGAAAAGATTGCTTTGGCTATTTGGGGTCTTTTATGTTTCCATACAAATTGTAAAATTTTTTGTTCTGATTCTGTGGAAAATGCCATTGGTAATTTGGTAAGGATTACATTGAATCTGTAGATTGCTTTGGGTGGTATAGTCATTTTCACAATATTGATTCTTCCAATCCAAGAACATGGTATATCTCTCCATCTATTTTTGTCATCTTTGATTTCTTTCATCAGTATATTATAGTTTTCTGAGTACAGGTCTTTTGCCTCCTCAGGTAGGTTTTATTCCTAGCTATTTTATTCTTTTTGTTGCAATGGTAAATGGGATTGTTTCCTTAATTTCTGTTTCTGATCTTTCATTCTTAGTGTATAGGAATGCAAGAGATTTCTGTGTATTGATTTTATATCCTGCAACTTTACCAAATTCATTGATGAGCTCTACTAGTTTTCTGGTGGCATCTTTAGGATTTTCTATGTATAGTATCATGTCATCTGCAAACAGTGACATGTTCTGTTCTTTTCTTTTACTTCTTCTTTTCCAATTTGGATTCCTTTTATTTCTTTTTCTTCTCTGATTGCCATGGCTAGGACTTCCAAAACTATGTTGAATAATAGCGGAGAGTGGACATCCTTGTCTTATTCCTGATCTAAGAGGAAATGCTTTCAGTGTTTCACCATTGAGAATGATGTTTGCTGTGGGTTTGTCATATATGGCCTGTATTATGTTGAGGTAGGTTCCCTCTGTGCCCACTTTCTGGAGAGTTTTTTATCATAAATCGGTGTTGAATTTTGTCAAAAGCTTTTTCTGCATCTATTAAGATGATCATATGGTTTTTATTCTTCAGTTTGTTAATATGGTGTATCACATAGATTGATTGATTTGCATATATTGAAGAATTCTTGCATCCCTGGGATAAATCCCACTTGATCGTGGTATATGATCCTTTTAATGTGTTGTTGGATTCTGTTTGCTAGTATTTTGTTGAGGATTTGTGCATTTGTTTTCATCAGTGACATTGCTCTGTAATTTTCTTTTCTTGTGATACCTTTGTCTGGTTTTGGTATCAGGGTGATGGTGGCCTAGTAGAATGAGCTTGGTAGTGTTCCTCCCTCTGCTATATTTTGGATGAGTTTGAGAAGGATGGATGTTAGCTCTTCTCTAAATGTTTGATAGAATTCGCCTGTGAAGCCATCTGGTCCTGGACTTTTGTTTGCTGGAAGATTTTAAATTGCAGTTTGAATTTCATTACTTATGATTGGTCTGTTCATATTTCCTATTCTTCCTGGTTCAGTCTTGGAAGGTTGTACCTTTCTAAGAATTTGTTCATTTCTTCCAGGTTGTCCATTTTATTGGCATATAGTTGCTTATAGTAGTCTCTTGTGATCCTTTGTATTTCTGCAATGTCAGTTGTAACTTCTCCTTTTTCATTTCTAATTTTATTGATTTGAGTCCTCTCCCATTTTTTCTTGATGAGTCTGGCTAAAGGTTTATCAATTTTGTTTATCTTCTCAGGAACCAGCTTTTAGTTTCATTGATCTTTGCTATTGTTTTCTTTGTTTCTGTTTCATTTATTTCTGCTCTGATTTTTATGATTTCTTTCCTTCTACTAGCTTTGGGTTTTGTTTGTTCTTCTTTCTCTAGTTGCTTTTGGTGTAAGGTTAGGCTGTTTATTTGAGATTTATCTTGTTTCTTGAGGTAGGATTGTATTGCTATAAACTTCCCTCTTAGAACTGCTTTTGCTGCATCCCATAGGTTTTGGGTCATTATGTTTTCGTTGTCATTTGTTTCTAGGTATTTTCTGATTTCCTCTTTGATTTCTTCAGTGATCTCTTGGTTATTTAGTAGCATATTGTTTAGCCTCCACGTGTTTTGTTTTTTATACTTTTTTTTTTTCCTGAAATAGATTTCTAATCTCATAGTGTTGTGGTCACAAAAGATGCTTGATACTGTTTCAATTTTCTAATCATTATTTCTTTATTGTGGTTGGAAAAATTAAGATCTAGTCTATTAGTAAGTTTGATTATAATATAATACCATTGTTTATATTCACTATACTGTGCATCAATCTTTAGGAATTATTTACTATTAGTTAAAAGTTTGTACCCTTAAACATCTCTCTTATTCCCCACATCTCAGCCCCCTGATAACCAACATTCTTATGAGTATGGCTTTTTTTTTTTTTTTGATTTTACATATAAGTGATATCAGGTAGTATTTGTCTTTCTCTTTTTGATTTATCTCAGCATAATGTACCCCAGGCCATCAGTGTTGAAAATGGTAGAATTTCCTTCTTTCTAATGGCTGAATAATATTCATTGTGTATGTATATGTAGATAAATATATAGATATAGATATCACATCTTTCTTATCCATTCATCTGTTGATAAGAACCTAGGTTGATTCCATATCTTGGCTATTGTGGGTAATGTTGCAGTAAATATGGGAGTGCATATATCTTTTCAAGTTAGTACTTTTATTTTCTTTGAATAAATACCAGAAAGTGGAATTGCTGAATCATATAATAGATCTATTTTTACTTTTTTGAGAAACCTTCATATTGTTTTCCATAGTGGCTGCAAAAATTATATCCCCGCTAACAGTTCCCATGTTCCCTTTTGTCCACATCCTCACCAATGCTTATCTCTTGTCTTTTTGATGATAGCCATTCTAACGGGTGTAAGATAATGTCTTATTGTGGTTTTGATTTGTACTGTACTGATGATTACTCATGTTGAGCACATTTTCATATGTCTATTGGCCATTTGTATGTCTTTTTAGGAAAAAAAAGGAACTATTTCCTTTACCCATCTGTACATTGGATTATTTGGTATCTTGTGGCATTTTATGAGTTTTTTTTAATGTATTTTGATTGTATGCCCCTTTATTGAATATATAGTTTGCATTTTTTCCCATTTGGTAGGTTGACTTTTCATTTTGTTGATTGTTTAGTTTGTTGCACAGAAGCTTTTAAGTTTGATTTATTCTCAGTTGTTGATTTCTGCTTTTGTTGTTTGTGCTTTTAGTGTCATATCCAAAAAAAAAAAAAAGTCATCATCATCAAAACCAATGTGGAGGAGTTTCTTACATTTTCTTTTAGGACTTTTATGGTATCAAGTCTTAGGTTCAAGTCTTTGATCCATCCTGAGTTAATTATTGTGAGCTGTTTTATATAGGGGTCCAATTTTATTTTTGCTTACATTTATCCAGGTTTTCCAACACCATCTGTGGAAGACACTATTATTTCCCCATGGTTGTTCTTGGTTACCTTGTCAAAAATTAGTTAGTAGCGTTCAATGTAGAGACTTTTCACCAACTTTACTAAATTTATTCCTAAGTATCTTATTATTTTTGATGCTATTATAAATTAGATAGTTTATTTTTTCAGATGTTTTACTACTTGTGTATAGAAATACAACTGATGATGTATGTTGATTTTATATACTGCAATTTTACCTACTTTGTTGATTAGTTACAACATTTTGGGATTCCTTGGGATTTCTTATGTACAAAATCATACCATCTTCAAATAATGAGAATTTTTGTTCTTCCTTTCTGATTTGGGTGCCTTTCTTTGTCTTGCCTGATTGCCCCAGCTAATACTTCCAGTACTATATTGAATAAGAGTGATTCAGTGGACATCACTGTCTTGTTCTTGTTCTTGGCAGAATAGCTTTTACCTTATTACCATCAAGTATGATGTTAACTGTGGGCTTGTTATGTATGGCCTTAATTATGTGGAGGTATGTTCTCCCTATACTCAATCTGTTCAGAGTTTTTAATCATAAAAGAATTGCATTTCGTCCAGTGCTTTTTCAACATCTACTGAAATGATCATGTGATTTTTATTTTTACTCTATTAATGTGGTGTATCCCACATATTTGTTTGTGTATGTTGAACCATTCTTATATCCCAATGATAAATCCCACTTGGTGCCAGTGGATAATCCCTTTCAGGTATTGTTGAATTTGATTTGGTCATATTTTGTTAAGAATTTTTGCATCTATATTAATCAGTTTTATTGGCCTCCAGTTTTCTTTTCTTGTAGAGTCTTTATCTGGCTTTGGTGTCCTGGAAATCCTCACCTCATAGAACAAGTTTGGAAGTATTCCTTAGTCTTTCATTTTTTGGAAGAGTTTGAGAATTACTGGTGTTAATTCTTCATAGGTTTGTAGAATTCACCAATAAATTCATCTGTTCCTTGAGTTTTCTGTGTTGGGATTTTTTTTGATTACTGATTCAATCCCTTATCATTGGTCTGTTCAATTTTCTTTCTTTTTTTTTAACATCTTTACTGGAGTATAATAGCTTTACATTGTTATTCAGATTTTCTATTTCTTCCTGATTCAGTCTTTGTAGGTAGTGAGTTTCTAGGAAGTATCAGTTTCTTCCTGAGTATCTAATTTGTTGGCATACAATTGTTCATAGTAGTCTCTTATCATCTTATTATTTCTGTAGTATGAGTTGTAATGTCTCCTCTCTCATTTCTAATTTTGAGTCTTCTATTCTCCTAGTCTAGCTAAAAGTTTGAAAATTTTATGTTTTTGAAAATCCAGCTTTTAGTTTATTGATCCTTTCTTGTATATGTTTTATTGATTTCCACTCTAGTCTTTATGATATCCTAACCTCTGACAACTTTGGAATAAATTTCTTTTTCTACTTCCTTGAGGTGTAGAGTTAGATTGTTTGAGAGCTTTCTAATTTCTTGTCGTATGCACTCATCACTGTAAAGTTTCCTCTTTGAACTGCTTTTGCAGCATCCGATAGGTTTTGGTATATTGTGTTTCCATTTTCATTGGTTTTGAGATTTTTTAAAAAATTCTCTTTGGCTTTCTTTTTTGACCCACTGATTTTTCAGAAGTGTACTGTTTAGTTTCCATGTATTTTTAGATTTTCCATATATGCTCTTGTTGATTTCTAGTTTTATATCATTGTGTTCAGATATTTGGTATAATTTTGATCTTCTTAAATTTGCTAAGACATGTTTGTGTCCTATCATATGATCTTTTCTGGAGTATATTTCATGTGCACCTGAGAACAAGTTGTTGGATAGAATGTTCTGTATATGCCTGTTAAGTACATTTGATGTAAGGTATAGACCAGTGTTTTCTTGTTGATTTACTCTATGGATGATCTATCCATTGCTGAGAGGGGAGTATTGAAGTCCCCTACTATTATTGTATTGTCTATTTCTTTCTTCAGATCTGTGTTTGCTTAATATATTTAGGTGCTTTGATGTTGGGTGTGTGTATATTTACAATTGTTATATCTTCTTGATGTATCAACCCTTGTGTCATTATATAATGACCTTCCTTGTGTCTTGTTATGGTTTTTGGCTTAAAGTCTGTTTTGTCTGATATAAGTATGGCTACCTCCACATTATTTGGCTTCCACTTGCATGGAATATAATCATCCATCTCTTTACCTTGACCCTAAGTGTCTCTTTAAAGCTTAGGGGATTTCCCCTGGAAATGAGGGGACTTCCCTGGTGGCACAGTGGTTAAGAATCCGTCTGCCAATGCAGGGGACATGGGTTCGAGCCCTGGTCCGGTAAGATCCCACATGCCTCAGAGCACCTAAGCCTGTACGCCACAACTATTGAAGCCCATGCACCTAGAGCCCGTGCTCCACAACAAGAGAAGCCACTGCAATGAGAAGCCCGAGCACTGCAATGAAGAGTAGCCCCCACTCACCACAACTAGAGAAAGCCTGCTTATAGCAACGAAGACCCAATGCAGCCAAAAAATAAACAAATAATTTTTTTTTAAGCTGAAATGAGTGTCTTATATGCAGAATATAATTGGGCCTTATATTTTTCTTATCCAGCCAACCACTCTATGGCTTTGATTTGTGAATTCAATCCATTTACATTTAAAGTGATTTTTGATCTGTATGGACTTATTACTGCCATCTTATTAATTACTTTCTGATTGTTTTGTAACTCCATTGTTTCTTTTTCCCCTCTGTGTCTGTCTACCTTTGTAAATTGGTGGTTTACCATGTCAGTATGCTGTGTTTAATTTTTTAATGTTTGTGATTCTACTAAAGATCTTTGCTTTGTGGTTACCATGAGGCATACATAAAACATCTCATAGTTAAAACAGTACATTTTATGCTGATAGCAACTTATCTTTGTATGCCTATAAGTGTTTTATTCTTTTATTCTTCTCCTTTCATATTTTTATGTCATGATATACTTCATTTTATCTGCATTTGTTAAAACACTGTCATAGCTATAAATTTTTCTATTACATTTTTTCGTTTCATTCATTTCAGCTCCAGAATTTTTTTTGGTTCTTTCTTACAATTTTTGTCTGTTGTATTTTTCTTTTCTTCATGTTTTTTCTGATTCCATTGAATTGTCTTTCTGTCTTTCCTTGTAGCTCACTGAGCTTTCTTAAAACAGTGTTTTTTCATTATTTATTAGGTAGATTGTAGATTTCTAAGTCTTTGGGATTGATAACTGGAAGACTGGCAATCCTTTAATGTCATTAGATTACTTTGATTTTTTTTTAATATTCTTGGGGTTTTGTGCTGCTATTTTCACTTCTGAAGTAGCAGCCACCTCCTCCAGCATTTATTAATTGTCTTCAGGAGAGAAACACCTTCTGTCAGCCCTCTAGAGATTCTGAGGCTTTCTCAGACCTTTATGGATAAACCTGTTTCACGGTTCTTATCACATCTTTGGCAGAATTCTTGAGCTTATATGCTGTCTTTTGATCTTGCAACACAATAGGCTGGGTACTGACAGCCCCTCTTTTCTTCTCCTAAGGGTGGTGCTAATGCAGAAATTTATGGTCTGTCTCTGGCCTGCAGATGTGAGCCAGCTTTCTGTGTGTTTTCTCAAGCTGTGTGCCAAATCTTGCCCTCGGTGCCTTGGTTGGGAGCACACATGCTGAACTGACCACAGTGTGAGGATTTGTGTTGGTACAATTTACAGAGCACCAAGGGTGCCCATTGGCCAGTTGGGAGGATCTATGGGTGAGGCATCCCTATTGGCTCATGGATGGGCTTCTTGATGGAGTCTGTAATACAGCTAGCAGACTCTGCAGCACATTAATGCCTTACCAGAATCCTACCTGCTACATCTTCCCCACCCCCAGTCATGCAGCTCATGATTCAGCACTCTGGAAGGGGCAAGAAAACAACAGGCCTTTTTGGCAGCACCCCACACAGTTGGAGAAGTTTCATGCTCACTCACATGCTTCCACTTGCCCGTGCAGGGGAAATCATGGGACAGGAAGATCTCTCTTGGCCCTAAATTGTGCAATCTTGGTGGAGGCGTGATGTTGGTAAAGTGAAACTATTCCCTTTACTTTGTCCAATGTATCCAAACTCATATATATATATATATATATATATATATATATATTTTTTTTTTTTTTTTTTTTTTTTTTTCCTCCAACACTGTGCTAGTACTTCTCTACTAGGAACCTGGATATCCACAAAGCCTCTTATATTCAGGAGTGATGGATTAAAATAGTATTTTCCAGGTGCCCCTGGGCTTTATCCAAGAGGAGCCAGTTAACAGATGACCGCCAAGTCCAGAGCTGGGACTGAGGTCTCTATGCCTATTACCCTGTGCACAGATGGGTGAGGTTCCTCCTGGTCCCCTTGATGTATGGTGCTGTATTCCACACCTCCCACAAAGACACTTGTCTGTGAATGAAGCCAAGTTGTTGTTGAAGGGGGACATGAGGCACATCTTATTCAAACTTAATGCTGATGGAACTCCTCCCTGAAATATATTCAAGTCAAATTGAGTAACTCAACCTGAGCTTCCTTTACTTTGCTTTTATGTTTTCATTGGTCTTGAGACCTCAACCAGGAGGCCATCTGGAGTCTTCCTCACTAAGAGAAGAAATCCTAGAGAGAGAGAGAGAGAGAGAGAAGCTTCCCTGAGACAGATTCTCACATGGAAAAATGATTAGGTTCTTTGCCCCTCCTAATACAATCCCATTCTCTAATAAAACCACCTACACTTTCTTGACCCAGGTCAGAGTTTCTTCCCATGTTGGATAAAGACCAGAACAAGTCAGGGAACTGTTTCCCTTGCTCTTCACCTATAGGAATTCTCAGACTTTGCCTCGGAAAACATTAAAGAATTCCCATGCCCAGGACTAAAAATTATTCAGTAAAACAGTATTTCTGGGCATCAGTATTTTTAAAAGATCACCAGGTTATTCAAATTTGCTGTCAAAGTGAGAATAAGTATACTTTCCCTACTTAGTAAAAACTGTGCATGTGAGTCACCTGAAGATATTGTTAAAATGCAGTTTTTGTTTCAGGAGGCCTGAGTTGTGCCTAAGAGTCTGAATCTGGCACAATTTAGGGACATAGACTACACTGAGACTACTAACATCCTCTTTTACACTCAAGTAAATAAAGCTTGGTGACAAAACAAAACCAAAAAACCGTACAAGAGATGACTGGAAGTGAAAGTATCTGTACAATATATAACATTGAGAGGATCTCATTATCATGAAGAAACTAACCAAATACCATTTCTAGTGATTTTTAATAACCAAAATTTATAAGATGAAGACAATATCCTCTATTATGGTTTTCAGTAGAACTCTCTCTCAGAGACAAAAATTCTAGGTTCAGGAAAGGCTCAGCTTAAAAAACACAGAAATTTTCATCCCCGTAGGTGTCTATTTTATCCTGTTTCCCAAATTCCAATCACTTGCACACTGAAGACAAGTAAATGTTAATTAATAGCTTCCTACTGACATTATAACTTAATATTTTCCTATGTGTTGACTCGGTTTCTTATTAATTTACCAATATTTTCCTTTATTTTTCTTTCAGTTCTATTGAGATATTATTGACATACAATACTGTAGAAATGGTGGGTGTACAGCATAACGACACATATTGTAAAAGGATCAGCAAACATTTTAAATTTTAAAAAATTTACTAAATACTTCATATGACAGTTTGGTAACCTCCATTTAAAACATAAGTTAAATTTACACAATTCATAACATTACATGAAATGGGCTGTGCAAGTCTCAATATTATTTGGTGTTCTGAAATTTGTACATAAACCACAGCTGGGGAAGTGCTAATTCATGAGACAAATTCTGCTCCTTTCTTCTTTCTTTTACTCCAGTAGTCGCCTCTGAGCCGTGTTGGCCTGGAGGCTGAGTCTTCGGTGCCTTGGGGCAGGGCGGGTCACTCCCCTCAGAGGAGGAGACCAGAAGGTCCTCCTGGAGAACATGGAGTGGGACACGGGTCAGTATCACCCAGGTTTCTCTAAGAGGTGAAACATCTGACTTGTAGGAGAAGGCTTCTTAGGAGGATGAAATGAAAGGTGTTCTGAACCTGGGGGCCTCCCCGCATCCCTTGTCCCATCATGAAGACAATTCTGAGGGGTTGGTCTGGAACATGCGTCGATGGTGGAGGTTGGGGGACAGTGCAGGCCTGGATTGGGCTCAGGTGAGGTGAGTTGGGTAGAGGCTGGGAGTCAATGCTTAGCATTGGGGCAGGTGTCCTTATGGTCATTTGGTGTGCCTGTGTGAATACAAGTCCAGATGTACTGGGAAAAGGATAAAGGCTGTGGATAATTCCACAGATCAGGTCTCTGGTCTTCCTCAGAGGATAAAAAGGACCTGAGTCTTACTTTTTTGTGAGGAGCAGGTAGGTAGGAGTGGAAGATCTAGCAAAACAGGATGGAGACCCAGGCAGATCTCTTGCCTGCTGCCTGAGTTTGGAGTCCTGGTCCCATTTATGTTTGACATTCTCTGGTCTGCACATTGAGTCTACTTCAGGACATTTGAGTTGTGCTCTGTGGTTGGTGACATGGTCCAGACCAAATGTCTTGGTGGCAAGCTGGGGAACATCACAGGAGAAGCTCCCAGGCCTGTTGTCTGTCAGCTTGGCAATGATGTTTGAGCATTGACCAATGTGCTTCGGAGTAGGTTGTGAGGTTTAGTGATATCCTCATCCTGTCCTTTAACTGGTCCACAAGTGGAGAGCAAAGAGCTCAGTACAGAGCTCTTGATGTAAGGCTGTGCATGGCAGATGGCCCTCATACCAAGTGTCTTGAGTGATGGATGACCTGTGAAAACAAGTTCCTTGACAAATTTTTTAGTGACTGTGTGCACAGTAATTGGCTTGGAAGGATGTGGGAGAAGACACCACAAGTATAAAGTATATTTGAATTGCCTCTAAATCAAGAGAAAAAATAGAAGCGACCAAATAAAAATATTTGGAATCTATGAAATTAAATTTCACAGTAAAAGAAATAAAAATGATCATTTTACATATGAAGAGGACACAACCTCAATGATGGTCAGGGGAAGATACATTACAATGCCAATGTTGTAATAATTTTTTCCCCCCATTATATTGGAAACTTAAAGTGCCTTTGTAGCGTCTCTTGTCAACATCAGTGAAAACAAGCCCCTTGTTATACTCTTGCAGGTGGTATACATGACTAATGTCCTTTGTAAATCAGTTTGTCCCCTCTGTTGCTTCCTCAGGTTCTGGGTTTTAGGGGTGCTGTGGGGCTGAAGTTTGTGTGATGACCTTGATATTTCCTGTGTCCTTGGGCCTCTGGTCAGTCTCCTTCAGGCATTGATCATTTGATTTCCTGAAGTAGAAGAAAAAAGGCAAAAAAAATCATATAGAGATTGAATCAAGATGGCGGAATAGAAGGACACGGTGTTCATCTCCTCCCGTGAATATGTCAGAAAAATCTACATGTGGAACAGTCCTCACAGAATACCTACCGAATGCTAGCAGAAGATCTCAGACACCCAGAAGTGCAAGAAAGGTCTTCATGTAATGAGATAGGATGAAAGAAAAAAAAGAAGAACACCTGCACCCCTGGGAGGAAGCTGCACCCCTAGGAGGAAGCTGTGAAAGAGGAAAGGTTCCCTCACCCTGGGAAGCCCCTTCACCAGTGAGGAGATCAGCTGGGGCAGAAAAGGAACTTCAGAGGCTTGGAGGAGAGCACAGCAGCCAGTTTGCAGCAGACAAAACAGAGACCTGCACAGAGGATGTGTGCTACCTTGTGCAGTCCCCAGCCCAAGAAGTGTGCCTACTGGTATGTGGGGTGGGGCTGGGTGCTAAAACTGGGGCTTCAGAGGAAAAACCAGGGGAGAGGACTGGGGTTGGCTGCATGGAGACAGCCTGAAGGGGCTGGAGTGTGGTACCGGCCCAACCTGGGGTGTATGCAGAAGAAGCACAGGCCGGCCATAGAAGCAAAACACCATTGTTGAGGGGCGGGTGAAGGGAGGGGCAGAGCTGCCACAGCAGCCTCCTTCTTGGTGCCACCTCTATGAGCTCTGGGAGCTCACAAGCAACTCTTACGAAAGTGGCTATTGAGGGAACATATCTCAACATACTAAAAGCTGTTTATGACAGACCTACAGCCTATTTGATACATAATGGTGAAAAGCACTTAGCCTTCTGGAACACAGACAAGGATGCCCACTCTCACCACTTTAAGTCAACATAATACTGGAAGTCTATCCATACCAATCAGATAAGAAAAAGAAAGAAAATGTATCCAAATTGGGAGGGAAGAGGTAAAATTGTCATTATATGCAGATGACATGATACTATATATAGAAGACCCTAAAGACTCCACACACGAGCTACTAGAACTGATAAACAGATTCAGCAAGGTAGCAGGATACAAGATTAACATACAGAAATCAGTTGCATGTGTTTACATTAAAAATGAAATATCAGAAAGGGAATGGAAAAAAACAATCCCTTTTAAAATGGCATCCAAAAAACTAAAATACTTAGGAATAAACCTGACCAATATAGTGAAAGACCTTGTATGCTGAGAACTATAAAACATTAATAAAGGAAAGTGAAGATGAGTCAAAGAAATGGAAAGATATCCCATTGGACTGGAATTATTAATATTGATAAAATGGCGATAGTACCCAAAGCAATCTACAGATTTAATGCCAACCCTATCAAATCACCCATGACATTTTCCACAGAACTAGAATAATTCTAAAATTTATATGGAACTACAAATGATCCAGAACTGTGAAAGCAATCCTGAGGAAAAAGAACAAAGCAGGAGGCATAACCCTTCCAGACTTCAGACAATACTACAAAAGCTACAGTAATCAAAACAGCATGGTATTGGTACAGAAACAGACATATGAATCAGTGAAACAGAGCCCAGAAATAAACCCACACACCAATGGTCAATTAATCTTCGACAAAGGAGGCAAGAATATACAATGGAGAAAAGACAGTCTCTTCAGTAAGTGGTGTTGGGAATGTTGAACAGCTGCATGTAAACCATTGAAGTTAGAACACATCCTCACACCATGCACAAAAATAAACTCAAAATGACTTAAAGACTTAAATATAACACATAACACCATAAAACTTGTAGAAAAGAACATAGGCAAAACATTCTCTGACATAAATCGTACCAACATTTTCTTATGTCAGTCTCCCAAGGCAATAGAAATAAAAGCAAAAGTAAACAAATGGGGCCTATTCAAACTTACAAGTTTTTGCACAGCAAAGGAAACTGTAAAGAAAAATGAAAAGACAACCTACTGAATGGGAGAAACTATTTGCAGATGATGCAACCAACAAGGGCTTAATTTCCAAAATATACAAACAGCTCATACAACTCAATCACAAAAAAAAAAAAAAATCAAAAAAATGGGCAGAAGACCTAAATAGACATTTCTCCAAAGAAGACATACAGATGGCCAAAAGGCACATGAAAAGATGCTCACCATCACTAATTATTAGACAAATGCAAATCAAAACTGCAATGAGGTATCACCTTAAACTGGTCAGAATGGCCATCATTAAAAAAGTCTACAAATAATAAATGCTGGAGAGGGTGTGGAGAAAAGGGAACCCTTCTACAGTTGGTGGGAATGTAAATTGGTGCAGCCACTATGGAAAACAGTATAGAGGTTCCTCAAAAAACTAAAAATATAGTTGCCATATGATCCAGCCATCCCTCTCCTGGGCATATATCTGGAGAAAACTATAATTCGAAAAGATGGATCTCCTGGGTGGAGGGCTAGATAGTCTGGTGGGACAATCCATCCCGTCATCAGTGCCTGCAACCTCTGCTCCTTCACCTACTCCTGCTGTGGTCAGCAGTGGTCTGAATGACCTATTTGACCTCTCCATGAGGATAGGCATGGCGCCTGGTGGATATGTGGCTCCAAAGGCTGTCTGGCTGCCTGCAGTAAAGGCTAAAAGCCTTGGAGATTTCGGGACTATTTACTCACCGCCAAGGGCACATCTATATGGAAATGACCTTCACCAACAAATCTCTGCAGCACATGACAGACTTTGCAATTCAGTTTAACAATAATAGGTTTGGTGTCATCCCCAGCACTCCTCTGGCCATCCCTACGCCACTGGTGCCAAACCAGAGCATTGATGGCTCCCTGCTTCTCAACACCTTGGGCCCATTCATGAAGATAGCACCTCTGAACAACCTGCAGGTGGCTGTGAAAAACAACACTGATGTCTTCTACTTCAGCTGCCTCATCCCACTCAACGTGCTTTTTGGTAGAAGACAGCAAAATGGAGTGCCAGGTCTTCCTTGCAACACGGAAGGATATTCCCAATGAAAATGAACTTCAGTTTCAGATTAAGGGATGTCATTTAAATGCTGACACTGTTTTCAGCAAGTTGCAAAACAACAATGTTGATCCTATTGCCAAGACGAATGTGGAAGGGCAGGACATTCTGTATCAATCCCTGAAGCTCACTAATGGCATTTGGATTTTGGCCAAGCTCTGTAGCCCAGCCAGGAAACCCCAGTTACACGCTGTCGCTGAAGTGCAGAGCTCCTGACGTCTCCCAGTACATCTTTCAGGTCTACAACAGCGTTTTGAAAAACTAATAGACTGGCCCGGTGCCCTCCAGCCACCCTGTCATTGGTGCAAGCCAAGAACTCTTAACTGGAAGAAACTGTATTGCCATGTACAATCTGAAGCCAAAAATACTGAGGCCACGCACCAAGGTAGTGACTAGTCTAACCTGTACTAACATTAGGGCACAATCTGTTGGATAGTTTTAGCTTCTTGTGAACATTTGTAACCACTGCTTCAATCACTTCCCACCTCTTGCCACCTGCTGCTGTATGTCCTTACTTGTGGGCTTCTCCATCCTGTGCCAGTGGCTGGCATTTTTGACTGTCATTTGATATTTTGTAATCAAGAGCTCACTTCAAAGGCAGCAAAAGACAAATATTAAAGCAAAGCAAAGTGTCATTGAAAATAAAATCAGGTTATTTGTTGTTATTTTTCTACTCAGTTGTTTGAGTATATTATGTATTTTATATATTAGATATGTTTTTTCAAATATTTCTTCCCATTTTGTTGGTACACTCTTCTCTCTGTAAATTGTTTCCTTTGCTGTTCAAACCTTTATAGTTTTTTTAAAAATAATTTCCCTGGAAACTATGCAATCTTTTTTTAAAAAATTAATTTATTTTATTTTATTTATTTTTGGCTGCGTTGGGTCTTCATTGCTGGGCCTGGGCTTTCTCTAGTTGCAGCGAGCAGGGCCTTCTCATTGAGGTGGCTTCTCTTGTTGCGGAGCATGGGCTCTAGGCACACAGGCTTCAGTAGTTGCGGTGTGTGGGTTCAGTAGTTGTGGTGCACGGGCTTAGTTGCTCTGTAGCATGTGGGATCTCCCCAGCCCAGTGCTCAAACCCGTGTCCCCTGCATTGGCAGGCAGATTTTTTTTTTTTAACATCTTTATTGGAGTATAATTGCTTTACAGTGGTGTGTTAGTTTCTGCTTTATAACAAAGTGAATCAGCTATACATATACATATGTTCCCATATCTCCTCCCTCTTGCATCTCCCTCCCTCCCACCCTCCCTATCCCACCCCTCTAGGTGGACACAAAGCACCGAGCTGATCTCCCTGTGCTATGCAGCTGCTTCCCACTAGCTATCTATTTTACATTTGGTAGTGTATATATGTCCATGCCACTCTCTCACTTCGTCCCGGCTTACCCTTCCCCCTCCCCGTGTCCTGAAGTCCATTCTCTACATCTGCATCTTTACTCCTGTCCTGCCCCTAGGTTCTTCAGAACCTTTTTTTTTTTTTTTTAGATTCCATATATTGTGTTAGCATACGGTATTTGTTTTTCTCTTTCTGACTTACTTCACTCTGTATGACAGACTCTAGGTCCATCCACCTCACTGCAAATAACTCAATTTTGTTTCTTTTTATGGCTGAGTAATATTCCATTGTATATATGTGCCACATCTTCTTCATCCAGTCATCTGTCGATGGACACTTAGGTTGCTTCCATGTGGCAGGTGGATTCTTAACCACTGAGCCACCAGGGAAGTCCAAACCTTTATAGTTTAATGAAATCTATTTTTCAATTTTATTTATTTATTTTTTGCTTTTGTTGCCTGTGCTTTTGGGGTCATATCCAAAACTACATTGCCCATACATACCACTGTCAAGAAGTTTTTTTTTTCCCCTATATCTTCTTCTATTAATTTTACAGTTTCAGATCTTATATTTAATTCTCTAAACCACTTTGAATTAATTTTTGTATATAGTGTGAGATATGGGTCTAATTTCTTCCCTATGCTTGTGAATATTCAGTTTCCCACTAAATTACTGAAGAGAGGATCATTTCCTCATTGTATATTCCTGGCACTTTTGTCAAAGATCAATGGATTGTAAATATGTGGATTTATTTCTGAGGTCTGTATTTCATTCTGTTGTTCTATATGTCTGTTTTTATACTGCTACCATACTGCTTTGATTACTATGCTTTTGTAGTATGGTTTGAAATTATGAAGCATGATGCCTTCAGCTTTGCCCTTTGTGCTCAAGATTGCTTTGGATATTTTGGGTTTTTTAAGGTTCCATATGAATTTTAAGATTTCTTTTTCTATTTTCTGGGGAAAGTGTCTTCAGAATTTTGACATGAATTGCATTAACTCTGTAGATTGCTTTGGGTAATATGAACATTTTAACAATATTAATTTATTCAGTCCGTTAACATGGGCGATCTTTCCATTTATTTGCATCTTCTTCAAATTCTTTCATCAATATTTTATAGTTTTCAGCGTACGGGTCTTTCACATTCTTGGTTAACTTTATTCATAAGTATTTTATTCTTTTGGGTGCTATTGTAAATGGGACTTGTTTAACCTTTTCTGATAGTTTCTGTTGTTAGTGTATAAAGACACAAATGATTTTTGTATGTTGATTTTGTATCCTGCAGCTTTATTTATTTATTAGTTTGAACAGTTTTTTGGAGGTGGCATGTTTAGGGTTTTGTAGATATAAAAACATGTCATCTGCAAACAGAGAAAATTTAGCTTTAATTTTATGATTAGGATTTATTTTCTTTATTTTTATTGCCTACTTGTTCTTGTTAGGAATTCCAGTACTATGTTGAATAGAAAAGGCAAGAATAGGTAACCATGTCTTGGTCCAAAACTTAGAAGAAATGCTTTCATGATTCATAATTCAATATACTGTTAGCTTTGGCTTGTCATATGACTTTTAATGTGTTGAGGTATATTCCTTCTATAACTAATTTCTTGACAGTAATTTTCATGAAATGAAGTTGGATTTTGTCAAATAATTTTTCTGTATCTATTAATATGACCATATTTTCCCTTTATTTTCTTAACGTGATGTAACACATTTATTGATTTGCATATATTGAGCCATCCTGCATCCAGGCATAAATCCCACTTGATCATGGTGAATGATCCTTTTAATGTGCTGTTGAACTTAGTTTGCCAGTATTTTGAGTATATTTCATCTATGTTTTTCAGGGATATTGATCTGTACTTTTCTCCTAGTGCCCTCATCTGGTTTTGATATTGGAGTAATGCCTCATAAGATGGTTTGAAAGTGTTCCCTCCTCTTTAAATTTTTGGAAGTATTTAAGAAGTCTTAGCCTTAATTTCTCTTTAAATATTTGGCATAATTCACCAGTAAAACCACCTGGTCCTGGGATTTTATTTATTGAGAGGTTTTTCAGTACTGTTTCATTCTCTTTACTCATTACTGGTCTATTCAGATGTTCTATTTCTAAACTACTTAGTCTTGGTAGGTTGTATGTTTCTAGGAGTTTGTCCATTTTTTTTGTATGTAATTCGAGTTGTTTGCATATGATTGTTAATACTTAGTAGTCTCTTATTGTCCTTTGTATTTCTGTGGCATCAGTGTAATGGTTTTATATATATATTATGTATGTATATATACTCTCTTTTTCTTAGTTATTCTAACAGTTTGTCAATTTTATCTTTTTCCAAAAAAACTCCTTAATATTATTATCTTTCTACTATATATGTGGTCTTTATTACTTTTTAAAAAAAATTTATTGGAGTATAGTTGATTTACAATGTTGTGTTAGTTTCATGTGTACAGTAAAGTGAATCAGTTATACACATATATATATCTACTCTTTTTAACATTCTTTTCCCATATAGGTCATTACAGAATAATGAGTGGAGTTTCCTGTGCTATGCAGCAGGTCCTTCTATTAGTTTTATAACTGCTAATCCTTATTATTTATTTCATTCTGCCAATATTGGTCTTAGTTTGTTCTTTTTATAGTTCCTTTTGTTGTAAAGTTAGGTTCTTTAGTTGAGATTTTTTTTCAGAGACAAAAGATTTTATTACTTATGGCACAGCAAGCGTGAGCATAATATTGTATTGGTTCTCCCTCCCCAACCAGTTCCAACAGGGATGACACAGAGGGATCCAGTTGGGTGTTATGTGTACTCAGTTGTGTTACACTGATGAACTCCACTGAGTTTGAGGACTCCATTGCTTTTAAAATGAGAGGTTAGCAAGCTTACTGCTTGTCTGAGGGAGACACATTACCTCCCTCCTCAAGGCTGTTTGTTACAAACACACTCCCAAGAAATGGCTCCGTTAAAATGCTGTCAGGCATGCATTCCTTTTCTTTTTTTTTTTTATTTGAAGAATAGTTGACATACAATAGTATGTTAGTTTCAGATGTACAACATAATGACTCAGCATTTAAGTTTATTACAAAATAATCACCATGATGAATTTAGTAACCGTCTGTCCCCATCCACAGTTATTGCAATATCATGAACCATATTCTTTGTTCTGTATATTAAATTTTTGTCAATTTTTATTTTATAACTGGAATTTTGTACTTCTTATGCCCCTTCACCTGTCTTGTCCAACACCCACTCACCTCCCCTCTTGCAACCACCAATTTTTTAACTGTGTCTGTAAGACTGGTTTTGTTGTGTTTGTTTTGTTTTTAGATTACACATATAAGTGAGATCATGTGGTATTTGTCTTTTTCTATGTGACTTACTTCACTTAACATAATACTCTCTAGGTCCATTCATGTTGTCGCAAATGGCAAGATTTCATCTTTTTATGACTGAGTAATATATATATAACAATATATATATCTATATATGTGTATGTATATGTGTGTATGTGTATATGTGTATCTATATGTGTATAGGTGTACATAAATATGTATATGTGTGTATATATATGTATATCACTTTTTTATCAATTTATCGTTGAACATTTAGGTTGCTACCATATATTGGCTATTGTAAGTTATGTTGCAATGACCATAGTGCACATATATGTATATATATATATATATAAAACATATGAACAATGTGCATATATCTCTTTAAATTAGTTTTTTGCTTGGTTTTGTTTTCTTTGGATAAATAACCTAAAGTGGAATTCCTAAATCCCATGGTAGCTTTATTTTTTTTTAAGTTTTCAGAGCCCTCCATAATGTTTTCAATAGTGGCTGCACTGATTTACATTCTTAGCAACAATGCAGGTGAGTTTTTTCTACATATCCTCAGCAACACTTAATTGTTGTCATATTGATGATAGCCATTCTGACAACTGTAAGGTGATACCTTGTTGTGGTTTTGATTTGCGTTACCCTGATGATTAGTGATGTTGAGCATGTTTCCATGTGCCTTTTGGCCATCTGTATTTTTGTTTTTTTTTTGCAAAATGTGTATTCAGCTCCTCTACCCAATTATTTTTATTTTTATTTAATTTATTTTTTAAAATTCCTGTTTATTTACAATGTTAGTTTCAGGTGTACAGCATAGTGATACAGTATTTTTTTTTTACAGATTATACATGATTAAAAGTTATTACAGATAATGGCTATAATTCCCTGTCCTATACAATATATCTTTGTTGCTTATCTACTTTATACATAGTAGTTTGTACCTCTTACTCCTATACCCCTACTTTGCCCGTCACCCCTTACATGTCCCCACTGGTAACCACTAGTTTGTTTATATATCTGTGAGTCTGTTTCTCTTGTGCATATACATTCATTTGTATTATTTTTAGATTCCACATATAAATAATATCACACAGTATTTGTCTTTCTCTGACTTACTTCATTAAGCATAATATTCTCTAGGTCCATCCATATTGCTGCAAATGGCAGAATTTCATTCTTTTTATGGCTGTCTAATATTCCACTGTACATATATACCGTATCTTCTTTATCCATTTGTCTATTCATGGGCATTTGGGTTGCTTTCATATCTTGGCCATTGTCAAGAATGCTGCTATGGACATTGGGGTCTATGTATCTTTTTGAATTAGTGTTTTTATTTTTTCCTAGATATGTATCCAGGAGAGTTACTGATGGATCATATGGTAGTTCTATTTTTAGCTTTTTGAGGAACCTCCATACTATTTTCCATAGTGCCTACAGTTGACAATCCTACCAACAGTGTACAGGGGTTCACTTTTCTCCACATCCTCTCCAAAATTTATTTGTAGACATTTTGATAACAGCTATTTTGACAGGTGTGAGGTTAATATCTCATTGTTGTTTTGAATTCAACTTCTCTAATAGTTAATGATGCTGAGCATCTTTTCATGTGCTTTTTAGCCATCCATATGTCTTCTTTGGAAGGATGTCTGTTCATGTCTTCTGCTCATTATTGATTGTGTTGTTTGTTGTTTATTTGTTTTTTGATATTGAGTTGTATGAGCCATTTATATATTTTGGATATTAATCCTTTGTCAGTCATATCATTTGCAAATATTTTTTTCCATTGTGCACTTTGAATTTTTATTTTGTTGATGGTTTTCATTGCTGTGCAAAAGCTCTTAAGTTTATTTAGGTCCCATTTATTTACTTTTGCTTTTATTCCTTTCGCCTTAGAGGCCAGATCCAAAAATATATTGCTACAATTTAAGTGTGTTCTGCCTATGTTTTCTCTTAGGAGTTTTATGGTTTGGTTTATTACATTTAGATCCTTAATCCATTTTGAATTTATATTTGTGTATGGTGTGAGGAAATGTTCTAATTTCATGATTTTACATGTAGCTGTCCAGTTTTACCACTTATTGAAGAAACTGTCTTTTCTCTAGTGAGTATTCTTGCCTCCTCTGTAGTAGATTTATTCACCATAAGTGTGTGGGTTCCTTTCTGGGCTCTCTATTCTATTCCATTGGTCTATGTGTCTGTTTTTGTTATTATTGTAGCTTTGTAGTCAGGGAGCATGCTCTCTCCAGCTTTGGTCTTTTTTCTCAGGATTGCTTTGACAATGTGGGTATTTTGTGGTTCTATATTTATTTTAGGCTTATCTGTTCTAGTTCTGTGAAAAATGTCATGGGTATTTTGATGGGGATAGCTTTAACTCTATAGGTTGCTTTGAGTCATATGGCTATTTTAAAAAGATTAATTCTTCCAATCCAAGAGCATGGGATATCTTTTCATTTATCTATGTCATCTTCAATTTCCTTCATCAATGTCTTATAATTTTCAGTATATAAATCTTTCACCTCCATGGTTAAATTTATTCCTAGGCATTTTATTATTTTTAATATAATCATAAATGTTTTTGCCTTAATTTCTCTGATAGTTTGTTATTAGTGCAGGGAAAAACAATGGATTTCTGTGTATTAATTGTATATACTTCAAATTTACTGAATTTATTTATCCTAATTTGTTGGTGAAACCTTTAGGGTTTTCTTTACATATTATCACGTCATCTGCGAACAGTGACAGTTTTACGTCCTTGACAAATTAGATCCCATTTTTTATTTTTATTTTTGTCTTCTTGCTGTGGCTAGGACTATTAATACTGTGTTGAATAAAAGTGGTGAGAGGAGAGATCCTTGGCATGCTCCTGTTCTTAGAGGAAATTCTCTCAGCTTTTAGCCATTGAGTATGATGTTAGCTCTGATTTTGTCGTACATGCCCTTTATTATAGAAATGTATGTTGCCTTTATACCCACTTTGCTGAGAGTTTTTATCATAAATCAAAATTTGAATTTTGTTGAATTTTGCCATATGCTTTTTGCTGGAGGTATGAAGATGGTCATGTGATTTTATCCTTTGTTCTGCTAATCTGGTCTGTCACTTAAATGATTTGCATATATTGAATCGTTCCTGCATTGGCAAGATAAATCCCATTTGATCATGGTGTATGGTTCTTGTAATATATTGTTGAATTCAGTTCACTAATATTTTGTTGAGGATTTTTGCATCTAAGTTCACCAGGGCTTTTCACCTGTAATTTACTTTTTTTGATAGTGTCTTTATCTGGTTTTCATCTATGGGTGATCCTGGCCTCAGAAAATAAGTCTGGAAACAATACGTCTTCAATTTTGGGGGATAGTTTGAGAAGGATAGATGTTAACTTTCCTTTGAATGTTTGGTAGAATTTATGAGTGAAGCCACCTGGTGCTGCACTTCTGTTTAGTGGGAGTTTTTCGATTACTGATTCAATTTCATTTCTAGTAATTGCTATGTTTAGATTTTTTATTTATTCCTGATTCAGTCTTGGAAGATTGATGTTTCTGGGAATTTATCCACTTCTTCTAGGTTGTCCAATTTATTGGTGTATAATTGTTTGTAGTAATCTCATGATACTTTGGATTCCTGTGGTGTCTCTTGTGACTTCATCTCTTTCATTGCTGATTTATTTGGACCCTCTCTCTTTAACAAAAAAAGTACTACTTTTGTCTTTTATTCTTCACAGAAGCTTAAGAAGTGTTTGATCTACTACCCTTACTATATGTATACTTTTTCAGTGAGATTTTTACTTTTGTGTGTTTTCTTGTTACTAATTAGTGACACTTCTTTTAAGCTTAAGTAAATTCCTTCAACATTTCTTATAACGCTGCTTTATTAGTGATGAACTCATTTAGCTTTTGCTAGTATGGGAAACCTTTTTTTAAAAAAAAATTCATTTATTTATTTATTTATTTATGGCTGCCTTTGTTCTTCGTTGCTGTGCACGGGCTTTCTCTAGTTGCAGTGAGTGTGGCTATTCTTCGTTGCGGTGCACGGGCTTCTCATTACAGTGGCTTCTTTTGTTGTGAAGCACAGGTCCTAGGTGCGTGGGCTTCAGTAGTTGTGGCCCACGGGCTTCAGCAGTTGTGGCACACGGCCTTAGTAGTTGTGGCTCGTGGGCTCTAGAGCACAGGCTCAGTAGTTGTGGCGCACTGGCTTAGTTGCTCCGCGGCATGTGGGATCTTCCCGGACCAGGGATCGAACCTGTGTCCCCTGCATTGGCAGGTGGATTCTTAACCACTGCGCCACCAGGGAAGTGCCAAGTATAGGAAACTTGTGATCTCTCCTTCAATTCTGAATTGTAATCTTGCTGGTAGAGTATTCTCTTTGTAGGCTTTTTTCCTTTTAGCCCATTGAATATATCCTGTCATTCCTTCCTGGTCTGCAAAGTCTGCTGAAAAGTCAGCAGATAGTCTTACAGGAATACCTTGCACATAACTAGTTGCTTTTATTTCACTGCTCCTATGATCTCTCTTTATCTTTAATTTTTGATACTTTAACTATAACGTGTCTTGATGTGGGCCTGTTTGTCTTCATCTTGTTTGGGACTCTGTGTTTCCTGGACCTGGATGTCTGTTTCCTTCCCCCAGTTAGGAAAGTTATCAGTTATTATATCCTCTAACAAGTTCTCTGTCCCTTTCTCCCTTCTTCTCTTTCTGGGACCCCTAGAATGCTCGTGTTAACATTCTTGATGTTGCCTCAGAGGTCCCATTACCTATTGTCTTAATTCTTTTTTCTTCTTGCTACTCAGCTTGGGTGATTTTTCACTACTCTGTCTTCCAGATCACTGATCTGTTCTTCTGTATTATATAATCTAATGTTGCTTCCCTCTAGAGTGAGTGTTTGTGTGTGTGTGTGTGTGTGTGTTTTAATCTCAGTTATTTTATTTTTCAGCTGTTTGGGTTTTTTTTATATTTTATTACTCTTTGTTGAAGTTTTCACTATGTCCATCTATTCTTCTGACTTGAGTGAGCATCTTTGGAATCACTACCTTGAACACTTTTTTTGGTGGGGGGGGTAGAATGCTTATCTCTGTTTTATCTAGTTCTTCTTCTGATGTTGTGTCTTGTTACTTCATTTGTAACATATTCCTCTATTTCCTTATGTTTCCTAATTCTCTGTGCCTTTCTATTCATTAGCTCCAGTTCATTACCTTTCCTGGTCTTGGAGAAGTGGCCTTATACAGGAGATGGCCTAAAGGGCCCAGCAGCACATTCTCCTGTGGCCAGCAGAGCCAGATGTTCCAGGGGTGTCCCCTCTCTGGGCTTCATACACCTTTCTGTTCTGGCAGAGCCAACTACTGTGGACAAGCTGGCAGGTGGGGTTGGACATTGACCTAAACTGACGTGAGGCCCAGCATGATGTGATTGCCGTGGGCGCTGGTAGGAAAGGCACACCTCCATCAGGGGTGGCTGTGTGGCGCTCCAGGTGCACAAGCAGACAGGGTAGGCCCCCAGTGTGTCTGGTTGCGAGGCCTGGTGGTGCAGAAGTGCTGTAGGCATGGTGGTTGATGGGGCAGGCCTTTGATACTAATCAGTTAGAGGGAAGACTCTAAAATGTTGCCTGCCAATGTCTCAGTTCCTAGCAAGAGTCCCAGCTGCCTCTTGCCTTCCCAAGAAGCTCTCCGAGATGAGCAAGTAGGTCTGACCCAGGTGTCTTTCAAACCACCAGCACTGCACAGGGACTAAGAACATGTGAGATTTCATGGGCGCCCTATGAGAGCAAAGTCTCAGTTTCCTTTAGCCTCCAGCTCTCCTGAAAGTAAGCCCTGCAGGTTTTCAAAGCCAGACCCGCCGTGTTCTTTTCTTCCCAATGCAGGAACCCTGGGCTGAACAGCCTAATGGAGGGCTCAGACCTTGCCCTCCTTGTGGAGGACCTATGCAGTTGTGATATCTTCAACTGTGGGTCACTGTGCTGGAGGTGTGGGTTCTAACTAGACTGTGTTGCCAATCCTCCTACCCGCCTTGTGGTTTCTCCTTCTTTATATCTTTAGTTGTGGAAAATTTTCTCTGCTAGTCTTCACGTCATTACAGAGGTAATTTCTGTGTAAGCTGTAATTTGGGTGTGTCCGTGGGAGGAGGTGAGCTCAGTATCTTCCTACTCTATCATCTTGATCCCCTCTCAAGAACTTTTTAAAAATATATTCATTTATAACTGTAAATACAACTCTTTGCACTGAATTGTTTTTTCTGTATTCCATAAGTTTATGTACTTTGTGTTTCCAATTTTGTTTGCTTTATGTTTTTTATTTCCCTTTTGATTTATTCTTGTATGCATTGGCTCTTCAGAAGCTTGATGTTCAATTTCTAAGTGTTCCTGAATTTTCAGTTATTCTTCTTAATATTGAATTTCAGCTTCATACCGTTGTGGTTGGAAAAGTTACTTGATACGATTTCAATCTTCTTGGATTTTTGAAGACTTCTTTTGTGGCTTAACATTTGATCTATCCTAGGAAATGTTCTATGTGTACTTAAGAAGAATGGAAATTTTGCTGCTGTTGAGTGGCATGTATTATATATGTCTGTCAGGTTCACTTGATATCAAGTGTGTGTTCAAGTTCAATGTTTTCTGAATGATAATCTGTCCGGATGATCTATACAGTGTTGAAAGTTGGGTATGGACATTTCTTATCATTATTTCATTTCTGCACATTTTCCCCTTTATATGTGTTAATACTTTCTTTATATGTTTAGAGGCTCCAATGCTGGATACATACATATTTATAATTGTCATAATTTCTTGATGAATTAATCACTTTATCATTATATGATAACCTTTGTTTCTGTGAGAGGTTTGACTTAAAGTCTTTTTTGCCTGATAATAGACTAGTCAGGTAATTATCATTTGCATGAAATATCTTTTTTCCAGTCATTCAGTTTTATCCTACGTATGGCCTTAAAGTTCACACGAATCTCTTGTACACAGTATATAATTGATCTTTTTTTAATCCACTCAGCCACCGTATGGATTTTTAAAATTGAAGTATAGTTGATTTACAATACTACATTAGTCTCAAGGCTACAACATATTGATTTTTTTTAAAATTAACTTATTTATTTATTTATGGCTGTGTTGGGTCTTCGTTTCTGTGCAAGGGCTTTCTCTAGTTGCGGCGAGCGGGGGCCACTCTTCATCGCGGTGCGCGGGCCTCTCACTATTACGGCCTCTCTTGTTGCGGAGCACAGGCTCCAGATGTGCAGGCTCAGTAGTTGTGGCTCACGGGCCTAGTTGCACCGCGGCATGTGGGATCTTCCCAGACCAGGGCTCAAACCCGTGTCCCCTGCATTGGCAGGCAGACTCTCAACCACTGCGCCACCAGGGAAGCCCAACATATTGATTTAATATTTTTATAGATTGTGCTCCATTTAAAGATATTACAAAATAATGGCTATATTTCCCTGGGTTGTACAATATATCCTAATTTGTTTATTTTCTACATAGGGGTATTGGATTAAGAGAAACAAACTACTATCATTCCCTCCCCCCTTCACTCTCCCCACCAGTAACCACTAATTTATTCTCTGAGTCTATTCCTATTTTGTTGTATACATTCCTTTCTTGCATTTCTTAGATTCCACATACAAGGGAGAACATAGAGCATTTGTCTCTAACTTATTTCACTAGATATAATACATTCTAGGCCCATCCATGTTGTTGCAAGTGGCAGAATTTGATTCTATTTAATGGCTGAGTAATGGTCTATTGTGTATACATCTTCTTTACCCATTCATCTGTTGATAGACATTTAGTTTGCTTCCATATTGTGGCAATTGGAAATAATGCTACTATGAACATTGGGGTGCATGTATCCTGTCAAATTGGTGTTTTCATTTTCTTTGGACAAATACCCAGCAGTGTAATTGTTGGCAAATATGATAGTTCTACTTTTAGTTTTTTCAGGACCTCCATATTGTTTTCATAGTGGGTGTACCAATTTACAATCCTACCAACAGTGTACTAGGGTTCCCTTTTCTCCATATCCTCAATAACATTTGTTATTTGTAGACTTTTGGATAATAGCCATTTTGACAGGTGTGACGTGATGTCTCGTGGGTTTCTTTTTGGCCATTCAATAAAATTTTGTTTACAAAAGAAGATGGTGGGCTGGATGTGATCTGCAGGTTTAGTTTGCTAATGCCTGGTACAGATTAATTTGAGGAGAATAAATACCTTTACAATGTTAATTATTGCTTATTTTTTTCAGGTTGACATTTAATGACCTGTAATAGATTTTTAAAATTTTCTCCCTAAAGGATATTTGAAGTCTGTGAGTCTCCTTCTGTTTTGTAAATTAGTTCATTTCTATCTTTTTTTTAGATGCCACATAAAAGTGATATCGTATGATATTTGTCTTTCTCTATCTGACTTACTTAGTATTATCATCTCTAGTTCCATCCACGTTACTGCAAATGGCATTATTTCATTCTTTTTTTATGGCTGAGTAATATTCAGTTGTCTGTATGTACCACTTCTTTAGCCATTCATCTGTCAATGGACATTTTGGTTGATTCCACGTCTTGGCTATTGTAAATAGTGCTGCAGTGAACGTTGGGGACCATGTGTCCTTTCAAATTCTGGTTTTCTCCTGATATACGCCCAGGAGTGGGACTGCCAGATCATATACTAGCTCTATTTTTAGTTTTTTAAGGAACCTCCGTACTCTTCTTGATAGTGGCTGTTACCAGGTTACGTTCCACTAACAGCATAGGAAGGTACCCTTTTCTCCAGGTCCTCTGCAGCATTTATTGTTTGTAGACTTTTTGATGATGGCCATTCTGACTGGTGGGAGGTGATAACTCGTTGTAGTTTTGATTTGCATGTCTCTAATAATTAGTGATGTTGAACATCTTTTCATGTGCTTTTTTTTAAAAAAAAAACAGTGTGAGTAAAATTTACCTGATGAAATTGGCCTTTTGAAAGTCTGCCCTGTTTTGAATTGTTTTTCCATTACCTAACCCAGGACATTTATTGGGGGCACCTGTCATTTACAACCCTGAAGTCTTTGTGAATATTAAAGGGCCCAAAAGCACTGGTTTTAAACTTGCCTTTACAGTAAATGGCCACAAGGTGGAAGGATTTCTTCATACCCAACTCTGGTTCCTGGGGCACAAGAACCACAGTGAAACTTGAGTTCCTGGGTTATAAAATAGAGTGGAATGTGCCAGAAAAAAACACCCCAAAACTTGTCTCATTACTTCTTGTTTTTTTTTTATATTTAATTTTTATTTTTATTGGAGTAAAGTTTATTTACAATGCTGTGTTTTGTAGGTGTACAGCAAGTTGATTCAGTTATACATATACATATATCCATTCTTTTTCAGATTGTGTACCCATATAGGATATTACAGAGTGTTGAGCAGAGTTCCCTGATCTATACAGTTAGTCCCTGGTGATTATCTATTTGATTTGTATTAGTGTGTATATGTTAATCCCAACCTCCTAATTTATTCCTTCCCCCGACCAGTCCGCTTTGTTAACTGTAAGTTTGTTTTCTAAGTCTTTGAGTCTGCTTCTCTTTTGCAAATTAGTTCACTTTTTATCACTTACTAGATTCCACCTATAAGTGATATCATATGATATTTGTCTTTCTCTGACTTACTTCACTTAGTATGATCATCTCTAGGTTGACCCATGTTGCTACAAATGGCAGTATTTCATTATTATTATTTTTTTTATAATTTTTTTAAAGGAATTCCTTTATTTTTATTATTTATTTATTTATTTATTTTTGGCTGTGTTGGATCTTCGTTTCTGCGCGAGGGCTCTCTCCAGTTGCGGCAAGCGGGGGCCACTCTTCATCGCGGTGCGCGGGCCTCTCACCACCGCGGCCTCTCTTGTTGCGGAGCACAGGCTCCAGACGCGCAGGCTCAGTAATTGTGGCTCACGGGCCCAGTTGCTCCGCGGCATGTGGGATCCTCCCAGACCAGGGCTCGAACCCGTGTCCCCTGCATTGGCAGGCGGATTCTCAACCACTGCGCCACCAGGGAAGCCCATCATTATTTTTTTATGGCTGAATAATATTCTGTCGTGCTCATGCGCCACTTCTTCTTTAGCCATTCATCTGTTGATGAACATTTTGGTTGATTCCACGTCTTGGCTACTGTAAATAGTGCTGCAGTGAATGTTGGGGAGCAAGTGTCTTTTCAAATCCTGGTTTTCTCTGGCTATGTGCCCAGGAGTGGGACTGCCGGATCATAGGTAGCTTGATTTTTAGCTTGTTAAGGAACCTCCATAGTGGCTGTGACCAGTTTACATTCCCACCAACAGCACAGGAGGTTCCCTATCCAGCATTGTTTGCAGACTTTTTTGTTTGTTTGTTTGCAGACTTTTTGATGATGGCCATTCTGACAGGTGCAATGTGATACCTCCTTGTAGTTTTGACTTACATGTCTCTCATAATTAGTGATGTTTAACGTCTTTGCACGTGCTTTTTTTTTTTTTTACAGTGTGAGTAATATTTACCTGTTGAAATTGGCTTCTTCAAAGTCTGTCCTCTTTTGAATTGATTTTCGATTGCCTGCCCCAAGACATTTCTTCCGGGCAAGTTCATTTACAGCCCCGCAGTACTTGTGAGTGCTATATGCCCAGAAGCACTGGTTTTTAACTTGCTGTTATGGAAAACGGCCACAAGGCGGCAGCATTTCTTCATGACCAACTCTGGTTACTCAGGCAACCAGAGCTTTTGTGGGATTCACGTTCCTGGGTTGTAAATTAGAGTCAACTATACCAGAACAAACACCCAAAAGCTTGCGTCTCATTACTTATTTTTTAATTTTAATTTAATTTAATTTTTATTTTTTGTTGGAGTAATGTTGATTTACAATGTTGTGTTCCTTGTAGGTGAACATCAACTTCTTCAGTTCTACATATACATATGTCTATTCATTTTTGAATTCTTATCCCACATAGGTTATTACAGAATGTTGAGCAGAGTTCCCTGTGCTATACAGTAGTTCTTTTTGATTACCTATTTTATATGTCTTAGTATGTATATTTAATCCCAACTACCTAATTTATCCCTTTACCCCACCTTTCCTCTTTGGTAAACATAAATATGTTTTCAAAGTCTGTGAGTCTGTCTTTTGTAAATCAGCTCATTGGTATTAATTTTTAGATTCCACCTATAAGTGATATCATATGATATTTGTCTTTCTCTATCTGACTTACTTCACACAGATGGACCTAGGGATGATTATACTATGTTGCTGCAAATGGCATTATTTCAGTCTATTTTATGGCTGAATATGACTATATTCTATAGTCTCTCTGTACACTTCTTTATTGATTCATCTGTCGATAGACATTTTGGTTGCTTCCATGCCTTGGCTGTTGTAACTAGTGTGGCAGTGAACGTTGGGGTGCATGTTTTTTGAATTCTGGTTTTCTCCAGGTATATGCCCAGGAGTGGGACTGCCAGGTCATATGCTAGCTCTATTTTTAGCTTGTTAAGGAACCTTCATACTGTTCTCCACAGTGGCTCTGACCAGTTTACAGTCCCACCAACAGTGTAGGAGGCTTGCCTTTTCTCCACACCCTTGCCAGCATTTACAGTTCGTAGACTTTTTGTTGATGGCCATTCTGGCTGGTGCGAGGTGATACCTCATTGAGATTTCGATTTGCGTGTCTCTAATAATTAGCTATGTTGAACAAATTTTCACGTGCTTTTTTTTTTTTTTTAATGGTGAGAGTAAAATTTACCTATTGAAATTAGCATCTTGAAAGGCTGCCCTCTTTGACTTCTTTTTCAATTACCTACCCCAGGACATTTCTTGAGGGCAGGTGTCATTTATAGCCCCGGAGTGCTTGTGAATATGAAGTGCCTAAATGACCTGGTTTTTAACTTGCTGTTAAAGAAAATGACCACAGCGTGGTGGAAGGATTTCTTCATGCCCAACACTGGTTACTGGGGCAACCAGAGCCTTAGTTGCACTCCTCTGTGTGTTGTAAATTACAGGGGAATTAACCAGAACATACACCCAAATGCCTGTGATAATCGCTTCTTGTTTTTGTTTTTAATTTAATTTTTGTTTCTTTCCTGGAGTAAAGTTTAATTACAATGTTGTGATTTGTAGGTGTACAGCAAGTTGATTCAGTTATACATATACATTTATCTATCCTTTTCCTGATTCTGTTCCCAATAGGTTATTAAAGAGTGTCGAGTAGAGTTCCCTGAACTATAAAGTTGGTCCCTGTTGATTAGCTATTTCGTTTGTATTAGTGTGTTTACGTACATCTCAACGTCCTAATTTATCCCTTCCCCCCAACATTCTCCTTTGGCAACCATAAGTTGTTTTTCTAAATCTGTGTCTGTTTCTCTTTTACAAATTAGTTCCTTGGTATCACTTATTTGATTCTACCACTAAGTGATATCATGTGACATTTTTTTGTCTCTGTGTGACTACTTCACTTAGTGTGATCATCTCTAGGTCTATCCACGTTGCTGCTATGGCATTATTTCATTCTTTTTCATGGCGAATAATATTCATTTGTCTCTATGTACCACTTCTTCTTTATTGATTCATCTGTCGATGGACATTTTGGTTGCTTCCATGCCTTGGCTGTTGTAACTAGTGTGGCAGTGAACGTTGGGGTGCATGTTTTTCAAATTCTGGTTTTCTCCTGATACACGCCCAGGAGTGGGACTGCCGGATCATACGGTAGCTCTATTTTTAGCTTGTTAAGGAACCGCCATACTGTTCTCCCTAGTGGCTGTGACCCGTTTACATTCCCACCAACAGTGTAGGAGGGTTCCCTTTTCTCCACTCCCTCGCTTGCATTTACAGTTTGTAGACTTTTTGGTGATGGCCATTCTAACTGGTGCAAGGTGATACCTCTTTGTAGTTTTGATTTGCACATCTCTAATAACTAACAATGTTGAACATCTTTTCATGTGTTTTTTTTTTTTCAAATGGTGAGAGTAAAACTTACCTTTTGAATTGGCATCTTCAAAGGCTGCCCTCTTTAACTTCTTTTTCCGTTAGCTACCACAGGACATTTCTTGAGGGCAGGTGGCATTTACAGCCCTGGAATCCTTGAGAGTATTAACTGCCCAAATGACCTGATTTTTAACTTGCTGTTGCAGAAAATGACCACAAGGTGGCCGGATTTCTTCATGCCCAACCCTGGTTATTGGGGCAACCAGAACCTTAGTTGCACTCCTCTGTGCATTGTAAACTAGACCAGAATTAGCCAGAACAGACACCCATATGCTTGTGACCATTGCTTCTTATTTTTTATTAATTTTTAAAATTTCTTACTGGAGTAAAGTTTATTGACATGTTTTGTAGGTGTAGTTGATTCAGTTATACGTGTACATATATCTATTATTTTTCAGTTCCGTTCTCATACAGGTTATTACAGAGTGTTGAGTGGAGTTTCTTGAGCTATACTGTTGGTTATCTATTTGGTTTGTTTTAGTGTGTATATGTTATTCCCAGCCTCCTAAATTATCCCTTCACCCCACCATTCCCCTTTGATAACCGTAAGCTTGTTTTCTAAGTCTCTGCATCTGTTTCTCTTTTTGAAATTAGTTCACTGGTATCACTTATTACTCTGGTTACTTCGGGAAACACAGCTTCATTGGAATTCGTGTTCCTGAGTTGTAAATTAGAGTCGCATATGCCAAAACAGACACCCAAAAGCTTGTGTCTCATCTCTTCCTTTTTAAAATTTTAATTTAATTTTTATTGTCATTGGAGTAACATTTATTTACAGTGTTGTGTTTGTTGTAGGTGAACATCAACTTCTTTACTTCTACATATACATATGTCTATTCAACTTCTAATTCTTTTCCCACATAGGTTATTACAGAGAGTTGAGAACAGTTCTCTGTGCTATACCATAGGTTCTGGTTGATTATCTATTTTATATGTCTTAGTATGTATATTTAATCCCAAACTAGTAATTTATCCCATTCTCCCACCTTTCCTCTTTAGTAACCATAAGTTAATTTTCAAAGTCTTTGAGTCTGTTTCTCTCTTGACATTAGTTCATTGGTATCACTTTTTAGAGTCCACCTATAAGGGATATCATATGATATTTGTCCTGCTCTGTCTGACTTACTTCACTTAGTATGATCGTCTGAGATCCATCCGTATTGCTGCAAGTGGCATGAGTTCCTTCATTTTTATGGCTGAATAATATTCTATTGTGTCTATGTACCAGTTCTTCTCTATCCATTCATCTGTTGATGGACATTTTGGTTGATTCCATGTCTTGGCTATTGTAAATAGTGCTACAGTGAATGTTGGGGTGAAAGTTTTTCAAATTCTGGTTTTCACTGTTTATACGCCCAGGTGCGGGACAATGGAATGTTACTCAGCCGTTAAAAAAAAAAAAAAAAGAAATAATGCCAGTTGAAGCAACACGGGCGGACTTAGGGATGATCATACTAAGTGAAGTAAGTCAGAAAGGAAAGAGAAATATCACATGATGTGACTTAAAGGTGGAAACCAGACATTAATACAAAGGAACCAATTTACAAAACATACACGGCCTCACAGACTTAGAAAACAAACGTATGGATACCAAAGTGGAAAGGTGGTGGAAAGGGACAAATGAGGTATAGCATGTTTAGCATGTTCCCCATAATATATGTGAAATCAATAATCAACAAAGACCTACTGTATGCCACAGGAAACTCTACCCAACACTCTTTAATAAACTATATGGGAAAAGAATCGGAAAAAAAACCAGATATATTTCTATGTAAAACTGAATCAACTTGCTGAACACCTAAAACAACACAACATTGTTAATCAATCTACTCCAATATAAAATAAAACAAATTAAAAAACGAAATGCCTCCTGCGTCCCTCTCAGGCCTCGGTGACCTGCGCTTGTGTTGCATCTCTAGACTCTCAGCCAGCATGGGTCCCAAGGATGGACTGACCTGGGACAGAGGGAGCTGGGAAGGATGGTGCAGCAAATGACCCCTCCTTGGACCTGTAGTGCCTGGTCCTGACTGCAGGAGACCACAATCTCCAGATCCAGGTGGGCACTCCTACCCCTAAACCAAGCCCAGTGCACCCAAAGGACGGTGGACTCTCTAGGCTGGAAGAGCTCTGAAAAGTCAGCTGGTCTCCAGGTCTCCTGCTGGTGAGTTTCCCACCTCTAGCCTCCTTCCTTACAGTCTCCCCACCTCCAGAGGACAGCTCCCTCTGCAGTATGGTGTCCCAGGGGTTGGAATTTGCCCGGGGGTGAAGTGTAAGGGCAAAGAATTAATGAGACGAGACTCCTTAGGTTGTTTCTCTTTCTCTTTTTTTCTTTTTCTTTTTTTTTTTTTTGGCCACGTGGCATGGGCAATCCAATTTTCCAGACCAGAAATTGAACCCGAGCCCCTATACTGGAAGATCAGAGTGTTAACCACTGGACCGCCAGGAAAGTCTCCTTGGTTGATTGTTCAGCCCCATACCACTCGAATTTACACCCAGAAACACAACTTTCTCTCAGGTTCTTGTTGCGAGAATAACCAGCTTTGGGGATGAAGAAATCCTGCCACCTTGTGGCCGATACCGCAACGACAGCTTTAAAACCAGTGCTTATGAGCACTTCATATTCACAAAGCCTGGGGGGCTGTAAATGACACCTGCCCTCAAGAAATGTCCTTGGGTAGGAAATGGAAAAAGAATTTAGAACTCTGACGACTGTGAAGAAGCCAATTTAAAGAGGTAACTTCTACGAAGAAGCCAATTTAAAGAGGTAACTTCTACACACACCAATAAAAGAAAAAAAAAAAAAAGCACAAGTCAAGGTGCTTACCATCCCTACTTATGAGAGAACTGGATATCAAAACTACAAGGAGGTATCACCTCGGACCAGTCACAGTGGCCATCACCAAAAAGTCTACAAACAGTAAGAGCCGGAGAGAGCGTGGAGAAAAGGGAACCTGCCTACGCTGCTGGTGGAAAAGGAAACTGGTAGCTGCCACGATAAACAGCAGTATGGAGGTTCCTTAAAAAATTAATAATAAAGAGACCAGATGATCCAGCAATCCCACTCCTTTGGAGATACCCAGAGAAAACCAGCATTCGGAAACACCCACCTACCCCAACGGCCATAGCATCCGTATTTTCAATGGCCAAGACATGGAAGCAAAGAAAATGTTCACAGACCAATGAATGGACAAAGATGATGGAGTACGTATAGACAATGGACTATTGCTCAGCCATAAAAATTGAAATAATGCCACTTCCAGCAACACGGATGGACTTAGAAGTGATCATACTAAGTGGAGTAAGTCAGAAAAGAAAGAGAAATATCACATGATATCACTTATAGGTCTAATTCAAACACTGATACAAAGGAATCAATTTATAAAACAATATCCGGCTTATAGACTTAGAAAACAAACATGTGTTTACCAAAGGGGAAAGGTAGCAGAAAGGGACAAATGAGAAGGTGGGATTAGCATATATGCCGGAATATATATGAAATTGATAATCAACAAGGACCTACTGTTTAGCACAGGTAACTCTACCCAACACTCTTTAATAACCTATATTGAGAAGAATAGGAAAAAAGAACATATATATGTCTATGTGCAACTGAATCAACCTGCTGAACACCTAAACCAACACAATATTGTAAATCAACTAAATTGCAGTATAAAATAAAAATTACATTTAAAAAAATGCCTCGTACGTTCCCCTCAGGCCTCAGTGACCTGGGCTGCTGTCCCATCCCTAGAATATGAGCAGGCTTGGGTCCCAAGGCTGTACTGACCTAGGACAGAGGGACCTGGGAAGGATGGTGCAGCAATTGAGCCCTCCTTGGACCTGTAGTGCCTGGTCCCATCTGCGTGGGACCACCATCTTCAGATCCAGGTGGGCACTCCTACCCCTAACGAAGCCCCATCCCCCCAAAGGATGGTGGACTCTTCGGGCCGGAAGAGCTCTGAAAAGTTACCTGGTCTCCACGTCTCCTGCTGGTAAGGTTCCCACCTCTAGCCTCCTTCCTTACAGTCTCCCCACCTCCAGAGGACAGCTCCCTCTGCATAGTGGTTTTCCAGGAGTTGGGATTTGTCTGGGGGTGAAGCGTGAGGTTGAAGTAATGAGACAGAACTATTTGGTGGTCTTGTTTTGTTTTTTTTCTTTTTGAACTCCACATCCTTCTATTCCACTGTCTTGTTTCAATGTGTATATGATGTTTTTTGCCTTTTTTCTTCTACTTCAGGAAATCAAGTTATCAATGCCTGAAGGAGATTGACCAGAGGTGGAAGGACATAGCAGATCTCCAGATCATCACACAGACATCAGCACCACAGAACCCCTAAAGTCCAGTACGTGTAGAAGCAAAAGAGGGGACAAACTGCCTCAAAAGGGATATTAGTCATGTATACTCCCTGCAAGAGTACATCAAAGGGCTTGTTTCCACTGATGTTGACAAGAGACGCTACAAAGGCACTTTACGTTTTCTATATAAGAGAAGAAAAATTATTACATTGGCTTCGTAATTTATTTCCCCCTGACCATCATTGAGGATGGGTGTCTCTTCATATGTAAAATGATCATTTTTCTTTTACAGTGAAATTTAATTTCATAGGTTCCAAATATTTTTGTTTGCTTCTATTTTTTTCTCTTGATTGAGAGGCAATTCAAATATACTTTATATTTGTGGTGTTTTCTCCCACATCCTTCCAAACCAATTACTGTGCACACAGTCACTAAAAAATTTGTCAAGGAACTTGTTTTCACAGGTCATCCATCACTCAAGACACTTGGTATGAGGGCCATCTGCCATGCACAGCCTTACATCAAGAGCTCTGTACTGAGCTCTTTGCTCTCCACTTGTGGACCAGTTAAAGGACAGGATGAGGATATCACTAAACCTCACAACCTACACCGAAGCACATCGGTCAATGCTCAAACATCATTGCCAAGCTGACAGACAACAGGCCTGGGAGCTTCTCCTGTGATGTTCCCCAGCTTGCCACCAAGACATTTGGTCTGGACCATGTCACCAACCACAGAGCACAACTCAAATGTCCTGAAGTAGACTCAATGTGCAGACCAGAGAATGTCAAACGTAAATGTGACCGGGACTCCAAACTCAGGCAGCAGGTAAGAGATCTGCCTGGGTCTCCATCCAATTTTGCTAGAACCTCCCCTCCAACCTCCCCTCTCCCACCATAAAAGTAAGACTCAGGTCCTTTTTATCCTCTGAGGATACTCAGAGACCTGATCTGTGGAATTATCCACAGCCTTTATCCTCTTCCCAGTACAACTGGACTTAGATTCACACAGGCACACCAAATGACCATAAGGACACCTGCCCCAATGCTAAGCATTGACTCCCAGCCTCTACCCAACTCACCTCACCTGAGCCCAATCCAGGCCTGCACTGTCCCCCAACCTCCACCATCTACGCATGTTCCAGACCAACCTCTCAGAATTGTCTTCATGATGAGACAAGGGATGCGGGGAGGGCCCCAGGTTCAGAACACCTTTCATTTCATCCTAAGAAGCCTTCTCCTACAAGTCAGATGTTTCACCTCTTAGAGGAACCTGGGTGATACCCGTGTCCCAGTCCGTGTTCTCCAGGAGGACCTTCTGGTCTCCTCCTCTGAGGGGAGTGACCCGCCCTGCCCCAAGGCACCGAAGACTCAGCCTCCAGGCTAACGAGTCTTGGAGGCGACTACTGGAGTAAAAGAAAGAAGAAAGGAGCAGAATTTGTCTCATGAACTAGCACTTCCCCAGCTGTGGTTTATGTACAAATTTCAGAACACCAAATAATATTGAGACTTGCACAGCCCATTTCATGTAATGTTATGAATTGTGTAAATTTAACTTATGTGTTAAATGGAGGTTACCAAACTGTCATATGAAGTACTTAGTAAATTTTTAAAAATTTAAATTGTTTGCTGATCCTTTTACAATATATGTCATTATGCTGTACACCCACCATTTCTACAGTACTGTATGTCAATAATATCTCAATAGAACTGAAAGAAAAATAAAGGAAAATATTAGTAAATTAATAAGAAACTGAGTCAACACATTGGAAAACATTGTTATAATGTCAGTAGGAAACTATTAATTAACATTGATTTGTCTTCAGTGTGCAAGTGACTGGAATTTGGGAAACTGGATAGAATAGACACCTATGTAGGGATGAAAAGTCTGCATTTTTTAAGCTGAGGCTTTCCTGAAACTAGAAGTTTTGTCTACGAGGGAGAGTCCTACTTAAAACCATAATAGAGGATATTGTCTTCATCTTGTAAATTTTGGTTATTAAAAATCATGGGAAATGATATTTAGGTAGTTTCTTCATGATAATGAGATCCTCTCAATGTGATATATTGTACAGATATTTTCACTTCCAGTCATCTCTTGTAAGGTTTTTTTTTTTTTGTCACCAAGTTTTATTTACTTGAGTATAAAAGGGACCTTAGTAGTCTCAGTGTAGTCTATGTCCCTGAATTGTGTTTAGATTTCAGACTTTTAGGCATAACTCAGGCCTCCTGAAACAGAAACAGCATTTTAACAATATTTTTAGGTGACTTACATGCAGTTTTTTTTTTTTTTTTTACTATGTAGGGCAAGTGTCCTTATTCTCACTTTGACAGCAAACTTGAATAACATGGTGATCTTTAAAAAATACTGATGCCCAGAAATACTACTTTACTGAATCCTTTTAAGTCCTAGGCATGGGAATTTTTAAAAGTTTTCCAATAATGATGCGAGGCAAAGTCTAAGAAACTCTGACCTGGGTCAAGAAAGTGTGGGTCGTTTTATAGAGAATGGGATGCTATTAGGAGGGGCAAAGAACCGAATCATTTTTCCATGTGAGAATCTGTCTCAGGGAAGCTTTCTCTCTCTCTCTCTCTCTCTCTCGGATTTCTTCTCTTAGTGAGGGAGACTCCAGATGCCCTCCTGGTTGAGGCCTCAAGACCAGTGAAAAGGTAAAACAAAGGAAAGATGCTCAGGTTGATTCACTCAATTTGTCTCGTATATATTTCAGTGAGGAGTTCCATCAGCATTAGGGTTGAATAAGATGTGCCTCATCATGTCCCCCTTCAACAGCAACTTGGCTTCATTCACAGACAAGTGTCTTTGTGGGAGGTGTGGAATACAGCACCATACATCAGGGGGGACCAGGGGGAATCTCACCCATCTATGCACAGGGTCATAGGCATAGAGACCTCAGTCCCAGCTCTGGACTTGGCGGTCATCTGTTAACTGGCTCCTCTTGGATAAAGCCCAGGGGCACCTGGAAAATACTATTTTAATCCATCACTCATGAGTAAAGGAGTCTTTGTGGATATCCAGGTTTCTAGTAGAGAAGTACTAGCACAATGTTGGAGGAAAAAAAAAATGTATGAGTTTGGATGCATTGGACAAAGTAAAGGGAATAGTTTCACTTTACTGACATCATGCCTCCACCAAGATTGCACAACTTAGGGTCAAGAGAGACCTTCCTGGCCCATGGTTTCTCCTGCAGGGGCAAGTGAAAGCATGTGAGTGAGCATGAAACTTCTCCAACTGTGTGGGGTGCTGCCAAAAAGGCCTGTTGTTTTCTTGCCCCTTCCAGAGTGCTGAATCATGAGTTGCATGACTGGGGGTGGGGAAGACGTAGCAGATAGGATTCTGGTAAGGCATTAATGTGCTGCAGAGTCTGTTAGCTGTATTACAAACTCCATCAAGAAGCCCATCCATGAGCCAATAGGGATGCCTCACCCATAGATCCTCCCAACTGGCCAATGGGCACCCTTGGTGCTCTGTAAATTGTACCAATACAAATCCTCACACTGTGGTCAGTTCAGCATGTGTGCTCCCAACTAAAGTACTGAGGGCAAGCTTTGGCACACAGCTTGAGAAAACACACAGGAAGCTGGCTCACATCTGCAGGCCAGAGACAGACCATAAATTTCTGTATTAGCAACACCCTTAGGAGAATAAAAGAGGGCTGTCAGCACCCAGACTATTGTGTTGCAAGATCAAAAGATGGCGTATAAGCTTAAGAATTCTGCCATGTGAATTCCCTGGCAGTCCAATGCTTAGGACTCTCTGCTTTCACTGCTAAGGCTGTGTGTTCACTCCCTGGTCAGGGAACTAAGATCCCTCGAGTTGTGAATAGCAGCCAAAAAAAAAAAAAGACAAAGAATTCTGCCAAAAGATGTAATAAGAAGCATGAAACAGGTTTATCCATAAAGGTTTGAGAAAGCCTCAGGATCTCTAATTCTAGAGGGCTGACAGAAGGTGTTTCTCTCCTGCAGACAATTAGTAAAAGCTGGAGCAGTTGGCTGCTACTTCAGAAGTGAAGATTGCAGCACATAACTGCAGGAACATTAAGGAAAAAAGTCAAAGTAATCTAACACCACTAAAGGATTACAAAAATCTTCCAGTTATCAATCCCAAAGACCTAGAAATCTGCAATCTACCTAATAAATAATTTTAAAACACTGTTATAAGAAACCTTACTGACCTACAAGGAAAGACAGAAAAAAAATTCAATGAAATCAGGAAAAACATGAAGAAAAGAAAAATATAACAGACAAAAGTTGTAAAAACAAAAACAAAAAACATCCTGGAGCTGAAATAAATGAAATGAAAAATGCAATAGAAAAATCTATAGTTACAATAGCTTTTTAACAAATATGCAGAATAAAATGAAGTATATTGTAACATAAAAAATATAACAGGAGAAGAATAAAAGAATGGAACTTTTATAGGCATACAAAGATAAGTTTCTATTAGCATAAAGTGGACTTTTTAAACTACGAGATGTTTTATGAATGCCTCATGGTAATCACAAAGCAAAAATCTTTAGTAGAATCACAAACATTAAGAAAGGAAACACAGCAACATGGTAAAGCACCAATTTACAAAGGTAGACACAGAGGGGAAAAAGAAACAATGGAGTTACAAAACAATCAGAAAGCAATTAATAAGATGTCAGTAATAAGTCCTTACATATCAAAACTCACTCTAAATGTAAATGGATTGAATTCACAAATCAAAGCTATAGAGTGGCTGGCTGGATAAAAATGTATAAGACCCAATTATATTCTTTATATAAGACATTAATTTCAGCTTTAAAGACACACATAGGCTCAAGGTAAAGAGATGGACGATTATATTCCATGCAAGTAGAAGCCAAATAATGTGGAGGTAGCCACACTCATATCAGACAAAACAGACTTTAAGCCAAAAACAATGACAAGACACAAAGAAGGTCATTATATAATGATACAAGGGTCAATAAATCAAGAAGATATAACAATTGAAAATATATATACACAGCCAACATCAGAGTACCTAAATATATTAAGCAAATATAGATCTGAAGGGAAAAATAGACAATACATTAATAGTAGGGGACTTCAATACTCCACTCTCAGCGATGTATAGATCATGCATATAGTAAATCAACAAGAAAACACTGGTCTATATACTACATCAAATGGACTTCACAGGCATATATGGAACATTACATCCAACAACTTATGCTCAAGTGCACATGGAACATACTCCAGGATAGATCATATGATAGGACACAAACATGTCTTAGCAAATTTAAGAAGATCAAAATTATACCAAATATCTGAACACAATAATAGAAAACTAGAAATCAACAAGACGATATCTGGAAAATCTACAAATATGTGAAAACTAAACAGCACACTTCCAAAAACTAAAGTAGGTCAAAAAAGAAAGCCAAAGGAAATTTTTTAAAAATCTCAAAACCAACAAAAATGGAAACAACATACCAAAACCTATTGGTTGCTGCAAAAGCAGTTCATCGAGGAAAGTTTATAGTGATAAGTGTATACAACAAGAAATTAGAAAGCTCTCAAATAATCTAACTCTACCCCTCAAGGAAGTAGAAAAAGAAGAAATTTATTCCCAAGTTGGCAGAGGGAAGGATATCATAAAGACTAGAGTGGAAATAAATAAAACATATACAAGAAAATCAATAGAAGGGATCAACAAACTAAAAGCTGGATTTTCAAAAATATAAAATTCACAAACTTTTAGCTAGACTAGGAAAATAGAGAGAAGACACAAAATTAGAAATGAAAGAGCAGACACTACAACTGATACTACAGAAATACATAGGATCACAAGAGACTACTATGAACAATTGTATGCCAACAAATTAGATACTCAGGAAGAAACTGATACTTCCTAGAAACTCACTACCTACAAAGACTGAATCAGGAAGAAATAGAAAATCTGAACAGACCAATAACAAGGGATTGAATCAGCAATCAAAAAATTCCCAACACAGAAAACTCAAGGACCAGATGACTTTATTGGTGAATTCTATCAAACCTATGAAGAAGAATTAACATAATGATTCTCAAGCTCTTCCAAAAAGTTGAAGAGAAAGGAATATGTCTAAACTTGTTCTATGAGGCCAGCATTTCCATGACACCAAAGCCAGACAATGACTCTACAAGAAAACTAGAGGCCAATAAAACTGATTAATATAGATGCAAAAATTCTGAACAAAATATTAGCAAATTCAACAATACATTAAAAGGATTATACACTGGGACCAAGTGGGATTTATCACTGAGAGGTAAGAATGGTTCAACATACACAAATAAATATGTGGGGTACACCACATTAATAGAGTAAAAATAAAAATCATAATCATTTCAATAGATGCCAAAAAAGCATTGGACAAAATGCAATTCTTTTATGATGAAAAACTCTGAATAGATTGAGTATAGGGGGAACACACCTCCACATAATTAAGGCCATACAAAACAAGCCCACAACTAACATCATACTTGACGGTAAAAAGGTAAAAGCTATTCTGCCAAGATTAAGAACAAGACAGTGATACCCACTTAATCACTCTTATTCAATATAGTACTGGAAGTATTAGCTGGGGCAATCAGGAAAGACAAAGAAAGGCACCCAAATCATAAAGGAAGAACAAAAATTCTCATTATTTGAAGATGGTATGATTTTGTATATAAGAAATCCCAAGGAATCCCAAAATATTGTAACTAATCAACAAAGTAGGTAAAATTGCAGTATATAAAATCAACATACATCATCAGTTGTATTTCTATACACAAGTACTAAAACATCTGAAAAAATAAACCAATTTACAATAACATGAAAAATAAGATACTTAGGAAAAAAGTTAACGAAGTTGGTGAAAAGTCTCTACTTATGAACACTATAAGACATTGATAAAATAAACTGAAGATACTAACAAATGGGAAGATATCCTATGTTCATTGATCAGAGAATTTCTAAGATTAAAAAGTATTTATCTCAATGCCCGCCATTGGTAGATTCAAAGAAATCTCTCTCAAAAATCCAATGGCCCATCCACCTCACTACAAATAACTCAATTTCGTTTCTTTTTATGGCTGAGTAATATTCCATTGTATGTATGTGCCACATCTTCTTTATCCAGTCATCTGTCGATGGACACTTAGATTGCTTCCATGTCCTGGCTACTGTAAATAGAGCTGCAGTCAGAAAGAGAAAAACAAATACCATATGCTAACATATATATATGGAATCTTAAAAAAAAATGGTTCTGAAGAACCTAGGGGCAGGACAGGAATAAAGACACAGACATAGAGAATGGACTTGAGGATATGGGGAGGGGAAGGGTAAGTTGGGAAGAAGTAAGAGTGGGGCATGGACATATATACACTACCAAATGTAAAATAGATAGCTAGTGGGAAGCAGCCACATAGCACAGGGAGATCAGCTCAGTGCTTTGTGTCCACCTAGACGGGTGGGATAGGGAGGGTGGGAGGGAGATGCCAGAGGGAGGAGATATGGGGATATATGTTTATGTATAGCTGATTCACTTTGTTATAAAGCAGAAACTAACACAGCATTGTAAAACAATTATACTCCAATAAAGATGTTAAAAAAAAATCCAATGGCATTCTCCACAGAAATAGAAAAATCAATTCTAAACTTTCTATGGAACCAGAAAAGAAGTAAATAGCCAAAACAATCCTGAGAAAGAAGAACAAAACCAGAGACATCGCAGTTCCTAACTCAAACCCTACTACAATCTATATTAATTAAAACAGTATGGTGCTGGCATCAAAATAGACACCCAGACCAATGGGACAGAATAGAGAGCCCAGAAATAAACCCCTACATATAAGGTTAACTAATTTTTGACAAGGTAGCCAAGAACAACCACAAGGAAATAATAGTGTCTTCAATAAATGGTGTTTGAAAACCTGGAAAACCTAGATAAACACAAGCAAAAAAATTGGACTCTTGTCTTAAACCACTCCCAAGAATTAACGCAAGATGGATCAAAGATTTGAACCTAAGACTTAATACCATAAAAGTTCTAAAAGAGAACATAAGAAACGTCTCCACATTGGTTTTGATGATTGTTTTTTGGATATGACACTAAAAGTACAAAAAACAAATGCAAAAAACAACAACCAAGAATGAATCAAACTTAAAAGCTTCTGTGAAACAAAATAAACAATCAACAAAATGAAAAGTCAACCTACTAAATGGGAAAAAATGCAAACCATATATTTGATAAGGGGCATACAATCAAAATACATTTTAAAAAACTCATAAAATGCCACAAGAAAACATATAATCCAAAGTACGGATGGGTAAAGGAAATAATTTTTTTTTCCAAAAAAGGCATACAGATGGCCAATAGTCATATGAAAATGTACTCCACATGACTAATCATCAGTATAATGCAAATCAAAACCACAATAAGTTATTTTCTCACACCTGTCAGAATGGCTATCGTCAAAAAGGCAAGAGATAAGCATTGGCAAGGATATGGACAAATGGGAACAAGTGAAATGTTAGTGGGGATATAATTTTTGCAGCCACTATGGAAAACAATATGAAGGTTTCTCAAAAAAGTAAAAATAAATCTATTATATGATTCAGCAATTCCACTTTCTGGTATTTATCCAAAGAAAATAAAAGCACTAATTTGAAAAGATATATGCACCCCCATATTTACTGCAGCATTATCCACAATAGCCAAGATATGGAATCAACCTAGGTTATAATCAACAGATGAATGGATAAGAAAGATGTGATAGCTATACCTATATATACATACACACAATGAATATTATTCAGCCATTAGAAAGAAGGAAGTTCTACCATTTTTTACATTGATGTACCTTGGGTAAATTATGCTGAGATAAGTGAAAAAGAGAAAGACAAATACTATGTGATATCATTTATATGTAAAATAAAATTTTAAAAAAAGCCAAACTCATAAAAACAAAGAGTAGAATGTTGGTTACCAGGGCCTGAGGTGTGGGGAATAGGAGAGATGTTGTTTAAGGGTACAAACATTAACTAATAGTAAATAATTCTTAAAGATCTGATGTATAGTGAACATAAACAATGGTATCGTATTATGATCAAACTTGCTAATAGACAAGATCTTAATTTTTCCAAACACAATAAAGAAATAATGATTATGTGACATGATAGCGGTGATAATTACTGCTACAATGGCAATCATAGTATAATATGTAAATGTATTAAATCACCATGCTGTACACCTTAAATTCAAATAATATTATATGTTCAATATATTACAAGAAAAATAAAAGAAACACAATAAGCATCATCAATATCTAAACAGATCAAGAGGGCTTCCCTGGTGGCGCAGTGGTTAAGAATCCACCTGCCAATGCAGGGGACACGGGTTCAAGCCCTGGTCCGGGAAGATCCCACATGCCGCGGAGCAACTAAGCCCGTGCGCCACAACTGCTGAGCCTGTGCTCTAGAGCCCACGAGCCACAACTACTGAAGCCCACGCACCTAGAGCCCATGCTCCGCAGCAAGAGAAGCCACCACAATGAGAAGCCCGCACACCCCAATGAAGAGTAGCCCCTGCTCGCCGCAACTAGAGAAAAGCCCGCGCGCAGCAGCAAAGACCTAATGCAGCCAAAGATAAATGGATAAATTTGAAAATAAACAAACAGATCAAGCAGAAGAAATTTTCTGTGAGTTAGAGGACAGTAAGTTGAAAATATACACTCAGAGGAGAGCAAAGATAAAAAGAGTTGAAGAATGACTATGTGATCTATAGATACCAACAAAAGAAACATTCTGTGAATTATGGAGTCTTAAAGGGAAAAGATAGAGACAGAAGGCTTTTTTAAATAAATGGTGGCTGCGACCTTTCCAAATCTCGGGAGAGATTTGGATATCCAAGTTCATGAAGCTCATAGGGCACCAGACAAACTTAACTCAAAAAAAAAAAAAAAAATTCTTCTCCAAAACATGTTAGAGTAAAACTGTCAACTCTCAAAAACAAGGAATCTTAAATGCAACTAGAGGAGAGAAGCTTATAACTTACAAGAGAACCCTCATAAGATTAAAAGTTGATTTCGCAGCAGAAACCTCACAGGCCAGGAGAGAGTGGGATGATATATTCAAATTGCTCAATAAAAAAGAAAAGAAAAGAAAAACTGCCAACCAAGCATATCCTATCCACCATAATTGTCCTTAAATGAAGAGATAAAAAACTCTTTTCATAAAACAAAAGCTGAGGGAGTTCATCATCACTAGATCTGTCTTAGGAGAAATTCTAAAAGAGTTCCTCAAGCTAAAATAAAAGGACACTAAATAATACCATGAAAACATGAAAATACACCATAGAGTTGTAAATGTAAGTATACAGTTAAGGTAAGAATACTTTAATAGTGTGATATGGTGGTGTGTTAACCAGTTAAATTTAGTATAAAGGTTAAAGGATGAGATTATTAAAATAATTGCATGTATAAAAATTTTAATGCATAAACAATATTCAAAGAGGTAAATTGTAATACCATATACAAAAATTCACAGACAGGAGTAAAAGAGTAGATTTTTTGTGTCTGATGGAAGTTAAATTGTTATCAACATAAAATAGACTGTTGTATCTATAAGACATTTTCTGTGAGCCTCATGGAACCACAAAGCAAAAACCCATAGTAGATTCAGAAAATATAAAGAGAAGGAAATCGTAACATACCACTGCAGAGTATCACTAATTCACAAAGAAAGGCAACGAAAGAGGAAAAAAGGAACAAGAAACAACAAAGCATCCAGGAAACAATAAGATGGCATTGGTAAGTTCTAACCTATCAATAATTACTGTAAACAAAAATAAATTAAATTCTCTAGTCAAAAGTCATAGAGTGGCTAGATAGATAAAAATACAAGATCAGCCTATATGGGAAAAGAATCTTAAAAAAAAGTGGATTATGTATATGAATAAATGATTCACTTTGCTGTATACCTGAAACTAACACAACATTGTAAATCAACTATACTCCATAAAAATTAGAAAAAAAAATTACAAGATCAAACTATATGCTGCCTATCAGAGATTCACTTCAATGTTAAAAACACAAATTAGGCTCAGAGTGAAGCTTTAGAACACTTCAGTGTTAAAAACACAAATTAGGCTCAGAGTGAAGCTTTAGAACAAGATATTCCATACAAGTGGAAACCAAAAGAAAGCAGTGGTAGCTAGAGTTATACTAGACAAAATACCAGACAAAATAGACTTTAAGGCAAAAGCTGCAACAATAAAAAATTTAAGGTCATTATATAATGATGTCAATTCATCAAGAAGACAACACTCAAATAAATATGCACCCAACAGTGGAGGACCTTAATGTATTAAGCAAATACTAACAGATTGAAGAGAGAAACAGACAATACAAAAAAAGTGTAGGGATCCTTAATACCCACCATTCAACAATGAATAGATCATCCAGAAAGAAAATCAATAAGGAAGTATTGAACTTGAATAATACATTAGACCAAATGTACTTAACAGACAAAAACAGAACAGTCCATCCAACAGCAGCAGAATACATATTCTTCTCTACTGCACATTGAACATTCTCCAGGACAGATCATGTGATGGGTCACTAAACAAGTCTTAACAAATTTAAGAAGGCTGATATCATACTAAGCATTTTTTTTAGTGATTCAGTTATACATACATACATATATATATATATATATATATATATATATATATATATATACACACACACATTCTTTTTAAAATATTTTTATATTTTTTAATATTCTTTTCCATTATGGTTTATCATACAATACTGAATATAGTTCTCTGTGCTATACAGTAGGACCTTGTTGTTTTATCTATTCTATATATAAAATCTTACATCTGCTAAATCCAACCTCCCACTCCATCTGTCCCACAAACCCCTCCCCCTTGGCAACCACCAGTCAGTTATCTATGTCTGTGATTCTGTTTCTGTTTCACAGATAGGTTCATTTGTGTCATTTTAGATTCCACATAGAAGTAATATCGTACAGTATTTGCCTTTCTCTTTCTGACTTACTTCACTTACATAGTATTTTTCAACCACAATGGTAAGAAACCAGAAATGAACAACAGGACAGAGTCTGGAAAATTTACAAATATATGGAAATTAAACAAAATTAAGAATCAGTGGGCCAAGGAAAAAATTTAAAAGTACTAAATAAAAAGACTGAATAATGAAGAAAGAAGACAATCTGAACAGACCAAATTACTGTTAAGGAGACTGACTACTGTTAAGGAGTTCTCAAAAACCTCCCAACAAAAAAGTACCAAGACTAGACAGCTTCACTGGTGAATTCTACCAAACTTTTAAAGAAGAATTAATACGAATTACTTTTAACTGGCTATATCTTATGAATCTATTTGTGGATGATACAATTTGCATTTTATAAATACACTAGGGGAGACACAATGATATAAAAGAAGTTAGAGTGAGGGGTTCTGAATCTTTGATGTCTTTGAAAATATTTATCATTTGAGTTGGGCTATATTTCAGAAATTTAACACAACTGAGCATACATTAATAATATGGTCCCTGTAAACTTTTTGGAAAATGCAAAGAAGTGATAAAGAACCGTATGTCTGTTGCATGAGTGTGGAGTATCATGGAAACTTAAAAGAGCAAGCCTTGACTGATTACAGACTCCACTTGAAAAGCCAATATCTTTAATAAACAAAGGTGGCAATGTTCACTTTCTAAAGCAAACTACAAGCAGAGGAAAACTAAAAAGAAATGGGAGTTTGCAAGTTTACCATGATGGTTTATGCACATTTCTCAGCGAATCACACCAAACCCTTACTAAAGATAAAACATATAAACTTCATAGAGGAGGAATCTTGCAGAAAGCACCTGAACCAGTGAACATCAGGTGTAATGGGACAAATGATTATCAGGTGACTGAAGCACACAAGACACTTTAACACTCTGTGGTATTCTGGGCAAAATACATAAGAAAATCATAATCTGAATCTATCATGAAAAAAATGTCAGTTTTAAGCAAATTTCAGTCCACATGTACCTACCATGTTCTCTGACTCTAATATTGTATTTAAATAGTCTTTCTTATCAATATACAGAGCAAATCTCTACTAATTACTTTTTTTTTCAGAACTTTGAGTTATCTGGACCACTAATGCCATCCCACTTAAAAGTGCATTTTCTTAATCCTGTTGTGATAAGTTGATGTTGCATTCAGATGTACATTAATCATTCCATTTCCCCTTCTTCACTAATATCTCAACATCTGAAATTATCCCATAGGGAATTTTGGATACTAATGCCTTCCCATGTTGATCTTTCACAAAAGGAACAGGAATTTCGATAGTTGAAGGTCATTGATTCATGGTGAGAATTCTCCGTGCTCTATAGGGAGCCTGGATGCAGACAATAGGGAAAAGGCTCTGGGAAACAGGGGAGAAATATTCTGAAGAGCTGACTATGACTATCATAAGAAGGAAAAAACAAGTAGTTGAAAACAACCTTGCTAGGGAGGACCATCAGAAGTAGAAAATGAAACGTTTGCAGGTTCTCAATCCATGACATTTCAGGAGGAAAAGCAGACACAGCCTCTGACCCAGGACAGGACATTTACCTGAGAAACTGCCATTTCGTCCTCTCCTTCCTCCTGCTCTTGGTCATTTTCTCATTGATATCATGTTGAGGAATCACATCAGCATCTTGAGAATATGCCTTCAACGACATCAGCACAGCTCCTTCACCTGTTCCCACCATACCCACAGGCAAAAGACCTTGAAACGCTGAAATGCCAACCTTTAGAAAAAGAGAGATTCAGGAACAATGAGCTCCTGCGTGGAGACCAAACTATGAGCTTTTTCTTTCCTGTCTACACGTGCTCTCCCCTCACACAGATGCCCAGAAACTCTGCTACAGCCTAGAGCAAGTGGGCTACACCGCTCCGCTCCTTCCAACCCCATGTAGAACAGACACCAATGCCTCCCCAAGGGCAAAAGGACCAAAGACTGGAAGCAACTCTCATCAAGGTACCCAAGCAGCCCTCGTGCTTAAACCGGGACTAACCTTAGAATCACCTGGAGTTAAAACAACACAGATGCTCCCACCCACATCAACAGACTCTGTGGGAGGGCACAGGTGATGTTATTGCTAAATACTCATCATGTAATACTAATGAGAAACTGCATGGGAGCCTCGGAGCAAACATTTCTTCCAAAGCTTTAAAGTGCTTACAAATCTGGGGGGAACCCAGGCCCCACTCTTAATTATGATTCTCCTGTGAGGCTCATGAAATGACATCTTTAACAAGCTTTTTGTTGGGGCCAATATTACTCTGTCAGACCCGTATTCAGTAGCACTGAGCTAGAGCTCTCTGGCATAGCACACCTGAGACCACTGAGTAGCGTGAAGGTTTGGGGTAAGAACTTCCAGAAGTGCAGTTTCCCTGGGACTGATTCCTAGGGGCTGAGCTCCTTCTGGAATAGGTGTGGCCTTGCTGTTGCCTAGGGGACATGCTGCTGGGTTGGTGGGAATCACATGGTGGGTGGTGTGAGGGGTGGCCCTTAGAAATCTACCCAAAGATACCCTTAGTCCTCAGGTCCTTTAGCCCCCTCTCCTCAGGGCCCACCTGCCCAGCAGGAGTACTCGGGAGCAGGGCGTGACCACCTGTCCTCAGGGCAGCTGAGACTCCATACCCCAAAAGATTCAGAGCACGGAGTTGTTTTCATCACAGATTGAGAACAAATCTCTGAAAACAAACCAAAGGCAGCAGTGGAGGGTGGATTAACATTTTGTGTTGGGAATGGACAGAAGCCTTTGAAAATGATGCCATGAATGCATGTTTGATGATTCACAAGGGACGCTGTGATCTATGTTAATAAAGCCCCTTCTAACTGAATCAACAGATCGGAATCTTTTGTTGATTGCGTGTGTGTCTATGTGTGTGTGTTATAAACTGTGGGGCCACAGTTTGTTCTCCCCCCACCACCGTCACGTATTTATACTTTCTCACATCTTTAAAGTGCATTCATTAAGGTAAAAATTAGAGACATGCATATCCATTTTTCAAATATTCTTTGAGAATATTGAATCTTTTAAAATTTTTATTTATTTTATTAAAAAAAAAATTTTAATGCAATTTTTAAAGGTTACTTTCCATTTACATTCATTATAAAATATTGGCTATTTCCCCCATGTTGTACAATACATCCTTGAGCCTGTCCTACAACCAAGAGTTTCTACCTCCCCCTCCCCAACCCCTATAGTACCCCTCCCACCTCCCCACTGGTCACCACTAGTTTGTTCTCTGTATCTGTGAATCTGATTTTTTTTTGTTATTATATTCACTAGTTTGTTGCATTTTTAGATTCCACATATAAGTGATATCATACAGTATTTTCCTTTCTCTGTCTGACTTATTTCACTTAGCATAATGTCCACCAAGTCCATCCATGTTGCTGCAAATGGCAAAATTTTATATTTTCATAGCTGAGTAATATTTTTTTATATATATATATACACATACCACCTGTTCTTTATCCATTCATCGGTTGCTGGACACTGAGGTTGCTCTTACATCATGGCAATTGTAAATAGTGCTGCTATGAACACTGGGGTGCATGTATCTTTTTGCAAGAGTGTTTGGGGTATTTTTGGATATCTACCCAGGAGTGGAATCACTGGGTCATACGGTAGTTCCATTTTCAGTTTTTCAAATCTTTTAGTATACCCCAATAACTGTTTCATGCTCCACATACCAATGTTTTTAACCTTTTAGTGATTTTTAAAATTGCCTTTTTTTTTTGGCCGTGCAGTTTGCAGGATCTTAGTTCCCCAATCAGGGACTGAACCTGGGCTGGCAATGAAAGCCGAGTCCTAACCACTGGACCACCAGGGAACTCCCAGACAAGTTAGAGTTTAAAATAAGGACTGTTACAAGAGAAAAAGGACACTACATAATGATCAAGGGATCAATCCAAGAAGAAGATATAAAAATGGTAAGTATTTATACACCCAACATAGGAGCACATAAATACATAAAGCAAATATTAATTGACATACAGGGAGAAATTGACAGTAACACAATAAAAGTAGGGAACTTTAAAACCCCACTTATAACAATGAACAGGTCATCCAGACAGAAAATCAATAAGGAAACTCTGGCCTTAAATGACACATTAGACCAGATGGATGGAGATATATATATATGGGGGGGGCACATTCCATCCAAAAGCATCAGAATACACTTCCATTTCAAGTGCACATGGAAATTTCTCCAGGATAGATCACATGCTAGGCCTCAAAACAATCCTCAGTAAATTTAAGAAAATTGAAATCATATCAAGTATAGTTTCCAAACACAGTGCTATGAGACTACAAATTGACTATAAGAAAATAATTGCAAAAAACCCCACAAACTCGTAGAGGCTAAACAATATGCTACTAAACAACCAATGGATCACTGAAGAAACAAAGAGGAAATAAAAAAGTACCTGGAGACAAATGAAAATGAAAACACAACAATCCAAATCTACAGGACGCAGCAAAAGTAGTTCTAAAGGGGAAGTTTACAGTGAAACAAACTTATCATAGGAAACAAGAAAAATCTCAACTATACAACCTAACCTTACACCCAAAGGAGCTAGAAAAAGAACAAAGCTCAAAGTTAGTAAAAAATGTTTTTTAAAAAAATCATAAATATTAGAACAGAAATAAATAAAATAGAGACTAAAAATCAGTAGAAAAGATCAATGAAACTAAGAGCTGGTTCTTTGGAAAGGTAAACAAAATTTAGCCAGACTCATAAAAGAAAACAAAAAACAGAGAGGACCCAAATCAATAAAATCAGATATGAAAAAGGGAAGGTAAAACTGACACCGAGAAGTACCAATGAGAATGAGACTACTATGAACAAGTATATGCTAATAAAATGGACAACCTCGAAGAAATGGACAAATTCTTAGAAATGTACAATCTCCGAAGACTGAAAGAGGAAGAAATATAGAAAATATAATTAGATGAATTACCAATAATGAAATTGAATGAGTTATTTAAAAAAAAAAAGAAAAACTTCCAACAAACGAAAGTCCAGGAGCAGATGGTGTCACAAATGAATCTGCCAAACATTTAGAGAAGAGTTAACACCTATTCTTCTCAAACTATTCCAGAAAATTGCAGAGGAAATTGCAGAGTCGGGAATTACAGGGTTGGGGGAAATGGCTGCAGGGTCATGAGGAAAATAAGGACATTTGATAACTGATGACTGGATCATCTGAGGGCATTAGACATACAGGACACGAGATATGGGCTGAAGTCATTGGAATGAGGGGAGGATAAAAGGCAAGGGAGAAGGAGATACAAAGGATAAAAGGCTTGGGAGCAATAAAGGGAAGGAAGGTTAGGCTGAGAGCCTGGCATCCTGGGGGATAGAGTTTTCATGGGGATGGAGGTCTAAAATGCACAGGATGGACGTGGGAGGGCAATAAAGAAGCCTAGAAGGGGAAGAATTAGTTCTAGAGATATCTAAAGGTCACACAGGTGGAGAGATTGAGGTCACAATGAAGAATAGAGAATGATGGAGTCAAGGGATGGAGGTGGGGTGATGGTAGTTGCAGTGGGTGGATTGAGGGTCATGAATTTTTTCTCCTATTCACTAATTCCATGATTTGCATTCAAATCATAACCTAATTGTGAATAGTTTCTAGTTTGAGACCTTGAGGTAATAACCTTACTTACATAAAATACTTGCGATGATCCCTTCAACTGAACACACAGTAAAGAATTAGAGAAACAAATGAGTAAAGCAATGACACAATATTTCTTCTCTCCTTTAGGGACACCGGATGCAAGTGTGACCAGGGAGGGGTGACATGGACACCACCAGAATGAATGTATTCTGCCTAGCACCTGAATGGTCCTGGAAGTGGATTCTCCCCTGGAAGCTGCAGATAAGATCCTATGCCTCATGACACCCTGATATTTGACCTTGTAAGACCCTAAACAGAAAGACCAGCCAAGACCACTGGATTTCTAACTTATGAAGTGTAGAGTGTTTTTGAAACTACTAATTGTGTGGTCATATGTTATAGCAGTGATAGAAAACTACTAGGCATAGGAACAAATTTAATTATGAATAAACATTATAAAATACGAAATTATAAAATATTTAAACAATAAAATCAAGTAAAAATGCCAATTCATTACCCACCCCCCAGAAGCAATAAAATTTTATCTCCAGATGTAACATCATCAGTTACAAGTATATCCTCCTTGCTATGCAATTTCCATGTGTAAAAAACTACATTCGAGATTGTATAATACACATCTGCATGTACACCAACAGTAAAATATTATGTACATGGTTCAATATTGACATACATATTGTGAAATCAAACTTTCTGTCAATCAAATTGCTTTCCTTAACCAATGACATATGAAGGTGATATTCTCACACAAGTAGAAATGGATTTCCCGCATTCCCAAACACACAACATCATGTTCCATGGTAATTATGAGTAAAATGGCTTTACTGAAACACTCCCTAGTTATGCATGTACATGGTTGCATGTATTTTTCTCCTGCTATCACAGAATGTGGATCTTTGATTTCTACACATGTGGCTTATCTGGGTGGTTCTGGGACATGAAATTGTTGCACCAACATGGCTGTGCATTTCTACATTAGGTGGACAGTTGCTAAATTACCTTGCAAATGGATGAAAAGTATAATACCCCACCTACTGCATCTCCAGTGTTAAAGTAATTAAACAAGGAGGCCATTAGGCTGAGGTGACTCTCATGCTTTGGTGGCCTATTGAAGCAAAACTTAATCCAGAGTCAAGGCACATTAATCTGAGAAAATAAATTAAGAACAATCAACCGCACAGCCAACGAGGCTTTCCAACACCAAGATGACTGGTTAAGATACCATCAACTATTATCCTTGCTTTGATTGGGTGTCTTCTCTAGAAAAGCCTCTCCCCTAGTTTCTGCAGATAAATTGCTGCTAACCACCTTTGATTTGAGGCTGCTGAAACTGAATAGAGGTACGCTCAAATTAACCCTGGAAAACTGGAATGTGCATAAATTAATATTTTAACACCAGCACCCCATTTCATTTTGAGCACTTTCCTCATCTAGTCCCTAAACAACTCACTCGGGTGCAGCGCGGCCTGAGGGCTCGGTGTGAAGCCGCTCCCCACCTCTCCCTGCCCGCATTCACTCATGTCGGCAGCACACCAGCACAGCTAGGCCCTCACTTGACCAGACTTCCCCCCTGATAGCAACACCACAGTGCCTGTGCTGTCAGAGTCTGCCCCCACGTGCTGAGCAGGGCACAGAGGACTTGTGGCACACCCCAGCCCCTCCCAGGGCCAAAACACCCGGTCACAGGCTCCTGCCTTCACCGGCCAGGGGCTCAAGGTCACCAGTCTTGAGTCCCATTTTGATGAAGCCCACACACCTCAGTTCGCAATTCAGGCAAGCTGGTACCACAGTGTGTAGCACAGACCAGTTCTCCCTCTGCCCTGTGCTGTGACCCCCAGGGGGTTGTGCTGTTGTTGTTGTTCTGTTTGTTGTTTTGGCCGCACCGCACAGCACGCGGAACTTCCCCAACCAGGGATCGAACCCAGGCCCCTACAGTGGAAGCGAGGAGTCTTAACCACTAGACCACCAGGGACATCCACCCCTGGGTTTTTGACCACCCTTCCCTTTTTTGCCTTTTCCTTAACCCAAACTTTCACACAGGCACACACAGGGAACGCAGGGAAACTCATAAGGACTTGAATCTAGTACTTCTAACAATGCATATGACCCAAGAGCAGTCTGGAATCAGGCACTGGCCACCCAGAATCGCCCTGAGTAATATAAACGCAAAAGGCACCCATCAGTCCCACCTCTCGAGCAGCCCATCTGATGCCGCAGATTCCCGTCACATACTTCAGGCTTAACGTTGCGGACACAGCTCTGCCGCTCCAGAATTTCCATCCAGAATGTAGTCCCTCTTCCAAAATCGCACTTGCAGAGCTGAATAGGAAACGTCAATTCAGATTCTGTTTAAAATGACCACTTAAACACCCAAAAAAACAAAGTCCTGCCATGGCTCTGCCCGCATTCCCTTGTCATCCTTTTCAGAGCAGCTCAGAGACCAGAGTTCCTGGAGACTCTGCCACATTCATGAATGGATCTGGCATTCACAACTTTTGACGCTCAGACTCAGAAAAAGGAGAGCAAAGGACTTGAAATTTGGTGGGTGGATTTTATCTTTATCATCTGGATAATGAAAGAGAAGAGACGATAATCTCTACTCCCAGGAAAGCAAGCCCGACATCTAAATCGTCCTGGGAAAGATGAACATAGAATACCCAGTTCCCAGAAGATTACAATCACCTCTCATAACGTGAGGATCTTAGCACAGTGTCTTGAACACAGTGCGTCCTCTCATACCTGTGAGCGTGCAGTAGGTCCTCAGGACACATTCCTTTCAAGAATGAATAAATGTTGTTTCCGCATAATAGTCTTGTTCAGACCCCACTGTTTCCTCTATCCCCGCTCAATTTGCAAGTGGTGAGCAGAGAATATCATCTTTTCAGAAGTTGTCGGTGGTCTTCACTGGGAACAAGCAGTATCTGTGTTCAGATAGGGTGGTTGTGTATACGGCACTCAGGCGCTGTTCTTGATTTCTCTAGATTAATGCTGCTGGAAATGAGGTCTGGGGGAAGCAACTTCAGTGGCCGCTCAAACTGCAAATTCATGACCTTCATCCCAGACTTGGAGAGTCATGATATCCGAGTGGGGGCCCCAGTGTCTGTTTTTAAAGGGATCCATAAGTGATTTGTAGAGACAGGAAATTCTGATGAGCAATGTTCACCAAAGTCATTTTCAGCCTTGACTCCCCTTTGGGATCATTCATGTATTATTTAGAACTGCCATCCCCTGTGTCCCACCCCCACAGAGTCTGTCAATTAGTCTTTGGCGGGGCCCAAGATCAATGCTATCTTAATGAAGTGGCCCAGGTTATTCTATCGTGAGGCCAGGGTAAACGCTGTGAGGCTCCCAGGTTCATTTCTGAGGACCTAGTACGGGGTCTGGTCCATGGGGAAACCTGCTCTACATAGACTTGAATCTCATGTTCCCAGTGTTGTAGTGGAATGTGTAGGTGTCTCTAGGAGACAAGTGCCTCCAGAGATAAGGGAGGAGAAACTCACATAAACTCCATAAGAGAATTCTGTATGTGCACAGATTTTCCCAGGCCCCCATAAGCAATGGAAGAAGAGTCAGAACATACAGACCCTCACTGGCCATGGGGAGGCCTTTGCTCTCACTCTGATTGCCATGGAAGATCACTGGAGCAAAAGGAAAATCCTTAGTGGATTTAGGAGCATGATACGAGTGGAGCAGGAGTGGTACCTCTGTAACAGCAAGAGACATAACATAGGCTTCTCAAAATAATTTCCATTAAAGCAGAGCTTCCCAAACAACATTTTAAAGCCTAGCTTCCTCCTTCACCTTTGGACATCACCCCTGTAATATCTGCTTTATTCATCCCCACCTACCTGGGTGTGACTCTTGTCTCCTTTTCTTCACATCTCAGGGCTCTTTCCTTTGTCCCAAAAAGGTGACCAGGTTCAGCTTAGAGACAGCAAGACCTGTTTATTAAAAAAAGGAACATGACTCATCCCAGGGATTCTACAATTTCCCATTCATTCCTGTGTTCAGTAGAGAAGATAGGACATTGTAAGTTATAGAAAATTATTTCACCAAATAGTGTTTCCTGACAAACCCTTTAAAACACTTAGGAAGCATTTCTAATTTGCAGATCGTTAATTCTATTTCCAAGTACTACTCAATCAAAAATAAGGAATGGATATCCGATTTTAAGATATGGGCAACAATATCTTATTTCATTTTAAATATCTAGAATGATTACTGTTCTAAAGTGAAAGATGCGGATCAACTCAAGAAGTGAGAAGGACAAGATGAAATGCTGTGAAGGTTTTTTTTGCAGCAGCAAACCTCTATTTCCTTGAAATGATTTCATTTCTCATTTGTACTGATTATATTACAGCATTTGAGGATACTTGCATATACACTATAGGACTCCTATTTTCTTTTCCTGGAGATGCAAAAAGCAATGAACAAGAGAGTAACTGTGACATGACTGTGGAATGAAATGGAAATTTACGGAACATTCACTCACAAAAGCCTGAACAAAGGTGAACCTTCACTTTGCAAAGTCACCTACAAGTAAAGGGAAATGAAGTAGACAGGAGGAGTATTCACACGAAATGTGGTGGTTTACGCACATCTCTCAGTAAATCCCTCCAAGACCCTGCTAAGGATAATTGGAAAAGCAGTAACTTTTCAGTCCAGGAATCTGGCAGATAGCCCCTGAATCAAGTGAACAAAATTGCATCAGCTGTAATGGGACAAGTTGTTATCAGCTGACCAATGCACACGGACTAAGGAAAAGGATTCTTTTCTCTCCACCTCCAAGGAGCTGAGCAGGGCCCTCCTCCGATGCCTCCTCTTCCTTCCATGACCTCACAACAGCCCTACAGAAATCCCCAAAGTGGTACAGAAGTGTCGCTTCTTCATCTTCTGCCGCCAGACAAGGCCAGGTCGGATACGAATGCATCCTGTGTCTTAGCTTAGACCACACCCAGGTGTATAATCCAAATCCGTGTGTCCAAGGCTCCGAGCCTAGGATATCCCATGGTATCCTAACCCAAAGTCCTAACATAATGAAGTGAGTAAAGAATGTGGATTTGGAACTGAATCTGAGTCCTGGCTTGTGCCCTTCCTAGGTGTGGGATCTTGGGCAAGTGAGGTCGTATCTCCAAGTCTCGTGTGTCTCAGTTGTGAGATGGGGCAATGATCCCTGCCACAGGGGTCAGAAGAATTGGATGAGTGAGTGAGTCGAGGCCCTGGCACGTGACATCTGGACAGCACCAGTCAGCCTGACAAATGTCCATGATGTACTGTTTTGGGGACCACCTGAAAGGAGGAGGTTGGCCCCTGCCAGCCTCTAGGATGACTGGGGATGGCCGGTGAGGATCCTCTGCAGCCGTGATACATGCTTATGCTCTCAGGAGCCTGTTGTGCAGTCTCTGTCCCCCTCCTCCTTTGGGATCTGCTCCTGGGCAGGGAAGGAATCTGACGCCACATAGGCCCTGGGTGGGTCCAGAGGGCTTTTCTCCAAACCAAGTGCATGAGCTTCATCGAGTGACCTCATAACTGTCACTTAGGCTCTGAGGAGGTTATTTTTGTTCCCTCTTGGTTCCAGGCTGTTGGAACCAAGCCTATTGGTGTCCGAATAGAGGCGTTGTTGCCACCTTGTCACCGAGTCCAATCTCACTCTGCTCGCAGCACAACAGGCCAGTGAATCGGGGACGAGGTGTTGAGGCAAGGAAGATGACTTTATCCGGAAAGCTGGCAGACGGAGAAGATGGCAGACTAGTGTCTCTGAAAAACCATCTTATCAGGGTTTGGATGCCAGTTTCTTTTATAGCACAGAGAAGGGGAGGAGATGAGGAAGTGAAGTAAAAAGGCCATAAGATTTGCAAATATCCTCTGGAATGGCCAGCCTCCATGAGGGGATGTGTTAATTTCTTCTTTCTTGCAGCCGTCCACAGGTGGGCGGGGTCAGATTGTCTTCTTGCGAGCTGAACAGAGGCACTTTAGTTTAACCTTCAGGCAGAGGGGCAGGGTTCCCTGAGGCAGGCCATTGTGTATGATTACAATAACAAAAGCAACAAATCGCAAAGGTTAAAGTCAAAGAAACAGATCGAACATGGAGTCCCGATCTAGCTCTTCTCTGTTATACTGTGAGCCTGCTTCCCATCATGAAGATGACGCCCAGCAGACATTGTACTCGACAATAATACTGTTTTCTCATTCCTGCCTCTGCAGAGTAACCGAACAGTACACGAGATCCAGGAGTTCATGGAGTACCACGTGAATGGTGATATGGACCAGGCCCCCAATTCTGATAACTACATGTTTATGCCCGAGGCTACCGCAGGGCCAGCGTGGAAGGCTGATCTTGGAGATTTCTTGGGCATGGAGATCTTGGAGTGGCAGCTCATGACCGAGATCCGGCTGTACTTCTACAGCTGAGGTCCGTCCCTCTGGTTGTGTGCAGTGCACCGCAGATGCCCGCAGCAGGTGAAAGGGGACATGAGGGCCCATCTCTGCTCCAGACACGCAGCTCCTGGACCTCTGCTTGGCACGCGGTCCTTCCTCAGTGAAAGTTCGATGAAGAAATAAGTTGCTCCAGTCTCTGCAGTCCTGGCTGTTCTTGCCTGTGCTGTGTCACCTTGGTGGCATCTAGTGTGGGGCTCCAAGGACAATGGTGCTTCAAGGACAAAGGACGACCCTGCCTGAAAAACTTTCAGCGTTACACCCCCTACCAGACTCTTAATCGCCCTCCCCGCCATGTTGCGATGGTTACGAAATTCCTGAGCCCACCTGGGTGACACCCACCTGGGCAACGGGACCTGTCCCAAATAAGGAAAGGCATCTGGCCTGTCCCACTCCCACCCTACAGAAAGAAGGTATATGTGCCTCGACCAATCAGTAAACGAAGTTTTCACCTCGGACCATTCCTTTGTTTTCTGGCTATAAAAACTGATCAATAGCCCATGTTCCGGCTCAACTCTCCCAGACGACTAGGAAGTCAGCTTGCTGTTCTGGCAGCGACCCTTCCCTCTAATAAATTCTATCTTCTTTACATTCTGCCTTGTGTCTGGAAATTCTTTTCCAAACCGAGTTCGGTCCACGACATCTAAGTCCAGAGGTGGGACAGGAACCCACGGTGGCAATGACGTACACACGAGAGCATCACCCTGTGATGACTGACTCATCAGTGACCCTCCTCTGGCATCAGAAACCTGTGCACCCAGGGGTCACCTAGCGCCTCCATTCATGGTAGAGCCACTGCTGACACGTCCCACCAGCTGGCCGCTGGGTCTGCGCTTGCACAGAACTCAATGCCCGGTCTGCATCCGCGAGCGAGCCTGCCTACACACAGTGCCCCGTCAGGCCTCGGCAACCATGGGGCCCAGGAGCACAGCACAGGGGCGGGCATTCCTGGAAGAGCTGCAGGGGCAGATGCAGTGGGGAAGCGTGAGGGCTTGGAGCCCAGCTGTCTTCTCCTTGTGTCCTCATGTGGTTGTCCCTCTGCCTGTGTCTGTGTCCTAATCTCCTCTTATAAAAACCCCAGTCAGATTGGATAAGGACCTACCCCAATGACCTCATTACCTTAATGACCTCTTCAAAAATCCTCTCTCCAAATACAGTCACATTCTGAGGTGATAGGAGTTAGGACTTGGACTTATGAATTTGGGGGACACAATTCAGCCTATAAGAGTGAAGAACTGAATAGCACCTTCCTAACCTATGTGGTATTGGAAGGCATGGCTTGGAAGGTGTCTGGCTCAATGGCGTCACCTATCCTGCATCAACGTGACCTACCCAGACGTGCACAGTGCCGAGCATGGCACGTCCACTGAAAATCCCGCGCCCAGAGGAGCGGAGCCAAACGCAGGCTTCCTTTGGGCCTCTTACGGCGGACAGAGATGGTCAGGGGAGGGGCTAGTACTCACTGTAACCCAAGAGATGGCCCCTCCTCCTTCCTGGGGGCAGGGGGAGGGTAGCAGGGCAGGAAGAGGCCAGGTGCGCCTCACTAGGGAGCTCCCTCCACGGAACCTCAGAGGGGAGGCATAAGCACGGCCCCTCACTACATGGTCAGTAGGACCCAGAAGTTTCTCTGCACCTCGACAAGGGACATGCCGAGTGGGCCAGGGAGAGCAAGAAGCCTGGGGTTAGGAGCCTCCCAAGGGCAGTGGCAGAGGGGACCAACGCAAGGCCACTGGCCAACCAGATGCCCTGAAAGATGAGGGAATGTCTGGCCACACACAGCAGACACCAGTACCTGGCAGCTAGGGTAGAGGAACCTTAGCGGGGTAAGGGACAGGGACGGCTACATGGAGGTTAACAAGGACCCACTCCAGAGGACAGCACATAGCCAAAGGCCTTCCTTCCACTGCCTACCAACCAATCGTAAAGAGGTTTATTCATTCCAGCAACAAGAGGCCCGGTGTGCTGTCTAGGGCTGGGGAGGAGGCTCAGCTATGCCACCAGGCACCCTTACTCTTTCCACTTTTCCACTTTGCCATGATGGGTGGGCAACCTTTGTCCTCCTGCTTGTTGCCTCATGGTGACAAGATGGCTGCTGCATCTCTGTGTGCCTGTTCATATCACAAGGAGAAAGGAGGAAGGGACAAAGGATCTGAAGTTGGTCCCTTTTAAAAAGCTTTCTGGAAGACCCCTCCCAACCCCTCAGCAATTTTTACCTCTGTCTCACACTAGCTGTAAAGGATTCTGGGAAGGTTGTTTTTTCAGGCACCCCAAACAAAATTGGGGTTCTGTGAGTAAAGAAGAACGGGATGATGGATATTGGATGAACAAAGAAAATTGTGCCATGGGTTTTTTCATGATGTTATACGTATTAAAGCAAGTAAAGGAGCTACTACCATCAATTAGGCAGAGTAGGTGCCTAATTGACAGTAGCTAATGTGAATCGTAGTTTCCTGTTAGCGGAATGCAACCTGCTACGTGTCAGGAGATGCACACGTCGGACAGTCAGTCACCCACAGGAGCTGTGCAGCAAAGTGGCCTGTGGTGCAAAGGTTTGGAACTGGATGTTCTGTTGGCACACATCAGAAGCATTTGGGCACGGGGCTCTGAGTCAGACAGGCTTGGAGTCAACACAGCTCTGCTGCTGATGCTGTGTGGCCTCAGACTAGTTACTTAACCTTTCTGAACCTTACTTTCTGAGCTTTGTGCATTTCAGACGCTGCAAATTGAGGGAGCTGAATTTGTTCCTCACCCGAGTTTTGCTCCATCGGGACAAGGAGGTTTGTAAACCCCAGAGGTCCCCAAGGTGACAGTAAGAATACTGTAATGACATTTCTGGAGGACTTGCCAGGGGCCAAGTAAATTCTAAAACCTTCGCATCATCTCAGCCAGTCTGAGACGGTGCCCTCGTTAGGCCCATTTTACAGACGAGGAAATGGAGGCCCAGGGAGGACATGTAACTTGCCCGCGGTCTTCACCAGTATGTGGTGAGGTCAGGATTTTGACCAGAGCGTGCAATCTCCCACCCTCTTCTGCCTCCTGTGAGAGACATGGCAATAACATCTAACATTTGTGTAATGATTTTGAGCCTCCAAACTGGTCTTGTGGGTTTCTTTCCATTTAAACTTGCTCTTCTCAGAATGACCTTATAACACAGGCTCAGCCTCCCCATTTCACAGATGAAGAAACTGAGCCTGGGTGAAATCAACGTGGTTGTCAGAGGGAGGCAACAGAGCATTGTACAAAGAGCGTGGAAACGGGGCACGCTTGGATTTCCCTTTCGAGCCGTGGGTCATTAAGAGACGTCCTTTCCCTCCCATGCCTCAGTTTCTCTGTGTCCAGTGCAGCTGGGGGGTGGGGGGTGCAGGATGTGTGCCTCCTCATTGTAGAGAATACTCCGCACACACCCGGGCACATCGTGGCCCTCCCTAAAGTGGCAAGTCTTCAGGCTCCAAGCCCAGCGCGTCCTGCGTCCCGCCCGCTGCCCTGACGTGGGGTGAGGAGCGCCCTGGTGGGGGGGTGGATGGTGGCTCTTGCTGTGTACCTGTCAGACGTGAATCACGAAGCTCAGCCGAGCATCAGGCCAGAGTCTTGCTGCCAGCTTTTATTTGTTGGGGGCTGTGCCTGGCACTCCAGCACGACCTTGTCATCATCTGTTTCAGGCAGCCCCTCATCTGTGTGTGGCCGGGTCGTTTTTCACCAGGATGGTATGGCAGGGCTGCCGCGAATGTGGGACAGAGCGATCTCGTCCAAAAGGAGGGGTGGACGGTGACACGCACGGACACAACTGCTCTTTCCCTGGGGCTTCTAGACCCATCACCTGGGTCTCTGCCTCGTCGTCACATGGCATTCTCCCCGGGTCTCAGATCTCCCTCTCCTTCCTCTTGTAACGACCTCACCCCAAGATCCGTAACTTAATGACATCTCACAGACCTCCTTCACAGGTTTCAGGGTCTGGCACGAATGTATCCTTTTGGAGGGCTACCACTTACCCTGCAGCAGGATCTGACACCAGCTGCCAGTCTCCCCATTCGGCTTAAAACTGTGCATCTGGCTCAGAGCTGGGAGCTGAGCCAGGTCTCGAAGATTTGGGAGTCCTAGCTCTTTTCCACTCCCATCAGCCACCTCCTTAGCCTAAGGAAAGGGCGTGTGATGTGCTGGGAAAGAAGCTGGGCAAAGGGCTGTGGGAGGGTGTCTGCAGGGGGATCTGTGCTGAGCTAAAGCTGGAGGCGCCTCCGGAACACCCAGAGGAGGGCCGCGCCTGGGACAGTTGGTGTGCCAGAGCCCAGCCTGCAGGGCCGGAGTGACAGGAAGCCTTGGGCAGTCTGCGGCCTGAGGGCAGGGGCGAGGGCTGATCAGCACTTTCCATCCAGGTGCTCCAGATGAGGGGAGCCGCCTGGGGGAGAGAGGCTGCAGCTGAGATGGGAAGCGGAGGGAGAATGACGCAAGGCTGAATTCCAGGGTCATGGTGAGGTACGCAGCTGAGGTGCCCTCCAGGGAGGGAGGGAGGACAGGCTCCGGAGGCCCAGGTTTGTTCTGGGCAGGTTAAGTCCATGCCTGTTGGTTGTAGGTTTAGGAGGGAGTGGAATACCAGGGGCCAATAAATCACCTGTTTGCCAGGTTTGGAGCCAATTAAATGGCAGACACAAAAAGGGGCAGAAGGGACATCAAAATAGCAGCCTTGTGACCAAGGAAACTGACAATGGAAAATGTGGTTTATGTCTGAGGACAAGCGGCTCCCCAGATTGAGCCCCAGAATGGGCCAGACTCACCCCAAGCCCAGGCAGCCCTGGACCGCAGGCCTCCCCACGGTGCCGGGACCCCCAGGGCAGGGAGGAGCAGAGACTCAGTCGTGCCAGGAGCGCAGGAACCGTGATCCGAACGCTGTCTGCCTGGTTTTCAAACCCACGTATTTTCCCTCCTTCCCAAACCAGGGATGTCTGCTGAAATGGTGAACGAAGGGAAGGAGGGGCCATAGGGAGGGGGTGCGTCTCTGCTGGAGGACTTCCCAGACAGCCTGCGAGGTAGCACCTTCTCTCTCCTACTTCCTAGTGATGCAGAACCTCTCGGAACCTGTTTCCTCGTCTGCAAAATGGGGATGATATGTACTCAGAGACTGATCGTAATAGCAGTGCCTAACACGTAAGCAGGGCTTTCTATGTGCTAGTGTTTTCCCTTGTCACATGTACTCTTCATATGATCCCTGGGAAGTAGTCACTCTCGTTACCATTTCACAGAAGAGACAGCAAGGTTCAGAGAGGTTAAGTGAGTTGCCCGGGCTCACCCAGCTGCCAAGTTGCCTAGCCTGGCTTTGGACGACGTGACATGGGCTGCTTCTAGGGTACCCTGCTGCGTGCAGATCAGGTGAGCTGTGTTTGCGGTAGTCCCTGGGGGTGGGCGTCATCAGGGAGGGCCAATCCCACCCCCGACCCAGAGGCTCTGCCCACCTTCTGCCAGGTGAGCCACCTGGTGGCCTTGCTTGGGAGGAGGGTGGGTATCCACATTGTGCTCTCTTTCTGGCCACCAGGTTCTGGCGAAGGGGAAGGCCCACCAGGTCGTTTTCCGGGCATGTGGGGAACTGTGGAGGAGCCAGCTGCGGCAGAGCTTTTTAAAGAAAACTGTGCTCATCTATAAATAGCCCCTGACTCGCTCTGAGCTCCTGACACTTCTGGGATGGCGAGATAGGTAGCGCCCGGCCTGTGCACTGCACACCACAACTGTTGGGTGATTGTACAGTGGAAAGGAGTCCGGGGCCAGCTGGGGCAGGATCTCGTGAACCAGAGACATCTTCCACGGAAACTCAAGGGCCAGCAATGTCACCAGCTGTTCCTTTTGTCAAGTAAGGACTTCTACAGACAGGATCACTTATTATCACCATCGTGTCATAAAAGAAACACTCTGTTAATGCCAAAAAAAGAAGAAATTGCATAATCTTAGAATGAAGGGCCGGTCAGTAAATTGAGTACATTTTTTAATGGAAAATTCAGTGCAGGGTCCTAGCTGTTCTAATTCTTCCAGAATCTGATGAGAACAGTGATGGACAACACGTGCCCCTGGGGCCTGGTGGTGGGGAGTTCCAGACCCCAAAGCTTTGAGGTGCTGACCACACCTAGGGGGGATGGGTGGACAGATGGACACATGGCCCGAGATCGGGAGGCTGGGCATTATGCTGGGTCCCGTGGGTGTGGGGTGAGGAGGACAACTAGCCCCTCTCTGAGATGCAGCTTGCTTATCTGCAGATAGGGATGCTGACCCCCGCCTCGCAGGATGGTACTGAGAGTAAGACAAGGCAATGATGAGAATTTGCGGTAGCTCTGCTGTCCGGACAGGAAGTCCTTGTCACGATCCTCTTTGCAGGTTGCACAGTTAGGGTGGTCCTGGGGCCCCTGGCGTTGCCTGGGTCAGGGTTCTGGGGATGCACTGGCGTTAGTGGGCAGCTGGGAGCACGCAGAAGTGTGTCCTAAGGAGGCCTGCCAGAAAAAGAAATTACCAACGCTGATATGATTTGAATGGAGTCCCCTCAAAATATATGTTGAAGTCCTAACCCCCGGTGCCTCATTTTTATTTCTTTCTTTCTTTATTGGCTGTGTTGGGTCTTCGTTGCTGCACGCAGGCTTTCTGTAGTTGTGGCGAGCGGGGGCTACTCTTCGTTGTGGTGCACGGGCTTCTCATTGTGGTGGCTTCTCTCGTTGCGGAGCACGGGCTCTAGGTGTGCGGGCTTCAGTAGTTGCAGCACACGGGCTCAGTAGTTGTGGATTGCGGGCTCTAGAGCGCAGGCTCAGTAGTTGTGGCACACGGGCTTAGTTGTTCCGCGGCATGTGGGATCTTCCCGGACCAGGGCTCGAACCCGTGTTCGCTGCATTGGCAGGTGGATTCTTAACCACTGCGCCGCCAGGGAAACCCTCTGTGCCTCTTCTTATAAGGACACCCATCATGTCACATTAGGGCCCACCCTAATCTAACATGACCTTTTCTTAATTTGCTTGCATCGGCAAAGACCCTATTTCCTCCACTCTAGAACCTGTGAGCCACAACCCCTGAAGCCCGGGCGCCTAGAGCCCGTGCTCTGCAACAAGAGAAGCCACCGCAATGAGAAGCCCGTGCACTGCAACAAAGAATAGCCCCCGCTGGCCGCAACTAGAGAAAGCCCGTGCGCAGCAGCAAAGACCCAATACAGCCAAAATAAATAAATAAATAAAATAAATTAAAAAAAAAAAAAAAGAAGAGGCACAGAGATACAAGGAAAATGCCATGTGATGAAGGAAGCAGAGATTATAGTGATGCATTTAAGAGCCAAGGAATGCCAAGGATTGCTAATCAGCACCAGAGCTAGAGGGAGGCCTGGAAGAGACCTTCCCTGGGCCTCCAGAGAGAGTGTAGCCCTGCGAGCACCTTGATTTCACACTTCTGGCCTCTAGAACTAAGAGAGGACATATTTCTCTTGTTTTAAGCCGCCCAGTTCGTGGTACTTTGTTATAGCAGCCCCAGGAAATGAATACATACCCCAAGCTTTGCCACAAGCTGACTGTGCTCATCCTTTTCTAACCTCCACCCCACGTTCTTCCAGCATATTCTAGAACTCAGGGATCTGCACTTCCCCAGTTTAATAGTTCAGATGACATGAACATTCTCCCCTCTGTGCATTACATCTCTGTGTATGCAGGGCAAGGAGGTGCAGTTCTAGAAAAATCAAGGGCTCTGGAGTCAGCCAGTAGCGGGTTAAATGCTCAGCTCCGTCACTTACCAGCGCTGAGAACTTGGGCCCTCCAGGCAGCACCTCAAGCCGCCTCTTCCATACAAGTGGCCACAATGGCACTGCCTTGAGAGATGTGAGGACTAAGTGGGACAGTTGTGGAAACACCTGGAGAGTACCTGATTCTACCTGGTCCTCAACAAACGTTTCTTGAATTGAAATGAATACAATAACAAACCCCCAGTGGGGCGGTTCATTCAATAGATGAAATTAAATTTCTGTTAATATCATAGGCTCACAAAATTGAAAAGGTTAATTGCACAATATTTTCGCCTGCAATTGAGGTACATGGGAAAAGAATAACTCAATTATACCAGGTTTTGTACTTTCTAAAAAGAAAAAAATGTCAAAGGGAGGTAAGTTATTTTTTTCCTACATAAAATTAATTCACTGCTCATTAACATGGCTCTGCTTTTGTATTCTTCAGCTTCCTAAATATAAGAGGCCCGATTTATACACCCCATTTGAACGTTTTTAGAATGCCTCAAAATTAGTGTTGATTTAATTTATTTTCACCAGAGATTTGCAAAATATTTGCCTATTTTGAACTGTAGGTGATTCATTCGGGGAGAGAATAGGTGGCGTCTGCAGAGCGGGTGCTCCCCGATGCACAAAACTGAGCAAGCGGGGAGGAGATGGGGGCTTGCAGGGACCCTTCCCCAGCCTCCCGCCTCTAGGTGCACCCTTCCCGCCCCGCCAGGGGCTTCTCCTGTGTGCAACCTTTCCCTGAGTCTGCATCACCCAGAGAAGAAAGCTGAAGCTCCTTGGCTCGGTTGGGATGCCCTTCGTGAGCTAGCCCAGGCTTGTCGCAGAACGCACCTGTCCCCTCATGCTCACCTGCCTCACTCCAGCCCGCCACCTAGTGGCGCAGAGCCGCACCAACAGGCATCAGTCTGCGCAGCCTGGTTACCAAAGCCCCTCCCTCCAAGTTCCTGTGGAGCCTCCCATTCCCTAGGAAGGCATTCATTTGCCCACTCCTCACCCTGCTTCCCAAGCCGGGAGGGCTCCTCTGGGCTGACACAGCCTCCCCTCTTCCTGCTGCCCCGCCGCTCCTGGAAGGCAAAAACCCTTCGGACAGACCCCATCCCAATCCAGTGCCTGTTCGTCCCACTGAATTGAAAAACAAGGCCTCCAGTAACACAATCAATTCATTAATATCTGAGGTCCTCGAAATTGAGCATATTTTTGAGTGGAAGTTTATTAAATGTTTGTGAATGAATGAATGAGTTAGTGGGTAAGTGAGTGGCTGAATCAGGTGTTCTCCTTTGGAAGATTTTTCTAGCCCTAAGATGTAATCAAATTATATTCGCTGCAGCAAGTCTTTTTAAAACCCTCACACTGAGAGCAAATTTAATGATATTATTTTAAAAATTCCCCAAGATGCAATAAAGTGCAGTGAAGTCCTTTCCATAATCCTGATATGACCAGCTAATGCTGTTAAATCAGAATTTTATAAGCGTGGTTATATTGGATCTGATTTCACTGAATTTTATCATAAGACGATACATTTGTTTTGAACTGAATGGAATGGAAGTGAGAGCTACAGTTCTTAGGCACTTACCATTCGTCAAGCACCATGCTGGGCACGTTTATGTACATTCCATCATTGTACGGAACGCTGGGCCCAGGTGATGCTTCATCCTGGACGTTTTCTTCATTAGTCATCACCGTCACCATCAACACCATACTATCACCGGCATCCCCATCATTACCAACATCACCATCATCACCTCCGCCACCATCACCACCACCACCATCATTACCATTATCACCAACATCACTATCATTATCACCACCACCACTACCACTGTCACCACCATAATCAACACCACCATCACTGTCACCACCACCATTGTCACTATTACCATCACCACCAGAACAACTAATATTGAGCACTTACTCCATGTCAGGCACTCGCCTCAGTATTTAACATGTTTTTTCAGGTAGACCTCACACACACCCCATAAGACAGACACAGTTATTATCTCAATTTTTAATAGATGAGGAAACTAATATTAGGATAAACTCAGGGATTTTCTCAAATACCCAGCTAGTGAGTGAAAGAGCTGAAAATCAAATCAGATGCTTAGTCTCATTCATTCATTCGGCAAATACTTTCTGAGAGGGTCTCTTGCACAAGAGAATGCGCCGTCTGCTTGGGTGGCTTCTGCTGCCCTGGTTTCCCAGGCTCTGCACAGTCATCTGCTCCTACGCCTTGGAACGAACACTGAGGGTGTCACCTCTCACAGCCCCCTTGGCAAACTGCTGTCCCTCATTAATATTCCACAGCACACCCAGTGAATCATTTCCACCTCACTTCTTTTTTAAATCCTTGGCACTTTTCGCTTCTATGTTTATATTTTTAAAATTAAGAATTATTTGATATATACAAATAGATATACCATAATGCTGTGTAGATCATGGAGCAGAGCAATAAGTAAAAACAGCTGTGGGGCTTCCCTGGTGGCACAGTGGTTGGGAATCCGCCTGCCAGTGCAGGGGACACAGGTTCGAGCCCTGGTCCAGGAAGATCCCACGTGCTGCGGAGCAACTAAGCACGTGCACCACAACTACCGAGCCCGCGTGCCACAACTGGTGAAGACCGTGCGCCTAGAGCCCGTGCTCCGCAACAAGAGAAGCCACTGCAATGAGAAGCCCGTGCACCGCAACGAAGAGTAGCCCCCGCTCGCCACAACTACAGAAAGCCTGTGTGCAGCAACGAAGACCCAACACAGCCAAAAATAAATAAATAAAATAAATTTTAAAAAAATAATAATAATAAAATAAAATAAAAACAGCTGTGAACTCTACCCTGAGCCTAGATCATACTATTCTATGTGCTCCTTCCTGCCCAAACCCTCCCCCTCCCCCTCCACAAAAGTAACCACTTTCCTGAATGGTATCTCTATCATCACCTTGTTTCTTTACAGTTTCATCACAAGGCTGTAGCCCTAAACCATCTAGTGATTAGCTGAGCCTGGCTTTTGAACTTTATGTAAATAGAACATTCTGTGTGTGTCCTTCAAGGAGTTGCCTTTTCCACTCAAGGTTATGTGTTGATATGTGTAGCGTTCTTCGTTCACTTTTACTGCTGTGCACCATTCCCTTATATGAATGTGCCAGACTTTATCCATCCTCTTGTGAGTGGGCATTTGGGTTGTTGCCCATGCTTTGTTCTTAAGATGATGCCCTGTGGCCATTACTGTACGTATCTCCCAGGATATGGGCTGTAAGAGTTTCTCTAGAGTGTTGACTAGAGAGAGATTGCTGGGTTTGGGGTGTCATGTCATCAGCTTTATTCATGGAACACTGATAGTGTTCTGAATCCGTTGTGCCAGTTGACTATCCCCAGCAACGAAAGACCTCACCAACTCTCCATATTCACAGACCTTCTAGATTTTGCCAATCTGGTGGGTGTTAATGGTCTTGCCTATGAATTTAATTTAATTTTCCCTGGAGATCTTTTCATATGTTTCCAGGCACTTCTCATGGTCTCCTCTAGGAGATACCTGTTCCTGGTTTGGGCAAACATTTTTATCACCATCTTTCACTTCTTGTTGACATTTAGAAGTTCTTTGTATATTTTCTGTATTAATCATGTGTTCATTTCATATGTGGCAGATGCATTCTCCCTGTATGTGTTTTGTCTTTGTTTATGGTGTCTTAAGTTCTCGATTTAGTGTAGTAGAATGTCTTCCTCTTTTGACTTAAGAAATTCCATCCTACCCCAGGGTCATAAGGATACTCTTTTATAATATCAAATGAAAGTTTCAAGTGCAAAATGTTTTTCACATTTAAATCTTTAATTTGCTTAGAATTGATTTTTCTGTAGGGTTTGAGGTAGGGATCTAAATTATTTTTTTCCAAAGGGAGAACAAATCTTCCAGCACCATTAGTGAGTGGTCTACTCTTTCCCACTGATTTATAACATCCTCTCCACATTACATCTAGTCTCCTTACATCTGTTGTCTGGATTCTATTCTGTTCCTAATTATCTACCCTTGCACCAATATCACACTGCCTTAAGGTTTATAATAAGCTTGATAATGTCTTGCTATCTGATCGGGCAAGTGCCCCTCCTCCTAAATCCATTCCTCTTCTAAAGATAAGTAACTGGCTACTCTATTCCTGCATTAGTGAACACACGCAGCTGTTTGTCATATTGCCTTTGCACTGGTGCTATTTCATTTCTCTGGGGCGCCCCTCTCCCTCTTTCCTCTGAGTAACTCCCGCTGGATCATAGGCTCAAATCAAGCCTCATTGCCTGCAAGGCTTCTGGAATCATCTTGCAAGACGAGCCAGGTAGTTATTCTTTTGGTATAACCCTCCTGCACTGAGTTGTCCTTGCTTGCTACTTGCTGCTCCCTCCCGCCTTGCCTCCCACTAGCCCTGACTTGCTTCATTTTCACACACCCATCAGGAGACAGCTGGGAAAACTAGCCTAGAGCCTTCCCTCCCTCCTAGACAGCGGTGCTGTTCCAAAGCCTTTGATCCCTTCTCTTGGAGAAAGGCTCAGGGATCTCTAGCTCTATTTTCCAGGCAGAGGAAGTGTCCTCACCCCTCTCCCCTCCCCCCAGCATTGCTTTCCTTCTGAATCACTGCCAGAGCCTGGGATGAGCCCAATGGGACCTCAAGCCTGTCCCCTCACTGGGAGGACGTGGGGGGCAGACAGAAAGGTCACTCAGCCCACATGGGATCAGTCATCTCTCCGCACCAGGCCCTAGGCCTCCACCATGTGCCAGCACCACGCCCGGCACCGTCCCTTCTCTTGGGTCTCAGTTAGTGGACCTCATGTCCAGCCCATCAACTGCCTTGGCTGCCGCTGCCACCATGTCCCGGGGCCCAGCCTCCTCGCTGGTTGGTGTGGCCTTCACTTCGCTGACACCGACCTGCTGTCACTATAGGGTGGGCTCTGGTGAGGCGGCCGTGCCAATGGCAGCGGGGCGGGCTGTGTGGTGGCCCCTGCATAGCCTGGTCCAGGCTCTCACACCCGGACTCAAAGAGCTGCTGGCTGGCCCAGCAGTACCATGGCCTCGGCTAGAGGGCTCTCATCCTGGCTGTGGAGGCCACTGGCAGGCGGGCCGGCAGCTGGAGGTAGGGCCCTCGGCCGGTGGGGAGCTAGTGGGCGGGGCCAGGCTCTCCTACCCCTCTTCCTGCACGTGCTCCCCTCTGTGCCTGGCTTCCCTCGTCGCACGGGCACAGGGTCCTCCCTTCCTCCCCCCCAGCCCCTCGGCCCCTGCACCCGTCCAGTCCCCCTTCTGGGACTTTCAGCGTCTCCCCTCCTCTTCCCTGCAACGTGTCACCAAGCCAGGCCACCAGCACCCCGGGCCCTGCAGTTGCAACGTCCCGGTCAGCAACCCGCCTCCGTCCTCACCCCCACGGCAGCCTCTGCTCCCAGCAGCCGGAGAGAGGCCTCCGGATCAGAGCTTTCTGCGCCCGTCTCCCACTGGCTTCAAACCCTGGCGGCAGCAGGTCAGCACAGCTCTTTCGCTGGAATCTGCACTGCAGGGCCAGCCCCTGCGTCTCCAGCCACTCCGGATGGCGGGCAGCTAGGGAGGGGCCAGGTGCACCGTGCTCCCCTGTTTCCCATGCCTAGGGCCCAGCGGATGCCTTCCCGCTCCTTCAGCCTCAGTGCAGGCAGCCCCCGCTCCGTGAAGGCTGGCCTGGCCTGCCCAGTCACGTGGCCCTTCTCCAACCCGCCCTGGGCACCGTGAGCTTCTGTGCACGGTGCGGCTTGCCACTCTGTGGTGCGAGCATCTAGAGCTCGGGATCGGGTTTGCCTTGCTGCCTCTTGTAGCCTGAGTGTCTGCACCGAGTATGGCCTCAGCCTGGGGGATCGTGTCGCTTCGGCATCGCTGTGTTCTGGTCAGCTCCTCCCCAGTGGAGTGAGAGATCTTTGAAGGCAGGGACCAGGCCTTATTCCTCTCTGCCTATAGGGGCCTCGCATGAAGGAGGTGCTCTGTAACTGTTTGTTGAATGACTGAATGATTGAACGAACGAACGAGTGAATGCAGGACAGACGTCATTGTGAGGGTACCCAGGGGAGGGACTTCACATCCATACTGACCCACCCAGGGTACCACGTGGAGAGGCTATTTGGGGACCTGCAGGAAGGACCGAGGTCCCGTGTGTCCAGACACTCTGCAGGGCCGATCCAGGTCCCCTGGCTGCAGGGCTGAAATGGAAGCATGCAGGCTGGACAGACAGGCCTGGTCCCATTCCTGGGCAATGGCCAGAGTTCGGAGAAAGCACAAAAGATTCCTGCTGCAAAATCAGACAGGGCATAAGATAGTTTAAAAATATACAAACCCGGGCGCGCTATGAAGCCAGTGGTGGAAAGGTGGGTGCAGAAGAGGCATGGGGGCAAATGAACATGTTTGGGTTTAAACAAAGCCGAAGCATCTAACAGCCGGGGAGGCTGGCTTGAACATTCCAGCATGTTCTGTTGATTTATGGCTCTTGCTAGGTAACAGAGTACACTGAGGCGGGTGTGATTTTAAAGCTGCGGCTCCTGACCAAAGAAAAAACCATTAATCGGGCTGGGGGCTGGGGGAGAGTGTAAATGCAGCCCAGAGGACAGGAACGGCTAACAGCAATTAGAGCAAAGCCAAGGGTATCCAACCCTCCATGTCTGCAATCCTTCCCGGGTGCGTTCAGCTGCGAGGGTGGAGAGCCAGCTGCTGACATGGCTTCTCCTTCAGAAAGACACCAGCGTGAATTTATCTTTTATTTTGCAGTAAATCGATTTAGTACGTGTCCGATTTCTAACACAGCACTGCTAGTGTGCAAAACATAGGAAGTGTGTCATCCTGATGGTCAGGATTCATTGTCTTCACTTAGGTTACAAAGGGCTCCAGCCTCTCAGCAGCTCTGTTCACTTGCTGAGTACTCACTGATACTTCTGTGTACCCTGCTGGGGTTCCAGGGTGAATGAGACAGAAGTCCCCACCTGGTGAAGCTGACATTCGGAGTAGGGGTTGGGGGGGACAGATACTAAATAATAGTCACACTTAACAAGCAAAGTGTATTTTTATGCTACAAAGAAAAAAAAGCAAAGCCAAGTAAAGGGGTCCAGGAGTAGGGGTGAGTGTCTTGGGGGGGCTGGTTGCAGTCATAAATAGGAGAATCCTGGTTGGCCTCATTGAGAAAATATTTGAGCAAAGTCTTAAAGGAAGCGAGAGACTAAGCCTTGGAGATAAAGGAAGAACAATCCAGGTGGAGGGATAATCCAGCAGGTGCAAAGGTCCTGAGGCAGGTTGGAGAAACAGCAGGGAGGCCAGTGTGTCTAGAGAGGAGTGAGGTGGGAGGAGTGGGGAGAGGGAAGCAGATCATGTGGGGTTCTCAGGCCACTGGGAGGACATCGTGGCAGGAAGAGGGGGGCACTTGGTGGGGAGGGGAAACCGCAGTTCACTGGACCATTCTGTGCCAGGTCCTGTGCTGGGGGTTTGTGCACCTGAGAGAGGTGAGACTCACTTATCTAGTTCATGAACAAGCAGGCTGAGGACCCTGGGGAAGGGCCAGCAGGAGGTCCAAGCTGCTGAGTGGCAGAGCCTGAATTAGGGCCTTTACCTGCTGGTTCCTTACCTGCCTTTTCCTCCCACAAACTCCTACTTATTCTTCAAGCCCCAGCTCAAATGTTCGCTCCCTCTGAAGCTTTTGCTGACCGCATCTGTACTCCTTGTGTCTGGTGTCCCTGCAGCCCCAGGACCTCCCCCTCCCTTATATTAGGGCTTCGGATCCCTCTTCTGGACCATGGGCCCTTCAGGGCCTGTCCCCAGGCTGATTTACACCTGGTGCCCAGAGCTCACTCAGCAAGTGGTTATTGAACAAATGAATGGGAGGGAAGGGGGCAGGGAGAGAGGGAGGAGGTAGAGAGGGTGGATGGACGTTTGCAGAGCAGCCTGTGAGAGAGAGAGAGAGAGAGAGATGAGTGATGTATAGGGCAGAGGGCAGTTAGCTGGGAGGAACGTACACTGCAGTTTGTGTCTCTCCCACACTCACACGCTCTTTGCAGGCCCATGTGTGTCCTGTGGCTCCAGGATTCCATCTTGCAGATGGCAGGTGCTGGTCCCAGTCCTGGAGAGCTGGGCTCTGTCCCATCATACCTACATACATACATCCATCTTCACTGTGTACACTGGTAGCTGCCCCTGGGAGCCCTAACCCTGTACAGACCCCTGCAGGCCCCCCTTGTCTTTCTACCCGACCCCTATCACCAATACAGGGACTTCCCAGGGGCCTGGAGGCAGCTGGGCTGAAGGGCGGGACAGCACGCCCTCCAAGAAGCTAGGATGTGCGTTCTGGGGTCTCAGCCCAGCTCCAGCTCCTCTGGTTGCATCCTCTCTGACTCAGAGCCCCATTCAGTCTCTGCTTGGAGGGGGGATTGCAGCAAATGTGTAGGACTTGGCACCCGGACGATGGTGACTGTGGGGAAGTAGGAGAAGAATGAACTCTACCTTTGTTCATTCATTCATTCAGCCACCCCCTCAGAAACTATTGCGCACTTACTACGGCCTGGTACTGTTTTAGCTGTGAAGCCCTGTGCCCATGAAGTGTATATTCTAGAGACACAGATGGAGAGTGAATAAACAAACAAGGAAGTGATATTATGTCAACTATGTTCTTCTAAATTTTCACATAATGCTAAGTGCTGTGAGAAAAATGGAGCAGGGAAGGAATGAGAGAGGGACAGAGTTGCCATTTGCAATGGCGTCACATCCGGGAAGGCCTGTCTGAGAAGGGGCTATTTGAACAAGGACCAGAGGAAGAGAAGGAGCCTAGGGAGAGCCTGAATCTGCCCGGGGGAGTCATGGCTGCGCGAACGCTCCACTTCCTCAACTGCAGAGGGGCTCCCGTGACACCCACCTGGCCAATTGCCAGCAAAGCACCTAGCGCCACGCCTGGCACACAGTAGGTGCTCATCATACGGCAGAAAGGAGAGCTGCGAGAGCCTCCAGTTCTGGGAGCGGCCATCCCTCTGGCTCCCGGGGCGGGAGCGGCTCGTGCAACGCCCCAGCCTCAGCGACCACTCGGTGCTCCCCTCATGCTGGTCCCAGGTCAGAATCCCGACCCCGAAATCCAGTCCCAGACCCGGGGCCCATGCCCTGCACACAGGCCTCCCTGCCGCGGGGGGGCGTCTTGCTCCGTGTGTCCACGTTTCAGAGTCTCCCAAATGCACTGGGCCCTCCCGGTGATGTGGCTGAGTGTGAGGTCCTGGCAGTCAGAGGCTGGAAAGCATGTGGGTGCAGGCAGTCTACTTGGGAGGGGATCCCAGGGCTCATCGCTTGCTCCCTGCTGTGGGGAAAGGGGGCTCCTGTCCACTGAGACGTGGAAGGAAGGTTCTGGAACTGATCCCTGAAGGAAAGGGGCAGCAGCAACTCTCCAGGGAGTCTTCTTCCAAATAAGTCAGGGGTGCCCAGGTGGCACTGACTCCCCGCACTCCAGGCTGCACGGGCTCGAGACCCAGGGGCGTCGGCGAAGGCCTGGGAGCAGAACGCAGCAGGACGCCAGAGTGCTGGAGGGGACCTGGCGGCCGGGCGAGTCGGAGCCTGGCCAGTGGTCCACCGCAGCTGCGGCTAGAACCAGAGGACGGCTGAGGCTGTCGTGGCGTCTTTCCCAGCCCCAGTCTCATTCTTCAGCACCATGACCCTGGGCAGGCCAAAGATGGGACCCCCCCTGGCCTCAGGGACCGGTCCAGGGGTGGGCAGGTGTCCAGGCTGGGGTCTGTGACTGCAGAGAGTGGGGACGGCTTTCCTGCTCCAGCAGAGATACTGTGAGATGTGAGCCGCTGCCAGCCGCGGTCTCCCCACACCCAGAGAAGTCCGCCTGTAGCAGGCGGAGAACGAGGCCAGCCCCGGGGAGAAACAGAGAGGAGAGGCAGATGAGGTCCAGTGAAGTTCAAGCTCCAGGGGCCATGTGTCCCCCAGGTTGGGTCTGCTTTCTGAGGCTTGGGTTCGTGTCCCCTTTTTGCTAAGCCAGTTTGGACTGCCTTTCTGTCACTTGCAACCCAAGGGTGCTGGCCAATGCTTCCCATCATCCCTGGCACCGTTGGGCCCTCAAGGACCCTAGTTCTCAGGCTCTGCAGCAAGGCTAGTAGGTAGGTCCCAGCCATAGTGACAGATCCCCCAACTCCAGCCCTGCTCTGTGACAGGCCCAGCTGCCCTCCTGTATGAATCAGTCGCCTCTGCCTTGGCTCTCCAAGGCCCTCTGGGTTCTGACAGCCCCATTGGACTTGCCTCTCTGGTTCCCTAAGGGATGCTTGGGATGGTCCTGCCACCCAGCATGGCCCCTGGCTTGACCCACCAAGACACCTGGGCCGGCCCCGCACCGTCTGCCCATGGCAAAAACTTTGTGGGGCAGCCTGCACCACTCCCTATGGGAGCCACTGTGGTGGGAGGGAAGGAGAGGGGCTGGCCATCTGCGTTGCTGACAGGCTTCCCCAGTCATCCATTCGTTCATTAATCCATCCAACAAGTACTGCATAAGCTCCTACTTCCTGCCAGGCACCAGGGGGATGGGGCGTGGTGGGTGAGTGGGAACACAGCACTGAACACACAAGCGAAAGTCCCTGCAACCGTGGAGCTGACATTCTTCAAGGTTGAAATGGGGGAAGCGGGGGAAACAAACAACACTAAGATAAGTTGGTAAAATATAGGCTATGTTAGTGATAATCACTAAGGAGAAAAAAAGTAAAGCAGAGCAGGGGGTGTGAAATGATGGGGCTAAGCCTGCAATTCTAGATGGGGTGGTGCCCGTTTTTTAGCATGGGGAGAGGTTGGAACCCAGTGCTAGAGCCAGGTTGCCAGGCTTCACCTCCCATCTGCTGCTCATGAGTGATCTGACAGAGATTACTCAACTGCTTTAAGCCTCAATTTTCCCATCTGTGAAATGGAGACGCTAATAGCGCCTACCCACTGAGGTTTTGGAGGTGGAGTGAAATAATGCATTTAGAGCATTTGCACAGTGCATGCCATGTGAGTGGTTCCCCAATCTTACCTTCTTTTCGTGGCCTGAGATGTGTAGATTCCCTCATGCTCTGTGTCCAGGAATGTTACACTCAGGAGAAGCGAGGAGCGTGATCCTCAGTTTTGAGGTTTAAATGCTAATGTGGTCTGTGATCATCTGGATGGCTCTCGTCCATCTGTCCATCTGGTTCCCCATGAATCTGTCCCTCGAGTTTACTTGCGACCTTGAAGTCAGGAATGTGTGTTATTCATTGGAATCTGCTCCAATGTCCATTGCAGGCCTGATACTTAATGGTGATCAATAATTTCTAATTAAATTAATGGATGGTGAATAAATGCTGTAAGGACTCAGCAATGACTTCAAGCATTGAAGTAATCAATGAAGGCTTCATGGAGGAAGTGTCATGAGAAGGTGGCTTGGAACTGCCAGTGGGAAAGAGGAACCCCGTCTCACTGTGGAAGGCTGGGTCCTGGAGTCTCCCCTTGAAAGATGAACTTGTGTCCCCAGATGAGGGTCTGGCTCTGGGCTGCTGCATCAATCTCCCGGGAGCCTGCCCTCCGGAGGCTTGGAGTCTTTTCCCCTGATACCGCCAGGCCCGGGTGGGACATGGGGATGAGCACGGGACCTTCAGGGCCCTCTCGCAAGGTCTGGTCAGAGGGGCGGCTGAGTGGAGGCCGCACACTCAGCTGGCAGTGCTGTGAATTATTGATCACCGGAGAGTAATGTGTAGGCAAGATCATTTCCCTCCTAGGCCAAACTGCTCCATCGTGCTTAATTGCCTGTTTTCCAAATTTCCCTAGGGCTGGCCTGGTGTGTGGGGATTAGTTCTGTGCCCATTTATTTTACTTGAATCCAGTCGGTGGGGCAAAACGGGATGCCGTCCATTTCTCTTTGGTATTAAGTTTGAAAGCTGTGGATGGGATTAACTCAGGTGCTTACATGGGGGGAGGGACTCTTGCTTTACCTGGTACTGCAAAGGGGTGCTGCTCTGAGCACCCCATCCCCTCAAGGCTTGCCTTACATGTTTGAGTGGTGGCCTGGCAGAATCTGAGAAATGAGGGACAATCTACACTCCCTGAGCACCTGTGATGTACCAGGCTCTATGTATATCATCTTCTTTAATCCTCACTGAGATATCCAAATAAAATAAATATAATACACCAAAGTGGGGAACCAGATGAAGAACCGGTTTTTTCAAAGAAAAATGTTAAGAGCAGGTTTCAAGGATTCTTCCACCCCTTCCTGACAGGGTAGGGTGGTGGGTAATGACGGGAAGTCACGAGGAGCGTTGCTCTGGAGAGGGCTGTGCTGAGGCTGCTATCACTGCTAAGTGGGAGGAAGAGGAGGTACCTGCCCATTCTCTGTAGCCAAGTGTGGATGGATGACTCAGAGCTTAAAATGTACCTGATGGGTTGCCAGCCAAGAAAGAATAACAGGGGCCAGATTTACCTTCCCACCCAAAACAACTGAAAAACAAGACAAAACATTGGAAACAGTGGTTTTCAAGAGACTGGGCAATGGGCAGTAAAGGACAGTGACCACTGAGAAATGAAAACACACAAGGAGAGCCCACGATTGCCCCAGCTTATGCCTTGAGAGTTTCCCGGCCATGTGTCAGGGGGACATTGTCCAAGCTGAGTCTGGCAAAATCCTCAGGCTGAGGAAACTGAGCTGAGATTCTGGGGAAATCCAGGAAGCTGGAGTACCCAGGGAAGAATAATGTAGAGGAGAGAGCTACAAAGAGAGAGAGAGAGAGAGTTCTGGAGGTATGGAGAGGTCCAGCATAAGCACTCAGCTCAGAACTGATCAGCCCATACATGGGAGAAAATTGCCCAAAGTCAGGGAAAGAACCACCCAAAACCACTGACCAGAGGGAACAGTGTTTCGAGCACACACAGATTTGGGAAGAGTGCCTGCTGGAAAAATTCACATTTCACGGGGCATTGGACAGCCTACGCAGGCAAGCCTTGGAGAATAATTTGTCCCAGATGGAGAACTGGTCCAAATGTGCTTAGCAAATCAGCAAAGTAAGACTTGCAAGGATCAAACTGTTTCTGAGTTAACAACAACCCAGAACAAAGCTCAAGAATAGCTATAGAACTACAAACATACCCAGCATCCCACAAGGTAAAAGTCACAATGTCTGACATTCAGTAAAAAATTACCTATAATGGAAAAGAATCTAAAAAAGAATATATATACATATACACACACATATATATATGAATCACTTTGCTATACACCTAAAACTAACACAACATTGTAAATCAACTATATTTCAAAAAAATTGTTTTCAAAATTGAAAAAATAAAAGACAGAAAACAATGTAAAAATTACCAGTCATGCCAAGAAGCAGGAAAATACAACCCATAATGAGGAGAAAAGTCAGTCAATTGAAGCTGATCCAGAATTGACACAGATGTTAGAATCAGCAGACAAAGATGCCAAACCAGTTATTATATCTCTATTCCATCTGTTCAAAAAGTTAGAGGAAAGATGGAACATACAATAAATGTAGGTTTGGATATAAAAAATATTTGGTTTAGGATATAAAAAATCCTAAACCAAACTATTGCAGATGAAAACTACAATGTCTAAGATGCAAAACACAATGGATGGGATTAACAGCAGGGTAAACATTGCAGAAGAACAGATTAGTTAACTTGAAGACAGCAATAGAAACTATCCAAAAAGAAACACAGAGAATAAAAAAACAAAAATAATAATTTAAAAGAGAGACAGAGCCTTGGTGAGCTGTGAGACAACGTCAAGATGCTTAATATATGTGCAATTGGAGTCCCTGAAATAGTGAACAGGGAGGAAGAGAAAAATATCTGAAGAAATAATGACCCAAAACTTTCCAAATTTGATGAAAACTATACACTTACAAATACAAGAGTGTCAATGAACCCAAGCACAACAAAAATGAAGAAAACCCACACTAAGTCATATTATAAGTAAATTGCTCAAAATCAATAATAAAGATAAAATCGTAAATGTAGCCAGAAAGGATGGGGGTGGGGGGAGAAGATCATGTTACATACAGAGGAACATAGATAAGGATTACAGTAGATTTCTTGTAGAAAACAATGCAAGTGAGAAGGCAGTGGAGCAACATCTCTAAAGTACTGAATAAGAAAAAATATGTACTGTCAACCTAGAGTCCATATCCAGAAAAAAAAGTCTTTCAAGAATAAAATCAAAATAAAGGCTTCTCAGGCCTATGAAAACTAAAAGAATTCACCTCTAGCAGATCCTAAGTATAATATGTTAAAGGATGTCCTTCAAACAGAAGGAAAATGATACTAGATGAAATATGGATCTACACAAAGGAATGAAGAGCATTACCATCAGACGTGGTAACAGCACAAGTAAATATATAATATTTTCCCATATTATTTTAGTCTCTTTAAAATATAATTGGCTCTTGAAACAAAAATATGACAACAGAGTGTGTGGTTTATGACACAGACAGCACAATGTGTCACAAACTGTGATATGTCACTAAAATAATACTTAGAGGGAAATTTATAGCACTAAACATCTATATTGGAAAAAAAGAAAGTTCTCAAATCAATTATCCTAGGCTCCACTTTAAGCAACTAGTAAAAGAAGAGCAACTTAAGCCCAAAGTAAGAAGAAAGGAAATCATAAGGATCAGAAGAGAAATTAACAAAATATAGAACAAAAATAATAGGGAAAATTCATGAGGTCAAAAGCTGATTCTTTGAGCTTTTGTATCAATAAAATTGATAAACCTCTTGCCAGACTTACGAGGACAACAAGAGAGAAGACAGTATTACCAGTAGCAAGAATGAGAGGGTGACATCACTACAGATCCTACAGATATTAAAAGAATAATAAGGAAATATTATGAACACCTTTTTGCTAATAAATTCAGTGACTTAGATGGAATGGATAAATTCATTGAGAGACAAACTACCAAAGCTTACTGTAGAAGAAGATATCCTGAGTAGTCCTGTAAGTATTAAAAGAAATTGAATTGATAATTTAGAACCTTTCCACAAAGAAAACTCCAGGCCCAGTCACTGATGACTTCTATGAAATATTTAATGAGTAAATAATGTCAATACTACACAATCTCTTCCAGAAGATTGAAGAAGGGGGAACACTTCCCAAATCACTCTGTGAGGCAGCATTACCCTGGTATCAAAACCAGACAAGGACATTTTGAGAAAAGAAAACTACAAACCAATATCAATATCCCTCATGAACATCAACACGAAAATTCTTAACAAATCTAATCCAACAACAGGGGAAAATGATAATACATCATGACTGAGTGGGTTTATCCCAGGCGTGCCAGCTGGGTTTAACATTTGAAAATTGATCAATGTAATTCATCATATTAACAATAAAAAATCCAAACTATACAATCATCTAAACAGACACACAAAAAGCATTTGGCAGTACCCAACCTCTATTCCTGATTAAAAAAAAAAAAAAAATCTCTCAACAAACTACAAATAGAAGTGAACTTCCTGGGGCTTCCCTGCTGGTGCAGTGGTTGAGAGTCTGCCTGCTAATGCAGGGGACACGGGTTCGAGCCCTGGTCTGGGAAGATCCCATGTGCCGTGGAGCAGCTGGGCCCGTGAGCCACGACTACTGAGCCTGTGTGTCTGGAGCCTGTGCTCCGCAGCAAGAGAGGCCACGATGGTGGGGGGCCCGTGCACCGCGATGAAGAGTGGCCCCCACTTGCCGCAGCTAGAGAAAGCCCTCACACAGGAACGAAGACCCAACACAGCCAAAAATAATAAATAAAATAAATAAATAAATAAATAAAATTAAAAAAAAAAAAAGACGTGAACTTCCTTAATTTGATAAAGAACATCTCTGAAAAACCTACAGACTTAATGGTCTTAAATATGGAATACTTTCCCACAAGACAGGGGACAAGGCAAGGATAGCCACTTGTACCATGACTATTCAACATTGTACTAGAGGTTAGAGCCAGTGCAATAAGGTAAGAAAGAGAAATAAAAGGCATTCAGATTAGAAAGAAAGAAGTAAAACTGTCTTTATTCACAGATGACATGATTGTCTATGTAAAAATCCAATGAGATCTACAAAAAACTACCAGAATTAATAATAAATTTAACAAGTTTGTGGGATATAAGACCAATCAGAGTCTAAATTTTAAAGATATCATTTACAATATGAAGTATGGAGAAATAAATCTAACAGATGTGAAAAACCTATGCACTGAAAATTATAAAACACGAGATAAATTAAAGAAAACCTAAATAAGCAGAAAGTGTTCTATGGGTTGGAAGACTCAATATTGTTAACACGTCAATGCTCCTCAAATTGATCTATAGACTCAACACAGTGCAAATTCAATCTCAATAGGCTTTTTTTTTTTAAACTGACAAACTGATTCTGGAATTCATATGGAAATGCAAAGGATCTAAGATAGTCAAAACAACTTTGAAAGGAAAGAACAAATTTGGAGAACTAATATGATCTAATTTCAAGAACTTATTATAAAGTTTCAGTAATTGATATTGGTATTGGTGGTATTGTGTCAAGGTAAACAAATAGATCAATGGAACAGAATAGAGAACTCAGAAATAGACCCACACATTTATGGCAGCTGATACAGCTGATTTCGAACAAAAATAAAAAGGTAGTTCAGTGGAGAATAAATAGACAATTGGTGCTAAAACAATTGTGTGTGTGTAAAAATGAACTTCTATACCTCAAAAAAAATGAAACTTATCTCGCATCATACACAAGAATTAATTCAAAATGAACCATAGACCAAAACGGAAAACCCAAACCTATAAAATTTCTAGGAAAAGTTAACAGACTTTTCTTAAAATAAGATTGTAAATATTTTAGGCTTGTGGACATTATGGCCTCCACTGCAACTATACAACCCTGCAATTATGGTGCAAAAGTGGCCATAGAAAATGCGTAAATGAATGAGTATGGCTATGTGTCAATAAAACTTTATGACTATGTTGAGTCTACTCTGGGAATGCAAGAATGGTTTAAAGATAAACTATTAATTTAACTCACTCCATTAATAGATTGAAAGGAAAAAGCCAGATAATCATATCAATAGATACAGCAAAACAAAGCAACTAGCCAAATAAAAAAAAACCCACATTAGACAAATTTTGACAGTAATTCTTGATAAACTCTCCCAGAAAACTAGGAAGGGTGAGAAAGGGCACCTATCAAAACCCAACAGCAAACATTTTTTCATGTGAAAATTTAAAAGCATTGCTAGACCAAAGACAAAGATGCCTTCTGTCACCACAGCTATTCAACTCTACTTTATACTGGAACCAACTGAGCCAGACATAAAATGGGGAAAGATTGGCAAGAAAAGGTCCAAATTGTCTTTAATTGCAGACATGATTGTCTACATAGAAAATCCAAGGTAATCTCTCAAACTATTTAAAACCATATAACAGTTCAACATAACTGCTGGGTACAAGACAGCACACTAAAGTCAATAGCACTTATCCTGAACAGGAATACAATTTAGAACATATAAGAGAGGCAAACTCCATTCACAAAGGCAGTAAAATCTATAGGGTACCTAAGATGAAATCTAAGAACAGATGTACAAGCCCTATATGGAAGCAGTATAGCAGCGCGGGTCAGAGAAAAGCCTCCAACCCAGAATGCCTGGTTCTACATTATAGCCCTACTGCTAATTGGCTTGGGTAAATTACTTGACCACTCTCTGCCTCAGTTTCCCCATTTGTAAAGGGAGACAATAATATGTACCTCTCTGGGAAGTTGGGAAGATTAACTGAGTCAAATATAAGTGTTTAGAACAGTAATTGGCACATATAAATATATAACTGTTTGCTATTATTGTTGGGAAGAAAATTACAACACAATTGAACATGAAAGAATATCTGAATAAATATAGAGATAGATCATGTCCATGGATGGGACATTTCTGCCTTAGAAAAATATCATTTCCCCCTGGTTAAATTTATAAATTCTTTGCTGTTTCAATGAAAATGATAATGGGCTTTTTAATGGGATCTGATAAACTGAAAATTTATATAGAAAAGCAAAGGTCCAAGAATAGTCAAGACAATTTTGAGAAAAGCAAAGACTATACCATTTGATCTACTTGATACTGACTTATTATAAAACTATAATATCTAAGGCACATGGGCCAGATAAAAAGACCAATGGAATAGAATAGAGAGTTCAGAAATAGACCCACACATATACAGGAACTTGGTGTAGATGAGAGCTGGCATTATAATCAGAGGGAGAAAGATGGATTAGTCAATAAATGATTTGGATATTAGGTACTTCATGTGGAAAAAAAAGTATATAATTAGATCCCTACCTCACCCCAAACAGAGCATTATGCTATAGATGGGCTAAATGTAAATATAAAAGAAAGACATTCTATAGCTCACCTTCATAACTCAGCAGGTAGAGAAGTATTTACTGAAGAGGACACAAAAGGCAAAATACTTAAAAGAAAATATTGATAAACTTCACTACATCAGAATCAGCAACTTCTGAAGGAAAACAATACCATAAACAAAATTTAAGAGAAAAGCAACAAATTAGAAGAGAATGTTTGCAACACACACGATCAGACAGAGGATGGGTAGTAAAATTACATAAGAAGCTCCAGGAAGTCAGTAAGAAAAAAGCCAGAGGGGCAAGGGAAGATCAGGCAGTTCTTAGAAGAGGAAATGGAGATTCTCAGCCTCACTAGTAATCAGGAAATGCAAATTAGACAACCATCATCTATCAGCTCACCCACCAACTTGAGGTGCATTTACTCAGTTTCAAGTGCTACTCAAAATTCGATACACTGCTGTAGGAGTGTAAATTGTTTCTTGCTGTGGCAACATGTACGAAGTTAAATACATACATATACCATAACCCTGCCTCCAGGTGTCCATACTTGTTATGAGGAACCAGGTAAAATGATGTCACTGTATTGTTGTTTGAAATTCCTACAGGTTGGAAACAACCTAAATATCCATCCAAGTGGGTGGAGAGGATGGGAGAAATAATAAATTAATTGCAGTCACTGCTCATAAATGTTTAACAACCTACTACCTAGGGGGAAAAGCCTGAATCTGTAGCATTTGCTGATTTCCGGGCTGTAAATAACTCCCACCAAGGCTGATTCCTAGTTACCACCATGACATCACTGAACACAGAGTCTGGAAGAGAAACACACAATCCGTTCCTGCAAGAAGGTTCTTGGGGCAGGCTCCGGCACACCATTGTTTGTTTTCTCCTAGCATTCGAGATCAATAAAGAAACTAGGTAGAGCTGAAAAAATAAGGCTTAGAGAAAAAGCAATTTGCAATATGGTGCAATCAATGTGATAATGTTTGTATAAATTTTAAAATTACACAAAATGATATAATGCATGTACATGTGTTAAAGAATAGAGCATGGGTGAGAAGAAAACATAAATTTGGGGGCAGAATTTAGAAAGAGAATGGGAGGATTAGGACTAGGAAGGGATGCAAAGGAGTTTCAATATCTCTGATTTTATTTCTTACATTAAAAGATTCTGACATATTAGATGTCAGAATCTTTTTTTTTTTTTTTTTGGATGCATTGGGTGTTCTTTGCTCTGCGCGGGCTTTTTCTAGTTGTGGCAAGCGGGGGCTACTCTTTGTTGTGGTGCGCGGACTTCTCACTGTGGTGGCTTCTCTTGTTGTGGAGCATGGGCTCTAGGGCGCACAGGCTTCAGTAGTTGTGGTGCGCGGGCTCAGTAGTTGTGGCTCGCGGACTCTAGAGTACAGGCTCAGTAGTTGTAGCTCACGGGCTCTAGAGTGCAGGCTCACGGGCTTAGCTGCTCCGCAGCATGTGGGATCTTCCCAGACCAGGGCTCGAACCTGTGTCGCCTGCATTGGTAGGCGGATTCTTAACCACTGCACCACCAGGGAAGCCCAGATGTCAGAATCTTAATACTGATTCCTTTGAATCGATATTCAGAAGGTGGGGGATTGTAATAATATACTCTAGTCTCTGTTTATTTATATCTCATTAAAATAAATACAATACAAAAAATAATGTATGATCATGATTGTGTAAAAACAAAACTCTATCTTGAAAGGCCCCAGAATCAGACACTCCGAAAGGTTTCTGATAATTATGTTTGGATTCAGGATGACACTCTTTCTATTTTCCTTTCTTTCCACATTTTCCATCATGAGTGTTACTTTTGCAGTGGCAGAAAATCACTAAACTTTGAGTGTGTGGCCAGATGACAGCCCTGGGTCCTTCCCTGGTGACATTGCTATTTGATGGGTCTCAGCACATTTCAGCGTTCTTAGACATTCTCTATCCAGAGGCACTGTGACCTAGACTGCGGTGGGAGGGTGGGTTTTTGTCTAGTCTTTCACTGGAGAAAAGATCCATCCGGGTACTGCTTCAGGCCGCCTCTCCAGGGAAAAACAGATAGTTCCCAGGGGCGAAGAGAACCAAGAGACCACCTTGAACTCCCTGTGGGACCTGGGTAGTCACAGAGGGGAAAGGTGGCAGAGAGGTAGTTACATTAGTACCAGCTAGTATGGGCTGACTGTACAAGATTTGGACTCACACAGACCTGGGTAAATCTCAGCTCGGCCACTTACTAGTGGGTGACTTCGGAAGTGACTTGGCGCCTGTTCATTCATTTATAAAACGAGTACTGTTGTAGATTCTGCTATAGTGCAAAATATTTGTAGTCCCTCCTTGGGGGAGGATTGTACTTATATGTGCCATTGAGGTCATGTGGTCATGTGACCTATAGTGTCGCTCCCTGCCCTTTGAACTCATGAGTGGTGGTTATGTGACTTACTTGGGCCAATGAAGTTGTAAGAGTGAGCTCATGACACCCATCTCTTGTTCACCTCTATCATGACCCCAGCAATGCCCAAATGTAGGGCTGCTTGGTCAGCCTGGTTCCCAGAGTAAGGATGACAATGATCAGAGCTGCAGCCAACTTGTGATGGGCATGTGGCATGAGTGAGAAATAGATTCTGTAAGGCACTGCATTTCCAAGGGTCATCCATTGCTGCAATACAACCTAGTCCATTCTGGCTGATACAGAGTCCTCACATTTTGAGGACAGAACGAGATAACACCTGTAAAGTGTTTAACTACAACCAGCTAGCATACAGGGATGTAGCGGTCGGGATAAGTGAGGTTATGTTACAGTAGCAAATAACCCACAAATCTCGGTGACCAAACACAGCACATGTTTATTTCTCACTCAAGCTACACATTTAATGTGGTCCCTGTTCTTTGTAATCATTCAAAGGTAAAGCCATGATCAAGATAAAGATCATGGCTTTATCTTGACATTTGCTTTTTCAAGACCCTAAGTCAGGAGGAAAAAAAAAAAAAAGAATCTGGCAAACCACACTCAGGCTTTTAAAGTTCTAACTCAGAAGAGACACCAGTCACTTTCTTTACATTTCACTACACCTTCTTATGACGATGCCTAATTTTTGAGGGGACAGGAAGTGAAAATCTATCCAGTACGCAGGAGGAGGTGGGAAGCAGGACATGTGAGGTCAGCACGAAGACCTCCCTGTGGCCATTCGATGAATGGTAGCTGCTGTTAAGAGTTACTGTTGATGATGACATTTAGGTTGATTCCAAATGGAGACAGACGGATGTGGGAATGGCATTCGAGGCAGGGGACAAGCATGTGCAAATGCACAGCGTCTTGAAAGGGCCAGCCTTGCTCAGAAAATTGCAGAACAGGTCGAGCATACAGGGAATTGGCTAGAGATGCAGTTTGGGACCACATTACAAAGACCTTAGAATTTAGACTCTAGCGTGTAGAAGCTGGGAGCCTTGAAACATTTTAAGCAGGAAAGTGAATGATCAGCTTTCAGTCCACATGAGGGAGGGGTGAGCCCCTGAATGCTGGTGGGGCGGTGAGGCCGGCATGAGAAGGGGGAGGGTTTGAGAGCTCTGAGAGCAAGTCAGCAGGACTGAAAGATGGACAGGCTGTGAAGGCTTAAGGGTGAGGGGTCGAGAATGACTCCAGCTCATCCTGAGTGGGAAGGAGGAGGAGGGCCAGTCTCGGTTTCTGGAGAGGTTGCCTAGTGCAGTGCTGGAGGTGGTGAGTAGCTAAAATCACAAACAACGGTAATATCTCGTTTGACAATGTTGTGGAGCAACAGGAACTCTCTTACATCATCTCTTGGTAAATCCTTTGATATCAGTTACTAAAGCTCCACATACACAGATCCCAACATCTGGCAATTTCCTAATGAGCATATATGCCCAACGGAAGTAAGTCCAGGCAGACCTTTATTCATCATAATCTCCAACTGAAAACAAGCTAAGTGCCCATCACAAGGAGGGTACATTGCAGTGTATCTGTGCAATGGAATACTATAAAACAGTGGAAAATGAATAAACTACAGCTGCATGTATATAATAATGAGTGAAACTCAGAAACATACTGTTGAGCAGAAGAAACCAGATAGAAAAACATTCACACTCTATGATCCTACACAAAGACACCCACCAGCAAAATTATAGTGTTAGAAGTCGAGATGGGGATTATCTTTGGGGTGGAGAGTGTGGGTCGTGAGGGAGGCCTTATGAGGATGGCAGTGGCCTTTTTTCCTGATGTAGGTGGTAGTTACACAATTTCACTTTCTCAGAGAGGTCCTCTCCACTCACCCTTTATAAAATAGACCCCTCCATCCATCTCCATCCCTGCACCCTGCTTTCTCTTCTCACTCATCATGACCTCTATATTATACGTTCACATTGTCTTGTTGACCTCACCCCACTAATAGGTCAACTCCATGGGAGCAGAGAGTTTGGTCTGTTCTGTTCTCATTACCCCTGTGCTGGAAATGGGCCTGCACATAGTAGATGCTCAATAAATAGTCATCGTTAATGAAAGACTAGGGAGGAGGCCGTACAGAGAGAGAGGTTGGGGTCAGGAGAACAGAGGGGCAGGATGTGTCAAGGGGAAGGGATGCCTGCAGGTATAGGAGAGGAAGCAGTGGATGGCATGAGGTTGAGTGGGGTGGAGGTGGGCGCGAGAAGGAAGATGAGGGAGGGGCCTTGGCTCTGACGTAGGGGTGCTTCAGGAGAATGGAAGAGAAGTCCGGAGGAGCCCTGAGGGAGTCAGAGGAGACTGCATGGGGGTGCAAGGGGCTGAAGCTGAGCCTTGGGGCCCAGCAAGGTTCAAGACCACCAACTCCCGGGTCCCCAGCCTGGCTTACAGGCTGACGAAAGGGGTGGATCCTTGTGTTTGGCCAGGGCAAGGCCCTTTTCACTGTGATCCAGGGCATCCTGGAAGACAGGGTGGGTATTTCAGTGGGACTGACAGATGGGGAGGATGGGGGTGAGGGGGTCTCCCCAAGATCAGAGAGGTGAGGGTCAGCATGATGATGATAATGGCTAACATTCCAGAGCACCGATCAGGCCCCTGCTAAGCATGAACTGGGCACACCAGCCCTGTGATCACGTCCATTTAACTGGCAAGGTTGTGCTTGCCTGGGGCCCCTTCACTGTTAGGACTTGAACCCAAACTGTCCAGTTTCCAGTATCTGAGGCTGCAGCCACTTGCTATATGAGCTAGAGAGGTGAGTGGGGAACAGACAGAGAGTGGGATGCTGAGTTCTGTTGTTAGGTGTGGGGCACTTGAGCAGATCAGGCTGGTGGGTGATAGAGAACTGGATGTCAGCCTCTTTCAGTCCTGAGGGTCCTTGCATTTACCTGGTCTTTGAACTGGATCTGCACGCCTGTGCTATGAGGTGGACGTTGTGAGAAAGCTGAGGTGGGGACAGGTGCAGGACCTGTCCCGGGTCACTCAGCAACCAGATGGTGGCGCTGGCAGAACCCCAGGCCCTTCCTGGGTCCTGCCCTTTCACTTATGCCCTGCAGGGTGCTGGGGGGGGGGACTTTCACCTCCTTATAGGTTCATTCTGGGCATTTCTATGGAATAAAAGCTCATATCTAGCTTCAGAAACTCCCTCTCACCTCCCAGCAAGAAACCTCAGGTGGCTTCCACCTTCCCCAGTCTCTCCCATAACCCCATCCTCCTACCCCAGCCCCTTCTGGACTCTCCTGTCCCCACTGCAGTTTGGGGAGGTGCCTGGAGTCCCCAGAAAGCCAGCTGAGAAGAGGAAAGCATCACAGAATTGCAGGAGTGAGAGAGACCAGCGGCATCTCCCTCCTGTGGCTTGAACCACCCCCCAATCTCAGGCCAAGGACCCCTTCAGCTGTGGTACCCCTTGGAGGCAAGTCTGCACCTTTCCTACTCTCCCTTTCCAAACTGGTTTTGATGAGCACCTAGGAAGGCCTGCTGGTGTGTGTGGAGGGGGAGGGCGGGGTGGGGGTGGGGGTTGATCCATACCCGACACCCCTGACACACCCACTGGGGGCTGGGCTCCCTGCAGGGCGCTCAGTTCATCAGGCAAGGGGTCAGCTTGGAGGAGGTGGCAGCTCGCCAGAAGAGGGAACAAATAGCTTTTGAGCGCCTGCTCTATGTGAAGCACTGTGTAGGATGCGAGGGGGTGGCGGGTACACTTATGACTAAGGGAAGGGAGGGGGATAGGTTCCTGCCTGGCAGAGGGAGGAGTGACCCGCACTTCCCAGCCTGTTTTTGGAGCGTACCCAGCACTGTTTCTCCACTTTATCTCACCAGTAAGTAGAGAGGTGAGCATGAGAAGAGATCTCGGCGCTCTGCCTGGAGGAGGCCTACTACCTCCAGCCATCTCATCCAGAGTTTTGCCTTGTTTGTAGGGTGCTGATTCTCCCCGCCCCCCCAGTCCGCCCCCTAGCTTCCTCCCACGGGTCCAGTTTTGCGCTCAGGAGGTTCCTGGGAATGCGTCTGCCTACCCTCTTTTACCAATGAACGGGGGCTCTTGTCCCTACTCCCCACCCCCGGTCTTCCGCCGCTGTGAAGTCTCCCATTCTCCAGATGCGCCTTCAGCTGCACCCCGCTCCCTTCCCTGTTCTTCTGGTCGCCGCGGCCCTCGGCCTGGCGAGGCTGCCCACCTGTCCTCCCCTTTTCTAATCTCCCCACCCATGGGCAGTCTCTTACACAACTGGAGTACCTGGGCACGCAAGGTGACCCTCAAAGGTTCAGCTGACCCTGTGTCCCCCAAGCTGGCCATCTCCTTCCTCCCTCCCCCGCTGGCAGACCCAGGGACCAAAGGTGCCCACCCGCGAGGCCGGGAGCGCGGAGACGCAGCCTTTGCCGGGGCGCCGCCGCACCTGCAGGGTGCCGGGCTACCCGCGCGTGCGGCGGGCTGCGCGGGCCGTGGGGGCGGAGGAGCGGGCGGCGCGAGGGAGGGGCCTGCGACAGTGGCGGCGGCGGCGGCGGCCCCAGCCCTAGCAGCCTGGCTCGGCCCCGGCTCGGTCGGCGCAGCGCCGCGCGCGTCCCCTCCTGCCGCCGCCGCCGCCGCAGCCAGGCGCACCGGCACCAGGCCTCCGCCGCCGGGCGCACGGACACAGCGCGCACCGCCGGCCGGGATGCGCTCCCGGGCCCCGGCCCGCCCCCACCCGCGGCCGCCGCCCGCCCGCCGCGCTCAAGCCTGACCGCGGCGCCCGTCCCGGCCGCCCTCGCCCGTCCCCGGCTGCCCCCGGTCGCGATGCCCGCCCCCCGGGGCCCCGGTGGCCCGCGCCCCTGCTAGGCTGCGGCGGCATGGCCCGCGCGCCCGGCGCGACCTCTGCGGATTGCATCGGTGTGCGGCGGCGGGGCATGCCCAGGGCACCGGGCACGGCCTTCAATGGGCGAGGACACGGACACGCGGAAAATTAACCACAGCTTCCTGCGGGACCACAGCTATGTGACTGAAGGTAACGTACGTGTTGTCTGAGGCCCCCTCCGGCCGGCCGCGGCGTGGGGATGCCGTCGCACCGAATGCCCTCCGAAGGTTTGGACCGCGCGCTGTGTGTCGTGTCCCCCCACCCTACCCTACCCTGCCCCGCCCCGGGTCCGGGAGGGAGGGAGCCCGAGGGCGCCGGCCTCCGCTGCCCCGCAGCCCGAGAGCGCAGCGCCCTCCTCCGCGCCGCCCTCCGGCAGGCAGCTTTCCGCCCCCAGGCCTGGTGGCATCCTGAATCGGCCCTGGCCCTCAGTTTTTAAAAAGCCACCTCTGCGGCTAATCTGGTGAAGAAATACCGGGGAAATTTAGTGGCTTAGAATACTGGGTTTGCCCTGCCCAGAGCCCGCAGAATTTTCTAGGCTGCCCACTCCCTGGAGACGAAGTGGGACCCGGTGGGGGGGTGGGGGTGGAAAATCCATTGCCAGATTCCCCTAGAGGCTCGCGGTCTTCGGCCCCTCAGTGGGTGGGAGAAGGTGTCTGGTTTGGGGTTCATCTTTTATTCCTGTCGAGTTGAACTAAGACAGGAACAGCTGGCCCTAAACTGTAAGAATTTTCCCCCAAAGTGGGACATGCCACCCCCAACAGGCCCTGCATTTGAAATCCCCTAAATTGGCCCTACAGCCCCAGCCCAACCGCCACTCCGAGGCTGGTGGGATCTAGAGGGTCAGCGGCCCTCTCTTATAAGCCTGTAACTTCCAAGGGCCCCTCTGCTCCACCCTGCCCAGGGCACGGTGGGGACAGCTCCCGGGCCGCAGCCGGGGGCCCGCGGAGTGGAGCCTCCATTGAGGATGGGGAGAGCTAGCCGCGGGGTGTCAGCATGCAGCGGTGGGGACACTTGTGCTGGAGACCTTCCCGGGTTAAGGGGCCGTCTGCATCTTCCCTGGGGGCTGCTGGACTGGCTGCAGAAGTGTTTGTGGGTTTTGAGCAAGAGGTCCCCTGGTGGGCGCCTCGGTGGGAGGGGCCCTGGGCATTGCGTGCCGCGGGACTGGTGCGCGTGGGAGCCTGTGTCAGGAACCCGTGTGGCCTCGGAGCGGTCACTCGACTCCAGGGTGCTGTCCGCCGCGCTGATGCCTGGCTCCGCCGGAAATGAGGCCGAGGAGCCCGTAGCCCGAGCCCTGCGGAGGCCTGGGGAGCCCCGGGCCAGCGCGGGGTGGGCTCCCGGGCTCCTGACCCAGGGGAGCAGAGGCTGGGCGTGTAACCTGGGCGGAGATATGCTGAAGAGTGGCGCTCCCCGCTCCCCGGAGGAGAACTGCTGAGTCACGCTTTGCTGTTGGGTGTGTGTAGGAAGAGGGGGCAGGGCTGCTCAGGCTGGGTGAGGGCTCTGACCCAAGCTAGGGGTTTCGGGGGCGGGGGTCCCCAGGCAGCTGAAAGCGGTCCTTTGTCGCCTGCCTTGGAGAGGCTGAGGAAGGATCAGCGTGTTTCCTGGGTGTTCTTTCTGCTGGCAGCCTGCTGAGAGGCAGAGGTAAAAGGCTGCTGGGTTGCTGGCAGGTGCTCCAGTGGTCTGGCTGGAGCCAGGAGAGAGAGGGGATCTTGGCAGGTCCTTCTGGTCCGGTTTTCTGGAGGAAGCCTCCGTTTTCCCATCTCTACATTGAGGATGATGGGACAGGGCACTGGGCTCCGTGATTTAAAGTATTTAAAAAGCACTGCCTGACTCATAGTGGACATTTGCAAACCCTAATTCCTTCTTTATTCTGTCTCCCCCTGTTTCTCTCACAAATTCACCAGCTCTTAGAAGGGAGGAACAAGGGAGAAGTGCATAGTTATCAGAGTAAGAAGTGATGATTTTAATTCTTCATTCATACAACGCATATTTACCGAGTACCTACTATGTTCTGGTCAGTTTTAGCCCTGGGGACTGGACACAGGTCCTGCCCGTGGGCAGCCTGTATTCTAGAAGGGAACGCCGTTATGTGGATGGATCTCTTTTCCCCATCTGTGAAATGGGAGTGAATAATACCATCCTGCCTAGAGGTATTAAGGTTTCTGTGAGGGTCAGATAAGATGGTGGATGAAAGGGCCGCCTCGGAACTACAAAACTACTTGGGCGCCTGGCAGCCCAAGTATGTGGAGGACCCATTATGTGCTGCGGCCTCACAGGAGCTCCATATACCCCGCATCCCTATTTTATAGATGAAGAAACTGAGGCGTGGCCTTTGTCCACGTCCCAGATTGAATGCCAGAGTGTGGAAGGCACAGAGCTCAGGTCCTAGGGAACCTAGGAACAAGATCTGACGTTCCCGCCCTTGAGAAAGCAATAACAATAATTATTAGAATTATATGAGATTTCTGGCCTCCCTGCATGAAAACAGACTTTCGCACTGTTGCATCTTGCCTGCATTTTGTGCTCAGAGCACAGAGTAAGTTACAGATTTGCATGTCAGAGAGACTTGTATTCAAATCCTTCTTCTGACTCTTCAGGTTCTGTGCAACCTCGGACAAGTTACTAAATGTTTCTGAGCTTCACTTTCTCCCTTTAAAGGGAGGAGTAATAGTGACTCATCTTACAGCGTTGTTGGAATGATCAGTGGTTTTGCTAATTTAGGAAGCACCTGGCACAGTGTTTGGCCTGTTGGAAGCACTTAATAAATGGCACTGTTATCATTTAAAAGTCTTGTTCCTGGAGAAGCTTCACAAGCAAATAATGGATGCTGGGAGTTTGTAAAAGAGCCAGGTGTACAAATTCCTGTTCCACCTGGTCACTTGGCCACAAACACTCACAATACCCCAGTGGCTCTGATCTACTTCCTGTTCCTTAAGCAGGCAATTTTTTCTTTCTCTTGGGGTATTTGCACTGTCTATGTCCACTACCTGGAACACCCTCTTCCTGCTCTTCTTTCTCATCCTTTAGGTCTCAAGTTAAATGTCATCTTCACCAGTGCGAGTCTTGCTCGAGTTCCTCAATTTCTTCTTGTAAAATCTCAAATACCTTGGGGAGAGTTTAGGTTTTGTTAGTCATTCACACCTTAGTGTGAATTAGAGCAGCTTTTTCCCCTCTAACTCTTAGCTCAGCTCAGCTGATTGAGGGCTGTTGTGATCATAAGGCATGGAGTGCATGTCACTGTGGGGCACAGAGAACTTGGCAAGGATGGGTGAGTGTTGGGGAGAACAGTACAGTTGACAGTGGACAGTGGAAGGACCTGAGCCCTAGAGAAAGGGGCCCCAGGGATAGGAGAATGCCAAAGAGTCTCTGTTTAGGCTTTTCTCAAGAGCCAGATATGGCTCTAGGAAGGACTCTTCCTGGCTGTGTTCTCTTGCTGCAGCCCCAGGACTCAGCTTTAGGGTGGTTAAATAAACATTTTTAGGTTAGATTGAATCTACAAAATACATTCATCCTCCTTCATGCAGTAGCATTTACCAAGCACATCCTTTTCTGAGTCTGGCCCTGGGCAGGCAGTGATGGACCAGTGTACTCCCATCCCCCTTGCAGTGACTGGTCCCGGAATGGACGTGGGAGTCCTTTCTGGAGGTTGAGTGGAGAGTAGAGAGGGCTGCAGGAAGCTGGTCCCTCTCTTGTGATGGAACACAGAAGCCTCCATTGCTGCTGGCGGCCACCTTGAGACCATGGAGGGAGCCAGTCTGAAGCCAGCAACACCGTTGCTGGCAGAGCAGACAGTGAGTGAGAACGGGGGACGCTGGTGACATCTGTGGCTCCTGGATTAACCAGGCCTGATGTCCACCCCACCTCTGGGCTTCCAGTTCCGTGAGCTGTTACATTTACTCATTGTTTCAAACTTTCAACCAAGTCTCTGTTACTTGCAGCCAGCAGTACCCTGACTCGTACAGCCTTTACCGACTGTCTGGAAAACAGAAAGTCTGCCCTGTCACTCACGAACAAGATGCGAGATACATAAACCCAGGAGGGATGCTGATTTGTTTGCTTTCTGTTTTAGAAATCCTCTTTGATTTCTTTCATGCACTCAAGTCCAAGTTGCAGAGTTCTGATTTCCCCTCCTCGCATTTCCAGCCAGATGAGGTATTCCAAGATCTGGTGTCACGAGATCTGCTTTCCCGGTGGGGTCTGGAGACCTGCCTTCCCAGTGGGGTCTGCTCTGGGTCTGTAATCTTGGGCAGGTTTCTCTGAGCCTTAGTTTCTTCTCCAGGTTGTTCCTTAGATCACTTGAAACAAGGGATGTGCAATTATTTGATGCTGTAGCATCTTCTCTGTGGACTCCCCACCGTGCTTCATGAATGGAATATATTCAGTGAACTCATGGCATTGAATGGCTTGGTGTGTGTGATTGTGCCCAGCCCAGGGCCTGGGGCACAGTCAGTACTTAATAAATATTGTCCATAAATAACTATGTCTGTTCTTTAGGGGTTAGAGTTAAGACTAGCCCTTAGAACTGTCATCAGACTGGCTAACCTAATTCCATCTCCACCCCCAGAGAAATTGGGCTGAGAGGGGAGGTTACGTCTGGCAGTGACCTGAGCCAGCCCAGAAGGAGAGCGGAGAGCCAGCCTTTGATTTTTGAAATCTTTGTTCCTTTTGCTTCCACTTAGGACCACCCCTTCCATAAGTTTGCCTGGGTTTTCACGAGCTCATGTTGTCTCCACTTCAGGGAAGGAGGCTGCAGTGGGACACCGGTGGCTGTCCCCCATTAAGTCACATCACCTCTCTGAGCCTCAGTTTCCCTGCATTGCTTCCTGCCCTGGGTTGTCACAAGGTTCTCAGGAGCAAAGACCATGTGGACTCCAAAGGTCCACCCTGGGGAAGGGGTTATTGTTATCAGTTTCCCCAAACTGTCAAGGAAGCCAGCCCTCGCTTAAAGGTTGGTGCAGTCACCAAGTAGGGGTTTTCTCATTTTCTTGCTGCAAGATGGAAATCAAATGCTAATAAAATGTTTCCGCATCATCTCCTGATTTTTACTTGCTACAGTTTTTGGTTTTTATCCTTAAAGTCAGCAGAGCTAAGGGATGTTTCTCTAAGGTGTTTAGGTCTTGACACCTGAAGCGTGGCTGTATGAAATGCTGGGGCTTAAAGGGGAGGATTACAGAGTAACAATGCAGATGAAGAGGAAAGACCAGCCTCTAGATACATGTTGTTAGCCATTTGCCACAGCTCATGCCCATCTTTTTTAAATGCCCATGTCTGTTTTTAATAAAAGCTTTAATCTCTCTATATAAACCATTTGGAAGGGTACTTTTAAGCATGAGGTTATAAGAATTTTCCAGTGCTTTGCTGCAGAGCTGGTGTCCTGAGTGTGCAACTCGTGTAGGTCCCATATTCGGAAGGACCAGGAACCCTGCGCTTGGTTTAATTCTCTGCTATCCCCATCTTGAAATTTTTAGTAATTGTATCTTTGAACCCGTGTTTTGTAAGTGACATCTGATGGGACAATGGAGCACACCTGTGAACAGAAGCGACACATGCAACAAGCGATTCCACTGTTCCTTGTGCGGCTTCTGTAACATGCTTACCTTGTGTCACTTTGAGTGTCACGGAGCTCCCCAGCGTCCTGGGGCCACCAGAATTCTGCGCATAGGCACCGATCAGCATGTCTGTGGTTGCGTAAACAGGGGCACTGACAGCTCGAGAGGCCATGCTTTCCTTTTGAATCAGAACTTGTTTTGAATGCAGAAAGGAGGCAGTGACATTCTGAGAAGCATAAGGACCAAGGAACCCTATCATATCCTTTGTTACTCGTGTGACATCCTTGGGCTAGCTAATCATCGCTTCTGAAAATGATGGCACCAAAAGAAAGGGGAACATGGACAACCATAGTTCCTGTTCCCTTCAACTGTCATTCATCGAGGGTGGAGGTGTGTGCCTAGAACATGCAGGCGTCAAAAGGTGAAATAAAATGTGCCGTGTTCCCACTGCTCTGGTAAGAACAAGCTACGTACGCCTGTAGGAGCTACCAGATACGAATCGTGTAATTCAGGGATTCTGCATTCGAGTTCAGTGCTCTTCTATTTGCATTTAAAGCTGGAATGACACAACAGAATGAGCGATAAAATTCATGCTAATAATTTAAACTGTTTTTTTTCAATTGTCATTAAATAGCAAATAACTAAGACAAGTCATGGGGGAAAAAGTGAGAAAGCTTTATATTTTTGTACCTTTAATGATACTTTTCCCTGCTTTTTATCCTCTGCATTTTCACTTTGCACTGGGCTCCACAAATGCTAGAGTTGGCCCTATTTTGCTGTAGGGAGGAGGCTGGAATTCCTGGGAGGGTGGAATCCTTGGCCCCGCCTCTCACCCCCTTGGCTTTTGTGATTGGTGGAATTGGTGAGAACCTGTCACTCATTGGACAATTTTTCTCTGTTGGGCGGGACTATAGTATTGAAGGTCTCTGCTTCACCCCTACCCATGGGGCCCCAAGAAGAAGCCTATGTTTCCCTCATTTCAGAGTCCAGCCTTTAGACCTGTCTCTCCCCACAGGCCCAAGAGGAGGGACAGTGGAGTAGGGTTCCCTAGCTCATTCCCCACCGCGAGTTTACCATTAAGAAAGAAGAATTTTTTTGATTTCCTTCTTGTCCATCTTCCCTGTGTGTTCTCAAATCGTAGCAGGGAAGGGGTGTGTAACTGGTTACCTCGGCCCCGCCCCCAAATTCCATCATTTTATTGGCTGCACACTCTTCCGGTGATAGATGTCATAGTTCAACTCATCACCCCCGATTGATGGATAACTAGGTTGCTTATTTTCTTTTATAACTAACACTGAGGGAAGGAATGCTATGTGTGTAGGAAGACACCCTATTCCCATCCCTCCCCCCAAATCTGGAATAATTTTCTTCAGAGAGAGTCCTGCACATGCAATTTTACGTAAAAATTATGAACGTGTTTAATGTTCTTGACACACATTGACAAACTATTCTCCAGAAAGTTTCTCTATTTTACCTCATGCTGATCAGCATTAGGTATTCTAATTTGTTTGACCTTTGCAAATATCATAGATGAAAAGTATTTGTTTAAATTCATGTCTGAATACCAATGAGGTTGAACATTTTTCCCCTTTTGTTCAACAGACATTTACTGATCCCCCTTAAATGCCAGGGGGAGGTTAGATGCCAGACGTACAACATTGAAGAACAAGGTCATTCATGCATTCGTTCATTCAACAAACATTTCTGGAGCACCCACTATGTGCTAGGCACGGAAGAAACCCATGTCTCTGGGCAGGGAGAGTGAAGTGGGAGTGAGAGGAAGGAGGGAAGAGAGCTGAGGCCAGAGCCCCAAGGTTCACCAACATCTAAGGGACAGAGAACGAGAATTCTTGGTGGCCACCCACGTGGGAGATAAAACAGGAAGGCTCTGGAGTCACAGAACCAAGAGAATCCTGGAAGGGAAGGGAGGGAGGGGGTGCTGGCAGGAAGAAAGCTGGATCACCCAGCCTCAAATGCTGCCAAGCCACCAGGACAACGTTGGGAAGCGTCTCTCAGGTGCCCACACCCACCCAGCACCTGGTTCCCTTGGATTCTATTTGGTGATGCCATCTCTCCATGAGCCTTTATAGTCTGCACCCCTAGTTCTCCCCGTTGGCACGCAGAATAGGTTGCTCTCTGTGACCTCCTCTCCAGGAAGGCTCCTCACCCACCTGACACCCCCGCCCCAGTCTTCCTGCCCTGGGACAAATGCTCCAGGTCCCAGAAGGCACCATTTCTAGAGCTCCATGCTCCTGGTTTCATTTTGTGGACACAGGCCAGGCTGTGTCTTTGAAACCTGGGCCCATCTCTCCCAGGATCTTGGATGCCAGTGAGAGAGTGGGCTGCCTCAGGATGGAGTCTGGAGTTGCTGAAGCAATCTGCCAGCCCCACAGCACCCTGGGGTGTCCTGTTAATTAACCTTGGTCTCCTCACCAGTCAGCCCTTGTGCAAAATTACTCACCTGGTCTTCAGCATTAAATAATTATGAAACGAACATAATAGCCATTATTATGATCGACCATTTACTGATGCCAAATGTGATACTGAGTGCCTCATATTATTGGATCCTCACAAACCCCGGTGTGTGTGTGTGCATGTGTGTGTGTTTTACCCCATTTTACAACGGAGAAGACTGAGGCTTGGGCACTTGCCCAGCGTCACATGGTTTGTAAGAGGCAGAGCTGGGGTTTGAATGCCGGCCATCTGCCTGCAAACCCATCCTCCTAACCTCCGCATTGCCTGGTTGGACCAACAGGGAAGGGACAGGTGGCCCATTCAGTTCTGGTTCTGCACCCAGCTTCAGAGGGTCTCGCAATTTGAACCCAGGGCGTCCTGGCACGGTGCTCACGCTAGACACGTAGCCGCACTGCATCTCTCCTAGCCGCATGTGGTGAAGGTAATCCACATGGGTCAGTGGAAGAAGGGATCCCGTCCACCGCATCAGTGGGGGAGATGATCACAGTTCTATAGAGGACAGGTGCTTTGGCACTAAAGGGAGTGGCATTCACAGGGTCGGGAGTGATGGCGTGCTGAGACACAGATTTCTAGTGCATTCCAGGCAGAAAGAATAGCATGTGCAGAGTTACACGTGCTTGTCCCTTGACAGCATCTGGGCTCCTCTACCTGAGCCCAGGTTGTAGTTGCCAGCCTGCCTGGGGACCAGGGCCCACCTGGGGCCTCTGTGCTGCCCAGGATGGCATTGCCTCCTTGCACAGTGGGATCCATTGTCCTCCAGAACCCTGGGCTGAATGGCACATTGAGGCAGAACAAAGGCTGCTCAGAGGTTCCGGCTGCCCCAAGCAGGGATGGGATCTCCAACTGCAGATCAGGGCCTCCTGTGAACCAGCCTGGCCTCCTGCATCCTCCGGCCCCCACGCCCTGCAGAGGTTGCAGCCCTGACCCCTGAGCTCCGCTCCCGGGCACGGCTGTGAGCCTTTGGCAGGTTCTTCAGCCTCTGAGCTAGTCTCCCCATCCCTAAAGGAGAGGGTGAACTACTAGCCACCTGGGCTTTTTGAATTAAGTGCAATAATGTGCGTATTGCACTTACATCTCAATAAAAGGGAGCTACTTGTGTTGTCATTATCAGCTTTTGAATTTCCTTTTATAATTTCAATAAAGTTTTAATGAAAAGCTTCAAACATCTACAAAAGTAGAGAAAATAGTATGTTGAATTGCTCCTCATCCATTCCCTCGCTTTTCAGCTGCTCTCAAGATTTTGCTGTACTTTCTTCATTTACTTTCCCATCCTTTTGGCTTAAGAATATTTAAGTAAATTCAAGACTCCTGTCATCTCACCCCTACATCAGCAGGCATCTCTGAAAGGTGAGGGCATTTCTTGCATAACCAAGTACCACTATCTCACCGAACAAAATGAGTACGAATTTCTTTCAATCTAAATTCTGGTCCATCTTAGTAAGTCAACTATACTTCCATAAAAAATAAACAAACAGGTTGATTGATTCTGGTTCATCTTAGCCATGTCTCCAGTTATCTCAAAAACGTCTTGTTATAGTTGGTTGGTTTGACCCAGGATCTAAAGTCCTGCATCTGCATCTGCTTGTTCTGTCTCTTAAATCTTTTCTGATGGAGACCAGTCCTCCATCCTGACTTGATAAAGACATTTGTTACTGTTTCGTAAGGATTACAGTTTCATCCCCACAGTCCGTAATCCCTTTCTGAATCCCAGTTGCCTGACGGGACCGGATGCTGACAGGTGTTTGCCTGGATCCTGGGAATCCCCTGGGCGTGCCCCTCTCTTTTAAGGACCCCTCCTCACCACTGATCAGCCGAGAGATCCTGGGCAGGTTGTTCAGCTGTGCACACCATCTCCACCAAGAGCTACCCAAATTGCAGACTCATGAGCAAAATAAATGGTTTCTGTTTGAAGACATTGAGTTATAAGGTTATTTGTTACACAGCGATAGGTAACTGGAATAGTCATAGATCCCCGAAATTGAATTCCCAGTACTGCCCGGCTCCTTCTGAGGCCCCTTCTCCAGCTGCTGTGCTCTCTCCTAGATTCTGTGGCTCCCTCAGGACCTTCCAGTAACTTCCTTCTTGCTTATGTTAGCCTGAGTCAATTTCTGTTCCTTATAACTAAAGAACCTTAATTCCCAGTCCCAGCCAGGAGGGGTGACTCAGCTCAGATCATAAGACAGGACTGGAACCTGGCCTTTCTGAAACATTGGACCTGGAGTCCTGCCTCATGAAACATCAGCGGATATATATCTTGGACATGCCTGTTTCCTCTGTACACAGCTCAGCACCTGGTACCCACCTGGTGCCCACTAGGTGCTGGATAAATGTGTGTTTGAATGACTGAGTGAACAAATGACACATCTTCAAATCTGACCCCAGAGTAGTCCAATTTTTTTTTCCAAATGCCACGCCTCCACCTGCCGATCTTCACTTTGCACAGTTCCAATGTGTACGGATTTCAGTCACCACAGTTTTGTTCAATAATGCCAGTCCCGCAATCACATAGCCCAGATTTCAGCTACCACAAAGTGGTAACTGTGAGTAATTGCATAAAGCAGAAACTTCGCCACTCACTCTCCAGCCCACAAATCACTAAGTAAATAACAGATGAGTATTGTGATCTGAGACCAAGTCACTTCTTTCAGTGTCTGTCTCTGGTTGGTCCCTGAGTATCTGTTGGTTCACACATAGACAGCAAAGCATGTGGTGATGTTGCCTCCTTGTTTCCTGGTGATAAACCCACATGACATTTTACAAAAATGGATAGTCAAAGGAGGAAATTTGGCCCACAAAGACGACGCTCAGAAAAAAAAAAAAAAAAAAAGGAAGAAGAAAAGTAATAATGCTGACAGAGAAATTTGGATTGGATGTAAATGGAGTTATAGAGGAAACTGCTGATTCTGGGAATGTTGAAGCTGTGACCATTCGAGACTCTTATATGCAGCCAGGGGAACTAAGTAACTAAGTCAAGGTGAACTTATTGACATAAATGAGAGAAGTGCCTGTGACAGAAAAAGTGAAGATGTCCCAGGGGAGGTGACGCTGGCAGCACACTTCATGCTAAAGGAACTCTTGAAGATATTTCACAGTGTTGGAAGTGCAGAGGATAGAATCTTGGAAGCTGATCTAAACTTAGAAAGGCAGTGCTTCAAGGCATAGAAAAGATGTTTGCCCAGCATCGCAAGTTATCCAACAAGCAGAGGAAGCCAGCACCGTTGAAACTAGTCTGGATATATTTTTTACAAAGAAATAACACACTTGAATTCTCAATGTTTCTAATGTTTTACATGACTGTGTACTCAATAAAATATTAGTTTTACTCTTTTTTTATTACCCTATACATTTATAACCATCAGTAAGAGAGTTTTTAATGTGTTTAAAAAGTTTTTTTTTAAGATCCTGGAACTTTTGTACTTTCCACATTGATTTTTAAGATCACTTTGAGTGTTTCAGCTTGCATGGTCATTTTTAGGGTTCCACACAGTTGGGCAAAGTGAGGTCTCCCTGAACTCATGCCAAATGGGCAGTGTCTATCCTGTGTAGCCCTTCCACATGTCAAGGGCATGGTGATGTTAAACCATGGCTGGAGGACTGGAGTCAGTATCTTCCTTATTGAAAGCAGCAGCTCAAGAATATTAAATAACTCAAATTCCTCACTGCAAAAATGGTTAGGCAGCCAGTAGATCGCTGGGAGAGAGGCACTTCCGTCCACTGTTTTCACTGTGCAGATCGCTAGCCAGCCTGTCTGCTTCGGGAACAATCTATCGTGGAATGAACTGGCTGAAGGAGTCAAGGGCTGAGCGATAGTGGTTCCTACACCAGATTTCAATGTGAAAGGTGATTAAAAAAAAAAACAAAAACCTGAATATTTTCCCCAAGGAGAGGTAAGGCTCTTTACTGAAGCTGTGAAAATATAATCCATCATCATAAGGTGTCCCATATTGTCATACTCTGGGAGCCAAGGTGCATGTATGTTAAGATGCTCCTTGCACGATTTTAATTTTCTTTATTTTATCTCATTGCAGAAACGTTTGAAAATGCAGAAAGTAGAATAAAGAGGGGGAAAAAAATAACATCCTTGACTCCATTGCCCCAGAAACATTGTTCCAATTTTGTTCTATTTCTTTCTTACTGCCCCCCTGTAGATTGTAATATAAATACAGTTGTTTCTTTTAAAATATTAAACGTGCTGAAACATTCCCCTCTATTATTACAGACTCTGAGTAAACAGTTTTTAATGGCTGCGTAATAGTCCATCACGTAGATTTAATTACTTATTCAGTAACTGTGTAGGCTTCATCCACCAGACTGGGGCTTGTTGCCTACAGTGGGTATGTGGGTGGGGAAGGAGGATACAGGAAAGAGGAGGAATCAGGCCCACCTATTCCCCTGAGAACCTCTGGAACCAAGGAGACGTGAACAGGTGATCATAATACAGTGTGATGGGAGCTGGAATGCAGTGGGGTCCTGCCGCAGCCTGGGAGCAGATGGGCAGAGAGGCTGAGTCCAGAGCAGAGGAGCAGCTTGTAGGAAGCAGGCGAGAAGGCATCCCAGGCAGTAGGGGTGTTATGGACAGAAGTTCGCAGGTGAGAATCAGTGTGGCTCTAGGGTTGCCGGAGCATTAACTTGTGGGTCTTGGAGCTCCTGGGCAGTCGTGGTGGACGAACAGACCAAGGGACCTTGGTAATCTGTAATCTGTCCAGGCAGAGAAGAAAGAGGGAACCAAGAGTGACCAGAGGTCTCTGGAAGATTAGAGAGTGAAGTGGGGGAGTGAGGTTCAGACTGGGACGAGAGCACTTCCAGGAGAGGCGAGAAAGCCCCAGTGAGGCGCCCAGAGCCGGCAGTGGAAGGGGATGGAGGTGACGGCGGCGGGAAGGAGAGGTTGTCGAGGCAGGGCTGGGGCGGCGTGCTTGGTGGAGAAAGGAGGGTTGAGCCTCCCCTCATCGTCTCTGGTCGATACCAGCCTGTTCCTAAGGCTGGTAGGTACGGACGCCAGTGCGTAGAGGGTGGAGAGACCGCCCACTCTCGGACACTCATATCCCAACTTGGGTGTTCTAAATTAAGATGTGATGAGCATCCTTGAGAATGTACCTTTTTTCTGTATTTCAGGTTATTCCTATCTCTGGCTATCTGGGAATGCAATTTCTTCATGAAAACATAGGAGTGTTTTTAAAGGGCTTGAATAAGGATTTGAATATCATGTCTACTAAACTAAAAATAAAATGTATCAAAATTTTTCATGTGGGTGATCTTTAAAAGAGTCAGTCCCCATGTATAATGCAGCTCTGGAGTAATCTGTAGATTACGGCAAACCCATCAGTCTCTGTCTCTCTTGCTTTAAAAAAAAAAAAGGATCAATTTCAGCTCCAATACATGGTGACTTATGGCTGTGATCATTGTCTCTTGATGTGTGTCTGATGGGTGATGGGGCTTTGGCTGCACAGGAGAAGAATTGTGCTGTGACCCTTTTCTAGCGTGTACAGGTATCTCATCTTCATGGTAGAATAGTAATGGTGATGGCTATGACGAGGGAAGCTGCCATTTCTTGACTGCAACGATGTCATGAGACATATGTTTATGATCTCATCGGAACTTTATGCCCACTATGGGAGGTGGTGGGAATGACCCCCTTTTATATCCCAGGAAACGGAGCCCCAGAGAGGTCAGGTCACACACCTGAAGTCACACAGTGGTGTCATGGTCACTACTACTACGCAACAAATCGTTCTAAATCTTAGTGGCTTAAGACAACAGCGGTTTTATTATGTGCCCTGGATTCTGTAAGTCAGGAATTTGGGCAGATCTGTTCTACATGACAAATGCTGCATCTTCCTTCTAGGCTGCTGGGCCGGCTGCTCTGGGGGTGGGAGGGTCCAAGATGATTTCGCTCACGTGTTCTGTGTGTGGTGGGGCTGGTTCCCTGGGGATCATAGACGTGGCCTCTCCAGCATGGCGGTCTCAGAGCACTGGGACTCCTTGGGTGGCAGCTGGCTTTGCCAAATCAGGTGTCCCAGGATCCAGGTGCGAGATCTGACTTGCTGACCTCAGAGTTTGTGACAATGTGGATCAACCTTGAGGTCATTATGCTAAGTGAAGTCATACCATATGATCTCACTTATATGTGGAATCTAAAAAAGTCAAACTCAGAGAAACAGGGGCTAGAATGGTGGTTGCCAGGGGCTGGGAGTGGAGGAAATGGGGAGATGTTGGTCAAAGTGTCCAGTTATAAGATGGATAAGCTCTGGGGATTTAATGTATAATCTATACGTTATATAATATATATAATCTATAGTATAATCTATAGCATGGTGACTATAGTTAATAATACTATATTATATATTTGAAAGTTGCTAAGAAAGTAGATCTTAAATATTCTCACCACAAAAAGAAATGGTAATAATGTGATGGGATGGTGATGTCAGCTAACAACATGGTGGTAATCATTTTGTAACATATAAGTACATTAAATCAACACATTGTATACCTTAAACTTATTCAGTGTTATTTGTAAATTACATCTCGATAAAGTTGGAAAAAATAAATACAGAAAACAAGAGGTGAGTAAAAGCTTTTTTTAGGAGGTAGACTAGATTCCCACAGACCCGCCTCCCTGTGTGCATCAGGCAGAAGTTATTGATACAAATGGGGGTCAGGTCGGGGTTCACCCTGTCAGTCACTGCCCCACCCCGGCCCTTCCCCGCTGCAGGTGTGCTGTGCTATGCGATGCCCACATCTGGGATGATGGCCTTGGGCGGAGCTGTGCTTTCCTTCTTGGCAGCCCCCTGTCACGGGGGGAAGACTGCAGAAGGGAACAGGTGAGCTAGCTGGGTTTTCTGCTCAGCTTGACTCTAAGGACACACCGACCTCCTGGATCATCTTATTTGCCCAGCCTCGAGGAAGCAGCTTTATTGGAAACCGTTACAGCCTGGTGACCTGTCCCAGACACGGCCCACGTGGCATCCACCCAATGGGTAATGGGGACCACTGTCCGAGTGCGTGTGATGGAAGGGAAGGAAGCCACCCTGCCGTTTAGCGAGAGTGCATGCGTGCCTGCCCCAGGCTGGGTGAGCAGTGTCCAGGCATTGCCCCTGGGGCAGGCGCTGTCATTGTCCCAGGTGGGGAGCTGGGAGCTCGGGGAGGAGAAGGGACATGCCGAGTCTAGGGCTCTCGTCCAGTCTTGTTCTGAATGAGAGGTGGATTAGCATCATCTTAAAATCATCCCTGTGTCCCCCAGGCAATGATCTTTCCCCTCCAGGCCCTTCTCCTCTGGGGGTGGGGAGGGGACATTGGGCCACATCAGAGGCTCCCACCAAGCTCTCAGCCTCAGGGTAAGTGTGTGGGGGGATCCCTTTCCTCTGGGTGTCAGCAAAGCTAATGGAAAGAGTCTCTGTCCACCAGGGTGCAGGTCACAGGACAGGCGGGCACCTTGGTTTGGCTGCCGTGTATGGGCTCAGCCTGCCCGCTCGGACCCTGGCCAAACAGAGACCCCAGCTGTCAAGATTCACATCTTTAATTTTTTTTTTTTTAAAAATAGCTCTATTAAGATATAATTCACATGCCATACAATTCACCCATTTAAAGTGTGGACCTTTTAGTATATTACTCAATTTTTTTTAAAATTGTAGTAAAACATACGTAACATAAAATTTGCCATTTTAACCATTTTTAAGTGTGCAATTCAAGGGCACTAATTACATCCATAATATCATGCAACCATCACCACCATGTATCTCCAAAATGCTTTTATTACTCAAACAAAAATTCCGCCCCCATTTAACAGTAACCCCCCTGACTCCGCCCCGGTAACCTCTGAGCTGTTCTCTGTCTCCATGAATTTGCCTCTTCTAGGACCACATATAAGTGCAATCATAGATTATTTGTCCTTTGTATCTGGCTTGTTTCATTGAGCAGAATGTCTTCTAGATTCATCTACGTTGTGCAGTTGAGAAGGAGAGTAGATCTTTTAAATGCTGAGCTTCTCTGGGGAGAAAACTCAATCATGAAGGTGGCTTGTTCTGCGGGAGGGAGAGGCGGGGAGGAGGGACCCCACCGTGCACCAGCCACAGCCCCGTCACACACGACATCCTCCTGAGTGGACAGCTTCCCAAAGGCCCTCCTCCGCCCCAGCCAGGGGACACGGTGGGGACAGATCCACCACCCACCCCTGCCAACCATTGCATCTTCTTGTTGCGCCTCATCTCACTGAATTGTGAATAGCCCTGGAGGAGGGGGTGGTTCTGTCCATTTTACAGATGAGGGAAGTTAAGTCCCAGAAGTTAAGACCTCCCTCAGCCAGGAGGAGGCAGAGCTGGGGTACACTGGGGCTGGTTCCCAATGCCGCGGGCACTCCGATGCCTTCGAACTCCACTCCTTCCCTTTGGGGGCCCCTCCCCCCCATGCTTTGTCCCTGGTGCGTGTACATCTGTAGAGTGGACGGGCACCAAGGGACTCAGGTGTCCGCTGCCCATGCACAGTTGACCTGCCTTGGCCCCTCTCATGCCTCCGTATCTTCAGCTCTAAATCGGAGCCAGAGGACTCTTGGGGTCTCCTCAAGGGGGGTCTGAGATAACACATTATGTGCACCTGCTACTCAGAAAGGTCCCATCAGGTGTTTGTCTTTCTGCTGAGCAGGGGAACCACAGAAGGAGGGAGCCACACCCAACACATCCGCGCCTATCAGCACCCCAGGAACGGATGCTCCAGGGTGGCTCCAAAGCCCTTGACCCTTGACTCTGACCCACCACAATCCCAGTCCTACCCTTTAACCAACCGAGCGTGACCTGCAGCGTGGCCATGAGGAGCTCGAGCCGGGCGTGGGGGGGGGGCAACCCCTACAGGCGGTGGGCGGCAAACCTACCAGGGTGGCAGCCCGGCCACGTCAGCCCCTCAGTCTCCTGCAGTCCTGTGATGTTCTGAGAGGGTCCTGATCTGTGCTGGGCCAGAGGGTGAATTGTATCTCCAGGAGAGCTTTGGGCCAGGACCTCCGGCAGGACAGCAGGGCCCCAAGGACCCATATGGCTTTATGCCAAGGACTCAGTTGATAACTTTGCTTCCAAATGCTTTGGAGCATTTGTTGGAGCTGGGAGCCCCTGTGGTCAACCCTGTGAACCCCAGGTGTGCCTTGTTCTGGCATCTTCCCTACGAGTGACCCAATTTTCATTACTCCAAACTGGGACACTTTTCTGGCTACATGTGCTTGTCCATATGGGGACAGTGGGACGGCAGGTGATAAATTGGGGCAATGGCTGAAAACTGGGGGGTTGGACTTGTATCCTTGTAAGGGGCTGTGCAGCATGGTGACAGGTGACGACGCTGGGCCTCGAGACCCCTGCACAGGCCCAGGCTGTGCTGCTGATTGGCTGTGTGACCCCGGGGGAGCCTCACAGCCTCCCTGGGCCTCAGTTTCCTCATTTGTGGAATGAAGTCTCTACATTGAGGGCATAGATGCCAGTGTGTTCTCTGAAGCAGGGGCATGTGTCGAAGGAGGTGGCGTATGGGTATGAGGCACACACTGGGGAGCAGGGTCCCATGCAGACCCAGGGAAATGATCCAGGAGGACTTAGATGGGACGAAGGTGAAACGGGATGTGCCCCAGGAGCCGGGAAGTGAGGAAGAGCCGGCTGCACCCTAAGAGTTAAACTTCCGTGTTTATACCTTGGGGATCTGATTGGCGGATGGATCTGATCGGGGGACTTGCAAGTCATTCTGAAGGGACAGATGGCCCACGGGCCAGCAGGAGGTGGCTAGATCCATTTCTGTATCTAAGGAAGGCACAAGTCTGGTTTTGCAACAAGCAGAGAGGGATCTGGTCCCCCCTGTCTCCCATCTAGGCTGCTGGGGGCCCCACTCCCCAGCCCTCATTCTGGGGGGAGGGCTCTTCCGGACCGTCTCTACCCTCACTTGGCTACTGCTGGGCAGTGGGGATGGGGAGTATATCTGATCTGTGGGTTTAGGACGAGTTGTGACATGAAGTACAGGCCTGGGTTGGGTCAGTGCTGCCTGCACTGGGTGAGGTCCTTTCTGGGTTCCGGGAGAGCAGGTCCCACTGGGGTTTGCATGTACACCCCGTACGCCTGATGTATGCCTGATTCTACATACCTGACTCTTCTCTCCCCCTCGAGGCGTTTCACACTTGGACAGGAACAGGGGTGCCATTTACTGGGTCCCCAGAGCAATCCAACCAAGTCCCTCAGAGGACTGGGGCCGGAGGGGGAGGGGGAGGGGGAGGGGAGGGGGGGAAGGGTACTCAGTACAGTTGATGGGGCGCAAAGGAGAGCGCATCCTTTGTCCTCCTTCAGCCTGGCCACCCCAAACCTGGCTGCATGGGACAGCTGGCACGGCGGCGAGGTGGCCGAGAATTAATTATGCTTCGGCTTTGTAAACAGGCAGCTATAAACACCTATCAGCAGTGGAGCACCTTCTCCATGAAACAGGCTCAGCTGGATTTATAACCTGAGGCCTCTCCTCCAGGGCTGCGCACAGAGAAGGAACAAAAGCCACGGCCCCCCGCCAGCTGGCCTGCCCCCTCCCACTCTCCCTGCCCCTCCCCTGACTACGCAGAGAGCCGATACCGTCCATTGCAAAGAGCACGGAAATCCAGGAAATGGAAGAGAAGGCACATTTGCTGTTAATGTTTTAGATGGAATTCATCACAATTAAAAGTTGGATTTAGGGCTTCCCTGGTGGCGCAGTGGTTGAGAATCTGCCTGCCAATGCAGGGGACACGGGTTCGAGCCCTGGTCCGGGAAGATCCCACATGCCGTGGAGCAACTGGGCCCATGAGCCACAATTACTGAGCCTGCGCGTCTGGAGCCTGTGCTCCGCAACAAGAGAGGCGGCGATACTGAGAGGCCCGCGCACCGCGATGCAGAGTGGCCCCCGCTTGCCACAACTAGAGAAAGCCCTTGCACAGAAACGAAGATCCAACACAGCTAAAAATAAATTAATTAATTAATTAAAATATAAAAAAAAAAAGTTGGATTTAGTTGGAGAGCATGGGATGTTTAGGAGAGGAAATATCTGGAATAGGAAAACTTAATCGTGCTGAGAAGGCTGGCCTTATAGGAAGGGAAAGAGACTGACAGGTTTGAGAGAATTTACAGAAGATGTTCAGGAATCTTTGTTCATGGATTCACCCAGACAACCCACAATTTATTAAGCACATACTATGTGTCAGGCGCTTTGCTGGGAGTGGGGAATATGGCCGTGGACGTGACTGACAAGGTCCATGCCCTGAGGAGTCCCTAGAACAGACCAGATGGACAAGGGGTCAGTGACGGGACAGTGGCAGGGAGGGACCTAGGGGCTGGGCTGCCCAGAGTGGGGCCCGGGTGGTGGGAAGTCAGGGAAGGCTTCCTGGAAGAAGTGGATTCATTCAGTGCATATTTATCACTGCCTGCTTTGCACCGGCATTGAGACTGGTGTTGGGGATACAGGAGGTACAGGACCCCGAGCAAGTTCTAGGATCTAAAGGAGGAGCAGGAGTTGGGGGAGAGGGGAAGAGGGTTCCAGAGGGTGAGTAGGGATCAGTCAGTGTGAAGGGGGAGGCAGCGACAAGCCTCGTTCAAGACCCCCCGGGATGTGGAATTGTTATCTCTAATTGACAGACAAGGAAATGGAGGTGAGGGCTTCACAGCTCCTAAGTGAGTGGGCTGGGATTTGAAGCCAGGTCTTCGGATGCCAAATCAGCCCTCACTTAGGTCTGCACGGACCTCCTTACACTGAGGGCTCGGGGTTGGGTACCATGTCCGGGATGGCACATGGGTTCGTTGGCCGGCTCTGCCATCAGCCTTCCTTTGTTATTGGCTGGGCTGCTGAAGGGCCGGAATCCCCCGAGCTGACCCACTGTGCAGATCATCTGGCGTTTCCTTCCAGCGCTTGGCAAGTGTTGAGAGTGCAGCTGAGCCATTGCTTGATCTTTCTTGGACCCAGATGAAGAACTGGGTAGCCATTCACCTGTCCTTTGTTTAGCTTAAAAATGGGGATGTTGATGCAGGCAAGGGGAAGCCAGCGTTTGTGGAATAGGTGCTAGACACCGGCCAGAGGTACCCCGATGCTTATCTCAACAGGCCTCTGCAGTTGGTGCTGGTACCACCCACCCCCGTCCCGTAGATAAGAAAACCGAGGCTCAGAGAGGTCAGGCTCCTTGCCCAGGGTTGCACAGCCAGCAGGGTGGTGGAATTGGGATTCAGCCTCAGCCTTGCCTGACTCCAAAGCGAATGCTATTTCCACCATACCCTGCACCTCCCAGAGCTAATTTTGCTGCTGCAGGAAACTCCACCCCCCCAGAGCGATCTAGGACAGGCAATGCGATGAAAGAAAATTAAGAGGGCATCCCACAGAAACTCAGCTCAGAAGTTCCCATGGCAGCCTCTGTGGGCAGAGTGGGATGGGCCTCTTTTCAGTCCTCACTGGCCCGGGGAGCCCCATTCCCGCATCCAGGACTGGCCGTTTCTCTGGAAATCATAGCCCACCAGCATTTGGCGTCTGGTGAAAGGAGAAGAGAAAATTCTGGCTTCTCAGACCAGGGCCTGTGGAGGACGTCATCCGTTTCCAGAACTCTCAGGCAGGGGCTGGAGGGGCCTGCACGAGCTGCCCCGGTGACATGGATTTCCAGGACTTAGAGATTCTCCTCCCTGCTGAATATATTGCTGTCCTGCCTGTTTTGTGCACAGGGCCCAGATGAAGAACTGGGTAGCCAGAGGAAGACCTCCTGCCATGCATGGAGCGGTGGACATCGTGACCCCGGAGCCCCAACCCACGGAGTTGGGGGCCAGCTGAGGGGCACGGGGTCGGGGAAGGGGCTGCAGGGTCACGATGCCTCCTGTCCGTACGGCTCTATATTTTCCTTTCTCTCAAAGACATATTTCATGGGATTTTATTAGCCATTGCTTTTATAGTCATTAAAAAATCAAACTCGTTTTATTATTAAAAATCAAAGTCATGTATTCATATGGCAACAAACATTTAGAGTAGCGCAGTGGTATAACGTGGCAATACCGTTCTTCCTGAATTGGCACATGGCGTTTGCACCGTTCTCTTTAACAGCTCCAGAGATTTCATTGTGGGAATGGAGCACAGTTGATTAAACAGTCACCTATAGAGAGACTTTAGGTTGTGTCTAGTTTTTTGTTGTTGTTGTTTTTCCTCTTTCACATGATGCTGCAAATTAACACCCGTGCTGTGTATCTGAGGATTAATTCCCACAAGTGGGTACTGGAGGGTCAAAAGGTACATGTATTTTTATTCTGATTAATGTCACCAAGTTTGCAGTGCCTGTTTCCCCAGTCCTCACCTGCACAAAGCCTTTCTTTCTGAAACAGTCTCGGGACCTCCTCTGTGTCCCCGGCAAAGTCCCCGGCTGCCCACGTGGGAAGACGCTGAGCCGAACGTTGTGCCCCGTCCCTGCCCTCAGGTGCCCTCAGTCACAAGAGCTGGCCCGGTTCTGCAGGGATACCTCTTAGGGATGGCGGTTGGCTGGCTGGTTACTAAGGCCGAGCGTGGGGACATCTGCAGGGGCTGCGAGGGGCTCCCTGCTGGAAGGATCGTCGTCATGGACATTTCAGCCGTCTGCCGGGATCGGCACTGGCCCCCCCATCCCAGGTTTAGCAGGACCTTTTGGGTTAACCAGTGAACAGCCTTCCCTTGCTGACGCAGGGTCCTCTTAGTGGAGCACGGCCCTTTGGGGTCACGGCCATTGCTTTGTGGTCCCTTTGCTTGCCTGGGACGAGGGGCCAGCCAGGCACAGATGAAAAGGGCTTGGAAGTGGCAGTTCTCCAGGAGTTCTGCTCCAGGAGTTCTGGCTAAAGGCCCTGGGGAGGGTCACTTGGCTTCCACAGCCCCAGCTTGCCCCTCTCTGGGAGGGAAGAGTGGGCCCTGGGACCAGGGGGAGGGACGGGGTGATTCAGACACGAGGAGACAGAGACACGGAGCAGCACGGCATGAGGGTCCCGTTGGGACCCGGGCCTGAGCCTTCACCTCCACAGCTCGGTGGGCTGGGCCGACCCAGGCAGGGCAAGGAGGTCCCGGAGCCGCTGTTAAGAGGGCCGCCTGCAAGGTCAGGTGACCTGGGCCTAGGTCCTGGCCGGCCCCCCGTCTCTGTGTGACCTCTGGGGCCTCAGTGTGCCCATCAGCAAAGCAGGGATAACAGATCTCACATTAGAGGGTGGCTGTGAGAACCACGTGGGAAACAGTGGAAAGGGCTTCGGAGGTGTCTGGTGCAAAGTGCCCAGTGTTTGCAGGAAAGACTTCTCAGGAGCTGGCGGTCTTTGGAGGCCCCGCTGAGGCAGGAGTGCTCTTCTCATATGACTGCATGACGGCCCACTGCATCCCACAAGGGCATGCAAGGAGCCGGCCACTCTCCTGCCCCCAGGAGGGCTCGACAGATATTTGCTGCATGAACCAGAGAACCTTTCCGTAATATTTTAGGATTATTAGACAAACGCATATGGAAACCACTGCGAGGAGAGGGAACCAGTGATTTCGGAGCTGCATGGGGTGTGGGTGCTTCTGTATCCCTCTGCTGTTACCCAAGGCACTTGAGAAAAGGGGACTCTAAGTTCAGGGGCTTGTCCAGGTCACGCTGCTGGATTTGACCCCAGGCCATGTCCCTGCAAACCTGGGCCTTCCTGGGCCGATGTGAGCCTTCTCAAAGGGAGACAGATGGACGTTGTTTTAGATGCAATTGCCGGTCTCCCCCTTGTCCTTCAGTTGCCAAGGAAACGGTCTTGTTGCCCCCATAGAGGCGGGAGGGAAGGCCAAGTCTTCCCCGAGGCCGTGGTCGTCTCCGCTGGTGAGAGTGGGTAGGTGGCGTGGGGCTGGGCCTTGACATTTCCGTGGCGTCCTGAGCGCCAGTGAGCGCCTGCCTCCCTCCGTCGCATTTATCCTGAGCTCTTCCGCTGCAGAGAAGAACAACAGCCGTTATGGGGTGATTTCAAGGGGATTCCCATGGAAACGGAGAGTGGGAGGGGGCTCCTCTCAAGGCTTGTGTGGTGGGAGTTGCCACGGCTGCGTGTCCCCCCACCGAAGGGTGCAGGGGCCTCTGCCGGGACCTTTTCTGCACCCCCCTGCACGCTCTCCTCTGCCAGCAAGGGTGAGCCCAGCCAGCGCTGCCCACCCAGGCCTCCAAGGCTCCTTCACATGAGACCCCAGCCGGCTCCCAGGGACCTCAGGACCTGGCCTTCGCCTGCAGCTCCCTTTTCTCCAGCGGGTCTTGAGCTGCAGCCAGCAGCTTCCCAGCGTTCCCTTGCCAGGGCCTCTGTGCTTTGAGCCCGTTAACCAGCCATTGCCTGGAGAAGTCTGTACCCCGCTTGGTTTTCTCCTGCAGCCCTCATGCATTCATCCACTCACTCCTTTATCCAGCAGATTTGTTTTTGCACCAGAGAACCCTTTGCTCAATGAAAGAGTGCTGACGTGGACTGCATAACCTCTCTGAGCCTCACTTTTCTCATCTGATTAATGGGAACATGGGTGCCTGCCCTGCTTGCCTCATAGATGGCTGGTGAGGGGCAATGAGAAGGTGGGCTGTAGGAGGGGAGTGCTGTGCAGGTGTCATCAGTATTTCCATGGCCACGGGGTCGTGGCTGATGGACAAAGCTCCTGAAGGCAGGGAGACCCCTGGGAAGTGCGTCGGGGTCTCAGACCCCTGCACAAGAGCCCTCAGGATGGCGAGACTCTCATAAGCCCCTGCGTGGGCACAGCGTGCAACGGGCTTCCCACCTGTAGTTTTCATTGATCCTTACTCCAGTCCCGTGAGGTGGGTGGAGTTAATTTCCATTTTACAGATGAGGAAACTGAGGCTCAGGGAGGCAACATGATCTTTGCTCACACCTGGGACTCAAGCCCGGGTCTGACTCCAACTCCACCGCTCTTCGCAAGGGTCCAGTTGCCTCCCAGTGGCCTGGTTGCCAGTCCTGCAGTGGAGGTGGGTTAAGACCACACTGGGGGGAATATGAGTCTCAGCATGTGCTTAGAAAGGTCTCTTGTGCCACTTGGATTAGTGATGTTTAGAACTCTGTTTTTCTAAAACTTTACCATCTCCGCAGCCTATTTACAAAGCTCTGCTTTTGTGGGAGATGAGAGCAGTCGCTTCACTTGTTCTTGGAATATTTGGTTAACAAGTGAACAGACTGAACTTCCTCTGACAGTCTGTCCTTTTACAAACTTAGGTAATTAAATTCCCCTAAATTGGTTCCAGTCGGATTAATTAAGTGCACAGTTGCTGACGCAGACATGCAAATAATCTCGGCGTGTCCTATCTTACCTGGGGAGCAAACACAAGAATCTGGAATATTCTTAGGTGTTACAGAGAGATTACTAGGAGTCCCCCTGAAAAGGCTTGGGGAGAGGTTTTTTGATGCTGCTGGACAATGGGTGTGAAGGTGCCGCACAGAAATGACCCTTGCAGCCTACTTATCGGCTTAGCGGACGTTTTCTGACCTCTGCAAGATTGTCATCTGTGTCACAGTAGAAACTGCTGAGTGCAAAATCATCTGCCCAGCTAGTCATCGCTTGGAAACATGGAGGCGTTTTGTCTTTTTGCACCATGATTCTCCTTCCATAGGCAGCTTCCTTGTAGTCAAAGAAATTAAGAAACTAAGCCTCCAGCCCCATTAGTAGCCTCTGAAATGCAGAATCACTGGCTTTTCTGATCGGGTGTTTGGGTCCCAAACTCCATCATAGGCAAAGAGCACAGGCAGTTAAAATAGGTGGCCGGGCATGGTGGCTTGCACTGCTGTTGGATTGGGCGGACTCAATACCGGCCTCATCACACCGCCTTCAAGCCTGCGTGGGCCGAGCTAGGCAGCCGGGTAGGATGCACCCAGGAGCCATCTGTTTGCAGCCCTTGGACCAGATGGTCTGCAAGGACTCCTGGGAGGTGGAATGGGGAAGGAATACATTTACTGAGCACCCAGAATCTTCCAGAGCCTCTTTATAGCCCTACAAGCTGGGCATTGCCATGCTGTTTATACAGACCAGGAACATGAGGCTCAGAGCGGCTGAGTCACTGGTGAAGGTCCCACAGCTAGGAAGTGGCAGGGCGGGATTTGAACTCCGGGCTTCCTGACCTCTTAGCTCATGTTCTTTCCAGCAGGCTGCTAAGGTTCGTGTTCACTGTTCCAGCTAAGTGCCGCGGCAGTGACTTGTGGGAAATATCCATAAATAGGGAATGACTCACACAAGAGTAAAAGGTGGCTCTTCTCAAGGTGCCTGATGACCCCCAGGTCCCGGGGTGCCCTTGGGCTTTTGCATGCCAGTTCGAACTGCTTCCTGCAGCAGTACTGGTCAGCCAGAAGGGCAGGTTTGGTCTGGAGGGCACCCTGTGTGTGTGTCGCAAGATGCCTTTGCCTATAAAAACCTTTGTAATAAAATCAGTAGAAGATGGAGAAGCCAAATTCAGTTTTGAGAGATGGCTCTGGTCCTGTTAATGCTGATCAGGCTGGAGTATAGAATTAGTCCTGGCGGCTGTCAGGTGCGTGGCTGGGGTCATCGTGAGAGTGGGGCCGAGGAGGAGAGAGGGAGGGACCTCATCTCTGCTGGAAGTTTAAAAAGTTGGGGCCACCGTAGGGCTTTGTTCTCCAGGATCCCTGGGGGGAAAACAGGGATTCCGACAATGTGTGCAAATGGATGGTGGATGGCGGTAAGCAGGCAGGGGGGCCGTCAAGCACGGTGTGATTTAGGATGTGGGCTTCAGAGCCCAGCAGACTGTGGCCCTGGGCAAGTCATGGGGAGTCTCTGAGCCTCAGTCTCCTTGCTGGGATAGAAATAATATAGGTGCCTCCCTTGGGCGAATTCTGGGGACCCAGCATGCGTCACGGAGAGCGCTGGGCCCAGCCGTGCAGCCAGCAGCTGCTCCATGCTGGGGCAGCAGTCGGAGCCTAGACTCTGAAGTCAGACAGACCGCGTGCATTCAAAGCCCCGCCCCTCTTACAGCTGTGTGGCCTGGGGTGAGTTGCTGAATCATTCTGTGCCTCCATTTCTTCATCTGTAAAATGGGGATAATTAAACTGTACTCAGGCCCTAGGGTTGTTGGAAGCTTAAAGGAGCTAATGCACATAAAACACTCAGTGAGTGCCTGGGACACAGCAAGTGCTCAGTTTATCTTGGCGGCTCTGATCACTGCCGTGGTCATAATCATCCCCACCGCATCCTCTCCGCTGGGGCCTTGCTGTCCGTGGTGCACAGTGGGGCCTGATGCCGCCTGAACGAAACTGAACTGAATGGTCAGCAGAGCATCATGATCATGGATCGGTGGCCCGCTTCCTGGTGTGGGTTCCAGAGCGTCCAAGTAGGTTGGTCCTGAGCCCGAGCCTCTGCCCACTCGCCCACCTTCCTGCCAAGAGCAGGCAGAAGCTGGTGCTCTCCCCTCCCACCAGCCCAGGCAGGAGAGCCATCTGCAGTGTGATGCTTACAGGGGAGCGCAGGCCTTCTGCTGGGGGCGGGGAGGGGGGCGGATGGCCGGGAGTGGCAGGCCAGGTGCTGGGACCCAGTGAGAGACATGGCATGTTAGTCTGGTGGCCTCCTTGCCCTGGGTCCACCCGAGCCGCTGGCAGTTTCATCACTTGCCAAGATGCCACATGTCACAGCCTCCTGAGTCAAATCAGAACATGACAGCCTGAGCTCAGCAGCTCAAGGAACAGGATGAATCCAAGAGCGAGGTGTCATCTTGGCCAACTGGCTTCTTCCACCCACAGTCAGTGTTTGCCTCAGAGGGGCTGGGTACTGGGTCTGACCAGGCGGCCGGGTGCCTTCTGCCACGGGCTGTGAGTTGCGCAGGGAGGAAGTAGGGTGGAGAGGGAAGAAACCACATTTGGCTGAGAGCTGTGAGCACCAGGCATTTATTTCCGGCAGCGCTAGGAGCGTCTGTGTCCCCGAGTTGCAGATGAAGATACTGAGGCTCAGGGGCTGGGCCCTTGCACAGAGACGTGGTGCCAGGTGGAGTCATGATCTCTCCTGGGTGTGAGGGCCCCATCCCCTCTCTTCCCACAGCACCACCCCTTATGACAGATGCAGTTCACCTCTGAGGTCCCTTTCCTCCTCTCTGAGATGGTGACGAGGGGAGCAGAGGCCCGGCTGAGGAATGGAGGTCTAGGCTGGGGCGAGGGGCGGGGACCCGGGTGTGCTGAGTGGGTAACACAGCTGCAGAGCGGAAGGTGATGCCCCGACCGTGAGCCAGGCAGGCATGACTGGGAGGGCGCTCCAGGAGGAGGTCACAGCCTGAACAAAGGCCAGGCAGTGAGAAAGTGTGTGTGGGGGGATGGCAGACCATTCAGTAAGCAGGGTTGTAAAGTGCAGGGTGGGAGTCGAGGTGCAGGTTGTGGAGGCTTTGAAGGGCAGGCTGAGGAGGCTGGATTTCCCCTGCAGCCAGCGGGGTCAGGCAGGGCTTTGAGCTGAGCAAGAGACCGGAGTAGGGTTGAGAAGGACCACTGCAGCAGTCAGTGTGGAGAGGGGCTTGAAGGTGAGGAGATTGGAGGTGGAGGCTGCGGCCGAGGTTGTCCAGCCTCTACCCATGTCCCCTCAGACCCCGGCACTGTTTTCATGCAAAGGGCCCCCAAAGTGCTTTCTCTTCCAGGAGCCTGGCCCTGGGTCTCCCTCAGGCAGCTGGATCCCCCTTTGCCTATGCGCCGGGGAGCCAGAAGCTCCCGGGGGTCTCTGTCTTCCAAGGGGCAGCCCTGACCCAGTGCCTGACAGGTGTGGTGGCACAGATACCCCACCCCCTCTCTCCTGATCTGGACACTCTGATGGGTGACCTATGCGGTCCCTAGAGCTCCCCACAAGATTGAGCCGAAGTCACCCTCCTTGGGACTTTTCTTGGTCTCACTCCCCTCTTGGCCTCCTTTTCGTCCTGGTCACATTCCCCACACCCTTCCTGGTTTTTCCTGGGAACACTTCCTCATCACTTCCTCGTAAATCCTTGCCTCAGGTCTGCTTCTGGACCCAAGCTAATACAGGACAGCGAAGAGGCCAACTTCTTGCTCACTCAAAAGGAAGTTCAGGGACTTATCAAGAGACAGGACCCAGGCAATGGCTGTCAGCTGTGCCAGGAGGCTCTGAGGCAATGCCAGGTGGGGAGGGAAGTGCTGGGGCCACGGGCTGAACCCGAGGCCGGGAGTCAGCACCATGGACAGAGCCAGGAAATGCCTGTGTGTTGCTCAGCACCGTGGACAGCTCCAGGGAAAGCCCCCCGCTGGCTGCTACCTAGGGTCTCTCCGTTGGCTGGGCCCCAGAGACCACAGTGGGGTTTAAAGAATCGAGCGTGTTACATCCAGCCTGTTTTCCGCCCCCTGAAAGCCAGGTCATCCCCTGGTCAGTACCATGGTGCCCAGGGCCTTGGGCCTCCCTTAGAGAGTTGCTGATCTGCCCTCCTGACACCCACCCTGCACATCCTTGGCCCAGAGGGACAGGAGCTGACAGGGCTCTGGGTTTCCCTGTTTCTGCTTTCCTGTTTATAGGGTTGAGATTCTGGCTTGAGCTTGCCAGGACATAGGACTGATTGTTTAGGCCTGAAGTTCTAAAGGTAGGTACCCTTTTCTAAGATCTTCCCAGAAAATGAATCCATGGGGCGTTTGCTCACCTGTCCATCTGTCCATCCAACTTGTGTTGCTTTCCAGTTGTTGGCTGACCCCCTGCTAGGCACTGGGGACCTAGAGATCGCTAGGCCCCTATGGTCATGCCCCGGGGAAGTACCTGTGGAGAGAAGGACAGTTGGACAAAGAGGCAACGACAGAGTCATCTTGGCAATTTCTAGGAAAAGAGGGGCCATGGGGCTGGAGACCTCTGTGTCGTGATGGAGGGATGGACAATGGTGGGGCAGTGGTCCTTGAGCTGGTCTTAAGAGATCAGTAAGAGTTTTCCAGACAGTGAAGCAAAAATAGAGGGCAGGCTGGGTGGAGGTGTTGGCCCCTAAAAAGTGTGAGACAGCACAAGGAACAGCAGATAGCAAGGTGTGGTTTAAGCTCAGGCTGGCCAGGATGGGGCTGGAAGTGTGGATTTGGCTAGTAAGGACTCTGAGAAGTGTGTGAAGGCACTGGGACCTGACCATGGAGGTGACCTGGAGGGAAGAGTGGACAAGATGGGGGAGTCTGGAGGCAGGAGGACAGTGGGGAGACTTGCAGATTTTCCAGGGGAGGGGAGAGGGTCCAGGGCCTGGTGGTGACCAGAAGTGTCCATCAGCCCAGCTCATGTCTCCCTAATTTAGAAGAAAATGAGAAGAAAGATACTTTTCATCTCTGCTCTTCTGGAATGGAAATGAGCTATTTTGAATCATGCTAAAGTTAGAGTTCTAATTTTCCTTTTAATCCATGTCTCATTTAGAGCATTAGAAACTGGAAAAGCAGCCCTGTATGAATGTAGTGCCATAAATCAGTGCACGTCACGAACTGCAGAACAAGTCATTTCGACAAGAGTGCACACCCTTGCATTTATAATAAATCTAATTCTTTATCTTTTTAGGCTTCAGACTAGACTAATTAGTCATTTCTGCTGATCCTGGCAAACCAATGCTTATGCAGGGTTAATGGAAAGCAAATTTGTTTGAACTGCTTTTGCTGTTGCCATGAATGTCACCATGGGCTCTTCTGCCTGTTTCTAGAGAGGAAGCATCCTATTTATTTCACTCTTGCCTTTTCTTTTTGGCAATCATAGTAACAAACCCCATTTATTGAGTTCTAACCACATCCCTGGCACTGTTCAGGGATTCAGTGTGAAAGGGCCCCTTGTCCACAAGTAACCTGCCCTGTGTGTTCTGAGGTCCTCTGACTGAGCACGTGACACACTATGTTTTCTCTGTGCCCATATCACGCCATGTCAGGTTTCTACCCCCTAAACTACAGTGAGTCAGGGATCACCTGTATACCACCCATATATTCACTTCATACTTTTCCTTAAAAATTGGCCCCCTATCATAAATGGAAGCCAGCAAATCGGGCCAAAACCAAAAAGTAACTATGAAGATAAGTGCAGGTGTTTCCGCCCAAGCAGGATATACGCATTCCTGAGAAACCTCTTAATCTGCAAAATTGCATGCTTACCACCATCCAGCCTGATGGACAGAATAAGGCTGGGGCAGACCACCGGAAACCCACGCAGCTTCTAACCAGAACGCTAACAAAAATAGTAACAATCCTATAAACATCTAGCACGGTTCTAAAAAAAAAAAGTTAAATTCCTAATAAATATTCCAGCAATTATACAACTTTATCTTGAAAAAAAGGCAAGGGTCACGTGATGGAAAAGGCTGTAAAGAAGGGAGCTGAAGTACACATGGTAACAAGTCCCAAGTACAGAAGAGGGAATGGCCCACCAAACACCTCCAGACTGAGCCATAAGGAAGAAGTGCGGTGAAGGGCGTGGTTTCCTGTGCTGGGTTCCTCTGTAGCTGCTAGGTTCAGCCCTTGTGTGTTTCATGTTCAGCTGCTTCCACTGGCTGGCACAAAACATTAACACACTGAGACAAATCGTGTTTGAGCCAATCCGACTTTCACATTAAACTGACAGCGTTCTCCTGTTTGCGAGTCATGTATGACCTAATTTTCTTTGCAAAAGCAGTGGTTGTAGCAGAACTGGCTGTTCAATGGCAAGCAGCATGATTAAATGCAGGCTAGAGATGGCTGTGACAGAGCCGTGTGTGATTCGGGACTTTTAATCCAGTTCCTGGGACGAAAAAGGACAGGAAAAAGAGGTTTTATGGGATTTCTGGCACAGACCCATGAAATGCAGTCTGTTTGCCTTCCAGAAAACCTCGTGAAACTGCAGCTAAGCCAACAGCAGAACTATTTGGTCCAGAAGCTTGAAAGAAGAAAAATTAGCCAAAAATTTCTGTACCCTCCCTGCCAAAGGTCCATGGTTCTGTTATGGTGGGAAAACTTACTTATAGAGACAGGAGACCCCAGTTCACTTACACAAAAGTGAAGGCAGTTTATCTGTATGGGGTTGTTGTGAGGATTCAGTGAACACGGTGTGAAGGAGCAGACAGTGGAGGTGGGGATGGCATTGAGGTGGTAAAGGAGATGCTCTCACATGACTCGAGTGACACCACCTGTTGTTTCCATAGGAGGTTGGGAGAGGATGACACACACCATTGGCCGCTGCGCCTTTCTCTGTGCACCAAGTTCCAGGGCCTATTTATGAGTCTTTACAAGTACATTTCAGTAAACACACAGAAGACAGATGGCAGGGGATACAACTCCTTCTGCTTCTCCTCTTTGCCACAATAGAGTTCAGTTTTGAAGAAAGGGCCCCAGCAGATTTATAAATGACAGGGTCCTGGATGCAAGGATGTTTGATGAGAGCTCTGTCCCCAGCTTCCTCTGGCTCTCGTCAAGTCCCACTCCTCTCTGAGCCTCAGTTCCCCATCTTTAAAAGAAAGGGTTTGTGCCAGATGGACCCAAGAGGTTTTTTCAGGCCTTATGTCTCAGTTTTCCTATTGCCAGCAGAGTACAGGGATGGCTTAAGTGAGAGATATAATTTACTTCTGAGCAATTCCAGTTGTATTTCTTTTTTTTTTTTTTTTAAGGAGTTTTTTTGTTGTTTTTTTTTTAATTTTTTTTTTTAATGCTATTCTTCTCTGCTTACATTCTTTTTATTTATGTATGTATGTATGTATGGCTTTGTTGGGTCTTCGTTTCTGTGCGAGGGCTTTCTCTAGTTGTGGCAAGCGGGGGTCACTCTTCATCGCGGTGCGCGGGCCTCTCACTATCGCGGCCTCTCTTGTTGCGGAGCACAGGCTCCAGACGCGCAGGCTCAGCAATTGTGGCTCACGGGCCGAGCAGCTCCGCGGCATGTGGGATCTTCCCAGACCAGGGCTCGAACCCGTGTGCCCTGCATTAGCAGGCAGATTCTCAACCACTGCGCCACCAGGGAAGCCCCCAGTTGTATTTCTTGACAGCCAAGCCTAGCACTTTACCGGCTTTTTTTGAGGAAATAGAGCAAGATGCTTGTCCTTCACCTTGGTGATCACTAAACTGGGATGTCCAAAGAAGCAGGAAGGGCATGTCAATGAGCAAAGTACAAAATGTGTAAGGAAAACAGTGCAGTGTGATGCCGGGAGAGGCAAGGTGACATCCAGGCCTCGGAGTGGCGGGGACTGTAGCATGGGGGCGAGCATAGCCTTGTGGGACTCTAGAGTGGTCAGCTCTCACAATTTCTGAAAAGAAATAAGAAATTTGGGTTTGTATATCAAATCTTTCCATTTTTAAATGTTCCCTGAGAAGCTTTTAAGCATTCAGGTGTGGGCTGAGTCACCAAAAGACAACTTGGGCATTTGCACTCTGCTTTGTAGTCTATATATAGAGAGAGGTTGGTAAACTGTGGCCCACTGGACTGCCTCCTGTTTCTGTGAATGAAGTTCGAAGGGGACACAGCCACACCGATTGGTTCAGAGACTGTCTGTGGATACTTTCATGATGTAGCGGCAGAACTGAGTAGTTGCGACAGAGACAGTGAGGTCTGCGAAGCCTGAAATGTTTACTGTCTGGTCCTTTATAGAAAACGTGTGCTGACCCCGGTCTATATTATAGAGTCTTTATGGGGCAAGGGAAACATTCTGGATTTAGAGCCCGGATGACCCAAGTTCAAAGCCTGGTTCAGGGAATTCCAGTTGTAAAAGGACAGAGTAAAGACAGCATTTCCCTTTTCTCCTTTTGGAAATTATCCTGAAGCAACAGGTGGAAATGCAAATGCCATCTTGGATGAAACCAGAGCATCTGGAAACTCATACATGGGGAAGTCCAGTAAAGGTCAAAAATGGGTGCAGGAGGGGTCCAGAGGGAGAGAAAATTCACAGCTGCAGAAGAGCTCAGACAGAGCAGGAGAGCTGAACGCTCTGCACCCCGTGTTGTGCACACAGAGGGCAAAACCTGGAGCCCCTTTTGTGGAGCAGGACTGAGTGCATCTGCTGGCGTGGGAGACCCGCCCCCCCCCCAAGATCTAGGGTTTTGTTTCTAATTGAGATATAATCGACATACAGCATTTTATTAGTTTATGACACAATGATTCAATATTTGTGCACATTGGGAAATGATCACCACAGTAAGCCTAGTTAATATCTGTCACCACACAGTTACAATGTTTTTTTCTTGTGTTGAGAACTTTTAAGAACTACCCTTGGGGCTTCCCTGGTGGCGCAGTGGTTGAGAATCCGCCTGCTAATGCAGGGGACACGGTTCGAGCCCTGGTCCGGGAAGATCCCACGTGCCACGGAGCAACTAAGCCCGAGCACCACAACTACTGAGCCTGCGCTCTAGAGTCCGTGAGCCAAAACGAGAGAAGCCACCGCAATGAGAAGCCCGCGCACTGCAATGAAGAGTAGCCCCCACTCGCCACAACTAGAGAAAGCCCGTGCGCAGCAACAAAGACCCAACACAGCCAAAAATAAATAAATTAAATAAATAAATTTTATAAAAAAAGAACTACCCTCTTAGCAACTTTCAAGTGTACGATACGGAATTATTAACTATCGTCACCGTTCTGTACATTGCATCCCCGTGACTTATTTATTTTATAGCTGGAGGTTTATACCTTTGAACCACTTCATCCATTTTGCCTACCCTCAAACCTCTGTCTCTGGCAACCACCAGTCTGTTCTCTGTATCTCAGTTTTTTGTTTTTTTAGGTTCCACATATAAGTGAGATCATAACGTATTTGTCTTTCTCTGTCTGACTTATTTCACTCAGCTTAATGCCCACAAGGTCCATCCATGTTGTCAAAGATGACAAGATTTCCTTCTTTTTATGGCTGAATAATATTCCATTGTATCTCTCTCCATATATGTATATATATATATATATATACACACACACACACACACACACACACACACACACACACACACAGACATATATAGGTACACATATATATATATCACATTTTCTTTATACATTCATCCATCAGATCTAGTTTTAAACAAAGTAAAAGCAGAGAAGTCTGGACTGAACATGGACAAACCAAACCATAGTTTCTAGAAGCATCTCCTGGGGAGACAGGGTAGGGAAAAGAGGCTCTATGTGGGGTACAGACCTGCAGCCTCTGTTCCTTGCCCAGAAAAAAAGTAAAGGCTGAAAGAACTAATCCTCATTCACACCCTAGATCTTAAGAGCTGTCTCACTTTTTGGACTATCTTACACGTGAATCTTGTATAAACTGATGGCTCAGGAAGAACTCACCTCATACAAAGGTGAGTCATAATCTGTAAGAACTGGCACAGGCTCTATATTAAGTTACCATAAAAAACCAAGAAAGTAACAGGTGAAGAATATGCATAAGAAAAATATTGCCACAACACGGATGAACATTTCAACTGTACATAATGTCTTGAATTAATGAAGACGTGCTGGTGGCAATCCCACCTATAAAACAAAAGTACGAAGTTGAGATACAAGAACTCAGGAGAGGTGGCAATGTGACAGAAGAGGATGAAACCTGATACAGCAGAGCTTAGTAAAATAGAAGGACTGAAAAATAAGCCCAACAACAAGTGAAGCCCACAGTGGAATTATCACAGCAGGAAATGCAGGAAACACAGTGAGAGATCTGGAAGAGTGGGCGTTGGTAAAAGCAAGGCAAATTCATGTAAATAAAGAAGGGATAAAGGAGTAGAAAAACAGTGATACAGAAGGCAAAAGGGGATCCAACATCCACATAATTGGTGTCCCTGAAGGTGAGAATGGAAATAATTAAATTTTAAAATATCTATACAATTCAAGAAAACTTTCCACACATAAGATGTGAATTTATGGATTGAAAAAGAATATAGTAAGTGACTGAGGAAATATTGACATGGTAAGGTCAACACAAAGACGTATCACAGAGAAAGGACTAATTTCCTTATAAATCACAAGAACACCTCCCAAAACTTCAATAGAAAATAAAGGATATGAGAAGACTGTTCAAATAAAAGGAAATATAGATATCTTTTACATGAAAAGATGTACTCAATCTCACACATCATAAGAAAATTGCAAGTTAAAATGAGATACCAACTTCATCTATCATATAGATAAGGTCCAAGATATCTGATAATATACCATGGTGGTGAGGGTGTAGGGGAAGCAGGAACTCTTGGGAACTTTTGACTCAAAAATTTCACTTCTAACCATTATCTAATAGAGATACTCACACAAGTGAGAAATGACATTTGTCCATGAGATTCATCGTAGCGTTGATGGTAATGCGAAAGGATGGAAATAGCTGTAATGACTATCAATAGGGAACTAGTTAAATCAATTATTCCAGAGTATGGTAATGTACAGCAATGAAAAGAATGAAACACATTGATGTACGCTGATACAGAACAATGTGTAAGATTCTTTAAGTGAGTTGAGCAGGGTGCAGAAGTGTGAGTGATGAATGACACTGTTTATGATTAAAATATGGTATCTTATGATTGCTTGTGCATAGAGTATTCCTAATAGGATAACGCACTTGAAACTGTTAACAGTGGTTGCCATTAGGCAGAAGAGCTGGGTACAGAGGGAGAAGGGTGTTAGGGAGAGTCATTTTCACTCTTAGTTTTGTTGTACCCTTTGCATAACCAAAGGCTCCACAGCTTAGAGAGCTTCTGACCCTAAGCTGTTTGAGTCCAAATGCTGGCTGGTCCACATACTAGATGTAACCTTGGGAAAGTTACTTCACCTCTGAGGATCTCAGATATGTATAATGGAGTTAACGATAGTACCTACTGCTATGGACTGAATGTTTGTGTCCTCCCAAAATATATATGTTGAATCCTAACTCCCAAGGTGATGATATTAGGAGGTAGGGCCTTTGGGAGTTGATGAGGTCATGAGGGCAGAACCCTGATGACTGAGAACAGTGTCTTGTCCAAGAGACCTCAGAGAGCTAGCTTGTCCTTCCCGCCATGGGAAGTTATAGTGAAAAGACAGCTGTCTATGAGGATGTGGGCCCTCACCACACATTGAATGTGCTGGCACCATGGTCTTGGACTTCCCAGCCTGTAGAATTGCAAGAAATAAATGTTTGTCGTTTATAAGCCACCCAGTCTAAGGTATTTTTGTTATAGCCTCTCAAATAGGCTAAGAAGACACTACCTCATCAGGTTGTTGAGGATTAAGTGAGTTTATTCAAGTGAAATAATTAGGACAGAACCTGGCAGGAACAAGTATAGTCAAATTAGCTATTATATTACCGTGTCCGTGGTTGAACCCAGGGTCTGGATTTGGAGCCCATATACCACTTGGCCCAGTGGAGATGGCTGACCTTCCAACAGATTAGCCACAGCCAGGCAGTAAGAGGTCTGGAGAGGGGTGCGAAGGAGGGGACAACCAGCCCAGGGAGGCAGCCCAGGAAGGCCGTCTTGCTGGGTCTTAATGAATGAACGGGAAAATGCGGCAGTACCATCTCACACCCCTCAGATCTGCAAAGAGGCCTTGAAGTCTTGTAATACCAGGTGTAGGATGGGGGTGGAGAAATGGAGGGTCACATACACTGCCATCGGAAGCATAAATGAGAGCAAACCACTTGGAAAGGAATTTGCCAACATGTAGAAACGTGAAAGGTGTCCCAGGCCTACAGCACAGCTAGTCCGTTTCTGGGTAAATAGGATAGAAAAACTCTTGCAGCTACACACATAGAAATCCATTCAACAGTATTCTAAAATCCAAAAAGCTCCAAAAGCCAAAAGATATTTTGTAACTTGTTTGGCAGGAAAACATGACTTAAACTGATGTCTTAAATTGATTTAGAGTCTTTATTTATCTTTTTACTGTAAATTTTCATGTGTTTTGCTACCAAAATAGAAGTGCGTTTGAGTATGGAGTGCTGGCACACCCCAGGTCCTCCCAGGGTGTGACTGTGGTATACAGAAGGCAGGGCTGGGACCTGGTCTGACTTGTGCTCGGCAAGGTCCCTGGAGGATGGCTCAGAGCAGACAAGTGTGGAAGGGGCGCGGGGACACCAGAAGGGCTAGTTGGGGTTTTTTTGTTTTGTTTTTTGTTTTTTTTAATTTAATGGCTGCGTTGGGTCTTCGTTGTTGCACGCGGGTTTTCTCTAGTTGTGACGAGCGGGGGCTACTCTTCGTTGTGGTGCATGGGCTTCTCTTTGCGGTGGCGTCTCTTGTTGCGGAGCACGGGCTTTAGGTGCACAGGCTTCAGTAGTTGTGGCTCGCGGGCTCTAGAGCGCAGGCTCAGTAGTTGTGGCACACGGGCTTAGTTGCTCCGTGGCATGTGGGATCTTCCTGGACCGGGGCTCGAACCCGTGTCCCCTGCATTGGCAGGTGGATTCTCAACCACTGCGCCACCAGGGAAGCCCCCAGAAGGGCTAGTTAAACGCTGGCCCATCCTCCACCCCAAGACTGCACAGCTGTACAGTGTCAGGGGCGCGCTTGAGATCTTGGGGCTCCAGGCTCTCTCAGGGGGTCCCCCAGAAGCTGACCCTGAGTTGAGGATGGGAGCGCAAGTGATTTGTTAAGGAAGTGTCGCCATGGGAGACCAGGCAGGAGCGAGCTGGGGGAGACAGGACGGGAGAGGGTGTGGCCAGATGTGTAGGGAGTTTCAGCCTGATCTCCGCAGATGTGCCCTGAGCTTGTCCACACTGGGGGTCAGGAGGCCACACTGCTGTGGGCCTGGGGTGTGGAGGCCTCTGGAAGGCGCTGAGGCCCTGCCTTATTTTACCCGGGAGGTGGGCCTCATGCAGGGGCATTCTAGGAGGCTCATATTAGCTGTTGAGAGCCAACTGCAAAAGCTTTGATTCTGTGAGCTGGTCATCATCTGGCTGGGAGTTTGAAATTGGCTATGGTGGGAATATTCACACCATGGACGTGGGCAGATGCTACAATTCAGGGCCCAGCCAGTTGTTAAACATTTGCCAGCGCACTCCTGGCTGCCTTTCAGATCTTCCCCTCCCTCAGAATTCCTCTCCCCCTTTGCTAGATTGTGCTGACTCCTGGCCTTGAAAACCGAACAGTATGTGTCCTCTAGAACCTCAGGCACCCTCCCCCCATGAGCGGGTTCCCTTAAGGCCCCTCTTCTCCAAGAAGGGCAAGGGGCCGGGTGCCCAGCTATAACATCCTCTCCTTCTAACATTTACACTAAATAAAACAGTGATGAGGATCTGCAAAGTTGTAATTTGGTGAAAGAAGGAATGAATAGATTACAAAATTGACCTGAATTTTCTAAATGAACATAGCAAAGACATTTTATAGTGGCCAGTGGCCACTATTTTTCCATCCCCATCTGCAGGAGATTCACTGTGGAGTTAAGAGTGTTCAGTATAATGGGAAACCTCTGGCTTTGGGCCTTTTCTCACACTGAGACTTTGAAAACCAGTTCTCCCAAACACCCTGGGGGCAGGGGTTGTCACATATGGGATTCACCTCTCTCTTCCAGGACGTGTGGGCCCCTTTGGCATTTCACTGATACAAGGCAGTAGGGGTGGAGGAGAGGAAGCATGGCCTCAGGAGCCAGACCACTGGTGCAGGCTCTGTGACCTCAAGGAACTTGCTTCACCTCTCTGGGCCTCAGCTTCCTTCTGGGAAATCTGGATGATCCTCATGGACCCCCAGGGTTCAAGGGAGTCAGGTGAGACAGGGCAGGTGGCTGCCATGAATCTCTGTACCCATCAAGGATATAGTTGTGGCAACTTTCATTGATTCTGGTGCAGGGGAAAATGCAGCGTATCATGGAAAAGGACACAGATTCACACGGCCACTTCTTGGGAAATTCACATCCCCAAGTTTGATCTTGGCCCAGATACAAGGTGGTACGACCACCTAGGCCCTAGGTAGCATCCTAAGATTATGAAACTGGAGGATACAGGTGGGGGTCCGGCTCCTGTGGATGCAATATATGACCTTAGGCAAGGCATTTGGCTTCTCTGGGCTTCTGTGTGGAGCAGGCCACCTCCATAGAGGGTCCTCAGACCTTCTCAGATGCAGTGGAGGCACAGCTGGCCCTCATTCCATGCCCTGCTCTTCAAGGGCCATCCTGCACTCTCAGACCCTTTCTTCTTGGATGTGACTGGGTATCTGTTTATCTCCCACCAGCGAACTCCGTTCGATCAACAATTGATGTCCGTGGTGTCAGCACACAATAAAGCTTCAAGGAGCTAGTCAAACCGTATGAGGCGGGTCATAAATTTAGCTTTTCATTCCTGTCAGAGCTTTCTTATTACAGAAAGCGAGAAGCCAGACAGAGCAGCGTGGTATATTCTGCAGTGTGTTTGATTTAGAGCAACGGTCAGGCCTGCCGAGCACCTCATGCTGTTTGTAACTTCAGACTCTCAGCTGTAATTCCGATCGACAGTGTGGGAATTTATCATCATTCTCAACTGCTTACTTTTAAGTTTCTTTTTAAAACGTGTTGTTGATTTCTTTAATGATTTTTCTTCTTTGCCGTCTTCAGTTAAAACCCATCTTAGTGAGGCTTTCGATCTTCGTTATTGTCTTCCTACCGGGTGCTGGGGCCTGAGATTTACTGTTAATTGATTATTGATTATCTGATTTGAGCCACACATTAATTATTTTAAGGGATGTGAAACATTAGCTTAGAAATGAAAATTAAAATGGGGTGCTTAAGTTAGAAAAAAGGTAATGTCGTGGTCATTAGAAGCAGTAGAAGGCTGCTTCTGTGCTGTTGGGTGGTTTAAAACAAGGGTGGCAACAGCAGCCTGTGAGCCAAATCCAGCTCACCAGCTGTTTTTGTAAATAAAGTTTTATTGGAACCCAGCCATGCCTGTTCATTTACATATTGTCTGCAGCTGTTTTTTCACTACAAGCGGGGAGCTGAGAAGTTGCAACAGAGGCCGTGTGGCCTGCAAACCTTACATATCGACTATCTGGCTTTCATAGAAAGACTGCCAATTACGATGGTTAATTTTGTCTGTCAGCTTGGCTGGGCTGTGATGCCCAGTTATTCGGTGAAGCATTATTCTGGATGTTTCTGTGAGAGTGTTTTTGGATGAGATTATCATTTAAATCAGTAGACTTTGAGTAAAGCAGATTATCCTTCATAATGTGGATGGGCCTCATCCAATCGGTTGATAGCCTGAATAGAAGGAAGACTAACCTCCTCTGGGCAGAGGGGAGTTCTGCAGCAAATGCATTTGGACTCAAACTGCAGCATCAAGTCTTTCTGGGTGTCCAGCCTGCTGGCCGACCCTGCAGATTTTGGACTTTTCAGCCTCCATAATCATGTGAGCCAATTCCTTAAAATAAATCTCTCTCTATATATATTTATAAACATTCCATTTGTTCTGTTTCTTTGGAGAAACAAAAACAAATGTTGGTTCTGTTTTTTCTGACTAATACACCTAGTATTTGAGGTCAGATGATCTGTAGTGAAGAACTACGCAGGACCTAGGAGTCAGGCAGACCTGGGTTCGAATCCCATCTCTGTCACTTCCTGGCTGCAACTTTGAGCTGATCCCTTCACCTCTCAGGGCTCTGTTCCTGTATCTGTAAATTGCAACCAAATACTGCCCACTTTGCAGGGCTGTTGTTCGTGAATGACGCGTTTAACAAGGGGCCCAGCACCTGCTGGGTGCCAAGTTCCCGTCATTGTCAATTACGGTGAATGAACTGTCTGGCTTATTCATCAGTCTCTTGTGCGTTTGGCCCAAATGAGTCAGCCCTTCAGGCCTGCTAAGCTCCAGCTGCCCTGACAAGATGTGGTTTCTGAACCAGAAAAATGGTGGTCCTGACCCTTGTCAGCAGTCACAGGTGGCCCTGTGACATTGGTCTCTTCCCTGTCCCCGAACCCCCTCAAGAGAACCAAATAAGCCCCTGGACTGTGCAGTCACCTAGGCCCAGTGGGAACCCATGGCTTGGTTGCAAATGACAGCACCAAGGACACGGTTGTTGAGTTAGTTGGGAGGAATTGTCCTGCTAGGATCTCCCAGGCTTCATTTGAGCACCGAGGTGCTGAACTTTGAGACTTTGTTCTCCAGCTCAGTTCTTTCATTCATTCAACAAACATTTATTGAGTACTTGCTGTGTGCCAGACACTGTTCTAGGCATCAGGTATACAGCAAGGGCCCACCAGACTGGTCCTGGCCCTCCAGGCTCCATGGGGGCAAAGCATAAGTACCAGGGCTTAGAGTGTTACCCTCACCCCCTTTGGCACACATTGACACAGACTGTTTCCAGGTCAGATTTTCTCTTCTTGGACTGCAGTTCTGCTCTGTCCCTGCTGGAGGTGAAGGTGCAGGTCAAGGTGGAACAGACCTACCGGTGTGAGCCCCACCCTACGAGTCATCTCCCTGTGGCAGCAGCTTAGTACGGGACCACAAACCACCACCCCCTGCAGACGCACCCTCTGTGGTGTGTGCCAGGTTCCAGCTCACTTTCAGACCCACGGAAAAGATTATTAAAGTTAGCTTTTGAAACTGGCTTCTCCCCATTGGGGCTCTCAGGGACAGTGCAGCCCGCAAAGCTGGGTGAGCAGGAATCGCTCAAGTGTTGTGCCTGGTGGGCACTGTTGGACCAGAACTGGGCCCAACCCAGCCGTGTGGGTCTCATGAGCAAAGAGCAGGGCTCTGGGCCAAAGAGGGGAGTGGGAGTGACCTGCAGTGAGGTGGGCGAGATGCAGGCTTGCAGTCAGGGCTGGGCATGAATCCCACTCTGCCAGCTGACCGCTGGATGACTTTGGGCAGGTGGGCCAACCTCTTGGGGCTTGTCCCTCTTTATATAAAACTAGGAGGCTGAACGCAATTTCTCGATGGTGCATCCAGCATCCACTTTCCAGGATGCTGTTCCAGCGCTGCTCCACGATAGTCCATTCTGTGTCTTCTAACCCTGACACTGAGTGTTCCGGAACGCTGGCAGGGTGCACGGAATAAAGTGGGAGCGTTGCAGGCTTTGCGGGATGATACTGTCCTCATGTCTGAAACACAAAGACCACCCTTGTCGTGCAGGTATAAATGGCTGCAGCAAACGTTTGCATGCTTCCCTGAGCAGACTGAGCAGGCCACCGCCAGTCTGGGTCCCAAACCCTTTGAGGACATCTGTCTGGCCTGGCCTGAGGTCACGAGTACTAAGGCAGGGCCCCTTCCTGTGTCTCTCCATCCCAGTCCTCAGCCTGGAGCCTGGCACGCAGTAAGCAAGCAAGAGGTGCTCGCAGAGAATGCACATGTGAATGGAAGGATTCTCGTGGTGGGGATTTTTTGCAGCTGACTGTGGAAGTAAGCTGGACCCCAAGGCCACCTTCCCACCCTTCCCTCCCTGGTGCTGCCAGGTGATTAGTGTGTACTGCAAGGGCTGCAGGCTCCTGGCCACTGTCTGATCCAAGTAGCTGCTTCCTGACACTCCCAGGCTGGGCAAAGAGACCCAGTTGCTCCCCAGGACTGAGCCAGTCAGGAGGAGAGGCGATTGGTGTGGCCCTGTGGGCACCATAGCAACAACTGGGTGCCGACTGGGTCCTTGGATCCGAGAGGCAAGGGCAGAAGGGCCTGTCTCTGGGAAACGGCGCATCCCACCCCCACCCGACCCGGTCCTGATGGGCTACAGAGCTCCCCTAGGCGTGCCCAAGTATTGATTCTGGGGCCCTGTCCTCTGGGCACACCAATTTGCCTGAGCAGATGCCCTTCCCCACTATCTCAGTCTGCTCGGGCTGCTATAACAAAGTATCATAGCCTGGGTGGCTAAACAACAGACATTGATTTCTCACAGTGCCAGAGGCTGGAAGGCCAAGATCAAGGTGCCAGCAGATTCGATTCCTGGTTAGAACCCACTTCCTGGCTTGCAGGCAGCCACCTTCTCACTGTGTCCTCACATTACCAAGGGAGAGAGAGGAAGCAAGCTCTCCTGTCTCTTCTTATAAGGGCACTAATCCCTCACGAGGGCTCCACCCCCATGACCTAACACCCCCCCCCAAAGGCCCCACCTCTAAATACCATCCCATTGGAGGTTAGAGCTTCAACATGTGAATTTAGGGGGACACAAACATTCAGTCCACAACCCCTGGGTTCCAAAGGTAGAGTGGATTCACAAACACCCAGCTTGTGCTGCTTTGCTGGGGACGGGCAGGGACATGCTTTCCCGAGGGTCCTGTGTGTGCCGAGTGAGAAATCCCAACTGCTCAGGCTGCCTTGTCCTCTGCTCCCGCAGAAAGGCAGACGGGTTCGCTTTTGCTCAGAAACCAAAAGTCACATGTTCACACCTGGGCAGGTGGCAGAGGTGAACGTAGTGCTCCTGAGTCTCTGCTTCTGCACACGTGCTCTGAGCCCCACGGAGCTGAGAGCGGGCTGCTTCAGGGAGAGATGGCAGGAACCCCCGGGCTTCAGGCTGCACCTTTGTAAGACGCGGCTGACCCAAGGTCCTCACCAGACGCCGGGGCAGGGGCTGGCATGACCCGATCTCCAGGTGACACTGCTGCCCCCAGGTGGTTTAGATCAGAGAGGTTATGCATGTGTCAGGGACACACAGCAACACGAAGAGCTAAGTGTGGCCAGCGTCAGGCTCCTGAGCCTGTTCTTAATTTGTGGAATGGATGTCGCCGAGTGCCTGCCCTGGGGGCTGGCTGTCTCCTGGGAGGGGCGGACAGTGAAGGGATCATTAGGGAGCAGCTCGGGCTGCTGTAGGGACACAGCAGTGAAGGCCCTTGACCCTCATGCATCCTCTCACACGGGGCACTCAGCACTGCCACTTTCTTCCTCTCATCCTCAGGACAAGCCCACATGAATGAGGATGAGAATAACAAATGCTTTCTTGGTACCTTTTGGGTATCAGGCTCAGGCTGAGTTCTTTGTCCATAGAAACCAATTATTCCTCAAGACAATCCTAAAGGTGGAGACTCTTGTATCCCTATTTTACAAAGGAGGGAACTGGGACACAGAGAGGCCACCTAACTTTCCCAAGGCCACACAGCTAGGCAGTGGTGGAGTCAGGATTTGAACCTGAAAGTCTGGCTCCAGGGTGTTTGGTTGGCCATTTACAGGCGAAGAAACAGAGTCTCCAAGGTGAGGTCCTCGTGCCAGCTCTCGTGGGAGGTGTGGGAGCTGGTCCCATATAGTTCCAAACACAGGGATGTGGTCCTATCCCCACACCTTTGCACCCCTAGCCCTCTGCCTACACTGTCAAACCCCATCAACAGTGAGGAACCTGCAGCGGGGCCTGCTCTGAGGAGGCCTTTCCTGGTCTCGTGCAGGTGCACCTCACCGACACCGCCTACCTGTTCGGGCTCTGTCTCCCCCACTAGAGTGAAACTTCCTAAGGGCAGGGACCATGTGTTGCATGCTTACTAATCTACCCCCAGGGATAGCGCAGGGCCTGGCACACAGTGGGGCTGCATGGACATCTGTGGAAGGACTGAGTAAGTGCTGGGTGAGGGCGCTGCAGTCCCTTCCACGCAGGGCCATGGCAGAGAGCGAGTGTCCGACAGGCCTGGGACAGATGATGAACACAGGTTGTTCCCTGGATTAGAGATGGTGCATGTAAAATGAACACTGTGTGGCTGGCACTTAGTAGGTGCTCAGTGGTAGTTTTTATTTTAAAAACTCCAGTCAAGCAGGTGTGACATTTCTTGAGGCCCTACTATGTGCTAGGGCCTTTGCATTTGTTACTGTGTTAAGACAGCATTGTGTCCTCCCAAATTTATATGACAAAGCCCTAACCCCCAGCACCTCAGAATGTGACTGCATTTGGAGATGGACCTTTAAAGAGGTGATTAAGGTAAAATGCGGTCACTAGGGTGGGTCCTAATCCAATCTGACTGGGATCCTTATAAGAAGAGGAGATTAGGACACAGACGCACACAGAGGGACGACCATTTGGGAACACAGAAGGCGGTCACCTACAAGCCAAGGAGAGAGGCCTCGGAAGAAATCAGCCCTGCCGACACCTTGATCTTGGACTTCTAACATCCAGAACTGTGAGAGAATAAGTGCCTAATTTACTTCTTTAAGCTCTGGAAGGGGAGTATTTTTCCCATTTTTACAAATGAGGATGCTTAGACTCAGAGAGGTCACAGTACTTGCTGGTAGGTGTTGGTGCTGACATTTGAACCCTGGTCCACTTGTCTTTCTCCAAGGCTGGTTCAGGCCAAGTGGGTGCTAAGCTCAGAGGTGGCCATTGAAATCTCAGTGTCGTTATTGTCTGGTTGCAAAGTCACAGCGACATGAGGGTGTAGGAGCCCCATCAGCCTCCCAGACTTAGGTCTCAGTTTCCCCTTTGGGCCTGTGCCTCTTCAGGGTTGTAAAATATTTGTGAGACACAGGTTTTACCACTCAATACTCTACTGAGTAGAAAAAAAAAAAAAAAAATTCCACCAATGCCGCATCAGGGCTGTAGTCTCAGGGGCAGGACTCAATTTATGCAGCCTGAAGCTGTTCCTGAAACATGAGGAATTCTGGGTTTTTTTCTCCCTTCAAGTTGACTCAGCACCCTGCATTTAGCTCAGCACATGGAGGGCATCTGGTTATGGGGAGGAGAAGTAAAATGATGGTCCTTCTGTAGACTGTCTGTACCTGGCCTGTTCACCACGCCCTTTTACACCCCATCTTTCATTTGATGCCATGATCCCTGTAAGCGGAGGGGGAAGGACTGTAATTTTTCATCCTCCGGGTCTCAGCAGGTGTGGGGGAGCTACCGGCAAGCCAGGCGGCTCCCTCCCTGGGCAGCCCTGTGCCAGGAGCCCTCTCCTCTTTACTCTCAGCCCCCTCCCCTTGGAAGTCACCTCTCCGGTTTGCAGTTTGTGGCCCATCTGCCTGTGAGCCATGCCAGCCAGGCCTGCGGCAGCCAGTGGGGACCTGGCACAAAGCAGGTGACACTACCCAGAGCTGTTTGTCACGGTGATCCACAAACACTTACAAAGCACTTAGGTGCCAGTTGGGGTGTTCTGAACTGCCAGGAACGGGACCGGCCTGGTCTCCATCTGGGGCTTGAAGACTCGGCGAGAACTGGAAAACCAGAATTTTAAATGGCAGCCTGGGAAGCGAAGAAGCAGGAAGCACGTGACTGCCTTTCAGTGGGGCCGACCAGCCGCTCGACCCCACAGTTGCCTCCAAGGCCACTGAGTCCACGATCGAGTCGAAGACTGATTCTCCCTCGGCAGCATTCCTGCCTGAGTCCAGAGGAGTATCTGATTGGCCCACGTCTGTCAGGTGCTAGCCAGGAAGCACTGTGATTGGCTGATCCCAGGTCACATGCCCTGTATGGGGGAGGGCAGCGGGAAGGGTCTGACACCTTCGTTTCTGCGGACCGTATGCAGTGAAGATTCACCCCAAGTAACAAGAGGGTGCAGGCAGACCAGTTAGACGGAGGATGGAAGCCCACCACTCCCACTGCATGCCCCCCAGTGCGTTTGGGGTGAAGGGAGACAGGAGGAGGTCAGACTTTAGATAGAGCCGTGCTCTGTCATGTGGTGCCCACGTGGGGTCGTGCTTCCTGCCTTTGATCCCAGTGGTCCCTCTGCCTGGAAGACCCTTTACCCTTTTAAGAGCCCAGCCCCTGCACCCCCACCTCCAGGAAGCCCTCCCCAAGCCCACCAAGGAGAACCAACTGCCCCCCCTCCCCACTGCGGGCAGCAGCAGCCTCTCTCCCAAGGCTGGTTGGTGGGCTGGGAAAAGCGGGGGCTTGATAAACAGGCTGGACATTCACCTAAAATATCCTATCAGTAACATTCAGCACATATTTAATGAGCATTTAAGAGTGCAAGCACAGTCCTGGCACCTGGCTTCAGATACTCATTTGCGTCACCATTGTCAGGGTTTGTACTGAATGGCCATGCCATCTCATGTTTACCAGCTCTCTCTTCTCAGGCATTAGGTTTCTGTTTTACTCTGTTTAATACCATCTGCAAGGTCCCAGAATCCATCACTTCCGTCAGCATGGCCTGCAGTAGACTGAAGAGCACGGTCATGCAGTCAAGGGTGACCGTGTCCCCAGCAGGTCACCAGCCACCAGCGGTCCCTTTCCGGACCTGAGCAGGTGGGAGTGAGAGGCGGGTGATGGGAAGCAGTGAGGGGCCTACCCCTGGGCTTCACAGGCAGGGGTGTGGCTGAAGCTCTGTAGAAAATGTACATTGGTCCCCGGTACCAGAAGCCACGTGGGCAGCTCCGAATGCCAGCTGGGCCTTGTGAGAGCCTTGCTGCCTGCTCAGTGGATGGGAGGGAGGGGATGCTCTTGATTCAAGCTCAGCGAATGAGCTTAGCCTCACCTTTACTGCCGGTGGTAAGTTCTCATGGAAGGAGACATTGGCAGTGGGGCTTCGCAAGAAACAAGCCATTTGTCGTGGCCATGTGCCAGCCTGCGTGTCGTCGCACAGCCTGTCCTTGGGAAGTTTTGCCCGCCTGTCATGTGGAGTAGAGCATCTGTGTGCCTGCCTGTGTGTGTGTGTGTGTGTGTGTGTGTGTGTAGGACAGAAGTGTCCTTACCCCTGATGATACAGTTCCCCAGAGGAAGCAGGATTAATGGGTGGAAAAAATTGGAAGCTCTAGACTATGGTGGGTTGGATATTGTCTCCCAAAATTCATGTCTACCCAGAACCTCAGAATATGACCTTGTTTGGAAATAGGATCTTTGCAGATGTAATTACTTAAGATGAGGTCATACTGGATTAGGGAGGACCTAAATCCAATGACTGGTGTCCTTGTGTGAGGAGGAGGGAGAATGTCATGTGAAGACAGAGGCAGAGTCTTGAGTGACGCATCTGTAGACCAAGGAACACCAAGGGTTGCTTGCAAACACCAAAATCTGAGAGAGACAAGGAACGGCTTCCCCCTCAGAGCCTCTAGAAGGGGCCCACCCTCCTGACACCTTGACTTTGAACTTCTGGCCTCCAGACTGTGAGACAATACCTTTCTATCATTTCCGGCCTCTCCATTTGTAGTGGGAAAGAAAATGAAGACACAGCCCCAGCTGCTAACTTTCTGACTCCAATTTTCTTCATCTGCAAAGTGAGGTATTGAACTGAAGCAGGGGCTACACACCTTTTCTGTAAATGGCCAGATAGTAAATATTTTCGACTTCGCAGGCCTAAAATACAGTGTCTGTTGCATATTTTTCTTTGGTTTGTTCTCATTGTTTGTTGTTTGTCTTATTGTACAATCCTTTAAACATTCAAAAAACATCCTTGATCCTGGGCTGGATTTGGTCCACGGGCTACAGTTTGCCAGTCTGGAACTCCAGGCATTAATTCTGCCTGTAGGGAGACCCGGCCCGTCATCAGGCCACATGGTCATGGATTCTGCTGTTGGGCCATGTGCCGATGCAGAAGGAGCCAGTCTGGAGCCCCCAGGGGTCAGTTTTCAGAACTGTCGGTGGGAATGATGACTGGTTTTCCCGAAGGAAGGCCACAGGGGACGGTGCTGGGCAGGGACATGCCTCCCTGTGTCCATCCCAGGGCTTGTCTCTCTTGTTCAACTTAACTCCCTGGTGCTGGGCACAGGGCCTGGCATATCGGGAGCTCAGGGGAGATTTGTTTGAAGGAATCTTCTGGAAGCCCTCTCTGGTCTGGGTACTTGTCCAAGTTCCCTCTTCCATAGCAGTGACTTCCCTGGTGTCATTGTCCCTTTGGGAGGGCAGGTGCTCTGGCTGAGTCACCCCTGTACAGTGCTTGATGGCAAAGGGGTGAAGAGTCAGCCAAAGTCAGGTACATCTGGCCTGGGTATCGTCCGGGCCAATGGGGCGATTGGAGCCCCACTCACCCTAGCACAGCCAGAAGTTCAGTCGAGGAGATGCAGAACATAGAGAAGAGGGAAATGATCTCTAAAAGCAGCACGAGCTGATGTTGGGAGCACAGAGTTTGGAGTTAGAGCCGAATTCGAATGCTGGCTTTGCTGCTTGGCAGCTATGTGACTGTGAGTGAACGTCTTAACCTTGCTGGACTTCAGCCTCCTCTCCAGGAGAGTACAACAAGCCCTCCCTGTCATGTCTCTCCTGAGGTCGGGGTGAGGTGTGCACAGCATAAAGCAGCCTGGCACACAGGGTGCCTGCTCTTAGCGACAGCTCTGTTGCTAGGTGGCTCTGACTGATAAAGTCTTGCATTTTTGTCAAGCCCTCTCTTCCTCCAGAGTGGGTTTGTGTCCCCTACCCCCTTGGCTCCTTCCCATCCTGGCTCTGTCCAGGGACTGCCACGGTCACCTCATTGTGCAGATGAGGAAACAGGCTCAGGAAGGGAGGTGCCTCACCCAAGGCTACAAGGCAAGGCAAGTGGCAGGATGGGGACCCAGCCCGGTCTTCCTCCTGCCCTCTTCTCCCCCGTCCGAGTTACTGCCTGCTCAAGGCATTGTCTGAGCTGTGGACGGTCAGGTACATGGGCCCGAGCTAAGGGAAAACTCCATCATCTCAGATCATTGGACTGAACGGCAGAAATCTGCGGGGAAGGCTGCCATTTGAGGCGTGGTGACCCCACCGAGCACCCCCAGGGTGGCTTCTCCAGGCACCCACCCGCCCCTCCCCGTGCATGCGCACACAGCCCGGATTCCATCCTTAGTTAGATTCTCGTGCCTTAATCAGACTGTGTCCTGAGAAGGCCTGTTGCTTGCCCTCAACTAGGAGCATCTTTGAATTATTGCTGCAAGGCCGAAGCCATGGACTGGGGGTCTCTGGGGCCTCCCCTGCCTGAGAGCCTCTGCAGGAGAATGTGTTTACCCAGAAGCTAGAGCAGCATCCAGAGGGAACCAGGCAGGCTGGGCCCTGGAAACGAACCCACCTTAGTTGCCCTTGGGATTCTAGGAGCCCCGAGCTCAGCGTGTTGCAGGGAGGGGGATGGGCACTGCCAGGAGCCCCAAACCCAGGTCACAGAGAGGGAGGGGCACCAGGAGCCCCAGGAAGGGTGGTGCCTTCTAGCAGAAGATTCCCCAGGGGGCCGGAAGCCTGGCTCAACCAGCGGTAGAGTTGGGGGAAGGGCCGCGCCCTTGATGAACGTAACCCAGAGGAGGATCCAGGTGAAAATCTAGTCCTTGGGGCCTAAGCATCTCTATACTCTTCTTGTTTGCTTTCTTGTTTTCTCAGAAGCAGCATCACCGCCACCCTCCTCCCGTCCCCTTTCACTCAGTCCCTCCCCCTCCTCGTCCTTTATGATGTCTTTACAGGGTGCCCCATCGAGACACTGGCCAAAGGGGGCAGCCTGGAGAAGCACAGTATCACTCCTGGCACCTTGTTGTGGACACTGGAGGACCTGGCTTAGGTGTGCTGGCCAAATGGGCTTCCTGATGCTGAACCCCAGGATTCGCTGGCATACCCACACATCTCTGGATGCTGGCGGCGTGCAGGGGCAGAGCAGAGCAGGCTCCCCACGGGCACTGGGCTCCCAGGGAGGGGAAAGGAGGGTCCAGGCTCCTCACACCCAGCCCTCCTTCCAGCTGCACTGATCAGAGTGGGCCACCCTCCCTCCCAAGGAGGGGAGAGGCCAGGAGCTTAGGGTGGAGGACACAGCAGGAGTCAGGAAGAAGTGTCTTTTGCTCCCCCAACCCTGTCAAATGGTCCCAGCCATCCTGCAGGGTGGTGACAGTGTGGCCCAGTGGTCGGAGCCAAAGTCTTGAGAAACAGAAGGATCTGGATGCAGAGGCTGGCTCTGCTATTAGGCATCTGTGCAGCCGGGGGGCATGTTGGCAGCCCAGGACTGGCCAGAGGGTCAGTGGAACTGGAGCAGAGGTGAGAGAAGGCAGAGCGGGATGACGAGAGAGAAGCCTGGACCTGGTGACCAGCCTGGCCAGGGCTCCCACTTCATCCTGGAGAGAGCAGCTGCTCGGCTGTTTTGAAAGATTAGGCTGAAGAGGGGTTGGGGTGGGCAAGACTGGAGGCAGTGGTGGGAAGTGCTAAGCTGGGCCGAGGCTGGAGGTCCCAGAGGAGCATGACAAGGGACATCAAGATGACAGAACAGACAGGCTGTGCTGCTGGATTGGCTGTGGCATTTTTGTCGGGCGGTAGAAGCAGACCTGGGTTTGAACACTGGCTCCCATTCTTGGGAGCTGGATGACCTGGGTTTGGACACGGGCTCCCATTCTTGGGAGCTGGATGACCTGGGTTTGGACACTGGCTCCCATTCTTGGGAGCTGGATGACTTTGTCAAGTTGTGTGACCGCTCTGAACCTCAGTTTTGTCATCTGTGAAATGGGGGGACTCCCCGCTGTGGGGTTGTTGTGTGCATGTAAAGCACGCAGCCTGGGGCTGGGCATACAGGTAGCTTACTGATTGCAGTGTCCTGGCCCATATGTTATCACAAGGGAGGTGGGAGGGGGCACTGAGCTGACTCCAGCTTTAAGGGGGCTGATGGGCGGAGGCAGTGGAGGGGTGGGTTTGTTTTGGAAGACGGTGGGCTCAGTCCTAGACATCTTGTGTTTAAACTGCTGGTGAAAATCCAAATAGAAAGACTCAGCTTGACAAGCAGGGATTGGAACAAAGAGTTGGACCTGAGGTCCTTATCACTTGTCCTGTGGATACAGGAGCTGGGTGCTCTGTGTGGGTTCAGCTGGCAGACCTGGGACAAAAGGGGAAACCAGTAGGGAGAGAGCTGAGTATGTTCTCAGCACCACAGCTGCCTTAAATTGGAATGGGTTCTGCAGTGAGATAGTGAGTTCCCCATCAAGGGAGGTATGCGAGTCTTGGCTGGAGATCTCCTTGGGGGCCCACGGAGAGAGGACACCAGAGAGGGTTGGACTGGATGGCCTTCAGGGGCCCTTCTGAGCATCCACAGCTCTTCACAGCCCTTGGCTGCTGCCTGGCCTCTGCACAGCGTTTGGGACGTAGAGGTGCTTTCTGAAGTGTCACTGTCACTGTGGCCCAGACACTCTTGGGCCTCAGGCTGGGCAGAAACAGTAAAGCAGGCACAAAGTTGCCTTTAAAATAAGATGCTGAGCATCTGCCCAATACAAATGGAGTTAAACAGCTGGAGGTCTCACCTTGAGATGTGTCATTGGTAGTTTCAGAGGGGCTCAGAGACCCCGTGTGGGCTGTAACAGTGGCCCCGCTGGCACTGACGGGTTTGGGCCTCCTTTCTGGCAATTGACTGGCAACGTGGCGTTGACTGCAGAGCCACTGATTCTGATGAAGGGAGTGTAAAGAAGCGACCGGGGCTGGGGCCAGGGCTGGAGGAGGAGGAGGAAGCCCCAGGGGGAAGAGGAGGGCATGAGCTGGGGCTTCAGGGGATGGTGAGGGGTTGGGAGCTGGCCGGTCCTGGGTGGGGACTCCAGCCCTGCCACTTGCCAGCTGTGGTCCTGGGCCAGTCACCCCACTTCTCGGGCCTCAGTTTCTCCACTTGCTGACAAGAGGGTTGTTGGGATGTTAAAATATAAAAGTGGGGCTCATGCGCCGGCTGGCAGTGGAAATCTGAGTTTGCTTTGCTGCCATCACCACAGGAAGCAAGGCCCGTGCTCTTGTGTAGGCAGAGAGGACAGCCACGGTGTTCTGACCCAGCAGGCGTCAGGCCCTGGCTCTGATGACCACACCAAGGCAAGGACTCGTGGCCTCCCGGATAGGCACCAGCAGCATCCCTCTGGCAAATTTAATCATGGGTTGAGATGGGTTGTGCTGGCGTCGCCAATGGGGCTTCATCAGCGATAAAATTGGATCAGGTGTGGAGACTCTGGCTTTGACCCCAAGTAGCTGAAAAAACAGAGGGTTCAGCTTCAGCTGGTGGAGCGTGTGTGCGTGTCAGTGAGTATGAGTACTGTGTGTGTTCACTCTGTTTATTCTCAGGGGAAAGAGCAGGAAATTTTAAAGAAATGTTTATGTATCAGTCGCATAAGTGGGGCGGGGCAGGGGGCGGCGGGCCGTCTGTGACTCTGTTAGAATCATCTTTGGTGCTTGGCTGACCTTTCTAACACAGGGCTTTAGATGAGGATGCTGTCGGACTTCGAGAGAAGGCACAATTATCAAGTTCCAAGTACACAGAAGCTCTAGGTGGGGCCTTCTGAGGCACTCAGGTTGGGATTCGAGTCCTGACTCTACCCTCAGAAGTTGTGCTGCTTGGACATTTCTTCATTTTTTGTTCAAGCACACAGTAGGCATCTAAGGAGTACCAACTGTGTGCCTGGGGACATAAAAATAAAGGTGCAAATTATCATAATATTTGGCAGGGGACTTAGCCTCCCTAAGCCTCATCTTGCTCACCTGCAAAATGGGGTAATACCACCTACCGTTTGGGTTATTTTGAGGGGACAGTAAGACGAGCAACAGCAAAATCTAGCATGACACCCGGCACGTTGTTTATTAATAAATATTATGTCCCATCTCTTCACCTTCTCCTCGCTGCTTTTGACTGGCAAATAATTATCAACTTCTGAAGTCATTAAGAGAACGGCTTTTTTATTATTATAATATCATCAAAACTGACCTTTTATCCAAGGCAGCTTTTTAAAGTCATCCAGTGAGGATTTACCCTGTGTGCTCCTCACTGGGTACAGGCCCTGGTCAAGCCATTGCTGGGAAGTGTTGGCAGCTGCTTTGAGGAGCTCACGTGCGGGGTGGACCAGGGCTGAGAATCTCGGAGCCAGAAGAGACCCAGTGCCTAAACGATGCTTCAGTTTCCCTCCACAACATTTTCTACAAGGGAACCTGCCCCTTCTGTTTGCACACCTCTGGTGACAGGGGGCCCACCACCTCTCTACTGTTCTACCTTCTGCTTCAACTGGTAGTTTATCATCTCCCTGAGTTTCCACTCACTGGACCCGTTTCCGCTCACAGACCAGGCCAGCTCACTCTTAATCATAAGAACCTCCGGGAGACCTAACAGCGAGCCTTGTCTTCCCTGAGTTTTGTCTTCTCCTGGTTAAACATCCCACATTTCTTCAAGGGTGCCTTTTACAAAGGGGTTTGAGACTCCTTGTGCCCCCTGAGTGCTCAGCTCAAATGCACTTGGGTTTGTTTCTGTTCCCCCAAAGTAGCTTGGCTATGATTGAACCCAGCTTCCCAGCACACAGCAGCTCAGACCATTGTCTGCCCCGGTCCTCATGGCACTGTCCAAAGTAACATTGGAAAAATCACTAGAACACCCTCAGTTTCTTCATCTGTAAAATGCGAATTCAATGAACACTTCCTGGTGTTGCCATGGTGATTGCGAGGGGAACAGCGGGTGTGCAACGCATGGAGAGGCTCAGTCCACGTGGCTGCTATGATCATTATTCATTTATTATTGGCCTGGACCCCTGGAGAGCTCCTTTAGTGAGCTGGGCTGGCGGATGTGGCCCAACCCCAAGTCTGCTTTCACCAGTCTGATGTAGGGCCTGTCACACCCACTGCCACCAGCAGGAAGGGCTAAGGGAAAAAAAGGAACCCGCGACTGACTTTCTTTGTATTTAATGAACACTTAAATAGCCCTTACTGGAGAACAGACTTGTGGTTGCCAAGGGGGAGAGGGGTGGGGGGGCGGAAGGATTGGGAGTTTAGGATTAACAGATGCAAACTATTATATATAGGATGGATAAACAACAAGGTCCTACTGCATAGCACAGGGAACGGTATTCAATATCCTGTAATAAACCATAATGGAAAAGAATTTTTAAAAGAATGTATATATATATAAAACTGAATCACTGCTGTACAGCTGAAATCAACACAACATTGTAAATCAACTATACTTCAATAAAATTTTAAAAATAAATAAATACATAGCCCTTACTGTTTGCCAGGCACTGTTCTAAGTCATTTTCAACTATGAACTCATTTAATCCTCAAAACAATCCCTTGGGATGTTATTATCCCCATTTCTCAGATGAAGAAACTGAGGCATCGTGAATATTAAGTAACGAAGGTAAGTGGCAGAGCCACCAGGGTAGAAGGCTGTTGGAAAAGTCCAGGTGGAGAAGAGACACAGACTTGAAAATTTACAAGCGTGTGGTTGGTTTGGGGAGAAACATAATTTGTGTGGAGCAGGGGGAGCGTAAAGAGGAAAGACGGGAAGAAGGTTGAAAGGGTCCGGGAGAAGGGAACCTCCGTCATGATCCTCTTTGCTGTGTGCCAGGCCCCAGGCCGGAGCATCACGCCATCAGCACTGATCTTCACACCAGCACTGGAGGCAGGCCCAGGCAGCTGGGTTGGAATCCTGGCCCTGCCACTTCCTGGCTCTTTGACTGTGGGCACCTTACTTGCCCCTCTCTGACCCTCAGTCTCCTCATCATTAACATGGGAGTGAATAATAGTCCCAACTCCACAGGGCCATCGTGAGGATGAAATAAGCGTACACGGATGACTTTGATCATGTGCATTTCTAAAACAGAGCAAATTGTGCACACTCACTCGGATGGTAAGTGGCCGGGCCGGGTTTCATCCTCACCTGTCCACACACCAGCCAGGATGGCCACCTCCATGGCCCGTTCTTTTCCATGCCAGACACACTCCTGCCACTGCACCACATGGTACCTGTCACCCAGCGTGCCCCGCCCCCCATTATCTTTTTGATGTTTTATCTTCCACCTAAATCTGAACTCAAATCCCAGACCCCCCAGCGGGTGCCTGAGCTCTCTCCTCTGCCCTACAGAATCTCCCTCTAGCGAACACCCCCAATTATTGTCACTGACGCTGCTTCCGGAGTTGGGGTGAGGTCTCCTCCTTCGCGGTGGGTGGCCAGGGCACACCCGGAGCGGAGGGTTAATTAAATCATGCAGCGAGGTTTGTAGAACACGGGATGCTTCATTAGGCCCTGCGTGAACAAGCACGCCCAGCCCGCTCCCGGCTCATGTGCAGCTGTAATTACAGCTTACACGTGGCTTCATTAGCTCCGTGAGGCCGCCAGGCGGGCTCCTGCCTTTGGGCCCCGTAGAAAGTGGCCCTGAGGCTCAGAAGCCCAATTCTAAGCAGGCATAGCCATCTCTTGCCAGCTTGCTAGTGGTGCCGAGCTGGGGCCCCCTGTTTACTTAAGGGCATCCGAGGGACACATGTCAGGTTTAGATGGTGACGCAAGGCTGGCTCCTTACTATAAACTGTGCTTCCTGAGAGAAGATTTCCCCAGACTCTGAAACCAGAGAAGGCTTTAGGTGGAGGTGAAAACGGAGGTTTTATCAAACAACTGCCAAATGAAAGACGGGAAGGGCATTTCAGGTCCCTCGGCTCCAAGCTAGTGGACTGTGTACCTGGCACTCACTGACCGGTTTTCCAGGAAGCTCACTGAGGCCACATCGGATGGGGGCTTCATGGTGAGGGTGCCCTGGGATCCTCTTGGGGCCTCTGAGACAGCGACGCCCCCGGCTGGCTCTGCCCTGCTGAATTGGACCTTTGCCCTTGGGACTTCTCACAGTGTGACCCACAGACCTTTAGCAGACACACTCGGGGGCTTGTTTAAAACACACATTCCCAGGCCCCACCCAGGCTTCCTGGGGCGGGACCCCGGAATCTGAATTCTTAACAAGCACTGATGTAATTGCCATGCCCTTCTCTAGGCTACAGCCATCCCTTGGTATCTACAGGGGGGTTGGTTCCAGGGCCCGTGAGGTCCAAACTCAGCTGATGATCTCTGATATAAAATGGCCAAGTATTTGCTTATAACCTATACACATCCTCCTGTATACTTTAAAGTTGTCTGGATTACTTGAAATACCTAATATAATATAAATGCTATGTAAATAGTTGCCAAGCTCGGGGAAAATTCAAGTCTTGCTTTTGGGAACTTTATGGATTTTTTTTTTTCAAATATTTTTTTAGATATTTTTCAAATATCTGAGGATGCAGAACCCGCTGAGGACCAGCTCTCTTTGTGTTTCTCTGTGGCCTCAGCCTGCAGGTCCTGCAACCCCTAGGAATCCTTACATTTCCTGAGCTCACCACTCACACCTGGTCTGGGTTCCACTCTGGAGAGAAACGTGATTGGCTCAGCTCTGTGGGCAGCGTGGTGGTTGGCTGCCTTTAAAGGGGGATGTCTACCTCCTGATCCAATCAGCTGAGGTCAGTGTGAGGGTGTGGTCATATGCTAAAGAACCCTGTTGCCGCTGACGCCAGTTGGTGGACAGGGGTTAGGGGCAGTAATAAAGTCACTGCTGCTGTTAGTTTATCAGCGTATCTAACATTTGACCCCTTAGGGGTTCCTAGTCTTTTCCGCCATTTAAGTGTTTTTTAACCAACCTAATGACACACACAATTTTTTAGTTCCCAATAATTATTAAATTTTCACCATACTCTAAATCAACACTGAGCAATAGAAATGTAACAGGAGCCACCTGTGTAAATTTTAATGTTCTAGTAGCCACATTACACAAGTAAAAAGAAATAGGTGCAATTAGTTTTAATAGTTTACCTACATATCCAAAATATGACCAATATGTAATCCATATAGACATCGTTAATGAGATAGTTCACATTCTGTCTTTCATACTAAATCTTGAAATCTGGTGTGTACTTTACACTGACACCACATCTCAGTTCAGGCTGGCCACATTTCAAGGGCTCAGTGGCCAGATGTGGCTGGTGGCCACTGTACTGGACAGTGCAGCTCTGAATGATGACCTTGCTTTATATCCTTTTGAACGTATTTTTACCCCCTTTTGAATGGTTAAAAATAGCTTAGGGACTTTACAGCCCATTGTTTAAGAGTATTTGATTTTAAAATGTTGGCTTTCCAACAGGAAGTGCTCATAAGATCTGCTGGAGTCTTGGAGGATTAAGTCCATTCATCCTGACTCACTGTGTCCTGTTTTTGTTGGGTCCTTGCTGACCAGGCCAGGTAGCCCATCATCAGTGTTCATTTCTGATCAGTGAGTGTATTTGTTTTCTGGGGCTGCCATAACTTGTTACCACAAACTCAAGGGCTTAAAACAACAGAAATTTATTTCTCAGAGTTCTGCAGCCCCAGAAGTCTGAGATGAACTTGTTGGGAAGGCTGTATTCCCCCCTAGCCTCTAGGGAAGAATCCTTGCTTCTTCCAGCTTCTGGAGGCTGCCTGCATTACTTGGCTTATGGCCACAGTGCTCCAATTTCTGCTTCCTTATCGCGTGGCCTCCTCCTCTTGTCAGTGTGTCTCTCCTCTGTGTGTCTCTCTTTTTTTAAAATTTATTTATTTATTTATTTTTGGCCGTGTTGGGTCTTTTTTGCTGTGCACGGGCTTTCTCTAGTTGCGGCGAGTGGGGGCTGCTCTCCGTTGGGGTGCGCAGGCTTCTCATTGCGGTGGCTTCTCTTGCTGCAGAGCACGGGCTCTAGGCGCGCGGGCTTCAGTCGTTGTGACACGCGGGCTCAGTAGTTGTGGCGCACGGGCTTAGTTGCTCCGCGGCATGTGAGATGTTCCTGGACCAGGCATCGAACCCGTGTCCCCCGCATTGGCGGGCAGATTCTCAACCACTGTGCCACCAGGGAAGCCCTGTGTTCTCTTATAAGGACACTTGTCACAGGATTTAGGGTCCACTCAGATAGTCCTGGTTGATCTCATTTTGAAGCCCTTAACTTTATTACATCTGCAAAGACCTTTACAAGTAAGGTCACATTTACAGGTTATGAGAATTAGAATGTGGACACATCTTTTGCGGGGCCACCTTTCAACCCACCACAGTGAAACACTAATGTGTGATAGTAAGAATGAAGAAGCAAGGAGGACGAGACAGCGTTTTATTTTTCTAAGCTGTGAAATACATACAATAATAGTGGGTTATGAAAAGCCAGCTATACTCGGCGTCATTTCCCATGTAACGGGATGTGCTGGTCCACATGGTCTGGGGTTTAGATCACTTTGGCCAGGATTGGATGGGGGTTAATTTGATAAACAGGTATGTCAGATGCATTCAGGAAAGCAAATTGAAAGACAGCAGAAAGGCAAGAATGTCTTAAATTGTTCAAAAGTAGATATGGTGATGCTTGTAACACGCTCTGAATAGGGCCAGGCTCAGCACCAGCACTTTATAAATGCTAAATTTCATCATCATAATTGTAATTATCATTATTATATATTTATATCCATATCATATACCTCTATATTATTAATGACGCCGATAATAGGTAAAATAAGGGAAAAAGAGACCCCTGCCAGGATACAAAACAAAGAATTGAGCTGAATCTGCAAGTCACCAAATGGGTTTTGAAGACAAAAAACCTTTGTTTATGAGCTCTCCCAGCTCCTCACTGATGCCGTTACCCATGGTCATGCTTGTTCATGGCTTGCTTTATATTCCCATCCTTCTTTTATATGATCGTCAGGATGGCACTAATTTGGGTTTGCAAATGAGGTTTTCTTGATGCTCTCATGTCAGCATCTGGATTCAAGATGGGCTGCTTCCCAGACCCGGACCCTCCAGTGTGGCCCCGGGAGCAAGCCCAGCCCCTCTCCCTTTCTAATCGCCCCCAGGAGCCTGGAGGATTTGCTAATGGGCTCAGGAAGCCATAAACAGTAATGAAAGTGCTTGTATTACTGCTGGCATGGGGTTGCCCTGGGGGTACCATCCCCGTCATTAAATTGGGGATCGTCCTGCCTTTGAGAAGGTTTATCCTCCCTATGGCATTCGTTCATCCTTTCATCCCCCCTCCCAGCCCCTTCATTTGTTCATTCACGTATCCATCCTTTCGTTTGTTCAGAAAACCACTGTCGAGTGCCTGTTTAGAGCCAGTTTGGAGCGCTGTACTTCCATTCCCCGCAGGCAGGGTGGGAGGTGGCCGGGCCGCGGTGGGAGGAGACAAGAAGGGCTGTGGGAGTGCCCTGACCCGGCTCTTCTACTCAGGAGCCTCTGGACCATGGGAAGTTCCTTTAACCCTTCTCTCTTGGCTTCCTCATCTATAAAATAGAGAGACTAGTGTAATACTAGCTACGTTACGGAGTGGCTACGAAAATCAGAGGAGGTAGTGGATGTAATGTGCTGCCTGTCACAGGGCAGTGACAGCCAGAACCCCTAACCCTTATGTAGCACTGCTTTTGTGCCAGATACTCTTCTGGACACTGTTCCTCTATTAACTCATCTCATTCTCCCAGGGGCACTCCTCTGCTTGCCTCTTGGCGTGCGTGGGACCCCACTCTCCTGGGCTGCCCACTGCGTGTCAGAATCTCCATTGCAATTGGCCGGTGCCCTGAATCCACCTCGCTTTTCCCTACTCCCTGCTTTCGTGCCCGCTGCAGACCCTCGCTCCCCGTGTGCTCCTGCCTCCCTCCCCCAGGGAGCCTGTCAAATACTGCTTCCTGGGCTCTACCCCAGTCCTCCCCCCAACTCAGAAAGGTCATCCCTCCAAACCTCAGCTCCTTTGTCTCTAGGATGACAAGCTGACAGCTTGGATGTCTCACAGTTGATGTTCCAAATGTTCAACTAAACACCCTAAGAGAACGCACCTTGAATCTGCAAAGTGCCATGCAGAGGGGCAAGTTCAGGGGCATTCCCCTCCCTGTGGGCCTCGGTGGCTCTGGTAGGATGGGGTGGAAGGATCTACATGTAGCTGCTTTCCCGGCTATGGAAGAGCAAGTTCCGCGTGCATTTGTGGGGCACCTTCTGTATGCCAGCTCCTTGCTGCGTCTGGGGAGCCTTGGTGCCCTGGAGGAACTTGAACTTCAGGGAGATTAAGGCACCTTCAGCCTGGCCGTGGATGGGGACCCCTACCCCACCAAAGACCCACAGGAGCTTTCCAGAGGCCCATTAGGTGCCCAGCACTCTCCCACTAGCAACTCCACCTCTTGGTTAAGGAAGGAAATCCCCACAAGTCCCCTCCCAGGGATACCAATTCCTCAGAGTGGACAAACTCTGATAGCCTCCGGGAGGAAGCAGGGACCTGGGACACCACAGGTGGTTTCTAGTCCCAGCTCTGCCAGGTATGAGTTACTTGATCTCTCTGAGCCTCAGCTTCCCCATCTGAGAACTGGGTATAATAATAATCTACCTTATAGGAGGTGGGGGAGGGTCAGTGAGGCAAAGCCTGACATGCAGTGAAAGCTGATTAACCTTAGTAACCATGTTAACCAGAGACAACGAGCAGCCAGGGGGTGGGGAGGGTGGGGATGACTAACTTCCAGGAAGACAGCAGCGGGCCTGCCTGCTGCTGGTATGTAGCAGTGGTCCGTGATCGTCAGCCGACCGGAACTCAGTTGAAAGACATGAGGAAGGGCAGGTTGGAAGGGAGGCCCTGTGAGACCTGGCTGGGGGCAGCTGCAGAAGCCAAAGCTCAAACCAGCATCTGCATGGGACACGTGATCTGGGGGTCCTCCGGGTGGGCCTGGGGGCCCAGCTCTCAGGGCGGTTCTAGCCTTGGGCCAGCTGTGAACCTGGGCAAGTCCCTCCACACTCTGGGTCTCCCTTTCCTCATCTTTACAATGGGAGCCTCCGTGCCAGGCCCCCAACCCGCTGCTGGGCTGTCATGAGAAACACATGGCTGGGGAGGCACATACCTGAGTATCCCGAGCAAGGTGTGCCCCCAAGAGCTGCAGTTTCCTCTCGGAAATCGTAGGCTTTGCTTTTCCCGGCTCAGTGATTCTCAACAAAGGGGGCTGATCTGGAGCGATTCTAATGGGAGGTCCATCCCCTGTCTTCCCTCCCTGCCCTCCTCCCACCCTGTTGGAATCACTCCAAGGATACAACTTAGAATAGGTTGTATCCCTGATAGGGATGCCACATGCGGCAAATAAAAAGACAGATTGCACAATTAAATCTGATTTCAGGAAACGATTTTTTTTTTTTAGGATAAGTATGTCCCATACAATATTTGGGATATACTTATACTGAAAAAATG